>NC_037091.1:18257500-19507500 GCF_002994745.2 Rosa chinensis | reverse complement strand
CCCGCAAAGCCCGGCCCAAAAAAGCTCGCAAGGCTAAGCCCGGCCCGGCCCGAAAAAGCCCGCAAGGCCCGCTTTATATGGACGGGCTTGGATCCTTTGATTTTTAATAAAGCCCGGCCCGGCCCGTTGAAGACCCCTACCCCAAACGTGTGCTCCTTCACCATTTCTTCCCTTTTCTCTTTATTTTTTTTTCTTTTTCCTTTCTTCCTATCACTTGCTGCCACATGTCATTTTCTATCATTTTCTCTTCCTCTTGCAGCCACAAACCGATTCCAATTATCCCATTTTCCCTCATACATCCCATCAGACCATATATTCTCTCTCACCTCAATCCCAGACTGGCCGCACACTTAAAAAAAAACACCCCAGACCCCAAAATCCTTCCTCTCCCAACAATGCCGAAACACACACCATACCCACCTCCATTTTTATCATCTTTCTTCCCATTTTCTCTCACCCACTCTCCCATTTCACTCACTCTTCCAAATTAAATTATTTGGCTATTCTCAAATTTCATCAAGGAAGATCATCAAAACCTTAATTTCATCTTGGGTAGTTAGGAGGATTCAAGCTAGCTTATTTTTCTTTGCTTTCTAGCATTGTTGAAATTAAGCAAAGCTTATCCTCTCTCTTGTCATCTATTTTAATTGTACATGGTTTTGATGTTAAATCTTGTTTTAATTATGAGTGAGTAGTTTAATTTTGGGAGTTAGGGTTGTGAAGTCCTAACTTATCTTGTATAAATATTGATGCTTTAATTTTAATAAATGCAATTTCCATTGTGCATGCTTTAAATCCGAATTTATTGGTCCTTAGAAGCATGTTTCTAGGCTTTGTCACCCTTTGAAATTATGTTGTGGGCAATTGTGATGAGTAGCTTGATAAATTGACAACTTATTGGTCTTGCTGCATCTAGGATTTAAGTGTGGTGACCATTAGCTAGCTTAATTGTAGCTAAGCTTGCTGGGGTCTCTATTATCTTGCTCGGGTCTCTATTATCTTGCTCTCTAGGCCTCTAATTTTGGATATTGCGGCCTTAACCGGCGTAATGCCCAAGTTAGAGAGTTGATTGTGGCCCTAACCGGCATAATCGATACACCGAAAGGATAATTGGTTTAGTAGCCTTGACCGGTACTAAATACGGGACTTAACACATATAGGAAATGCATGCATTTGTGAAATTAGCTTCGATATTTGCAAGAAAGTTAGTGTGAATCACCCGACACTCCCATGTACCCATTAATTGGAAAATCCAAATTTAATTTCTTGCTTGATAATTAGTTGTTTGTTTTTATTTTAGTTTGCGTTTAATTTAGTTAATTCACAATTCACTCCCAAACAAAATTCTACATTCCATTGTGCATAACTCATTAGGGCTACAAGTTAGTGGCTTTGATTAGGCTTAGTGTGAGTTAAGCCGAGCATTGCCGAGAGTTGGTGCCTTGTGAATATTATTTTACTTTATTTTATTTTATTTTTATTTTTCATTGTATGCTTTTAAGTTACTCTACCGCCAATTACCTCGGTTAGGTCCAACACCTAATCCTTGAGGTACGATAATCAAGGTTTTAATACTTCCCTTACTTGACAACGATTCGTACGCTTGCAAGAGTTTATGAACCAAGTCACCCCTACATTTTTCTCCACATAGGTGTCTGATTCTATGGGGTGGTCAAGGACCACATAATAGTTATGTGTAACTGTAGAGTTTGCTTAATATATAATTATCCCTTAATTTTGGCACATTGAATAATTTTGAATGTGCAAGAGTTTTTGCACTATAATTTAGCAAACTCATTATTATCATTCATTGTTTTACAATTGAAAATGAACTTTACAATATTAAGAAGTTTATTTCTAATATCAAGGTAATTTAAATACACATTCTTTTTGAAGGAATAAACCTAAAAATTTATTGAAATAGGGACAATGAGTACAACTGTAAATGATGTTCATCCAGTATTGAAATATAAACTTTACAATTTCGAATCTAATATAAAGAACATTATAACACTTCATCCGTCATCTCGACTAGCACTTTGCAATGTAGTCTTCATAAATCTCCCAACTACTAGTGCCCTGCATGTTGTGATTCCTTATACAATTGCAAATTACCTTCATAGATCTATTTCAAAGGTAAAACTCTATTAGGATTTAAATACATATATCCAAAATATATTATCTAAATTATAGGTATATTAATTGTCAATACTATAGGTTATGGAATAAACAACCTATGATATAGAGTCACACAAATAATCTAAAACTACAAAAATAAACATCTAAATCATATGTATTACATATTAAAGCAATCTAAGTATCAGGTAATTAGAAACAACGATTCTATTTTGAAGGAATGAAACTAAGTTTTGTACCAAATTCATAAACTGAAATTTCTAATTACTATAAATCCATCCAATTCAAGCTTTACACAAAATCAAAAGATTAACAAAGATATTATACTAAATAAATATGAAGAATAGGTAATTTGAATTATGAATATGATATATGTACCTATTTGAAAGAAAGTCTCTAACCCATAAGAAAATAATGAAATAAACCTCATGAATAGGTCTTTTGAAATCATCCTTTGAAATCATATGCAACTTTGTGAAAGGTCTCCACCTAAAGAAAAAATGACGAATGAATTCACTAGCTTCTATATATATATGAAGAAACATACCAAAAATTCATCATTATATGATAATAATGACATTAATATAAACACCTAAAATTAAGTACTGATAAAAACCTAAAGTGAAGATAATACCAACAATAACGTCAATCAAACTCCATAATATTTGCTAGATGATTTTGACTATTTATCCTATTTAATAGATGAATGGGGAATTTGATAATGGTAGCTTCAGTAATTCTTAACAACATTGGGTTTTAATATTTACCCTATTTAATAGATTTTTTTATTTTGAATAAACCTAATTAATTGGTTTCGGTGTATATTAAAACACTCTTATGGATGGGTTTATTCTAAAAGGGGTGTGTAAATTTGGGTGTAGAATCAAATTCCCCAAAAAAAGAAGTCATCTGCTACTTCTTTGCATTAGTAGTTGAAGAAGTCTCTCTCCCTTCTCTCTTTTTCCACATGATAGGAAAGAAGACAAACTTCATCAAGTCATTTTCATTAGGAAAGAAAGGTTTTGCTTTAACCACTACTACAAAATGGGATTATAACAATTTATGCACCAAAATGGATTGTGCAAAGATAATCTTTTGTCCACAATAAGGAGTACATCAAATAGTACTCTCCTAGCAAAATACATCAAGAAATTTACTTAGAGTGTCTAGATTTGCAATCTTTACTGCTCTCATGGCCTCATTGGAGTCTAAGGAGCTTGAAGTTTGAGGAGCTCCACACTCTCAATATCTTCTAGAGTTTCTTCAATAGCATCAGAACTAATATAGGAGGGTCATTTGTACATTTGTCTTCTCTCTCTTTCTGTCAACTTTAGCTGTTTTCTATATCATACAGTGGCCGGGTACTTTACAGCTCCTTAATATAGTCAGTTGTTCATTGCCTACTATAGTCACCTCCTTATTATAATCACAGTGTGTTCATTGCCTCATATAGTCAGTTGGAACCAAGAACCCAATCAATTTAATAACAAAAATTCACACAAAAATGAGAAGAATGTTAGCAATTAGAGAGAGAACACCATGAAAACATAAACAAGCTGAGAAGTGAGTTAAAGGGTGTACACCATGTAATGCACACCATCCTACAGTAAAGAACCACAGATTAACCATCAACACAACAACAGTTAAGTACATACAACATATACAACATTACAACTTCTTGTACTTGATCTCATGAAATGAAATTTTAAAACTGTCTACATTCAATTGATTCACTCCAAAAGGTACTAAACCAAAAGAATGTATACTGGAGACTCTACAGTAACATGTAAGTGAAAAAGGAGATGGGAAGTTCTATTTCTCCAGACTATATATAAGAAAATAACCTTAAATCAAGATCACTTTATTAAGCAGTGAATAACCTCTCCTAAAATGACAACACCTCAGGTTTGAATAGACTTTGTTCAGTGACTTTGTTATACTTACATAATATATTTCCAAGTCCACACACATTTCTTTCTCTTTACTGTTATCATCCATCTTTAACCGTTTGACCTCATGAGTAAGGACAAATATACAACATGAAAATTCATATATTGTCGAGACTCACCAGTAGTGTCGATCATATCATCTACCATCACAGCAACTTTTCCTTTTACATCGCCAATCAAGTTCATCACCTGAGAAGGTAAATATTAAATGTGCACCAAATCTTTGCTTGCCATTTTTCTAAACTAGTACTCATACAAAAAAGAATATTCAAGATTTCTATCAGCTAGTAACATTATTGTGACCTTAATGTTGAGACCCATGTTGATATGCAGCTGCCCCCAACAGTCCTAACATAATATAATCCCAAAGAAACTAATATGTAGTACAAATTGGAAGAGTAATGAAAGGCATTAACACTGCCGAAACTATTTCTAAGAGGATGGATTAAAATGTGTGGAAAGACAAGGCATTAACAAAGACATGTGAAAACTGGTTTGACATTGACATAAAACTTCTTGTTAACTTCTTGATAATAGTAGATAGATGACCTTTCAAACTCATTATTAACTATCATAAAACTTCCCAATTTAATAGTTACCAATAGTTTAACAGTATCCAGCTTACTTTATCTATGTTCTATGGGATCATAAAGTTAGTCAATTCTTTACGTTTTTTCATATGGATCTCTACATGAAACAGAAACAAACATATAAGAAAGCACAAACCAAATAAGAAAGCATTACCGGTATGCAACCTTTCTCCCTTGTTCTGAAATTTCTTGTTCTGGCACTTGCAGTAGCTATATAGCCTTGGCCATAAGAATCACAAATAGAAAAAAAGGAAAAAATTATAATCAGTACCATAAGAATCTTCCACCATATCTGTTGATATATTTATCTTTTTCTCATCACTGGTTCCACCACTTCCATGTGAATCAAGGGGTTGATCAATCATCAAATTTAATTTAAAATTCTGACTATCATCGTTCTGATAAATGAGAGAATACATGTAACAAGAGATGACTCAAACAAGTTATAATTAATGTAAAGACAAGAAACTATGTTGAATTTTCTGCCAGCAAAATGGGAATGTTTTTATTACCTGAAAAAATGAAAAGGTATATTAAAGGTGCTCTAAAAAAATGTTGTAAACTGAGAAAGATTACAAAGGCCTACTCCATGTCATAAGATGTCAGAGGTAACCTACTGAATGCTGATATAGACGTTTATTTATTGACTTAATAGGGTAATAAACATAATATCTAACACATACGAGTCATCAAAAGTTGAGAGTTCAATCAAAAATCATCTTAATGTATAATCATCTTAATGAACGCGAGTTCCCCAGACCAAGTATCGGCTAGGCTCCGGCGTGAAGGTGGCTTGGTGCTAACGCGGCAACGGGCCAGGGTAGCGAGAGCTGCAATCGGTGATGAAGGAGTGGTTGATCACGATGGTGAATCTGGTCAGAGTCGTCTGGGTGCCAAGGCTTGATCTTGGGATTCGACTGCGGCTTCACAAGACTCTGCGACAACTGCGACCTTCAAGAGAGGGTGCTAGTTTTCTAAGTCGGCGGCAGAGGTATTCCAGGCTTTTGGTGATCGTTTTTTTGAAGTAGTCTTCCGGGCAGGACTCTAGGAGGACTCAGTGATGGTGGAGGAGCGCTGGAGGCTGCTGGAATGGTGATTGGCGGGGCTGCCTTCTGGGAAGGCTGGTCTTGTCCGACTTGTGTGAGGAAGATGGATCTCGGCAGTGGGCTTGGACCTCTGCCTTGCTGGGTTGTGATTGCAGCCTAGTGACTTGGGCCTTTTTTTGGCCCAGCTCTTCTCTCTCCTTTTCACTTGGTTTGGGCTGGACTGGGCTTTTGGGGAGGTAGTCAGTCTCTTGTCTAGCCCTACTTCTGTCTTCTGGGTGTTACCGTGTGACTGTGTTGATTTGTTGTGACATGCACCATTTGGGTCTTAGGCGTCAAGATTCTCAAAACGGTGGTTCCATCCTCAGATAGGGTAGGATTATGGAAGTTTTATTTTTTTGCTTTTCTTTTCTGCAGTTACTTTAGGTTTTAGTTTTGTTGGTTAGTAATATAACTTGGCTGCTTTGGGCAGTTGGTTAGGAGATTTGGCTGCTTTGCGCAGTCTGTCTTGTGCTTGTACTTGTACTATGAGTGGTTTCTTGAAACCTTCTAGCTTGATGCTGTGATGTCGTAATATATTGGAACCTGATTCCATTTCCCTCAAAAAAAAAAAAAACCAAAGTAATATAAGAAAACATATTCAGATATAGATATTAATAAGAAAATTGAAAAGCATATGGAAAAGTAAGAAAAGCTTATTGGCCAGGTGCCGAAATACTAAAGGCTTTGAGCTGCTTATTTGAAATACCTTACAACTTTACGTGACTGCCTGCAACACAAAATCAATGGTATTCACATGAGCGTGCAAGTGTACAAGGAACATGAAGTACAATTCATTTACTTGGCAAAAGTCAAGTCACAACCACTGAAAGAATATAACTACGTAATTAGATGCTTCAAACTAGTACTAGTCTATATGGTTTTATAGAAAGTGCAAGGTTTCCACTACCTGTCATAAAATAATAATAATAATAATAATAATAATAATAATAATAATAATAATAACAATAATAATAATAATAAAATGAACAACAGCTTACTAATAGTATCAAATCCAAATAGTACTAGTACCAAGTGGAAATCAAATCATAACAACATTCAAAAAAAGGAGATCGGCGTTATAATTTCACAATGAGATCTATAGTCCAGCCATATACCATTGAAAAAAATAAACCAATTGCAATGCAATCATAGAACAATGCAAAGTGGAGGCTTGGTTGTTCTTTCTCTAATTAACTCAAAGCAGCAAAATTGAAACAAACCCAAGAAATTAAATCTTTGAATCTAGCAACTTACATCCAGTAAGGTAATGAAACTTAGCAATTGAAACTAATAATAAGTGTAGGATCAAAAAGGAGGTAGTTAAATGAGTGAGAATTAGCAACCCACCAAAAATGTGTATAAATCGAGCACTCTCCTCAGTTTTGAGTGAGCTCACCTCAGTAAAGTCTTCAACCTTGGTGCTCAAAGATGAAGAATTGAGAGAAATTAATAGAATTTGCATATGTTACTGCTTCAATACAGATAGAAATAGAAAGACTAGACCTTTTCTTCTTGGGAATGAAGAAGGCCTTCTCCAGATGTGCCACCAGCAAGCCTTTCTTCTTCATAATTTTGAACTCCATCAACATATGAATTGCAATAACATCCTAAGCCCTTGTGTTGGAATCAAAGCCAGTAAGATCTGCAACCTCTGAGAGGAGATTCAACCCTGAAACATCAAACCCAGAATCGCCAATGGGAAGTTGGGTTGGGTTAGGAATTAGGGTTTTCTGGGTTGGGGGAAATTGAAGCGCAGAGAGAGAGAGAGAGAGAGAGAGAGAGAGAGAGCTTTGGTTGGGGGTTTGTAGAAGAAGAGATAGGGTCTGACGAGAAAGGGTTTGTCGAGGAGAGAGAGAGGTTGGGGTTTGTTAAGAAGAGAGAGTTTTGGGGTTGCCGGTGAGTGCTGATTGTGAGGCGAATCGATAGAGGGTTTTGTTTTAGGTTTGGATCTGTCGAGAGTGAGGAAAGTAGAGAGTAAGGCGCTGTCGAGAGAGGGTTCTAGTTTTGGGTATGTTTTGTTATTATTTTGCTCAAGCGTTAGGGTTTCAAGCCTAACCCTATCAATTTGACAAGGACTCATACAACAGATTTGTGTAAGAATGTGGTCTGAATTTAGGCATTTAAATTTTGGGTTTGTCTCCTATTAATTTGACTTCCCTCCTTGGGGAGTTGGAGAAAAATGTTGGTGGGAGATCTCCCTCCTTTCTGTCAAACATATTAATCAGACTACAGTTTTATTGTTTCTCGTCATATGATTAATACATGTTGGGAAAAAATTTGAGGTTTTAGATGGGGTTTGGCACCACAAACATGGTGGGAAACTTGCCACTCAGTTTTTTTAGGGTCACACAACGGTTTTGTCCTTAAACGTCTTCTGAACTAATTCATAATTCCATATAAGACGACGGATTTTATAAAAATGATGTCTAAAAAAATAAAAATTAATTAGACGGCTGAAAACTATAATATAATGTATCATCTGAGAGGCGTCGTCTGATTCAATTTTTGTAGCAGTGATCACCCTTTAATTACCAATGTCTACTATAAGTCTTTCAGTCAATTATTTTTAAATATGACTGAATCATTGTCCAATCCCTGAATGTTAACTTTCAGAAAATGAATCGTCGTAATACGTAAAGTTTTAATTAACATCATTCCTTGAATCTCTTACAAAGCATTTCAAGTTCTACTTGTTAGTGGAAAGCACCCGAGGTAATTTACAGGAAACTATGAGTACTTGGGAGATTTGATTGAAATTATGAAACAGTTGATTGCATGTATTTTGCAACACTATAATTAGGTGACTAGATCATTGATTAATAAATTCTGGAATCTGGATGATATATCCCTGCAATAGTACAATATATGATGCCCTACCATGTGAATCATTTATTCATTGTTGTATGTGAAGGCAAAGCTATTATACTTGACTTGTACCAAAAAAAAAAAAAAAGCTATTATACTTGACGGATGAATGTTTTGTAGTACGATGATTGAAACTTTAGATAATTCTCCATTGTTCTTAGCTTGTTATCTGTTGATCATCTATCAATTTACCTTAACGTTTTGTTTAGTATTTTTTTTCTTCACTTTTTTTCGTTCACAGACTTTGGTGTCATCTTGAGGATGTATGTTGAGTATTTTTGTCTGCATTGCAGATCACATTCAAAGGGAACTCAAGTCATGATCAGGTCTTCTGCCACTTCTTGTGGCATCGATCTGCTGCGTCTACATAGATTTTCTTTTCTTAATGGACCATTTACTGTTTTTCATTATCTGAATATAGAACTTCCATTAATAATATCAATAAACTAGCACCAGGTCAAAAAGGGTCCTTTTAAACAAGTATATTTACCGTTCTCTAATTCATTTTTATTTTGCTTTATCATACTGTGCTTTTCTTTCAATGGAAATTGATCAAGGTTTGCAGTTGGTCAGGTGAATGTAGCTTCACTTTGTTCCATATCTCCAAATTGGAAAATTCTACAATGTGTTAATGTATGACATGCATACAATTGCCTTAAAATTTATAAAATAAGTCTTCAAAATAGTAATATTAGTCCTTAAAATAGTAACATGAGTCCTTAAAATGGTAAATTTTCTTAGCTACCACCAAGGTTCTAAAAATCGCTAGGCATTAGTCGGGCGGTGGGCTGGGGAGGAGCGCCCAGAAGCCTAGGCGGTTTTGTATTTTTTGTTGTAAATGATAATGACTATTCATGCAATAGGTATTGCTTAATGTATGCGATTGACATACTCATAATGTATGCGATTAACATACTTGTAATGTGCGATTGATTAGTATAGCTATTATGTATTGCCTTTTGTATACATGATGTAACCTATATAAACCTCATGGTGAGATGAATACAACACAATACAATTTTTCCAATTCTCTACAACACGTTATCAGCATGAGCCCTAACCACAAGAAAAAAACCAAACCAGAAAATTCTTCAAAACCTGCCACTACCACCTTTGAGCCTCACTGCTGCAGCTCCTAGCCCACGCTAGCCTCACCTGCACCCCTACCCCTGCAGCACCTACACGCCCCTGCGCACGCATCCCTGCTGACCAGCACCAACGCACACCGACTGCATCCTTCTCCTTTCCTGTGCACGTCCATCTAGTTGAAGGCTCCAAAACATCTAGTTCGGAACCTCAGATCAAAATCTTTTCTTCATCAAAGTTGTTCGTCTCTGTCTTTTCCATCTAACCTCCAAATTTCAGCCTTATCCGAGTTATTTTGAGACCGGTACAATAATCAAAGTGAAAGCTGTTTAGAAGAGAATTTGCTTCGAATTTCAACACGTAAGTTTTGTAATTAAGGTTGATGCTTTCTTGTATTTTAAATTCCTTTTATTTTTGCACAATTTTGGACTATATGAACAGGATTTTGAGTATTTAATAAAGCAGAATTATGGGGATTCACGCTTAACGAACTAAGAGTGTTCGTATGAACTAAGAGTGTTTATAATGCTCGGACTAAGAGCGTCCGTAAGCATCAAATTGTGACCATATTAAAACATTATTGTTTGGTCTAATCCAAAAGAGATTCTTGGAAATTGTTTTCTTGGTAACATAGCTCGGAAATCTTATTATTTTAGTTTTCGTGGAAGTTTAGCTCCGAAACTAATATATCTTCTCTTCTATTATCAGGATGTCGAATGAACCTAGACTAGACTTTCCCATGTTTGACTTAACAGGCTTGGATTACCACAATTGGGTAACCAATGTTGAGAACCACCTCACTTCAAAGGGAATATTACCCATAATCCAGGCACCTAACCCGGATCTTGTGTTCGTGCGAACACCTACAAAGCATGCTCAAGCAGTTATCTTGATGCGATGCCATATAGACAAGGCACTCAGATTGGAGTATATCTCAATCAAGGATGCAAGAGAGCTATGGGTAGTTCTAGAAGAGCGTTTTAGCAATGTCCAAGAATCCCTCCTCCCTGACTTGAAGGTTCAATGGAACAATCTGGGCTTTGCTGATTTCAAGTCTGTTGCTGAATATAATTCAGAAGCTCTTCGCTTACAGTCCATGTTGAGGTTTTGTGGACAACCTATCACAGAGCAAGAGTAATTGAGAAAACTCTCTCCACCTTCCCTGTTTCAGCCATTGTGGTATCAAAGCAATACCGCACTGAAGTCAATGCTGGACGGATCACGAGGTTTCATCAGCTTATCAATCTCATATCTGTAACTGAGAAACATGATAACATACTCGTGAGGAATTATAATTCAAGGCCCATTAGAACTAAGAGCGTTCATGAGGCGAATTATAATGCACCCAAAAGAGGGTGCAAGGAGCGGAACCCTAAGAATAAGGGATATGAGGGACGTGTGGGTCCATATTACCACCCTAACCAGGAAGGAAACCGCAAGTTTGGTGTGGATACACATGGTGGCAATGCCACACGTGGGAGAGGGGGTCGTGGCAACCCTGGCCATGGTGGTGGCACCGTGGGTCGTGGTGGTGGCACCAACCCTCCTAGGGAACACCCACAACGTGCACCTCAATTAAAGGGAGGCAACTACAATGATTTGTGTCATCGATGTGGATCAAGTGAACATTGGTTCAAGCAATGCAAGGAAAGCGAGCAACTAGCTGCAAGATACAGGGCATACAGGGACCTGAGGGAGTAAGAAGTGTACCTTGCAGAAGCAAAAGAAAATGGTGGAGACGTCCATGTCACCATAGAGGACTTCAAAGCTGACGATGAAGTGCACAAGGATGCCGCAGACTTTGATTAGATTAGTCCTCTTATTTTCCAAGAATTTTTGTAATGGCAATATGCCTTAGTCAATAAATGACAATTGTATTAAACTCTTTCTTATGTGGTGTACCCAATGAAATATGATGTCTAGGAAAGTCATTGGGATTAATGGTACTTAAGAGAGCCTCACTCCACCAACATCTCTCTCTACTTTCATGGTCATATTTGATTGGAGTTACCAAACAGATAGAGTGACTACAATGTGTCTTAGTTTGATTTTATTTTGGATTAGACTTTTTGGGACCTTTGATGTAATCATTGGCTATCTTTATTAATAAAGTATCATATTATTATTCGATGTCATGGACATGTTTTAATTCTGAACTTTATTATTTTTCAATATGTTTCCTAGAGAGTTGGAATGCCTTGTTGATAGTGGCACCACACATACTATATTGCGACATAGGCAACTATTTCTATGGATGACGCCTAGTCGATCTTCTGTGACTACGATGGCTGGACCATCACAATTGATTCATGGTCGAGGACCAGCTCAATTTATGTTGCCAAATGGCACAAGTATTAATGTCACCGAAGCTCTATATGCTCCTAGGGCTGGAAGGACCCTATTGAGTTTTAAAGATATAAGAGCCAATTGTTTTCATGTGGAAACACATTGTGAGAATGGACAAGAGTTCCTTTGCATCACCTCTAATGACTACGGACATAAACGAGTATTAGAGAAACTTATGTGTCGCTCTAGTGGATTGTATGTAACCACTATTCAAGTTATTGAATCCAACCATGTCATGAGAGATGACTTATGGGATTCTTACACATATAGGCTTTGGCATGACCGTTTGGGACACCCAGGTCGTGATATGGTGATCCGTATATTAAAGACTTCACACAGACATCCATTTTTCAAAAAGAAAAGAAGTCATAACCGAAATTTAGTCCAAGGAAGGGCTAGCGTCGCCTACCCCCTGCGGTCCAAAAGTGGTATTGACGCCACCAATACCTCCTTGGTTCTTTTTTCTACTTCTAAAGTCAATTGTGACTTCGTGGCTCAACCGGATATTTCCTTGGTTGCCTCTAAAGCCCCTCTTTCGATTTGCAAAGCCTGCTCTTTAGCAAAATTAGGATCGAGACCATCCCATGCAAAGGACACTAAGGAAAATATTCCATTCTTACAAAGAATCCAAGGTGATATTTGTGGGCCTATTCAACCAACTTGCGGACCATTTAGATATTTTATGGTGTTGGTTGATGCATCGACACGATGGTCACATGTCATGCTATTGTCCACAAGAAATGCTGCATTTGCTAAACTCTTAGCACAAATCATTAAATTAAGGGCTCACCACCCTGATCATCCCATTAAGTCAATTCATCTTGACAATACTGGAGAGTTTACATCAAAAATATTTAATGACTATTGCATGTCCATTAGGATTGAGGTTGAACACCTTGTTCCTCATGTTCACACCCAAAATGGTCTTGCAAAAACTGCCATTAAACGACTTCAAATGGTCGCTAGAGCATTGGTTATGCCCACCAATCTCCCTGTTTCTACTTGGGGCTATGCAATATTGCATGCAGCTGTGCTCATTCATCTGAGGCCTACTGCCACTCAACCCTTTTCTGCTTCCCAGATGATTACTGGATATGAGCCTGATGTATCACACTTACGCATATTTGGGTGTGCAGTTTATGTGCCAATTGCGCCGCCACAGCGCAACAAAATGGGTCCTCAAAGACGATTAGGCATTTATGTTGGATATGACTCTCCAACCATTATACGCTACTTAGAACCCTTGACAGGCGATCTATTTACCACTAGATTTGTGGATTGTCACTTTGATGAGACAGTCTTCGCATCGTTAGGGGGAGATAGGAACAATAATGTTCAATAGGAACGACAGGAATTGTCGTGGTCTATCCCCACTTTGTCTCATCTTGATCCCCGAACCGCACAGTCCAAAATTGAAGTGCGGAGAATTCTCGATCTTCATAACGTAGCAGACTCTATGCCTGATGCATTTTTTGATATTGCTAAAGTGACAAGATCACATATACTTGTTGCAAACGTGCCTACAAGGATTGATGTCCCTAAAAATCATGGACATGGCACCACCCCGAGGGGTATTGGGCATGGTGCCGCCACCACTAATAGTGATGGTAATGTGGCTCAAGCCAGGCTCCCAGCAAGGAAACGTGGGAGGCCCAAAGGTTCGATGGATTCACGCCCGAGAAAGAAAGCGAGTTTGGCATAGAAAGATCCATTAATCATCGACGTAAATAGCCCGTCTCATGAAGATATTCCGGATTATGGTTATGTCCAAGAGACATCATTGGGGGACGCTCCAATGTTAGAACCAATTCCAGGGAATAGGGAGATCTCCATGAATTACACTAGTGTACATGAGATGTTGAATCGAGATTCTATTATCTTTGATGATGTTGCTCAAGGAATTATAGAACACGATGATATCGAACCTCGCTCCATTGAAGAATGTCAACAAAGAGCAGACTGGCCTAAATGGAATGATGCGATCCAGGTTGAATTGGATTCACTAACAAAGATATAGGTATTTGGGCCTATAACTCTGACACCCCCAAGTATAAAGCCTGTTGGCCATAAATGGGTCTTTGTTAGAAAGCGTAATAAGAAAAATAAGGTTGTTAGATACAAAGCCCGCCTTGTGGCGTAAGGTTTCTCACAACGCCCTGAAATTGACTTCGAGGAGACATATTCTCCCGTAATGGACGTTATAACATTCCGTTACCTTGTCAGTTTGGTAGTTTCTGAAAAACTTGACATGCAGCTTGTGGATATGGTTACAACATATCTCTATGGGGATCTAGATTCAGAGATATATATGAAGGTTCCCGATGGACTTCAATTACCCAAGTCAAGTGGCTCTAAACCACAGAGCACGTTTTCAATAAGATTGAGACGCTCACTATATGGATTGAAGCAATCCGGACGGATGTGGTATAACTGTCTAAGTGACTACTTGATTGGGAAGGGATATGAGAACAATGAAATATGCCCATGCGTGTTTATAAAAAGGACAAGTTCCAGATTTGCAATTCTAGCAGTTTATGTCGATGACATGAACCTAATTGGAACTCTAGATGAGTTAAAGGAAACTGCTAAGTACTTGAAATCCGAATGTCAGATGAAAAATCTTGGGAAAACACGGTTTTGTCTCGAACTAGAACTCGAGCACCGTAGCGATGAGATTATGATCCATCAGTCAGCATATACTTAAAAATTACTAAGGTGCTTTAATGAAGATAAAGCAAAGCCTGTGAGTACTCCCATGATCGGTTTTAGTCTTGAACCTGAAAAAGATCCGTTTCGTCCAAGGGATGAGGACGAAGACTTATTAGAGGCTAAAGTGCCCTATCTAAGTCCAATAGGCGCATTATTGTACTTAGCTCAATGCGCAAGACCAGACATCTCATTTGCAGTAAACTTGTTAGTTCGACACAGTTCTGCGCCAACACACCGCCATTGGATTGGCATAAAGACAATCTTTCGATACTTGAGAGGTACGATTGATATGGACTTGTTCTATACCTACAGAGAGAAGAAATAATGGAAGTGTGGGATCGGACTCCA
Source organism: Rosa chinensis (assembly GCF_002994745.2). Taxonomy (NCBI): domain Eukaryota; kingdom Viridiplantae; phylum Streptophyta; class Magnoliopsida; order Rosales; family Rosaceae; genus Rosa; species Rosa chinensis. The sequence goes on along the minus strand of NC_037091.1, from coordinate 19,492,386 downwards.
CAAGGCAAAACGCCACCTTCCGTGCTCCTCCTGCCCTCCATCAAAATGACAACGATGTCTTGATGGGTTTTGCTGATGCAGGGTATCTCTCTTACCCTCACAAAGGTCGCTCCCAAATGGATTATGTCTTTACCATGGGAAGCACTGCGATATCTTGGAGGTCTATAAAGCAGACCCTTGTTGCTACTTCCTCAAATCATGCAGAGATTATCGCTCTACATGAAGCCATGTGAGAATGCATATGGCTAAGGTCTGTAGTTAGACACATTCAAGGAACTTGTGGTTTGAAGTCTACCATAAATGAACCTACATGCATTTATGAAGATAATGCAACTTGTATTGATCAAATGAAGTTAGGTTTCATCAAGGGCGACAACACCAAGCATATATCACCTAAGTTTTTTTACAATCAGCAATAACAAACACTTCTAAATATTGAAGTAAATCAAATCCGTTCAGAGGATAATGTAGCGGACTTGTTTACCAAGTCGTTACCTAAATCCACCTTCGAGAAACATGTTAAGAGCATCGGATTAAGAAAGTTAATCTGAACTCCCATAATTGTAGAAATTAGGAGGAGACCTTGACATCAAGGGGAGGTATGATGTCTACATGTTCGATCTTGATGAGTGAAGGACGTGTTGTGCTCTTTTTGTCCTTCGACTAGGGTTATTTTTGTCCCACAGAGTTTTTGTTACCTGGCAAGATTTTTAGTGAGGCAACGATTAAAGCGTCATCACCGAGTTTGAGTGGCACAAGGGGGAGTGTTGAAGGATGTCGACTACTCCACATTCACGCTTGTTGTGCTCTTTTTCTCCTTCGACCAAGGTTGTTTTTTTCCCACATGGTTTTTATTACTTGGCAAGGTTTTTGACGAGGCAACTTAGAAGCGCATAGCAGAGGCAACACTATTGACATGGAATATCCAAGGAGGAGTGTTGTAAATGATAATGACTATTCATGCAATAGATATTGCTTAATGTATGCGATTGATAGACTCGTAATATATGCAATTGGCATACTTGTAATGTGTGATTGATTAGTATAGCTATTATGTATTGGCTTTTGTATACATGATGTAACCCTATATAAACGTCATGGTGAGATGAATACAACACAATACAATTTTTCCAATTCTCTACAACATTTTTAAATTTTTATTTATTTTTATATCATATAACTACATATATATATATGAGTGATATAGCCTAATATATGAATACTTATTATAACTTATAAATAATAAGATATTCTATAAAATTATATTCTATTCTAAGTTTCCTTGCCCACAAACAAAACCAATGAATTAAAAGAGGGAACATAGGGAAGAGGGGAAGACAATTCATTTACTATATTCTCTGTCAAAAAGAGAATACATGAAAGACAAAAGTTATCTTTGTCCCTCCCATTCTCCCTCTCTATCTCCATTCTCCAACAACTTGATTGAATATTAATATAATTAGTATGGGAAACACGGAAGCCTTACACGCCGTCTGACATATTCAAAGTTTCAAACATATTCAATTATGCAACCACTTGCACATCTATCCTCTCTCTCTCTCTCTCTCTCTCAGCAATGTTCATTGTCATCTTTTCTTCCTCTCTTGCACAAAACCAGTAGCCACCACCCTCCACAGTCTCATATTTCTCTTCATTGTTCAATCACCTCGTGAATAACTTCACAAAAACAAGGTTTCAATTCTCAGATTTCAAGATCTTGATCTAAGGGGAAGTTAGGGGTGGCTTGAGGGGAGCAGAGGGAGTTTGAGGTCGAGATAAAGTGAGGGAGCAGAGGCGCGGTGGAGCTGCGGTGGAGGAATGGTGCAGAGACGCGGTGGCTTAGTGGGGAGAGCGAATACAAGTTGTGGGGATCGAATGGTTTAGGTGTTTAGCAGATTAATTCTGGTCGATTTGAGGTTTCGGTGTCGCAAAAAAAGAAAGAAAAAGAAATTGAAACTCGCCCAGCCGCCCAGCTACCCAGACCGCCCAGACGGACGTCCAAGCAGCCTAGGTGGTCGCTTAAGAGCTCCGTTTAGCCAATACTCTCCTCGGTCTCCCGCCGCCCAACGCCTAGGCGGCCTGGGCGGTCATTTTTTAGAACACTGGTTACCACATGAGTCCTCAAAATAGTAATATTAGTCTTCAAAGTGGTAACATGAGTCCTTAAAGTGGTAAATTTTCTTAGTTTACCATATGAGTCCTCAAAATAGTAATATTAGTCCTCAAAATAGTAATATTAGTCCTCAAAGTGGTAACATGAGTCCTTAAAGGGGTAAAAATAGTTGATGTACGCATGAGAAATGTTAACATACCATAGTTTTACCCCTCCAAATTTGGAAATTACAGGAACTTGCAATCGACTCCAATTTTACAGCAAACTCTGTTATAGAAGAGCCAATGGAAGAGTGCCGATGACCATGTATGTATATAGAGAAAAGAATAGAGAAGATCGAGCTTACATAACCATATAGGTATTGTTCAGAAAAAAAAAAAAAAAATAAGATGACCATATACATATTTGACCAATCAGCTCTCAAAGACAAAACTAGATCTGAAAATGATAGAATGCATCGAACTTGTAGAGTTTGTTCACACTACATGCATTTCCTTTCCTACAAAACTACATGCACTACTACACAAACCACATACTAGGACACCCAATTTTTTTTTAAGGACGTCCTTTTACTTTGAGTGTCGTGAAACCCATTTGATGACGTTGGGCCCAAAATAGCTGAAACTTTTAAAGAGATAAGATGTACACTTTCTAGTTTCTATTCTTCAGAAACAGAGTATCTCTCTCTCTCTCTCTCTCTCTGAACTCGCAGCAAGCATGACATTAACCCACCGGACGATACAACGGTGACTCTGAGCTCCAGCTTCAGAGGGTTAACGTTGTCTACTACAACGAAGCCAGCGGCGGGAAGGGTGTTCCACACACCGTCCTCATGGATTTGGAGCCTGGGACCGTGGATAGCGTCAGATCTGGACATATCTTCGGTTCTGATAACTTCGTCTTCAGTCAATCTGGCGCTAGAAACAACTGGGTGAAAGGTCACTACACCGAGGGGGCTGATTTGATCAATTCAATTCTCGATGTGATGCGAACAGAGGTGGAGAACTGTGATTGCTTGCAAGGTATGAATCTGGTCTAACTAAACCCTAATTTTTCTTGGTTTACATGTAAAGCGAGTTGTGCTATATGGATTTGGTATATTAGAGAGTTTTGGTTAATAAAGATTGACTATTCAAGGGCTTGGTTGTTTGTTGTAGGGTTCCAGGTATGCCATTCTTGGGTGGTGGTGCTAGATCTGGAATGGGAACACTTATGATTTCCAAAATTAGGGAGGATTACCCAGATTTGATGATGGTGACTTTCTCTGTGTTCCCATCTCTCAAGGTCTCAGATACTCTGAAGTTCTGCAAATCAATATTTGATATACACTGGTACGTTTCTGTGTGCTTTCTTGGGTTTGTGTGAATATTCGATATACCATTGAGGGCTCAAATTGAACAAGCTCAGAGCCAGAGTTCGGAGATGGAAGCAAAACCGGTGAGTAGTTTATGTCTTTTAGGCAGTGTTTGGTTTGTTGCGAAAATTTTGAAAATTTTGACACACAATTCAAGCAAATTCAAAATAGATTGTCTCATGAATCAAACATTGTGATATGTTTTATGTTGTGTGTGTGATTTTTTTTTGTTTTGGTCAAAGCTCTAAACTTGTTCAGCAGGAGTATAAGTCTGACCTTTTCTTTATCAAATTGGGATGAGAAACTTGTAATTGTTTCAAATTTGGTTGTTGAGAAAAATGTGTGATGGAATCTTGCATGTTTTGGAGTTGAATAATGTTTTGATTCAAAGGAATCATAGACACTATGCCAAAAAGGCCTTCAGACGACACGCATCAGACGACATAAGTTTCGTTTTATGTCGTCTGAGTTTTTCAGACGACATAATTTTTTTTTCTGTTGTCTGAATGTACACTAAAACCATACTGGTTTAATTTGGAAAAATGGTGAGCATTCAGACAACACATTTGTGTAGTTGTAGAAGGTGGTGATTTCCTATCTCAAATTTGGATAAATGGTGAGCATTCAGACAACACATTTGTGTAGTTGTAGAAGGTGGTGATTTTCTATCTCAAATTTGGATAAATGGTGAGCATTCAGACAACACATTTGTGTAGTTGTAGAAGGTGGTGATTTCCTATCAAAATTGGAGGGATATCCAAAAATTGATTGAGTCTTTTCCCTCTCAAATAGCCACGCTCTAGTTGACTAGAATTTGTGACATTCAGACAACATTTAAATGTCGTCTGAGTGTGGAGCTTGTTTTAAAATTTTTCAAGTTATTTTGACTCGTGCTTTTGGACATATATAGATCCCTCGCAATTTATCGGCTTTCTCAGCTTGACCTAGAACTCACAAAACTGAAAACCTCAAAAACCAGCCTCTCTCCTCTCACTCAGCTCTCTCAGAACTCGATTCTCACTCTCTCCTAATTCGTCTTCTCGCTCTCTCGATTCTTCTTCTTAGTCTCTCGACCTCTATTCTCAACCTGACCCCAAACTTGACCTCCTCCTCCATTCTCTAGCTCAGACCCGGATCCAGCCTCCTCCGCATCTGCATCCGCCTCCGACCCCAACCCTAACCTCCTCCTCCTTTCTCCTTCTTCGTCTCAGAAACAATGAACCCGAAGAACACCCCCACAGAGACCACCGGCGAGTCTTGATTCCTGGGAACCATCCCCGCCTCATCAATTCGAAACCTCCACCCCAGATCCATCTCAACCAAGCATGGAAAATCCTTCTTCAGCCCCAAAATTTCCCCACCAAATGCCGAAAAAGCCTCTTTCACCTAACCCTTACATCCAAGCCGACCACGATTCAGCTTTCGCTACCAAGCCGCTACCAGTACCGTTCGATTTGCCCAAATCTCCGACCTCTGCCGCTCAGAACATTCCGGTGAAGGTACTTAAGAAATGGAGTACCTTATTTACTACTTTATGTTCTATAATTTGAAATTGGAGCATGAATTTGGAAAGCTGAGTCTCGAAATTGTTTGATTTGCATAGTGAGATTGATGGATATGAAAATCCCAGGTACATGTCTCTTGTTTTTCTACTTCATTTTGGTAAGTTGAAATGTAGAATGTAATCGGGTATCTGACATGTGTTCGTGACTGTTTGTTTGGGATGATTATTTGTCGGAGCAGGAGAACACTGAAGTGAAACAGTTTTAACTATCAGTTCGATCTGTTGCTCTTTTCTTAGAGGTACATATTTCGTTTTCTTATTTAAATTCTTTTGGAAACTATAGGGCAACATTTGGTCTCTTTGGTCTTTGTGTACTAATGTATGTTGTCGATTTCTTCTTTATCACATGTATATAATGAACAAATTAGAGATTTGCTTGATTCAACCATGCGGAACCTTGAAGTGGAGATTTTCTTTATTTAGTTGTTTCACTCATTGTTGCTTTCATTTTCTGGGTTTTGCAGATAGATGAAAATGTGCAAAGGGGAATCATGAACCACAGATCCTTGAAGCACCCCAATATTGTTGAATTTAAAGAGGTTAGTAAGAAGTAATGAATTTTGTGCGTGCTCATGTGGAATTGACCAATGTTAGAAATGATTTTGCTTCTTCCCCTGAATTGCATATTCCTTTTGTTTGGATTAACATATACTGATGCTATGTTCTGTATCATTTTCCCATAAGCATTGTATATTGAAGTATATATCATGGTCATTTATGCTTAAATTGGTAGCTGAAATCATATACCTCTATTAAAGCTATGATCTTTACTTCATCCACTCTTTATTAATATGGAGTGGAGCCTATTTCTGACAGATTGGGTGTTTAAGAGTTTTGGGGTCTCCTTCATCCAGGTCCTGCTGACACCAACTCATCAAGGTATATTAATGGAGTATGCTTAAGGAGGAGAACTGTATGAGAGAATTTGCAAGGCTGGTAAATTTAGTGAGGATGATGCAAAGTAATTTTCGAGGGGGTGAGTTTTATTTCATGGAAAGCGGCCCCTTTACAATTTCCAGAAAAAGAAAAACGATCCATCTTATCTTAAAGTACTTTTTTATTGGTATGCTGCTATATGAGGAATTTCTTTTAGTTTTCATTTCCCTTTCTTATTAGGGTCTCTGCATTTCTCTTTATAGAGAATAACAATCCTTGAAATTAAGAGCCATCCTTGGTTTGTAAAGAACTTACCTTTGGAAATGATGGAAGGAGGAAGTTGGGAAAGCAATGAGGTGAACAATTTCCCAAAGTGTTGAAGAATTTCAGTCTATAATACAACAGGCAGAGAGATGAGGAATGGGCCTTGGCAAAGACGCAGGGGCTTGAAGCCACCAAGAAAAAGAATGCTGAGAATAGGAAGCTTATTTACAACAAATCCAAACAGTACACCAAGGAGTACGCGGAGAAGGTACATCTTGTTTGGTTTATTATATTAATTTTCACTCTGCTTTGAATTGATTTGCCCAGCTATTTGTTTTTGTTTTTTTTCCGAGTGTTATTTCACTTGCTTGTCTTAAGGTAGTTGTTCAATGAAATAATGATTCTTTCTATTGCCAGGTTTCTGATTGCCAAGTTCGTTCTCTATGTATGCTGTTTCTCTTTCATTAGGGTTGTTTCTTCTAGGCAAACCTACCATGGCAGTTTCAGTTGCAGCTGCTGGGGTAATCCTCGGCTAGCCTTTCTCAAACCTGCCATGACAATTCTACATTGGTTATGGTAAGTATATCCTATATGGCTATATTCCATCTAACTTTGTTATAGCTACCTGTGGTATATGCTTTGGTGAAAAAAATGCTAGAAAAGAATATTGTCCTGTATGGGTGTTTGGAAACAAATGAACAAGAGAGTAAATGAACTGATAGATCGAGTTACAGAATGCTACAGATGCTGTTTTTTTGTTTTGATGACATGCTAGAGTTCAAGTTGCATGCAAGAAGTATGTTGCAACAGGTGCTTTTCCTCTGACTCTTGTATTAAAAAAATATAGTCTGATATTGACAAGTATCTATGTATTCTCACTGTTTTGTTTTGCTTTCCTTTTAATTAACAGTTTATTTGCCGATGCTAAGATTGAGGATTTCATCCAAATGGACTTGGTAAGTAAGATAATCCTTTAATATTTTGTATCATTGTTTGCCTGTTGAAAGTGATAGAATTTACATAGGAATTGGCATACTGGGCTCACTAGTTTCCAGATCCAGCGACCTGTTTTTGTAAAAATGTAATTTTCTGTTAATAATTTGAAGCTATTTTCTTCTGAGAATTTGTAGTGGACTTGTTAAAGAGTATTTCAGACTTGGAATCTCCTAAAAACGATTTTTCTATAATTAGTTATGATTTTTCAAAGTTACAGGTCTATTGCAGGAATTTCTGAAAACAGTATCACTGTCATGTTCTTTCTGCAGCACTGCTATATTGTCGTGCTGATTAGCTTTCCTTTGATAGTTTAGAGGCATATCATTTTTGTTCCACCCTTTTCTGAGAGTACCAAGTGCACTTCTCCTATGCATTTGTATAGCATGATATACCTTATTAATCTTGCGTAAGAGTCGCTTCACATTGTTGTCTATGATTTGATCTGTGTAGGCTGTTAATGGGTGGCTATGGATTGTATCTTGGATACCGAAAATGATATTATGATTATGTGGTATGAAAATACAATCAACCGCAGCATAGAAGTAGTAACTGAAACAAGATTATGTTGTGTTCATGATATGTTGTGATGATTTCAGGAGGAGAAGGCCAAGGTCAAAGACTTGCACCCCGAGCTTCTAGCTGGGATGTTCTTTTTCTTTTTGCTGGAACAACTGGTGGAGCAACAACTCTTCTGACTTCTCACAAACCCAATCTGGGAAGCAGCTTCACGTCAATGATTTCTATCGATCTCTATTGCTCTACTGTGGTAGATGAAGTAACTACAGGTAATTGTTTAGTTTCTGCAATTTTTTATTTTTTCTTGAGTGGACATCTGCATTTGTTCTTGTTTTGACCATTGGATATGAGTCCTGGCCATTATAACCATTAGTATCCAGTAATTTATGCCAAGTTTCCAAACATTTTTGTTATGAATCTGTTTATTTCTATATAAGAAACTAAAATAGGCAACTATTACATCAAAATATCTTCTCGTCTAAGCACATGAGTACCCCTAGTATGTTTGGTCATGTTATATTAGTTCATTTCTACAAGAGTGGCATCTTAATTGAGATTTCCTTTTAACATGTTATGTTTGTTTCTCCCCTATTTTGGTGATAATCATGCATGCTTCTGTGTAGGAAGCTGTCAAGGGACAATTATGGAGATTATGTGAACCCCAAGGGAAGCCACCAGGTGTAATACAGTAGTACAACTAGCTAGTTCCTATATTTAACTTGTGTCTAGTAGAAATTTTTCCTTCATTAAGAATTTGGACTTGTTTGCAGATTCAAATTAGTAGATATGAGCCATTTTGAACTGATGCTCATGATTAGGTTTGTGTACATGAGACAATGATGGATTAGTGGAAATTGCAATGAATGATTTTGGATGTGGATTTTATAGTTTCATGAATGAGCAATTTTAATTTCCAGATGCATGTATACCAGTTGTAACAGGAGACTATTAATGTGTTATCTCAAATTGCAAGCTACAACAAAAGCACACCAAAATGTGTGGTTGCAGCTAAACAAAAACAACACAAAAATCAAATAGAAGTCTATTGTATTTTTGGCATTGGGACGACAGAAAATTGTAGTCTAAAGGGCAAAACAACAACATAAGTTAGACGAAAGTGTTGGCTAAAACATATAATAACAATAAATAAGTGTGGTTGGAATCAATCATAGATAATATAAAAGACCTCATAAAAGATCTTTCACACAATACTTAAGTGTCGTATGTATGTACCCTAGAACGACACTTAATTGTCCTCTGATGCTCTTTACGACCACATATAATTGTCTTTTAAAGTAAATTAGCACAACCTTTAAATGTTGTTGTATGAGAGAAGACACTACATACGAGTCTTCATATTTCTTATTTAAGGGCATTCAGACCACACAAATAAGTCTTGCAAATATGCTTCACACAATAGTATTTAAAAAATACTGTGGTTGTTTTGTCTATCAGATAATACAAAACTGTTGTTTGAATGCTTTTAAAGATACAGATCACAATGTTCCCAAAATGCAAAACTCATCAGACAACACAAGATTTTTATTTTTTTATGTCGTCTGATTTTTCAGACGACAGAACACTTCTGTCGTCTGATGCCCCCAAGAGACGACACCGTACTAGACGACACATTTTTGTTCGTTCAGACGACAGAACAGTTCTGTCGTCTGAAGACCTTTTTGGCATAGTGAGAGTAGCTGTTTTGCTGGTAAATTTTTGTGTTCATCTTTTGTCTATGTATATACGGTGTAACTTCTTTTTCAGTCTTTTTCCCATTGACCCTTTTTGTTTTGACTCTTTTGTTAAGAGAGTAAATTAAACTGTGTAGTTGATAATGTGGCTAACTGTTTTTTCTTCATAGGGTTGAGTTTTAACTTCTTGGTTACTACCACTGGCTTTACTTGCACCGGATGTGCTATACGAAACTAACTAAGAGAGTAAGTTGTTGGTTTTCTGTTGTGAGATTGTTTCTGTTTCATTGGTCTTTTTATTAATTAGTTGCAGTCTGGTTCCATCATGGTACTAAAATTTGATGCGAAAAGCATATAATGTTTCATGTTAACCCGTCTTTTTATTGTTTCAGTGACTTGTTTCCATACTTAAAATACTAGCTGCTGAAACTTGTTAGATATTCTACGTACTAATGTTAGGCTTTAGACTCAGGTTTGTTTTACTGTATAATCTTGAGTATTCTTATAATTTAAAGTTTTAGTGCTCATTTTTCAATCTATATCCTAACTTCATTCTTTACAGGATATGTTGTTTAGCTCAAAAAATTATTGTGGATAGTATCTGTAATATCCTAAACGCTGGAAGTAAGAAACCATCTTGATATGCTAATGTTTCTGAACAAGATAGTCTATAATATTCGAGACCAAGTAAAGGTAGCTTTCATTAATATACATCTTTATATTATTCTTTTAAGTTTACTTTGCATATTTGGATATGCTTTTCTATACTTTATTTAATCTTTTTTTTTTTACTGGGCAGATCACATGCTCAACTTAAGTTGCTAGTAGCTGTTGGCATGTTTAAATGTTAAAGTTACAGGTAAAGTTGAGAATGTTTGTATTTTGATTATGGCTTATTGGTTTACTCTACAAGTACTAAGTCATCAAGTCTGGTTACCTCTGAGCCTTGAGGCTTGATGGGATTAACAAGTTCAATTTTGTCTGATCCCTTCCTATTACTTATGTTCAACTATTGACTTATGTAGGGCAGAGTTATACCGGTAGTTGCTTCAAATATAGTTATTTGTTCAGATTCATGGCTCGTGGTTAGTATCACTTGTTCATAATGAGTTTATGTTTTTGTCATTTATGGTGCCATGCCCTCTAGATAGTACTTTCTAACATTTGCTTGTCATTTATCAGATGGTGATTGAAGATATATATTGAAGATGAAGTCAAGTATGTATGTCTATTGTCATCTAGAATTAGGTAAGATTAGAATGTACGTTTAACTAGGAATTAGTTACTAGAAGTGCTTGTAGTCAAGTATATTGTAACGAGTAATAGATACAATGACGTTTGGGGATTGTAAAGATTGTTTGTATGTAAATGTCTTCTTTTTGTTTCAAGGACATTTTTTTTTTGTGTTCTATAATAGATATAAGGACGTTTTTTTAGTGTCCTAGTATACATTAGATGACCCTTTTATCGGATTTAAGGACACTTAAAAAGTGTCCTAATATACATTAGAGGACGCTTTTTAAGTGTCTTAAAGACATTAGATGACATTTTTTTTTAGATTAGAGGACGTTTTTCTGGCGTCCTTATAAACATTAGAGGACGTTTTTTGAACGTCCTTGTAAGTGACTTACAATGACTCCTTGATAGATGACGTTTTTTTTGCGTGTCATCTAAAGTTTTCAATGACGTTTTTCAAACGTCCTAAAATGCTTTTTTTGTAGTAGTGATGTAAAGTATAGAACTGATATAGATTTGCAATGCATTGTTATCTTCATTTCCCCTATGGAATATGTTACTTCGTTCACATCGCAAGAGAGGAAGGAGGTTCCTCCAATAGTTCGAAATATCATTTGAAATTATCTTCAAAACTTCCAACCCATCCATGCGCAAGTGTGATTTGGGAGTCCTTGGATAAAACAAAGAGATGATAGAATAAGCAAATTATGAAGCAATAGTGATTCAGGGATCCGTGAAGCACTTGTTCAATGCTGTAATATGTAAATTATTGTTTCATATCAGTTTAGTAGTATTTATACAAGTTGCTCCTAGCTAGATTCATTACAATTTGATTTTCCTTCGAAAATCTGAACCATTCAGTATGATGAGGACAACTCTAGGGGGAAACTGCATGTTCTGTAAATACAAAGATGATGTGCAAAATCCAAATCTGTAAAATAACTACATCAGTTCAAAAATTACATTTTGTAACTTTTTTTGAACGCGTGGGGTGTTAGTCCATTGAAGTATAGTATGAAACATTACAAGAGATGACTCACCAGGATTCCGGGTAACGACAAAAAGAGTCATGAATGAAAAATTTAAGACAAACCTAGACTAATCAAACATAGTGAATCCATGAGATGAAGCTCAAGTGCTGTAGAAACCAAATTTGACACTACTAGGATGGTCTCCGACCAATGACAAAAGACCATCCCAATTTATTCATGTTCCCATCAACGTAACCCTACTCTAAGGCACCCATAGGAGTGCACTCCTCGGACTCAGAACCTTTGCCAGAAGACATATGAACCTCCCCACCAGCAAGGGTTGATGTTATTGCAGCCAGGCCCGAGCTGCCTTCACCAGAAGATGAAAAGTGTTCCATTGCCTTAAAACTTCTCTTCCTCCGAGGTTTTGGATCCTCAAAGATCAGCTTCTTAGGTTTCAAACCCATAGGTTTTGGATTGTCCTTACGCCCAGGTGGACGTCCCAGCTTGACCTTCTTTGTCGGGGATACTAGAATAACGCCATTCTTACTCTTTAATTAATGCCAATTCTGGTTTATACCCAAGATCAATAGCCTCCACCTGATATACCTCCTCAACTGTCTTCTTACGCTCAGTATATTGCATAAGGGCCCTAGAGGCCATCCTATTCTTCCCACTAAGAGATGGGACATCTGTAGTAGCTTGCATAGGCTCACTCACCGGTTGGACCAGAGATGGGATTTTGGCCAGTTGGCCGCTATAGCTAAAGCCAAGAAACCCTGGAGTGAACCTGAGGTCGACCTTGCCATGGAAGTGAAGAGTTTTGGTGTTGTGGATTGAGCCAAAACCTCCGCAAAGACTCAGAGAAGCAGACCCGACCAAATTAGAGTTAGGATTGACTCTAACAGAGACCTACATAGCCTCTGGGGGGCCAGCACAACCCGACCGCTGGTGTTCCATCATACCACAAACCTTACAGAACCCACGAGTCTCTCATATTGGAACCTCACTGTAGCAGATGCGTCCGAAGTGAAATCAAAGGTGGATGGGGGGAACACCTGTTTCACCGGAGCCGCAAAGCATGGCGGATATGAACCCGCGCCTATACCCTTACGAATGCCAGCCTTGTCCAAATGCATGATCTCTCCTAAGGTGGCTCCATTGAGCGCCATGGTGCCCTTCGTAACAAGGGCTAGCGGTAAACCCATAATCTCAACCCAAACGGGAAAGGAAGAGATCGGCACTTGCACGGGATCTTGCAAACCATCGAACTCAGCCATAGCCAGCACCCACTTGCCAAAAAAATCATGGCCCTCCCTTGACCGTCTTCAGGCGATCCTCTAGATTTGAAAACTGGAACACAAACCGATCCTTGACTGCTCGTGCAGAGAGGTGATTCCCAAGCCCCATAGGGAGGTCATGGTCCTCAAGAAAGCCTTGGGATCAGCCCGAAGCTTGGCCGTGATGGAGAGAAGTCTCCCCTCAGCAAAGTGGTGGGTAGACACAGCAGCAGCACCAGCCGGACCAAAGGACGTCCGACCATCTTCAAAAATCGCCAAGGCTGCTGCCAAACGAGTGGTGACGTGATCAACCATGGTGGGAGACAGAGGGATGCCGAGAGATGAAGATGCGGGACAAACCCTAGCAGAGCTACATTTTGTAACTTAAACATGAGTCTCCCGTAAATTAAGTAAAGCTCATGTGTAGTTTAACAACTTGTAATATCTCTAGCTATTTATTTTCATAACTTGTAAATAAGCTTCTTCTGACACTCACGTGAATGTCTAATTTGTGTCAGAGCTCCATCAGTGGATTGCAAGAACTCAATGAGAGGTTCGGAACTAACCCCATCCTATAGAATCATCTGCTGCCTTCAGCCCCTTACCTTCATCCCAAAGCTTGAGTCGAGTGACCTCAAATTCACCAGCTGCAACACAAAAGAGTAGATATATATATCAGCAAAAAGAAAGGAAATAGTTAATAGATAAGTGTAGCATGCATGACCAAGATGCTGATTGAAACAAATCAAATAAATGGACTTACGTTTCTTTCTAGCGCCATCAGAAAGCAATGACCTTGTTCACATTTCCTTTCCACTGCTCACGTTTTTTCTTGTTTGCTCTCGTTTGTCAGGCCTCGCTCACGTTTCTTTCCACTATTCACATTTTCTTTCACTCCTAAAGTTTCTTGCAACTGCAAGATTGAGGTCTTTGGGGCATAAAGTTAATTTTATTTTATACAGAAGCTACTTTTTACGTTGAAATATTGATTGTGTATCAAAACATTGTAATCTATCACTTATCTGATCTATGAAGCTGTAGATAGTGGTTACCCTTATCAGTTCAATATACATGTATAATCAGGACTCTTACGTTTTTTGACATAAATTAGGAATCAAGAGGATTGGCATTGAGACATGTGTTTGTGCCTTCAGTGTTTCATCATGACCCGACAATCCTGCTAATGTTGTAAATAATTATGGCTAATATCATGTAAATAGATGGAGAGTCATATATGCCTTTCCTTTCACTATAGATTAGTGATTGATAGAATTGTGAATAGGAGTAATTGACGTTGCTATTAAACGTTGCCTATTTGTATATATCATGTACTCCTATATAAACCCCCTCATGGTGAGATGAATATACACACAATCTGATTATCTGTGTCCAAACTCTCTCTCTCTCTCTCAGAAATTTTTCTGTTTTACAACACGTTATCAGCACAAAGCTCTAACCAAAGCTCTAGCCAAGAAAAAAAAAACCCCCCCTGCTGTAGCCTGTTTTCACGCCTCGAAACCTCTTGATCGGGACCTCAGATCAAAAACTTTCCTTCATTAAAGTTGTTCGTCTCTGCCTCTTCTATTTGCCCTCCAAATTTCAGCACTATTGGAGTCGTTTTGAGACCTGTGCACCATTCGAAGTGGGAGCTGTCCAGAAGAGGCGAATAGCTCTTGGATTGGCTGAGAAGACAACCTTCTCAGTTCTGCACACATAAGCTGAAGATTTATCCGTCCTTCATCAAGTAACGTTTTCCAAAACCTAATTTTATATTCATGCTTCTTGCTTATTGAGCCTATTGATTGAATATGAAAAATCACCATAATGCATGAACCCTAGCAAATCATACATGAATTATTTATTTAGTATACGTATTTGTATATATTTGTTCATGTGTTTGGGATTGTTTGATTGGAAAAGAAAAGAGAAAAATTTATGGACTGCAACTATATATCTGTAGTACTTGGTCCAGTAGTACTAAATCAATATCAGTAACATCAATTCAACAAGAAAGAAAAAAAACAGATTATGCAGTTGCTGGGATTCGAATCCAGCTAAAATAGATACCAACTCAACATGTTGTCCGCTATACCACTATGGCAAGTTAATATGTGTTAACATTATTTAGTATTAATTCTGCCAGAAGCAGATTTGAGGCCAATTAATTGGTGATTGATCAACCCGTGATTTGATTTTGATTGATTTTATTCAAAGCAATTACCATTGTAATTTATGCTCATTACCACAATCACTTCATTATCACATTGAGACAATTCTGAATTATTGCATGAATTATGATAGAAGAATTATGGGCTTAATTTTTGGTTACACAAATTTGAATCTGCCATTATAATTCTTTATGCTAGAAGCATTATGGGCTAAATTATTACGTGATTATTACATAAACATTGTGCCAGAAGCATTTGCCAAATTTATTACCTGTACATAATGCCAGAAGCATTAATGGGATTTGAACCCATTTCCCTAGGTATATAACCACTGCATTAATTTATTTATGTTACGATTTAATAACATATATTTAATTTAGTTATGTTATAATTGTGAATATTAATAGAGGCTGAGTAAGAAGTTCAAATCAAGCCCAAAGTCATAGCAACAAATTCGAGCAAGAAGCTCAGGCCCAAGTTGCAAGGCCAGAATAGAAACTTACTACATGTTACCATGACAAAAGTTATGAATCTTCTCAAACTAGGCTTATCCAGTTGGATGCGATGTCTAGAAAAGGTTCAGATGTGGCCGTGTACTTAAGCGAGCCTCGCTCCACCTAAACCTCATCTTTCCTTACCTGGTCGTATTCAATTGGAGTTACTGAAAGGGTTGAGTAATAACTTTTCATTCCTTGGCAGACTAGCCTGATCCCAGCAGGACCTAGCAGCCCAGCAGGTCTCACATACTTTTTGACTAAGCGCATGAAAGCCTAGGTCACGAGCCCGCAGACTAAGCTCGATAGGCTTCACTATCAAGCCCACTCCTTCTTTGGTCCAACAGAATCAAAATAAAAGGAAAAATGATTTCATATTGTAAATAGATTCACCATATTTAATATGTGTAATTAATTGCCAGAAGCATTTATTTACATAATTGTGTGATAATTAATCTGTTATTTACTAGCATGCAATTAATTAGGGCTGTCAATGGGTCGTGTCGGGTTGGGTTCGTGTCGGGTCAAGGTATTTGTCGTGTCGCAAGATACAAACCCAAACCCAACCCATTTAATAATCGTGTCAAAAATTTAAACCCAAACCCAACCCATTTATTAAACGGGTTACCCGCTTAACCCATTTAATAAATAGGTTGTGTCGTGTTTGACAAAATGACTCATTTAAGGATTAACAATGTGACCCATTTAACTAAAAAAATGCATAAATTGATTAAATTCACTAAAAACTCTACAAGACGAAGAATATAAATAATTATATATAATTCATAAATAATTAAATCCAATAATTATAAAGAAAAATATTTCAAATTGTCTAATCCTATGATCAAATACTCCCAAGTCTAAAATTTCAGGATAAAGTATAGCATAATCGGGTTATACGGGTTCACTTCGTGTTGGCGGGTTGACCCGTGGCCGACCCATTTATTAAATGGGTCATGGCGGGTTGACCCATGGTTGACCCGCTTTTTAATCGTGCGGGTTCAACCCGCTTTGTTTCGTGCGGGTTTCGAGTCGTGTTATCGGGTCGTGTCGGAATTGACAGCCCTACAATTAATATCTCAATTGATTTGTGATTTTCATTTAGCCAATTTGTGAGATATTATTACAATTTGCTCTATTCAGTATCATTTTATTACTTGCCAAATTTTCGCATTAGAATATATGTGTAGAAAATGCAGGTATCTGATGAACCAGTAGTTCATACATAAATCGAACTTGTAGTTTCGATAATACCATTTAAGAAACTTGAAGTTTCCTTCATAAATTCACCACACATGATAAAACCAGTAGATTTTACATGTCTAATCCGCATGTTATAGAACCTGAAGTTCTTATTACTTGCTTATGGATGATATTACCCAAAGCACTAATATTATTTGTTCCTTTCCTGTAAGAAATGTCAAATCTCAACATGTTTGACTTTGTTGCTTTGGAGGTCTCAAGAAGAAACTATCTAAAGTGAACTCAAGATGTGAAAATTCATCTGACTGCAAAGAAGATAAGATCAACAATCAATGCTAACAATGTCATCATTGAGGCTTTTAATATGAGTACCATAATTTTCAAAAAGGAAACATATGGAGTAAACACTCAAAGTTGAGTATCCGATGAAGAGGATATACAGACTCTTTGGGTAGCTCTGGAAGAGCACTTTCATCATCAGATGACCATTTTTTGCTTGAAGCAAGACATTATTGGCAGAACGAAATTAGCCCATATGACCGTCTGCCACTTGGCCAAAGCCCAAGAGGCCATGTAATCAAGCTCCATGTGGCCAAGGCCCATGTGGTAGGAACCATGATGCCATAACTCAGCAAGCCCGAGTTCAAAGGACCACTGGTCAGGCCCGCTGCCACCAGAATCAGCATGATCTTTGTTATCGATGTGGAGGAATTGACTGCTGGTCCCGCACCTGTTGTGCGATAGCCGAAGCAGTAGATGAGTATTACGCCGGTCGCGGAACTCGAAATACCAACTTTATTGAAGGGTAATTTTCTATCGATTCCACACTAGAGATCATGGATTTTCAGGCAGTTACTGAACATACCAAGGATTAGAACTCGAAGACATGGGTATAATTGGTCCCTTGTGTCATATCTATTTCATCTTAATGAATGAAACATCTTCGGATTATTTTTGGTGATTTATGTTTTCAATCATTTTGGATTATGAAAATGTGGTTATGTTCGAATGTATTTAATTCAATAAACTTATTTATACATGTGATCCATTGAATTAAATAAATGAATAGACATATTCTGTGGGGAAGTTTGTTGTCTGGTTTAAAGTGTTATTACACACACCATACTCCCAGATCGGAGATGTTTTCAAACTTATTGTCTATTCATACCTCTGTGACAACCGTATCAGGGCAATCCAACCTGATAGAGGGCTATGGCAAAACCCACTATATGTTGTCCAATGGTACTGAACCTACCATTAATGAGGCCTTATAATCTCCACGTTCCAGAAGAACTTTATTGAGTATTAAGGATATTCGAACCAACAGTTACCACGTTGAAACCATTGAGAAAAATGCATGGAATATCTTTGCATAACCTCCGAGTGTGCGACCAGAAGCGTACATTGGAGAAATTGAAATCTGTTAGCTAGAAGCTAACTACTTCAAGCAACTACTTGCTATGGCATGACCTTTTGGGACACCCAGGTCAAAGTATGATGCACCGTATCCTTAATTCATCGTAGGTGCACCCCCTTCTGAATAAGGGTCTTGTATATAATGACACGCTATGCCATACTAGACCATCATATGCAAAGACTAGTACATACACCACCATTTTTCTGCACAGAATGCAAGGGAAATTTGTGGACATATCCAACCACCATGTGGACCAGTTAAATATTAATGGTTTTGGTTGATGTATCGACAAAGTGATTACATGTTACACTATTGTCCACAAGAAAACGCTGCTTTTGCTAAACTCTCACCCAGATCATGAAATTGAGGGTTCACCACTCGGATTATCCCATAAAGTCTATAAGACTTGATAATACCGGAGAGTTTACATCAAAGTCTTTCGATGATTATTGCATATCCCTTGGGATTGATGCTGAACATATAGTTCCCTATGTTCACACCCAAGATGGTCTCACAAATAGAATCTTGGTAATGCGCACCAAGCTCCTAGTTTTTGTGTGGGGCTATGCAATCTTGCATGCAGCTATGTTGGTCCCGTTGAGGCCCACTGCTACCCAACCTTACTCCGCGTTACAGTTGGTGACTGGGTACGAACCTGATGTTTCGTACTTAGGCGCATTTGGGTATGCAGTCCTCGTGCCAATTGTGCCGTCACAACGTACAAAATTGGGTCCTCAACAAAGGATGGGCATACATGTCGATTATGAATCCCATCCATTATGTGCCCTTTCGAACCCTTGATAGGCGATCTCTTTACAGCTAGATTTGCGGATTGTCACTTTGATGAGACAGTCTTCCCGCCGTTAGGGGGAGATAAGAACGTTACCGTTCCTGATGAACGACGTGAATTGACGTGGAATGTCCCCACTATGTCTCATCTTGATCCCCGAACTGCACAATGTGATAATGAAGTGCAGAGAAATCTAGATCTACAGAGTGTAGCCCAAAATATGCCAGACGCTTTCTCTGATCTAGCTAAAGTGACGAGATCATATATACCTGCTGCAAATGTACCTGCAAGGATAGACGTCCCTGTAGGATGTATCGTCCCAGATGGACGAGGTACGACCATGGCGGCTAACCAGTCATATGTCCCTGCCCTGAAGTGAGGTAGACCATTAGGTTCGAAGGATTCTTATCCCTAGAAGAGGGTAAACTTGGCACAAATGAATCCTCTTAACATCGCAATCACAAACCGATCCATCTCATGAGATAAATCCGGATTATGGGTCTGTCCTAGAAGAGACGATGTTGGGGGACGCTCCAACATTTGAACCCACTCCCGAGAATAGAGAAATCTCGGTAAATTTAGTGAGATTTGGAATTGGAATGAGATCATCATCGATGATATATTAGTATTTGCGGTGGCCACCGAAACTATAATATGCGATGACCTCGAACCTTGCTTTGTTGATCAAATTCAACGAAGAGACGACTGGCCAAAAAGGAAATAAGCAATCCAGGTCGAATTAGATTCCTTGATAAAGAGAAAGGTGTTTGAACCTGTTGTTCCTACACCTCCCCATGTTAAACCCGTAGAATTTAAATGGGTATTTGTAAGGAAGCGTAATGAGAAAAACGAGATTGTGATACATAAGACTCGTCTAGTGGCGCAATAATTTTCTCAACACCCTGTGGTTGATTACAAGGAGACGTATTCTCCAGTAATGGACGTCATAACGTTCCACTACCTTTTTAGTTTGGTAGTTTCCGAAAAACTGAATATGCAGCTTATGAATGTGGTCACAGCTTATCTCTATGGGGATCACGATACAGAGATATACATAAAAGTTCCAGAAGGACTTAATATACCCGATGCAAATAGTTCTAGACCACGGAACACGCTCTTCATTAGTTTTGAGGCGTTCACTTTATGGATTGAAACAATCCAGACGGAGGTGGTATAACTGTCTAAGTGAATATTTAATCGGGATGGGATATGTGAATAATAAACTATGCCCATGCGTGTTTATTAAGGAAACAAGTTCCTATTTTGGAATTGTGGCGGTCTATGTCAATGACATGAATTTGATCGATACTCCTGAAGAGATCAAGGAAACCGCAAAGCACCTGAAGTTGGAATTTGAGATGAAAGGCCTTGGGAGAACAAATTATTGTCTCAACCTGGAGCTCTAACACAGTGCAAATGAAATTTTGGTCCATCAACCAAATTACATCCAGAAGATGTTAAGATGCTTTAATGAGGATAAAAGCAAGCACAACCATGGTCGTCTGAAGTCTAGAGAGAACCGTATCGTCCTGCAGATGATAACGAAGAGATATTGGTACCAGAAGTCCCATATCTAAGTGCAATAGGCGCATTATTGTACTTGGTTCAATGCCCTAGACAGGACATCTCATTCGATGTGAACTTGTTAGCTAGATATAGCTCTGCGCCAACACGCCGCCACCGGAATGGCATAAAAGACATTTTTCGCTACCTTAGAGGTAAGGCGGATATGGGCTTATTCTATCCCTACGCATCAAGGAATGGATCAAACCCCCTTGATCCTCAAAATGATGCTTGCCTTGTTGGATATGCTGATATAGAATATCTATCAGACCCGCACAAGGCATGTTCCCAGACTGGTTATGTCTTTACCATTGGGAATACTGCAATTTCTTAGAGGTCTACAAAGTAGACACTTGTTGCTACCTCTTCGAATCATGATGAGATACTAGCTCTTCATGAAGCAGTATGTGAATGTACATGGCTAAGAGCCGTTACAAACCATGTTCGAAGCACATGTGGACTGCATTCCACCATTGATGAACCAACCATTATGCACGAGGATAATGCTGCTTACATACAGCAAATAAAGACGAGTTTCATCAAAGGAGACAACACCAAACATATTGCATCGAAGTTCTCCTTCAATTAGCAACAGCAGGAGCATCAGAAGATTGAAGTTAATTAGCATATTTGATTTGAAGACAATCATGCAGACCTCTTTACCAAGTCACTACCAAAGTACACATTCCAGAAGCATGTTCAAGATATTGGTCTACGTAAACTATCTGAATTACCTAACATGTAATTTTCAGGGGGAGTCGAAATCAGGGGGAGTATCCTGAAGCATGCCCACTTGACCATCGTGTACTCTTTTTGTCCTTCGTCCAGGGTTATTTTGTCCCACTGGGTTTTGTTACCTGACAAGGTTTTAACGAGGCACATCTTTAGCATGGTCACCCCAATTATAGTACATCCTGAAGATGCTTTGATTTGACATATATGCATTTGCTCATCTTTTCCCTTCGACCACGGGTTTCTCCCACTGGGTTTACCGGGCAAGGTTTTGGTGTAGCAACTCTAATGCATCCCTCTCGTAGACATACTATCTACTTATGATGATGATAAGAAGACTTCACCTATCTCTATTGTGATACGACTACTCCACATTCACGCGCGTTGTGCTCTTTTTCTCCTTCGACCAAGGTTGTTTTTCTCCCACAGGGTTTTTATTACTTGGCAAGGTTTTTGACGAGGCAACTTAGAAGCGCTCAGCCTAGGCAACACTATTGACATGAAATATCCAAGGGAGAGTGTTGTAAATAATTATGGCTAATATCATGTAAATAGATGGAGAGTCATATATGCCTTTCCTTTCACTATAGATTAGTGATTGATAGAATTGTGAATAGGAGTAATTGACGTTGCTATTAAACGTTGCCTATTTGTATATATCATGTACTCCTATATAAACCCCCTCATGGTGAGATGAATATACACACAATCTGATTATCTGTGTCCAAACTCTCTCTCTCTCTCTCAGAAATTTTTCTGTTTTACAACAGCTAAGTGTTTCTCCACATCATGTATAAAGTGCATACAAAATAGGAGTGGGAGGATTTACAACTATGGTGATCAAAGAGACAATTTAAAAGCCATAAAAAAACAAGTTTCAGTAGTTTATCAAACAACAGTTGAAATTGAAAACATAAATTTTGTAGTAGATAAAATTCAATCAAAGATAGAGAAGTCATACCTTAATTGAGAGTTGAGAAACACCAACATCATCCATTACGATGTTACCAATTTTCTTTGAAACTATAGATGTTCATCATTGTTAACTCTAATTTTGCATCTTCATTCATGTAGAGAAGAAGAAAACTCTAAAGCGGAATAGTATTTTCCAACTATGTTTCTTTATTTTTGATATAAATGTCATTTTTGGTAATTTAATGTACCCATAAAATCTAATGTTGGGTGTATTTAGTATTTGGAGGTGTGTGACTAAAATTTCTCTTAGGAGTCTAGTTGGTGCTATATTACACAGGTTTTCAATCAATTTATGTGCTCTGATTCATTATGTGGATTCAATCCAATTCAGAAGCACTACCAAAGTATTTCAAAGAAGGGTTATCCTGACGTAGGTCTGTTTCTGGCCTAGATCAACATAAGTTAAATGGAGTTTCTATCACCCTGCTTGAATCAAATATGAAACTTCATACACCTTAAATTTATCAACTACTTGAAAATGAAAATGGCTCTTCTGCTCAGAAATGAAATGTTCCAAATGTTCCTGTAACTTCTTGGTCAGCCAAAATGTTACACAAAAAATAAAGTAGTAAACTAATGACATAATTTATTTCATATCTAATTTACGAAAGAATCATGTGTGTATGTATCATCTTAACAATACCATTGAAAGTGAGCTTAATTAGCTAGAAGGATTGAGGCTTCTAAAGCTATAGTGATAAAAATAAAATAAAAAATTATTAGATGAGAGCAGGGGCAGAGGAAGATAGTGGGAAAATAGGTGTAAGACAAAATGGATGAGTGTCACCTATTGAGACCTGTTTTTTTTTTTTTTTTTTGGTGAAGAGCTTCTTCATTTTTTGAGTCAGAAAGAATCCATCAAAATCTCTTTAAAAGCGGTTGGATTATTTTTTTGTTTTGATATGTATAAAAAGCACTATAAAATCTTCCAAAATTTAGCATATAATGAAATTCTTAAAAATCTGTATACTTTTGAATATCAGCAGATTTGAATGGATAATTTTAAATCTTAATTGAATACATCAATATTTTAAAGGACTGTTTAAAATCTCAGTTGAATACCTAGATACTTCTAAAATACAAAAAAATCTTGTATACTCTAAAATGGATACATCTCCCTTAGTTAAAATTTTTTTTTTTCGTTATTGCTTTTATTAATGTTGTTAGCTTATGAATTTCGTAACAAAAGACACAGCAAGATCAATAAATCATATACTAGTTGTTAGAAAATTGTTTAATCGACCAGGCTACCAAGGTATCAACAAAAATAGTTAATTAATTTTGCACCCAGAATTGCAGTCCCGGCATGGCTCCGCCACTTAACAGCTACCCTATACGGAAAAGCCTAGAATTTGTAGCTCTTGAACAAACTGAGCTACTCTCTACCATACTTCCGGAGTGTCTTCTCGTTCGGATTGCCATATTTCGAGAGTTTCACTTAAGAAACATGATCTGTGAAAAAATTCTTCTAATACTTACCACACAAGTTTAGTGATGAAAAAATTATTTCAGTGGTGGACTGAAATAATTTACACTTACAATACCAGGAGTAATGAACGCACAACATCGAAAAAAAAGTACATAATTTTATGCAAAAAAAAAAAAAATCAGTACAATTGTCAAACCACGCTGGCATAATGTACTAATTAACATTATGCAGGGTTACTATAAATAGAAGAAATATTCTCGATTAAGAAATTTTGTAGAAAAAAAAAAAAAGAATCGTATGTGGTAGGCATCATTTTGTTCTAGCCCATTTAAATGGATATGTTGAGAATAATAAGAAATCCACTAACAAATTATGAAAGAAGTCTCACAATATGATTCCGATATCCCTAATTATATGGAAAATGACTCTTGCATGGTGTCACAGTTTTGACAGTTTGGTAACTGGTAAAAAAAGGTTGACTACTTGGTAGCTGGATTTATTCGCCATTTTATCACATGATACTTCAAATTATTGTCTTTGAATTCAACCTGAAATAGCAAAACAGTTAAATGAGCCTAAATAATAATTTTCTCTTGAATTTTACTAAAAACGTGACATTTGTTGTCACTCGCTCATCACTCTGTGGTGTGGTGGTGTGTGCAGCCAGATCATTTTCTTTTGATTGAGGCTTTGATTGAAGTACAAATTAATGGTCAAATAGAGAAAAGATTCTCTACCCGTAGTCCACTTTTTCCGCTTAGGTACCAAAATTCTCAAACTGTGATGCGCGCATAGGGGTGATTTACCCCATGTATATGTAAATTAAGTTTTTTTTTTTTTTTTTTTTGTGGTAAAATGAGTAAAGATGGATAAGAAAACAAAAGCACATGTAAATGATCATCGATTTGACAAAAATGAAGACCAAAATGTTATATAGATGTATAGTGTGTGTGCCTCTGGTAAATCATTGATTCCTTTATTAATATCTGTACACCTTGATTAGGCTTTTGACTCCTAGTGCACCATCTTCTTTTTCCTCTTGGTCTTCGGACGCCTCAGAAAATTTAACCATTCTTTCAAACAAAATCACCAAGTAGTAGAATTGTAGATGAATGCAGATTTGTGTGCGCGCCAAATATTTCACTCTTTTAAGTTAAGAGTTAATTACTGTTTACTCCATGTACTTATAGGGTTTCGTCATTTCAGTCCCTGACCTTCGAATTTCACCTAAAAAGTTCCTAAACTCTCAATTTCCTCCCAATTAGTCCCTGCCGTCAAATTTCAGTCAAAGACCCCGTTATTTTGCTGACGTGTCATTAATTTCAAGCTAAAATGTCTATTATACCCTTATTTACTCTTTTTTAATTTTTTTTTCTTTTCTCTTTTTTTTTTTTTTTTTTTTTTTTTCTTTTTACCTCTTCTTCTTCTAGCTCTCTCTTCTCTTCTTTTTATCTCCGCCATCACCCCAATCTGCCATGGCTAAGCCAGCCACCCAAGTCATCTCCATCTAACGAGCACACTTCGTGCTTGTCGCCGCCAATAGAGAATCCAGTATGTGTATCCGATCGGGGTCGATCAATTTGACCCAATCTTAATCCACCCAGATCCAAGATTCCTCTCCTCCACCACCATAGACCTAGAGCCCCCGTCATTGCTCTGATAAAAAACAAATGGCGGCTTCCTCATTCGGCCTGCCATAGCCCTAGTTCCGGTCCGAGGTCAAGTCGGTTAGGCTCCGCCGCGACCGAATCGTAGTTGTTCCCGATTCCATGAAACTTCCCTCCTTCTTCTTCAAATTCCTTATCGAGATTTGAGAAATCCCAGTTGTATTGGTAAATCGACTCCAACCAATAACGCCGCCTTCCATAGATTTTGAAGGTTGTTCTGGTCTTCTACGTATTCCGGTTCAGGCTGAGGCTGTGAGGCCTTGATGCTCTTGGCACGTGTGGTTGTGGCTTTGGGTTTGATGGGCCTTTTTCTTGGCTCCTTACCTCATTGTAAGGTTTGAATTTCGGACAGAGAGAGGCTGTGGAGAATTTGGGGTTTGGTGAAGGTGTTTGTTTTGGTTTTGGCCAGTAACCCGACCTGTGGTATGATGCCATGCGGTGGCGCGACGAGCTCGTGATCTAGGTTTTCAGTTGAGGCCAAAGCTCTTGGTTTGATTCAGAGCTTTGGGATATTGTATTTCAATTTATAGATTTGAGATGATTGTTGCTTCATTTACTGGTTTGGTTGCAATTAAATTATAAACGTGAGTTTATCTTGTTTTTACTTCTCTTGCAAATGGTGGAGGTGGTGGGTGGCGTTGGCGTTGGTGAAGGAGGAGAGGAGGTGGTGGTGTTGGCGTTAGTGAAAGAGAGGAGGAAGAGGTGGTGTTTGTTGTTTGGGAGGTGAATGAGGTGGTGGTGGTGGTGTTGCCATTGCCGTTGGTGAAGGAGGAGAGAAGGAAGAGGTGGTGTTTGGGAGGTGAGAAAGGAGGAAGATGTGGTGGTGGTGTTGGCGTTGGCGTTGTCGTTGGTGAAGGAGGAGAGGAGGAAGAGGTGGTGGTGGTGTTTGGGAGCTGACACTACACCAAAAACGTTAACATACAACACTTTTTGCACAACGAAAAAAAAAAAGTGTTGTGTGATGAAGGAAAGTGAATCACACAACATGTTTACTAAACTTGCGTTGTATAAGGTGGTTAAAATTTTGAAGTTTTTGTTTAGAAGGTCATTGCACAACGTTTACAAGAATAATCTGTTGTCTGAATCGTAAAAAAAATAGCAGCAGATTTCCCTCCTAGATCAACTCAAATTTGGCTCCCAAATTGTACAACAGTTTAGTTACTTGTGTTGTCGGAGTATACTTGCAAATCATCATACAATGGTTTTTAATGTGCTGTTGTGCAAGTGAGTGGCTAAATTTGGAGAAGTCACCAAAATGGCATTCATTCTCCCCCCAAAACAAGCAAATTTGGCATCAATGGTTTGTCATGCTTGCAAGTTCCTACAATATAATGAACTATTTCTGTTGTGTGATTGATAAATGCCTAGCCTCAGCGCCAAAACTGAAATTTTGATTGCACAAGCGGGAAATTCCCATCTTTGTTCTCTTAGCTTTGCTACACTTCAGACAACATATACAACTCTATATGTTGTCTGAGTAATTAAAAAAAAAATTTAATGCGTGGTGCTTTAGACAACTCAAGGGCACCATTACACACTTTACCATGTTAGCCGTTTTACAAGTCTCAGAGCAAAATTCTCAGAGCCTTTCTTCACTTCGAGCAAAATCCCAAGTCTAATCTCTCACTCCCACTTTGGCTTTAGATCGTTTTCAGCTAGAAAACTTCCACACTTCCCCTCTCTCATTTCACTCCCCTCTCTGCGATTCTTTGAGTTGCAAACCCTAACCCCCTCTTTTCTTTATTTTCGAATTTCAAGATGCGTGTAATTCTCCTTTCTCCATTATCTTGATTTCAGATTAGGGTTCTTCATACTGAAAAAAGGAGGTTCTTTGATCTGCTAGTTCTGCGTATTGGGAAGAAGAAGTTCATCAAGGAATGTGAAGGCTGGGTCTTCGAAACCTCCAGTAGATCTCACAAGTTAGTGGCCAGGGCATCGAAGAGATTCAATGAGATCAAGAAAGTAGATTAGGGTTTGGGAAAATAAGGAGGACCAGTTCATAAGGGCTCTATCGTCTGCCTCACCCAATTGACCTGCACCACCGTACAAATCCGCAGGTATGTACTAGCTCTCTTCCTTCCTTTTTGAAATTTGATGCTTTTTTGGTCAAATTGTAATTGATGTTAGATGGTGCAGCATCTACTTCATCAGCTCTAATCGTGCTAGATCAACTAGGATTGGGGTTTTCTTTGATTGAGTCTATTGGGTTTTGAAGATAATCGTGCTAAATCAACCAGGTAAGGGGTTTTCTTTGATTGAATTTTGCTTAGGATTCATTTGGCCGTTTTGGGTTTGGTTTGATGATCGAGGATATTGAACTATATTATTCTGGTATAACCGAAATTCCCTCTTCTTCTTCTTCTTCTTCTCACCTTGAGACTTGGATATAGATATGGCAGCCATGCTGATTTCCGTGAGTCCATTTCTCATTTCCTTTATTTTTTTCAATTATAGTCCATTTCTCACCTTGAAACTTGGATACAAATATGGCAGCCATCTTTATTTCCGGTTGGATAACGTAAACCTATGCCCTGCTAGTTGTTAAGACAGAGGACAAGGGAAGAAGGCAATTATAGAACCACACAACTATCTTGCCTCCTTGAACACTATGCCTACAAACCTAGCTTTATACAATATTATTAGCTTATCCCACATTGTCAAAAAAAACGTATTTTGGTGCCATAAGCTTTGGAAACTAATACTTAATAGTTAATACTATTATTATAAGACAATTCTCTACTGCTACAACAACCAAATATCTGCTTATTTCATTCCTGTTTGCTAACAAACACCAATCCACTCATTGACAAAAGTTTCTCTTCTAATTGAGACAGGCCATTCTGTTTGCCACCTAAAACTCTGATACTCAATGTTCAGTTTTTTTCGTTCTTCTATCTTGTTTGTTTGGTTTGTTTGGATTTGTTTGCCCTGTTATCCGAATTCATTTCAAATGAGGAAGTTTTTCACTGTAGGGTCTACACATTAGCAGTATATCATTCCTATTTGATGTAGATGTGACACAGGATGCCTTCTATATAGTTTATCCATATTTATACATTCAATCATTCATGTTATGCGATAATCAAATAGAAAGCCCCAATTAGGGAAAGGTCGAGTGTTGAACTATTTTCATGATTCTGTGGTTAACTATTTTAGAACTTGAGCTAGGGAAGGATCTGATGTGTTCATATTATATGTTTATCATGTTTAACTAAAGTATGTTTTGTACTCTTAGGATTCCATGACATACGTGACTGATTGAACAGTTGGGAAATAATTGAACTGGGGAGACCGACTTATAAGTACTCTCTTGCTTTGTAACATTTGATTTTCAAAGGAACCTAAAGTATCTGAGGAAGGGCTTCTTGATGCTATTCAGCAGGATTACTTCCCATCTGCCTCCATAGAGGTAGCGAAGACAGATTATCAGTACTTTGAATTTTGGATTTTCTTGTTTTAAAATTAAAAAGGGGTTTGGTTTGAAGGAAAGCCACCAGTCATCATTAATGATTATATAGCTAGGCTCCTTCAAGTTATCACATTACCACTTTCAGAAGGAAAGCCACCAGTCATCAATAATCTGAATTTGTATTTAGTTAACCTTTTTTGTTCTTTCCTTTTCAGAGTTTTGAATTACCTCTTTCAGAATCAAAAAGGGTTGGGTCTGAAGGAAAGGCACTAGTCATCACTGATGATTGTATAAGCTGCAGTAAGGTATACATTGCATGCTTTCCTTTTCCTGATTTATGGCAACTGGTGGTTCATTTATGCTGTTTATTATGCTAGCAGGGGGTATAGGAATTGCTACTATGATAATTGGTGGATCCCATGAAAAGGTATTAACTTTCAAGCATACAAGTCTCTTTTTTCACATTTTCTTTTAGATTGTTAGATAGGAAAAAATATTATAGATTGCTTATTAGATAAGATTGTTTTTCTATTGAATTGTAGGACTTTGTACCATTATTGAATGTGGTATTTGATCAGATGGTTTGTACGCATTTCTGGACTATAAGTTAGTCATTTAATAATTCAATCTCTGTGCAGCACATGCAAGAGCTTATCCTTTATCTCCAATTTGGACTATGGTGTAGCATCATCAATTAGTCTTGGTAAGTATGAGTTATGTTCAATACCTCTTCGACTCTTTTCGGTATGTTCACTTTTCACTTTCCTAGGGATTGCTTTTGATATGATCACTTTTGGGTTTATTTTGGTTTATGTATTCTGTGTTAATTTCAATTCCAATATCTTTTTGGAACAAGGGTTACTAGTAAAACTTCTGTGAATTGAACAAACAATTTCAGTGAACCTTATAGCTGATTCTTGGTTAGAAGAATCTGTTGTATGTGGTCTGATCTTGGTTGCCTTTTCCATTACAATCTAAAAGAGCCTCTTCTAATACTGGAGAGGCTATGGTTTACTGGACAAATAGAATTGAGAGGTTATGAAATAACTTTCATAACTTCCTGGACCTCATGAGTGATCAACGAGCTCTAAACCGCCTCTCCTTTTATTTAATATTTTCAAATCGATTGATAGATAGCCTGATCTGTTCTGATAGATTGAAAGAGTAGGAATGGATAGAGAGGGAATGCATCAATAATAAGGGGTCTTTGATATCTTGCCTTGGTCTAGTGGTTTCATGTTTTGAGTAAATAAAACAAGACATTCCTACAGATATTTGTACTTTTAAAAGTCTGATTTGATAAAGTTTTTTGCTTCTCAACAAAAAGTTTGTATAAAAGATTTCTGTTACCTCATATTAGTTGTTTCTCTTCATCTAATTAGCCAAACCATTGAGGCCATATATAGATTCATTTTCTTGCAGCTTTCACTAGGATCATGTTGCATCGCAGCCTACCTTGCATTCTTGCAGTTCCTGATTTTGGTTTCCCAAGTAATTTTGTTGTTGATGCTTTCCTTTATGTCCAGGTAATTGCTCCTCTTACGCAGCATTCCCCGACCAAGTTTGGGGGTTAGATTATGTTAAAAGGTCTACTCGGCTGGACAGGTAGCTTTTACTTATTCATAATGCCATTAGATATCACGTTTTATATATGGCTACCGTCATCTTGTGTATGTAAACTGATAGTATTCTTGGCTTTTCAGAACTTATATATAGTTATAATGTGTATCTTGTAGCATATATATGAAGCTAGTTGGAAAAATTTTGTTGCTCTTTTAAGTGGAAAATTGTGTTGCCCACCAAGCATGATTCAACCTGGGGCTGTAAAGTTATGAAAGTATTGACTAATCATTGATTTTTCAATAGGTACCATTGCCCAGATCGTGAGAACCCCGCTGAGATTTTAGCTGATCTTATATCTATTGACTACAGCTCTGCTGAAAGTGTCTACTCCTCTCAGAAAAGAAAGATGCTCTTGTTGAATCATTTTCACAACAATCATCACTAGTTCTATATGCAACTCCGATTACATTAAGGGAAATCTCCAAGAACAGCACCGGGTTAAGCAGGAATAGTAGAGTTCAGAAAGGAGATTGGTGGAGGCAATTCTGGTTGCTCCTAAGATTTAAATCTGCTCACTAATAGATTTAAATCTCTTACTATTTGAACATATATAGGCAACAACTATAAATCTTGTGGGGTGAGGATGTATTCAAAGATGGGCATACAATCAGCTTCTACATGGAGCCTAAAGCGTTTAGATTACTCATTTGATGGTTTACAATGTTTGTATTTGATGAACTACTGTTCATTTCATAAATGGACCAAATGAATGCACAATCTAATTCCAGAATGGGATGTTCAAATGATCACACAACAGATTAGATATATATAATGATCACTGCATGTTGTCTGAATGGCCAAAAATGGGACAGAAACACATTGTAATCAGTCATATCACACATCGGTTTTTAACAAATCAGTGTCTTCTAATTTATACTCAGACAACATAATTAATTGAACTATGGTGTCCTAAAACTTAATCACACAACAGAATTAATTGAACTCTGTTGTCCTAAAGTTAATCACACAACAGATATAATCCAAGAACTGAAGTTTGAAGATCAATCAGACAACAGACAAAATAAAAATATGTTGTCTGACACGCTTAACATACAACAGCTTAAAACTGGCACTGTTGTCTGAAGACAGCGCCTCAACTGCTGCGCAGCTGCCCTTGGCATCTGCCGAGCTATCACACAACAGTTATAACACATACCTGTTATCTGTGTGTTTATTAGACAACTGTGTTCCACCATTGTCTGATTTTTCATTAGACAACGGCTCACTCTACAACGGTGGGACTCCAAATCCCACAACGGTGGGACTCCAAATCCCACAACGGTGGGACTCCAAATCCCACAACGGTTTTCTGCCGTTGTCTGATAAGATTTTTGGTGTAGTGTGAGAGAGTGCGAGAGAATGGAAGAGGAAGTAAACAGAAAAATAAAAATAAACAGAAATTTTTTTAACTGAGGGTAAAATAGACATTTCGGCATAAAATGGCTGCCACGTCAGCAACTTAAAAGAGAAATTGACGGAAAATTGATAGCAGGGACGAATTGGGAGGAAATTGAGAGTTCAGGGACTTTTTAGGTGAAATTCAAAGGTCGGGGACTGAAACGATGAAACCCTATAAGTATAGGGAATAAGCATTATTTAATCCTTAATCCTTAAGTTAATTATATTTATAGGTGAACTATGAGAGTTCTAGAGCAAGCAGTTTTTGAAATACATTTAATTGGTTCTCATCTACTTCAAGCTAGCGTTAGAAACATGGCCGCCCAGAAGGCTAGTAGTTGTTGGTTTTAGAGTAATTATCCTATAGTCATTTTGGCGATGCAGGCCAATAGAATTGCGGCAATTCGGTGGGGTTCAGTACAATGGATAAAAAAGAAAATGAATGTTTTCTAAATCGATCAATTAGTAAGATGCTTTTACTGCACGAACCAATCAAACTAGCCCAGACCACAATAAATGTGGTGGTTTGGGAATATATAATAATTTTCTAAGTTTAGATAGAGTTTCATGTTTTTCTCCTAATTCGAACTTATCTTATAAGCAAGTGCACTACATAGGTCTTGGTTGTCTGCTAGGTAGGCCTATAAAATGACAGGGCCGGGCAAGCCCGACTCTGAAAATTGATATAAATGGAAAGATACGATCCATTAAAAATTGGCCTAAATGAAAAGATATGATCCAGGTTAAGTTGGATTTTCTAACGAAGAGGAAGGCTTTTTGAGCCAGTGATGCTGACACCTCTTAAAATAAAACTTATTGCCTAATGAATCTTCATTAGAAAGTGTGATGAGAAAAAAAGATGGTAATCTCGCCTTATGGAGCAATGCTTCTCACAAAACGCCCTGAAATGACTACGAGGAGACATATTCTCTTGTAGTGGATGTTATTAAACTCCATTACCTTATCAGTTTGGTAGTTTCCGAATAACTGAATATGCAGCTTTCGAATGTGGTCACTACATATCTTTATAGGGATCTAGATACAGAATATACATGAAGGTTCCTGGTGGACTTCATTCACCCAAGTCAAGTGGCTCTAGACCACAGAGCGCGTTTGCAATGAGGTTGAAATGCTCACTAAAGTGACTACTTGATTGGGAAGGGATATGCTCACATGTTTCTATTACAAGTTTCGGATTCTATCGCAATTCATGTTGGTGACATGATCTTCATTGGAAGCCCTTAAAGAGTTAAGGGAAATCGCTGAACACTTGAAATCCAAGTTTAAGATGAATGTTTTTCGGAGAACACGATTATGTCTCGGTTTGGAACTTAAGCACCGTGTTGATGGATGCTTAGGCATTTTGACAAGGTCAAGTCTTCAAGCACGCCCATGATTGTCTATAGTCTTAGTCCTAGAAAGGGTTCTCTTCATCCGAAGGATGATGTCGAAGATGTGCTAGAGGCAGAAGGGCGCTACTTGAGTGCAATAGGTGCATTATTGTACTTAGCTAAATGCACAAGACCGAACATCTCATTTACAGTGAACTTGTTAGCTAGATATAGCTCTGCGCCAACGCGATGTCATTGGACTAGTGTAAAAGATATCTTTTGATACTTGATGTGTACGATTGATATGGGCATGCTCTATCCCTACAGAGCTATGATAGATTTGGACCCATCAAACACCAGGAACGCCGCCAACACTGGCCTGCTTCCTTTATCCCCATCCCAAACTGACATTAGCGTTTTGGAAGGTTTTGCTGATGCTGGGTATCTCTCTGACCCACACAAAAGGTCATTCTCAAACTGGTTATGTGTTCACCATGGGTAAGAGTAAGTCCACGATATTTTGGAGGTCTATAAAGCAGACCCTAGTCGTTATATTTTTGAATCATGCAGAGATTATTGCTCTTCACGAAGTAGATGGTGAATGTATATGGATTGGATCCATAATTACGTATGGTCGAAGCAATTGTGATTTGAAGTCTACAACAAGATGAGCCTACGAGAATTTATGAGGATAATACTGCTCGTATTGAATGAATGAAGTAAGGCTATATCAAAGGCAACACAACCAAGCATAATAAGTAAAAACAGATTCTCCTCAAGATCAAAGTGAATTAAGTTTGATTTGAGGACAATGTGGCAGACTTGCTCACTAAGTCATTGCCCAATTCCACTTTTGAGAAACACGTTGGTAGCATTGTTTGTGGAAGTTATCCGAACACCCATGACTGTAGTCATCAAGGGGAGATGTAGACATTAGGGGGAGATGTCTACATGTTTGGTCTCGAAACGTGAAGGGTGTGTTGTACTCTTTTTCTCCTTCGACCGAGGTTATTTTTGTCTCAATGAGTTTTTGTTACTCGACAAGGCTTCTGACGAGGCAATGAGAAGAACACAACGTTTGGGCAACAGAAATGGGAGTGTTTAAGGACACCTAGTTTGTGTGTCTGGCTTAAACTCTGATTACTTGTTTGACTTGTAATAGGGTTAGTCTTACGGATATTTAGAGATATTTCAATTATTGTATGATTTAGTTACTTTGTAAGACGCAAATTCTTTGTTTGTAATCCTCTATATAAAGAGGCCCTTATTATCAATGAAAGTACAACTTATTCTCTCCCAATTCCAGTTTTTCTAAAACATATTGTAATATGTACACGAGCATTCATGTATTCCTGTTTCGTTCCCTTTATCGATCGGGGAAAGTCATAAACAAGGATACAATCAGTTTGACGTTATGACTTGTGACCACGCTAGATGTCATGTACAAGGACAAAACTTGATTGAGACAAAGGACCAAAAAAGTGAAGGCATGAAAGTCTTCCAGTGTAACTTCAAACCGTAAACACTAGCACACATTTTATTGGATGTTAAAGCCACTGCTGAACTTGAGACACCTTGTATTCTTTGCTTTGAGCAAGACATATGGACTTTGACTGAGGAACAAAAAAATATCCCCTTTTCTTTGGCAAAGAACAAAAAAATCTGAAATACACGTTTGGAATCATGCTAGTGATTTCTCACAGTCGCTTATTCCTCGTAAGGTGATCAAGTTCGACCATCTAGGTCGATCATTTACAGCAGGGTTGAGGGAAACATCAAGATAACCATCAAGATTATACTCCTTTGGTAAAGAAATCACCAACACTACATGCTCCCTGCTTCTCACTCTTCAGCCAAATATATATTTTGTTGTTGATGGTTACGACAAACTTAAGTATTTGATGTTAATGTTGATCGATGCAACCCAGAAGCATACAGACTTATTGCAAATTTGCAATCCATATTGCTCCAGAGGGTGACAACAGCTTCAAGACACCTTGTAGGTTTAGTTGAGAAAGAAGTAGTCATGTATTTCAAACTTAATTTGTCTGTGATAGTACATCAATATCTTTGTGGGGATTAAACTTTTTATGATGCCGGTCGAATTGTATATTGTATAAGTGTATAACCAAGATAGTATACCTTCTCATAATTATGGTGTCTATGACGCCGAAATTCAATAAATTTAATTTCAATCTTACATTATAGATGCTAAGAATCACCCACTCTTTGAGTTGTACCACCATTTCAAGCAAGCCTGGTTGTTGTCTAACACTACTCTACATACATAATGTATGACAAATGGGGATAATATTTTAAAGAAGTGTATGTGTCATGTTTAAGGATTCATGAAAGAGAGTCGTCAATTCCACTCATCAGACCAGCTTATTATATTGCTGTGGGTTTTGAGTTCTGCAAATCACATAATAGTTGAGTTCTGTACTTCCAAGTAATGTCATGGAGTTAATTCTGAATTTGTGAATGTAATGACTACAGGATTTTGCATCCTTACAGTATAAATTCAAAGGTGTTTCCTCATAAATTTAATCCCAGAGGACTATATAGCAAGAATCAAGTTTTTACTAAGAAGTAAGAACAAAAGGAACCAAGTACCTGTGTTATATGACAAGCCAACAAACAGCACATTTAACTTGAACAATTGCACAATTTCATAAAAAAATGCAATGCAGTAATCATTCTATACTGAACCAGATAGTTCACATTGGGACACTTTCAAGAAATTCCAACATCATTTGATGGAATGCGAGAGGGGATGCATACATAATCTCATTGTTCTATATAATAAGGGAACAGATCATGAGTCATGACTGCTGACCAGCACAGCTTGAGGAGTTGTACAATCAAAACCCCACATGTCTATATTGCCTATAATATACATGATTGAGAGACGTGACATTTTGCAAGAAAATGAAAGAGAATCAGGAAAGACTTACTTCAGCCTACTGAAGTAGACGCTATTTCAATCTCGTATTTTTTCATGATGGGAGTCTCACAAACAATGTTATATCCAGTTATTGTTTGAGAGGAATCCGCTGCCATGATAGGAGTGTCTGGCATCAAGTGCTGAAATGGATTAATTGAAGGTCTAGGAATCTCAAATTCTCCTTCCAACATTTTCACCACAACTCATTAAGGGCCTCAACTCGGACCTATACTGAACACACCAGATAGCTTACCTTTAACATTCTCTCTGCTGCCTCTCTATCTTTTTCCTCTATATCACACACTGCCATTAGTTCTCTAGTTCACCAGCTTCAAACTTCTTCCATCCCCACCTTGGAAACCAGTATTGGCTTTCTGTAAGATTAAGGTCAAGGTTCCTTCTTCTACCTATAATCTCGAATAACAGCATTCCAAAGCTGTACACATCACATTTGTGGGTTATAGGAAGCCCCAGCCAAAGTTCTGGTGCAGCATAACCAGGAGTTCCCCTCCCACCTGTCATTGATATATGAGTATTCTCCCTGTTGCACAGCTTGGCCAAACTGAAATCAGCAACTTTAGGGAAGAAATTCACATCCAAAAGAATATTTCCAGGTTTTATATCGTAGTGGACTATTCGCTGCTGGCATTCTTCGTGCAAGTAAGCAATCCCTCTAGCTGTCCCAACTGCAATTTCATGAAGCTTTTCGAATCCTAAGATCTTGTTTCCATGGAAAAGAAACTTGTCAAGAGAACCATTTGACATATACTCATAAACAAGCGCTCTGTGGGGTCTCTCAAAGCAGAAACCATGGAGACGAACCAAATTGACATGATGAATCCTGCCAAGTGTACTAACTTCCGCCATGAATTGCTCATCAATTGTCTTGTTCGAGGTACCACCTAGAACCTTCACTGCCACAAGCGTTCCATTACTATATACACCTTTATAAACTGAACCAAACCCTCCTGAACCCAACAAGTTGATAAAGTTATCAGTTGCAATCCGAAGTTGTAGAGAAGTAAACCTGATGGGCTTCTCTCTTTCCATATCATTTAGAAAATTGTCCATTGTGAGTGTCGGATCATAAG
This sequence comes from Rosa chinensis, assembly GCF_002994745.2. Taxonomy (NCBI): domain Eukaryota; kingdom Viridiplantae; phylum Streptophyta; class Magnoliopsida; order Rosales; family Rosaceae; genus Rosa; species Rosa chinensis. The sequence continues at coordinate 19,455,291 of NC_037091.1, read as the reverse complement.
AGCTGCTACCTTTCTGATCACGTCGATTCCTCCATACTTCAACTGTGATAGCAATCATCAGACAGACTACTGCTAAATGTAACAAAACAATGAAAACCCATTAGCTCTTCTATTTCTTTTAAATAACGTACGATTAATTAACAAGTAACTATATATTAGAAGGCAGAAAGAGAAAAAGACAGCATACCTAATGCTACAAGAACAATGGCAACTACTGCACCTCCAAAGTAACTCACAACGAAAGCGACAGTGGCAACGGCAACGAAAACGGCAAGGGCAACAACTACGGCAACCGCAACCACAACGGCACTATAATTTCTCGACATTATTCAGGAGATAGATAACGAGTATACATAGTATTCAACAAACTTGCAGATTGTTAGGGTCGAAACCCTAGCAGAGTTTTCATAGATAGCCTTTCAAAATGGTTACAACTCGAATTATATAGCTCATACTGCTCTGCTCACACAAACAGCGACACGTGTCAACCATGAGGACGAAATAAGCAATTAACCAAATGACTTGTAATTAACCCTAATGCAACCGAGGACTCCTAGCGGTAACAGGAAAACACAGAAAATGGGTTAATTTCATAACACAGATTTACAAAGAGTCGCAGAATTTAGATTTAAATTACAAAAGACATAGACTATGTCTATTTAAAGAAGATGAAAAACAAGGCATGAGGAGTATTAGACAGCTAGATGCCTAGATGAAGAGTGGACTATACGTTTATTTGACCACTGGAGGTCATGTTAAATCCGCGAAGACTTATAATACAATCGTACAAAGACTTGGAGAACACTTATATAAGTTAGAGCATTAAGACAAAATAGATTAAATTTCCAGCAATCTTATCCTTCAAAGTGTCAGGAATTCCTTGATTTGTTTTCATCCTAGTTTGACTTCGTCAACTGACGTGTTTTCTGACTATTAATTAATCAGCAAGGAAGACCAGAAAAACTCTACCGTAGACTCAAAAATTCTGTTTTTTTTTTTCCTTCTCTTAGAAAATATAAATGCTTTAATATAGGAATATGTTACTATCTTCCGAATCGTAGCCGTGAAACGACATCGTTGCAAAAGAAAGAAGAAAACAAAGAGAAATTAAGTAAATGAAAATTTTAGTATTCTTCAATGATGGTCTTGCAATACATCTCTGACGCAGTAATTTGGGTTTACAAGCAATAAACCCTAAAAAGATAAATCTGGAGTCCACCAGAGAATTTGAGAAAAAACTCTCATTTTATTATCAAGAACCTAAAACAAATGTAAGACTAGCCTAAAAATATTAAATCCCGAATTGGATAATTAAGACGATATATTTTGACCTAAATATGTTAGGGCTCACTAAAATGAGTCTTGAAGATCTTGTCGTTCCCATTCTAGAAAGATATCATGCCTCTCAAACTGACATTCTGGCCAAAAGTTGATCTAATTTAATTCACAATCAAAACCTGACTTTTCGCACGAGAAACCCGAAAAGTCCAAAACCAAATCTTCTTCAATATTCCATCAGCTAGTAACCTCATTACGTGTGATTTACCTATTTTTCAATCACTCTTCTTGATTCTACGCTACTTCTTTGCTTTTATGGTTTCTGACTAAATTGGGTCCATTCTCGTCCTACATCAATCTCAGTAGTTATTTAACAAGGTCATAAAGTCTAATAAGCCCACATCACAATAATTGTTGAAGAATGTTGACTTTTAATGTGCCTTGTTAAACTAGGTTTACTTTCTATTGTTGCAATAGGAGAGAAGATTCTAGATTCTTAAGTCAAGTTAGAATAGGAATTCTTATACTCCAAGATATTGTACTTTGTAATTCCTATATATAACGCTCCTATTATCAATGATAGACACACCAATTCTCTCTACAATCTCTCTTGCATCTTATTTCCTTAAATACGTTATCAACACTAGCCCTAACCCTGAAATCAAAGCCCAAAAACCAGAAAAATTTCCCCACGTACCATCAGCCTTGCTACCTACAGCCTATAAGCACCTAGCCCACGCTAGCCTCACTACCTATGTAGCCCAGCGCGCCCCTGTACCTTCTCCCACTAGCCTCACTACCTCTGCAGCCCAGGTCCGCACTCGCCCCTGCGCTCCCTTGCATCCGCACTCCCTCGTGCCGACCCGCTAGCCCCTTCTGCCTTGCTTGCGTCTTCCTAGCGCGCCCCCACGTTACCCCGTTAGTCCCGCTTCACCTTTCACCTGTTAGCCTCACCTCACATCTACCCAGTTAGCCTCGCTTCACCATCTGCCAGTTGGCCTCGCCTCACATCCACTTGGTTAGCCTCGCCTAGCCTCCTGCACATTAGTCTCGCTTGGTCTTCTCCGCTAGCCTCGCTTCAAGCTCCCGATTAGCCTCGCTTCAACACGCCTGCATCAACACGCGGTTGTTTCAAGCTTCAAAACATACAAGTCTTTACAATTAAAGTTCCTGCTTTCTGTACTTTAAATTTCTTTCTTTTTTCTCGGGGACTTGCAACCTCTCTTCTTCTTCATGCTGTTACATCCTTCGTTAGTCGGTGTGATTTTGGTCAAATTTGTAAGGGCAAATCCATCTCTTCAAGGATGGACAAAAAAAAAAATTGCAGAGGAAGAAGGAAGGAGAATAAGGAAATCATATTTGGGTACCCAAATTTGGGTGTCCAAATCAAACCTTGATATTGATGAGGGAGGGGGGAAGAAGAAGAATGAAGAAGAAGAAGGAGGAGAAGAAAATTAGATTTGGTGTCCAAATCAAACCTTGATATCGAGGAGGGAGGGAGGAAGAAGGAGAAGAAGGAAGAAGGAAGAAGAATAAGGAGAAGGGATACCCAAATTTGGGTGTCCGAATCAGAGAGACAGAGAGATAAAAACTCAAAATTACCCTTTGAAAATTAAAGAATTGCATAGGTTTAACGGGGTTATTGATGCCATGTACTAAGTGTGTCGGGATTGCAACTTCATGTACCGATCTTAATTCTTTGAAACCTGATGTACCGAACTTCGGAGGGGCCTATATGTCATGTATAGTTCTTGAAATTTTTCCAAGATATTATTATTAAACTTGACTACTTGAGTCTATATTTTTTTTTTGGGGAAAAAAATCACAAACAATGACTAAACTTTCACTACTAGAAAAACAGGTACTTCAACACAGATGGATTCTGTGTAAATACATTGAAATACACACGGAAATCTGTGTGTATGGGTAGTTTCACACAGTACAGTCACAGATTCAGAATTTGTACGTATTGCGAGCGTTGCTAAATCACTTTCACACGGAAAAGCTCGTCTGTGTGAGCTATATTAGGTGGGTCCCGTATGAATCCCAATTATATTAACTTCCAAATTTACAAACATTTGAATTTTTGTAATTTCCAGATTATTCAAATATTTAGATATTTATTTTTAGGTCCTCCATTTATTTTCATGTTGTTTTAGGTCCTTCATTGAAGTTTTGCAAATTTGGAGATCTTTCTTTCATCGTTCTTCATCGAGATTTTGCAAATCTGTGAAATTTTCCTTCATCATTCTTCATTGAAATTTTGCAAATCTGGGAATTTTTCCTTCAGCATTCTTCATTGAAATTTTGCAAATCTGGGAATTTTTTCTTCATCATTCTTCATTGAAAGTTTGCAAATCTAGGATCTTATTGCAGTAAATTATACACAAGTATTGGTACAAATAAGATCTAGTTTCAGCTACTCAATCTCTGACGCAATATTGATCAGTAAGTTTGAATTCAAATAAACAACAAACCAAAAGTGATTATATATACCTTTATGAATCTCTATTTGTTTGCCGTGGTCAATGGTGTCGATCTGTATTTCGTGAGAAAGAATCACAAGAAAGAGCTAAGTGAGGAAATTGAATTATGGATAACACAACAATAACTAGTCTTTCTTGCTAATCAACACCACAAAACATAAACCATTTAAAAGCAAAGAACATAGCTTGTTTCTTTTCCATTATTGAAGACGAAGACGAAAACCCATCAACGCAGCCTTCTTGCTTCTCTATCGGACTCGAGCAGGGTGAGGATGTCGCCCTCCCGGACAGGACCTTTGATGTTTCTCATGATGAACCGGTTCTGGTCGTCGAGAAACTTGACTCAAACTTGGGTCACCTGACCTCTAGATCCAGTCCGGCCCATCACCTTCACCACCAGGGTGTGCTTCACAATCGATTCCATGCTGAGATTTGGGAGCTCGAGACGAGGGTCTGGAGGAGGAGGAGGCATCTTGGCTTGGAGGTTAAAGGTTGGAGGCGGCTTGACTAGGTGTCTGGGTATGTATGTTAATATCCTAGCTCGCTATCCATTCTTGATAGAGAAAATCGGAGAGAGATGAGAAATCTATGAGAATGAGGGAGATGGAGAGAATATAGTCTTTACTCTTTCGATCGGAGATGCAGAATTAGAATTTTATTATTTATATTTTTACACAAATATCCGTGTGAAATATTAAGCTAGTATTATAATTTTATTATTTATATTTTTTACACAGATATCCGTGTGAAATTAAATAGGTATTATAATATTTATTATATTTTTACACAGATATCCGTGTGAATTAATATTTCACACTGAAAACTATTTGAATTTTTAATTTGCCATCTAACAACCTTATAGGAATTTCTAAGTTTGACTTTATTTGACACCAACTCTGTGTGTAAATTGACTTGTAAAATATTGAGTCTCAATCTGAACCCCTATGTAGCCACAATAGTTGGTGTGAAAAATATATAAACACGGATTTCCGGGTGTACTATAGCACTTTATACACGGATATTCATCCGTGTGAAGCTATGTGACAATACCATCCATGTTAAAGAACCTATTTTTCTAGTAGTGTTTAGCCCACTAATAACTTTCATACTTCAAGTTTCAAAAATATCAAATTTGTACTTTTTAGCCCATCCCAACATATATATTTAGAATCACTTTTACATTAACCCGATTAACTTTTGAAGGATAGAGTCGTCATTCTCTGCCTGTCCTCAACCTTATCCCTTTTTTCCAATTTGGGTCAGTCTCTCTCACAATGTTTAGAAAAAAAGAATCTCTTCCCACCTCTCAAACCGTATCTTCACTTAGAGAGATTCGATCCTTTCACTGGTTGAACAGAAGAAATCAGATCCGTACAAAAGAAAACAGAACATTCAATATTGTAATTGTATCCATGGTGGAAGCCAATTATTGGAGATATTTTTGTGTTGATGGGGAAGCCAATTACCTATATATTCAGGAAAACAAAAAGGTCCCCCTTCTGAAAGCTTTTCTTTTGTCATCTTTTTACACGATTATGACATAATGGAATCAAATTAATTATCAAGAAAGTGGCATTTGTTTTAGGGTTTCAATGTTTCTGTCTAGGGTTTGGTTGTTATTATTTATTTTTGTCTCCATCTGCAATTCTTTAATCTTTGTGTCCGATTGATGTCAGCAATGAAGTGGGTGATTGTGTTAAATGACTTAAGTTTAAGGTTTGTCCACTTGGTTACTTGTGTACTTCAATTCCTAGCTAATGGGTTCAGTTGTTGGCCTTAAATGAAGAAGGGACAAACCTGTGTTGGTGGTTGTTGGCTTGGTTTGTGATTTCGTTTAATTCCCTGCGGTTGGGGCCATGTGAATGATTTATGATATGAGATTAGGACTGTTACAGGGCATAATGTTGTAGCTGCTAGATTAGAGCTTAACTTAGGGATTGTGTTTTCATGCTCCGATTTTCAAGCACAATTGATAAGCAAATTAAACAACACAAATACTCCGAGCATAACGGTTCAGACATCAACACTAAATACTTGATTTTTTTTTTTAACAAGTACTGAAGATGCTCTGAATTGACACTGTCAACACAGACCCGTGGCAACAATTACTGGAAGTCCAATTTAAAGGAGGAGATAAAGTGAGAGCAAAAGATATGAGACATCTGCGTTCAATTTGGTTGCATGCCTGAATATTTGTATATATGTTGGAAGAAAATATGAAGATTAGGAGTAGAAGGAAGCCATGAGCCATTGGGTGATAAGGCTGTACTATCATGATTCTTCGATTAAGTGCCAAATTTCAATTCTCAGAGGTTCCTATTTATAAAGTAAAAGAGATTATTATTTTCTTATCTTTCGGACTGAGGAGTAAAAGAGTTAAAAAGACAGGGTAAGAAGCTTAAGAATGAGAAATTAATTTAAACTGCTGTCTGTATTTTTTTGGTCTAGTGTAAACTTGAGTCTTCTCTCTACCTTGAAGTCTTCCATTTCTTTTCAAAAGAAGAAAACAAGACCAAAAAATAAATACGTAGCACGTAATGCATGCCCACACTACCCAACCACGTCTTTTTCATTTTTCCTTTTCCTTTTTTCATGGTTTTAACCTTTAACGCTTAAAAGGCCCCAAACCCTAGTCTACTTCTAGATCGGCCGGCAGCGGGAGTCATTCCCTTCTCCGACCTTATGCAACGCCAAGTATCAGTCTCCCTTCTACGTCATCTGTTGATGACACTCAGAAGCCGACCATGTGTAGTGACCACTCAACTCAGGCCTAGTTCACTCATCATCTCTTGCCGGAAGGAAATAGGTGATGTGAGAGAGATGGATCGGTGCTTCGGCCTGGTCAGATTCAATGGTGATTGGGTGGAGAAATGGCCATGGTGGATCACGCCGAGGCGAGGATGCCTCAAATCTAGGCTGTACGCAGTTAGGAAGGACCGGAATATACAGTCTCGCAGCCAAGTGATGAGTGGGTGCGACCTTTGGACTAGGATCAAAGCGACCACACTCCGATTGATGGCGGCGCCGGCCTTTGCACCCCAACATGTGGAAGAGGCAGAGATAGCAGTCGTGCACAGTGAAGCGAATCAGACTTTGGCGCAGGTAGAACTAGGCTATAGGATGAACGGATCTGAGGCGATAACAGTGGCTGGCTCTGCTGCCCGGATTGGCAATGGGGTGGTCTCGACGGCGGCTAGCGTGCTTGGTAGAGGAGGAGCAAGTGGGGTGCCTAGATCAGGTCGGGGGCCCAAGTCAATGTGGGTATCCAAATCATTTCAGAAGCCCAAAAGTGTGTGGTGGCCCAAATCAGTTTTGAGGTTAAAATCAAATGGGTCTGGAGGGTTCCAACCTGCTCTAAGTTCCTGGTGGAATTGGGCTCTTTGGTGGACCATGTTAATAAGCTCTATTTCTTCACGGTTTTGTATTTGGGATCCCGGAGGATCACTACCTTGTAGCTGGAGGCTTGAGATAAGGGCAAAGGAAAGTCTTAGGTTTTCCTGGTCTTCTTGCCTATTACTAGAAAGTCGGTTTTCTACTAGTTTCATCTTAGTTTTCTCTAGTTATACACTAATTGAGGTCTCTAGGCGACTAGGTTTACTATTCAAGGAGAAGTTAGTAGTGAGGAATTATTTTCTTGTAGCTAGGCTCAATAAGTAAGCGTATGTGTTAACAGTGAAGGTCACCTGTTCTTTGCTCGGTAGCTTGTGTCATTAATGAGTTTGGTATGGGACAACATCTGATGTACTTGCCTTCTGGCCATGGATAAATTAATGAAGTTATCTATTTCCTCAAAAAAAAAAAAGACCAAAAAATAAATCCTTTTATACTTCTTTGCATTAGTAGTTGAAGTCTTTCTCTGCCTTTTTTGGTTTTTACATAATAGAAGAGAAGAAAAACTAAAGGACATTTTCATTAGGTAAGGAAGGTCATGGCTCCATCACCCTTTACCAGTTTTTCTACAGTGAGTTTCAATCAATTATACTTAAATGTTGCTGTACTAGCATTTTTCTTCAATTATGAGCCATAACAGAGGTTTCTATTTATAGGAGTAAAAGAGATTTTTTTTTTTTTTTTTTTTTTTCTTTTGGTCTTGTGTAAAAGAATTAGGAACATAAGAATGAGAAATTATTATTAAACTTGAGTCTGTATTTTTGGGTCTACTGTAGACTTGAGTCTTCTCCAGCGGACCTATTCATAGGCCCGAAGGGGTCCGGACCCCCCAGAATTTTTGGTATACTTCAATTTTAGTTACTTATTTACCTTATTAATATTAAAAATAGGCTTAATTTAAGTATTACACCACCCAAAAGTTTCCATAACCAATCAATTTGAATTATTAATCAATTATATTAAGAAACATAATTATTAAATTGATTAGTCTTGATGTCTGAATAAGTAAAGTAATTGATTTGTTTTATTTGAAAAATAGAAAGTAATTAATTTACCAAGAAAAAGTAAAGTAATTGATGAAGAAACTTATTCACATGAAGATTTGTAATCTTTATATGAGTTTAGGAGATGTATAAAATAGAATCTTGCTTGATTTGAAGATGAACATCTTCTATAACGGAAATATACAAAACATTAATTTTTTGTGAAATTTTAATATTATATACTATATATGTTTGGACCCCTCCAGATGTCAAATCCTGGTTCTGCCCCTAGTCTTCTCTCTCTCTCTCTGACTTGAAGTCTTCCTTTGCTTTTGAAAAAGAAGAAAATAAGGCCAAAAAAGAAGTCATCTGCTACTGAATTCTTTGCAAAGCTAGAATATTTGACAGATGAATGTTTTGTAGTACGGTGATTAAAATTTTAGATATTTCTCCATTGTTCTTAGCTTATTATCTGTTTTTTTTTTTTTTTTTTTTTTTTTTTGACAAACTTAGCTTATTATCTGTTGATTATCTATCGATTTACCTTAATCTTTTGTTTAGTATTTTTTTCTTCACTTTTTTTTTGTTCACAGGCTTTGGTGTCATCTTGAGGATGTATGTTGAGTATTTTTGTCTGCATTGCAGATCAAATTCAAAGGGAACTCAAGTCATGATCAGGTCTTCTGCCAATTCTTGTGGCGTCGATCTGCTGCCTCGACACAGATTTTCTTTTCTTAATGGACCATTTAGTGTTTTTCATTATCTGAATATAGAACTTCCATTAATAATATCAATAAACTAGCACCAGGTCAAAAAGGGTCATTTTAAGCAAGCACATTTACCTTTCTCTAATTCATTTGACTTTTGCTTTATCATATACTGTGCTTTTCTTTCAATGGAAATTGGTCAAGGTTTGCAGTTGATCAAGTGAATCTAGTCTAATATGCCAGCATGCAATTGTGGTACAAATAATAACAAGAAACATCTTAGAAAAGCTCATAGAGGTTACTCCTACTAAAAAAGGCTTGTACCCAGTGATAAAGTAATCTAGGGTTCACATCCAAAACTAATTGGCAATGGATGGAGTGGCCCAAACTCTTATAAACTCATAGATAATGTCTTATTTTTCCCATTTGGGATGTATATATTGTCAACACCCAGATGTCTAATAGCATAGAGAACTTACGAAAGTGCTAGCTCTTTCCCCTTAGGGTTGGAGCGAATATCATCTTCAGCTTATTCAATAGCCAACGAGCTCGGTAACATGTTGCTCCTCTTGCTCTCCTTGAAGGCCCTCAGGTTAGAGCCACCCACTCTAAGATTGAGCCCATGCCCAATACCATAAACCCAATCCCGAGCAAAAAGGGCAGAAACCCTAGCCCACTGCTGGCCGGCCTCTGCCGTCGTCAGGCCCTCCGCTGGCCGGCCATTCCACCCTAGCATCAGATGTCGATAAAAAGGGAGAATATCACAAATAGTCACTGAACTATGATCTGTTCGAAACTTTGGTCACTCAACTTTTGAAAATGAAAAATGCTTGAGATCCCAAATTTTTATACAAAATTTGGATCCCAAATGATGTGGCAACCACATGTCAGCGTTTGACCTTGAAAAGATATTAATGAAGTGGAGTTTGTCTTTTTTTATTTTATAATTTATATTACATTTACTCAGTTAGTCTAAATTATAAATTAAATTCTAATCCCTTTACCATTTCTGAGAATTGCCTCCATCCCCAGCAACATCATCTGCCATGAAAGAATTCAATTTCAACCATTCCTCGAGTAATCTGCTGACTTTGGTGCGCAACAATCTGCCGATGCTAATACAAATGGGTGGTGGTAAAATAAGCCTCTTTTTGTGATCATGATTTGTGAGTTGGCTTAGATGATGAAATTTGAGAGGAACGGGAGAAGCTGGGGCACCAAGACAACAAAATGCCATGGTCAGATTGTATGACGATGAATCAAAGTATGTATTTGAATGTTCAGTCTTAAAAGAGTGTGAAAGAGGGAAAGGGATGGAATAGTAGTAGAGACTAATTTGAAATTGAAACTGTAATTTTGAGTCGAACTCAGTAATATATATATATATATATATATATATATATATATAGAGAGAGAGAGAGAGAAAGAGAGAGAGAGAGAGAGATGCAGGGTCTTTAGAAACATGAATTATACGAGAATGAATCATGTTCATATATCCTTGCTAGTGAATACGGTTTGGACAGAAAATAGTTAACAAAATATAAAATCCACCTCGCTAAATTTCAAAACAAAAGCGGATGACATGGCATATACCACGTCATTTGGTATTGAAATTTTGTAATATTATTTGGGGTCTGTAGCAGCACTTTTTGAAAATATCACTTTAGTCACTCAACTTACACGTTGTCTATCACTTTAGTCACTATTGTTGCAAGTCTTTAATTTGAGGGCAAATTTGTCTAATCACAATTATTTTTTTAAAAAAAATAATAAGAAATTTCTAAAATATCGGTGCTATTTGAGCTTTTTCAGAAAGAAGAAAAACCATAGCTAATATGATTGATCTCCCTCTCTCTCATTTGAATCCCCGAGTCTCAATTTGCTTATTAATGAACCATGCTAGCCAGGGCTGCATCACCAATTTCACAAGCCCTAAAACTCCATCTCCTACCCTAATAATGGTGTTCGAGGCGAGGTTCTCCTCCTTCAAGAAATCAGACTCCTCCAACAATCCTGATGGCTCCACCAACACCCCCGATCACATGGCTTCAACTCCCCAAGTAGATCTGATAAGAAGAAATCCAAATCCACAGTCAAAGACGATTCCAAAGCCGCGAGTACAAGCTTCGGTGGTGGCGGCGGAGGGGTTTTGGCTCGGCATTGGGGTCTAGTGATTTGTTGAGGCCTGTCGGCGGTGACGGTAGTGCAGGGTTGAAGAAGAAGAAACTGCGGCGGCGAGTCTGAGTAGGACGAGGTTCAATGAGAGTGATAAGTGGGAGCTGGGTAACTGGGTTGATAATGGAAGTAATCTAGATAGTATGTCAATTGGTTGTGTGCTTCTAGAGTCCAAAGCCCAAACATGCCTGCGCCATAATCTTATCTCATGGTTGATAGTAAATCTTATCAACCATGGCTGAACTTTTTTTTTATCTTTTCTTTCTTCTGTTCTTTTGTGGCCTATCAATGAGTATTTCCAGATCTTGTTCATTGCCTAAATCTGGACATGAAATTTTGATATTTTATTTAACTTCCATCATCAAAGTTAATTTATTCCTTCTTTCTGCACTCACCCTTGATTTTCATCCCTCTCTCCACAAGCCATCTCTTTCCAGACCTCTTCTTATCTATCCCAACAAGATGGCAAGGCAGATGAGCAATTACAACCACAACTCACATTAACCCAGGCACCATCTCACATGTACTCACTAAGACCAAGTCGCTCCTCAACTTGGCCTTCCAATTCTAAACGATTTTCCAGACAGTTAGTGATTTTACCAGATTGACAGCTTGATTTGCTTACTTTGGGATCCAAAACCAAGACGAGATTAGATATTTAAGATTATTGGGTGTATACTCCAGTGAATGTTTAGATTCTTCTTGATGATGCCATTTATCAAGATCTGATAATTTGATTTAATGATCATGAAAGAGTTTCTGAAAATTGTCCATGGCTCCATGCGCAGAACAAAGAGACAGGGAAGGGAAAGAAACAAATAAAAGCAGAAGAAAAAAAAAAAAGGTTTAATTTTTGAGTAATTTGACTAAAATATCCTTGAGATAATGTATTATTTACAAGATTTTATGGATAAAATAAACATAAATAAATCAAATGACTAAAGTGATAGACAATGTGTAAGTTGAGTGACTAAAGTGATATTTTCAAAAGTTGAGTGACTAAAGTGTCGAACAAGTCATAGTTCAGTAACCATTTGTGATATTCTCCCCAATAAAAAATCCAGCAAACTAGTCGAATCCGATAGAGAATTGACGCTAATCGATCAAAAAAAAATCAACGGACCTCGACTTCGAAGCCTTGCCGGTAAAGAACCTCCGATGTTAAACCAAGCTACCAGACAATGACCTCTGAACCAAAAAATAGCCAGAGCGCAATCTATTGCTTCAAACCACACCACCTACCTCCGATCTGTAGGAATTTGATCGGGATCCACCACCCACGAAAACGCCTCCCAACACAGCCTTCTCACTTGCCCTCGACCACACCACTAACACATCTCCACAAACCAAAGGTCAACCTATCGAATGTTGTGCATCGATGCTGAAATCAGAGTAATGAGCCATCGGCGGAGCTAAGGCTGCTCTCACTCTCCTTCTTGAAAAAATTTTCCTGATTGATGCAGCTTTTAAAGTGGATTTGAACTTGGGACCCAATTTACAATTTGTATAAAATAAAGGAAAAATTCAGTTTACTACCCTGTACTTTGCACTCAACATCATGTTAGTCCCTCCCCTTTCAATTTGATCAGCAACACCCCTGCACTTTCAATTTCAATCAACCGTGTCCAATTTTTACTGTCCCGTCCAAATCGAAAGTTAAACGATGACCTGGCAAAGACCAACTGATTCAGTGGGCCCACTTAAAGGGCTAAATTTGACATTTCACACAATTTTCCTGAAAAAAAAAAAAAAAAAAAGATCGAATGACCCTAAATTTTGGAAGACAACGACGACTCGTCGAAGATGGAAGATTGCAGCTTGCCCAATCACTTTGCATCAGAAACTGATGGAATGCTAAATTCCAAATAGAAACAGTAAAACTGATGCATACCTACAACTAATAACTCTTCTAATATCAGATTGGTTGGCAAACACTGTTAACTGAAATCAGAAGATTTCTGGGACCAAAACTAAGAAGAATCGGTAACAACTCAAGAGCAGCAAAAACAACCTGATTTTCAGCGTCTTTTTCAAAAACCAACAGCTAGTGAACTTCAACCAAACCAAATTCTGCTCAAGACTATTGCTTTCACTCACCAAACACAAACCAAAACAAAATCTTGCATTCATAAGAAGAGAAGAAAAAAAACAACAAAATTATGGAACAAACGTGCCAAAATCCAGAACAAAAAAGCTAAAAATTGAACTAAGAAAGAGAGCAAGATAGAGATAAAGAAACTTAATTTACTCAAACCCATCAGTGAAATCAGTACCACCATCTTCTTGATCAACTGGGTCTTGTTCTTGCCTCACCATTTGCTGCTATGACGTAAGCAAGCGATTGAGGCCATCAACAACCAGAAAGAAGCTTTGGTACAGGTCTTAATTGGGCACTGGAACATCATTGAGCACAGGGACGTCACCTATCTTGATCATATTGATAATAAACCTTCTTCAAAAGTCGACAGCAGCTTCTGGACCACGTGCTCCTTGAAAATCACCTAGTAATCGGAGCTGTTCCTTGAGTAGTCTTTGACGGCAATGAAAACCATCAGTGTCGTATTCTGGTTGAACCCAATCATTTGGGCATCAAGAAACGCATCCATGATCGAACAACCTTCAAACCTAAGCAGATCTACAACCGACCGGAAAGACTGGTGTGGCTGACCCCAAACTCTAGCAATCGAAGCCAGCGCCGAAGCTTTATCAGACTCCAAGAAAGACAAGTTAAAGAACCGATCGATGGTGTATATCATCATCGACCCCATTGTCCAAAAGAAATTCGGGTCGACCCGAACATCATTGATCGACGAATAGCCTCTTGAAGCTGGAGATGAAGTCAAAATAAGTGTGCAATTCGGGAGAAGAGTTTGGATTTGTGAAGAAGACATGTCTAAACTGAGAGAGAGGAGAGTGGAGAAGAGGAGAAAAACCTTGGAGAGGTCTGGCGAGGCCAAGGTGTTGATCTGAAGGTTGAGGAAGAGGAGGTGGGTGGATATGGGGGAATGGAGCTCTGAGCAGATTTTTAGGGTTATTCGATATTTTTTTTTTTTTTTTTTTCCAGGAAAATTGTGTGAAATGTCAAATTTAGCCCTTTAAGTGGGCCCACTGAATCAGTTGGTCGTTGCCAGGTCATCATTTAACTTTCGATTTGGACGGAACAGTAAAAATTGGACACGGTTGATTGAAATTGAAAGTGCAGGAGTGTTGCTGATCAAATTGAAAGGGGAGGAACTGACATGATGTTGAGTGCAAAGTACAGGGTAGTAAACTGAAATTTTTCCTAAAATAAAAGTAATAAGAAAAACCTCATCAAATTTGAAGATTTTTATAGTTTATCATCCATTTTTTAATTTTAACTAGTCTGCAACCACATCTTTTATATGTGTAAGAAAACTTTTTGTTGTAAAAAGAAAAAAAAAAAAAAAACTTATCTACAAATATAGTGGGTAGTATTTTTGTAGATAAAATGGATTCAGTGGGTAGTTATTCATAAAGTTGGTAGTTCTCCAACGTACTTATCTGTTTTCCTTTTTTTTTTTTTTTTCTGTTTCTTTTTTAATTTGACTATATCATTTGTAACAACTTCTGAGGTCTTATTTTTTTTTCCTACTCAAAGTACTTTTGGAGGTTGTTTTGGGTTCGGGAAAATTAAAAGTTCCACTAGCCATTAGAAACATCAAGAAATTTTACAGTAAGAGATATGCATGAAAAAAATGATCTAGTTGTACTATTTTTATGAATTAAAAAACTGATTAGGATATTCAATATTGGTCATTAAAGAGAGGAGAATCAGAAGATTAATTTAATTTAGAAGATTTCCAGAACAGCTGTTTGGCAGAAACCATTGGCTTGAACTCATATTTTTGAATTAGGTGGATTTTGGGAGGTGTAAATCTAATCTGGTATGAGAAAAACAATTAAGGTGATGTTCATATGAGGATTGTAAAGAGTAAAGACCCTCAACTCTAATATGTTTTCTAGAAGGTCTCTTACACACTTCAAATGACCGAGGGTTCTAATATAGTGAATCTGGAAATCGATCCCACTGACGAGTAATATTTTCTTTAGAACTTTTAAATACAATTGATACATTCCGGATCTCAAGTTATGGCCAAAAAGGTAGAAGTTACTGTTCACAGTAACTTTCTATATATATAAAAAGTTACTGTGGTAGCTTCCATTTTTGGAAACTACCCACTCGGTAACTCTCTCATTTTCTCTTTCCTCTTTCCCGACCTCTCTCTCCCTCTTCTTTCGGTCTTCCATTGTCTCCGTCGAGATCGGTGCTGTCCTATGACCAGAAGGCGAGCCCCGATGGGTGGTCAACGCGGTTTCTCATCATCTTCACAGCTGTGGCCGTGGGTGATGGTGTTTTGGTCGGAAAAGTGAGATCGAAGCCCAAATGCCCGACGGTTCCATTTGACTAATTCCGGCGATTTCTTCCCATTCCGGCAGTCCCCGGTGACAATTCCAGGTCAATCGAAGCGCCTCAAGGCAGTGATCATTTCCCCTAAGGCCATTAACTCCAATTTTCATCGTAGAGGGAGAATCAAAGAGAAACCCGAATCTAGGGTTTTGAATTTTCTGGAAAAATTTCACCGGCTGATTTCGTGCACTTAAAGGTAAAATTGGAATGTGTTGTGGTTGAGAAAATTGTTGGGTCTGTTGTGATGTTGCGGCTGTCAAAATTTGATGGCCATCGGTGGTGGTGGCCGGTAGCGCGTGGGCCCCACTTGTCGCCACTGTGGGTGGCGCGTGGAGGCGCATAAGGCAGGTTTTTGGCTTCGGTTTTTAGCCTATTAAATTCTATAATTTCTGTAGAGGTTGAAATTGTGATGTTGGTGAAGATTGGAGAAGTTTTGAATTGATTCCAAATATTCCGAAGTTTGGGATGTCGATCATTGAATTACGAGAATCCAACTGTTGGATTTCTCTCAATTCTGCCCTAGAACCTTTAAACTAATGAGTTGGTATTAGGGGTGAAGTTGGATTAAATTGGGAAAGAAATTGGAAGTTTGATTTAGGAGGATAAGATATTAGAATCGTATGTAATTGCTGAATCGTTTTTCACGAATTATACTTATGTACAAAGCGACGTACCGAACTATTGCTCGACGAAGGAACTCATACATGTGGTCGCCTATATAGTACTGTGAGTGGACGTTTGTTTTAAATAATGATGCATGCGTTTATTTTCTCGAATTAATGCTTTATTTAATTATCATATTACTTTTCGAGCATCTGAATTGATTTCGGAATTTGATTTCGGTTTATCTCGTGCTTTTGCTTTCAATAATGATTTTCAGAGATTAATTATGATTTATCTCGGTATGAGTTTCGGAAATGGATTTTTGAATATATGATTATTATTTGGAATTTACGTGATTTTTTGACGATTTATTTTACCGAGATGATCTCCGGATTTCATATTATATTTAGTAGTCAATTTTTAGATACTCTGGAATATTATTGGAAATGAGATTTTTCCAAAGGAATTTGTGCTCGTACTAATTTCCGGGTTTGGTTTTGAATTTGAGAATATTTGGCGTGCGGGGTCACGTCACTTGAATATACTTATTATTTTCTCGTGAGATATTGGGGAAGTTTTATGGATTTACTGGTTTTCGATTGTTTTTTCTCACCATACTCGGGTCATTCGATTAGGTCTCCTCCTCACTTACTTTGTGTTTGTGAGTGGCAGTTGAGGTACCTTATTCTCCTCCTCACGTGGGTGGCAGTCGAGGTTATTAGTTCTCCTCCTCACACAATCTATGTGTGAGTAGCAGTCGAGGGTAGGTAGAGCCTAAGGGGCTCCTTTACCCATATGGTGATATCTCTTCCCCATATCCTATTATTACTGCGGGGCCTAGTCCGATTTATCTTAACCAGCAGGGCTGGTAAGTTTTCATAAGATTTTGCGTTTAAAGAAATATATTTTATAAACGTTGCATGCATCGAGGTTTTATAAATTTAAATAAGTGGGAAAGTATTCAAGTTTGCTACTTTTGTCCACATCTTTATTATTTATTTTTGTCCACTCACACTAACGTGTTTTTCAATACTTTCCCCTGGGCCCTTCGGTTTCAAATGCCCAGTTTGCAAGCTAGATTAGTTGAGGTCGAGCGTACATGGAGTTGAGACATAGTTATCACTGCTTCCACATTGTAGGATTTGTCGATCCTTTATCCTCTTTACTCTTTATTCTATTACACCTTCTATTTTAGAATTGCTCTGATGACCGTGGAATTAATGTTATTAAGTTGAGATTGTGTATTGTGAATTGGAGAATGTTGTGATTTGGGGAGCAGGGTGGCTCCAGGAGAATAAGGATGGATGATTTAGAAGTGTAAATGTTTTCCTACAGGTTTTAGGTAGCCTACTTTTAGAAGAAGTTCCGCCAAATTTTTGGTAGAATTTCTTCTAAGGTGGGCCCTGCAGGGCCACTTCGGATTTCGAGGTGAAATCCAGGGCGGGTCCTATCAGATCCGACAGTTGGATATCCCTTATTTCTATTATAGAATACTTAAATCGATGAGTCGATCTTAGTGGTAAAGTTTGGGTTGTTTCCATTGTGATTTCAGATATTCGAAGAATTTCTTGTGCAAGGGGTTTTCGGATTTTGTTTTATAATCGTATTTATTTTTGAATTGTCATTTACGATATATTGTTGTGTATATGGAGATGTACAAAGTTACTGCTCAACGAAGAAATCCTTACGCATGATCGCCTAAATAGTACTGTGAGTGGACATTTGCTTTTAAGTTAAATTGCATGCAGTATTATTTATTAGGATTAATTACTATACTCATAGAGTTTCATCGTTTCAGTCCCTGACCTTCGAATTTCACCTAAAAATTCCCTGAACTCTCTATTTCCTTCTGATTGGTCCCTGTAGTCAAAATTTTCTGTTAAAGTTGCCGAAAATGTCTATTATGCCCTCACTGAATTTTTTTTTTAAATTTATTTTTTCTCTCTCTTTTATTTCTTTTTTTCATTTCACCTCTTGAAGGTCTGTGGATTGGAACCATCTTGATGAGGAGATGAACAAAAGGATGCGAGAGAGCCGGAAGAAGAAGAGGTAAAAACAAAAACAAAAAACAAAAAAAGAGAGGAAGAGAACTTTTTTTTTTTTTAAGTAATTAAGGGTATAATAGACTTTTTAGGGAAAGATAATGGAGTTTTTAATGGATGCTTGATGGCAAGGACAAATTGGGAGGAAATTGAGAGTTTAGGGACTTTTTAGGTGAAATTCGAAGGTCAGGGACTGAAACGATGAAACCCTATAAGTATAGGGAGTAAGCAGTATTTAACCCTATTATTAATTTCTGATTTAGATTTAAGATATGATTTTGACAGTTTATTTTTTTCCTTAATTGATTTTTCGGAATTTCCTAAAATACATCTTTTGATACTATGTTGACGAGTTTTGTTGAAGTATAATATTTACTTTCCTTTCCGAAAGTTTTCACTTATTTATCGAGTTACTCAAATATTGAGTTATGGAGATTTTATTCTGGAAAGGGTAATGACTTGCGTATTACGAGTATGGTATCCAAGTGTTTTGAGGATGAACGATTGGTCGAGATATTATTGAGCTTTATGAGTTATGATTTATTTTATGACATTGAGTAGGAATGTTTTATCGAGCTTTCATGAGTTTAATATTAAGATTTGTTTGTTCAGTTTATGAATTGAGGAGGTAACTATGATAGCTCATGTAAGCATTATTTAGCCAGCAGTACTCTTCAGACAAAATTTTGGTTGGCAGTACCCTCCAGACAATATTCTGGTCGGCAATATCCTCCAGATATTCCAGTTGACAGTAACCTCTGATGCATCATCTAGTCGGCAGTACCCTCCAGATGACATGAGATAGTCAGTCAGCAGTACCCTCTATGTAATACCCCGGAAATTCATTATTATTTTTCGAAGATTTTCCTGAAATTATTTGATGATCGTTGTACGAGTACGTAGTTCGAGGTTGATGTGAAAGTATTTCGGACAATTATTTGCTCGAAGCACTTCGATTCAAAAATTAATTTTTCTATGTTAGGATTCTATAAAAACTTCCTTTACAAAAGTTGTAGAGCGCGTCGATACGAGTTCGTGCATATATGGAACTCAAAAATCAAAGTTCGTAGGAAGCAGTTATGGCTTTTGGAAACACTTTTCATTTTTGTACAAAGGACGAAATTTTCAGAAATTGCAAAGAAGGACCGAATTTCCAAATTTGGAAACCCTCTCTCTCTCTCTGTCTCTGTCTCTCTGTCTCTGTCTCTGTCTCTGTCCTTGAGCTGGAAACCACTCTTTCTCTTCTTCCGGCCATATCTTCCTCCTCCGGCCACCGTTTTTTTCGTGAAACCTCTTGCTTTAGCTTTGCCTCTTCCTCTTGCACCTGCTAGTGGTGTCTTTGTAGCCTATCTCAGCATGTACACAGCCGCATCAAGGAGGAGCCGATCCTAACCCCATTTTAGGTCAGCGCTGGTTTCTCTCTGCTCCACCCACCGTAGCTCGAACCACCAAGCTTTCTAGAATCCTCTGAAGATGGTGATCATGCTCTCGAAAGGTCTTGAGCTAAAGTGAAGCATGGACGGAGAACCAGGGGTCGTCAGAAAACTGGGCAAAAACCCGATCTACTTACTGTTGAGGTAGTTTCGAAACTTTCCACTTGTTTTCAGGCTTTGTGCTAGTTGTGAATGTTGTTGGTCATGTTGAGAGGAAGAGTTTCATATAGGTTTCACTGCCTAACACGGCGGTTGACAACGGCGGCTTCCAACCACTTCAGGGACAGTTTCTGTTCCTATTTTTGATCTACTCATCGATACGACCATTTCGATTTACAATACGTAATTACTGGAGATCATATGAGCATGTTAGGATTTTAGGGTCTTCGATTCGATTGGTTTTCAATCAGTCAGGATTTAGCTGTTCAATTGACTTATAGTCTTGATATATTGACCATACAAGTATTTCGGAGACCTTGGGTGGTCTTGGGTGAAGTTTTGCCTGATCAGCATTATTTTCAAGGTTTTAATTCAAATCGGGGTTCGAAACTTAACCACTTTTGATTCGTATACTAAGTTGTGACATATATTACTTAATTAGGTGTTTGACAAAGCGTGTTTGATACTTTTTCTCGGCTGTTAGAGAAGATGCAGCGGGATTTAGAGGTGAGTAAATCTCATGGTGTTTCGGTTGATAAATTAGTTATGTCTTAATTTAATAGATTTAATTGTTAGCATGAAAAATGATATTTATCGAAAAAATTATTTGTTTTAAAAATATATGAACTTGATCGACAACGGTTAATAGGTAAGTAAAATGAAGTTTTATTATAAAAATGATTTTTCACGGTTTTTGTAGTGTGAACTATAGTTGGTATTAGTGGCATCCCTGAGTGGATGACTACGTATATATATATATATATATATATATATATATTTACGTGATATGTATCTTAGTGAGTTTGGGTGTTTTGTTCACTTTTGTTGTACGATGTGATTTTGAGAAAAACAAATGAGATTGGAAAGAAAGATGGTTTCGTCGGATGAGCTTTGATTTATGTGGATACGATTTTGATGATGGTTTTAAGATGTGAACATATTGTTTTGGAAATAGTTTCGCTATTGTTTTTGAGGTGGTTGGAGATGAGGAAACAATATTATGTAATAACCAGTGTGGTGATTTATGTAAAAGACGTGGTTGATTTTGTGTAAATGAATTGGATAGTTGTTGAGTGATTAATGTTGAGATTAATATTATGGTGATTAGAGTCTAGTTTATTCCTAATATTGAATTGTTTATTTCCTTTCGTAATCTCCTGAACTAAATTATATATAGGGATCAATTACTATTTTCTGAATTATTTGATTTTAATGTAATCTCCTAAACTAAGTATCTACAGGGATTACTATTTCGTTATATTGTTTTATCTTCATGTGATCACTTGAACTAAATCATATGCAGGGATTACTATATTATTTTGAATTAGTTGACTTTATTATTCCAGACTACTATTACTCATATGAGCTGTCAAAAGCTTACCGGGTTTGTTGTTGCAACCCGGTGGTATAGGGGTTGATCTTACAGGTTAGAGTAGTCATGGCTGACGTAGGAGTGTTGCAGTCGCAACTGTAGGTTTGTGGAAGCTAATTTTGTTGCTTTGACCTTTTTCAAACTTCTGTTTGTAGCAAGCTCTGAGGGAGCATTTACTTATTATACATACATGACATCTGCTAGTCATAATCAACACTCATCCATCCAAAGTCATCTCTGTAGAAAGGACCAAAACTAATCAAACTGAAACGTATCAGTCCCACATCGAAAACAAGAGTGAGGCAACTCACTATTTCACTTATAAAAGGTCAACTTCTCTCTTTTCATTGATTAAGCATTTAATAGCTATCTACCGCTACATTTATCAATATAAATACATCGTCTAACTTTAGCATTGGAGGAGCGAAGACCGCCAACCGCGGTCTCCCCTCTTGATGCCGTTGTATTTCTCTTGATAGTTAGTGGGATTTCATAAGCTCTCTACATATCGGAGGATTGGACTCTCGTCCATGTTATCGGAAGCTGACATCATAAGGTGGTATTCAGAGCATTAACATTGGCACCATCTGTGGGTATCTTTAAACTAAGAGTCATCCCCCATAATCTACCATGGCTAGCGGAAGCGGCAATGGCATAAAAGATCAAGCAAATCGACCCATCAACCCTCAGCCCAACCCTACCAATCCAATAACCACCATCAACTGCAAATTGTTCACCACACCAATCAACACTAACGGTCAAAACCCCAACACCCCCGAGGTGCTCCCAACACAATTTGTCATGGAAAATCAAACTAGCACGAGCCGTCAAGCACAAGTTCGGGATCTCACCGCTATGTTGGAGATAGCCTTGGCAGATTTGCACAATGCTAATAGAAAGCAGGAAAAAGAGCGAGAGGAAAAGGCGGAAACTCAAAATCAAGTGGCAACGCTATTGTCAAAATTTGACAAGCTAAAGATGGCGCTAGGAACAAATGCACGACCGACCGAAAGTGAGCACTCACAAAGCGCAAGGCTTAGTCCATGCACAGGGACAAGAGCAGCACCGATACTAATAATCCCAATGGGTATCGCTCTAAACCTAGCCGAGCTGGTGGGATTAGGGCTAGCACCACCGCCGCAATTGTTGCAAGAGCAGGTAGCGGACTCACAGCCGCAATATGATAACTCATTCAGTGCCGGCCAGCAGAGGGGAACCAGAAACATACCAGCACCCCGACAACAAATGGTGGCACCAAATCAACCTATTCCCAGGCCTATTGTTGACGCCACCACCTTGATACTGGAAAAAATGCTGGAACTGGAAGAAAGGTTGTTTAGAGCTGAAACGGGCACCCTACCGTCAACGTAGAATCCACTGTTTGCGACACGACTAGGCCCATTTACCACCAGAATTTTGCAAACCGTCAAACCCACATATGCAAAGACCCCCAAGATAGCCCAATTTGGCGGCTCAGCAGATCCATTCGTGCACATGGATGCGTTCAAAAAATTTACCAATAATAAAGGGTTTGATGACGCAACTCTTTTTCACTTATTCAACGAAATGTTGGACGGCGAGGCAATGAGTTGGTTTTTCGAGTGCTCGCCAAGTTCCATGGACTCATTCTCAACTCTGTCAAATGCATTTTTGTCACACTTCGTCCTCATGACGGAAGGGTATCACAACTCTAGTCAACTATTTAGCATCTACCAAAGTACTGACGAGTCATTAAAATCATTTGTCACAAGATGAAAGACCACCACATCAAGATGTCGGGATCTTGACAAAACAATGGCGCTGGCAGCCGTCAAGCAGGGACTCCTCAAGGCAAGTTTTCTATATCACCTTAATTGCAATTGTCCGAATGCCATATATGACCACGTTATGAATGAGACAGTTTTACATGCCCAATCCGACTACAGCACTTATGGTGCCGACACTTTCTTCACTACTGTCGAACACCTTAACCTCCCTAGTACAACTAACAAATTCGTGCTCCTCACTTCGATGTGATGCCATAGGTGCCAGAGAAATGGTTCGCAGAGGGGCAATATCTAGCGGTTCCTCCAAGCTACCTTCTGCAGAAGTAGGACGATGCAACAAATCAATAAAACCTCTCTCCGATGAGTTAAGCGATGACACGTCCGATTCTACGCTACTTGACATATCGATAACGGCCAGCATGCCCCACAAACACTCTACACCTAGAGGTTAGCAGTCAAATTAGATCTAAACCTATTCCATGCCATTAACCATAAACATTCATCCAAGAACACAGTCGTTCAAACGAACCCATAAAACAAACCCACCAATATCCCAGAAACCCAGAAATCTTTAGACCCTCAAGCGTAAAACAACACAGAAATCACAAACACATCTCTGCTATACACATGAGGCATATGCATTCACACACACGAAGACAAGTCAAAATAAGAACATAATATTAGAAGCAGAACAAGCATACCTCAAATTTGCAGAGGCAAACACCAAAGTGCAACGAAGTTGAACCACCACAAAGTGATTTCGATTTCTTTTGCTCTCTTCTGGATTCTTCTTCTCCTTCTTTCCTTTACTTGATCAACGCTACTTTCTGATTTTCTCTCCCTGGGTTCTCTCTCAATAGATGAAGAAGGTGAATACGTAAAATAAGGCAAAGTGGGGGAAACCCGACTTCTTTTCCCCTTAAATACAAACTCTAGTGGCAAATCGCCACCATTGCCGCAAAGTAACCACCCCCCAAGATCATGCCACATACCCTCACTAACCGAGACGAAGCCTCGGTAAAACTGACGTGGTCATAAATGCTACATTTATTATGAAGCGACAACGGCTGCGCAGTGACGTTTCCACGCACACTACCCCTATCAACAATCCCCATATGTCACCTACCCTGTCAGAAGATCATCCAAATCTGGCCAAATAACCCTAATTTTAAAAAAGCACCGCCATAATGAATTCTCTCCTGCTAAGCAACCTCATTCTCCACTAAGAATTGCCAAATAACGAGTCAACTCTCCGCCGCAACTTAAGTGTTACCGACAACAGCTTGATTTCACCAATAACACCACCCTTGTGTCACCACTAACACTTAGTTTTCTCCAACAAACGTGTAAGCCAAATACGCAGTCAATTCATCACCCATCAACTACTGATGAACATGTTTTCCCGACATCATTACTCCCGCTAACAAGCAACAATCACTCCACCCGACGCAATCTACATTCAGCGGGGAGTACCCAACCAGGGATACTGTACTTATTATTAGTACATCAACCTTAACGAGGAGGTGCAGTCAAGTTTTTTCTCCTCCGAAAAAGAGTAAGGGAAGTGTTAACATAGCCTACGGCAGCCACTGATCAGGCCATTAACTTCCCCGCACTAGGGCACCAAAAGAGTTGGATCGCTACCCACTGCCTCATGCTGACAAACAACTCCCCTCAACAAACAATTTATCTGACTAAACGCAGGTCTTTCTTAGCCGGGGAGTAGGGGACTCCCTAGAGGGCCTAGCAGGGGCCCACCCGAAAGGGCAAAATCTTTCGTTCAGACAAAATGCATGGTTGACCACGCACTCGCACTGATTACACTCAACATGTAACTTAAGGTTCTGCCTTAGTTGTGGTAACTCCCCAACCAAGAAATCCCTCCTTGACTGGGGAGTTGTATATACATGACATTTGCTGGCCATAATCAGCACTCAAACCTGACCATATCATTTTGTCAGAATGACTTCAACGGTGTGACCCCCGGGAACACAGCAAGTCAACCTTCACTGACAAGCCATCTCCAAGCCAAAGTATGCCTCAATGTGCTGACACGCACCACCTAAAGTCATCTTTGCAGAAATGACCAAAACTCCTTAAACTAAAGCATATTAGTCCCACATCGAAAACAAGAGTGAGGCAACTCACTATTTCACCTATAAAAGGTCCACTTCTCTCTCTTCATTGATTATGCATTTAATAGCTATCTACCGCTACATTTATCAATATAAATACATCGTCTAACTTTAGCATTGGAGGAGTGAAGACCGCCAACCGCGGTCTCCCCTCTTGACGCTGTTGTATTTCTCTTGATAGTTAGCGGGATTTCATAAGCACTCTACATATCGGATGATTGGACCCTCGTCCATGTTATTGGAAGCCGACATCATATGGCAGTATTTTCAGCATTAACACTTATTATTTTGTTAACGCAATTTAATTTGTAAACTTTTGTAATGTAATATATGATTCTAAAGAACGAGTTTGTGTTGATATTGTGAGTTCGTAACTTAGTAGTACACTCATTTTAAAGAAAGAAATTTTTCCTGGTATTTAGGATCAATGTTTGAATCATCACGCCTTGTGTATTTTGTCTGTTTATTTGATTTATTTTTGTGCTTGAAAATCGGGGCGTGACACTCTAACTATATATGGTTAGTCTGCAGTAACTCTCTAACCATCACCTCCTCGTTCGGTCGACAGTCCCCTCCAGGTGGCATAAAATGACTAGTCGGCAGTCACCTCTAGTCATCGCCTATTTTTGAGATATGAGTATTTTAATGAGATTTATGAGACTACGAGATTTCTGAATGATTTTGAGGTACTTATGATATGAGATTTTAAAGAGATTTTGAGATTGTTTTCAAGATGTTTTACAATATGTGTTTGAGATTTCAGTAAAGAGGAGAAACTAAGAGTATTTCACGAGACCTTACTGCATGCATGGTTTTTAAGATAATAAAATTGAGAAAGTATTAAATCTTATATTTGTTTTCTTTGAGATTACTTATTTTTCATCTACTCACTCTAACGGTTTTTAAATGCTTTTCTCCTGGGTCCTTTGGTTTCAAATGCCCAGTTTGTAGGCTAGATTAGTTGAGGTCGGGCGTACATGGAGTTGAGGCATAGCTGTCACTGCTTCCGTATTGTAGGATATATCGATCATTTACCTTTTTATTCCATCTTCTGTATACATTGTGCATTATATTACTCTGATAAACCGTAGAATTAATATTCTTAAGTTGAGATTTGTTTTATGAAATGGGAGATGTTGTGATTTGGGGAGCAGAATGGCTCCAGGAGAATAAAGATGGATTATTTAGAAGTGTAATTGTCTTTCTACAGATTTTGGGTAGTCCATTATTAGGCGAAGTTCTACCAAATTTTTGGTAGAATTTCTTCTAAGGTGGGCCTCGCAGGGCCACTTCGAATTTCAGGTGAAATCCGGGGTGGGTCCTATCAACTACATCATTTTTTTAAGGGTTAAATATTGTTTACTCCCAGAACTTTTACTCAAAAAACACTTGAGTCCCTATCTTTCTAATTTCACACGTTCACTCCCTGTACTCTCAATTTTGGACCAATAGGCCCATTCCGTTACTCTCCGTCCAAAAATTCGGTTAAATTACTGACGTGGCAGATTTTTGGCTATAAAATGTCTATTCTACCCTCGCGTACTGTTTTTTGTTTTTTAATTTAGTTTTGTCTCCTTTTTTTTTTTTTTCTCTCTCTTTCCCTTCTTCTTCCTTTTCTTCTTCTTCCACCTCTTTATCTCTTCTTCTTCCAGCACTAGCACTAGCACTAACAGCAAAAATGGTCGGCCTCAAGAAAAGAGCTCCTTCTACATATTGCGAATGGCCTCTGGCTTTCCCTCACCCTTCACTTCTTCAGCTCCTACCTCATTAGTAACCACCCAAATCAGAACAAGCCCACCACCTCTCTCTCCAAAACCCATTTCTCCAACTTAGCCTCCCGCGCCCTTTTCTAATCCGCCATTGACAACACCACCATCGTCCTCAACACCACCATCGCCGATGTCGTCTTCGCTCAGCTGCCACCGAAGAACATCCCCAAGCTCATCAAAGCTCGTTTGTCGTCTTCTCCCTAGATCGGATCAGCTTCTCCCTAGATTGGATCATCTTCTTTCTCGGCCTCAATTTCAGGTTCGAATCTGTGCTCAGCTGCTCCACCTTAGAGCACTCTGTCGCCGACTCAGTTTCGGATTTGGCGTTGTTGGACCTGACGAAGTTGGAGAATCTGATTCACAAGGTTCTGGGTTCATTGTAATTGTGTGCTGATGATGGGTGTGATGAGGTTTGGAGAAGAGTTGCCGAAATGAGGAGTTGGGCTTGGAGGGAAGTGAGGAATCTGGAGAGGGGGATTTGAGGGAATTGGGTCTGAGGGTGGCAAAGAGGATTTGTCAGAAGAGAAAGTGAGGAGGTGAAGAAGGAGAAGAGTTGGAAGAAAAAGAAGAAGAGAAGAGTTGTCGAAATGAGGAGTTAGGTATTGTTGGTCTCCTCTGAGGTTACTATTCATGACAACATCTCCGGACTTTTGGTTCGATTCTTGTGCTGGCTTAGTCACAGAATAGGAATTGATGTTCAAATTGATTGTCAAAGGTAAATCTAAGTTCTTGGAATGAAACTGTTCTTCACGAGATTTCTTGTTGAAAGTTTGGCTGGATGGAAACTGATTGGAAAATTGAGTACGGACTGATATGTAATTATATTGAATTGGCTTTGGAATTCGAAATATGTTACGATTGTTCTTGGCAGTGAAATCTTGAATTTTGCTACTGAAGTGGGTGACTTACATTTGGATTTTGAGTTCGGGTCAAGTTTGTCAATTACACTTTGAACTCTATATAGCAAAGAGGTTAGAACAAATTGATTAAAGGCAGAACTTTTGTGCTGGAATTGTTGTAGTAACTAAGGTGATATTGTTATCTTGGTCTAATTATGTTTACTGTGAAATTAATTGGGAAGTGGGCTTGGAGGGAAGTGAGGAATCCGGAGAGGGGGATTTGAGGGAGTTGGGTCTAAGGGTGGCAGAGAGGGTTTGTCGGAAGAAGAAGTGAGCTCGAAGGAGAAGAGTTGGAAGAAGAAGGAAAAGAGAGAGAGAGAAAAAAAAAAAAAAGAGAAAAAAATAAATTAAAAAACAAAAAACAGTAAGCGAGGGTAGAATAGACAATTTACAGCCAAAAGATTGCCACATCAGCAATTTTTAACGGAATTTTTGGACGGAGAGTAACGGAATGGACCTATTGGTCCAAAATTGAGAGTACAGAGAGTAAACATGTGAAATTAGAAAGACAGGGACTGAAGTGTTTTTTGGGTAAAAGTTTACGGAGTAAACAATATTTAACCCTTTTTTTAATAACAACAAGTCACTAATTCTTCTCTCTAATCTTATGGATCATAGCTGTACTAACATTTGAGAGATTGCATAAACAACGTATACGTATTTACATCTTCATTTGAGAGATTGCATAAATACGTATTTACAACAATGCACCGGAAATTTCAAATCTACCACCACAATTACACATTTTCTTATAGCAAGGCGATAACCTCATTGGCACATTCAAATGACTTTACAAAGTATTTCAATTTTTTTTTTTGAAAATATTTATCTTTATTAACTAATCTAATAGCAGAACATTTTCACTTTCTCCTTCAGTGCAGGCAAGGGCTTCACAAAGAGTGCTCCGTTCACCAGCACCGCCAGCAAGGTAATCTAGCCCTCTAAGGACTAGATCATTTCTATGTCAACGAATCCAGTAGGTACTAACTTGTACCAGTAACCAATCTCAACTACACTGGACTTCCTACAATACACAGATATACTCTTTGGTAAACATGAAATCGATTGAAAACAGGGGCGAAACTGTTTGACAGTTTGACGGGGTCCGAGAGAGTGGATATACCTTGTGAGGAATTGAATCAAACTTGTTTGAAACATGCTTAACAGAAACCATCACCATTGTTCCAACCAAGTCCTACTTGTGTATATGTAACTTATGTGTTTTAATTAACTCTCGAATGCCTAAACATTGATTCTTGGTGAAGTGCTAATCTTGGTGTTGTGAAAGTAAGAGATTGCTGAGACAAAAGGTTAAAGGGCAATAGAGTCTGTTATGTGTCGAGTCGTTAATTTTTGTTGAGTCGTAGTCGTGTCTGTGTTGTGATTTTGCTAACGGACTAGCAAAAGCTAAGTGTGGGGGAATTTGATAGGAGCATTTTAATGCGACGTTTTAACTGCATTTCCCTACATTTTTCTGCGCCATTTCCTTGAAAAATCCCTGTTTGGGAAAGCTTCCATTCTTTGATTGGGAAAGTTCCTTATTGTAGAAAGTTTCCATTTTTGTAGTTTTCATTTCTCATTTCTCATTTCTCATTTCTCATTTCTCATTTCTCATTTCTCATTTTTGGAAAGTTTCTATTTTTCACTTTAAGTAAGTTTCTATTATTCATTTTTAGAAACTTTCCATTTTTTCACTTTTAGTAAGTTTCCATTTTTCATTTTTTAGAAAGTTTCTATTTTTCATACTAGTTTCTATTTTCAGGACCTCCGAGCTAAAAAGTGGAAATGAAAGATTGGAGCAAAATGAAAGATTGGAGCAAACTTGATACACCATTTTGATAGTTATGAAAGTTGGTACACCAAAGTGTAGAAATGCCTAAAGTTCATACACCATTTGTGATGTTTTCCCTTAATAATATAACAAAAGTCAAAATAGGATATTAGGTCTTTTTTTTATCAAATAAGCTATTAGGTAATAGGTATTGAAGGGTTAATTTTGATTGAATTTGTTGTTGTTACCATCTTACCATGGCTATTTTTCTCAATATTTTGTTCATATACTTAATTTCATTATATTTGAATCCTATTTCATTGTTCCTATACATATTTTGTTCAATTTGTATATGAATCCTATTTCATTGTTCATATACAGACTTATGGATTATATAATTTATATTGAAAGATTTTTCATTTATTCTTGGATTAGTTTTTTATTTATTTATTTTTATTTTTTTAAACTATATATCTCGACCCCCCCAAGGTTCAAATCCTAGTTCCGCCCCTGATTGAAAAGTAATCTTTTTCAATGATACACAACCGTTGGTTAACAGTTCTCTGCTCACTCTTGGTAACCCTACAAGTGATTTGAGATATAAACACCGTGAAAATCCAAGGTAATCTAGCCCTCCAAGGACTAGAACTTGAATCAGCAACAACCTTCTTAGGAGGTGACTTATTCTTGCATCCCCTAGGGCGCTCTCAGCTTGCAACACAAAAACCATTGCAAGCCCCAGACTCTCAACATCTAGGTTAGACTTACCTATAGCAAGCTTAACCTAGATTTTTTTGGGAGAAGACTCTAGAGGCTTCTCTCTTGGACAACACTACCCATTGAGGGTAGTTCTAGATGACTCCCCAGCTTCCAACTCCTATATCACTAGCTTCTTCTTCTTCTTCGGAGTATGTTGAGATAGAGTAGCCTTCAAAAGTCATCCCTTCAATTGAAGACCACAAAAGGACACTTGGCCTTAAACACCAGTACTGTAGGTCTAGCAGCAGCCTCTCCTAGCTTTGACGTTCTCAGGGAAGATATAGGCAGCATCGCTTGATTCAAGTTGCAACGCACCGGCATGGCCAGGTCTTGCAAGTCCGCAAGTAGTGGCGACCTCGAGCATGGGAGCCCCACATGCATTAACAGCGCGCAAATCCTATATCTCCCCAACAAATTTTCAAAAAAGAAATCCAAATGAAGAACAATTTCATCCTCCATCGTAAAGGTGCGCTTGAAGTTAATAGGTTGCAATAAGTCCACATCCACCTGGATTCTAACTCTACTAGAGAACACTACTAGAATAACTTAATCACATGACAACCATCAGACGACACATGAGTTTTTGCTGTCGTCTGAGTTAGTCAGACCACAGATTTTTTAAACCTATCGTTTTATCTCTACTCATCCAACACATGATCCTTTCGTAAATTTGAGAAATTTCAGACAACACTAACACGGATATCTGTTGTCTGAATAACGGAAAAAAAACAAACAATCATTAATTTATATTTATTTTTCCCCCTCTCAAAACACCCAAAACCTTTCAGCCAAAAAAAAAAAACACCCAAAACCTCGCAGTATACCCGAGTTCCCTCCCTTAGCTAAAAATTTGGTTCAAGTCTCCGTCCCAAATTTCTCTCGGCCTCCCTCCGATTCACCATCGCTCTCACCCTTAATCCCCCTCTCCCTCTCAACCTCACCGACCCTAGCTCTCCACCTCGCTCTCACTCTATCTCAGCGGGTTTTTCTTACTTCAAGCTCTGATACAACAAGGCCCAACATATAATTTGTAGAAGTAAGGAGAGATACGAAGAAGGAAGAGCCCCTCTCAACCTCGCTCTCACTCGATCTCAGCTGGTTTTTCTTACTTCAGCTCTGATACAACAAGGCCCAGCATATAATTTGTAGAAGTAAGGAGAGAAATGAAGAAGGAAGAGATCGGCAAACTAATTGCAGACCCACTCAGGCAACGATTAAAGTAGAGAGAAAACTCTAGGAGCAACTGGAGTTCAAGAAAGCTGTTAAAGGCGCAAATCAAGGTCCAATTTCAACGCTTTGATTATCCAATTTCTGAAATTTCCAATTAGGTTTCGCGATTTTGATTGTTATTGAAAACCTAATTGCAGTTTTGTTCATTGCTTTTGGAGACGACGATACGATTAAGTGCAATTTGGTGGGCTTAATTCTCCTCTCCATTTTGCTGCAGCTAAAGGGCACAACAAGGTCGTTTTGGGTTTTCTTTTTTTCTTTTTCTGGGTTTGCTTCCCATTTGAAATTGATGACCGTTTGATTCTTCTGATTTTGGTTATTTTTTGGCTTTGATTCAGATTATTTAATTGCTTTTGGAGAATGGAGCTGATGTAAACTCCAGAAATTACTGTGGGCAGGTATGATACTTGGTGTTGTTCTAATCTAATTATGAGTTTGTTTATTTGATTTTAAGCATTGCAGTCTCTGTTTGAGTTAATTCTAGGATGTGGGTAGTTAGAAAGATTATAACTTTGTGTCGTTTGATGCATAAATTTGTGGCTTTGGTTAGATTAACCAAAAGTTCTTGGTTAGATTAACCTTTGTGTTATATGCAATAGAAGGGACTGTGGTGCTCTGATTTGTGGTTTTGGTGGGTTTGGCAAGAGTGAGGATCGCAGGTGTTATTTGGCCATTTTCTGTACTTTTGTTTTTGTTAGTTGCGTTTTCAGTTGTTGTTGGTTTTGAATTGTTAGGGGTTTTAATGTTTTAGGGCATTTGGTTGTCTTTGGATTTGGGATTTAGGTGATTGATTGGAAAATTTTCAAGCTTTGTTCCTGATGTTTGATCAGGGAGGAGAAACTTGAGGTTAAGAGTTGGTCGTGCTTTCAGTTTCATGCTTTCTGATTTGCTGAAAATGTTTTGGAAGGAAACCACAAAAAAAGAGGCAATTAGTAAACTTCTTTTTGTTATTGAGGTAATGGAAAGGGTGGTACGTAGTTTCAATGTTCCCTTGTGGTTGGTGTGTGAATTGGATAATTAGTTGCTGCTCCCTTAGTGACTGCATGGTTTTCTGAATAAGGAGGAGTTGTTGGCATTTTGAGATCATCAGAATTTTAGTCAATAACAAGAACAGTGTAAGCAAATGGACTTGTTCTAAACCTTTATAGTGATGTTGAAGTGAGAAAAGGTAGTCCCTTATTATATTCTTTCATGTGCAGAATTCATGTTGCTCTCAGGCACACAATGATTTCACCCAAGGAAGTTTACCATTGTCAATCTTAGGTATTATCACTGCACTTGATATCAATCTTGGTTATCCCATGTGCTGCTCTGTTTTCTCTTCCATAACAGCTTATTATTATATGGGAAGGATTTGATATGTCTTTGGAAATGTAGTAATCGACAACTTCTTATGGTTATCATTTGACCATCATGTAGAATGATAGCTTTGTTGTTGAATGCATGTGTCTTTCAAGAATGCATCTGGTTCTTCAATGCATATCTGAATGAAAATTTATTATACCTTTGAGTAATACTTGGACTATCGATTCTCATTTTATTTCTCAAGACTGAAATTTGCTTTCTCTTATTTGAAGGAAACAGTACAGAGAGTTGGAGAATTAATTCAGTTTGGGGATTTCAGCTTCTTCAAGGTTGGTAAAATCAGTTTGTTCTTAGCAATAAATTTTGTGTAAATTTTTGATCATTATTGAAAAAATTTTGTTCAACTCTGCGATTCTTTGTTGAATCCTTACTGTCTCAAATTTAGTCCTTGTTCTCAATATAAATTTCATGACATAGTAGGAGATGGGGTCATTTGCATGTCTTGTAGGTCCTCTACAGAATTTACTTTCCAGTTTTTGATACTTTGATACTTTGGTAAAGAAATAAGTTTGTTGGTGATTTGACATTTTTCTCCATCATTTCTGCTGTTTTTTTTACGTATTCATAGTTTTTGTCTTTTAGTGGAAACGCATGATCACGGAGTAAAATTAATGATGTAAAGATAGTGAGTGAATCATGAGAGGAGATGAGCTTTACTGCAAACATTTAGTGCATTAAACTTGTAGTTACTTCTTTCTCCAGATTAAAATGCAAACTGCACAGATTTTACTTTAAAGGAGACTATGGATGTCCAATATGTTAGATATAGAAGTATTGTTTCCATTATAATCTATGAGAAGGAAAGTTGACTATATGGAATGATGGAATTCCATATCGACTATCTAATTTCTATTCATTCACATAAGCCTAGTTTACATTAGATGTTGCTCAAGTATCACTTAATTATTCTACAATACAGTTACTATTGAACAAGTGTTTTGTTTTTGTAGGAAGTCCGTTCTCTTTAACCCATTGATGCTGCACTGGGTGGTTAGAACTGAGTGGGCAAAGTTTGTGGTTAAAACATATATGTAAGATTTGTGTTGGTACTTCTTGGAGACCTATTTTGTTATTTCAGTTCAAAGTTTGTGGCAATGTTTTGGTTGGACATGAATAGCTAGTACTTTGAATTGATAAGTAAGAAATAGCTAGTACTTTGAATTGATATGTAAGAATTACTTCATACAATTGGGTACCTTATTTGTAGTTTCGGTGTGTTTTGGCAATGTATGACAATGATGTGCTAGTAAATGACATTTGAACTAATTTGTATTTCATATTTGCCTATTTCTAGAAATCAGTTGTGCTTATTCAATTCAAACAACATATATAAGGCTATTAACTGTGGTAGTGCAATATCATCAGACAACACATAAATTTACGAACACATAATATTTATTGTCTGGGGAACATTCAGATAACAGTTTTAATAAAAGAGACATTGTGTGCAATTCCTTGCAACGACATAACCAAACTATCACTGACATCTGAGTTTCATTCAAGACAACACATGCATCCAGCACATTGTTATCTTAATGGAATTTCATACAACATTATCATCCAGCAACATGTTATTTTAAATGAACTTCAGACAACAGAAACAAAAATTACGTGTTGTCTGAGGTTCATTCAAGACAACAGATGCATCCAGCACATTGTTATCTTAAATGCTTTCAAACAACATTTACATCTAGCAACCTATTATCTTAAATACATTTCAGGCAATAGAAAAAAAGTATGTGTAGTCTGAGGTTCATTTCAGACAAAAAAATTCACATATTGTTATTGTTGGAGATTCATCAGACACAACACAACATTCAGGAAATAGTTGTCCTAAAGTAATTTCACTCAACACCAAAATAATAAACTATTGTCTAAGTCAACACACAGTAGATTTTGGATAAATTCAGACAACAAATATTTACTTATATGTGTTGTGTGACTGAGAAACAAACAACTTCGACAGTTGTCTGATTAATTTTGTGGTATGGTGGAAAAGCTCCCTAGATTCCTTATCCACATATTGCCTTAGAGAACTCAACCAGTCAGACTGGAAGGCAGGGGTGGTACCTATTGATTCTATGCCCTTGAACCATCTATGGTTTTGGATTAATCAAAAAAGTTTTCAACGCTACTTCTAGATCACCGCCTTCAGAATCTATTTTGTCCATGCAGACGATATGTTTTTAGTCAACCAAAAATGGGTACATTGTGGAGTAGTCAGGGCGGACATGCATCATTTGTAAAAAATAAAATAAAATGAATGTAGGAAACTTTGAAGATTTGGACATTTGGAGTAGTGAATTCTTGAATTGAAAGCACATGGAGTAGATTATAAAAAAGTGGGAGTCATTAAACTTCATCAGTTTGTCCAAAAAGATAAAAATAAAGCATCCGTGGGTCTAAAATTGATGAGAGAAGAATTTCAAAATGGACTAGAATTTGGTAGAGTAGATAAGATTGGACTAGAATTTCATAATGGATTAGACTAGATTAGATTGGATAGGACTTAGGAGATGCTAATTCCAAACCAATCTTGCGTTTGTGTGATAGAGGATAAGGAACTGGATAATAAAAGATTTTTAAAAAGGAGCCATGGACTGGTCATCTTCCATCTCTTCAACCTTCGCTCTCAACCTAGCCATGACTGCCTTAATCAGCACCTCCCTCATGGCCGTTTCTCCCTTCTACATCCTCAAACCATGCGTCGAGCAAGTCATCGGCTGCCACCTCGAGATCCGCCGCAAGCCGTCGTCTCAGTCACCATCAAAGAGGACACTGACGAAGAAGATTACATCGAATGGATGATCAAGAGTAGCAGCAAGGCTAGGGTTTGGGTTCGGACTGCAGAGATTGTTATTGATAGGAAAACGATGTCGTCTAGGTTCTTGTATGAGAAATCGATTCCCTCTTACAAAATCTCGTCCTTGCCGCCCAATCCGAATATGAGAAGCGGCGGTTTCATCGATGAGGAGGCCAAGTTTGATCCGCTCTCGAATTATCGAGCTCTTAGTTTTTCTTCTTCAGTAGACAGGCTCAACTATTTATTTTCTCGATGAGGTCGAAGACGAAGGCGCGGTATTGGGTGGGTTCTACTATTTTGATCATATCCAGATTGATAACATATATCTTACCTTCTCACCAGAATTTGATATCAAGATCTGACATGATAAAAAATTTGGGAAAATGATCATTTACCTAATTTTAGCTTAAAAATTGCCCACTTACCCAAACACTCTAAGAGATTGCCCACTTACCCAAACACTCTAAGAGATCATTTCCCTAATACCCAATTATATTTTTTTTATTCTTTTTAATTTATTTTTGGGACAATTTTGCCCTCTCCTTCTTTGTCACTTCGAGAGAGAAGTGATCCGAGACCTTGCCGAACTCCAGTGACCAATGGCCGGCCGCGGACTCCGGCGATCGATGACCAGACTCAGGCAACTGGTGACCAAACTCCGGCTACTAGACCGATAACCGGAATCCCGAATCGGGCTACCGGACCGGTGACTGGATTTCGACGTCAGATTTTATTACCCCCCAACAATACCCAGTAATCATATTATTGCCCACCAATAAACATATTAGTGCCCACCAATAAACATATTAGTGCCCCCTAATAACAAGTTTATTGTGGATCAATAATTAGTGAAAAATGAAGATGTTTTGAATTTTGAAAGCTTTCGGAGGTTTATCCAAATAAATAATCTTATTATTGCCCCCTAATAATCTTATAATTGCCCCAATAAATATTTTATTGCCCCTCAGTAATCTTAGTATTGCCTTCCAATAATTTTATTATTACCAACCAAATCATAATAAAAAAGCAATCAGTACTGGCAAAATTTCCTTCCATTCTTAGAGTTCACAGTTTACCACAAAAAATAAAGAGAAAAATTCAGTTACCGTCCCTAAAATATTCTGCCAAGGCCAATTTGATACCCGAACTCTCAAAAGTATCAATGTGATACCTAAAGACCTAAATTGGCATCAACGTGATACTTCTATCCAAAATTTTTGACAGCGTCGTTTGTTTGCTGACGTGGCAAGCACGTGGGTCCAAAAAAAGGGCAAAATTGACTTTTTACCTTTTTTTTTTTGTTAATTCCTCAAAAAAAGAAAATTTCAACTACCATCCCCAAACTATGCTGCCAAGGCCAATTTGATACCCGAACTCTCAAAAGTATCAATGTGATACCTAAAGACATCTTTTGACATCGAAGTGATACTTCGGTCAAAAATCTCTAACAGTGTCGTATGTTTGCTGACACGCACAAAATGAGCGTCAATCCTCAGCAACGGCGCCAAAAATTGACAAGCTCGAAATGAGTGTCAATCCCCGGCAACGGCGCCAAAAATTGACACGCTTGAAATGAGTGTCAAACCCTGGCAACGGCGCCAAAAATTGACACGCATAAAATGAGCGCGTAATTTAACCCTGTAAAATGTCATCGTAAGTATAGAATAAGTCAGGATCGTTCTAACCGAGGATTGAGGGTACACCTGTAATTGTGTAAACAAATAAAGAAAAGTATTATTTACAAAAATAAAATAAAGAATATAAATATATACAATTGTGTAAACAAATAAAGAATTAAAATAATAAAGTATTATTGACAAAAATAAAATAAAGAATATAAATATATACAAGTAAACACAAATAAGGGGGTTTTAAGATTTATAAAATTGAAAATTAAAATTAAATGAAATAAAGAAAATATAAAAACATATATACAAGGATGAAATGTAAGAAAAAAAGATCAAAACCAATTCCATATGATTAAACTCAATTCAAATCCTATAATTGATCATCTAAGTCATGAGAAAGAAGTCGATCATGTGAAACATTTGAAGCAAATGGTTTCCCATATTTTACTTTCCTTTACTAATTAACCTAAGTGAAAGCACCTACATCAATCCTATTAAATGATAGGAGCATTTTTTTTTCTTTTCATTTTTCTTCTTCTTCTTCTTCTTCTTCTTGTTCTTCTGAGATTTTGTTCTAGCCAAACCACCGCAAGCTCCGCTCCTTCTCCTCCACCCAAGAATCAAAGAAAAATGGCCTCTGCTTCTTCTTCAAACTCAGTCCTCTTCTTCTTCTTCTCTCTCCTTCTCCTCCTCCTCTCTCTCATCTCCTTCCCCTCCTCCCAAACCATCACCAACGCTGCCATCATCCTCTCCAATTCCTGCTACAAATCCATGTTCTTCGCATTCAACTCCCAGCAGAAGGACCCAAAACGAAAGTTGGGTGGCACGATTAACAAAAAAAAAAAAATCAAATCTTTCTGCACCCAGAAAACTGCTCTGGGCACCCAGAGACACCCATGTCTTCTTCTCCGCCAAAATCGATTTCCTTCTTCTCCGCTCAGCAGCTTTCCTCTTCTGGGGCAACCAACTGGAAAACTGGTTCGCTGCACACCAAATTTTGGTGAACCTTAGCTCCACCAACCATCTTCTTTCTTCGCAAAGACGGTCACCCATTCGCTAATAGAACCTCCATTCATCAAACCCCCTCCTCCACCGCCACAACCTCAGCATCCTCCTCCTCCACTGCCGCCGTCATGTCAGTAACAACATATACCAAATACTTCGATCAAAATCATAATCATAAGGCCAAAGCAACATATAACATGAATTCATGTATATAAGAACTAAAAACAAACCAAGCATAAACCAAAAAAGCAAAACCAACCCAGATAGCAATTGAGCACAATTAGATCAAGAAAAAGACTTGCCAGCTGGTACTTGGTACCTTTGGCTTCTCCCACACACTGTCAATTGCTCGATTTGGGTAAATGAGTCATTTCACTTTTTTTTGGGACCCATGTGCTTGCCACATCAGCAAACAAACGGCGCCGTCAGAAATTTTGAACGGAAGTATCACGTTGATGCCAATTTAGGTCTTTGGGTATCACATTGATACTTTTGAGAGTTCGGGTATCAAATTGGCCTTGGCAGAATAGTTTGGGGACGGTAGCTGAATTTTTCTGAAAAAAAAAAAAAGGTAAATGGGTCATTTGACTTTTTTTTGGACCCACGTCAGCAAACAAACGGCGCCGTCAGAAATTTTAGACGGAAGTATCACATTGATGCCAATTTAGGTCTTTAGGTATCACATTGATACTTTTGAGAGTTCGGGTATCAAATTGGCCTTGGCAGAATAGTTTGGGGACGGTAACTGAATTTTTCTCAAAAATAAAATTTGACCACCCAGAAAATGCTGTGGGTAGCAAAAAAAAAAAAAAAACTAGAAATTGATTTGGGCACCCAATCACCATCTTCGCTGGTCTCTTGCATCAGAAACACTTCCTCCCAAGTACGACAACACCTGCAAGGGTCTGGGGTTGTGCGGTCAGAGGTGGCTCGGGGGTGCCATGGTCGTGGCGGCACGGTCGGGCTCTGCTTGGATGAAGCCGATCTGGGTTGGTTTCTTGGATCTGATCTAGAGAACGTGTTGTTTGGCTGGGGTGGTGATCCATAGCGCGGCGGTGGTGAAAGGATGATGAAGCGGTCTGACCAAACCGACTGGCCAATGCAGTCGGCCGGAGGTGGATAGAGAGAGAGAGAGAGAGAGAGAGAGAGAGAGAGAGCTGGGGTGGTGATCCATGGCTCAATAGTGGCGGAAGGATGATGAAGGCGGTCTGGCGAAACCGGCGGGGAGATGCAGTCAGTCAGAGGTGGAGAGAGAGACAGAGAGAGAGAGAGAGAGAGAGAGAGAGAGAGAGAGAGAGAGAGAGAGAGAGTCTGGGAGGAGAGAGTCTGACAGGAGAGGGATGAGTTTCAATTTAATTAATAGGGGCTAAAATGTCAATAGATGTTAGATTTAGTAAGTGGGGTTAAATAACTCTTAATGGAGTAAGTGGACAATTTTTAAGCTGAAATTGAGTAAGTGGTCACAGCCCTAAAAAATTTATGTTTACTTATATTCAGACGTCCAAACACAACTCCTCATTAGATTGATCTAATGAGCAATTAATCTTGTCCATGTGTCATCTCCAGGCAAACAAATGTGGCTCGATCAGGTCAAAAATTAGCATTAGGGATATGATGTATAGTTAGATATCGAACAATTTAATGAGGTGCAAACTTAAACTTTATACTTGATAATTGAAGTCTATCATTTATCACAATTGAGTAAGGGAGTCAG
Organism: Rosa chinensis; assembly: GCF_002994745.2. Taxonomy (NCBI): domain Eukaryota; kingdom Viridiplantae; phylum Streptophyta; class Magnoliopsida; order Rosales; family Rosaceae; genus Rosa; species Rosa chinensis. The sequence goes on along the minus strand of NC_037091.1, from coordinate 19,415,390 downwards.
TTCAGTAAATGAACTGGAACATGCACTACTAGCAAAATAACAATACACACGGATTTACTGTAGTTAAAAGCCACAGAAATCCGTGTGAAATAGAAATACTAACAGAAATCCGTGTGAAATGAGCATAATCGGGCCCACAATAATTTATACAATAACAATATCAACGGAAATCTGTGTGCAAAAACAACAGTCACAGATATCTGTGTAAAAACAAAAACATTTTCACACGGATATCTGTGTGAAAATCAATTCACACTGATTTTTGTACGTATTATAAATTAGTTTATTTCGAAATAATTAATTTTTTATGTTATGTGAATTATGGAGGGACGAATTTCAGTTACAATAAGTATTTGATACAGATATCTGTGTGAAAAGAACATAATTGAGCCCTACAGTGATTTATACAATAACAATATCGACGGAAATCCGTGTGAATAAACAATAGTAACAGATGTCTGTGTAAATGATAAAATATTTTTACACGGATATCTGTGTGCAGATCAATTCACACTGATTTCTGTGTAAAAATCCGAAATTAGTTTATTTCGGGATCATTAATTTTGTTTGTTATGTGAATTACGGAGGGACAGATTTCCGTTATAATAAGTATTTGATACAGATTTCTGTGTGAAATGAGTAATACACACGGATTTCCGTGTGAAACTATTGACACAGATATCCGTGTAAAAAGAACAATGAGCTACAGAATTCCGTGTGAAAAAGGAGACTACACACAGAAATCCGTGTGAATAAACAAAAGTAATTGATGTTTGTGTAAAAACTAAAATCTTTTCACACGGATATCCGTGTGCAAAGAACAATTAGTTACAAAATTCCGTGTGAAAAGGTATATGTGTATATAAGGTTAACCACTTATTTGATATTGAAAGAACGGCGGATTGAGTTAATTTTTTTACACCGTACCTATTAATACATTATTACCAAATACCAATATCAAATTTATCAATTTTTTATTTTTATTTTTTGGATTGCACAAAATTCTTATATGTCTACTAATGTGGTATAACTAGTTTATTAGTTATAATGAAAAGTATACCTTCTATAAGCAACAATGCGTAGAAAATAGACTTTATCAAAATCGACCGTAGGATGTTATCATGATAAGAATAAATGGTTGTGTTCAAAATTTCAGCTATTTTCGTCGTCGTTTGGGCTTCGATCTAGGAGGTCAACCCTAAACCTTAAATACTACATAAAACTAATATGCTCATCACCGCTCACTCGTAACTTATTTTTTCGATCTGTCAGCTCTCATACTCTCATGAATATGAGGTATACCAAATAATGTAAAAATTTTGAAAAGTTTATCTCCTCGCGGTTTTACTCCCCTTAGAGAAGTATAGGTGTATATAAGGTTAACCACTTTATTTGATATTGAAAGAACGGCGGATTGAGTTAATTTTTTTACACCATACCTATTAATATGCTATAAATAGATGGGTAATGTCAAATTTATCAATTTTCAATTTTTATCACATGTATGGCACAAAATTCATATATGTCTACTAATGTGGTATAACTAGTTTATTAGTTATAATGAAAAGTATACATTCCATAAGCAATAATGCGTAGGAAATAGACTTTATCAAAATCGACCGTAGGATGTTATCATGATAAGAATAAATGGTTGTGTTCAAAATTTCAGCTATTTTCGTCGTCGTTTGGGTTTCGATCTAGTAGGTCAACCCTAAACTTTAAATACTACATAAAACTAATATGCTCATAACCACTCACTCGTAACTTATTTTTTTGATCTGTAAACTCTTATGCTCTCATGGGTAGAAGATATATCAACTAATGTAAAAATTTCTGAAATTTTATCTCCTCAAGGGTCGGCTCCCCTTAGGGAAGTAGAAGCGTTTAAAGGGTTGACCGGTTTTTGGTACAGACATCTGTGTGAAATGAGTAATACACACGGATTTCCGTGTGAAATGTTAACACAGAAATCCGTGTGAAAAGAACAATGAGCTACAGAATTTCGTGTGAAAAAGGAGACTACACACAGAAATCCGTGTGCATAAACAACAGTAACTAATGTCTGTGTAAAAACTAAAACCTTTTCACACGGATATCCGTGTGAAAAGAACAATTAGCTACAAAATTCCGTGTGAAAAAGTATATGTGTATATATGGTTAACCACTTATTTGATATTGAAAGAACGACGGGTTGAGTTAATTTTTTTACACCGTACCTATTAATACGCTATAAATAGATGAGTAATGTCAAATTTATCAATTTTTTATTTTTATTTTTTGGATTGCACAAAATTCTTCTATGTCTACTAATGTGGTATAACTAGTTTATTAGTTATAATGAAAAGTATACCTTCCATAAGCAACAATGCGTAGGAAATAGACTTTATCAAAATCGACCGTAGGATGTTATCATGATAAGAATAAATGGTTGTGTTCAAAATTTCAATTATTTTCGTCGTCGTTTGGGTTTCGATCTAGTAGGTCAACCCTAAACCTAAATACTACATAAAACTAATATGTTCATCACCGCTCACTCGTATCTTATTTTTTTGATCTGTAAACTCTCATGCTCTCATGGTTAGAAGCTATATCAACTAATGTAAAAATTTCTGAAATTTTATCTCCTCAAGGGTCGGCTCCCCTTAGGGAAGTAGAAGTGTTTAAAGGGTTGACCGGTTATTGGTACAGACATCTGTGTGAAATGAGTAATACACACGGATATTTGTGTGAAATGTTAACACGGAAATCCGTGTGAAAAGAACCATTAGCTACAGAATTCCGTGTGAAAAACTCTGTTAGCTACAGAATTCCGTGTGAAAAACTCTATTAGCTACAGAATTCCGTTACAATAAGTGTTTAATACAGAATTATCTGTGAAATGAGCAACACACGAATATCTGTGAAATGTAGACACGGATATCTGTGTAAAAAGAAAAATTAGCTACTAAATTCCGTGTGAAAAAAATATAATAGAGACAGAATTCCGTGTAAACAATAATTAACATGACTATTATATATTACCGAGATAAATACACACGAAAATCAGTGGTAAATATATATGTATCTCACACGGATTTTCGTGGTAAATTTTTTCCCGCTCACTTTTTTGGAACAAATTCAATTTCCCTCCCCTAGTAGTATTACACACGGATTTCCGTAGATTTATTCCCGCTCAATATTTGGATATTCCCACGGATTACTGTGGGTGCTGTTGTAAATATTTAAATAACAATAGATGATAGCTATTGGGTTACCGAGGTAAATTCACACGGATATCTGTAGTAAATGCAAATGTATTTCACACAGATTTCCGTGTGAAATACTATAAACACACAGATTTCCGTGCATATTAATGCTGCTTAAAACCAGAAAACCAGAAACCAAAATCTAAAGCTCCGAATTCTCTCATGTCTCCCTCTCTCTCTCATCTCCTCCACCCACTGCCCCCTCCCCCACCCTCTCTCTGCTCCTTCGCCCACTGCTCTCCCTCTCTCTCATATCCCAGCTCTCTTCTCTGCCTCCCTCTCTCTCATCTCCAAACCCACCCTCTCCAGCTCTCTTGAAAACTGGAAGCTTTTTGAGCGAACTCTCCAACAATGGCGCAACCTGAGAATCATGTCGTCCTGGACCAGACGTTGAAGCCCTTTTACCAGAGGGCCTTCGAAGCCGAGGTGTCCCACTCTTTTACTTGTAGTCATATACATATTACATACAACATATTACATACAATTGCTCAAGTATGCGTTATATTTTTATTCATAGCTCAAAACCTTACTCTCTCAACTGTTACTCTCTAATAGACGGAAGTTAATGGGTTTTCACTGATTTGTACAGTTGGGTTTTTGTTGTTGTCAACAATTGTTGGTATATATGGTCTTTTGCGTTTGATTGGGTTCGTTTCTAGAATAGATTTTAATGGATAATTGGTTCATTTATCTTGATAATACTTGTTTCCAATTTTTTGTCTTTGTTTTGGTTCCTGATAGCTGAGGAAGAAGAAAAATACCAGCTTCAAAGCTATCAATATAGGGATAGAGCTGCTGATATGTTCAGGTTGATTTTTTTTTTAACATGCTGTCACTATTACACACTGAAATCAGTGTGAATTAAGAGTATAGGAATTTCACACGGAAATCCGTGTCAATTGTTATAAGTTTTGACACAGAAATCAGTGTGAGTTATATCTCACACAGAAATCCGTGTGAAATACAGTTTACACATTTGACACAGAAATCCGTGTGAAATAGAGTTGTTCACACGGATTGCTTTCCATTCTGGTAATTTATATTTATGGAATAGAGTGGGGCCCACGTTAGTATTTCACACAGACAACATAATCCGTGTGAGATGAGTACATATTTGACACAGAAATCCGTGTGAGATGGGTACATATTTGACACAGAAATCCGTGTGAAATAGAGTTGTTCACACAGATTGCGTTTCATTCCGGTAATTTATATTTATGGAAAGATAGTGGGGCCCACGTTAGTATTTCACACGGACAACTTAATCCGTGTGAGATGAGCATTACCCCCCCTCCAAACCGCACGGTAACACCAATCTGTGCGTGTACTGTGTGTAAAAGCTATCACACACTGAAATCTGTGTGAGAAAGTCTTATTACCCACAGATTAAAATCCGTGGGTAATTGTTGTTTTGCTAGTAGTGATGACTGGTACGTATCGTTCAGACTATAAATAATCGACTTCGTTTTTTTTATATAAATATTATTATTCATCGATCCAAAATATTACAATGGAGATTTCAACTATGGAGAAGCACAAGTCGATTCTTATACACACGTCTTGCACCATATATATGTCTATATTTATAAAAGCCATGCATTTTCAAGAGAGAACATCCTCTATTTTAAAAAAGTTGAGAGTACATTATTATGAAAAGAACCAGTCGCGGATACTTATGCGTCCTAGCATATTGGTGATTAATGCTTGGTACAATCAGTAGGCTTAAAGGAGAGACAGTCTCTTTCTTAAGGATGTATCCTATGAAGAAATTCCTTTGTGCCATGTTGCCAAAAATAGCGATGTCTACTGGAGTTGGTTTGAAAGCAAAGCAGACTAGAGTCTTTGACAACCTCATGAATGTATTTAAAGCTTTTAACTTCAATTTTGTACCACTAGTAAAATGCGCTGTGATTATCGGAGCTTTGATATCCGAATAGGTTTTATAGCAAAGGTTTAGATGATGTTGAGTATCATTTACACGTTCTAATTTTATTGCCTCACTCATTGCCGATTCCAATTTACCGTAAACGTCCTTCCGTAAATATGTCAGCGTAGTCCCCGCGTCGATGATGATATTGCCCTTTCCTAGTTTTGTTGAAGCAGTACCATTGGTATAATATTGGAATCTCTTAAGTCCAACGTTCATTGCTTCCAACCTTAGGAAATAGAATGACATATTTGGGTCGCCTGTAAGTAATGGGGTTGAAACTACCCTGAACCCGGACACCACAGCTCTACTGCCAAAGTTCATTTTGCTTGTGACTGTTGAGTTTGGCTTCCAGATAGCATGCACTTGACAATAAGAGAATCTTCCATCAATCGTAGAATCCATTTGGGATATAAGCGAGGCTGATCCCCGAGCAAGTCCAATCATGCCAGATGCTGCTTCACGAAAGAGCCCACTGTTGTTGTGTCCACACCCCAAGATAATCTGAGGGAGTCGAAAGGGTTGCCTAGTAGTGGAGCCAAATGTAATTGTGTCTGTGGCAACAATTCCATTGCTGTAGGATTTATCCCCATAGGTAATTTCGTAATGGCAAATTTCTTCATTAGAGCAAGAGGTTCCTTTAACACTTTTACATTGACTTGAGTGACAAGATTGTTATTTGTTCCTCATAAGTTTTTGAATTTTTGGGATCAAAGAGTGGTGCTTTCTGCTTGAAACAAGTACTACAAGGGATGCATTGTATCCATGAAAGATCACTGGCTGTATCTGCAGTGCCTAAGATTTCTACTGGAGGCGTACCAATTGATATTTCCATGAGGTATTCACCGGTGTCGGGCATTATTGTGGATTGCGGCCAGTTTGATGTGAATGAAGTTGCCTTGAAGATCCTATTGGCATGGTTGATGGAACGCTGTAAAGCATTTGCAACACGTTTTGAAGGTGTTTCTAAAGGATTATAGAGAGGCGAAAATGGAGAGTCTCGGTGAATAAGTTCCACAGTAAAACCGCGTTCACCATGATTATTAGCTTGTATAAGAGAAAACAATGGGAACATAGATGTAAGAGATATTGTCAGTGACACTGCAATGGATAAAAACAGGTAAGTCAACATTGTTCTTTCAGAATATTGTATGAAGTAAGCAAAAGCGTCAAATGGGAGTGCTATATATACATTCAGGTGAGTGTGTGTGAGCCACACTCATACATGTGGCATGTTTTCATGATTTTCTAATATTAAATTAAACAATAACTATGAAAGTTGTTTGAGATCTATTTTCTTCCATGTATACCCGTAGTCCATTACTTTTCAATCCCAGTTGCTGTTATAATACTATATATAAGCGTACGTGTTGTACAGAACGAGACCAACAACTCAAAGTCAAGAAAAAATCCCAGAAAATTTGATGAACAATCTGGAAAACCAGATCTAAAATATGAACATTAATTGCTTTCAAAAGACAACTATTATTGGGCATGTTTTTTCAAAAGAAGATGCCCAGATATCATTCAACTAGCAAGCAAAGAAAATTAACCAGTTGGTTTGGTTTTTCACCAACCTTGCTCTTTCAAGGTCAGGGCGTCTGGTGGTGTCTTTCTAATAAAGACAAAGCTTTGATTATATATACTTCTCTAAAAAAAAAAAAAATGATCAAATAGAACCAAGAACAGCCCCAGAGCTTTCAAACCCAGAAATAAAAGTAGCTGGGTTTTCTTCAAGTAGAACATGAATTTGTATCCATATATACCAAGACATCAAGATACCAAATTGACGCTGATGTTCTTCGATTTGGTCTGTAAATTCTTCAAATATCAATGCCGTTAGTGTTCCAGTCAACGGGGTTGGCGGTGCTCCCGAGACTCAAGTGCGACTCAGGTCGGGTTAGTCGGTGGATGAGTAGAGATCATAATGACAACAGTATGAAATAATAGTCTTTCTAATCAAATAGTAGAGGGCAAAATTGGAAGAGAAGATATGCACAAGGGAGAGAAACACTTGTTAGTTGCTTTAATTTCTTAAGAAATAATTACTGTTTAGTTTTTGAGCTTTTGATCATAAAACACTTCAGTCCTTGACTTTCTAATTTTACACGTTTAGTCCTTGTAATTCAAAATTTCGGACCAATAGGTCATTGCCGTCTAAAACTTCAGTTAAGTCGCAGCGAAATGTCTATTATGCCCTCAGTTTTTTTTTTAAATAAATTTATTCCTTTCACTTTTTTATTTATTCTTTTTTTTTTTTTTACTTTATTCTTTTTTTTTTCTTTTTCTTTCTTTTTATCTCTTTTCCTCCACCCCCTACGAGGAATGATGAAGAAACAAACAGAAAGAAAGAAAGAAAGGGAAAAAAAAATCCTTTTCCAAAAAAAATAAAATAATTAATTAATTAAAAAAAAAAAAACTGAAGGCATAATAAACATTTCGCCATGACTTAACGGAGGTTTTAGATTGCAAGGACCTATTGATGCGAAATTTTGAAGTATAAGGACTAAACGTGTGAAATTAGAAGACCAGGGACTGAAGTGTTTTATGATCAAAAGCTCAACGACTAAACAGTATTTAGTCAATTTCTTAACAAATGAAAAACTATCACATGGCTGAGTGTGGCTAACACACACTCACCTAAATGTGTAAATAGGACTCCTCTTTTTGGATTTGGAATTAATATTGTTAGATTTTGTAGTAACTGGGACTTTCTTTTTCCCTTGACCCCAAAGGGGAGTGCTATATACACATTCAGGTGACAGAAGGAAAGGAAAAAAAAAAAGTTTTGAATGTCTATTGGGGGGCAAATAGACGACTATTGAAAGGTAATAGACTTTTTAAAATTGATATAATCTCTTCATTTTTTTCTTTAATTAGAGTTTTATTTGTCTAATTTTAGGAAAATTAGTTCTCATTCCGGCTACCGAAAGTTCTATTGGAGGGCAATAAACGTCTATTGGGGGGCAATAGAGGTTTATTGCCTTTCTATTGGGGGCCAATAGATGTCTATTAGGGGGCAATAGACATTTATTGGAGAGCAATGAGGAGTAATAGACGTCTATTAGGGCAATAAACCTTTCCGGCGACCTATGAAATCTCCAACGACCTCTTTGGGGATCTCCGGCGACGTTTTCAAAAAAATTCGGTAGGCGGCGGCTGGTGACCGAAATTTGATAAAAGTACCGGCGGCCGGTGACCAGCTCCAGCGAAGTCTCCTATGCTCTTTCTCACTCTTCCACTCTCTCTCTCTCTCTCTCTCTCTCTCTCTCTCTCTCTCTCTCTCTAAGTAACAAAGGGGTGAGGATTAAAAAAAAATTAAAAAAAAAAAAATCTTAATGGGGTATTAGGGAAGACCTCCTTTGAGTGTTTTGGGTAAGAGAGAATTAAAAAAACTTAATGGGGTAAGTGGGAAAAAATCCTTAAAAATGGGGTAAATGGATAAAAACCCAAATAAAAGCTTTGACCTAGAACTGGAGATGACCAGGACGATCAAGATCCTACATTCAATAACAACACAACTAATTTATCCATGCACTCAAAAAACTTCTCATACTCTATTCAAGTTTTTTTTCATAAATTTGATAGGTTGAAGTAATAAATTCAAATTTGAATATTAAGCTCTTGAGTTTCTCTACATATTTAGGACTCCAAGTGGTCTATGGTCTGCAAGCGTCCTGCTGATTTCAACTTTTTCATGGTACATTGATTAATTAAAAATCTTGGAGGTTAATTGAATGGGAAATTAATATAAAAATAGACTTCTCTCACTTTGTCTTCATTGATTGTTTGTTGAGTTTCATTTGCTTGTCAATTTCCTTCAATTTGATTTCACTTAGAGGATGGTGGTATGGATCATAGAGGTGAGACCGTGAGAAATAGGGCGCAAGATTGAGGAGCAGCATGCTTGAGTTCGATTTGGCAGAAGGAAGAAGATGATGGATTTAAGAAGTGTGTATTAAGTATATAGAGAAAGTTTGGGGAAAAAATTTGGACAATAAAATGTAAGAGGTGTGTATTAAGTATATAGGGGTGTGTGTATAAAATTTCTCTTTATTAAATCAACAACTAAGAAATAAAAGAATTAGTAAACACTATAAGTTCACCTCCAGCGTACAAAATGGAGACTATTGCCACTAGACCAACTGATATTTGACTGCTTTGTGGTTTCTTTAGTTCCTAATGAAATCGGCTTTGATGTTAAGATAGATCCACTAATTTTCTTTTGGAAAATCTCATCTAAAAAATGTGGGGTAGTTTTATTTAGACCTCTCTATTTGCGTTTTATACCTCTTTTGATATTCTTGCACACCAAATTACCCATATAATTTCTCTATGCACCTCATTTTCCCCAACCTGTGCCAATGACGCCAGTCATAAACTCTGAGGCCGTCTCTCTTTATTTTCCCCACTTCACAATAACCTGTGTCAATCTTTCTAATTACATCAATCAATTTTGCTGTGCATTGCTTCATGATAAGTAGTTGGATTGCAATCCTATCAAACTCAAGAGTGGGGGATCCATGTAATCAAGGAAAGTCGTTTTTCTTTTGAGTTATATATAAACAGCTGCTTGGAAATTTACTTATATAATATTTGTTGGCAGATCAAGGCATATGCAAATCTTTGATTTTTCTGCAATTTTGAACTTCAATGTTAGGCATCCACCTATGCCTTTATCTATATATCTTCAAATGTAGTCGCCACTGACCATCCCTATTTTAATTTTGACTTGTTGGGTGATGCCGTGAGTGCACAGGAGAGCTGCCATTGAGATTAATGGTTTTCATCTTTTTATTTCAATGGTAAGGGTACATTTGGATTTTGAAAGTTTCAAAAATAATGGGAGGTCTGAAAAGCAAATAGGGAGGTATGAATGGAGTCACTTAAAAATGTCAGCCATGATAGAAAATAAAAGGTAAAGGAATTTAAAAAAAAAAAAATTTTAAATTTTTTTTTATAATCATGGTGAATTGCTTCAACCATACGATAGATTGTGTTAATAAAAATGAATGTAACAAAATTGGTCATAAGCAGGGGCGGAGCCACGTTGGGGAAATGTAGATCCCGTGCCCCAGTGAGATTTTGTTATATATATATATATATATAATTGGTTTCATCTTTAGCATTGAACACTATCATGATGTAGTGGTTGAGGCATATATTTGCTCACTGTCCCTAGTTCGAATACTATCAGCAACGTGTTATTTTTTTTTCTAAATTTTTTTTCATTAATACTGTTATTTCTTCTCAATGTTCTAATATTTTTTATTTATTTATTTTTAACATCAATATTTCTTCTCAGCAAAAAAAAAAAACATTAATAGTATTTTTTCATATAGTTTCAAAGTTCAAAGATAAATTATATTGCTATTATGAAAAATTGTCTAAAATCTAAAAACTATAAGTTTGATTAATAAAATATATAATTTAAAAAATATATTGATCTTTTTTAGTACAAAAAATAATATTGATCTTTCCCTAACCTTTTTCTAATTTTTATTTCTATTACAATTTTGATATATTTTAAGTTTAAGTTTCAATTTAAAAAAAAAAAAAACTTTTGAGTGCCATAATTGAGATCATTGGTCATAAGCCAAGAAAAGAAAAATAGTAGGAGTTTGTAAAGCACACCTTCCATATCGTGTATATGATTAATTCCACGAACCTAAACGCACAATGAATTGGCTGCCCATTGTTTATGCCAAAATCGGCTTCCCTTTTGTGTATAAATGCCTTAACAGACAGGGTGGTTGAGGAACACAAAAGCTCTAATTCAGTGTGATTGGGTGGGTTGGAAATCTGGAATGTCTGATGTAACATCAGAAACACAGGATGAACGCAATGCTTGTGATCAGATGACCCGTAGACATTCCCAATATCGGATCAATGATTTACCAGAGAGGTAATATATATACAATATCAATACATATCACTAACTGAGCTAGCTGTTAGGATTTTGATCAATTAAAACAGGTTTTGTGATTTTAATTTTATCCTTATTGCCACTAGATCGATCTGACACTTCTATGATAACTAAGACTTTTACTATTCTGAAAGATCTTGTTCATCTTAGTATGAAGAACAGATCGTTCATTTGCATCCTTGATTTTGCTTCCTAGATTGTCCTAGGGGTATATGATTGGCATATTCATAGTAGTTCATCCAGAATAGTGTTTCTCAGTCATCCTTGGTGTTGTGTTTTCTTTTAGCTAGAGCCCTATTTAAGCCCAAAAGTATTTTTGGCAAGATCCTTGGAGGGCCGATACCTGCGACCCAAAATTAAGTCTACTTGGGTTTGGGTTATAGCTTCGCCCATTCCAAGATTTATAAGGAAAATGAGCCTTTATTGAAATCAAGTAGCGGAGATTGAATAGGAAACTTCAGTCAATAATCCTTCTGTGGCAAGGAACAGCAGAAACCCTAGGATATAAATACCAAGTTTCAAGGGAAAAACAACACACAACTCTTCAATCAATCGCATAGATTACCAAAGTCTCTTTGGAGCAAACCTACCTTCAACCTAGTTGAAAACCAGCGAAGCAAGGGTAACGCCCTAGCAACCCAGCGAAGTTAAAGTCACACTTTAGCAAAACTTGTGCTTTCTTCTACTTCCCGATGATTGCTCTACTCAATCTACAATATTGAGTATCGATTCGGTGATGCAAGAGATCACAACACAAGTCCTTACAGGTAAGGTAAGAAGTCCTTTTCCAAAAGGCAGAGAAAAGAACCTTGTGACAAGGTTGGTGCTCTCCTCGTCCACAGCGTTTGAGAAGAAGTCAGGTCAAGGGACTCCCCGACGACTGCACCCCACGGTGCTAGCATGCCTGAGCACGCTCAAAAGAGACTGTTTGTAACCAGACTGGTTTTGGAGCTAAACATTTTGGCACGCCTAGTGGGACCTGCATAGCGTTTCTTCGTGATCGCCACCATTGGGAAGTCAAGCGCAAACCCTTACCAAAAGGTTTATGTTAGCTGCCCGAAACACAAGACCTCCAGTTACAGGCCGCACTCTCGTGCAGACTGTCGTGGTCTTTCTGACGAACAGATAATCCAGAGATTTTCTTTCCACCCACTGTTGGTCGACATGTCAACTGAACAGGGAGGAAATTACCATCCCGCCACTGAGGGTGACAATACTACTACCATCCAGACTACTGAGGCTGGTGGTACATCCAATACCACTCAGGTGGTGGAAAGCAAGGTCCAGATGGACGGCTTCGTACCCGCTCCTATCCCGGAGAATGCCAGCATAAAAGATTGTCTGGCCATCTTCCGGCAGAACAACGCTACGTTTTATGAGAGAACAAGAAAAGAGCTCGCGGAAGAACGGCGGAAGATTGATGACCTGGTTAATAGGGTCCAAGTCCTGGGGCAAGGTTTGCAATAGACACAGGGGAGTCTGGATAAGGTGGGCACTGCAAAGCCAAGCAAATTACGACCAACTCATGACTATGATAGATGCCCAGGGTGCTCAAAGCAAACACATTGCAAAAGATGTCGCGGATATGCGCAACGAGGGGTCTAACCTTGCGACCCAGGTTACCATGCATAAGGCTGAATTAGACCAGGCCAAAGAGGTTCTGAATAAAGCATTGGGAGATCCTAATGCCATCCTTGGTTCTCTTGGTCAGCCCTCTGGATCCGGCAAGTACATACCGCCGAACGCTCGAGAAAAGGCAAGTAGTAGCACTGCTACTCCTTCTGTGGCAGCTACTGTTGCATCATCAAAGAGTAAAGAAAAAGCCCTGGAAATTGGTGGCAGAGACAAAACTACTCCATTGGTGGCACAAAAGAGTAGAACTCTGAAATTCGGTGAGGGTACCCCGGCTGATCCTGTCGTGTTTGCTCAACATGACAGTGATGGGGCAAAGAACGTCTACCAAGAGCTTCCAGGGAACTACTATGGGATTGATCTGGCAAGCAATCCGATCAAGATAACGGCTTTGGCCAAGGATGTGTCCGCACCAGCAATTACTCTTCAAAAGCCTAGTATTCCCCAGACCATTCTCTTAGGAGAAGGAATAATGACTGCTAGTCAAGCTGCACCTGCTATGCAAACTGCCCGCCAGACTATGGCAATTCTGTTAACGAAGAAGATTAGTTTTTCTGTTAATTAGGGTTAATTGTTACTTAGTCTGTTATTTGCATGCTTATGTGATTAAGTGGCCTACAGCTGTTTTACACGTGTCTCAATTCTGCTCACTTGTTCACTTGTATAAATAGCTGTACTCTCTCTTGCTTCGTGTTAGTTGAAACAGAATCACAGTAATAGAAAAATCTCTCTCCAATTCTTCTCTCATTTTCTCTCTAGCTGTTATCTCAAGAACCCTAGCTTTCATGGTATCAGCAGCTCAGGTCGTCACCTAGGGTTTGCTTATACTTGCTTCTACTTCACAAGCTCACTGTTCTTGCTTACTTCAGTGCTCGACGTGCTCTTTCTGCAATCTTCAGATAAGTTTTTGTGTTCATCGAGAAGAAAAAGTTAGATCTACAATTTTACAGAGTAAATTTCTTGCTTTGAAGCTTCGATTTGGTATATGCAAGTATTTAGCAAAATGATTGTGCAGCTGTGAGGATCTTTATAATTCTTGTGGTTTCGAAACCCTAAATCTTGAAGATTGTTAGTCTGAAATCATTTGTGAACTATAATTGCAAAATTGAAATCGTTATCAGTTGGTATTACACTATGAAGTGTCAAAATTTCTAGTTGTTTGAAGGATTGTGAAGATTATTGAATCTCTGCTGCTTTGTGAGGTTTCAAAACCTGATATCTATTAGTATTACACAGATATACACTCGATTCCTAGATTGTGTATCATTTTTTAAGCAAGATGACTACATCCGCACCACAAGCCTCTACAATTACCTCTAAGACTACTGTGTACCTTCCGAATGTCTTGCTTGATGAATCCAATTATCCTACATGGCTGTTTCGATTAGAATCCTTTCTTAAAGGCCAGAATCTGTATGGATATGTTGATGGCTCAAATCCATGCCCCACTTAGTTTGTCTCTGCATCCGATGGTTCTAGAAATATAGTATCATCTGAGTATACTAATTGGAAAATACAAGATCAGAGCATTATGAACATGATAGGTCAAACACTTAGTCTTGTGGCCATGTCATGTGCAGTGGGAAGCAAATCTACACAAGACATGTGGAATAGACTAAAACTCAAGTTTGCTGCACCAAATAGACAAAATATTTTGCAACTCAAGTCTAATCTGTAAAATTTGAAGAAAGGAGGTGATGATATTAAAGCTTACATGGATAAGATCAAGGCTGCTAGAGATGCACTTGAAACAGTGGGAGTGTTTGTTGATGATGAGGATATTGTTGTTACAGTGTTGAGAGGTTTGTCTTCAAAATATGCTGCTATCAAGACTGTTATCAGGGCTCAGTTTGTTGCTTGTTCTGTTGGTGAGCTTAAGACATTACTTAAGGCTGCAGAGATTGATATAGAAAGTGAAGTTCAAGCATCATCAACTTCATCTCTTACAGCAATGATGGCCAAAAATACTATTTATGTTCCTGCATCTGACAACACTAATGGTGCTTCTACCTCAAGCTCACAGTCTCAAGTTCCTACTATGCCACCTGGCTTTGGTCCTCTATTAACTACTCCAGCCAACAACAATATTCACTTGTCATCACAAGCTCCATATGCTTCCATTCCAGCTATACCATATGGTGACATTCCTCAGATCAATTCATTCTTCATGACTGACCCTAGCCAATCCATGACTGGTTTTTATGTTGGTAGACCTACTGGTTTTTTTGGCAACAACAATGCCAGGTTCAATAACAACACTGGAGGATACAGAGGAAACTCCAATTTTCACAATAGCATGAATAAAGGAAATGTAGGATTTCATAATACCTTCTTCAGACCAAATGCAGGAGGGACTGGACTCACTTGTCAACTATGTGGCAAACCAGGTAATGGTGCCAAAACATGCAGGAGTCTACCAAATTTTCAAACCTCTCAGCAAGGCAACTCAAGCATCACTGGATGTCAATGTTGTGGTAAACCAAATCACACTGCAGACAGATGTTACTACATTTTTGGCTTCCCTGGTCAGCAACAACAGTCTACTCCATAACTTCAAACTATGCAAACCATGCAAGCTCAACCATCTCAACAGTTTCAAAATGCTCAACAAGGTTTCCAGCAGCAGGGAGTAGCAATGTTTGCTTCATGTTCAAGTAACAATACACCTCAATATTGGTTAGTTGATTCTGGTGCAACCAATCACATGACAAGTGAAGTGCAGCTTCTCAACAACCTTGCTCCATATAATGCTATAGATTCTGTGCAGATTGGTGATGGTAAATTTTTAAATATCACCCACATTGGTAACTCATATCTAGAAAAATTGAAATTGAATAATGTGCTTCTTATTCCTGAACTAGCTGCACATTTACTCTCAATATATCAGTTGTGCAAATAGAACAATTGTTCTGTTTGGTTTGATGAGTTTATGTGTGTAATACAGGACAAAGTGCTGGGAAAGGTGCTATACAAGGGACTAAGTAATCAAGGCCTATATCTAATACCTTTTGATCTACCACTGATTATTCAAGAACAAGATGGTTCAAATAGCAGTCAGTTCAATCAACAAAATAAATCTGCTAACCTTGGAAGAATTGTCAAACATTCTTTGTGACATCAAAGGTTTGGACATCCTACAAATGAGATAGTTAATAGTATGTTAAATAAGTGCAACATTTCATGTATACCAGACATGGACTCTTCGGTTTGTGAAGCCTGTCTTCTTGGAAAATTTCACAAGCTACCTTTTTCTTCATCTCTGTCTAGAAGTCAAGTTCCATTTGAGATAGTTCATTCAGATGTTTGGGGTCCTTCTCCTCATCTCTCTATAGATGGCTACAGATTCTTTGTATTGTTCATAGATGATTGTACTAGGTATACTTGGATTTTTCCAATGAAAAATAAATCTGAAGTACTTAGCTATTTTCAGTCTCTTTGTGCTTTTGTTGGCACTCAATTTTCTACTTCAATTAAATGTTTGAGAAGTGATGGAGGAGGGGAATTTACAGGAAATAGATTTAAAGAATTTCTGTATAAACAAGGCATTACACATCAGATTTCTTGCCCCTACACTCCACAACAGAATTGAACTTCTGAAAGGAAGAATCGACATATTAGAGAGACTGCTATCACTTTATTACAGGATTCTCATCTTCCTTCAATCTTCTAGTACCATGCATGTGCAATTACTGTATACTTGATAAATAGGATGCCTACAGCAACATTGGATATGAAATCACCATTTGAGAAACTCTACTGTAAGTTCCATCACTAGAACTGCTTAGAGTTTTTGGATGTGCCTGCTATCCACTCATGACTCCTTACAATAGTAACAAGCTTCAACCAACGACTACAAAGTGTGTGTTCATTGGCTTTGCAGCAGGATAAAAGGGTTACATTTGCTATAATATGTCAAGTAAGAAATGAATTATCTCTAGACATGTGTTCTTTGAAGAAGATAAGTTCCCATTTGCAAATTTGCAGACTACTAGCTCTTGCTCTAATATTGCTCAGTCTCACAATTCTCAGCATCTTACAACACCTGTCCTAGTCAGCACCACCTTACATCAGGTACCTATCTCAACCACTGTATATGATCATAATCATCATCATACTAATTCATCATCTCAAGTGTCTGTTGCCACTCAATCTCCTAGCCTCTCACCTATTTCTGGTCACAATGAAAATATTCCTCAAAATGCTTCTCCTGTTTCTTTAATTCCACCATCTATTGGTTATGATCAGTCTATCAATCCTACATTTCATCCTGAGTCTAATACTTCCATCAGTTTTGGAGAAGATACTGGTACTATTACAGTTAATACTCAACCAGGCAATGGTTCTGTCTCTGTTCTTCTTGACTATGCTCCAAATAGTTCTACTGCACAAATCTCCAGCTCTAATATCTTACATCCAATTCAAGGTCTCTCTAAGTCTACAGTCAATGATCATACTATGCTCACCAGAAGTAAGAGAGGAATTCTAAAAAAGAAGTGTTTCTTATCCATCTTGAATAATACATCTTCTGATGATCTATAAACCTTAGAGCCTCAGAATTATAAGTTAGCTATGTAATGTCCAGTTTGGAAAAATGCAATGCAGGAGGAGTATGATGCCTTAATGAAACAACAGACCTGGTCCATTGTTCCATTGCCACCAAACAAAAATTTGGTATCCTGCAAGTGGATTTTTAAGATAAAGTGAAATGCTGATGGTTCAATATCTAAACACAAGGCTTGACTTGTAGCCAGGGGGTTTAGCCAGGAATATGGTGTTGATTGTGATGAAACATTCTCTCCTATGGTAAGACACACTACTGTCAGGTTAATTTTGAGCCTAGCTGCACAATCTGGATGGACTCTACACCAAATGGATGTAAAAAATGCTTTTCTACATGGCCTTCTTAATGAAGAAGTTTATATGACTCAGCCTGGAGGATTTGAAGATGTCTCTCAACCTCATCTTGTTTGCAAGCTTGAAAAATCATTATCTGGTCTAAAGCAAGCACCAAGGGCTTGGAATGAAAGGTTCACTAATTTCTTGCCTAGTCTTGGCTTCAAATGTTCATATGCTGATCCATCATTATTTGTCAAGACATCAGGCAGTTCCAAAGCCTACCTTCTGTTGTATGTGGATGATATAATCCTTACTGGTAATTGTGAAGTTCTTATCTCTTAAATCAAGTTGGCTTTACAGGCTGAATTTGATATGAAAGACTTGGGTAGACTTCATTGCCTTGAAATAAACTACACTTCTGATGGCTTCTTTGTCTCTCAACACAAGTATGCTACTGAGCTGATTCATAAAGCTGGATTGGATGATTGTCACACACATCTAACTCCTTGTCAATCTGGTGTGAAGTTGTATAAAGATGGCAGTCCTCCTTTGAATGCAACAGATATTCCATATTTTAGAAGCTTAGTGGGTTGTCTGCAGTATCTCACTTTCACACGACCTGATATAGCCTATAGTGTCAATTCTGTTTGTCAATTTTTACACTCTCCAACTGAGGCTCATATGTTGGCTACCGAAAGGATTCTTCGATATGTCAAAGGCGCAATCAATCATGGCATTTATTTCAGGAGGGGTTTTCAACAGCTACAACAGTTTCATCTTTAAGCTTACTGCGATGCTGATTGGGCAGGTGATCCCAATGACAAGAAATCTACGACTGGTTTTGTCATTTTGCTCAATCATTCTCCTATTTCCTGGTGTAGTAAAAAGCAAATAGCTATGTCTCGCTCCTCAACTGAAGCTGAATATCGAAGCATGGCAGACACCATATCTGAACTTCAGTAGCTACAACACTTACTTCATGATCTTCATGTTGAGCTCCATAGCATTCCAACCCTTCATTGTGACAACATCTCTGCTCTAGCTCTGGCCACTAATCCTGTTTATCATTCTAAGCTAAAACATATTGAAGTTGATGTTCATTTTACAAGAGACAAAGTTAAAGCTGGTTCTCTTCGTTTACAGTTTGTCACTTCTAAGGAACAGCTTGCTGATTTGTTTACCAAGGGCTTGTGTTCTCCTCAACATCTCCACTTATGCTCCAACTTGTTGTCTGCTCCCATCCATCAAGCTGAGGAGGGGTGTTAACGAAGAAGATTAGTTTTTCTGTTAATTAGGGTTAATTAGAGTTAATTGTTACTTAGTCTGTTATTTGTATGCTTATGTGATTAAGTGACCTACAGCTGTTTTACACGTGTCTCAATTTTGCTCACTTGTTCACTTGTATAAATAGCTGTACTGTCTCTAGCTTCGTGTTAGTTGAAACAGAATCATAGTAATAGAAAAATCTCTCTTCAATTCTTCTCTCATTTTCTCTCTAGCTGTTATCTCAAGAACCCTAGCTTTCAAATTCCTCCTCCACTTGGTCCAGATTATGTAAGACACGAAGAGGTGAAGGAGATGATCATGTTGGCTAACCCTAGGGCCCACCTCGACGGAGTATATGAGTGGCCTTTCCTGCCACAAATCATGCTCGCGCCTTTCCCTAAAGGCCATAAAAATATCATATTTTCTACTTTTTTAGGGGAAGACACCGAGAACGCGGCAACTCACCTGGCTAGGTTCAAGGTACAATGCGGCCAGTATCAGAACAATGACAGTATTGAGTGCAAGATCTTTGGTACTTCTCTATCAGGAGCCACTTTCACTTGGTTCTTTAAACTTCGGCAGGGGTCCGTTGCAAATTGGCCCGCGATGGAAAAGCTCTTTAGAGAAACCTTCGGGGCTATAGAGCCTGAAGTAGATCTGGCCTCTCTTACCCAAATGGCCCAGCAGCCTACGGAGTCCACTGTTGCTTATCTTCAAAGGTTCCAAATTCAGAAGGCCAAGCTAAACATGGTTCTGCCAGAAAGTGAATTGGTCAAGTTGGCGATCAAGGGCTTAGAGCCATGCCAGTGAAAAAAGTAGCATGGTAGCATGATTCAATCAATGGGAGAGTTCATCACGGAGGTGGGTAGCTTTAAGCACCTCCTCAGAGAGACTGATGCCAGAAAGAACGCGTCCAAAGGAACATATGTGCCCAGAAAACACCTTACGATGGCTGCCCTGAGCTACCAGCTAGCCACTTGTGATCCCTATTATCAAGGTGAAGAGGTTTTCCAGGACGAAGATGAAGAAGAGGAGAATGATGTCTCCGTTTTTGAGCTGACAGGAAGAAAGAACTCGGCCTTAAAGCAGTTGAAAATAACTAAGGAACCAGTCAAGCTCAATTCTGTAGCCTTCACCAAACCTGAGTTTGTGACGTATACATATGTTGCCAATAAGGCGTATGAGATCTTAGATGAGATGATAGCCACGAAGATGGTGAAGATAGACTTTGGACCCTTCCCTCATCTAGATCAGCTGAAAGGAAAAAAGTATTGCAAATTCCATAATCTGTGGAATCATAACACGGCTGACTGTGTGAAGCTGAAGGATCAGATCCAGGTATGGCTCAATAATGGCAATTTGCAGGTGGAGACTCCAGCAACCACAGCAGCGTTAGTGGATCTAAACCCTTTCCCTGACACTGGCGTGAACATAGTAGATGTGACCTGGAATAGGAAAGCTTAGAGAAAGTTTAACCACCACTGGTCAAAAGCGAGACGATAGGGAAGAAATGGAAGAGGTTGCAGCTCAAAAGAAAGCTATGCCTGTCAGTGAGGCCTTACCGGTGGTCTTATGCTCGCGATGCAAAGAAGAATCTGGCATCCAAGTGTCACATGAAGAGGTCGAGTAGACATTTCCCTTTGGCTCTTTCCTGCCAATCAAGTGGGCTTCGCCGTCACAAAATTATTAACCTTCTAGCCCAAGAGCAAGAGACAAGATAGAGTCACCACCATCCCCAAAGGATTCCAACTTGTTCAAGAAATTAAAGGCAGCCGCGGCCGAACAGAAACAAGATGGGAAGGCTAAAAGCGAGCGTAAAGATATTTTGACTAAACCTTACTGTTAATGCTTTAGATTCGGCGGTAGCCAAATCTTTACTAACGCGGGTCCGATGGCCTGACCGCTACTTGAGGATGTAGACATCCTCTGCTACCTATCAAATAACACACAAAGTGCGTCAGAGAGGAGACTGCATTGGGCGGTCTTCTCTTTTCCGATGCCTAAGTCAGTTTCTGTATAATGACATAATAACAGTAGGGGTTGCATTTATTGCGTAATTAATGAGGAGAGAGGAGAAAACCTTTTATAGATGGGGAAGGGGCTGATCTCCTTCATGTTTTCAATGTGGGACTAATGTGCTTCAGTTCCCAGCTTCTGGAGCTTCTGGTGTCATTTAGACGAGGCGCGTCCTAGGTGATCTGGGGGTGAGCCGGGGTTCAGGCGGTAGCCTGCCTGGCGGTGTTTCTGTAGGTCGCACTGCTGGTGGTATTTGGCACAGTTGGCGGTAATATGAGCGTGGCTCATTTTAGCTAATTATGCTTGGCAAATGGCCATGTAAGTACAAGTCCCCCAAGTCCCCAGTCAAGGAGGTCGATCTTGGTTGAGGAGTTTCCTAACGGTTTTGAATCGTTGCTTCCGCTATACTTGTAAAAGCATAATTAGTGTCAGTGCGTTGTCAACCATGGATTTACTGAGCAAACGCTTTGTATCGTCTTGGGTGGGCCCCTGCTAGGCCCCCTAGGGAGTCCCCCACTCCCCGGTTAAGATGGACCTCAGTTTGCTCGGTATGTTGTTTGTTGAGGGAGTTGTACTGAGCGGAGGGCGTTGGGTAGCGAGCCCAATCTTTGGTACCCAAGTGGCGGGGCTTAATGTGCCTGATCAGGGCCGTCGTAGACTGTTGACCTGTCCCTGTGTCCCGGAGGGACATAGTCTGACTGCGAAGCCGCTTGGCGGTCGTGGTCGGATTGTCAGGTTGAGGTGTTGCCTCAAGCATCGCCATTGGCAGGAGCCCTGTGCTAATATTGAAGCTGGAAGCAGTGTCAAGGGGATCTTCCTTGGCAGTTAGCGGGGGTTAACTGGCTATGAAGATGCAGCAGAGAAGTTCCGCTAGCGGGGTTGCGCTTAGCGGAGACTTTCTCGCTTGAGAGTTAAGGCAGAGAAGTTCCGCTAGCAGAGTTGCGCTTAGCGGAGACTTTCTCGCTTGACAGTTGAAGCGGAGAAGTTCCGCTAGCGGAGTTGCGCTTAGCAGAGACTTTCTCGCTTGAAAGTTGAAGCGGATGGAGAAGTTCCGCTAGCAGAGTTGCGCTTAGAGGAGACTTTCTCGTTTGAATGTTGAAGCGGAAAAGTTCCGCTAGCGGAGTTGTTCTTAGCTAAGACTTTTTGGCTTCAAAATTGAAATGGAGAAGTTCTGCTAGAGGAGTTGCGCTTAGCGGAGACTTTCTCGCTTGAAAGTTGAAATGGAGAAGTTCCGCTAGTGCAACTAGCGGAGTTGCGCTTAGCGGAGGCTTTCACGCTTGAAATTGAAGCGGAGAAGTTCCGTTAGCGGAGTTGCGCTTAGCGGAGACTTTCTCGTGACGGATGGTACGCATTATTCGAAGGTTGCTTCTTATAGATGTTTCGTCTGACATCTTTCGACACGTGGTGGTCATGCACTGGTTTAGCGTGTGGCATAACGTCTCCCTAGCACGCCCGCCTCCTTGCCATTAATACTGGTAATTATTGATTTTGTAACCAAGGCGTCACCTCGGTTAATCCAGAGAGTAGTTGTGATAGTGGGGCACGTGTACGGTTGACGAGCGTTGTTGTTTTATATCAGGAGGCCTAGATTTGCCTGATGTTGACATAAAAGGGAGGGAATTCTGCGGGATTTGACACTTCTGCGAAAATTTTGAACTGTTTGTCATCGTCTTCGAGCTGTTGTCCTCCGAGAGCCGAGAACCACGATCTCCGTCGTTAGGGCTAGTTTACAGAGGGCGTTGCTGGAGAGACACTCGTCTGCAATCGTGCGAAATCGTCTGCTATTTCAGGCTGGTAGTTTGCTTATCCTCGTTTTGTTGATTTGTGCTTCTGTTGCTTTTTGTGTTGGTGTTTGAATTGGTGTTTTGCACTTTCCGGCGTGTTTTGGGATTGTACACTGTTTATTGGGGTGGTTTCTGGGTTTTGACAGAGGGGTAGGGCTGTTTAACCTGCTGGATGGTTGAATCTGGGTTATGAAATGTGTAGTGTTCTTGTTTTGGTGTTTTCTGGGTTTGCCAGATATGAGTGTTGTTGACTGTAATTGTGATAGGGTTAGTTTAGATTGTTCGGAAACTAATTTTTCTGAGTTTTAGGGTTTGTGATGGCTAGCGTCATAGATATCCCAAGCAGTGAGGATTCCGGGTCTGACGTGTCGCTGAGTGCGGTGGATAGAGTGTTTATTGACTCGTTGCATCCGTCTGCTCCTGCAGGAACCACACTGTCTGATCCACTAAACATCGAACCGCTACAGACCATACCAGCGGATAGAGTAATGGGTCGTCCCGGTCGTGCAGAGAGTTCTAGGGCGCGTGAGGATGCGGCCGCTAGTAAGAGGCGTGAGTAATAGTGCTGCCAGCGGTTCCGCTAGCAGGGTGGGGTAGGAGATGTAGAGTCCGCCTGGGTTCTTAGTGACGGAACGCCAGTGGACGAGGCAGGCGGGGCGATGACGGTAGCTGTCGTGGACCGAATCAAGCTTGCGTACCGCCTGCCTGGCGTGGTGAAGCTGCGAGTTCCCGCGCAGGAGGAACGGGCCTCCATGCTATCTGTAGGGTTCGCGGCAGTACACGAGGCGATTTTCCGCCAAGGGGTTACCTTTCTGCTATTACCCAACCTTCAGATTCTGGTGTGCGAGTTTGGCCTTGCCTTCGGGCAGATCTGCCCCAACATGTGGCGATTGCTCATGGTGTTGAATGCCCTGTGGATGCTATCCGGTTGTGAGGGTTCGACCGTGGTGGAAGTTTTGCATTTCTATGAGCTAGTGTATGTGAGGCAGCAGGGGTATAGTGGCCAAGTAAACCTAACTCGCCGCCAGGGAGCACCCAAGCTTATAGAGAATTTGAAAGATTCCATGTCTGCCTGGCAGGGTACCTACTATGTTACGATGGCGGGGTGGGAATATGATGCGGGGGTGTATGATGGTCCTCCGATGCATAGGATTAAGTCTGAATTTCAACCCCTCCGAGGTTGTCGGCCTGCCGTTGCATTGGTCTTAATTGTACTTGTTAATTGGTCTTTGCCTTTTGCTGAGAGGAGCAGTACCGCGTGGCGCGGATCCAGAGGTGTTGGCGGAATCGAAACCTGCTTGACTTGCGGTTGTTGACGGGTTGGGAGTTGCTGGTGGATCTGAGGTTGACGCGCTCCGTTGGTGAGTATATTCAGCCGATTGGTTATCTTCCCTTTTGTGCTTTACTGATTGTGTCGTTTTGTAGATTCTCCGCCAGGTAACTGAAATAGTCAGGAGGCGTTCGAGAAGGCCATAGAACAAGCGGAGCTTGACGATTTTCTGGAGGGCATGTACGTCGTCGGGTTGGCTGCTCAACAGACCACCGTCGATCCTCAGACATTGGAGGTGAATCCGTCAGAGGCTCCGGTGGTGCTGCCAATGCCTCACCACTCTTATCTTAGAGTCGATGGCGTCCCTGTAGTCCAAGCGGAAGGGCCGACTGGCGGTGGTGCCGCCCTAGGGGCTATCGGTGGGAGCACAGTAGCGGTGGCCCCTGCCCGGACGAAGAAAGTTGCCACCCAGCGGCGAGGGCCTATGAAGGAGAAGACTATGGCTCATCCCGTCGTGACCATAGCTGGTCTGGAACCGAGCGTCCAGCCGAGGGCTGTTGCTGCGGCGGCTACACGGGTAGTCAGTCAAGGGAAACGGCGGCAGAATGATAGCGAGGGGGAGGAGGAGGATGGCGTCGTGACCATAGCGACCCGCGCCCAGAAGAGGGCGAGGCAGGATTATCCAGAGGTGACTGTTACCGCTGCCGAGCGGTTTGGACTGGTTTGGTGCCTATGCTGAGTTTCTGACCGACTCCGAGTGGGAGTTTTTATTCCACCTCTGTGAGCGGCTAGGTTTCAGAGGGTTGGATGGATCGGTCCGCCCGACCATCCTTCAACAGTTGCCGTACAGCTCGGCGTTCGGGCACCTATATGTTGGGCTGCATGAGCTTTTCCGTGCGGCATCGAGTCAGCCTCAAGTTGAGCAACAACTAAGGGAGGAGATTGCAGGTCTCCAAGGGGAGCTGGCGGATGCCAAGGCTAAGCTCTTAGACGTTGAGCGTCACTTGACTAAGGCGAAGTGCCATGCCTTGGATGCGCGCGGCAAGTTGAAGGTGGCCATTGACCGGCATGTTGAGCGGAACGACCAGATATCTTGCCTGGACTGGGACATAGCTGTGGTGAAGGACCAAGTGGCGGGGAAAGACAAGGAGTTTGAGATTCTTCAGCGGGAGTCCACCGCCAAAGGCGCGGAGCTGAAACAATTGGAGGATAAGGTCTCCCGGTTGCAAGCGGAACTGAGTCGTGGCGAGGTCACCGCCGTGGAGGCGTCTAAGCAGTCCTCCGCCTATAAGCAAGCCCTGACTGAGGTTGCGATAGCAGGTGCCACTGCCAACCTGGATTTGTTGAAGCAAAAAGGCGCCATTGACTGGGTTAAGGCTTCACAACCCGTTGGTACATCGTGACGGCCGCCAGTGCCCGTAGGAGGGTTTGCTGCAGGTCAGTCGGGAGGAGAGCGGTCTGGCAGCGGGGAAAGTGATAGGCGTCCGGTGGACGCTTCCCAGCGGACTCCTCCTACTCAATCCAAAATTTCCTGCGCCGACTTCTTGGCTGCCCATAGGCAAGCGGATAGTACCGTGTTGATGCCGAACCCTACCGCCCTTGGGTCCGATCAGACGAGCCGTTTCGCCGAGCCGCAGCTGCTGCCGGCAGGTGAGGATGTTGCTGGCGCTCTAGGGAATGCATGAAGGCTGCTGGACTTCTGTAGTGCCGCTGAGGCTCCCCTTTGTTTGTTTTTTTATTTTATTTTATTTTATTTTTTTGTGCCGCAGAGGCTTTTTATGTATGTACTGGTCAACAATTTTGGGCGGGGAGTCCTGACCCTTTATACACGAAGTATTTTGTACTAGATTTTTGCAAATGTGATTGCTGTTAGTGGTATTTTTTGTTTATGCGCTTGTACCACTAGAGTTTTTTACTTAAACTATTGTCAATCAACGAAACATTAAGGGAATTAAAATTGGTCCAAGTGCACAATGTAGCGGACGTGGTCCGCCGAATGTTTTTGGTGTAGCCAGTTAATTCTTGTGCTTGGTCTTGGAAACAATGGTTTGAATAATTACTCGTTTCATTGATAGCTGAAGATCAGCGTTTTACAAAAGCGGAGTTGTACCCGTTGGGTAGCTTCCATTAGCTAAATATTGAACAAAAATTTAGCTAAGTCAAGAAGCTCTTAGGTAGCGGCATGACTACTTTTAGTAGTACCGAAGGTGTTCGGTATTCCAAGGGTGGGTCGTGGTGACACCATCCTTGTCCGTTAGGTAGAAGGTACCAGGGCTGGTGACTTCTACGATTTTGTATGGTCCTTCCCAAGTTGGGCGGAGTCCTGTTGGTGGTGGGATGACCTCCCTCATGACCCAGTCCCCCAGTTGGAGGTTCCGGGCTTTGACTCTGCCGTTGTAAAAACGTGACACCCGTTACTTGTTTTGTAAATTGTGCAGATGGGCTTTGTGGCGTTTTTCCTTGAGGAGGTCCTTGTCTAGATTGACGCCTTCATTGTTGGTCTCGGAGCGGTAGCCCTCGACCTTGGCGGTTGGCTGGGTGACTTCGATTGGCAGGACGGCCGCTGTTCCGAACATCATGCAAAATGGTGTCTCACCGTGGCTGAAGTTGGGGTAGTTCGGATGGCCCACAGGACTTCCGGGAGCTTTTCCGCCTATAAACCCTTAGAGTCGTCGAGCTTCTTTTTTAGCCGCTTTTTGATTATCTTGTTTGCTGCTTCGACTTGGCCGTTGGTTTGAGAATGGGCGACAGATGCAAAGCTCATCTTCGTGCCCAGGTTGGCGGTGAAGGATA
Source organism: Rosa chinensis (assembly GCF_002994745.2). Classification (NCBI taxonomy): domain Eukaryota; kingdom Viridiplantae; phylum Streptophyta; class Magnoliopsida; order Rosales; family Rosaceae; genus Rosa; species Rosa chinensis. Next base: position 19,388,695 of record NC_037091.1, on the reverse strand, counting down.
TGAGTTCCTTGTTGTTGAACTGTGTGTCGTTATCCATGATGATTGTATGGGGGACACCGTAGCGACAGTAGATGTTTTTCCAGAGAAATTGAGTTACCTTAGCGGTAGTTATTGCCGTTAGCGGTTCTGCCTCTATCCATTTGCTGTTGTAATCGATGCCGACAATGATGTACTTAAATTATCCTTTAGTGGTTGGGAATTTGCCAAGGAGGTCAAGGTCCCATGTGGAGTGGATCCATGGGCCAATAATGATAGACAGAGGTTCCACCGGAGCATAAGGAACGTCAGCGTATTCTTGGCACTTGTGCCAAGACTTGGAGACTTTTTTGGCGTCGTCGCCGAGGGTGGGCCAGAAGTATCCCTGTCGCATATGCGATTGGCCAGAGATCTGGCGCCGGAGTGGTTTCCACATTCTCCAGCGTGTATCATGGTAAGAACAGCCTTTCCCTCTTCTAGGGTCAAGCACTGAAGGTTGGGGTGGGTGAGCCCCTGGCGGTAAAGTTTGCCATTTTGGATGTTGTAGCGGGTTGCTCTCTGCTTGAGCTATCTTGCTTCAACCTTGCCCTCTGGCAGTGTGCCGTTGCGTTTATATTCTATGATTTCATCCATCCAGCTAGGATTGACCTCAATGTTGAAGATCTCCGCCAGTGTTTTTGTGATGCTTGGTCCATCGAGCTGTTCCACTCTTGTGTCCGCTGGATTTTGGTATGGTTGAGCGGTTGCAAGTCTTGCCAGTGAGTCAGCCTTAGCGTTCTTTTCCCGAGGAATCAAGGTGATGGTGTGGAATTGGAATTTCATCAGGAGTGTCCTGGCGTATCCTAGGTATGCCGCTAGCTGTTTGTCTTTGGCCTGGAATGTGTCACTGACCTGGTTGACGACTAGTTGGGAGTCGCTGAATATGTTGACACTGTCGGCCCCTGAATCGATGGCGAGGAGTAGGCTGGCTATGAGCGCTTCATACTTCGCCATGTTGTTTGAGGCTTTGAAATTGAACTTTAGGGCGTATTCTACGTCTATTCCTCTGGGTCCTGTTAAGATGATCCTGGCGCCGCAAGCCTTGGCGCACGCAGAGCCGTCCACGTGGAGGTTCCAGTCGGATTGCCTTTGGGGGGCTGGCCCCTCAGCGGTTACTATATCCACATTGGGCCTTATTTCCGGGTTGTGCTCATACTGGGACTCGGTGAGTTCAGCGATGAAGTCCGCTACTGCCTAGCCTTTTATGGCAGTCCTTGGCCTGTACTCGATGTCAAACTCACTGAGCTCGATGGCCCACTTACTGAGGCTGCCTGAGTGTTCAGGGTTTTGCAGCACTTGCTTTAGCTGCCGATTTGTAAGGACATGGATTGTGTGAGCTTGGAAGTATTGTCGGAGGCTCCTGGTGGAGACGATGAGTGCAAGAGAGAGTTGCTCTAGTGGGGGCTATCTTGTCTCTACCCCGTTCATGCATCTGCCAGCGTAGAAGACTGGGAGCTCCTCATGGTTCTCTTTTCGTACAATGGCGCAGCTTACCGCTGTTGGTGATACCGCCAGATATATGTATAGTACCTCGCCTAACTTGGGAATAGAGAGCAGTGGCACTGCTGCTAGATAATCTCGTAAGCCATGGAATGCCGCTTCACAATCGGGGGTCCAGTCGATTACTTTCTTGTGGGTCCTCTTCAACAGTTTAAAGAATGGGAGGCATTTATCGGTGAGTCTGGATATGAACCGAGAAAGGGCGGTCAGTTTTCCTTGTAAGCTTTGAACGTGCACCTTCCACTCCGGCGTCTTTAAGTTGAGGATGGCTTGCACCTTGTCAGGGTTGGCCTCTATTCCCCGCTCACTGACGATGTATCCCAGAAATTTGCTGGCGGTGACTCCGAAGAAACATTTTTCTGGGTTGAGGCGCATGCCATGGGCCAAGAGAATGGTGAATATGATCCTGAGGTTTGCCACGTGTCCGCTGGCCCTGAGACTTTTCACTAACATGTCGTCTACGTAGACCTTGATGATTTTGCCGAGGTGCTCGCCGAAGGGCATGACATTGTAGCAGTAGAGACCCTTGTCGGTGGTGAAGTTAGTATCTTCCTGGTCGCCGGGGTGCATTTTGATTTGATTGTAGCCGGAGAAGGAGTCCATCATGCTGAGCAATTCGTGGCCAGCGGTTGCATCGACCAGTTGATCAATTCGGGGCAGCGGGAAGCTATCCTTTGGGCATGCCTTGTTAAGGGCCTTGTAGTCGACGCACATTCTCCATTTTCCGCTGGGTTTTTTTACCATGACCAGGTTGGAAATCCATCGAGGATAATTAACCTGGCGGATGAATCCAACATTCTGGAGCTTGGCGACCTCTTCCCCGATAACGCGGTACCTTTCCTCATCAAAGGCCCAACGCCGCTGCTTGACTGGGTAGAAATTTGGTTTGATGCTCAGTTTGTGTGTAATGATCTCAGGGGAGATGCCGGGCATGTCAGCATAGGACCATGCAAAGACGGCGTTGTTGTCACGTAAGAACTGTGCGAGCTCGGCTGCTACCTCTGGGGCTAGTTGGGCGCCGATGCGGACTGTCTACTCAGGGTGTTCGTCAGAGATGCTGTTGACTCTCAAAGATGTTTCTGGGTTGACAGGTTCCTTTTTCACATATTTTTCCTCGTCATCCCTGGGATCCTCGAAGATGTTTACCGCTGGTGCATGGTTTCCTACTGTGAGGATCTCGTGTCGATGTGCTGATCGAGCCACAGTTGTTAAGTAGCACTCTCGTGCTAGCTATTGGCTTCCCCTTACGCATCCTGTGCAGTTGGGTGTGGGGAACTTCATGAGGAGCATATAACCGACAATGATGCACTTGAATTTGTTGAATGCCGGTTGGCCAATGATGGCATTATACGAACTGAAGCAGTCGACAATGATGAACTCCGTGTGAACTTCCGCCGTACATGGGCTAGTGCCGATGACTAGGCATATATAATCAGAGCCCAGCGGTTGTGTGACATAGCCAGAGAAACTGAGCAGGGGCTCGTGATCCTGGAGTAATTTTCTATTCCGCTGAAGTTGGCTATAGCAGCCATTGAATATGACATTGACAGCGGATCCACTGTCGACAAGGACCCTTCCCACTGAGGATCTATTGAGTATAGCATCGATCAAGAATGGGTCGTCGTGGGGGAGATGCGCTCCTCGCTCCTCCTACTCTGAGATGGTGATGGGATCCCAGGTAGATCTTGGGAGTTTAGCGGATCTCTTATAGCAGATGTTGCAGATTTCTTTGGGGTTGTTGGCGCGTGCGTAACGCTTCTTGGCTCTGTGAGACATGTTCGTAATTGGATCACCGCCGTCAATGGTATTGAAGCAGCGCAGTGGCTCAATGTTGGTGACGACAGGTGGCGGTTGGCGAACCTTGAATTGTTCCATTTTACCGTCGCGGTATAGAGTCTCCACAGCTGTTTTGAGGGCATTGCAATTATTGGTGTTGTGGCCGCTGTCCTCATGGTATTTGCACCATTTGCCAGTGTTCCTGGGCTTTCCCACCCTGGGGTATTTTCTTGGGGGTGGCGGGGGGATCTGGTCCTTGCATTGGTTGTATATTTCTTCATACGAGGCTGTGAGGACTGTAAACACTGCGTACCGCTGAGAGGATTCCGTTTGTTTGTTACGGTTGTCCGCTTGGGATGAGCGGTTGCCCCTGTAGTGTTGATCCCTCTGCCGCTTGGTCTGGTGGTTGGCCTGTTGCCACTCTCTCTTTTTGTCAATTGGTGGTGGGGTGGCGGTCTTGCTGGCAGTTCCCTGATGGTTGGCGGTGGGTTGAGCTGACTTTGCCAGTGCTGGCGGTGATGGTGGAGTTTCACCGTATGTGATTAATTCTGCCTGTGCATGGATGACCGCCTCACTTATGACGTGGTCATATGCAGCATTTGGGTGATTGTAGTTAAGGTGGTAGAGGAATGGCCCCTTGAGTAGTCCCTGTTTGAAGGTGGCCAATGCCATTGTTTTGTCCAAAGCGCGACACTGGGATGCTGCCGCTCGCCACCTAGTGACAAATGCTTTCAATGTTTCGTCAGTGCCCTACTTGACGTTGAACAATTGTGTCGTGTTGTGGTCTCCGGCGGCCAACAAGATGAATCTAGAGAGGAAAGCATTCGACAGTGCATTGAATGAGTCGATGGATCCAGGTGGACATTCAAAGAACCAACTCATTGCCTCGTTATCGAGCGTTTTGCTGAATAGGTGGCAGAGAGTGGCGTCGTCGAATCCCTTGTTGTTGGTGACCCTTTTGAATGTGTCCATGTGGACGAAGGGATCGGTCTTTGGTGTTTTTGCATATGCTGGTCTGATGGCCTGAAAGTTCCTGGCGGTGAATGGTCCGGGCCTAGATGCAAAGAGCGGGTTAGGTGCTGCCCCCGAGGAGCCTACCTCCGCCTCGATCAGCCTTTACTCTAATTGCTGCATTCTTTCAAGGATTAGAGCGGTTACATCATCGGCGGTCCCTCTTTGTAGGTTTTGCTGGGTCATTTCATGCCTGGGTGCCGGAGGATTACCTTCGGTCCTGGCCCTGGCCGTTGAGCGGCTGTGACTCCGCCTCCTGCTCCAGCATTAGTTGGGGCCTGGGGGGTGGGCCCGTGCCTAACAGCTCGAGAGGGTTCAGCGGCACATGCATCTGTATTATTGGTAAGGGTAACAATCTGCCACCGTTGGGTTGGCTACGCCTAGTGCTCTGTGATTGATCACTTTGTGCTGGGCCCGTTTGCCTCCAGCGCCCTTTTTAGTTCGTCGAATTTTGACATTAGTGTGGCCACCTGTTTCTGGGCCTCTGCCTTCTCTCTGCGCTCCTGCTCGAGCTCTCTGTTTGCCTTGTGAAGGTTCGCCAGTGCTAGCTCATACACAGCGACGATGTCCAGGCCCGGCAGGTGACTGCCACCCGGCTGTGCCTCTGGTGTAGTGTGGGCGGGCGGTACGTGCTGTATTACAGGCGGTTCCCCACTAGGGTTGACCGGAGTGTTGAATAGTACTTGGTTAACATTAACTGCTGGATTAATGCTAGCCGTTGTGTTGGTGGGATGGGGGTCGGCGGATTGGTCAGCCTGTTCATCAGCGTTTCCCCCTCTACCGTTAGTCATGGTGATTGTGGTGGGATGGCCTTTTGTTCAAGGGTTCCCACAGACGGCGCCAATGTTAATGCTAGAGATTTGGCGGTAGCCAAATCTTTACTAACACGGGTCCGATGGGCGGACCGCTACTTGAGGATGTAGACGTTCTCTGCTACCTGTCAAATAACACACAAAGTGCGTCAGAGAGGAGACCGCGTTGGGCGGTCTTCTCTTCTTCGATGCCTAAGTCAGTTTCTGTATAATGACATAGTAACAGTAGGGGTTTCAGTTATTGCGTAATTAATGAGGAGAGAGGAGAGAACCTTTTATAGATGGGGAAAGGGCTGATCTCCTTCATGTTTTCGATGTGGGACTAATGTGCTTCAGTTCCCAGCTTCTGGAGCTTCTGGTGTCTTTTAGGCGCGACGCGTGGCGGCGCGTCCTAGGTGATCTGGGGGTGAGCCGGGGTTCAGGCGGTAACCCACCTGGCGATGTTTCCGTAGGTCGCACCGCTGGTGGTATTTGGCACAGTTGGCGGTAATATGAGCGTGGCTCATTTTAGCTAATTATGCTTGGCAAATGGCCATGTAAGTACACATACATACCGCCTTCTTCAACGTCCTCTATCAAGGAGGGTAAGTGGTACACCAGAGAGAAGGGGAAGGTTGTAGAGATCTGCCCTTCTAAGAAAAGGAAGCTGCAGCACAGGTTTAGGGAAGCCAAGAGAACACTATAGGCCCTAGATCAGGGCCTGATTAAGCAGTCGCAGTTGGTTAAGTCCCCTCAACAATATCAAAAAGAGATGGAGGCAAGCTCATCACCAGATGGTGGCTAAGCCTTTAGTGGCTCCCCGTAGCTTCAGGAAACGGGCAAGCACATCATCAGATGCACCCACGCCCAGTGTTTTTTGTAGGATTACTAAGGAGAAGACGCCACCACCAGCAAGGAAGGAAAGCTCGCCGACCAGGCGACCATAGGTTCGTCGCAGACTCTTTCACGATGAACCTGAAGCCAAATCCTCAGTTTTTGAGAGACTTGGGGGGGGGGGGGGGGGGGGCAAAGATAATACCCTGAACACCCTACAATGGAGGCCCAAGAAAATCCAAAGCGTAGTGGTCGCGGCCCTAAAAGAGGTACCAAGGCTGAGCAGAAGCCAGAGCCGCCGAAACAGGTTCCCAGGGTATAAGAACACAAACAAGCTGAGACGGTGGTGCCTGAAGAAGAGTCGTTGGTCGCCTTGGTAGCTAGGCAATTCAATACCGAGATCCCAATTGGTGAACCCAAGCTCAATCTCGACCATGACATGATGAGATAGAGATAGTTGATACCTCTTGCAACATGGTCTATGTGCTGACTGCCAAGTACGCTTTACTGGTCACTGAGCAAGAATGTGTAGAAGCTGACAAGAATGGAGAGCAACAGTAACAGATCACTTCAGCCGCAACAACACCGATGAAAGAGGTTGTGTTCCTGGAAACCGAGGATGCTAATAGCAGGGGTTTCTTCATGAGTTTCACAAGACCAACACCCGCCATGGTGCAACACATGCGACCTTTGTATATCACAGCAGAGATTAATGGGACTAAGGTCAGCAAGATAATGGTTGATACCAGCGCGGCTGTGAATGTCATTACTACAAGGACCATGCAGTTGTTTGGAATCAGGAGGGAGAGGATCCAGTCCACTTATCTCACGCTCAAGAACTTCGCGGGCATAGTGACTAAGACACTGGGCCTACTTTTCCTGCGCATCAAGGTTGGTCCCGCATAGGGGGTTTATGCTTTCTTTGTAACAGATTGCTACGTAGCCTACAACGCCATTTTGGGCCGAGGCTGGATTCACCGGAGCTATTGTATTCAGTCAACTCTCCATCAGGAGCTGATCTTGTGGAATAGGGTGACAGATAAAGCAAAGGTGATTACAGCATATCCTCGCCCTTTTCTTGTTTCTGCAAATTATGTAGATGCCAGGTACTATCTGGAGCCAATTACTCCATTGCAGGTCAATGGCATCGACAACAAGGGCCACCCCACAGCCATGACGGCCTATGAATTGGCACAATGGGGCTCACGCTCGCAAAAGAGGACCTGAAGAGGCCAGGGCACGCTGTGCTGATAGCTAAATTTATAAGCTATTGATTTTCCTTATTCACACTTAAGATTGTCAATTATATCAAGGGTAAACAAGGGTCTTTCCCGCAAAAGACTAAGGTTATAACTACTCAAAACAATGTCACAAAAGTGACCACTGTTCCTAACGAACAGCAGTTGAAAACCTAATTAAAAACCTAATCTAAACTACTCATAAAATTATGAAAATTTACAGAGATATACTAAACACATAGGACGTCTAGCATACCAAATTTGGTATTATTCGGAATTGATTTACTATTCTAAACAAATACTAAAATATAGAGTACAGAAGCTGAAAATAACAAAAAACTGGTTTTAAGATGGTTTGAAAACAATATGATAAAGATAGTTAGGTGTTGGACACATCACGAGTATGAAAAATATGTGCAAATTTATGTGATGTTACTTACTCCCAAGATTAGGAGGTCAAGTTTTGGTAAAGGGGAAAAGTAAGAGTATCGTACCCAAGGGATTGAGTAACTCTACCCTAGCTAGATTACCGCGAAAATAAACCTAGAAAACATATGCAAGTCTATCTTTTTACAAATTAATAGTCTCGGCCCTTTGGAAGCCAAAACTATCAATAATGATATTTACAACGGTAAAATGGTGAATCGGCTTTTGAATTGATTTTAATTTGGATAAAGGAAATTAAGTTGTACAAAAATAAAATAAACAAATAAAGATGAGACTAAATCAATGAGAAGAATAGAGACTTAGGCATCGCATCTAACCTTACTCATGCACAAAATGTAACCCATATTTGATCTAATAACATGCTTTGACAAACTTCCCCTTAGTGCTTTAGTGAAGCTGCCAAGAAACCTACTAATCATGCAATTCAACAAACTTTGGTGAAGCTAAGTTAAATTACAGAACCTTAATCCCATTTATATTGCATTAAAACGCAAGTGGGTTATGAACCGCAAGCCTAACACCCCCTTAGAGTAATTAAACTCACGACACATGCATTAAGTTTAGAGTATGAAATTCAAGCAACTTAACAATTCCCGTAAGAATCATTAAGCCACCACCTAAAGGCTACACATGCTCACGGATTCAAGAAGTGGTCAAGTTCAAGTTTCCGATTCATTAGTTTCCTAAACATTCTTTCTAGGTGACTAAACTAGTGAACACATTTAGTAAACATTAATGTTTAGAAGCCCATAGATTCAAAACATGCATAAACATCAAAACACATGGAAATATACATTATTTGCACATAAGTTTGCCCTAGCCTCAAATCCAACTACTCACAACACATGTTGTTACAAATACAAGCCATGAACCTCAAATTAAAGAGAGAAGGAAAGAAAAAGAGAAGAACTACCCAACCTTTTACCTAGCTTTCAAAGATGTCAAATGATGAGAGAATTGCTTCAAGGTATGGGATTTTCGGTTTTACAACACAAAACACCATACACATCCACAAAACTCAAGAACAAAGAATAACAAAGGCTTGGATGTATGAAAGCAAGTGTTGTGATTGATTTAAAGTGTGTACTAACTTCGGTTTTGGTGAAACCCAAGTTCCTACACACCTATTTCTCACACAAACTCAAAGAACTATGTACAAGATATGAAAAACTAACCTAAAACTAGAGAAAAGAGAGATTTTGATGCTCTAAAATGAGGAAGCCAAGGGGATGCACGGTTTTGGAAGAGAGAAGAGCCTATTTAAAGGCCAAGGCAATCCAAATCAAGGGAGGAGATCAAAATGAATAAAGGGCTGGATATGGTTGAAAAATGTGTAAGCACAAAATGTGGATCTAGTTTTTGACTCCACATAAAAATGACCTAGAAAGCCCATAGATATTTTGGTGGAGGAAAAAAAGTAAGGGTAGAAGGGTCATTGTGTAGGGAAACAAGGTAATAAATGGGAGACAAAGGTGTAAGGTGTAAGAATGAGACTATTTGTCATCTTTCAAATTTTGACTTTCAAGATAACCTAGACCTAAAATCTTCCCACCTAAAGTCTCTAACCTTAGTCAGCTCTTCCTTATCCTCCACACAATTTCTTGGCTGGACAACTAGGCCGAAAAAGTCCGGAATCCTGCGTTGACCACTGTTGACCCATTTTTTTGTCTGTTTGTGCATTTTCTTCTCCTTTATTCCTTTAATTGAATCTCCACCGAGACTTTAGAATTGACCTTTTACTTCTTCGTACCAAATGTTTTTCCATGTGTGTAGATCATCCAGGTAAAATTTAAGAGCTTAGTTGGTTGTGGTTTGGCCGGAAATGCTGCCGGAATCAGTACAGGTCCGGTTTTTGCAGTTTTCCTCTTTTAGTCAGAAATTGTGCCGATATTTTTATGGCCTTCCACTCTGAAATAGCTCTTGTACTCTTTATACTAAATGATCCTTAGGATGTCTAGAACAGATATGGAAAGTTTCAACTCATTTGGAGTTCATTTGGTTAGTCTTCCGCTCCCCTTTCCTTGCGTAGCTCTGTTTCTCCTAGTCAGAGTAGGAAAATGTGCTAAAGTTGACTTTTTAGTGCATTTCCAAGCTTCTCCATCATTTCCTAGCATGACAAGTAAAACATAATAAATATGTATAAATAACCACAAAGATTAAGCAAAAGTGCAAGATTAGGGGAATAATTAGTAGGTAATTATGGACCTAACATTAGGGAAGATGCATCCACCCTTCACAATCACACACAAAACAATTTGTTCAATCCTAATTCAATTAATCTAGATAAAGATGCTCAGTTTGGCTCGGTACGCTTGAACACAACCTATTACCCTTTCTTACTTTGTAAGCTAGGCAGGAAGTGCTCTACACCTAGACTATTCCCAAGCAATGCAACCTAAAGGTACGCTTATTAGATTAAACATGCAGAGATCATTAAGGTCTAAAAGAGTTTGAGACATCACTAGGCATCGCAATAAACTTAGCACCTTGCTAAATCTAGGACTTAGTTTACTTGATAGTGAAAACTAACAATTGCTTCTCTAGAAGGTTTGAGGAATCCAACTATTGATCCAGGCATCAAACAATCAAAGCGGTAGAATCCTAACATGGATACTAAGCGTGCACTCAAAGCATACAAGCAAGAATTCATCAATGGAACAGTAGTAAACAAAAGTGTCATCTTGGATTAAAAGAAAATAACATCAAAGGTAAAATCATCTTGTAGTTCATGTCTAGGGGCTTCAAGTAGCCCCCTAACTAATAAAAACTAGTTAAATATAGAAGAAATAAAACTAACTAAAGAAGGGGAGGAAGAGAGAGAGAGAGAGAGAGAGCTGCTGCAGATTGATCTCCTTTTATATGCTTAGAGATTGCCTTCCTCTTTCTTGTTGTGTAGGAAATCCAAAACCTAAAAGAATTAGGGTTCATGTGCTTAGGTGGAGTTTTCCTATTGGCATTTGAACTTGATGACTTATTCCAACCATTCACATCATTCCATTTGTCTATATTAAGCTACAATATGAAGCGTAAACTCGTCCTCGGGCTTCTTGGTGTGATTTGGGCCTCAAAACATAAATTCCCGTCTAACCTCAGATTCACATGCAGCCTGACCTTCTTGTACTAAATTGGCCATAACATTTTCTAAAAAAATGATATTGATGAGCCGTAAAAAGATATGGAAACTAGACATCCGAGGCTTTCCATCAATATAATGACACTACTACAGAAGACGCATTCCTAGACACCTAGTTTTTTTTATAAGGACGTTGCTTCACTTCAAATGTCATGAAATCCATTTAACGATGTTGGTCCCAAAACAGCTCACACTAAAAAGGAAAACAGAGTAGATGGACCACACGTTCTACACTACAGAAAGAAAAAAGAAAAAAAATATGCTATCTCTCTTCCCTCATTCGCGACGAGTTTTCTCAGATCTGGGAGTCTTCCTGCATCTTCTCAGCCTTCCTCGTGGGTCTTCTTTGATCGAAAGTCATGAACTTTTGGAAAGTCCTTGATTTACCATCCATAAACCCTAGCTTTTGCCCTCTCTCTCTCTCTCCCTCAATTTCTATACCCATATGGAGACTTCTCCTCAAAGTGACTCGATCTGCCGTATCACTCTCCCCCGTTGTTCGTCTGGATGATTATGGAACTGCGCTCTCACGATGTTCTTCTGGTTAGCAAGCGTGTGGCAGGGTATTTGGTTCTGGGTAGTACCTCACTAGATCTGGTTTTTCTTTCTTTTGGTGTAGGTGTCGATTGTTAATTTGTTTAAACTTTATTTTTCTGATATTGCAAGTCATACTTAGGATTTGAGTTTTGATTACTCCATTGCATATGCTCGTTTCAGGTATACAATCCCTCTCTACTTTCTACATGTTTGGATTTTTTATTATAATTTGTTTCTTGGTTTACCTTAGGCAATACCCTAGGCATTCAACTTTAAGGCTCTTAGGTGAAGCCTATTGTTGCATGCTTAGTATGATTGGAATTTCAGCTTCTGATGTTGTGGACTTGTGTTTATGTTGTGTATGTATTATTAGAGGGAGTTTTATGACTCACCCAAATGATGCAAGTTGAGATGGTTGTTATTTGACTACAGAATGTTTATCTAAACATAGGTGGCTGCATTACCTCAAATCACACAGAACTATCACATACAAGAGTAAAGGTATGAGAAATTCCATATGCTTTTTTTTCTTTTAATTGAACTGTTATCATATATTCTTCTTCTATTATGCAAATTATGAGTTTTATTCAGCTTAGTAGTCACATAGTCGGTTATTTATGCATTTTTATGTACCACCTCCAAAGCTAGGAATATATTTCGTCTGCCTTTTTCATTATTTTTTCATTTGGGATGCATTTAATTTAGGATTTGGTTGCACTTTGGATTAATTACTTGTATGACTTTAGTCAATAAGCTGTACTCACTCAAGATTATTTCGTATGTATTAATTATTTTATAGTTATGGGTTTTGATTCTTTTTTGGTTTACCATTCTTAAACCCCAGTTTCTCTGCTCTCGGTGTTACCATTGTAATTCATCTTTGTCTATGGGTCTGAGGGGCTGTGAGTATGGTTTTCTCCATTTGGTCAAGTGAATACTTGGTGGGTTATGCAAAAATCTATAGTGTATATTAAGTTGGCTTCTGTGATGAAATATATCCTGTTAAGAAGATTTGAATGTGCTAAACTTGTAAATGCTACTTTAAGGAACATAGATTAGCCATATAGGAGATGCCGTTTCAGGGGGTGGTTTATCCTCTTAGTCACACTTTTATGAACATATTCATATAAGCAGGGCCGGCCCTGTGAGTTTAGAGGCTCAAGGCAGGAAAAAATTTGAGGCCCCAAAATAAATGCTCAAACATTACAAAAGAAAATAATATCTCAATTTCAAAGTATCTCTGAAATATGACTCGTCTTGCATTTTTAGATGCAAAGGTACTAATCAAATTTACATAATCAAGTTTTCCAACAATATCTTTTTCAATAGATATCATAGCCAAACCACTCAATCTCTCTTGTGACATAGTAGACCGAAGGTAAGATTTGATCAATTTCAACTTTGAAAAACTTCTTTCTGCAGAGGCAACTGTGACTGGTATAGTTAGCAAAATCCTATAAGCAATCCAAGCATTTGGATAACAGCCATCAACTTCTTTTATGTAATTCAACACATCAATAGCTCTTTTTGTTTCATTGGGTAAATCTTCACTCAACATTCGTAAGTCATGATATAGATCATCTTCATTAAGATCAGAAATCTCGCCATGCTTTAATAAATTTGTAAGGTTAGCACAAAAACTCTTCAAACTATCTCTATCTGCAGACCTTAACTTGTCCAAATCAAACAAAAGCCCAAAATTCTCTTCAAAAGTCTTAAATTGCTCAAACCTGGTTTAGAAAAAAAGAAGAAGATGAAGTTCAATAAACTATATAAACATGTCTCACCCAAAACAACGGCTTCTCTGCTTGGATTCTCTTTGCTATAATCTGCTTAGATATCATTAAGTTGGATAAATCAAGTGGTAGGTACAGAGTTGTTCAATTTGAAGAAACTCACAGCTATGATCTTGTAATACAAGAGTGTGCTCACAGTTACTTGGTCAGTGACATGGTCAGTTACGTGACTAGTTACATGACCAGTTACAGTTACTTGGTCAGTGACATGGTCAGTTACTTGACCAGTTACATGACCAGTTACAGTTACTTGGTCAGTGACATGGTCAGTTACGTGACCAGTTACATGACCAGTTACTTGGTCAGTGACATGGTCAGTTACATGACCAGTTACATGACCAGTTACTTGGTCAGTGACATGGTCAGTGACATGGTCAGTTACGTGACCAGTTACATGACCAGTTACTTGGTCAGTGACATGGTCAATTACGTGAACCCCTAAAGAATATCATATAGAAAGCCTCAGGCATATAGCAAATTTTCAACAGAGAATGAATGAAACAGAGACGAAAGTTGAAACATGCATAACTGATAACTCTAAAATCCCTAAAAACAAAGATGAAACAAAATCATTGTTCATTGTTCTGCAATATCTTAAATAGTTCACAAGTCTTAAATTTTCAATAAATGTTATAAATCATGATTTCATAATTACATGTTTCAAACCAAAATTGAAAAGGAATGGAATACAAGAGGCCAAGAGCATCAAAAACACAAATAGAGAACGAAAAAACCAAAATTTCTTCAAAATCGAAAATAAAAACCTTCAAAGATCTTACCTTTTTGCGTTTTTGGAAGATAAAATCAACTCTTCAGTCTCTTGAATTTACTTTTTCATCTGATCCTCTCAATCACAATTGGATTTTCGATAGCCACCGAGGAAACCTTCTGAGATGTTCAATTATAATTGGATTTTTGTCTTGGATTGAGAAAGTGCTTCAAAAACTTGAACTTAGAAAGAGGAAAATCATCTCCTCTCTACTGCTTTGCGTCTCAATCTGATGGAACTATGGAAGTATTGAAAACAGAGGGTCATGTTGCGTGTACGAAGACACAAAGTGGTTTAGATTGATTTTTTTTTTTTTTTTTTTTTTTTTTTTTTTTCTGCAGGCCTACATAATAAAAATTGTTGAGGCCCCTAAAATATGAGGCCCTAGGCTTGGGCCTGCTTCGCCTAGCCTCAGGGCCGGCACTGCATATAAGTATACAATCTTATTTCTTAGTTTGATCAATTGTGTCATCATTAGTTAACTAACCAACTCTCTTTTTTGTTCTGATTTCATAAAGCTTAGTTAATTGGCCAATGTGATTGTGGAGCTATCAATTTAGTACCCAGAATTTTTTGAGTATTGTGAACTGAAAATACAATATGGACATCTCAATTGATAATTGGAGATCCAACTAGCTCTACTGTGGTCCAAGATTTTTAGAGAAAGTAAGGTAAGAACCTATGAACCAAAAATTATGGAAATTTCATATCTTAACTCATTGAATTCATGAGTCTATTGCTGGGACTTAGTTGTTAGCAATAATAGACATACTTCTTATGACATTGTTGGCTTGCAACTCTCCCATAGACCTTATTATTTAATATTCTAGCTTTCCTGTAGTTTGGCTCACATATTCTAGTTTCCATTAATATGCTAATTTAAATCTTTGGAATACATTTACTTCAGTTCTATTTAAGAGTAAGAATATCAGTTTTGATTGAGACTTTAATAAAAAGGCTTATGTTCGCACTGGTTATCATTCTTTAATACTATTTTTATTGATATTGCAGTTCAAGATGAACTTATGGATGCTCATGATGAATGTGATGTGGATTGAGCGAAGTTTTAGTTAGATTAGATTGTAGTTAGATTAGATTGTAACTTTTAGTTTAGTGAACTTGGGAAAATTAATCTATGCTCATTGATTGTATACTTTGGATGTTGATATATAATTTTGGTTCGTAATCATGTGTAAATTTGCAAATTTTTTTTTTTTTTTTGTGTCATGGAAAAGATACAATGACGTTCTTTCAAACTAATTCCTCATATATGTTTAAGGATGTTTTTATGAGATACTATGACGTTTTTCTAGTGTCCTTATAGATATTAGATGACTCTTTTTTTAATTATGAGGACGTTTTTCTAGTGTTCTTGTAAACATTAGAGGACGTTTATTAATAGAAACAAGGATGCTTTTTCAGTGTCTTTGTAGACATTTAAGGATGTTTTTTCAACGTCCTCCTAAAAGATGACTTACTATGACTCCTTGATAGATGACGTTTTTTTAACGTGTCATCTAAAGTTTTTTAGGATATTTTTTGAACGTCCTTAAATCTATTTTCTGTAGTAGTGTGATTATCCTCTGGATTGTTGTGAGCCAGTCTCAGTGATCTGTCGAAGTCGACTGATCTGCAGAGGCGGATTTGCCGATTTTGCCTTTCAATCTCTCTTTTACTTATTTTCTTCTTCTTTGCTCAAAGATACCTATAAATCAAATAAACAACATAAATAACGAGAAAATACACTAAACTACCAAAGAAAGTATAGAGATTAACGTTATTAATATCACATAATTATGCTCCTATCAAATACCCCCACACTTAGACTTTGCTAGTCCCTAGCAAACAAACAACTAACTAGAACAAAAGACACGGACCTAACGTCTTCCAAACATCTCAAAGAACTTATAATCCCATATATATGGTCAACAAGATTCAAGCAGTCATGAAATCAAACTCATAATCAGACTTAAGAGCTAATTTACTTTGATAACCATCATACTCAAAATATAATTCGAAGATAATCAAAACCGATGCAACAAAAGAAAACCTAACATCTTCATGTTTCAAATAAGCTTCAACTTAATTTCCCACAAAGATGCTCTCAATTTCTTTTCACTCATGATTTTCTGACTTTAATGCACACAATCCTAAATATTGCTATGTGAGAGAGATGATATATATAATGCAACAAAAAGCTCACGTAGATAGCATGACAAAGAATTCTCTTTCTGATAATACATTTTTTTTATAAAGATTTCAGGAACGATACTAGCATAAGACCAAATGAACCCAAGCCATAGGCTCATCTCCATGCACAAATCTCCACAGACCAACTGCCGTCCCCAATGATCAAATAGGTCTTTTATTCAGGGTTGTAATGGGGCCAAGGGTTAAGGTTAAAAGAGAGAAAGGATAGGGAATAACAAAGATCCTAAAGAACCTAGTAGAGCACTAGAAGAACATAAGAGATAAAAGAATCTTGAAACTCCTCACAGTAATCCATCTTAGAATACATGAAGCAAACAATTTTTTTCAAGGCCAGATGTAATCTTCTTGGACCTGTGCTTCATTCTAAACCTTCTTTTAACACTTGTGAAATAGGACAAAGACCAAATTTTCTTGAACAGGCCTTCAATTCAAAATAAACTCCTTATTCACAAAGGGGGGACTAAAATCCATACACACTTTTTTTTTTCCTTTTGCCGTGTACTTATTTATTTTCTTTTTTCTTTTCTTTTTCAGCATACATATATTTTTTTTATGGACAAGTCTTACCCCCACATTTGCTTACTAAAGTACCTCAAACATAAATATATCTCTAAAAATATTTGCTCCACTATTTCCTTAGGATAGGGTAAGGATATATCTATACTAAGCTTTAAGGGTAGGAATTTGTGGAAGATGAAAGAAAAGGTCTAATGTAGGCTCAAGTGGGTTAACTAGGGGTTTGCACATCTTGTGTGCATAAAAAGGACACAGGTTAATTTGGCTATGGTGGTAAATCCTAGTGCCTTTATCCCTTCAGAGGTTCAAGCATTAGATTGGCAAAAATTTTCGACAGGCATGAAAGACAAGTTCTAGCATTCTCTTGTCACATTAAAAGCTGCGGTCAATATGCATAGTCAAGATGAAACGAAATGTGAAATCAACAATTCCTCGTCAAGAAAATAGGATGATCAAAATTAAAATCACTCAGAAAAGAATAGCACATAAACAAGCTCAATATCTCACAAGGGTAAAATCAAGTTTAACTCATTCTAGCATGCTTCAGCCAAATTTTCAGTTATCACATAAGCCCTAACTATCTATTGCACCATAGATCAAGCATAATAATCATAAAAGTCTATTAGCAATTACTTAAGATTATGAATCCAAAATCATGCTTGCAATCATCTTGTAACCATATAATTCAAATCAATAGTTCATGCTCATCATAGTGTTGGAAGACCCTAAAGACTCAACAAAAATAAATACTAAATTAGACTCTCTTTTTTTTTTTTTTTTTATATAGACGACAAAAACTAACAACCTAAAAATAGCAAAAAAGTTTCAATTTCCTTCCCCCCACACTTAAACCAAACATTGCCCTTAGTGTTTGACCAATGATAATATGGAATGAATAGATTTAACTATAGAGAGAGAAAGAATAAAAAGAACAAAAATAAATATAGTTAAGAAAAGTAGAGAATGCTCCCTCTTGTAGACTGCTTCACTACTAGAAATCTGTTCATTTACATCACCACTATTAAATCGGTTGGAATTGCACGCGATGTAAAAAAAGAGTATAAACATCGGCTTATGAAATATCGATTTCTATTGTGATTATAAACATCGGTCGTTAAATTAACCGATGTGTATGCTTTCGTTCAAAAATTTTGAAAAAAATGCGGAGGGACTAAGTTAAAAATTTTAGAAACGCGGAGGGACTAAACTTTCATTCCCTCCAACACTTAAACTTTTTTCCCTTTCTCTGAAACTTTCGAACCCTAATTACTAAATCTCACTCCTTCCAAACCCTACTCCTTCTCTCTCCCTCTCTAGTTTCACAGGTAGCTAGCTCACACAAATCGAGCCATGGCTCCTCCCAGTATTCTCGGTCCTCCGGAGTTCCACAAACCCTCACCCACCACCACCGCTCTGCCGCCACCCCAACCCAAATCCAAACCCATCACCGGCGAACCCTTCGTGGACCTGATGGTGGCGAATTTCAACGACGTCGGAACCAAGCACGACCTCCCAATGGGCCTGACGGAGAACGACTCTGCCATGTTTCTCTCCACCGGCAACCCCTGCCTCGATCTCTTCTTCCACATCATCCCGAACACTCCAGGAGACTACCTCACCGATGGGACTCCAATGGTGGCCAGTGTCGTGTCATTGGCTTCTTCCTTTATCGCAGTCACTTTATCTTCTTGACCTTCATATTCTTCTTCCTTTTTAACGAAACTAAGGCACGCGCTGAGTCTGTGACTTTGTTTTGCAGTCTCGCCCTTGAGAGGGAAAAAGCTAGCACATGGCTCACACAATTGCTCGGGCCACTCTGGGCCTCACTTAGATTTCTCCAGTCTTTGAAGCCCCAAAGGTTTTGCTCTACTCCGTTTCGCTGAAATATTTGGAATTCTAAAATTGCTTGGCATGCATGTGTTATTTGTATAGAGATTTTGTTATCTGGATTAGTTTTTGGTGTTAATTTTGGGAAAAAAAAAATTTGATCTAGAACTACTTTGTAGCTGTTCATGATTGTTCTTATTAGTTGTTTGATTGATCTTGAGCTTTATATATGTAAAGGATCGATCTATTTTGATGTGGTAATTCGATTTTTGTGTTTATGTGATTGACTTTTGTGGATTTGAAGCTATACATAATATGTGAGCGATTTGATTGTAACTGGATTTCGTTGTGTGATATATTGATTTGATTGTGATTTATGAAGCTCACTTTCGCAATAAAAGAGATTGATGTAACGGATTGGGTGGGGTGTTGGCTGAGGTCTGTCTGAGGAGGACTTCACACCAAAGTCTGGCCAGTCTACGGTTGTTAGGCTTCCTGGTCTTGGCTCGAAGAGGGTTGGCTTGTTTGGGCTTGGACAATTTGATTTGTCTACAGAAGCTTTTAAGGGTCTTGGGGAGGCTGCTGCAGCAGTGGCAAAGACTGCTCAAGCATGTGATATTGCTATTGTGCTTGCTTCCTCGGAGGGGCTTTCTGCGATAGCATCTGGTACTTTGATAGAGAAATTTTTTATTCTAGGTTCAACTGTTCAAGTTATGGTGATAGTTGTTATAAACAGTGTGGAATTGCTCGACTTGTTGTAGGAGCTGTTTTGGGTATATATGAAGACAATAGGTATAAATCTGAGTCAAAGAAATCAGCTCTTAAGTCTGTGGACATTCTTGGTCTTGGAACTGGCCTGAACTTGAGAAGAAGCTCAAGTATGCTCAAGATGTTGCTTCTGGAATAATATTTGGGAAAGAGCTCACGAATTCACCTGCCAATGTTCTCACACCTGGTTCGTTTTAGCTCTACTATTGCCATTTTGGTGGGCCATACTTGTAATTTTAATGTTGATTGAGTTATATCTAGTATTGAATGGATGTGATGATCATTATGTTTTCAGGGAAACTAGCAGAAGAGGCCTAAAAAATTGCTTCCTTATATAGTGATGTTCTATCTGCATAAATATTGAATGAAGAGCAATGCAAATTGAAATCGTAAGTTATTTCTTTTTCTAGAATTCTAGTTGTTGAATGTTGAATTGTTGATGTCTTGATGATATATATATATATATATATATATATTGTGCTATTGCCGATTTACCTATTATGTTTACAATGAGATTGGCTGTTAATCTGAAAGTTGAAAGCAATTGAGAGTTAAATGCTTTCCTGGGTAAGTTAATCTGCCTTAATTTGCAGGCTTGGTGATTGTATTCAAATATTCTTCTTCTTCAATTCATCAATTGCCCCACCTCCTCTAATTCCCATATTTCACTATGATAGAACAAATGGAGGACTTTGAGATTTCAAACCACTGAGCTTCTCTCTATTTTGCTTCAATACCAAAAATCTACTTTCTCTTGGTAAGAACTTCTACTCCCTGTTAAATTCCTGTTCTTAAATCTATTCAAGGTTCTTGTGGAATGTACTTTTGATAATTACCCAGCTTTGGCAACCCCATTAGGATGGATAGGACTGGAATTGTACTTTTTTACTGCACTCTGAGTGTTTGATGTTATGCCTCAAAGACAACACCCAAGCTGAACCAGTGGGCTATTCTATGATTTTCGAAAAACCTATACTCCTTCTTTTACTCTCAGTTTTTGACAGCTTAAAGTAGACTCTTCAATGATCATTTTGAGCTTGGTTTCACAAAAAAGGGAGTTAAAATGAGATACTTGTGCTTTTTTGAAGTTACTGCACTGTTTCAGGATTTCTGTAGAATCCAGCTTTTCTGTAATTTCAGATTCTTGTTTGACCTTTCATTTGAACTTCGATTAGCATGAAACTTTGCAAAATAGTAGCTTTGCATGTCTTGATAAAATCTGGAAAGTTTTGCTTGAAATTACTGAAAGACAAATTGTTGGTGAAATTTTCTTGCTTGTTACCAGTTTTCTGAAATTTTCTCAAACTTGCAGCTTATTGTTGCAAACAATTGATTTGAGAACCTTTACACTTATTTTTCTGTCCTTGATCTTTAGTGAGTCGGATTAGACATGCAAAGCATGCCTTGAAACTTAACTTTAGTTTGAAAGGCTTAGAACACTTATTGTTTGTTCTGTTGTCTTTCTACCATGTTTTGAACTTCCAAGAACAATAGAGTAGAATTCTTTCACAATCTTGAAATCATCTTTGCATCGTGTTCGAGTAATCTGTAAAGAAATTTTACTTATTGATTGCAGCATACTTTCCTATGTTTTCTTTTTCTTTTTTACTGTGGAGCTGAAAAAGTTATCATCATATGATGCTCCACTTATACTTCGTCTTCTTGAAAGCTTTATTGAGGAATTTTCTGCTTGTTAGTGCATCATATGCAAACTTTAGGTCCAGGGTTCATTGACTTGGGCATGTAGGTAGTACTTATTATTGGGCCAAGTTGCCTCTGGGTGTTAAGGAATGATATTTATGTGGTTTTTCTATCTCTTGCTATTTATTTCTTTTATTAATCAAGTTTTAATTAGTATACATCTAATTGTTCGTGGGGAATTCTCTAGCAACTACAAAGTACAGCGTCTTTACTTTTTTGCTGAAAGGAATCTTTGAACAGGTAACTTGTCAATGAATATGATTATGTTGGAACTAATTATACGCTAGACCACATATTAGAAGTGTTTAGAGAAGACAACCTCTATCGTTGGTGATGAAGCTCTGTATCTCCTATAATTTTAGTGGTTTCTTTAAGATCAAATTGATTTTAGGAACAATGTTTTTGTTCTTATTTAGTTGCTGAGAAATTGTGGGGGAAAGTGCATTATGAAGGTCTTGAAATTGTTTATTTGGTAGGTTGGAGTGGTGTCGAAGAGTCAGACCTTGATTTGGTACGTACTTTGCTATTAACTCGTTTTATTTTATTATGAACGCTGTTATCGACTGCATATAGATTTTGCATGCATTTAAATCATGCTGGCTGCCGTAGGTCTTGGTTTAGTTTGTTCTGTTGGTAGAAATTGGTAAAAGAACCAGAAATTGGTAAGAGAACCAGAAATGCTAGTCTTCTTTTGAGTGTTTATTTTGCTTGAAAGTGAGGGTTTGTAAATGTTTATTTTGCTTGAACTTGACAGATCAAAGTTTCAAACTCTGCACTTATTAGTGCATTTATGATGGAGTTGGAAGCTGAACACCTGTTATCCAGGTTTATATGTGATCCTTTTATTGGAAATTCTACATGATTTTCAGATTATTTGAGTACTAATTTTATCAAGTGTTGCTGTTTCAGTGTGATTATGATGGTCTGCAATTATCAACTAGTCCATTTCTAAAGAGGAATATGGAATTTCTTATTGAGTGCATGGATGATTTGTCAATGGAACAGCAGAAGGTATATTTTCTCTTGACCTGAAATTGACGAGGTGCGCATTGAAGTGGCTGATTATATGCAGAGTTTAGTGTAAGACTTTTGGCTACTAACATGATTTTGAGTAAGGCTAGTTTTTTGTTTTGAAGGAAAGTTTGGTGTATGTAGAACTGATGTAGTTGGTTGCTAATATGTTTATGGGATAGCCTTTGTAGGTTTTGGGGTTTTATTTTGTGAATTATGTAGAATCATGAATGAAGATGAGAAAATTAATGGAAAGTCCCAATTTTTGAATGATGAGAAATGTATTTCTAGATATTTTCCCACCACCAGCAGCTAGATGATTATTTGCACATCATTGTTATATATATGAACTGATGTATATAAATGGGAAACAAAACACTAATGTCAAAGAAAACGATGTCAATTCAGAGATTACAAATCAGTGCCTAAAATTGGACTGATGTCTCATGATTATGAACATATCGAAATGTCACTCAAAAATCGATGTACACAAAACCAATGGACATCGATATCTAAACACCAAACCGTTATCTACTGTCAACGTACAAATCAGCTGTTATAAAGTAAACCGATTTACCATGAAATACAGGACATCGGTTTTGAAAAATAGAAATGATGTCTACAAAACTACTAGACATCGTTTCAACTAACGAAAAGCGATGTTCCTAGTAACATAAAACATCATTCTTAATAGATTAACTGATGTTACCTAAAGGTACATACATCGTTCTGAGGAGAATAAGGCGTCAAGATGCACGTAAAAATGGACACGATCATCTAGTATTTTTTGGAGACTGATGTCTACGAGTGTATCAGACATCATTTCCGAAATTGTAATCGATTTAAATGTTCACTTAGGTATTGTTCGAGATATACTTTATTAAGCATAAAATGTGAAAATATAAAGAATTAAATATAGTTAACATATAAGATTATGATGATTATAATGATTATACATCGATTTGTTTTTTAGAATCGATGTTGGTTGTTGTCTGGGACATCGGTTAAAAACGTGCTTATACTGATGTCTATATCTTTTACATCAGCCACAAAGACATCGGTCAGAATTTAGTTTTACATCGGTTCTGGACTGATGTAAATGAACAGAATTCTAGTAGTGCTTAGAGCACACGATCTTTGGAGACGAACTAAAGACACCAACCTCAAGGCTATTAAGCCTTGACTTCCTAACATAAGCTCCATGCCAAACTCGCTCCAAAGATACTCCAATAATGCTTAAAACAATAGGAAACACCACTTTTCACAAACTAATTCCAGCTAAAACCTTGCAGCAGCCCTGCTTCCGGGGCTTATATCTCATTCATTCAAAATCAGAATCCAAAGATCCTACTTGGAGATGAAAGTTCATATTCAGGGCTTTCCTTACATATGTGGCATGAATTCTAAGTCCAAGGGATGTGAAAACTAGAGACCTGTAAAGTTAGAAAAAAATTACAGAAAACTGGCAGAATGCTGACAGAATGACCTTTGTCCATTCAAACCTGAATATCAGAAGATACAAGCGTCACATTCAGAAAACCTTTGGTAGGAATGAAGTAGACATCTGGGGATTCAAATCCATATAAGGTTTGTCTCATTTGGACCTCAGGAAGTATCCCCTGTTTTGCACTTTATGTGGCTCAGCTGCCAAGTTTTCTAATTTTCTGAGCTGAAAACGGTAGCCATTCAAAGTGAACTGATCCGCAAGGCAGAAAAACTGTTTTCCTCAAAAGTGATTTTCCTCAAACTTTCCTCAACTATATGACCTGCACACAA
Organism: Rosa chinensis; assembly: GCF_002994745.2. Lineage (NCBI taxonomy): Eukaryota > Viridiplantae > Streptophyta > Magnoliopsida > Rosales > Rosaceae > Rosa > Rosa chinensis. Next base: position 19,365,038 of record NC_037091.1, on the reverse strand, counting down.
ACCAAAAACATAAAAACAAATAAATAAATAAATATGAAGCAAAGATTGAGAAGAAAAGGAATAAAGAGATCATCTCTTATAAGTAGAAGCTTTAAATGCCGCAATCTTCTTCCTCCATTAATTGGGTTGCCTCCCAAGAAGCGCTTGGTTTAACATTGTCAGCCTGACATTCCAGCTCATCATCAAGAGTAATCAGGAGGTTTAGGTCTTGGTTCCACCAAATGCTTGAGTCTCTTTAGTGACTTTTTATGGTCTCTTGATAGCAACTTGGGTACCTTAGGAGCAATGGAAAGATATGATTGGATGCTCTTCCATTGTCTCCATCTTCTATTCGATCCACCAAGCATGGGTAGGTCCTCATTAGATTTCAGATGCTCACAGATCACCATCGCTACATGTTCAAAGAGATCAAATGGTACTTGGATGGAGGGAGCATGTGGAGAGCTTGAATGTGGCAAGGAAGGATCCAGTCGTTTTCCATGTGCTGGAAGTAGAGGCCCAAACATAGGAGCTTTGATGGTCTCCTTCTCTAAACAATCACCTATGTCATCTTTGTAATGTTCTTGAACCTTATGATGTATTGTGATTGCTTCTGGCACATGAAACTCATTGTCATTAAACTCAACTTGAAGTTCCTCATGGTAAGAGTCCTCATCATCACTATATGCACAGGCTTCAAGCTTATTCGTATATAGTACTGCATAATCCTCACAAGTCATGACCTTGAGTTTCTCTTTATAGGGATCATCCAAATCCAAGCCTTCATCCTCATCAAATATTGATTCAAGTGGTGCATCATGAGGTTGAAGCAAGGTTGTAGTTGTAGGTGGCTCCCGTAGAGTTATCAGTGGTGTAGGAGGATGCTTTTGCGATACCATGGTCTCTAAAATCTCATCAACTGCTGGCCAATCATAATCCTCATTTGTGGACAGCTCTTGAAGTGGTTCTTGCTCCCTTGACTCTTGATTCAAGTAGGCCAAAATTGTATCCACATGTTGCCCAATCTTCTCCACAGATTCGTTAATATCCTGCCTACAAGTTTTCATGTCTTGGATACAAGAATCCACACACTGTGAAAAGGAAGAAACACTTTTAGTCATAGAAGCCACTAATTCTTCAAGAGAGTTACCTTGAGGTGTTGACGATTGATAATCATGGTATGACGATGAGGAAGCTTCAAAAGCATTAAAGCATCCTTGTTGGGCATTTGGCTAGCCATTCCACTCAGAGTATGGAGGATAATCCCATGCCGGATTGTATGCAGGCGCATAATGATCATTCCAATGCCCTTGGTTTGCTTGATATCTTCCAAACATGCTACTTTGATCAAAGTAACTTTGATATTGCATGTTTGGACATGTCTCCGTTGAATGACCAATGACAAAGCATAAGGAACACACTTCATAATCTTGATGCCACATCTGAAACAAAGAAAATAAAAAATCAAGTTAGTAATATATACAAAAATAATCAAAACTAAAAATACGAACACAAGTAATTAGAACACAATAGTCCCCAGCAACGGCACCAAAAAATGATAGCTAAATTTATAAGCTATTGATTTTCCTTATTCACACTTAAGATTGTCAATTGTAGCAAGGGTAAACAAGGGTCTTTCCCGAAGAAGAGTAATGTTATAACTACTCAAAACAATGTCACAAAAGTGACCACTGTTCCTAGGGGATAGCAGTCAAAAATCTAATTCAAAACCTAATCTAAACTACTCAGAAAATTATGAAAATTTACAGAGATATACTAGACATTTGGGATTATTCAGAATTGATTTACTATTCTAAAAAAATAAGAAACTATAGAATACAGAAGCTGAAAATAACAAAAAACTGGTTTTAAGATGGTTTGAAAACAATATGATGAAGATAGTTAGGGAAGATGCGTCCACCCTTGATAATCACACAAAATACAATTTGTTCAATCCTAATACAATTAATCTAGATGAAGATGCTCAGGTTGATTCGGTACGCTTGAAAACAACCTATTACCCTTTCTTACTTTGTACGCTAGGCAGGAAGTGCTCTACACCTAGACTATTCCCAAGCAATGCAACCTAAAGTTACACTTATTAGATTTAACATGCAGAGATCATTAAGGTCTAAAAGAGTTTGAGACATCACTAGGCATCGCAATAAACTTAGCGCCTTGCTAAACCTAGGACTTAGTTTACTTGATAGTGAAAACTAACAATTGCTTCTCTAGAAGATTTGAGGAATCCAACTATTGATCCAGGCATCAAACAATCAAAGTGGTAGAATCCTAACATGCATACTAAGCGTGCACTCAAAGCATACAAGCAAGCATTCATCAATGGAAAAGTAGTAAACAAAAATCTCATCTTGAATTAAAAGAAAATAACATCAAAAGTCAAATCATCTTGTAGTTCATGTTTAGGGGCTACAAGCAGCCTCCTAACTAATAAAAACTAGTTAAACATAGAAGAAATAAAACTAACTAAAGAAGGGGAGGAAGAGAGAGAGAGAGAGAGAGAAAGAGAGAGCTGTTGCAGATTGATCTCCTTTTATATGCTTAGAGATTGCCTTCCTCTTTCTTGTTGTGTAGGAAATCCAAAACCTAAAAGAATTAGGGTTCATGTGCTTAGGTGGAGTTTTCCTATTGGCATTTGAACTTGATGACTTATTCCAACCATTCACATTATGCCATTTGTCTATATTAAGCTGAAATATGAAGCACAAACTCATCCTCGGGCTTCTTGGTGTGATTTGGGCCTCAAAACATAAATTCTCGTCCAACCTCAGATTCACATGCAGCCTGACCTTCTTGTACTAAATTGGCCGTAACGTTTTCTATAAAAATGATATTGATGAGCGTAAAAAGATATGGAAACTAGACATCCGAGGCTTTCCATCAATATAAAGATCATCCTCTAGATCGTTGTGAGCCGGTCTTAGTGATCTGTCGAAGTTGATTGATCCGCACAGGCAGATTTGCCAATTTTGCCTTTCAATCCCTCTTTTACTTCTTTTCTTCTTCTTTGCTCAAAGATACCTATAAAACATATAAACAACGTAAATAATGAGAAAATACACTAAACTAACAAAGAAAGTATAGAGATTAATATTATTAATATTGCATAATTATGCTCCTATCATGTGCCCTACACAATGGATAATTAATGGGTTACGACCTTCCAAAGGAAGGGATGGAGGCCTTCCACTCTTTGTACTACAGGGTATCCTCGTACTTAGTGGAGAAAGAGGTCTACGAGCGAGTCGCGACATTAGAAGTGGTTAATGAAGAGCTATCTAACCGGGAAGAGGAAGAAGAGGAAATCCAGATCGCGCCAGCAGTGCTGGATGACACTCCTCTAAAGGTTAGGGACCCCACTGAGAAAATCAATACGGGGACGACTGAGGAGACAATGGAAGTGGCTATTAGTTCGTACTTAGAGCCTAACGAGAAACAGAGGCTCATCGATCTGCTATTAGAATTCAAGGATTGCTTCGCGGAAAAATATGAAGACATGCCAGGCCTATCTCCTGACTTGGTTTGCCACTAGCTGCCAACGTTACTAGACAAGAGGCCTGTGAAGCAAGAGCCGCGGAGAATGAACTCGGAAACCCAAGTACTAGTCAAAGAAGAGGTAGAAAAGATGCACAAGTCAGGCATTATCAGGGTGGCCAAGTACAACCGGTGGTTGTCCAATATAGTGCCTGTCCGCTAGAAGAACGGCAAAATGAGGGTCTGCGTGGATTACAAAGACCTTAATTTGGCTACCCCAAAAGACGTCTATCCTATGCCTGTGGCGGATATGTTGGTACATGCAATAGCAGGGCATGAACTGTTGTCCTTTATGGATGGAACTGCGGGATATCACCAGATTTCGGTAGCGGAAGAGGACAGACACAAAACCACCTTCCGTTGTCCTGGCTTCACGAGTGTTGCAGGGCATGAACTGTTGTCCTTTGAGTATGTGGTCATGCCCTTTAGTTTGAAAAATGCTGGGGCCACCTATCAGCGAGCTATGAACCTAATCTTCCATGACATACTCAGGAAGATTCTAGATGTTTATATAGATGATGTGGTCATGAAATCTAAGAAGCGAGGGGACCACATTGCGGACCTCAGAAAGGTTTTTGAGCACATGCGGTTGCACAAACTTAAGATGAATCCCACCAAGTCCATTTTCGGAGTTTAAGCAGGTGACTTCCTGGGTTTCATTGTTCACCAAAAGGGCATTGAGGTCCCTGAAGATAAGGCGAATGCGGTCATCAACGCATCCCCCCTACGAACGAAGAAGGAGTTGCAGTGACTACTAGGCAAAATCAATTTTCTGAGACGGTTCATCTCTAACTCTGCTGGCAAAATCTAGCCTTTTTCCCCTTTACTGAAGCTACAAGGACAAAATGAATTCGTCTAGGAGCCTAAGCATTAAGAGGCCTTTGATAAAATCAGGGCCTATTTAGCATGCCCACCAGTACTTGTTCCTCCCAGGCCTGGATTCCTACTAAAGTTGTACATCTCGGTCATTGAAGCTTCCATTGAGCTTACTCACATAGGACGACGAGGAGGGCGTTGAGCATGCTATCTTTTACCTCAGCAGGACACTCACGGACTGCGAAACGAGGTACACTCCAATGGAAAAGCTATGCCTTACCCTATATTTCTCAGCATGCAAGTTGCGGCATTACATGTTGTCCTTTACTACTTGTATCATTGCTCAAACCGATCAAGTCAAATATATGCTATCGCTGCCTATCTTGAGAGACCGCATGGCAAAATGGATGCTCGCCTTGTCAGAATTTTCCCTACAATATGTTCCACAAAAGGTAGTTAAAGGGTAAGCCATCGCGGACTTTTTGGCCCATCACCCTATGTTGGATGTCCCTGCGGTGCAAGATTTGGAGGTTTCTGCTAAAACAATGGAGCAGCCAGACTTGGCGTGCCTGCTAGAATACACGGTGTTGTATCAGGACACAATCTCACTCCAACCCTGGGTCCTATTTTTTGATGACTCCAGAATGGACACATTGGCAGGGGCAGGAATCGTGTTGGAGAACCCAGCTGGCGATCGTTTTTCCTATTCTTTCCAGTTGGAGTTCCGATGCACTAATAATCAAGCTAAGTATGAGGCCCTCATTATAGGCCTAGAGGTGTTACTGGAGCTGGGAGTCAGAGACATCTAGGTCCGCGGAGACTCTTTACCTGTCATCAATCAGCTTCTCTAGAAGTTCAAGTGTACGAGTTACTTGCCGGCACCATACTTGGATCGTGCACTCGAGCTCTTGGTCCAATTTGATGACGTGGACTTAGAACATATTCCTTGCGAGCGCAACTTCACTGCCAATGAACTCGCTCAACTGGCTATAGGGATAACTTCAAAATATGGCGCGAGAGGATTTTAAAAGAAGAACGCCGCACGCTGCCCTCATGGCTTGCGAGACCTGATCCACCTGACGGGTCAACTGTTGCTGTGTTGGATCCTATCGATGTGGACTGATGTGTCCCTTTGATTGCATACCTCAAGCAGCCGGATGCCACCAACGATAGGAAGATCCGCCTCCTCGCACTTAATTACTTTCTCAGGAATGATGAGCTGCAGCGGCGAGGTGAGGATGGCATCGATTTCAGGTGTGTGTATGGCCACGAAGCAAAGCGACTAATGTGAGAAGCTCATGCAGGTGTGTATGGAGCCCATCAGGCAGGTCCAAAAATGCGCTAGCTCATCAGATGACATGGATATTACTGGCCTAGTATTTTGAAGGACTGCATCACGTTCGCGAAGGGTTGCCAAGATTGCCAGGCACATGGGCCAGTCCAGCACATTCCCAATATTCCCATGCAACCTATTATTAAGCCATGGCCTACTCGAGGCTGGGCGTTGGATCTGATTGGAATGATTCATCCTCACTCGTCTCTCCAACACAAGTTCATCATCATCACTACTGATTTCTTCACCAAATGGGTAGAAGTTGAGCCTTTGAAAGAGGCTTCTGGAGCCACGATACGCCAATTTATTTTCAATCATATTATTTGCAAGTTTGGCCTTTCGGAAGTGCTGGTTTCAGACAAGGGGGCAGCATTTATGGGGCGCTCTATGGAAGAGCTTGTCGCTGACTCGGGAATCCAGTTTATTCATTCTACTCCTTACTATGCCCAGTCCAATGGCCAAGCAGAGGCCAGTAACACGATCATCATCACCCTTCTGAAGAAGATGCTCGCGGAGAACCCTCGCCAGTGGCATGAAACACTGTATGAGACCCTTTGGGCTTATCACACTTCCAAGCGGAGCCCTACTGCCACCACACCTTATGCTCTGCTGTTTGGCCATGATGCAGTTCTACCTTTGGAGATCAATGTTCATTCTCTGCAAGTCCAGGACCAACATCACCTGATTGGCGAGGATTATGTCCAGGCCATGTGGCAAGAGCATGAAGACTTGAGTGAATAGCGTCTGGTAGCCTTGGATAGCTTAGTGATGGAAAAAAAATGAGTGGCTCACGTCTATGATAAGAGGATACGCGACCACAGTTACAAGGAGGGTGACCTCGTTTGGAAAGCAGTATTGCCGCTGGGTGAGAAGTTGACCGGTCGCAGTAAGTGGACTCTGCGCTGGGAAGGACCCTTTGTGATTCACAAAATTCTAGATCGAGGGGCCTTTCACCTTAAAGATTTGGATGGCGAAATCCATCGGAACCCAATCAATAGTCTCTTTCTAAAGAAATATTACCCAGTGTCTGGGAATTCGAAGACCCACCAGATACACCTGTTTCTGGGACTCAGGGGCAAACATAGTCTTACTTTGTTCGCGTCATCCTTTGCTTTTAGGCCTACTCAGTGGCTCCACTCTAATGTCCTCGCTTCACCTAGTAAGACTAGGGGGCAACCCTCTATGCATATGGGCTTTGTTTTCGAGGCCCCTAATTTTTGCAGAACTATTTTTGATCTAATTTTTTATCTGTATTTTTTGCAAAGTTTCCATTATTCTTTATTCTTCTGACAATAAGTGTTAAGAAGTATGTGTAACAAGGCCTATACTAGAGGCCTTATTATATAGTAGGAGATTGAAAATAGCGAAAGAAATATTATTGTATTCATAAAGTGGCTTTGCGGCCAGAAGCAATACAAGACATTCACGAAAAATTACATTTGCAAATTATAAAGCCAAAAGTGGCTGAGAATCATAGGATTTTAGATCTTTTAAGAGTTTCTGGATCTTCTTTCAAGTGAGAGTTGGCAAGGCAGTTACTCTTACTCTTCCTCTCTTCATCCATCTCTCTTGAACCTTAGTTGCAGCTGCTATCGTCTGTATTGGGATGAGAGGGAAGGAAATAATCATCCTAACCCTCCCAGTTGTCTATCCTCCAAGATGGTGGTGGACATCAAAGGAGAGCACAACCAAGTTGCCCCATTCATCTCAGGGACAAAACGGAAGTTTGATCCGTTAAGTCCAGGAGATAGGGCGCCAAAGAAGAGCGTAAGGCCTTGGGTGGCTTCCCACCCTTCTTCTGTTTGCTCTGCGCAAGGGAACCAAAGGAAGGAGACTCCTCGGAACGCGGTATCCCATGTTAGGAGCGCCGTGCGTTCTTCAACCTAACTGAAACCGGTGAATTATATCCAAGCTGTCAACAGACCAAAGACACGTGGTTGGCCTGAGATTAAGCCATAAGGCTTACCCAGGAACTGAGATTTCGCCATAAGGCTTAAGATTCAGAGGCTAGAGGTGATGTCGTCGGGGGAAAATTTCAGGAAAAGAAGGAAGAGAAGTAGGGCTTGCAAGGTTATTTCTGGGTAAGCTATGGTTGCGTGTATCTTCGCTTCCCTAAGCACAGATATTTATAGGGCTAACCTCAGTGGCCTCAGCCCTTTGATGGACAGTTGGAGTTGATTCAACACCATCAATAGAGCCATTAATAGAATTGAATGCTATGATCTCGGAAATGAGGGAAAATTGAAGACGCATGGGTAATGGAATATTCTTCAAGGAGGTAACCGCTCCATTTCGAGATTATCTTTTTGAAACTGTTTTAATGTGCAGTTAAGGTAAAGTTGAATCTGTAGATACCTCTACTAGCAAGCTAGTTTTGCTACTTCACCAAGTATAAGTAACTCTCTATTAGCGGGCCCACCAGCCATGGTGGGGCCCAACCGAGACATACACCTTGTAGCCCGATGTCCAAGCTACTCCACGGTAGTCAGAAGCGGCCAATACCTAGCTGGGAAGCCACCTTCCCGGCCTTGCCAAGTTACCTCCATAATATGACATCTACACTAGAATAGTGGGTTTAGCATCCCACATGGAAGAAAATGTAAGATGGAGGGGTTCCCTTACCTATAAAAGGGACCCCTCCTCCCACTTAGAAGCCATCCCATTACATCTCATGTAATCCTCTTGGGCTGCAAGGCCCAACACACTAGTTAAGCTTTCAAGTGGACGTAGTTTCTCGCTAAAGCGGGAGATGAACCACTATACTTCTTCTCTCTCTCTCTCTCTCTCTCTCTCTCTCTCTCTCTCTCTCTCTCTCTCTCTCTCTCTCTCTCTCTCTCTCTCTCTCTCCCTCCCTCCCTCTTACATTAATTAGATCCCCACGGATCCAAACATTAACATAATGCTTTGTTGCTCACGAATTAAAAGGAATATTTGGGCCAGTAAAGTGGCATAAATAATTAATATTAATATTGTTCATATAACAAAATAATGGGCCTAGTACTAGAGGCCTAAAGACCTCGGCTCGGGTAAGTTAAACGGAGGAAATGTTCATGCAGACGAAAACCGGCATCAGCAGCGCCTTGTTCGACCTGTTGGGCTTCTTCGCGAGCCTAGGCCAAGTTTTGGGACAGCGTCTTAGAGGCGGCTAAGAGTTGTTCCAGCTGGGCCTCCGTTTGAACAATCCCGGCCCTCACAGCAGTTAGTTAGGCCTAAAGGTCGTGGATCTGGGATTGAAGGTGGTTCTCCGTGAGCGTTAGTTCCCTAATATGGGAGGCCCGCTCACCCAGGAAATCGTGTAGAGAGTCCATTTGTTTGGCAAGGGCTTGATAATGTGTTTAGGCCTACCTAACCTGCGCAGTCGTGGCTGTTTTCTCATTAAGCCACCTAGGGAGATCCTCTAACAGCTTGTCTATATTGCGAAACTGGGCTTCAGTGATGGCACCCTCACGGAGAAGTACTTTGAGGTACTCTAAAGCTCTCGCGGGCGCGCCTGGCTTCAGAATGTTAGGGCCCAGGAGACGTCGAAGGCCCTCCCTAGCATCATCTACAACTCCAGAGGGAGTCACTTCGAGCACGTGGGCCAGCAGCTCTAGTCTGGAAGGAGGTGCTTGGGTGGAATTGGAGCAACAAAGACAAGAGCCTCAAGAGGCTCCACGACAAGAACTGCTTCCGGCACAGGCTCAGGGTTTACCTCTTCCCTTACTTCGATTACTTGGGGGCATGGGGGGCAGGTTCGTTACCAGCTTCGCCTACAACTCCTTCAGCAGGACGCTCATTAGTCATCTCCTCGGAGGAGATAGCTACCTCCTCGGTGCTGACAGAACTCTGACCCTGAAAAGGGATGTCAGAATCATAATAACAAATCAAGATGGAATAAGTTAGAGCAGCAGTTGCTTTGAGAAGAAGTACCTCTTCAGTAATTGGCTCGTGGGGAGTTCCTGAAGCACTGAGAAGAATTGGAGCTTCAATTGCCACTTGTTCTTGAGCAACCCCGATAGTATCTGGAACCAAATCAGGGGCTACCTGCTCCAGGATATTAGTCGCGGTTGGTTCATCCCCAGAAGTGTCCGGAGGCGGCATTCTTTCTTCAACCTCAGTCAAGTTGTCGTCTAGAATCTGCACTAGCACCAGGGCTAAATGTAAGTCACCCGCGGCATTGATAGGGGGTGGAGAGCTGGTAGAGGCTGGTGGCATCTAGCCTTGTGAGGAGGATGCTTCACCGCCAGCGGTGGATGGTCCTTCCCTACTCTACCTTGGGGGACCTGTAGACCTGTGACGAACCTGCAAGTGAGGAGCGTTATAGTTTGGGGATTGAAAGGAGTGACAGTTTCAATGCTTGTTTTAAGTATGTAATACCAATCGATCAGTGATTGGTTCATCATCCTCCCAAGGGTCAGTCCGAGGGTCGGAACGACTACTTTTGCAGGCTAGAGCTGCAGCGGTTTATTGAAAGTAACAGAGTTAAGTTGGAGTTCAAAAGGAGGTGTCAGGACTGTGAAATTTAGCAATCAATAAGGAAAGACTTAGTTCCTGTGGGTCTTCATCATCGAAAGAATCTGTGATCTCTGGTTCTGTCACTACAGCCTTTTGCTTTACAGCCTGGCTTGTTGCCAGAGGAGTAGTCGTTGGTTGGTCAGGGGGCGTTGGTGCCCTGAGATTTCTGGTGGTGCCCTGAAATAATATACGAGTTAAGAAAATAGAGCGAAAGGAATGAACTGGTGAACACATAAAGAAAATTACCTCCTGCATTGGTTCGCAAATTATAATTCTGGCTTGAGCAAGATGCGGGGCTCTCGCTGGTCGCGGGGGTTGTGTCTCATCCTCAGGGAAGCGCGCGAGCAACTCGGAATCAACAACATAAGGGTACCTCAAATCTTGGAAGAGCATCTCGAAGAGCTTATCATCCTTTTGTTTCCAGTAGTTAACAGAGACTTGGGACTACCAGTGGTCATAGTCCTCAGCGGCTCCATCGACGGGGACAAGCTCATCAGCCTAATTTGGAAGATTTATCAAGTAGAGCATGCTTTGGACTGTAAGAGGTCCGAACGCAGGGCTGATTCTGCTCCAGGAGGTGTTGTAATTCCAAGCATCATAAAGAGGGAATGGCACTAACTGGGCCAGCCCGAGTTGGAGAGCAAAGTGGTGTAGAATTCGTAGCTGATGTTATCTGCCGCGAGCCTGATATCTGAGCAGGAGATAGCGAGGCGAAAAGCCAAGCTCGGGCGATCGCTGTATTTTGGATCCCTAGGAAGGAACCCATGCTCAAGTGGGGGCGGGAACCTTCTACTAAGTACCAGGTCTGGGTATGGCATCTCGTCCAGGAGGTATAGATATGAGAAACATTCAGAGTATGGAAGGGAAGTGTACCTTGCTTCGCGGCTGAGCCATTGACCCAAGAGCTCGTCAGCTGGGGGAAGCAGCGGAATGTCTCACCGGCGAAAGTGTGGGAAATAGACCTGTATCCAGAAGGGGCCAGAAATGCTAGTCTCGAAGGGATGCATCATGGCCTGATAGAGAGTATGATATAGTGCACCTAATACGGGTTTTCCGAGGCCTACGCGGCGGCAGTTGTAGAGGGTCGTGGCCAGGAGGGTCCAGGGACCAGTGGGCTTGTTTGAAGAGGTGAAGAAGATGAATTTGCAGAGCCAGTATTCCAAAAAGGCAATACCACTAGTGGCATTATGCTCCTTGCGATAATGGGTCATAATTGCTGTGGATGCCGCAACTAGTTTGAACCATAGGAGAAGGGAATCTAATGGAGTCAAATTGGCCATGCACGTAGGGCTCGTCGTCAATAGGTAGGCCGGTGATGGCGAGGATATCTAGCAAGGTTATGCTCATCTGGCCAAACCAAAAATCGAAAGTATTGCTGGCAGTGTTCCAGAAGCAAAGAATGGAGGCTAAAGGCGAACGAGTACCACTGCATGGAAGACGGAAACACAAATCGATGGTGTGGGTAATACCTGCCGCGTCCCTGTGAGCCAGATCTCTTGCTCGAACTTCTTGATACCAGGAGAGTTCCGCTGCGCTGATCGTAGGCCAATACCCTATCTTGGCTCTGTATTGTTGCGCGCCCCAACTACTGAAATCACTAGGGGTCCTTCAGAGGACTGGAATGGGTCGGCAAATGGGTAGACCGTAGAGGACGATGGCATCGTCCGGGATAGAATCTCGCTGGGTAGGACCCAGTCCGGCCTGAGAGTTAGGGAGACTAAGCAGCAGAGGTCTCTGGATGGAAGTGTGAGCTAGGTAGCGGGCACTAATGCCGGTACCCCAGGTATGAGTAGCCTTCTTGTTGATCTCTTCCTCTTGATCGATGACGATTTTCTTGGGTGGAGCCATTTCTGGGTTTCTGCAAAGAAGATGGTGTGGAGCGACAAATGTTTTTCTGGGTTTAAGAGACTGGAAGAGTTTCTGATGTGATGGGTCAGAAGTGGCAATGAGATTTAAATAAGGGATTTTGTGAGGGAAACGATGCGACGAAAAGACGTTTAACAATCGAATGGACGCAAACCTTTATTAATGGCCTCGTTTCCATGATAGTTCTTGTCGCTTAAGTCCTCTTAGATCATTTACAATTTCGTGGGCGTGATCTCGAGGCCTGGGGGGCAATGTTTGAGCCCAAAAGTATTTTTGGTAAGATTTTGGAGGGGGTTTAGCATAGCGGGCTTATACCTGCGGCCCAAAATTAAGTCTATTTGGGTTTGGGTTATAGCTTCGCCCATTCCAAGATCCATAAGGAAAACGAGCCTTTATTGGAATCAAGTAGCGGAGATTGAATAGGAAAATTCAGTCAATAATCCTTCTGTGGCAAGGAACAACCGAAGCCCTAGCATATAAATACTAGGTTTCAAGGGCAAAACAACACACAACTCTTCAATCAATTGCACAGATTACTAAAGTCTCTCTGGAGCAAACCTACCTTCAACCTAGTTGAGAACCAGCGAAGCAAGGGTAACGCCCTTGCAACCTAGTGAAGCTAAAGTCACACTTTACAAAAAAACTCGTGCTTTCTCCTACTTCCCGGTGATTGCTCTGCTCAATCTACAATATTGAGTATCGATTAGGTGACGCAAGAGATCATAACACAAGTCCTTACCGGTAAGGCAAGAAGTCCTTTTCCGAAAGGTAGAGAAAAGAACCTTGTGACGAGGTTGGTGCTCTCCTCGTCCACAATGTTTGAGAAGAAGTCAGGTCAAAAGAGACTATTTGTTGGCACCCCACGACTGCACCCCATGATGCTGGCACGCTTGCGCACGCTCAAAAGAGACTGTTTGCAACCAGACTGGTTTTCGAGCCAAACAATCCCATTCCTAGTGTGTGAATCCATATCTTTTACAGTTTTACCTTTAGCTTCATGATTAGCATCTTCCATTTGGTTTTCCTAGACCGTTCTAGGGTCTCAACAAAAGGAGCATATAGTTGCTATGATATGTATATCACGCATAATCCTCATATCTATCCAATTATTTCATCTTTTTCCCTTCCCATTCAAGCATACCTAAATTAACATAGACAATCCAATTGCAGTTTTCCCTATGAACCCTACAAAAAAAAAAAAAAAAACAATTGTGTGGAGTTAAAGCTGTAAAAGAGTTCATGCATGTAGGATGGATAACAATCAAAGCAGGCACCTGAGGCATTCTAAGTTATTGGTAATCATTCACAGGCTGTGAGCTAGGTCATTCCCATTCAGTTATTCAATATGGTAATCTTATTCATGATGACCTTTTCTTTCGAATATATGGTGTTTAATGGCCTTCGTGGATGACTGCTAATGGTTATGAATTGAATTTGACTTCCAGCAATCGGGAGGGTGGTAGGCACTCTGTAGAATTGATCATGGGTTAATGAACCCATGAATGGAATTCACAACAGGATGGACTTGCTGGTCACTTGGGGTCCTATTGGCTCTGCGTTAATTGTATAGACTACGACGTCCCAAGATCAAATGGCATCAATAGCAACAAGCAAAAATGGACTCGAGACAACGTGGGGAGGGACTTACAGGTATTTGTTACAATCTGCCAGTCAGCTGGCATGGCAACTATTCTACCTTTGGGATGCTGATGCCCTACAGCTGGAAGCCTAGTGTTTACAGCACAATAGGGATGGGTTGATGAATTCATAAATGCCACTCACAACATGGAAATTGTCGAGATGAATCAACGATTTACCAGAATAGAGACATGAATAAGTTCTGTTATTATCTTTTTTTTTACGCAGTCGGAATGATAAACTAGGTTTACAAGCGATAAACCTAAACAAAAGGTTATGAAGTCCACCAGAGATAAAATAGAAAATTCTCTATTTCATTGATATTAAGATGAAAAGATAGTTCTGCAGCTGTTTAAGGTTACTTAAATAAGAGAAAAGAAACCCTAGGGCGACTAACAATGAAACCCTAAAGCCCATGGGTAAAAAATAAAACAAGCCCAAAACAAACTAGGAAACCAAAATTCTAGAAAATTAGAAAAACTGCGTTTTGAGGCCTTAAAAGACCCCGAAAGCCCGAAAAAGGCCACACGTCATGGCATAGCGACGAGTTTTGTTCCTGGTGTGATTCCCTTTCCGGAAAGTTATGGCACGCTCCAATCGGACACCAAGCTATGGCGTGGCTACTAGTCACTTGCCTCCTTTTGCACGATCAAATTGCTCTTCGAATTGGACTGCCATCCATTCTGCATCAGTCTCTTCCACCTCCGAAGAACTCGACCCCGAGTTCTCTTCAGGATAAAGAACCTCATCTTCACGAAACTCATGCAGATCAGCCACATTGAAGGTGTTAGAAATGCCCATGGAATCAGGAAGGGCAACAACATAAGCATTGTCGTTGATCTTCCTCAGCACCTTAATAGGACCATATTTTATGGGCTTCAGCTTGTTGTATGTACCAACAAGAAATCTCTCCTTCCTCAGAAACACCATCACATCATCACCCTTTTGGAACACTTTAACTCTTCGATGTTTATCAACTGCAGCTTTATACTTAGCATTAGTTTCTTCCAACTTGGCCCTAACTCATCTCGAACAGCCTACACATCTCTAGCCATGCTCTCAGCAGCAACACTAACACCAGGAACCTTAGGGAGAATGGTGACTTTCCTGTTGCACTATGCACAGCACTATTATAAGCAAACTCCACCTGTGGCAAAGCATAATCCCACTGTTTGGGTCGATCTCCACAAACACTCCGGACCATGTTACCCAAAGTTCTGTTAGTAACCTCTGTCTGCCCATCAGTTTGTGGATAAGCTGTGCTGCTACGGTTCAAAGCTGTTCCAAACATCCTCCACAAAGTAATCTAGAAGTGACTAAGGAACTTCGTATCTCTATCAAAAGTAATGGGCTTGGGTACTCCATGCAAACGAACCACCTCCCTGAAGAACAGTTTGGCTATATTAGAAGAATCAGCAGTCTTCTTACACGCTATGAAATGTGCCATCTTGGAGAACCTGTCAACTACCACAAACACAGAATCCACACCCCTTTGGGTACGGGGTAATCCCAACACAAAAGCCATAGCAAGATCCTGCCAAATATCTTCAGGAACAGGTAAAGGTAGGTAAAGATCTGTATTTTGGGACTGGCCCTTAGATACCTAACAGGTGTAGCACTTCCTCACAATAGTTCCTACATCCTTCTTCAACTGTGGCCAGAAATACCTCTTCTCAAGTCTAGCAATAGTTTTGTCTCGGCCCAAGTGTCCACTCAATCCCCCTCCATGCAGATCTCTGATCAGTTTCTCCCTCAATGAAGAACTAGGGATACATAGCCGGTTGCCCTTAAATAAATATCCCTCATTCTCATAAAAATCTGCAACTGCATTATTGTTACTGCACTTGGCCCAAATCTCCTTGAAATCAACATATTCCTCATACAACTCCTTCAAGAGATCAAACCCCACAATCTCCTGAGCTAAAGTGACCAGCAAGGAAGCCCTCCTACTCAAAGCATCTGCCACCTTATTAAGAGTACTAGATTTATGCTGAATCACAAAAGGGAATTTCTGCAGAAAACTCACCCACCTTGCATGCATCTTATTCACAGTTTTCTGACTATTAAGGTACTTCAAGGCCTGATGATCAGTGAACAATACAAACTCTCTCTGAATTAGGTAGTGCTCCCATTGCCTCAATGCCCGGAACAGTGGATAAAATTCTTGATCATAAGTACTCCACTTCTGACGAGCTTCACTCAACTTTTCACTAAAGAATGCTACTGGTTTCTTCTCTTGTGACAACATAGCACCTACTCCCACGCCATTAGCATCACATTCAATCTCAAATACCTTGTCAAAATTGGGAAGAGCGAGAACTGGTGCAGTACAAAGTTTCTCCTTGATTAAAGCAAAGCTCTTCTCTTGTTCATCTCCCCACTGGAATTTGCCTTTCTTCAAACATTCAGTGATGGGAGCAGTAATGGTACTGAAATTCTTCACAAACCTCCTATAGAAAGTAGCTAAACCATGACAGCTACGCACCTCAGAAACTGTTTTTGGAGCTGGCCATTCTCTTATAGCTCGTACCTTCTCTTCATCAACCTGAATGCCTTCTTCTCCAACCACAAATCCCATAAATAACAGCTTGTTGGTACAGAAAGTACACTTCTTCAAGTTAATGTAAAGTTTATTTTCCTGTAAAGCTCCCAAAACCTGCCTCAAATGTACCAGATGTTCTTCTTTGGTCCTGCTATAGATCAATATATCATCAAAATACACCAAGACAAAGGAACCAATAAAAGGACGAAGAACCTTGTTCATAAGCCTCATAAAGGTGCTGGGTGCATTAGACAACTCGAATGGCATAACCATCCACTCGTATAAGCCATCCTTTCTCTTAAAAGCTGTCTTCCACTCATCCCCTGGCTTGATTTGAATCTGGTGGTAACCACTTCGAAGATCTATTTTGGTAAACACCTTGGAACCTTCCAACTCATCAAGCATGTCTTCCAAACGAGGAATAGGAAACCTGTACTTCACAGTTATCTTATTTATGGCCACTATCAACATACATCCATCATTGATTGCCCTTTTCTGGAACAAGGAGGACTGGAACTGCAAAAGGACTCATACTTTCACGAATGAACCCTTTCTTCAGCAAGGGTTCAATCTACTCCCTCAAAATCTCATTCTCCTTAGGACTCATGCAGTAATGGGGCAAATTTGGCAAACTAGCTCCAGGCACCAAATCAATCTGATGCTGAATATCCCTCATAGGTGGTAACTCGTTGGGCAACTTATCTGAAATCAACTCTTCAATCTCTCCCAGCAGATTCTGCACTTCCTTAGGGATCACCATATCTTCCTTTTCTGCAGCCAACAACCCTTTAATCACCACTGGACAAAAAACTTCAGATTCTTTAAAGGCTTCCTCCATCTCAAATTCACTGCTAGACAAGGTCAGGAAACTCTCCCCTTTCTTTCCACCAGATTTCTCAAATTGACACACAGGAGCCATAGCAATTTTATGACTATTCCACATAAACATCATCACATTATCTCTGCCTTTATAAATCACATCCACATCATATTGCCAAGGTCATCCAAATAAAATATGACAAGCATCCATATCAATAATGTCACACAGAACTTCATCTTTATAATGCTTACCAATGGATACTGGTACTTTGCAGGACTCAGCAACTCGAACTTGTGGACCTTTCTTGACCCACCCAAGGGAATAAGGCGCCTCATGAGGCTATGTAGGTAACTAGAAATACTCCCTTCTTGGCCACAAAATTTTCACAGCTTCCATTATCCACAATTAAATTGCATACTTTGTTATTAATGGAACAAAGTGACTTGAAAATATTGCGTCGCTGCCCATCTTCTTTAGGAGATAGTAAAACCCCTGCAACACAATATTAATCTTTTCAGGAGACTCCTCCACCACAAACTCAGCCCCATCATAATCGTCATCTCTTCCAACTTCTTCTTCATCCTCATCATACTCACCTATAAGGGCAGCTCTCCTCTCAAGACATACATTAGATATATGACCGGCTTGTTGCATCTATAACAGACTTCTGTTGTAGGCCTGGCATAAGGATTATTAACCTTTTGGTTTGGGGCCTTATTTTGAGCACCACTAGAACTGTTAGAACTGTCAACCCCTTTAGAAGGAGGGTTAGAAGCCCTAAAAGCACTTTCTATTTTCTGCAGTACGGATTTACCCTTGTCAGTTAAGGTGTTTACCAAATCCGTGCTCATTTGGTAGTTATATCTCTGGAAAGAAGAAGCTCGTGAAGGCTTCTCTAACAACTCTGCCTTCAATGCTAGGTTTGAAGCTTCTGCCACAGTCCACACAGTTTACAACCCAATTTTCTCCTGAATGAAAGGCTTCAGTCCACTGACATACCGAGCCACCTTTTGGCCTTCAGTTTCTCCTAGTTCATTACGCTCTGAGTAACGTAAGAACTCAGTGGTGTATTCAACCACTGTCCTAGTTCCCTGGACACATTCAATATACAACCTGTACAGAATCTGCTCATAATCATCTAGCAAGAATCTCTCCATCATCAGCTGTTTCATCCTTCGCCATGTTTTAACGCCCTGCTTCCTCTGCTTCTTTTGAGTATTCTACAACTTATCCCACCAAACTGCAGCAGTACACTTCAATCTCCAGGCAATATGCTCAACCTGCTTGTGTTCAGGCACTTCCTTAATCTCAAAGAATCTGTCCACCTGAAGCTGCCAATCCAGATAATCTTCTACACCCAAGTTGCCAGAAAAGAAAGGAATTTCAGCCTTGACTTTGTAATCCTGGTCAGCTTGTCCTTGTTGTTCAGGTTGCACAATTTCTTCTTCAGACTCAGATTCTGAAGTATTAACAACAACTTCACCACGTGGAGCCCTAACTCACTCGCCTCCTTCCCCGCATCTATTCTGAATGTTGTTGTTGTTGTGGTTGTTTCTTTCTCCCAACAGTCCACGAATTTCTCCAATATGATTGTTCACCTGATTGTTCTGATTGTTCATATGATTGTTCATGGTGTTGATGGTAGCGGTAAACGCTGCGGTAAGAGAAGCGGTAAGAGCATCAAGATCTGATTTCGTAACTCCATCCATTACTACCAAGGTAAATAGGAGAGACAGGGAAGACCTGCTCTGATACCACCTGACGCAGTCGGAATGATAAATTAGGTTTACAAGCGATAAGCCTAAACAAAGGATTCTGGAGTTCACTAGAGATAAAAGAGAAAATTCTCTATTTGATTGATATTAAGATGAAAAGATAGTTCTGCAGCCATTTAAGGTTGCTTAAATAAGAGAAATGAAACCCTAAAGCTCATGGGTAAAAAATAAAACAAGCCCAAAACAAACTAGGAAACCAAAATTCTAGAAAATTAGAAAAACTGCGTTTTGAGGCCCTAAACGACCCCGAAAGCCTGAAAAAGGCCACACGTCATGGTATAGCAACGAGTTTTGTTCCTAGCGCGATTCCTTTCCGGAAAGCTATGGCACGCTCCAATCGGACATCAAGCTATGGCGTGGCTACTAGTCACTTTCCTCCTTTTGCACGATCAAACTGCTCTTCAAATTGGATTGCCATCCATTCTGCATCATTTTTTTTCTTACAACACTATGGGATTTGCCATTTTGTCTGGATAATTATTACTATTTCACACTTCTGAAATAAGATTGCTTTTTCTACCATATTTCTGTGTTGCTTCAGTCTAATCATTCTAACCAATCTATGGAAAAGAAAAATAGTCCTGGTGATAATTGCTCCCTTATTAGCTAGAAAAACGAATGGCTAATCTTGGAAAATGTCAGTGCATATACTGCATATGCTGATAATTTCATCAAGTCAGAATAATTTCAAATTTATTAACTTTCAATCTTTAAAGAGTTCATGGACATATATACTTGAATTTATGGTCACACAAAGTGAAGACCATTGTTATATGTAACTTATTCACATAAACGTAGTCTATTAAACCCAAAAAAATTTAGATTGTAATATGTACATGAGCATTCATGTATTTCTGTTACGCTCCCTTTATCGATCAGGGAAAGTTATAAAAAAGGATACAATCAGTTTGACGCTATGACTTGTGACCATGCTAGATGTCATGTACATTGACAAAACTTAATTGAGACAAGGACCAAAAAAGAGAAGGCATGAAAGTCTTCCACTATAACTTTCAAACCGTCCACAGTGGCACACATTTTATTGGATGTTAAAGCCACTGCTGAACTTGAAACGCCTTGTTTTCTTTGCTTTGAGCAAGACATAAGGACTTTGACTGAGGAACATAAAAATATCACTTTTTCTTTTTGGCAAAGAACAAAGAAATCTTTTAATAAAAAAAAAGAACAAAGAAATCTGAAATACACGTTTGGAATCATGCTATTGATTTCTCACAGTCGCTTATTCCTCGTAAGGTGATCAAGTTTGATTATCTAGGTCGGTCATTTACAGCAGGGTTGAGGGAAACATCAAGATAACCATCAAGATTATACTCCTTTGGTAAAGAATAAAAGAAATCACCAACACTACATGCTCCCTGCTTCTCACTCTTGAGCCAAACATATATATTGTTGTTGATGGTTACGACAAACTTAAAGTATTTGATGTTAATGTTGATCGGTGCAACCCAGATGCAGACAGACTTATTGCAAATTTGCAATCCATATTGCTCTAGAGGGTGACAACAGCTTCAAGACACCTTGTAGATTTAGTTGAGAAGGAATGTGACGAAGTAGTGTTAGCTCAGTGGTTAGAGCACCCACTACCTAAAATCGAGGTCATAGGTTCGAGTCATTATGGGAGTAGAAGTGAAATTTGTCCGTGATAGTACATCAATATCTTTGTGGGGATTAAACTTTTTGTGATGCCGGTCGAAATGTATATCATATTAGTGTATAACCAAGGATAGTATACCTTCTCATAATTATGGTGTCCATGACGCCGAAATTCAGTAAATTCAATCTTACATTATAGATCACCCACTCTTTGGGTTGTACCACCATTTCAAGCAAGCCTGGTTGTTGTCTAACACTACATACATAATGTATGGCAAATGGGGATAATATTTTGAAGAAGAAGAAGTGTATGTGTCATGTTTAAGGATTCATGAAAGAGCGTCGTCAATTCCACTCAGACCAGCTTATAATATTGCTGTAGGTTCTAAGTTCTGCAAATGACATAATAGTTGAGTTCTGTACTGCCAAGTAATGTCATGGAGTTAATTCTGAATTTGTGGATGTAATGACTACAGGATTTTGCAGCCTTACAGTATAAATTCAAAGGTGTTTCCTTATAAATTTAATCCCAGAGGACAATATAGCAAGAATCAAGTTTTTACTAAGAACAAAAGGAATCAAGTACCTGTGTTATACGATAAGCCAACAAACAGCACATTTTACTTGAACAATTGCACAATTTCATAAAAAAATGCAATGCAGTAATCATTGTATACTGAACCAGATAGTTCACATCAATGTTTTAAAACGCTGTAGACGTACCCGAGGCGTTTTCGGGAGAGCCTTGCAGCCTTGAGGCATAAGGCGCATAAGGCGTAAGCCTTACCTATAAATCACCTATATTCATGTAATTTCTACTCTTATACATACCACATTATGATTCAAAACTGTGGAGCTATATACTCTATTGTCCCTCTAGCATCCAACATTGAAATAATGCTCTCCTTCTTTGTACAAAGTTTAGAAAGACCAAAGTCAGAAATCTTTGGGAAAAAGTTTTCATCCAAAAGGATATTATGTGGTTTTATGTCAAAGTGCAGGATTCATTGTCATTTTCCCTAATCAGTGAAATCCAACGGAAGAGAATGACAAACAATAAGATACCAGCAGTTCCTGCAATAGTAGTAGCTGGCAGCAGAACAATGAGATGTTTTAGGCATTAATGGATATAGGAGCCTGGAGAACATTAAACAGCTGAAGAATAATAGGATTGCGGATATTACCTACGACAACCTTCAATTTCCAGCCCAACTTAGAGACTGGAAAGAAATCAAAGAAGCAGCATTCTTAGAATATAAGTATACAAGCCTTAAATAAAAGTTATAAATAGAGGCCTTGATATTATCCACTCTCATCCATGCTACAAACAAAGTGCTACTAGAGAAATGAGAATCTGTTTTCTGAAAACTTAACAATTACTAAATAGTGAAAATGTTGCTAAACAAGTACCATCATCATAGGTTTTCTCATGAGGTCTATCACTACAATTTCTACTCACTTAACACAACTATTATAATGACGAAAACTGTGGAATATCTTCCAGCTGCTACTTCAAAAGAGGACCGAGAACATTGACAGTAACCAAACTCAAAACTCAAACTGAATCCAACAAAATCTAAATCAATTCCAATGGGATCACAAAATCTGCAAAATTGACAGTAACCCACAAACAAGATGAACCCATAAGATCAAAATCTGCAAAATGACAGTAACCCACAAACAAGAATATCTAAAAGATCAAAATCTGCAAACTATTGCAACCAAATTAATGGGGCTGCTGGACATATGATTGTCTAGACAGGAAATCGGGAACAACCTGAAATCGGGAAATCGGGAATCATACCTTCAAAAGTTCAAATGGCCTGTTGCGAATCCAAGTATCCAACTCCAGTACCTTCAAATAGCCTGCTGCAAATCGACCTCCAATCAAGCTCAAATTGACTGCTGCGAATCGAAATCGAACTCCTAACTCGAACTTTGGGTTAGGGAACGAATTTCATGCCTTTTGGAACAGAGAGGGCTGAGATCGGATCTAAATGCTTAATTGCTCTGGGGTCGCGACATGGAGAAGCCTTTAAACCCGATCAGTTTCAAAACGACATCACTTTTTTTTTTTTTTTCTGCGCGTACGCCTTCAGCGCTTTGGAGGACGCCTTGGAGAACGCCTCACCAGCGTCGTCGCCTAGCCACCGAAACACACTCAATTTCAGGCCTGGAATTCGCCTTTTGAGCCTTGGGGCGCGCTCTTTAATTCATTGATATTTACTTTGCCAAATTCCGCATCATAAAAATAAAAAAATTAACGAGTAGATGACTTTATATATACATATGTGAAAACAAGCCAAACGTTACACCAGCAAACATTAAGAAACAAACAAGAAAGTACAATACTCTAGCATCTAAAGTTCTAAACCTTCTCTGCATCCTAGCTATTCACACTATTACAATGACATAGTCTCTCTTTGACATTGTCTAGGAATTGGAAGTATGCATCTCTCCACTTCTTAAGCACTAAAGGACCACACACTCCCAAAAATCCTACAATGAACCCAAGAGCAACAGAAAGATTAAACTGTGGAATTTGATGCCCATTGTCCACATGATCTTGGATATTCTTATTATCTGGACCACTGCCATTAATAGGCATGCACTCATTTGGAAGTGGGGCACCACAAAGTTTTGGATTCCCCTCGAATGCAGAAGCATTGAAGCTTTGGATCTGAGTGCTTATTGGTATTTGTCCTTCAAGATTATTGTTTGAAACATTAAAATATTTCAAAAAATTAAGGCTTGCCAATGACGATGGGATTTTTCCAGACAAATGATTTGTGGAGAAATCCAATACCTCCAAATTCTTGAGGTCGGATATTTGCTCTGGAATGTTGCCGGAAAATTTGTTGTTGTGAAGTCCCAGATCATGGAGAAGCTGCAATTGGCCAATCTCAATAGGTATATTCCCACTAATGGTATTGTTGTTTATGTATATTGCTGGAGGGTAGTAAGACAATTTGTATTGTAAAAATGTTGCACCTTGGGATATGTAGATAGGCAATTCAAGTTCAGTATCATCTTCTTGAGCTGCTATCAGTTTAGATATAAACATAGGCAGCCTACAAAGATCCTTTGGAAATTCACCTGAAAGTAGGTTGGAACTCAATCTGATATAATAGAGCCTCGGAAGATTTCCCAACCAACTAGGAATTGACCCTGTGATTCTATTAAAAGACAGAAACAGGACCTCTAGCTTCTTGAGCGTAGATACCCATACAGGTATTTGACCAGTGAGCTCACAGTTATTCAAAGCTAAAATTCGAAGATTTTCAAATCCATCAATGCCTACCATGCCAAGATCAGCAGGCATTTCCTCACCTATAAAACTGGATTTAAAGGATAAGAATACGAGGCTTCTGCAATGCATCAGTATCTGCAGTGCCTTTGTAATATTGGTTAATCTATTAAAACCAACTGAAAGGAAGGACAAGGATTTCAATGATAGAATCTCAGGCTGTATTTCTCCCTCTAGATTGTTTCTACTCAGTCGAATTGCCTTCAGCATTTTGCACGAGTAGAGGCTTAGTGGCAAGGTACCAGAGAAGTTATTTTCCCTGAGGTCAAGTTTAGTAAGCTGACTAAGTTTGGAGAAATCAAATAATGAGATATCTCCTGCCAAGTTGTTGTCTCCCATACGTAGGTCTATAAGGTTTGTGCAATTCATCAGAGATGGGGGCAAAGAACCTTCTAGATTGTTGAAATCAAGGAGCATGAGTTGCAACTTGAATAGCTTACCAATACTTGCAGGGAGTACACCACTCAAGTCGTTAGAGGTAAGGTCAAATATTTTGAGGCTGGTGAGGTTGACAAGTCTTTCACTTATGGCTCCATGCAGTGAATTTTGAGGTAATGCAACCTCTTGGAGTGTTGAAACTGTGTAGATGTCATCTGGCAGAAAGCCAGACAGGTCATTGTAACCAGCACGAAAAACCTGGAGTTTCGAACACTTCCCCAATCCACGAGAAATACTGCCATTAAATTTATTCGAGGAAAAATCCAATAGCTGTATCAAGGGAGAATATAGACAAATAGAGGATGGGATAGAACCTGAGAAGGAGTTGTTTCTGACATTGAAACTAGTTAAATTCCAAACTTGTTGGAAGAAAGAAGGTGGAATTGCACCATGGAAGTG
The DNA here is from genome assembly GCF_002994745.2 of Rosa chinensis. Classification (NCBI taxonomy): domain Eukaryota; kingdom Viridiplantae; phylum Streptophyta; class Magnoliopsida; order Rosales; family Rosaceae; genus Rosa; species Rosa chinensis. Next base: position 19,340,462 of record NC_037091.1, on the reverse strand, counting down.
ATTGCTGGACAAATCCAGCACCCGGATACTGGATGGTAGGGAAAATGGTAGCTCTCCAGAAAGAAGGTTATAACTGAAATCTAAGATCTCAAGCTTATTCAAGGACAAAAACAATCCGGTTTGATCTAGCGAACCATGAAGTGAATTGTGAGAGAGATTCAAGTGGGTGAGATCTGTGAGATTTCCAAGTGATGATGAGGGGAAAACACCTCCTTTGAGTTTGAGGCCTTTGGAGGGTAAGCATAAATTGGTGACCAAACCATGGTCATTACAGGTGATGCCCTCCCAGTGGCAACAATTACTGGAAGTCCAATTTAAAGGAGGAGATAGAGTGAGGGCAAAAGATAAAAGAGAGATGTGTTCAGTTTGGTTGCATGCCTGAATCTTTGTATATATGTTGGAAGAGAATATGAAGAACAGGAGGAGAAGGAAGCCATAAGCCATTGGGTGATAAGGCTGTACTATCATGATTCTTCGATTATGTCAATTTATAGGGTAAAAGAGATTATGATTTTTTCATCTTTCGGACTGAGGGGTAAAAGAGCAAAAAAGATGGAGTAAGAAGCTTACGAATGAGAAATTAATATTAAACTTCAGTCTGTATTTTTTTGGTCTAGTGTAAACTTGAGTCTTCTCTTTGCCTTGAAGTCTTCCATTTCTTTTTAAAAGAAGAAAATGAGACCGAAAAAGAAGTCCTCTGCTACTTTTTTGCAGTAATAGTTGAAGTCTTTCTCTGCCTTTTCTGGTTTTCACATGATAGAAGAGAAGACAAACTTCATCAAGTCATTTTCATTAGGAAAGGAAGGTTTCGCTTTATCATCCTTTACCAGTATCTACCGTGAGTCTTTCAGTCAGTCATATTTAAATATGACTGAATCATTTGTTCAGTCCTTGAATGTTAACTTTCGATCAGAAAATGGATGGTAATACGTAAAGCTTTAATTAACATCATTCCCTGAATCTCTTACAAAGTATTTCAAGTTGTACTTTAACCGAGGTAATTTACAGGAGATTAGGAGGACGGTTTGAATGAAATTATGAAACAGTTGATTGCATGTATTTGCAGCACTATAATTAGGTGACTAGATCATTGATTAATGAATTCTGGATGATATATACCTGCAATAGTACGATATATGATGACCTATCATGTGAATAATTTATTCGTACGATATATCATCGCCTACCATGTGAATCATTTACGATATATGATGGCCTAACACGTGAATCATTTAATTATTCATACGATATATGATGACCTAACATATTTGTACGATATATGATGACCTACCATGTGAATCATTTACGATATATGTATGTGAATCATTTATTTGTCTGATATATGATGGCCTACCACGTAAATCATTTATTGATTTATTCGTTGTCGTATGTGAAGGCAAAGCTATAATACTTGACAGATGAATGTTTTGTAGTAGGAGGATTGAAATTTTAGATATTTCTCCATTGATCTTAACTTATTTTTGTTGATTATCTATCAATTTACCTTAACCTTTTGTTTAGTTTTTTTTTTTTTCCACTTTTTTTTTGTTTACAGACTTTGGTGTCATCTTGAGCATGTTTGTTGAGTATTGTTGTCTGCATTGCAGATCAAATTCAAAGGGAACTCAAGTCATGATCAGGTCTTCTGCCACTTCTTGTGGCATCTGCTGCGTCGACACAGATTTTCTTTTCTTAATTAATGGACCATTTACTGTTTTTCATTATAAATAAACTAGCACCAGGTCAAAAGTGGTCTTTTTAAACAAGCATATTTACCTTTCTCAAATTCATTGTTCTTTTGCTTTATCATACTGTATTGAGGAAAGGAATCTCATATGATCTGGAGTCTTCGTTATTAGGATCTTCTGTATCATCACAAGTTAATTAAGAGATTTGTATTACTACAGTTAGTCCTATAATTATGGATAGAATTAGCATCTTTGTTGTATAAAACGTTGTAAATTATTCTGAATGAATTGAAGTCATTACATATTATTCACACTATCAAATCTCTTTGGTATCAGAGCAATCGCTCTTGAGAACCTAGAAATCTACATAAACAAAATACCTCATGGCTGGTGACGAAGAACAACAGGTCATTAAACACAAGAAAGACCAAAGCTCTTCCAAGACCTCAAAACCATGGGAGAATTCCAATGATTGCCACCTGCTACTAGAGAAGTTGAATTCGATCAAACAGCCTTCAACCAATCTTGTTGGTAACATTCCTAACTATGAGGAGCTCTCAGGTAAAGCATTTGCCCTCTCACAAGATAATAAAGATGTAACATGGATCCTAGACAGTGGGGCTAGTGACCAAATAGTTTGTAATTCAGCTTTCCTCACATCTTTTCAACCTGTGCACAATCGTACAGTGAAGTTGCCGGATGGTACCACATTACATGTTTCTCACATTGGGACAGTGTCATTTTCTTCACACTTTGTCCTTCACAATGTTCTATGTGTCCCATTGTTTTACCTAAATCTCATCTCCATCAGCAAACTTGCATTTGATTCTTTTTATATCACCATATTTCTTAAACAAGTTTGTTTCATACAGGACCTTCAATCGGGGAGGATGATTGGGACGGGAACTGAAAGTGAGGGACTCTACTGTCTCAATCTGCCAAAGAAAGGAACATGCAATGTGGTGACCACCAAAACACATGACCTATGGCATCAAAGGCTCGGACATCCATCTAACAAAGTGTCTTTATTATTTCCCTTTTTGCAAAATAAATCTTGCAATGCAAGTCCTTGTTCCATTTTCCCTTTAGCTAAACAAACTAGAAGACCTTTTCCATTGAGTGTTTCTTCTAGTAATTCTTGTTTTGATTTGATTCATGCGGACATATGGGGTGGCTACCACGTCCCATCTCTTTCTGGGGCACAATATTTCTTAACCATAGTTGATGATCACTCTAGAAACACTTGGGTTTATCTCATGCATCACAAGTCAGAAACACGAGCCCTACTCATTCACTTTGTCAATTTAGTTGAGAATCAATTTGGCAAAAGAGTAAAAATTGTTACGAGTGACAGTGGTCCAGAATTTAAATGCACACAATTTTACTCTTCCAAGGGTATTTTACATCAGACCAGTTGCATCAACACGCCCCAACAGAATGGCGTCGCTGAGCGCAAACACAAGCACTTGTTAAACGTTGCTCGTGCACTTCTCTTTCAATCAAACTTGCCTAAACCATTTTGGGGGGATGCCATACTCACCGCTGCCTATCTACTAAATAGGACACCGACACCAATTTTGCAAGGTAAAACACCTTTTGAAACGTTATTTCACAAATCACCAAACTACTCTCATTTGTGTGTTTTTGGTTGTCGTTGCTTTGTGTCTACTCATCCACTCCGGCCCAGCAAGTTTGATCCACGCTCTACTGAGTGTATCTTCCTTGGTTACCCTCATGGTCAAAAGGGATATAAAGTCTATAGCCTAAAAGATAAGAAAATGTTAGTCTCACGAGATGTCATCTTCTTTGAAACCGAGTTTCCTTATCAATCCAAACTTTCCACATCTTCACCTTCTGTCAGTTTTCCAACACCTCCTCAACTCTTTCCTTCTTTATCTACCTCACCTCACATTGATGACGATCAAATCTTGTCAAATCCCTCCGAATCAAATCTAATCTCACAACTTCCGCTGATATCAATCCCACAAATCACTCGGAATCAAATCTTGATTCTAATCCCACAACTTCCGCTGATATTAATCCCACAAATCACTCGGAATCAAATCTTGAATCTAATCCCACAACTTCCACTGATATCAATCCCACAAATCACTCGGATTCAAATATTCCACCATCTCATTTTCCAAATACGTCACCACCAAACTTATCCGTATCCCAAGATGCAATACCTCATTCTTCATTGCCACAACCACGAAGATCATCACGGCCAACTAGAACTCCAACCACATTGCAAAGCTTTCATATTGAGGCAGCCCTTCCTTCACGTACTGCACCATCATCTTCCACGAGCGAGGTTACTCATCCAGGTACCCCTCATTCTATTGCTCATGTTTTATCCTATGATAGACTCTCTCCTACACATAAAGCTTTCATTGTTAACATTACACTCGAAAAGGAACCTAGATCTTTCTCTCAGGCTATCCTTGAACCACGATGGAGAGAAGCTATGGACAAAGAGATTCAAGCTCTTCAAGAAAACAAGACATGGAGTTTGGTGCCTCTCCCCTCTGACAAGAAACCAATCGGTTGCAAGTGGGTTTACAAGATCAAACACAACCCAGATGGCACAGTAGAGAGGTATAAAGCTCGTTTGGTTGCAAAAGGTTATAGTCAAGTTGCAGGGATTGATTACCGCGAGACTTTTGCTCCGGTGGCCAAACTAACAACAGTTCGAGTGTTACTCAGCCTTGCAGCTCTTCAAGGTTGGCATCTTCATCAACTAGATGTCAATAATGCTTTCCTAAACGGTGACCTCTATGAAGATGTGTACATGAAGTTGCCTCCTGGTTTCGAATGAAAGGGGGAGAATAGAGTTTGCAAGTTACACAAATCATTGTATGGCCTCAAGCAAGCATCGAGGTAGTGGTTTTTGAAACTTTCTGGTGCTCTCAAGGCTGCCGGATTCAATCAGTCTTGGTCTGATTACTCACTCTTCGTCCGACACGCTCAAGGTAGATTCACAGCCTTGCTAGTCTATGTTGACGATGTTATACTGGCAGGAAAAAACTTACAAGACATCATGGAGACAAAGTACTTCCTTGCGAGTCATTTCAAGCTCAAAGATATGGGTAAGTTAAGGTACTTCCTTGGAATAGAGGTGGCAAGGTCCAAGCAAGGCATTGTTTTATGCCAACGAAAGTATGCATTAGAGGTCCTTGAAGATGCAGGCTTCCTAGGTGCTAAACCATCTCGATTCCTAATTGATCAGAACTTGGTGCTAATGCAAGGTGAAGGGGTCGTTTTAAAGGATGCCTCTCAGTATCGCAGATTAGTTGGAAGGCTCATATACCTCACAGTCACGAGACCAGACCTCGTGTATGTTATACATATCCTAAGTCAATTTATGGATAACCCTAGACAACCTCATCTAGATGCAGCTTACAAGGTGTTGAGATATGTTAAGCAGACACCAGGACAAGGAATACTTTTGCCTTCCACAGGACAATTGGAGATCAAGGCGTATTGTGATGCAGATTGGGCACGTTGCAAGGACACAAGAAGATCAACTACTGGCTACTGTATTTTCTTAGGCAACGCACCCATCTCATGGAAAACAAAAAAGCAAGGAACAGTGTCTCGTTCTAGTGCATAAGCGGAGTACAGATCTATGGCAACAACATGCTGTGAGATTACGTGGCTTCGAAGTTTATTAAGAGATTTGAATGTTAAACATGCACATGCAGTTAAATTGTTCTGTGATAATCAGGCTGCCATTCATATAGCATCAAATCCCGTCTTCCACGAACGCACAAAGCATATTGAGATAGATTGCCATGTTGTGCGGGAAAAAGTATAGAGGGGGCTAGTCAAAACCATGCATATTCGAACAAAGGAACAACCAGCTGACTTGTTCACCAAGCGCTGGGTTCGAAGCAATTTTCAGCACTATTGAGCAAGTTGGGTGTAATTAACATACACTCCAACTTGAGGGGGAGTATTAAGGAAAGGAATCTCATATGATCTGGAGTCTTTGTTATTGGGATCTTCTGTATCATCACAAGTAAATTAAGAGATTTGTATTACTATAGTTAGTCCTATTGACAGAACCCGCCCCGGATTTCACCCCGAAATCCGGAGTGGCCCTGCGGGGCCCACCTTAGTGATAACTCTACCGAGAACTGGTCGAGTCACCCCTAAAGTGGACTACCCAAAACAGTAACCCACAATAGATCAGAGCCAAACAAAGAAGTGCGGAAGCTATTCGTCAACTATGCCTCGAACCCCGTACGCACGACCTCAACTAATAACGCCTGCAAACTGGGCATTAGAAACCGAAAGGCCCAGGGGAAAGTAGATGAAAAACGTTAGCGTGAGTGGACAAAAATAAACAAATTATCAAGAAAAAGATTTCATACTTTCCCACATTTATTTCTTAAAAAAAATTTCCCGATGCATGCAACATTTATAAAACGTATGTCTTTAAAACTCGGAGTCTCGTGAAAACATACCAGTCCCCGCTGGCTAAAAGAATCGGACTAGCCCCGCTAGTCAAGTAACAAATAGTAGAATATGGGGAAGGGACATCACCATACGGGTAAAGGAGCCCCTTAGGCTCAACCTACCCTCGACTACCACTCACACATAGATTGTGTGAGGAGGAGAACTAATAACCTCGACTGCCACCCACGTGAGGAGGAGAATAAATCACCTCGACTGCCACTCACAAACACAAAGTAAGTGAGGAGGAGAATAAGCTACCTCAACTGCCACTCACAAACGCAAAGTAAGTGAGGAGGAGACCTAATCGAATGACTCGAGTATGGTGAGGAAATCATTCAAAATCCATAAAATCCGAAAGGCTTTCCCAATATCTCACGAGAAAACAAATAAATATTCCAATGACGTGACCCCGCACGCCAAATACTCTCAAATTCAGAACCAAACCCGGAATTTAGTACGAGCACAAATTCCTTCGGAAAAAAATCTCATTTCCAATAATATTCCAGAATATCTCAAAATTGACTACTAAATATAATATGTAATCCAAAAATCATCTCGGTAAAGTAAGTCGTCGGAAAAATCACGTAAATCATATTTTCAAATAATAATCATATATTCCAAAACCAATTCCGAAAGTCATACCGAGATAAATCATAATTAAATTCCAAAATCAATTCATATGCTCGGAAAGTGATAGTTAATTAAATAGAACGTACTTTAGTAAATAAATGCATGCATCACTTATTTAAAAACAAACAAAAGTCCACTCACAGTACTATTGGGCGACCACGCAAACGAGTTCCTTCATCGAGCAATAGCTCGGTACGTCGTCCTGTACACAATTATGTTTCCGTAAACAGCAATCCGATAAAATAAATACGAACCTAAACGAAACTCGAAAATCCCTATCTCCATTACTTCTCAAATTCCACCCAAATCTCTTCCACAACACTACTTCCTCAATTTACATATTCCACAATGAAAACGAGGGAAATCCGACGGCCGGATTTCCCACAATTCCATCACAAAACTTCAAACTTCGGAAATTCACAAACAATTCCAAACTCCTCCAAAATTCACCAAACTTCACATACAAGCTCTACAACAATATACACTTTAATGGGCTAAAAACTGAAATTAAAACACTGACATATAAGCCTCCACGCGCCACCAACAGTGGCAGCGCGTGGGCCCCACGCGCCGGCGGCCACCACCTCCGATGGCCACCAAACTCCGGCACTAGCATCTACACAACAAGCCCAACCAACTTCCCAACTACAACATCATCCAATATTACCTCGAAGTGGTCGAATCAAGCTGGTGAAGGAAAGCCCCGAAGCCTCAAGAACCCTAGAAATGAAAAATCATCAATTCGATATCTACACTGCAAATTGGATTGAACAACCTTAGGGGAAATGATCACCATCAAAAACCGAACCTTCGATGCTAACCTGGTGGCCGGAGGTGGCCGGAATGGCCGGAAATCGGCGAAACCCCAAAACTGCAACCGGAGCAAACCTTGCTTCGATCCGAGCTTTTCCGGCCAAATCGTCAAAAACTAAGGGCACCAGCGTGACCAGGGGGAGGAGGCGACCCTGTGGTGGCCGGCTTTCTGCCGGGTGATGGCCGGACGGCGGCCAATCGAAGGGAAGAAGAAGGATCCGAAAGGGAAAGAAGAGAGGTCGGGGGAGAGGAGAGAGAAGGTAGATTTCCGGAAATGGAAATCTACCACAGTAACTTTCTATATATATAGAAAGTTACCATGAACAGTAACATTCACATTTTCGCTTATAACTTTCGCATACGAGCTCCGATTTTTACGTACCACATATGCACGCGCTCGGTTTAACGTTCTCTACAACTTTCATGAAGAACATTTTCTCAAATTTTGACCCGAACAAAAAGTCAACTTTTAGGGCCACTAAAAGTATCGAAACAAAGTAAAAAGTGAAAGTAATTGTCGTTTACCGTCCAAATGACTAGTAAACTGGTAAATTGAGGTACGGGACGTTACACCTATAATTATGGATATAATTAGCATCTTTGTTGTATAAAACGTTGTAAATTATTCTGAATGAATTGAAGTCATTACATATTATTCACACTATCAAATCTCTTTATACTGTGCTTTTCTTTAAATGGAAATTGGTCAAGGTTTGCAGTTGGTCAGGTTAATGTAGTTTACATGATGCTTCACTTTGGTCCATATCTCCAAATTTGGAAATTACAGGAACTTGCAATCGACTCCAATTTTAGAGCAAACTCTGTTGCTACATGTCGAACTGTCTCCCAGACTTTTATAGAAGAGCCAATGGAAGAGTGCCGATGACCATGTATGTATATAGAGGAAAGAATAGAGAAGATCGAGCTTAGAGAACCATACAAGTATTGTTCAGAGAGAGAGAGAGAGAGAGAGAGAGAGAATGACCATATAGGTATTTGACCAATCAGCTCTCAAAGACAAAACTAAATCTGAAGATGATAGAATGCGTCGGACTTCTAGAGTTTGTTCACAGCATTTCCTTACCTACAAAACTACATGTAAAGTACAGAAGTCATAGTTTTGCAATGCATTGTTGTACATACTAGTTGGTACGTCACTACAATTTGGCACTATTAGCTGGGGCCCGTAGGAATACCCAGGTACCAGGCCATGGGCCGGACTCACATCCTACCATGATGGTGCATGTCAGGGACGACACCCTGGGCACAAAGGGCCTCGGACTTGATTAACACAATCCATCTGAATACACACCAGAAAGTTGATATAAGGGACAATATGCGTTCCACATCGAAGATAAGGGAAACTCCTTTCCCATGCTCGAGTATTAAGGCATCAGCACAACCACCTTTTACGGGTAATAACTCTTTTTTCCACTATTTACACTGCATATATATATATATATATATATATATTTGTATCTCACTCAGGCATCGGAGAGGCGTAAACAGTCCGGACGGTTTACCCCTCTAACGTTGTGTTCTTGATAACAGGATTTGGGAGTTAGATCGGTACCGCAGGAGGCAGGAGCTGTGTTCTTGATAACAGGATTTGGGAGTTAGATCGGTACCCCAGGAGGTATAACATTCTGTGTGAGGTTCTCGGAGAAAGCCACCAGAAACAATTGTTATCTTCATTTCCCCTGTGGAACATGTTACTTTGTTCACACCGCACGAGAGGAAGGAGGTTCCTAACCAATCATTTGAAATTATCTTCAAAACTTCCAACCCATCTATGTGCAAATGTGATTTGGGAGTCCTTGGATATTACAAAGAGATGATAGAATAAGCAAATTTTGAAGCAATAGTGATTCAGGGATCCGTGAAGTACTTGTTCAATGCTGCAATATGTAAATTATTGTTTCATATATATCAGTAGCAGTATTTATACAAGTTATTGCTCCCAGCTGGATTCATTACAATTTGATTTTCCTTCAAAACTTTGAACCATTCAGTATGGTGAAGACAACTCTAGGGGGAAACTGCATGTTCTGTAAATACAAAGATGCAGGTGCAAAATCCAAATCTGTAAAATAACTAAGTGAGTTACAAAATACTTACGCTGAAAAAGAAAATTTATCACTACAATCCAATTTCACCTGGATCTCATCACTACTGGGACACTCCATCTGCTTCTGTCTCTGGTCAAATATCATCTTTTTAACAGTCCGGCGTGTCTCTGAATCCAGGTCTGGGGGATCCGGTTCAACCTTTTGAGTGTCTGTCTCTGGATCACCTTTCACCAAATATTTCCACCCCTCTGACTGGTTGGGATGATCTGCCGATGATATGATATCCAGAATTACTCAACATTGGGGAAAATTAAGGATTTTGAAGCCAAAGATGAATTTATAGGATGGGATCCAAACCTCTTATTTAGTTCTAGAGATCTATCGATCTGTAAAGATACAAGCCAAGGTAGGGATGTCGATCGAGTTTCTATCTTTGACGTAGTCAAAGATGATAGATTCCACATCATACTGGAATAACCATTGGTTTGTTTATTTTCCTCTCTTTGACTCTCCCCTGATTTTAGTGAAGTTTATCTGTACTTCAACAACTTGTAACTCCTCTAGCTATATATTTCTCAACTTACACTACTAGCAAAAAGAGCAACACACACAGATTTTAAACACACTGACATTCACACTGATAAAAAATCAGTGGGTTTTAACTTGTAGATACAGACATCCGTGAGAATTGAATGAGTGGGTCCCATACATGAAAATACTGACACATTTACTCACTGAAATCAGTGTGTCTAGATTTTCTCACAGATATCTGTATGTACCAAGTATTTTGTCAATACTGATATCTGTGTAAAACATTTATACACAGATATCTGTGTGAATTTGAAATAACAACAAATATCTGTATGAAGTTTTACACAGATATCTGTTACAATTGCTACTTTTCCACAGATATCCGTGTGAATATTTGATTGACATATACGATGTGACATGTTTGCATCTCACACGGATATCAGTTGTATTATAGTTGTTAATACATACTGATATCAGTGTGTGTTGAGGAATATACAAAATGGACTGATATTAATTTATTTAGAAATCAACAACAACATCAGATATTAATTTCACACGGATATCAGTTGTATTATCGTTGTTAATACATACTGGTATCAGTATGTGTTGAGGAATATAAAAAATGGACTGATATTAATTTATTTAGAAATCAACAACAACATCAAATATTAATTTCACACCGATATCAGTGAGTTTTGAATCAATCTCACACGGATATCAGTGAGAGTTTTGCAAAACAATTCCCAAGAATTAATAGCACGGAGACCTTTCTACTTCTCCAATCTCTCTCCTCCCTTATTGATCAAAGAAACGAATCTCTATCTCTCCTCAGCCTCATATTTTTGAATGCCCCTTTCTTAACTCTTCTTCTCCTCTCTCTCTGCTACCGGGCTGGCTCTTTCCTTCAATCTCTTTTGTCTACTGTGATTCCTCAATAAAATTGGTTGATCTACTGCAATGGTGAAGAAAGAGTTGCAAAAGAGGTACTGTCTTTCACAATTTTGATTTTGTTTTGGCATCTGATTTCATATATGTACTTACTTTTTCATTTATATTTTATAGCTTTGCTTGTTCGACATCATTTTCAACCTGGAAGGCTCCGATCTACCAAAGGCCCCAACTTCCCAATGTCGCAATCTCTCAATCTGTGATCTTTTTGGTTTCTGGGTTTTGTGTGGTGGGTTTTTGTTAATTTTCAGTTTGGGTTTCACAAAGTTGAGATTGAAGATGGTTGCCAAGTTGTGGGTTTTGATTACTTTGAAGAAATTTTGGTCGGAATCTACGTCTCTCAAAACGATAACGTCCCCAACATCGATAAGTTTGCCAAGACCTTCCTCCTAATCGGCAACCTCGAAGAGACTTACCGGAAGCCCAAGAAAAGGGAGAGAGACGAGATCGAGATCAAGATCTAGATCTAATTATTATCACTAAATATAATTATATTAATTAATATCATATTATGTAAATAAAAAAATGCTAAAATTATAATTGTATAAAAGAGATGAATTTTTTTATTTTTTTAAATCTCATCAGTTCTCACACTGATGTTAAATACCAAAGACTTTTAATGGTATATACCGGATATTGGTGTAGAGCTGGGTCCCACTAAAGATTCACACTGATTTTTTTATCAGTGGAGGAAGACCAAAGACCACGGCACCAAATGAAACAGACGTAGCATCTGTGAGTGTAGGGTAGCCATTGGGCTTCCCATACAGATTTCAGTAGCTATTAGGTTCTATACACACTGATTTTAATCAATGTGTATAGCTCTTTTTGCTAGTAGTGTTAAATGAGTTTCTGTGACACTGAGTCACCATGGGGGCATGAGTGAAACCCTTTGATCATCTTTTAAGGAAAAAAAAAAAACTGGTGTAAACAAAATATTGGATCATCTAGCTATTACATTTTGTAACTTAAACATGAGTTTAGTAAAGCTTATATGTAGTTTAACAACTTGTAATATGTTTAGCTATTTATTTTCATAACTTGTAAATAAGCTTCTCCTGACACTCACGTGAATGTCTAATCAGTGTCAAAGCACCATCAGTGGATTTCATGAACTCAATGAGAGGTTCTGTACTAAACCCATCCTATAGAATCATCTGCTGCCTTCAGCCCCTTACCTTCATCTCAAAGCTTGAGTCGAGTGACCTCAAATTCACCAGCTGCAACACAAAAGAGTAGATATATTGTTGTTACATTTTAATATTTTATTTATTATTGAAATTAAATTTGGGTGAATTTATTTTGTGTTTAAAATCTGAATTTATTTGTGTGTTTAAATTCAGAATTTATTTTGAATTTTATTTTGTAACTCATGGTGTTTTATTTTGATTTATTTTGGGTTTTAATTCTTGTAACCTATGGCTTTTGGTTACTACCCTATTAATGGTAGGGAGTGTCCTAAGAGCCTATAAATAGCACCATTTGTTGCATGCTCAAACACATCATTGTTTTTACGTAATACTATTACGATACACTACTATTCACCCATCCACTTTCTTTCCAAAAATCCCCCAAAGTGTCTTGTGTGTTTTTTGGCCAAAGAAATGTGTTCTTTTGGTGGAGTTTTGGGTTCCTCCAATTTGTGCAGATTGGTGTGAGCCACACAACTTGTTGTTAGGCTGTTGTATCCTGGAGGGGACAAGTCAAGAGATTTCTGGTGCACTGGCATTGTTCCGCAGAGGGCTTGAATCTCCTTAAAGAAAGAGAGATACCCGTGCCTTAGCCTATTGTCAACGAGTTTCTCATATAGAAATTATAATTTTATTGTAATTTCACCAACATATATCAGCAAAAAGAAAGGAAATAGTTAATAGATGAGTGTAACATGCATGTCCAAGATGCTGATTGAAACAAATCAAATAAATGGACTTGCGTTTCTTTCCAGCGCCATCAGAAAGCAATGCCCTTGTTCACGTTTCCTTTCCACTGCTCATGTTTTTTCTTGTTTGCTCTCGTTTGTCAGGCCTCGTTCATGTTTCTTTCCACTGTTCACATTTTCTTGCAACTGCAAGACTGAGGTGTTTGGGGCATAAAGTTATTTTTATTTTATGTCAAGTAAAATAAAACAGACAGAAAGAAAAATGTAATTCTTTCTGGATTTTAGTAAAGAAATTACTTTTTACTTTGAAATATTGATTGTGTATCAAAACATTGTAATCTATCACTTATCTGATGAAGTTGTAGATAGTGGTTACCCTTATCGGTTCAATATACATGTATAATTAGGACTCTTACATTTTTTGACGTAAATTTTATTCACACATTGTTAAATACTAGATACACCATACATATCCTACTTAAATACACCATCTATTAACTTTTTTATTTGCACAATTCCAAACTTCCTAAACTATCTCATTCACAATGCACCATACCTATTCACTAAATACACATTTATTTTTTGTTTTTTATTTATCTACCATCTTAACTTGAAAAACCATTGCTTGGGTATCAGATGGCTTTCCTAAGCAAACTTGCACCATTGCTTGCATGCCTTTGGTGGTAGTAATTAAGGTGGACGAGGGTGTGGGCACAGGTAATACATGGAAGTTGGATGAGAGGAAGGTATGTGTGCACTTTGCAAGAGAAATCTTGAGAGATGGGTTTCATGGATCCAGAGTGTCATGGAGGAGTGGATGCGAAAAACTTCTGTAGGGATGCAAGCAAGTTTTGATATGTTGGAAGGTGAATTTTGGACAGAGAGGATTGGCATTGAGACATGGGTATGTGCCTTCCGTGTTTCATCATGACCAGGCAATCCTGCTAAGCGTTTCTCCATCCTGTTTAAGGAGCATACGAAATGGGAGTGGAAGGATCTACAGCCGTGGTGATCAAAGGGACAATTTAAAAGCCATGAAAAACAAGTTTCAGTAGTTTATCAAACAACAATTGAAATTAAAAACATAAATTTTGTAGTATATACAATTCAATCAAATATAGAGAAGTCATACCTTAATTGAGGGTTGAGAAACACCAATATCAAAATCTATTACGATGTTACCGATTTTCTTTAAAACTATAGATGTTCATCGATTAGTGTCGTTAACTCTAACTAGGATTCTAATTTTGCATCTTCATTCATGTAGAGAAGAAGAAAACTCCAAAACGGAATAGTATTTTTGACGCGGGAAGCGTGAACACGATAGTAAGAGGCTCCGTCAAGCGTCGAAAGTCATATGAGATGAGCTAGAATCCACTAGCAATTACGGGCACAACCGTAAGAAACATAGAGAAACTTCTCTAATATTTAGTTTTTTATTGATAACTTAAATCAAAATTACAATCTAAGAGGTGCCTTATATAGGGCACATAGCATAAACCTAATACAATTAGAAAACATAAAGAACAATTTATTGTAAACTAAAATTGGGAAACCTAATTAAACCTGATTAAATAAAAATCAGAAATAGAATCTTAGATACTAAAGAATATTACGTTTGGAATCTCAATCAAGATTTTGCTCGAGAATCCCGATATATCCAAAAGAGTAATTTATGATTAATTTCATCATTAAGAAGCCTATTTGAATACCAATTTCCAATATTCAAATTATTTTTCTTTAATTTGAAGATACTTCTTTCTTTTTGAGATTTTTTGTTGAAATTGGCGAAAATTTCATCCTACATCAGTCTCCTCCACTTGAAAAGAACTCGACCTCCAGTTCCTCTTGTATGCAGCTTGATCATTAGTAGGAATAAAACATGATAAGCCGTCAACTTCAATATTCTCAAAATTAAAAGGTATCACCATGAATGCAATACCGTAGACAAGTTTAGAATAAGCATCTTGAAACTTGAACTCCTCCACTTGAAAAGGAATGGGCATTGACTTCTCCTTGGGTTGATCTTGAACATAATTAGGCATGCATGACATGGATATCGATGTGATGAATGAATCTGCTTATTTGTCTTTAATGAGTTTTTCTTCAATCTTCAAAGTGGCTTCTTCATGTTCCTTTTCACATACCTCTCTTGATGTTCTTCCTTCCAGGCTTGATTTTAATTTTGTGCGACTCCCACCTAAATAAATATGTGTTGTCTTTGCAATAACCACTTTTGATGCTTTCATGCTATGGTCTTCCAAAAAGCACATTAGTGTCGTCTATGTCAATCACATGACAAGTAATCTCTTCTTTATAAAATTTTCCCATAAAGACAGGAACTTTACAAACTTCTGTTACTTGTGCATATTCATCATCCCCAAATGGAATTCAATATGGATCACTCAGCTTCACTGTCGGTAATTGAAAATAATCCACAACTTTGTTAGCTACAAAGTTCTCTCATAGGCCATTGTCAATTATTACCGAGCATACCTTGTCTTTGATGATACATGTAGTTCGGAAGTCATCGTAATCCGGCGTTGCGAATATCCAACGTTCCATGTTTCTTCTTCTTTTTTTTTTTTTTGGATTGATGAGGTTGTCTTAGGGAAAATCCCTTGGCATGTTCCTCTTCAACGAAACTTTCTTTGATAGATACTTTACGACCATCGTCGTTGAGGTTGGTGGTAGTGAACTTCTCCCTTGGATAGTCATCTGCTAAGGAGCGGGCGATACCCGCTCTGATACCAAATGATGCAGGAAGCATGAACACGATAATAAGAGGCTCCGTCAAGTGTCGAAAACTATATGAGATGAGCTAGAATCCACTAGCAATTACAGGCACAGTCGTAAGAAACATAGAGAAACTTCTCTAATATTTAGTTTTTTGTTGATAACTTGAATCAAAATTACAATCTAAGAGGTACCTTATATAGGGCACATAGCATAAACCTAATACAACTAGAAAACATAAAGAACAATTTATTGTAAACTAAAATTGGGAAATCTAATTAAACCTTATTAAATAAAAATCAGAAATAAATCTTAAATACTAAAAAATATTACGCTTAGGAAACCTAGTTAGGAAAAATAATATTAAGAAAAATAATTTGAATCTCGTCCTACATCAATTTTCCAACTATGTTTCTTTATTTTTGATATAAATGTCTTTTTTGATAATTTAACGTGCCCATAAAATCTGATGTTGTGTGTATTTTTTTTTTTTTTTTTTGAAAAGGGTTTGGAACCCAGCCTAGCTGGGAGGCTCAGCCCCACGCCCGGTTCCATTTATTGAATTAAAATTTTGCATCGGGGGGACATATAACCTGAACCCCGAGCTACACAAGAAAGATTACAAAGATCCTCACAGAGAACGTCCTGAATAATAACAGGAGTCTCTTCTAAAGAAAACGCATCTAAATTACCACATCTAGCAAGGTGGGCTAATCTATCGGCCACACCATTTGCTTCGCGACATATATGTTGAAAATGAAATAAAGTAAAAGCATTAACATACCTTCTACAATCATCCAAGATCCTTCCAATGCTCGAAAAATCATCATCAGTTGCACGTAATGCACTCACCAAGTTCACGCAGTCACTTTCAACAATAATTTCCTTCCAATCCTGTTGAATTGCAATTAACAACCCCGCCCTAAGAGCTTCGGCCTCCATATGAATGGCTGATTGTGCAAAGTGAAAAGGTCGCACAAAAGTAGCCATGCACGTTCCTTCAAAGTTTCTGACCACAACCCCTACACCTCCACCACCAGTTTCTGTGCAAAAACTTCCATCTATATTAATTTTCAACCTTCCTCTTGGTGGACAAGTCCACTTGATAAGTGATCTCTTAGCCTTCCCTCCTTGACGTTTATGTAATTGCTTATATTCATGAAGAAATGATTTAGCCCATGCATGCATGTTAGTGGGGTTGGAAACTGATGCTTTCCAAACTATATTATTTCGCTCCATCCAAACCACCCAAAGGGCCATCAAGAAGTACTCCAGCTTCTCACCATTAAGTGCATCAACCATATACCAAAACCAAACGTCAAGAACAATAGAGGGGTGCTTACCAGGTTGTAACTCGAGCGAACTATGCATCCAGAAAGTTCTCAAGGCATCACAGTTTTTGAACAAGTGTAGGCTATCTTCCACACCATTAGAACAGTACACACATCTCACGTCTGAGAGCTGGACCCTCTTAGCTAGGGTAGCTCGAGTGGGTAACATTCCCTTGACCAGACGCCATGCATGCATACGTACCTTAGGAGGTACGTTAACTTTCCATAGCTTTCCCCATAACCTTGCACGATCTGCCCCGAAGCTGGAGCCTGATGTCGTCCTCTCCAAAGTGTCCATAACACGAGCCACATGATATCCATTTTTCACACTATACCTCCCCTTCTTATCAAAATGACACACAAGCCTATCAATCCCTCCACTTAGACTCAGAGGGATTTTCATAATATTAACAACTTCCATAGGTGTAAATAGCTCATGTAATAACCATTCCTGCCAATCCCCAGTCTCCTCATCAATGAGATCTACAACTCTAAGATCCTCCGCACCCTGCATGGGGATGGAAAAAGGTTTGAAACGATAGGGTAGAGGCACCCATGGATCGTTCCAAATCGAAATATCCTCCCCATTGCCCACCTGAAATCTCAACCCCTTTTTCAACAAATCCCTCCCTTTCATAATACTCCTCCACGAAAAAGACGCACCCTTATGCAAAACAGCATGCATGAAATCAGTATTAGGAAAATAACGTGCCTTAAATACCTGAGCAAGCAAAGAATCCGGCCTGCAGATTAACCTCCATCCTTGCTTAGCAAGCAAGGCCGTGTTAAACAAGTGCATGTCCCTGAACCCTAAGCCACCCTCCTTCTTTGGTGCACAGAGCTTGTCCCATGCCACCCAATGGATCTTCCTCTCCGCGCCAAATTCTCCCCACCAAAACCGAGCCATCAGTCGATGCATCTCATCACATAAGTGTTTAGGTAATTCGAAGCAACTCATCACATATGTTGGAATAGACTGCACCACAGCTTTTATTAACACCTCTTTCCCTGCCGTGCTTAGAGTTTTGTTTCTCCAACCCTGCGTCCTCGTCCTCACTCTATCAACCAAGTACCGGAAGGCCTCATCTTTAGAGTAACTGAGTTCTGTAGGTAAACCTAGATATTTATCGTGCTTGTCCACCCTTTTCACGCCCAACACACAAGCCAAATCATCCTGCTTCCATCTCGGAACATTCTTGCTAAACGATATGCAACTCTTCTCATAATTAATCTGTTGCCCAGACATCTGCTCATACTTCTGGAAAATATCTCTCATGCACAAGATATCAGTGGTCTCTGCTTTAGAAAAAATGAACGAGTCATCTGCAAAGAAAAGATGGCTAATAGCAGGTGCTTGTCTAACTCCATGCATAAGGTCATTACGCTCAGCCTCCTTGATCATTCTTGACAGCACCTCAGCACATAGAAGAAATAGATACGGTGATATTGCATCACCTTGTCTAAGTCCTCGAGAAGGGTAAATATTGCCACACGGATCACCATTCACGAGAAACGAGTAGCTTACTGTACGAACACAAGCCATAGTCCATCTAATCCAGGTAGCTCCAAAACCCAATTTGTCCAAGACTGCTTCCAAAAAATCCCATTCAACCCTATCATACGCCTTACTCATATCCAATTTAAGAGCACAAAAACCCACATTACCTCTTCTACGACGCTTGAGACAGTGAGAAATCTCAAATGCAAGCAAAGAATTATCCGAAATTAATCTTCCGGGAACAAAGGCACTCTGTTGTTGTGAGATGATATCATCCAAGAGGGGCTTCAATCTATTTGCTAAAACTTTAGACCCAATCTTATATATAACATTACACAAACTGATAGGTCGAAGCTGATGGACAAACTCTGGATTCTTCACTTTCGGAATTAGGGTTACCCAAGTACAGTTGATCTGTTTGAGAAGGTCTTCGGAATTCAAGAATTGTCTCACTGCCTCCACCACATCCGATCCCACAACGTCCCAAAACTGTTGGTAGAACGCCGGGGAAAAGCCATCAGGCCCCGGAGCTTTTGAGGGGTGCATCTGTTTCAAAGCCTTATAAACTTCCTCCTCCTTGATCTCACTATTCAACCGGGTATTCTCCTCATCAGAGAGTATATTTGTCACAAAGCTCAAGTCACCCTCACCCAGAGTAGGCACTAATGAAGTAAACAACTTCTCATAATAACGTAGAATAATCTCCTCCATTTCTTTTTCTTCGCTACACCACACTCCATCCTCATTGAAAAGTCCCTTCAAAGTATTCTTTTTTTTTTTTTCCGATTGCTAGCCTTCTGATGATAATATTTTGTGTTTAAGTCACTTTCGGCTAGCCAAAGTACACGAGACCTCTGTTGCCAAAAAATTTGTTCCTTTTGCAAAAGCTCCTGCAGTTCTTTTTCAAGGGCAACCCGTTCCTCCAAACAAGGAGAGGACAACGTGCTATCATAAAAAGCAGCCAATTTCTCTCTAACCATTTGTATCTCTTCTCGTAGCTTACCAAACCGAGTCCTACTCCAACTTAACAACATTTCCCTTGAATTTGAAATTTTGTTACAAACTTTTGTAAAAGGGCATGACCCTGTAGCAGTCTCCCATCCCGCTTCAACCACATCTCTACAATCATTCTCTCGAAGCCAAAAGTCTTCGAAACGAAACTTCTTTTTCCGCTTTTTTCTTCTGGTTCTCTTGCATCGAACTTGAACTAAGATGGGAAGATGATCTGATTCATTGGGATTCAAGTGTACCACTCTTGCTGCCGGGAACATTTGTAACCAGCTTGGATTTGCAACAAATCGATCAAGCCGAATTTTAATCTCCTCACCATTTCTATTCCCCCTCCAAGTGAACTGCGGCCCCGAGAAAAACAAATCCTTCAAACCACTAACCTCCAGAGCTTCACGAAAGCCATCCATCTGTCTTTCCCCTCTCAACGGGCCACCTTCTTTTTCCATTGAAGAAAGTATCTCATTAAAATCCCCACCGAGAAGCCACGGATAGTTACCTTGGCCTCCAAGATTCTTTATCAAATTCCATGTAAGGTGCCTGTTTGCCACCTTGGGTTGCCCATAAATACCTGTGAATCTCCAAACCTGGTGCCCTGACATCTCATTAACAATAACATCAATGTGACTGTCACTATAAGACTTTAAAGACACCGTAATATCATCATTCCATAATAAACAAAGGCCACCAGCTCTACTAATTCTTTTTCCATGTTTTTTCCGAACAAACTGACAGTTAACAGTAAACGCATTTCGCCATCCAAGCTTTCTACGAACAGAATCCATTTCACGAACAGTACATCTAGTCTCTGATAAAAAAACCAATTTGGGAAAGTGAAGGGTCACCAACCCTTTTAGCCCATCAACTGTCCAAGGGTTCCCAATCCCTTGGCAGTTCCAGCATAAAGCATTCATGGCTCGTGATGGGTCCGGCTTCGACCCATCACGGAGGGACGATCAGGAGTACGCCCTGGACTCATCTTTGGTGAAGCAGAAACCTTGCGTAGCACAAACCCCGTCTTTGTTGTCTTACCTTGCTTTTTCTTCGGAGATCCAATACTTTCCAAGCACCCCCTAGTCATTCTGCCAAGTACACCCTTGTCCTGGATACCATGTAAGTCTCCATGCACCAAATCATGCACGTCCCCATGCACCAAGCCAGTTAAAACACCACCCTTCACACCTTGCATGTCCACCTTCTTCTTTGCATGCGAAACCCCCCCATTCTTTCTTCCATGCAAAAACCCCACTTTGCCATGCACGTTCCCATTTCCCATTCCATGCACGTCACCCACCTTTACACCCTCCATGTCAGAGTTAATTTTGCAAGGAGTTGAGGTCCCACAACTACCTACCGCTGTATTAGGCCCAAAAACACTCAACGGCAACGCAGTCAACTCCGTATTCTTCTCCCGCAAAATCTCCATTACATCTAAATCTTTTAATTGCCGAGAAGTCAGCTGCGTGCTATTGGGATCTAAACAACTCCCAGAATTCAAATTATGATTACCGTCGAATGCCTTACCAAAACAATCCACCCTCTGTGAATGCACAATTAATGCCGACGCAGACTAACCATAACAGGTACATCCCGCAAGACACCGCCACCTCCCTTCTCCCCCACCGGAACCCCACTCCGACCACCCGAAACTGCAGATTTCCTTCTTTTTGCCGCCCTTACCTCTACCATAGGCTCACCGCTGTCTGGGCCTTCCACCTCCATCTCATCTCCTTTAGCTCCTTCTTTCGCCACCTCGTTTTCATCTCTTTCCTCCCTGGTCCTTGTTAGCCCAATAACCGGCATCTCAGGAGCCGCCATAATCCACCCAGTCCTCCTCCTAGGGTTTAAACCGAACCTGCACCCCCCACCTGTCGAGGAAGATTCGTGCAACGAAGGCCGCTGCTGAGCAAGGAGCCACTCCTCTTTCCTTTCAGCATTAAGTAAGGCATCATACGCAGGCTCCGTCAATTCCCCCGCCACCCGTCTAGGGCAACTCCTCCCCGTGTGTGACAACAAGCCGCAGAAAAAACAGAAGTGAGGTAGCCGTTCGTACTCTAGATCGAAACGCTTGCTTTCTGGCCATCCTGCCGGCTGAAAAATCATCCACTTCTTCAAAGAAACTCCAACATCGATCCCAACTCTAATTCGTAAGAAAACGCCAAGCGGTCCAACTCCCCTTACAGCATGAATAAATTGACCAATTGCTTGGCCGATGACCCGACCAGTTTTCCCGACTCTCGTATCCTCCAAATACACCGGCGGCAAACCCCTAACTCTAACCCAAAAGTACTGGGTACGAAGAGAAACCTGTAGGGGGTCTTCCATGCCATCTGTGATCGCCACCGCCAGCAGCGATTTATCAAAGGACCATGGGCTACCTTTCAGCGCCCATTTCAGATCAGCCTCGTTTTTGAAAGAGAAAAGCAACCTGTTATCCCCACCAACCGAGCAAGCAGTAATCCTTGATCGATCAGAGGGCTCAGATTTAGGGATCCATAAGCTCCTCATAGTACTGATGAGAGCCTCCACCTTAAGGGTTTTGTCTGTCATCAACTCCGCCACTAGAAAGCACCGCCGTGTCGGCACCTCAACCTCCTCCTGTTGAACCACGATGTTGTGTGTATTTAGTATTTGGAAGTGTGTAACTAAAATTTCTCTTAGGAGTCTAGTTGGTGCTATATTACACAGGTTTTCAATCAATTTAGTTAAATTTATTTCTTTTTTGGTTAATGCTTTTATTAATGTTGTTAGCTTATGCATTTCGTAACAAAAGACACAGCAAGATCAATAAATCATAAACCAGTTGTTAGAAAACTGTTTAATCGACCAGGCTACCAAGGCATCAACAAAAATAGTTATTTAATTTTGCACCCCAGAATTGCAGTCCTGGCATGGCTCCGCCACTTACACCTACCCTATACGGAAAAGCCCAGAATTTGTAGGTCTTGAACAAACTGAGCTACTCTCTACCGGAGTATCTTCTCGTTCGGATTGCCATATTTCGAGAGTTTCACTTAAGAAAAATGATCTGTGAAAAAATTCTTCTAATACTTACCACACAAGTTTAGTGATGAAAAGTCATTTCAGTGGTGGACTGAAATAATTTACACTTATAATACCAGGAGTAATGAACGCACAACATCGAAAAAAAGTACATAATTTTATGCAAAAAAAAATTTCAGTACAATTGTCAAACCACGCTAGCATAATAATGTTAATAGAAGAAATATTCTCGATTAAGAAATTTTCTAGAAAAGAATCGTATGTAGTAGGCATAATTTTGTTCTAGCCCATTTAAATGGATATGTTGAGAATAATAAGAAATCTACTAACAAATTATGAAAGAAGTCTCACAATATGGAAAATGACTCTTGCATGGTGTCACAATTTTGACAGTTTGGTAACTGGTAAAAAAAGGTTGATTACTTTTTTTTTTATCATATTAACAACTAATCTTTTTGTGAGTCGAACTCACAACATCCCACTTATAAAGATGAGACTTATGCCACTAGACCAAATGGTACTGGGCAAAAAGATTGATTACTTGGTAGCTGGATTTATTCGCCATTTCATCACATGATACTTCAAATTATTGTCTTTGAATTCAACCTGAAATAGCAAAACAGTTAAATGAGCCTAAATAATAATTTTCCCTTGAATTTTACTAAAAACGTGACATTTGTTGTCACTCGCTCATCACTTTGTGGTGTGGTGGTGTGTGCAGCCAGATCATTTTGATTGAGGCTTTGATTAAGTACAAATTAATGGTCAAATAGAGAAAAGTTTCTCTACCAGTAGTCCACTTTTTCCGCTTAGGTACCAAAATTCTCAAACTGTGATGCATAGGGGTGATTTACCCCATGTATATGTAAATTAATTTTTTTTTTTTGGTGGTAAAATGAGTAAAGATGGATAAGAAAACAAAAGCACATGTAAATGATCATTGATTTGACAAAAATGAAGACCAAAAAGTTATATAGATGTATAATGTGTGTACCTCTGATAAATCATTGATTCGTTTATTAATATACGTACACTTTGATTAGGCTTTTGAATCCTATAGCACCATCTTCATTTTCCACTTGGCCTTCCGACACCTCAGAAAATTTAACCATTCTCTACAAAATTCAAACAAATCACCAAGTAGTAGAATTGTAGATAAATGCAGATTTGTGTTCGCACCAAATATTTCACTCTTTAGGTTAATTATATTTATAGGTGAACTATGAGAGTTCTAGAACAAGCAGTTTTAGAAATACATTTAATTGGTTCTCATCAACTTCAAGCTAGCGTTAGAAACATGGGCACCCAGAAGGCTAGTAGTAGGTTTCAGAGCAATTATTGTATAGTCATTTTGGCGATGTAGGCCAATAGAATTGTGGCAATTCGGTGGGGTTCAATACAATGGATAAAAAAGAAGGGGGAAATGATCATTTACCCAATTTTAGCTTGAAAATTGTCCACTTACTTAAACACTCTAAGAGATTGCCCACTTACCCAAACACTCTAAGATATTATTTCCCTAATACCCAATTAAATATTTTTTAATTCATTTTTATTTATTTTTGGGACAATTTTGCCATCTCCTTCTTTGTCACTTAGAGAAAGAAGTTATTGGAGACCTTGCTTGACTCCGGTGGCAGTCCGGTGACCCGACTCTGGTGACCGGTGACCAAAATCCAGTAACCGATGACCGGAATCCGACAATCGATGACTGGAATCGGGCAACCGATGACCAGAATCAGGAGTCCGGCCCGAAATCAGGCAATCGATGACCGGAATCGGGCAACCGATGACCGGAATCGGGAGTCCAGCTCTGAATTTATTGCCCCTAATAATATCCAGTAACCATATTATTACCCCCCAATAATCATATTATTGCCCCTCAATACTCATATTATTGCCTCCCAATAATCATATTATTGCCCTCCAGTGAATTGTATAAACTCCCAAAACCAAAATGAATACACTACACACTACTACAAAAATTGCATCACACAACGGTGGAAATCTGTTGTGTGATGTGGACCATGTCTGTCGTCTATCTCGATGTTGTGTGATGAGCACACTCACACAACGGTGTTTCACCGTTGTGTGAATATCATAGACACAACGCAATGCTTAAAACCGTTGCACCAATTCTGCGCATGCCAATGCCAGAAATTGGATGCGGCGCATTCAATTGTTGTGTCGATGTGGTCAGACAACAGAAGTAAGTAGGGACCGTTGTTGGTTAACTTCTCACACAACAGAAAAATAACACTCAGACAACGAAAGTAATATCATACTGTTGTTGGTTAACTTATCATACAACAGAAAAATATGAACATGTTGTGTGAGTACTAATGAGACAACAAAATTTTATAGGGACCGTTGTGTGATTTAACATTGAACAACTGATATCTATTTATTATGTTGTGTGAGTATTAATGAGACGACAAAATTTTACCGGTACCGTCAGTGGCGTAGCTAGAAATTTCATCTAGGAGGGTCAAAATATAATCAAGCTATTACATTGAAGAAAAAAAAATCGTTTACTAACACAATTGCTCATGTAATGAATTCTTTACATAATTACCTTATACCTTGATAAATTACATGACGAATGATACTGATTAGTTTGACAATTAGATTGATTTATTGGAGAATATTAATTGTGATTCCATTTGCATTAATAGAAATTGAAAGAGGAAAGCATCAAATAGTAAAAAAGGAAAATAATTAATGTATTTAATTAGGTCAAAGATGAAACTGATTAGCCGAAGAAGCATACTTTTCATTTCTTAGGAGGGTCATTAAAGTATATAATATCTATCTATATGGAATGGTTGACCAATCAAGAGTTAGAATGAAAATTTGAGAAGGGTCAGCTGACCCTTCTGGCCCTATACTCCCTACGCCTATGGGTACCGTTGTGTGATTAAAATTGATTTGTTGTGTGATACGATGTATGCGTATTCATACTACGTAATATAATTGATTGTTATTTGATTATTTTTTGTTCTTTACTTGAAATATTTGCTCAAAAATAATGCACAATATAAGATTTAGGCATTGAAATACTCTAATTCAACCATTCAATGTACCAAAAGAGGTAGCATTCATGTATCCATCCATACCATAAAACCAAAAAGAAGACATTCTAGCTAGCTTGATGGCTGCTCCATCCTAGCTAATTACAATGAAAGATAGCAAAAGCTGATACAATATCATTATTCCAAAAAATACACATGCTGACACTATTGCATTCAAGTGCCTTCTTCCCACTCGCTAGCACTAATGCAGCTGCACCATCACTGTCTCTCCCTGCAACCCATAGCTGCTACCGCTGTCTCTCCCTGCAACCTCCATGCAGGCAACTAAAACATTTAGAAATCATAAACTTATATCAAACTAAATATCAGAATACTTATATCTAATACTCAAGGTAATTGTTAAGACTCTAAAAGTAATTAAAAATGAACAAAGATAATCTACAATCCCAGCCTGATGCTAAATTGATGCTTATAGAAAAAGAATGTCTAAAAATACTTACAAGCATCCTATTCTTCCAAATATATCATACTTCGACAGGCAAGAAATAAGGAGAGAGCACTGATAACAAACAAAGAATCATTCCACTTAACCCCTCTACACTCTTGCAACTTGGCATCGTATTTAACAAAATTGAAAATAAAAACACTCAATTCAGATCTAGTTTAATTAGTAAAACCCAACGAATGCATCTACTGATTGTCATCTCAAGAAAGAATAGTTTCATAGCCTGAAGTATACATAGAGAAGTTACCTCAACAGCAACTGGAACAAGCTCAGCTCGTTCTACCAGTAGCTTAAGCCAAATTCCCTTCCTTCCCTACCTGTAGCTTAAGCCAAATACCAACTAGGAAACTGGCATAGTAACATTTTATGACTCTAGTCAACCCACTATAAAAACCGAACCTCAAAACTAATAACATGACTAATTACAGTGTTTTTAAATGTTAATCCCACAAGCTTTTAGTCAACCCAAACTAGTTTGAATGAAAAAGTAGAGCATCGGACCTGAAGAACAATAGGCAACTGCTTTGGTGGTTTCTTGTGTTCAGTTCAAGTTCAATTCAACACAAACAAAAAATACGAAAAATTAACGAAATAGAATCCAATTTCAACCCCAACTTTCAAATTCAGAGATAAAGGAAACTCTAACCTTAATAAGCATATTAAATCAGTAACAACGAAGATACTTTTTCTCTTTACCTTTTATTAGAGTTTGCATCGCACCGCCAGTTTGGAGAAGTGAAGAGTAAGTCTGCCCAATTTGAACCCATCAATCAGTTTTTAGGTACTTCTTCTACTTTCTCTTCATCCTACATAATGAAATGATTTATATTAGAGACTGCAAACTCATCTCTTCATAAATACTAATATTAAAGCAAAAACACAGGAAACTAAACCAATATATTCAATAAGATGAGGAATGTATGCTGCATCCCACTGAACCAAAAAGGATTAGTTACCGAATAAAATTATCCGGCCATGTATGAAAGTCATTCAAGGCCGACCATACTTGATCAAAATGCTACTCCATAAATACCCCAATAAACACATATGTATCGAAAAACTATAGACACACATATATAGAATCTAATCTAGAGGGGGAGAATGAGGCTAGCAAGGTTAACCTAATTAATAAACCTATATCCCTCAATATATGCATAATGCTAGTTCTACATAAGTTTCATCTAAAAATATTTATATAAAAACTGAGTAAGCAAAAATATTTTAGAAAATTGTAATTAATTTATTTGATGAAATGTGTCAATTAGCATAACCCAAACATATCCCAATTTTGTTCATAAATGACCCTGCAGCAAACAAAGTGAAGAAGCAACAGTTTAACTTAAAAGTCCAAAGATAACACAACCCATTCTTAGAAGAACCAGCTCTTGTCATTCCAAAACCATTCATGTATGAAAATATCTTCAAGACTGCTTTTCAGCTTTATTTCATTTAGTTCCACCATAGTTAGTACTGTATGCTCACTTCCGTGTCCTTATGCAAGCCAAAAACAAAACAGTTAGCCTAACAAGTACTGGATGGTATCGTTGTTTCCATACTGCTAATGTTTCTTGCTAGTCTAAATGGTATCATTGTCCTTGCAGTAAAGCCTACGTATTACAGCAGCTAGTCTAAATGTTTCTCGCAGTAAAGCCTAAGCATTACAGTAGCAGAACAATGAGCATATAGAAGTACCCTGATATGCAGAAGTAGCAGAACAATGACAAAACAATTGGCTGTTACATACGTTGCATCGTAGAAACATCAAGTCAAGCTCCCGATACGTAAAAGAATAAATGAATTATGTGAAATTTCATGAACAAAATATTAAAAGCATACTTGGTCACAGGTCTTAAACAAATTAGAAATTATACAAGCAAAAGTACTGGTATGACAGATAATATCTCAAACAAATCTTACCTTGTAAAAGTTCACAAGAGTCTTTGCATCATTTTCACATTCTCTCCTTTCCAACTACTGCAAAAGGAAAAACAAAATGTATCAATATAATTCCTATACAATGGCAATATATGCACAAAAACAAGCAACACTCTTTTCATGAACAGATAGGAACAAAGTGAATAAGGCCTAATTGTTGTTAAATAGGTATACTGCACATTTTCATCTATCTGCAAAACCTAGAAAAATTCAAAGAGAAAAAAAAAAAGAATACCCAGAAAACCTGAGATGACAAAGATCGATGATAAAGAAGCTAGCATACCTTCGTTGAACAGGCACACCACTTTGTGAAGCAACAGATGCAACCTTGTAAACAGCAGTTGCCTGAAACATATTGCCAACATAAAAAAAAACCTTCAGTACAAGAAGGCATAGCTATCACACGATCCACACTTCTTCATAAGTTAAGAATGGTATTATAGTGCTATATATTACACACCGCAGGGTTTCAAACCTTTGGTTAAGTTCTTTGCTGGCATTAATATCATAACAAGAGAGTAAAGCAAGCACCAATGAGCGAAAATTCCATCAATTCAACAAGTCCTCAGTCCAATGTTCATCCACTAATAATCTGAACAGTCTAATCAAACTCTACACATCTCAAAACCAATACTTGAACAAAAAGAATGCATCTTTATACCTGTCCCCTGCCGCCGACGCAAACCTCTTGAGTAGTACAAATGGAGCCAGACCCCATCCCAACCCTCAACCTATCAACACCAGCCTGAATCAAATTCTGCGCCTGACTCACAGTCAACACATTCCCACAAACCACATCCAAATCTGAGTACATTTTCTTGATGTACTTGATCAACTCAATCTGATAAATGGAGTTCCCCTGTGAGCTATCCAACACCACCACATCAATCCCAGCCTTCACCAACTCCTCTAATCTCTCCTTATCCGACTCCCTCATCCTTATCGCCGCCCCGACCTTCCACGACCTGTCGGGCCCAACCGACCCGACCCCCAACTTCGGGTACCCCTTGATCCGCTCCACGTCCTCCTTCTCCACAACATCGACAACCTCGTCGTCCCTCACCGTTGCTGCCACGTCACGGCCTTTCTCCGCCATGAACTCCTCAATCTTCCCCAAATCGGAGCTCCAAGGCAAAACCATGTCCTTACAGCTGATCATGTAATCGTAAATCTTGACCTCCTTGTCCGCCAGCTTCACCCAATCGCGGCTCGCCATGTAGCCCAAAATCTTGGAGCTGGGGGCACCAAACTAGGTGACGAGGACGTAGGTATTGACGCCGTAGTCGAAAACGTCGTCGTTGTGGATGCGGTCTCCGGGGGACATGAAGACGGGGGCAGAGAGGAGGGGGACGCTGCGGGCCTTGATGGATCTGACCTTGGCGGCGTTGGAGTGGAGGATGCCGATGCCTCGACTGCGGTGGTGCCGGTGGTGCTCACCCTCCGTGTACTGCATCGTGTTCATGGCTTCTCTCTCTTTTTCTCTCATTGATGTCGTCCAACCAACGAGATCAATTTCAATCAAAGATGAAGAGCGAGACCTAATAAGTGAATTAGCTAGGGTTTCAAGGATAAGAGTAGATCGAAGGAGAGCTGCAGAGAATTGGGGGTGGAGTTGGTGAATATGAGGAACAGTTACGAAGATAATTTGGGTCGAGAGGCTATTCTGAGGGTTGACAGTGTGTGTGTCGAGAGAAAGGGTCGAGAGGGTCGAGAGGGTTGGAGAGATTTTGTTTTGCTTCTTTCTTTTGGACACGATGTGGCATGACAATTAAACTTAAAAAAAATTCTCAAAGTCACTCCCACAACAGAAAGCTCACCATCCGTTATATGAGTGCACTACATAAAATCAAAATTTGGAAATATGGAGGGAAACATGCCGCCTACAACATTTTGGCTCAAAATGTTACCGCTTATGTTCCTTCTTCACACAACAGAATAGCTTAAATCTGTTGTCTAATTTCTACAGATTGCGACAGATTGCGACATTCAAGTAAGCTTCCGCAAAATTTGGTGCCTAGTTTTCAATCACACAACGGAAATCTTAAGCACCATTGTGTCTAGTAGCCCAAATTTCAGATTTCAAGAGGCAACCAAGACTCCAGAGTAGAGGGAAAACTGCCGCTAAATTTTCTAAGACTCAGACAACGGAAAATACTTAATTCCGTTGTGCAATGTAGTTATGATAAAAAAGTTATCATTTTGTTGACATTCACACAACAGAACATCACAAATACCGTTGTACAATAGACTTTACTTAAACACACAACAGATGATTTCTGTTCCGTTGTGTGATTGGTGTTGTGTGATTAACTTTTTGTAGTAGTGACAGGCACAATTTATCAATTTATATGCATATTATTGCCCCCCAATACTCATATTATTGCCTCTCAATAATCATATTATTACCTTTCAATAATCATATTATTGCCCTCCAATAATCTTTTTACTACTGCCTAATAATCTCATTATTATCTTCTAATAATCATTTTATTGCCCACTAATGATCTTTTTACTGCTTGCTCTTGGGCTTTATGAAATTTCTCATTCAATGGAAAAAAAGAAAAAGAAAAAAATCGTAAAAGACAACACCCAGTTGATACGCAATGCCATATCTCCCTTTTCTTATCTAATTAAGCTGACTAGCTGAGGGCCCAGACTTCTTCTGCACATGGTACTTGCCCAGGAGATATTATCATGGTAGCAGATGAAAGTCTTTGGTTTGGCAATCGTGGGTTTCATTACTTTTCTTCAACTCCATCCTCCCAGAAGATTATGATTCACCAGTTTCATCCGCCGTCGCTCAAAACGTCTCCGTCTGTGGCATTCCCCAACCAACAAGTACCCGATCTCTGACGAGCCTCGTCTCCCGCGGCTTCTTCCTCCACCGCACCACCGCCGACCTTAACCTCAACCACCTTACGTCTTCGTCGCTGTCGGGTTCCCCAAGCAAGACCCGGCCAAGATCTGGATCGAGAAACAGAGCCGAGATCCCAAAATCCGCTGGAAAGGTTTCGTCACCGCCATGGACTTGCCGGGCGACGACTTCTGCTACAAAGTCTTCACCGCCCTGGATCGGATTCCTGTGCTCCGACGTTCCAACGAGGAGGAGGAGGTGAGAGAGAGAGAGAGAGAGAGAGAGAGAGAGAGAGAGAGAGAGAGTCTGATAGGAGGAGAAAGAGAGAAGTTTGTAGTTTATTAATTTGATTGGGGGTAAAAATGTCACTTGCGTTTAAATTGGGTAAATGAGGTTAAAAACTTTTAGTGGAGTAAGTGGGCAATTTTTAGGTTAAAATTGGGTAAGTGGTCACGACCCCAAAAAGAAAATGAATGTTTTCTAAAAATGAGTGAAATTTGCACACCCAAAATTGCAAACCACACCCCATTTTATTTATTTTTAATAATATTTCATCCCAAAGCTTTTTACACTTCCTAGAATACCCTTAAAAGAAATATGACTTTTCTTTTCTTTTTGGGTCTTTTCTTCTCTCTCTCTCTCTCTTCTCCAATATCATGACAACAATCTTCCTCCTCTCTTTCTTCTCCAGACAATGACCTCTTCTCCATTGAAAATTGGTCAACCTCAACCCTTATTCTTTCTAAACCAGGTGATAATCCCAACTTTTCTCTTTAATATCTCACTATATCTACTCTAATAGGAGAGAGAGAGAGAGAGAGAGAGAGAGAGAGAGAGAGAGAGAGAGAGAGAGAGAGAGTCTGATAGGAGGAGAAAGAGAGAAGTTTGTATTTTATTAATTTGATTGGGGGTAAAAATGTCACTTGCGTTTAAATTGGGTAAATGAGGTTAAAAACTTTTAGTGGAGTAAGTGGGCAATTTTTAGGTTAAAATTGGGTAAGTGGTCACGGCCCCAAAACGAAAATGAATGTTTTCTAAAAATGAGTGAAATTTGCACACCCAAAATTGCAAACCACACCCCATTTTATTTATTTTTAATAATATTTCATCCCAAAGCTTTTTACACTTCCTAGAATACCCTCAAAAGAAATCTGACTTTTCTTTTCTTTTTGGGTCTTTTCTTCTCTCTCTCTCTCTCTTCTCCAATATCATGACAACAATCTTCCTCCTCTCTTTCTTCTCCAGACAATGACCTCTTCTCCATTGAAAATTGGTCAACCTCAACCCTTATTCTTTCTAAACCAGGTGATAATCCCAACTTTTCTCTTTAATATCTCACTATATCTACTCTAATTTCAAGTTTAACTCTGTTTTTTTCTTATGCAATTCAATCTTTCTTACTGTTCCTTCTCTTATGGCTCATATCAAATTGCACAAGTTTCTTTCTTTATGATTTGTGGGTTATATGTTTGCTGATAAGTTGAGCAATTTGGAGTCCTTATTGCTTTTTGAAATCCTTTCAAAATATGGAGATTGAAAAAATTGGGTTGCTTTTATGCCCAAAATCAGCTGCTGACGGTTGCAAATTTCTCTGTCTTCAGATAATATGGAAGAATTGAAGACTTACAAGCAAATCACCTGTCTAATATCATTGAAGTCCCTATTGTCAATGGTAAGTATTATGTGCTATCACTTTTATTATGTTTATAGCTAATTATTTTGTTTTTCTTTGATTTACTTGAAGGCCCTCTATGATTGATGTTTCTGATGAATTCCTCTCATTATCGACGAAATTTTTTGAAAATCGAGAAGACCTTGTCAGTGCTATTCGTAAGATTAGGTTGCTGCAAGGGTATGTTATGGTAATCAAAAGATCTAAAACCAATAGATATGTGGCTATTGGTTGTGATAGAGGTGGTTGTTATCAAACCTGCTCTGCACTTGAGGAGAAGAAAAAGAATTCAACTTCTATTCGGATAGATTGCCCTTTCAAAATTCTGAGAAGAAGGACAGCTGAAGGGTTGTGGAAGGTCGAGATAAGTAGCTTGTTACATAACCATGAGCCTTCCACTGACATGGCTGGACATCCATATTGCCATCGGTTTACTAAAGAGGAAGCCTTACAAGTTGAACAAATGAGTCAGGCTGGCATAAAACCACGTCAAATTCTCTCTTCGCTTCGACAAAGTTATCCTAATCTTCTAGCTGTTTCGAGAAATATATATAGCAAGACAGCTCAGTTTAGGAGAGTCTAGGTGGGTATTCAATTATTCAAGCATTATTAGATGAGCTTGGTGGTGCTGGTTTTTCTCATAATGTCAAATATGATCACTCTGGTCATTTGACTCACCTATTCTTTGCTCATCCCACTTCCATTGAGTTGACTAAAAGCTACTTTAATGTCTTTGTGATGGATTGTACTTATAAGACAAATAAGTACAAGATGCCATTACTTGAGATTGTAGGAGTGTCGAGCTTCAACATATCATTCTATTCATGTTTTGTTTTCATGCAAAAAGAGGAACACCAGGATTATCAGTGGGCTCTTGAAATGTTCAGTAAGTTGTTGGGAGATGGCAATTATCCATTGGCAATTATAACTGATAGGGAGTTGGCATTAATGAAAGCAATAGAAGTTGTGTTTCCGATGACTCCTAATCTTTTATGCATATGGCATATTGAAAAAAATATTCTTGCGCATTGTAAGGGTCAGTTTAAGGAAGATGCAGATTGGGTTGGTTTTATGTCTTCTTGGAGTTCTCTTGTAAAGTCTTGGGACATGTCAACATTTAATGAAGCTTGGAACCGTTTTCAAATTGAGTACAAAGATTATGCTTCCGTTCTGACTTACATTGGCAATACTTGACTTCCATGGAAAGAGAGGTTTGTATTTGGATGGATCGGACAGATTTCACACTTTGGTAATAATGTTACTTCTAGAGCAGAAGGTGCACATGGAGCCTTAAAGAAATATCTTCAAGTTTCTACTAGTGGTCTCCGTGAAGTGAAGGATAATATTTGTCTTGCTATTAAAAATTAGTTTCAAGAAATTAGAACTCTTGCTTGCAAGTGAAAAGATTCATGGACCTCAAAAGCTTTGCATCCCTTTCTTTAAAGAGGTGATTAATAAGGTATCTTTCTATGCTTTGTTTGAGTTACAAAAGCAAGATTTGTTGGCAAATATCAAAGACTATTCATCCCAATGTAAGGGCCAGTTTTCCAACACCATGGGTCTTCCATGTGTGCACATAATCAAGGAGATGAATATTGAAGTGCTGCCTTTAAATCAGATTCATGAGCAATGGAGGATTGGCACAAGATCATTCACAAATGATCATTGTGCAAGCTTGGATCATGAAGATCCATTTAGTAGTCTTTTATCTGAGGTTAAAGAGAAGTATGAAAAACAGCCGCTTATGCAAAAAGAAAATACCATAAAGCAGCTTTCTCAGATTCTTGGTGCATCTTGTCCTTTAATTTTTGAACCTACTTTTCAACCTCACAAAGGTCATCCGGTAGGATCAAATAAAAGAAAGGAAACTAGCTCTACAAGGCGGGAACCTTCATATTTTGAGAAAGTGGAGAAGGCACCTCGAAAATGTAGTAGCTGTGGTAATATTGGCCATTATCGTAACAAGTGTCCATTGATTAATAGTCTACCACACTAGGAACACAGTGAGCTAAAGGTCCCAGCTTCTTTTGGGTTAGTCAGAATTTTTTGTTTATTTTCTTTCTTTCTTTTGGTTGACGCATTCTGATTTATTTGTTATGCATTTTGAGGAATTCTGAATTGGTTGCTAAATTGCTGTTTTTTGTTATGCATTCTAAGATTAGGCAAACTGAATTCTATGATTCACCTTGTTTGCTGGATTGGCCCTTCATTCTTTTAGTTTCTAGTAGTCTTTTTGTTATATATATAACTATATTCGGGTACTAAGGTTATATGCTTGACTCCTATTTTAGTGTTATTGGATCTCTTTGTCTTTGTGAAGGCTTAGTGTGAAAGAAAGATAAGCACCATCTGAGGCTTTAGTGTGAAATTCATGCTTATCTGCCTTTCCACTTAATTGAGAAACTGAAAACTATGCACACCCGGAGCTTGGCTGGAGAGGTAAATTTTCTTGGAGAGGAACTTGATAGAAATTAGTAATAATGGAGAGGGGACTTGGAAATAGGGTTGTGATATAGGGATTGGAAACTATAGTTGTTGCTTTGTAACATTGACCAGTGTCTTAGCCTTTGTTTTTTCTAATGATCGATTTGGCATCAATACATAGCATACCCTTTGTTCAAATTAAGCTACACATTGATAATATAAATACTGCCATTTGGCCTTTTGGGAGAGTGAAACAATACAACCAAAGAGGATTAACGACATAGTTTATTCTAGCCCTTATTCTATGTCAGTAATAAGAACATGTAGTTAATCTTGATCATCTTGTGATGTGGTAATCGGTGGTATATATTGATTGGATTGTTGTCTCAATTAAACTTATTGAAATCTAGTTGCAACTTACTGCATGTGTTTCAATTTAATTGAAGCTGACTCTTTGTCTACATTTTGCTTCTTTGTGCAGAGAACAGGAAGCTTTTTGTGCAGCATGGCTCCCACTACGTTCTTTTTGTATCTCTCACAGCATAGGAGAGTTTTGTAGATGACGTATTATTAGGGGATTTGAGATATAAGAGAAGACATACATTATGTACAATTGAACACATCCTTGATTCCAAAAGCCATTTCATTCCATCAACAATATTCATCCCAACATTTACATAAGAATTAACATTGCCTAAGTGCCTATAACTGCATAAAGCCGTAAAACATAAACACGTCCAATGCGCATTAACCATGCCTATAACTAAAGCAAAAACTAAAACCAGCTAGCAGGAGGCTCATCAAATTACCAAAACAAAAATGCCTTCAACTGCTCATTAACCATGCCTATAACTAAAGCAAAAACTAAAACCAGCTAGCAGGAGGGTGATCAAAATACCAAAATAAGAGCCCTGCCTTGAACAGCCATCACAGCTATGAAATATGATAGTTCATCACAAACTTAGCCCACTCTGACCTCACAACATCAATATCCTTTTGGGTGTAGATCAATTTAGATCGTCGCTGCCACTGAAACAAAAGGCATAGTACAATCTCAACATCACAAAATCATGCAACAACAAGAACATTAAGTTATAAAGCTGTCGAACTAAAATTTAAGGCTTTACCTTTGAAGCAAAACCCAGGTTCTTATCCTTAATTATTTCCTTCATGTACCACATGATGAATATGCCATAGTCCTTCACATTTTGTTGTGCCGGAATACCCTAAAAAGCAGTCATTACAAAATCTCAACAGTGCACTAACCATAGAATGTACAAAATCTGAACCTACAATTATGAATACTAGCAAATCCCCATGTTTTGCCACACTATTGATTTCCGGCCAGACCTATTTCTTTGAGCATTGTAAATTTTGATCCCACTTCAACAATAAAATAGAAGACAGCAGTAAGTTTAATCAATCGGCGACAAACAAACCAACATAAAAATCATCATTCCAGTATTTTATCAAAATCATATACTTAGGCAGACTTACTTTTCTACAACAGTTTGCCATTCTCCACCAACTAGTCGACGCCGCAATGGATCCATGAAATAGATAGTTTTTTCCTCCGGATTGACAACAGTCAACATCCAATGGTTATAATTTTATACCAAGAAATTAAGTCAGCTCCAATTTTTTTATTATATATATATATATATATATATATATATATTACTTACTAAACGACATGTTTGAAGTAATTAATTAGACAAGTTAAAGATAAGTCATTCACTCTGCATTATACGGCAACAAAAAAATCTGGCCCTTCTCTGCAGTTGTGAACCTATTTGCTAGAAAACGCGATCTTTCCATTGTATTTCCACTTCTAGCTGCTCCAATCTGTGAAGCTAACCATGTGACATCTTTGCTCTCTTCAAGACTTCATGCAAGTAGCTGTAAAAGCACATAACCTTAATACATTTGAAAACAAATAAGAGTATACATATTGAATACATTTATGAGATAATAATTCATCGAAGCCTATTGATTTTTCCAACTTACCATATATACATTGAGATTACTCCACCTGATAGTTCAGTCATTGTACACAATGCATGAATGTATGACTTAAACAGATAATGCTTCATGTCGATGCGAAACGCTTTCTGTTCCAAATTGAAGGAGATTGTCCTCCCATTTGCCAAATTGTCCCTTGCCCAAATCCACAAGCACTTCAAAGGTGTAGGGTAATCTTTTGGTAGCTTCTTCATGTTAATATTCTCCTCTCCAGGAATGCCTACTTGCCTTTTCCTCTTCTTCAAACCCTTACTGGACTTATTTGGTTGTTTCTACATGATAACATATCGAGTTATTACTAAATACACAATGGAAGAACATGCATGCTTCAGTTGCAGTTTCAGTTAGTTTACCTTCATAGTGTCGGAAGGGGATTGAAGTATGAGGTCCCTCGGCCCAGCAATGTAAGTCCCAACAACATCTTTAACAGTAACTGTCTCATCGAATATAGATCTAACACTTCGAGACAACTGAAACAAAAAGCATACCTTGAATATAGATCATAGGTCCTTATCGATCTGCTTTCAGTTTTGCTAGCTGAGCATGATTTTATATCTACTGTCCAATCTGCCATTCATATATACATGCTGCAAGTAACCCATGATTATTGAAGCATAAAAAAACAAAAGGAAAAAAAAATAATAGATATATATATATATATATATGTATATATTGTTATAAATATTATATAAATGTGGTTGTCCACTGTAAATACTCATTAGTTATATCCTTATGATGTAAACATTACTCCTATATAAAAGGGTCTAATGAGAATGAAATAGACACTTCTACCTCCTCCTACATTTTATTTCTCTATTCTATCTCTCTCTAATTCTCTAGTTTATAACATGTTATCAGCACGAATTTGCTCTAATTTTTCTTCTTCTTCTTCTTTGAACTCCATGATGATCCGCAAGCCTTATAGTGCAACATAATTGCTTATGACCAAGGCTAATGATCTATGAGTTTTTCTTCTTTCTCTCCTAGATGGATATCAATTTTCTTTATGCGATCATTTACATATATTTGTATGTGTCTTTTATATAATATAATTGTTGAAAATTTATATTTCATATACGACAATGAGAACTACATATTTCATTGCTCAAGACTCGAGTCCTCTGACCGAGTAGTCTTAGAAACTATGGTTCTATAGACATCACACGAATGTTTTTCTCGTGTGTTACCTATGGGATCCATTGTTCATGTTTATGAACTCTTCGAAACTTTTGTTTCGTATATGAATTTTTCATAGAACATACTGTTCTAATAATTATGGATCTTAATATATCTCATCTTTTCTGTTTGTAGAAAGATGACGCATCTAACAAAATTGGACTATGATCCTCTTAAAATTTCTGACAAGAACTATTTGATACTGAAATTCACCTTATGGCTAAAAACCTTGGAAATGCCATCAAAGTTGACAATAAGTCATTTGTGCAAGATCTCGCCAAACCTATGATTTTCTTGCGTTATCATCTTGATAAGATCCTAAAAGATGATTACCTTACGGTGAAAGATCCACTTGAGATTTGGCAAGCATTGGCTGATTGATTTCCTCACTAGAAAACCATTGTTCTATCTAGAGCAAGATATGAATAGACGCATTTTGCGCCTTCAAAACTTTAAATCTGTCACTGATTTTCAATTCCGCTAAACATATGATTATCTCTCAACTAAAATTATGTGGAGAATCTGTCAGTGAAGATAACAAACTCAAAGTCTGATTTTTTTTTGTAAACAATGGAAAACATGTTGATGACATGATCAACGCCGATCTTATTGACATCGGTTAATTTTAAGCCTATGTCTAGGCATTTTTTTTGTCTCTATTTATTTTATTTAGTCATTTTAAGCCTATGTTTTGCCACCGATTAAACATAATTACGTTTCCTTATCTTTATCTGTTTAATCACATTCATTATGTTTAAATTACCTCTATTACAATTCTTTCATAACTGAATTTGTCATGAGTATTTGTTGCCTATTCTCCTGTAATTATTGTTGTAAATAGCTCATTTTATTATTATTATTTGATACTTATCATAGTTATTTATTTTAATATCTTATGATTATTTTTGTCATATCTACCTCATATGATTATGTCGTTTGTGAAAAAATAACAAAATTATTTTCCATCGCTAGGACTAGAACCCAGGACTTTTTGGATGCGAACCAAATATCCTAACCAACTAGACTACAACAAATTTATTGAATATTTTGTTATAATGTTATATTAATGCATGTATCAATTATTGACTTTATATGAATATCTCTCTATTTTGGCTATATCGTACTCCTGAATTGGTATCAACAATATTAATTATATTTTCTACAAAATTAAGGTATGTATTTTTATTAGTTTGACAACTTCAATTAATTTTCTCTTATTATCTTATTTGATAATTTAATATAAAATTGTCATTTTATAATGAGATCGAAACTACATGTTTCTTGATCCAATTATATGAGGACTTAAAATTCTTCGACTGATTGTTATACAATCAAATAGATCGAAACCTCTTATTTCTTGATCTCCGATTATGTCAGGACCTTCGTCCCTTCTCTTTATGAGTATATGTGAACCTCTGTTCACTCCACTTTTAGAACATGCTTCTAATTGTGAAGACTCAAACTAAATGGTTTGAGTATGAGGGCTATGATCCCTAAATCTATTATTTATTAGAGTATATGCTTATACCCATATGGACTAATGTCCCAGACTTGAAATTTGAGTATATAATTTTGACATTTGTTTTCAGTGTCAAACAATAATATGAACCACGTGTTCATTAATAAATTCAATTTGAACCAAGAATGTTCATGATAAATATAATGACAAACATAGTTGTCTTGCATGCATATAATGCAACTATGGACATGATCCATTGCAATTGTTGATAATTTTTCACAATTGATGCTGCCAAAAGCTAAGGTAACCATCATCTCAAGAGCTGCAGATTTTGATTGATGGCCGGCTCCAACTGATCGAGCTCATATTATGTTACCTATGTGAAATATATTGCATATATTTGGTGATGAAATTTTCACCTAAATTAAGTTGTATTAATCAACTAGAAGTATACTACTGTACACTATATCATGAACTAAAAATTTCATTAAGCCAAATGAAAATTATTTTGGCGTGACTAGTGTCTCATTGTTTATATCATGTAGACTCATCTACATACTTTACATTGTTGTATAATACAACAATAATTGCAAATCTTCCTAACAAGGAAATTATAATTTACCGCATATTGGCGAGTTGTCACTTTAATGGGACAATCCTCCCGCCATTAGGGGGAGCAATATCGTTTATGAAAAATGACATGAATTGGTGTGTAATATCTATTCACCATGTCTCATTTTAATTTTGAGAAAAAAATCTTAATTCATTATCTTCTTGACCTAAAAATTGGTTTGGGCCCGCCACCCACCAATGGATTTTCAATCCAATATTTATAAACACATATTTTGTGTGGTCAAATCTGATAGTCTTCCAGCCGTTAGGGGGAGGAAAGACTAATGTAATGGCGTGAATTATGTGGGATATATCCACTAAGTCGAATGTTTTAATCTCCCTTTAAAGGAATATTATACAAGCCCTATAACACTCTTCATGAGGTTATACAAAGATCCACATTCTCTAATTAATTTGTCCTAAAGAGACAATATATTCCTAAAAGAGGAATGAGTACTTGATATCAACAAAGCTTATTATAGCTAATGCATGCATATATGAATGTGTGAGATCAAAATTTGATGATATCTCATCTATAGTAGCGCTACTGAAAATCATCAGGGGCTGTATACTATACTACGTTTCGATGTGTACGTCAACAAATTATAATATTGGCCAAATTGGAAAGAGGCAATTCCAATGAATTTGATTATTGGAAACGTGATGAAATATTTGGACTTTATAACCCCTAAAATACAAGAGGGTGTTCATTCTAGTGAATTAAAATCACTATGACACAAGTCTCTTTATAGAGACATGGGACTATCATTCTTCTCCAAACGACAACTTTTCTATAAGTACAGTGTTACATATATGTGTTATATTGACAAGAGGCTTATGACATGTTGTCTTGGTTAATATGAAGATCTTATAGGCAAATTGCTAAAAGCAAATCTCCTAATTCTATGTGTCATTATAAGCATATTGCTTAATCAAATCCTTGACGGATTCATATTGTCAAAGACAAGTCCATGAATGAATGAAAGAGCTTAAAGCTCACTCATGGAATCAAAAAGTCTAAAGTTTCATATATACTCATTCATTTACAGTCAAAATGACTTATTGCCTCAATGAGTACTATGACAAGACTAATAAATCGAATTCGAATCATGCTCATAATGTTGCAACATATTCTAACTTTCGCGAAGTTATGAATTTATCTAGAGCTCATATTGAGCCTATATGAAATTATCAATTACACTAATTGATATTTATGGCTAAGTATGCCATACTTAAATTTCAATGCTCGGATAAAGGTAAATGTGTCAGTTGTTGTTCCTTTACATTGTTATTCTTTAACTAATATCTTTATCTATAATTTGAGCATATGAAATTGGTTCTACTCAGGTAAGATTCATTAAGAATATCATAGTTTTATTGGTAATGCCCTAACTTTTGCAGGAATTGCAATTCATGATGAGTCCCCTTTATGCAAAGCACACATGGTCTCACCTATGTGATCGGCACACCTTATCCAATATACATGGTGCATGTATTTTATTATATACATGATTGAAGCTTGCAACAATCAGGGGGAGATTCTCATCAGAGGGAGCATTCAAAATTATGCTAGCTAGGACATATGCGCGTTGTACTCTTTTTCTCCTTCGACCAGGGTTGTTTTTGTCCCACTGGGTTTTTGTTACCTGGCAAGGTTTTTGACGAGGCAACATTAAGCGCGTCCAACACCATATCATTTAGTGGTGGACATCCAAGGGGGAGTGTTATAAATATTATATAAATGTGGTTGTCCACTGTAAATACTCATTAGTTATATCCTTATGATGTAAACATTACTCCTATATAAAGGGGTCTAATGAGAATGAAATAGACACTTCTACCGCCTCCTACATTTTATTTCTCTCTAATTCTCTAGTTTATAACATATATATATATATATATGGATTGACAACAAAGCAAAGCATACCTTGAATATGGATCAACAGGTCCTTATCGATCTGCTTTCAGTTCTACCCCTATGAGTTGTCTTTCTACACAAATCAAAAGTAAATATATTTAAAAGAAGAATTTTAATACATAGAAGGCATGAACTTATAAACACAGTTAGTACAACAACAATAACCAACAACTATTAGAGATTCAACAAACAAATGGATATGATATTATAGATTATAAGATTCATATGGTATTGCATGATTTTGGAAATTGTAATTGCTATATGAGAATTCAGCAATAAAAAGAACACAGTTTGCATGCCATCTGACCATAATTGAGCATAGTTGTCTAGACAACTTCCCTTCTTAGTGGTTTATCTTAGGATAAATTTTAGTTTAGTACCCTGAGGTTTAGGGGTAACATCATGTCAGTCCCTGCTCTTTCAATTTGATCAGCAACACCCCTGTGCTTTCAATTTTTATAAGCCGTGTCCAATTTCATTTGTTCCATCCAATTTGAACGTTAAATGCTGACTTGGCAGCGACAAACTCAGGTAGTGGGCCTAGAGAAAGGGGCAAATTTGACATTTCACTTAATTTCCACATTAAAAAAAAAAAAACTCTTGTTCTTCTCTTCCTCTGATCCTCCTCTCCCCGCAACTATCTTCGGTGCCCAGCAAATTCAGATGAAGATAAAGGGAATGTTGAGGTGGCCTCCGCCAGCTTCTGGCTCCGAATTTCCATACAAGAAACCCAATTCACCTGCAAATTAAACCAAAAACCCAAATCTGAAACAAACTCAAATCACCACTTACTTGCATACAATGCAAGCAACCAATCTGTCCTAATTGTATTCTGATACCAACCGCCATTCGCAACTCTAGAATCATAACACAACTGACCATCAATCCTCAACAAGTTTGTATCCAATACCAAATTTGTACGTCATTCATACCTTAGCCGATTACATATCGAAAATGATCATATAGCTCCCTCTCCTCCAAACTCCAATTTTTCCAGAACTCAACAATTCAAACTCTAATACTAACTGACCAACAACTCCTCCAAATCTCTAAGATGCCAAATTTAACAGAGAACAAGGGATGATAATTTACCTAAGATAATCTGGAAATCTGACAGCCATTCAAGGCGTAGCTGCGGCGTCTTGGGTCAAAATCGGAGGGTGAGTCCAGAGGGTTTTGGTGGAGAACGAAGCTTTGGTTGCATCCATGGTGGTCGTGCAACTCGGATGTGGCAGGAGACGGCGAATCAGTCCTACCAAGAATCCAGATTTCGGTGAAGGTGCGAATGACGTCGTTCGGCTTCAGGTTGGCAGCGAGGCTTCTCAGTTTTCATCTCCGGCGAAGTCTGAGTCAAATGGTTATGGCAGTGTGCTAAAGGAGTTGCCGGAATTGGAGGAAGCAAGATGGCAAGGACTGGTGGCTATGTACGGTGGCTGGACTCGTTCCAATCATCGATTCGCTTTGGGTTTGGGTCGGGTTTGTGCTATGGTTCGAGTAGTGGTGGCGGTGTTAAGAATCGGCTGCCAGACGCCATGATTTCCGGCAGTGGCAGTGTGTGGGTGAGAGAGAGAGAGAGAGGGTTGTGTGGCCCAGAGAGAGGGAGGAGAGAAAAAGAGAATGAAAGGGAAACAATGGGAGATGACAGAGAGGAAGAGAAAAGAAGAAAATTTATTGAAATGACATTTTTAGCCCCTAAAGTGGGTCCCTCAGTCAAACTTAACGTTCAAATTAGACGGAACAAATGAAATTGGACACAGCTGATTAAAATTGAAAGCACAGGGGTGTTGCTGATCAAATTGAAAGAGTAGGGACTGACATGATGTTACCCCCAAACCTCAGGGTACTAAACTGAAATTTATCCTTTATCTTACTAAATCCAACAAAAGTAACTCATAGCACATAACCTAAGCCAAAGAGCCTAATTAAGAAACCAAAAAAAAAACAAACAAACAAACAAACAGGAAGAAAGAACAAGAATGGGAGCTAGATTCATCACCATGTCAGTTTATGCTCTTCCTTCTTGCCTTCAATTTCTTGGTCCCTTCGTCTCCCTAATCTGCAGAACCAATTAGTTCCTACGTATATAGTGAACATAACATTTATTTTATTTTAGTGATGACAAAAAAATTGACAAAGAAAAATTAGAAAGATGGACAGACTCTAGAAATCAGGTAATAACCTTAAAGTTTTGTTCAATATGCTCCTTAATTTCTCACAACTTCGAGCAATTCTTCCTTAATTGCTAATGCAT
The DNA here is from genome assembly GCF_002994745.2 of Rosa chinensis. Lineage (NCBI taxonomy): Eukaryota > Viridiplantae > Streptophyta > Magnoliopsida > Rosales > Rosaceae > Rosa > Rosa chinensis. The sequence continues at coordinate 19,296,007 of NC_037091.1, read as the reverse complement.
CATAAATTTAGTGCAATCGAAAACTACAAACCAACTAAATCGCTGATCAAGCATGTAATGGCATACCTAATATGGACTTCAATTCCAATTTCACTAAACAAACTAATATCCTTACTTCTAATTGTTGTTGGTAACTGTAAAAAGAGGGGCTGGGTTAAGGCCTATGCTGGAATCAATAGCTGCATTAAGATGAAGGTACTACACATCTAGCTGCAATCACATAAAGAAACAGATTCAAGACTTTTACTGGAAACAATCAATATGACATAAACATTCATATTTCACCATCAGAATTGTGGACCCAAACCCATGCTCTGAAACTTACTACTTAAAACATATTTTGTAGTCATGTAATGTAATAGCCTTCACACACAAACCCCAAAACAATTCGTTCCTTTAGGAATAACACAACTGAAGCACAATTTAGAACACAAACACAAATATTCCTTAAAAGAATGCTCAAGTGGATTCGCCTACTACTTGAGCAAAACAAAGCCCAAAGATAAATAAATGTAATGCACATGTTCCATAAGTAAAAGAATTTATTCATTTGAAACTAATTGTAAACAAACGAACCAAAATTGTGAATATACATACTTGAAATCAATTACCCAAGGATCACAGCAAACTTCTGAATTACCCAAGGATCACAGCAAACTTCACAATTACTCCTGAAAAAAAAAAAAAAAGATAAAGAAAAAACCAAGTGAATATGAGATTGTGAAGGAGTATGAACAGCCAATTAGTTTTGAATAGAGATGAACTTAACTATACCGTTCAAGTATTAAATGTAATCCAATGAAAGGTTTCACCCATGCCAATAACCCGTGGATTGGATTATAGAAAACCCGAAAAGATAACCAATTGAATCTGAAAATCAATGAAAAATGAAATTTGAAAATTACCCAATGGGAATTATCAAGTCTGCAAACTGTCAGCCGATTTGTTTCTTTCTCTTTCCCCTCCTTCTGGGTTTGATTCCACTCTGTTCTATTTTTTGTGTTTGTTTTCTACGTTCGCAATAACCGTGAATTGGAAGAGGAATGAGTACTTGACAGGACCCGCCCCGAATTTCACCTTGAAATCCGAAGAGGCCCTGCGGGGCCCACCTTAGAAGAAATTTTACCAAAAATTTGACAGAACTTCCCCTAAAAATGGACAACCCAAAACCTGTAGAAAAGCATTTACACTTCTAAATCATCCATCCTTATTCTCCTAGAGCCACCCTGCTCCCTATAACACAACATCTCCCATTTCACAAACAATTCTGATACTTAAGAATATTAATCTCAAGAATTATTAGAGCAATCTATTTCTTAGGCGTACAAGAAGGTAGAATACAAGATAAACGACCAATACTTTTGTAATGCGGAAGCTATGACAGCTATGCCTCAACCCCAAGTAAGCTCGACCTCAAGCTAAACTGGCCTGCAAACTGGGCATTTAAAACCGAAGGGCCCAGGGAAAAACATTTAAAATCCGTTAGAGTGAGTGGACGAAAAATAAGTAATTTCGACTGTATAAGTAAAACTTAATGCTTTCCCAAGTTATTCTCTAAAATCTCGCATGCAGTAACAATCTTGAAAACACTCTTAATCATCCTCTTTACTGAAATCTCAATCACATAACAAGAACATCTTGAAATCTCTTAAAATCTCATCCTCAATCCTTATAAAAACATCCTTTTCATGAGGCTCGTTTGATGACTAGAAAGGACTGCTGTCTAGTCATCTCATGCCATCTAGGAGGGACTGCCACCCAGATGACACATCGGAAGGGACTGCCAACCGGAATAGGAGGCGGTGGATAGATGAGACTGCCAACTAGCCACATGTAGTAGACGGGACTGCCGACTAACCACAGGTAGTAGACAGGACTGCCGACTAACTACCTCATGTCATCTGGAAGGGACTGCCAACCAGGTGACGCATCGGATGGGACTGCCAATCGGGCTGTAGTCTGGAAGGGACTGCCAACCAGACTATTACCTAGAAGGGATTGCCAACTAGGTAAGATACGCATGCGCCAAAACTGACCTCCTTAATAAACTGAATAGCTTCCTCAAGAAGCTGAAAGTAACCTCAAAATCTCAATAAATCCTCGAAAGCATCCTCGAAAGCATAAAATCAAATACTCTGTAAATCAATAAATGCTTTCAGAAAGAAAACTCAATTTAACTTCAAGGCTGATAAGTACGGAGCTCAAAGCTCAATAAATCTCGATAATTCAATCATGCTCAAAAATTCGATGAACCATTCGTACTCATGAATCCTCATAAAAACCGATATTCGAAATCCATAATTCTCATAATATTTTCTGAATCAGTTACTTCCCGAAAATCATTCCTCAACTCAATAACTCATGAATGACTATCTCAAAAATCTACTAAAAGCCCTTGGGAAGGAATTTCAATACTAATCTCGTAATTCATAAATAAATCTCGATAAACTAAATCTCATAAAACCATAAAACTCAATAATTCAAATTATAAATTAAATCTCAATCGGAAAATGCTAATATGCTGCATGCACAATTAATTTAAAATAAATGTCCACTCACAGTACTATTTAGGCGACCACGCTACCGGTCTCCTACGTCGAGCAGTAGCTCGGCACGTCGCCCTGTACACAATTATAATTCGTGAATAACAATCCGGAAATTAAACATAATTCCCACATCATATCCTCATAAATCACCTATCCACTTCTTCTTGGATTCAATCCAAACCTTACCACTATTAACAATTCATTGATTAAGTTTCCAAAGAGGAAACAAGGGAAAAATACGAAGGTCGGATTCCCATAATCGACACCCGTCTCACTAAACTTCAGAAATTCCTAATCCATAACAAATCACTCCAAAATCCACCAAAATCACATTTACAAACTCTACAACAAATATAGGATTTAACTAGCTAAAAAAAACAGAATATAAATCACTGTTCATACACCGCACTATTCACCGTCGCACTATTCATGCGGCTACACTGTTCATGCGGCGGCCAACTCCTCCTCCGGCCACCAAATTTCATCCACAGCATCATGTCAACATTTCTAATAACTTTCTCAACTGTGACAAAGTCAGAAAATACCTTGAAGTGACCGAACAATTAAGCACTCCGAAGTACAGTGAAATTTTCCAATTATGCTTCGATCTGGGTTATGAAACTTGGTGAGCATGAAGAGTGGCTCAAGGCTCTTCTAATGGACCTGACTTTATGACCGAAGGTGGCCGGAAATCGGCGTTGACCAATTCGCTACAGTAAAAATGTTGGCTTCGATCTCCACATTTCCGGCCAAATCGCCGTAAACAACTCCCACATGCGTGTTAAGGAGGAGGAGACGAGTCCATCGATGCTCGCAGCTCGCCATTTGGTGGCCTAGAGGTGGTGGAAGAGAGAGTTGCAGAAGAGAGAAAGAGAGAGCACGGGGAAGGAGAGATAAAAGAGAGAAAAGAAAGAAAAGTTACCCAGCCACAGTAACTTTTTAAATTTATACCAATCTACCATAAACAGTAACTTTCATATTTCGCTAATAACTTTCGTATACGAACTCCGATTTTTACGTACCACATATGCACGCGCTCGGTTTAACGTCCTCTACAACTTTCATGAAGAACATTTTCTCAAATTTTGATCCGAACAAAAAGTCAACTTTTAGGGCCCCCTAAAATGTCAAAACGGAGCCAAAAATTAAATGTAATTGTCGTTTACCCATCGAAAGACTCGTAAACTGGTAACTTTAGGTTCGGGACGTTACAGTACTGATGCAGATAGTGCCCGAGAAATTCCATTTGAATAATCCATTTGTACTCTGATCAATTCCCACGTCGTCCTGAGCCTCCGTCTGTGTTGAGATCGTGCCCGGGCAGTTTTCCTCTAATCTGGAGATCGTGTGCAACTGTGTTTTTTTTTTTTTTCTAATTTCTTCTTTCTGGCTTTCTGCCACAGAATCCTTTTGCCTTACTAATCTGGAGTAGGGTAAATGAGTCGGAGAAGAGCTTGGGCAACTAAAAAAAAAAAAACAGATCTAACACTTCGCACTTCAAGCCTATTTGCCTGAAATCTCTTAACAACCTACTGGGACATGATATCGAAAAGGATTTCAGGATTCACACTAATTTTTCTTCTCTTTTTTCAAGGTTTCCCCATCATCCATACAATCTTGGTTTCTTTTCGACACCCTCATACACCTAACTCCGGATTATATTTTAGCAAATAATAAACCAGATTGCAAAGATAGGCTTAATCATTGACAAAATCAATCACCAAATGGAAAGGCATAAACCTTGAACAGCTAAGAAAAAGAGAGAGAGAGAGAGAGAGAGAGAGAGAGAGAGAGAGAGAGAATGGAAACACATACATAAGTGTTCAACTGCCTCACGAAACTGGAGAAGTTATTGTGCTTGAAGTACTTAGGCAAAAGCTCCCTGACGAACTTCGGCGGGTTCCAGACCATGAAGCTATTGTTGATGGAGGTTAAGTTTGAGAGGATCTGCCTTCAAACTACTTAGTAGAGAAGGGTTCGTGGTCTGAGAGCAGGCTGAGGGCGGGGCTGAGAGCGGGACTGAGGGAGGGCTGAGGGCGGGACTGAGGGATGAGAGAGAGAGAGAGAGTGATTTTCAGCTACAGGCGAGAGTGGGTGTTTTGCTAGATGGAATGGAGAGGGAAAGAGTTGAAAGTGTTAAAGTATACGTCAAACCCTAACTAAAGTCAGCTATTGATTGTATCGAAAAAAAAAAAATCTAAAACTCAGACGACATCAAATAAGGTGCATTGTCTGAAACTCATGTGATAACAAACAAATTAAAAACCATTGTCTGAACCACTTAAATCAGACAACATCTTTCAGTAGCCATTGACTTACAAGATGTCAGACAACAGATACCTAATAACAGTTGTGTGACTGAAAATAATCAGACAACAGCAAAAATCAACCATTGTATAAATGAATCTTGGACAACATCACATAATAACTATTGTCTGAATTAATTCATTCAGACAACATCAAAAAAATCAACCATTGTCTGAAATGCTATTGCACAAGAGCCAAGAAAAAACTGTTGTCTAATTCGAAAACTTAGACGACATAATATTTCTTGCTATCGTCTGATTTAATCATACGACAGTTAAAATGTTTGTTGTTGTCTGATATGTGTTGTCTGATTCCGAAATTGGTGTAGCGTTTGCACACATTTATCATTTGATTGAAGACAAGCACACACATTAACAGTAACATATGTTACACATATGTTACACGGAGCATGACCAATTGCCCATCTGGTTTGGAAAGAGAAAAGTTGATTGACTTTTGAATGGAGAAGATGACCAATTTTCAACGGAGACCTGGAAGTTGCTGTATGGAGAAGAAAGAGAGGAGGAAGATTGTTGTCGTGATATTGGAGAAGAGAGAGAGAGAGAGAAGAAAAGACCCAAAAGAAAAGAAAAGTCAGATTTCTTTTGAGAATATTCTTGGAAGAAGAGAAAAAGAGAGAGAGAGAGAGAGAAGAAAATACCCAAAAAGAAAAGAAAAGTCAGATTTCTTTTGAGGGTATTCTAGGAAGAAGAGAAAAAGAGAGAGAGAGAGAGAGAGAGAAGAAAATACCCAAAAAGAAAAGAAAAGTCAGATTTCTTTTTAGGGTATTCTAGAAAGAAGAGAAAGAGAGAGAAAGAGAGAGAGAGAAAAAAAAAGTTAGATTTCTTTTGAGGGTATTCTAGAAAGTGTAAAAAGCTTTGGGATGAAATATTATTAAAAAAAAATGAAAAGGGATGTGGTTTGCAATTTTGGGTGTGCAAATTTCACACCCGCCCCCCCCCCCCCTTTTTTTTTTTTTTTTTTCCTAAATTGACCAATTAGTAAGATGCTTTTACTACACGAAACAATCAAACTAACCCAGACCACAATAAATGTGGTGGTTTGGGAATATATAATAATTTTCTAAGTTTAGATAGAGTTTCATGTTTTTCTACTAATTCGAACTTATCTTATAAGCAAGTGCACTACATAGGTCTTAGTTGTCTATTAGGTAGGCCTAGAAAATGGGCTGGCCCATAAAAATTGGCTTAAATGGAAAGATACGATCCACTAAAAATTGGCCTAAATGGAAAGATATGATCCAAGTGAAGTTGGATTTTTTAACGAAGAGGAAGGTTTTTCGAGCCAGTGATGCTGACTCCTCGTAAAATAAAACCTGTTGTCTAATGAATCTTCATTAGAAAGTGTGATGAGAAAAAAATATGGTAATCTCGCCTTATGCAGCAAGGCTTCTCACAAAACGCCTTGGAATGACTACGAGGAGACATATTCTCTTGTAGTGGATGTCATTGCACTCCAATACCTTGTCAGTTTGGTAGTTTCTGAATAACTAAACATGTAGCTTACGAATGTGGTCACTACGTATCTTTATGGGGATCTAGATACAGAATATACATGAAGGTTCCTGGTGGACCTCATTCACCCAAGTCAAGTGGCTCTAGACCTCGGAGCGTGTTTGCAATGAGGTTGAAACGCTCACTAAAGTGATTACTTGATTTGGAAGGGATATGCTCGCACGTTTCTATTACAAGTTTCGGATTCTATCGCAGTTCATGTTGGCGACATGATCTTCATTGGAAGCCCTTAAAGAGTTAAGGGAAATCGCTGAACACTTGAAATCTGAGTCTGAGATGAAGGATTTTGGGAGAACACGATTATATCTCGGTTTGGAACTTAAGCACCGTGTTGATGGATGCTTAAGCATTTTGACAAGGTCAAGCCTTCAAGCACGCCCATGATCGTCTGTAGTCTTGATCCTAGAAAGGGTCCTCTTCGTCCGAAGGATGATGACGAAGATGTGCTAGAGGCAGAAGGGCCCTACTTGAGTGCAATAGGTGCATTATTGTACTTAGCTAAATGCACAAGACTGGACATCTCATTTACAGTGAACTTGTTAGCTAGATATAACTCTGCGCCAACGCGATGCTATTGGACTAGTGTAAAAGATATCTTTTGATACTTGAGGTGTATGATTGATATGGGCATGCTCTATCCCTACAGAGTGATGATAGATTCAAACTTATCAAACACCAGGAACGCCGCCAACATTGGCCTGCTTCCTTTATCCCCATCCCAAAATGACATTAGCGTTTTGGAAGGTTTTGCTGATGCTGGGTATCTCTCTGACCCACACAAAAGGTCATTCTCAAACTGGTTATGTGCTTAACATGGGTAAGACCGTGATATCTTGGAGGTCTATAAAGCAGACCCTAGTCGCTATATCTTCGAACCATGTAGAGATTATTGCTCTTCACGAAGTAGTTCATGAATGTATATGGATTGGATCTAGAGGTGGCAAACGGGCCACTAAGCAAGAGCACGGCACGGGCCCGGCACGGCCCAAACCTGTTAGTGGCCCGGTACGACCCGAGCACGTTAGTGGTGATAAGAGCATATTTATGCGATGTTAATAGCATTAATCTCTATACTTTCTTTGTTAGTTTAGTGTATTTTCTGGTTATTTACTTTGTTTATTTGTTTTATAGGTATCTTGGAGTAAAGAAGAAGAAAAGAAGTAAAAGAGGGATTGAAAAGCAAAATCGGGAAATCTGCCTGTGCAGATCAGTTAACTTCGACAGAGCACTGAGACCAGCTCAGAACGATCCAGAGAATGATCTTTATATTGATGGATAGCCTCAGATGTCTAGTTTCCGAATATTTTTACGGCTCATCAATATCATTTTTCTAGAAGAAGTTATGGCCGATTTAGTACAAGAAGGTTAGGCTGCGCGTGAATCTGAGGTTGGACGGGAATTTATGTTTCGAGGCCCAAATCACACCAAGAAGCCCGAGGACGAGTTTGTGCTTCATATTCCGACTCATGATGGACAAATGGCACGATGTGAATGGTTAGAATAAGTCATCAAGTTCAAGAGCCAATAGGAAAACTCCACCTAAGCACGTGAACCCGAATTCTTTTAGGTTTTGGATTTCCTAACCTCTAAGCATATAAAAGGAGATCAATCTGCAGCAGCTCGGGCTCTCTTCTTCTTCCTCCCTTTTTCATTATTTTGTGTTTTTGATTCCAATTATGTGTAACTAAATTTCCAGTAGTTAGGGGGCAGTTGAAGCCCCTAGACATGATCCATAACATGCTTTGACATTCAATTTGTTTTCCAATTAATAAAGTTGAGGTTTTGTTTACCGATTTCTCATTGATGAATTCTATGTTTGTGTGCTTTGGAGGCCTACTTAGTATGCATGCTAGGGTTCTAATACTTTGATTGTTTGATGCCTGGATCAATAGCTGGATTCCTCAAATTGTCTAGAGAAGTAATTGGTAGTTTTCACTAGCAAGTAAACAAAACCCTAGGTTTAGCAAGGCTCTAAGTTAATTGCGATGCCTAGTGATTGCTCAAACTCTTTTCAAACTTAATGATCTCTGCATGTTTAATCTAATAAGCGTACCTTTAGGTTGCATTGCTTGGGAATAGTTTAGGTGTAGAGCACTTCCTGCCTAGCGTACAAAGTAAGAAAGAGTAATAGGTTGTGTTCAAGCGTACCGAACCAATCTGAGTGTCTTCAACTAAGTTAATTGGTAGTAAATTGGACAAAGTGTATTGTGTGTGATTGTTGGAGGTGGATACTACCTTCCTAGCTAGTTTCATTATATTGATATCAACCAATCTCAAATCTGTTCCAGTTTCGTTTTTCTTTCTGTTCTCTGTTTTGACGTATTTTATTCTCATAGTAAACGAACTCCAAAAATTCTCAAATTTTGTGTGCTGGACGCCTTGTGTGTTTAGTACGTCTCTGTAAATTTTCATATTTTTCTGGGTTGTTTTGGTTAGGATTTTAGTTTGTTTTTCGAATGCTGTTCAGTAGGAACTGCAGTCACGTTTTGTGACTTTTGTTAAAGCTTTTAGTTTAACTTAATCCTCTGCGGGAGACCCTTATTTCCCTATATTACAATTGACATATTTGCAGGAGAATAAGGAAAATCAATAGCTTATAAATTTAGCTATCAAGTGGCCCGGCACGACCTGAGCACGTTAGAATAACGGGTCGGGCTGGGCCTAAGAATATTGGCCCATTGGCCCGGCCCGGCCGGAGCCTGTAATGGGCCTGGCATGGCTCGAGCACGACATATTGTGGGCCGGCCCGTTACAAACACAAAATTTCATTTTTTTAAAAAAAAAAATATTAAAAAACTACAATGATGAGATTTAAATATGAGAGCTTTTTATTTAAAATCTCATGACAATTCCACCAATGCTTTCTTTTATATTGTCAAAATAATGAAACAAAACATTATATCTTTGTTTTGACATAAGTATTTTTTTTCTAAATATTAAATATATGTTTATTAATAAAGACTAATCTCATAATAATACAACTATAGAATGAAGGAAAGAATAATATATACTAAATCTTCATTATATTAATAAAGATTAATCTTACAATAATATACTAAAAGCAATATATTTTGAGTTTTTCTTTCTTTCTTTCTTATAGTGAAATATAAAAAATTATTAGAAATCTAATCTTAAAAAGCTAAGATTAAGAAAAATGTTGTAGAACTTAATTTATTTTAATTTTCTAAATAGTTAAATAAAATTAATTTTTATTTTTTTAAATTAAGATTTTAAAATCGTGCTTTATAGTGGGTAGGCACGAGCACGGCCCGTTATTGACCCGGCATGAGCACGGCCAGGTATGATATGGGCTCGGGCCATGGGCCGGGCCGAGCTTAATGTTTAAGTAAATGGGCCGACACGATAATAAATGGGCCGGCCCAAGCACGGCACGAAGTACGACTAGGCCCGCTTAAAATGGGCCGGGTCGGGCCTGGCCGGCCCGTTTGCCACTTTTTCTCCTTCAACTGAGGTTATTTTTGTCTCACTGAGTTTGTTACTCAGCAAGGTTTTTGACGAGGCAATGAGAGAAGCACTACATTTGAGCGACACAAGGGGGAGTGTTTAAGGACACCTAGTTTGTGTGTCTGGCCCAAACTCTGATTACTTGTCTGAGTTATAATAAGGTTAGTCTTACCGATATCTACAGAGACATTTCAATCATTATATAATTCAGTTACCTTGTAAGACGCAAATTCTTTGTTTGTAATTCTGATGCGGGTGCATATGGGGCAACATCAAATGCATTATTTTATTGTTTTATTATAGATTTGTAATATTTGATATTTCATTGTTTAGATATTTTTAGGGTATCTTTTTACATTTAATTTAGGTTTTACATTTAATTAGCTTTCCATTTTAGCTTAAGTCTACTTATTCTCCAAGTATTGTAAACCCTATAAATATGGGTAATGTAATCGTTGTTAGATAGCTTATAGTTTATGAATAAAATCAGTTTATTTGTGGCATGGATTTGCCCTATTTTATGAGTTTGCTACTCCTTATTTCTTGTGTCTGTTGAGTGATTGTTGGAGGCTTGTGTTCGATACATTTTCCCCATTAATTGGTATCAGAGCTTTGGCAAGAGCTTGGTGGATTCTATGTCTCAGGTCGGGCGACGAAGGGGAGGTTTTCGAATGGAGGGTCGTGACATCAACAACGACATGGCTGAAATCAAAAGGATGCTTCAGCAACTTGCGGTACGTCTTGATCGCATCGAAACTCGACGACGGGGTCATAAGAGTTTTGACGGGGAGAGAAACGTTACCACTTATCATCAACGTGTCGATCGCATCGAAACTCGACGACAAGATCGTAAGAGTTCCGACGGGGAGAGAAACGTTACCACCTATAATCAATGTGTCAATCGCATCGAAGTTTCACACCAAAGCGGTGAGAGTATTGAGGAGGAACAATACATTGATCTCTCTCATCGCTGTGCTTCTTTGTGTGAGCCAGACATACAGGATGAAGATAATTATGATTCTGAAGATTGCGATGAAAATTGCTTGGAGATTGAAGAGGTTGACCTGCCCATGCAAATGATTCATCTCCCAGTGCAACAAAATATCGTTAAAGCCATGCCAGTCCATCTTGTGGAAACATCATCAGCAATTGTAAGTCATGAAATTAATTCATGCATGGGTGATATCTTTGAATTGGATGATCATGTGGGTAATTCAGATCCAAAGCCCAAACTAGATCTGGATGTCGACATTGTTTTAGGATCTCAAGAAATAGAACATAGTATGTGTGGGTCAATACGTGAGCATCCTAACAGAATTGTTGGTGTTGATCTTAAGAAGTCATTTGTCTCCAACAAGCTGGTGAAGCGTGTTGAATCTAAAAGCAAAGATGCATCCCTCAAATTTCATGATCCATTACAAGAAGATGCAACTCATCAATTTATTGATTTCATTGGGGTTAGTATTTTCTACTTACAGATTCTGAATATATTAATTGATATTGCCAATCATATCAAGAAAGGTGAGACAAATTTTGGGTTGGCAAAATTTATTATTATGAGCAGATTTCTCAAGTCAAGATTAGGAAGGTATTCAAAGTATTTATTTATTTGGAATGGAAGGAATCAATTGCAAGCTAATCTGTCAAAAGAAGATTTGAAGCAATGGAAGATTTTATTGAATTTTCTTCAATCAATGGCTCAAATTCGAGGACGAATTCTTTCCAACCAGGGAAGCCTGATGCGGGTGCATATGGGGCAACATCAAATGCATTATTTTGTTGTTTTATTATATATTTGTAATATTTGATATTTCATTGTTTAGATATTTTTAGGGTATCTTTTTACATTTAATTTAGGTTTTACATTTAATTAGCTTTCCATTTTAGCTTAAGTCTACTTATTCTCCAAGTATTGTAAACCCTATAAATATGGGTAAGTAATCGTTGTTAGATAGCTTATAGTTTATGAATAAAATCAGTTTATTTGTGGCATGGATTTGCCCTATTTTATGAGTTTGCTACTCCTTATTTCTTGTGTCTGTTGAGTGATTGTTGGAGGCTTGTGTTCGATACCTTTTCCCCATTAAATTCTCTATATAAAAAGACCCCTATTATCAATGAAAGTACAATTCATTCTTTTACAATTCCAGTTTTTCAAAAACTGATATTCAGGTATGCTCATGTATTTCTGTTTTGCTCCCTTTATGGATCAGGGAAAGTTATAAACAAGGATACAATCAGTTTGACGTTATGACTTGTGACCACGCTAGATGTCATGTACAAGGACAAAACTTGATTGAGACAAAGGGCCAAAAAAAGAGAAGACATGAAAGTCTTCCACAGTTCCACTATAACTTTCAAACCGTCAACACTGGCACACATTTGATTGGATGTTAAAGCCACTGCTTAACTTGAGACACCTTGTATTCTTTGCTTTGAGCAAGACATATGGACTTTGACTGAGGAACAAAAAAATATCCCCTTTTCTTTGGCAAAGAACAAAAAAATCTGAAATACACGTTTGGAATCATGCTATTGATTTCTCACAGTCGCTTATTCCTCGTAAGTTGATCAAGTTCCACTATCTAGGTCGGTCATTTACAGCAGGGTTGAGGGAAACATCAAGATAACCATCAAGATTATACTCCTTTGGTAAAGAAATCACCAACACCACATGCTCCCTGCTTCCCACTCTTGAGCCAAATATATATTTTGTTGTTGATGGTTACGACAAACTTAAAGTATTTGATGTTAATGTTGATCGGTGCAACCCAGAAGCATACAGACTTATTGCAAATTTGCAATCCATATTGCTCCAGAGGGTGACAACAGCTTCAAGACACCTAGTAGATTTAGTTGAGAAAGAAGTTATGTATTTCAAACTTAATTTGTCTGTGTGAGTACATCAATATCTTTGTGGGGATTAAACTTTTTATGATGCCGGTCGAATTGTATATTGTATAAGTGTATAACCAAGGATAGTATACCTTCTCATAATTATGGTGTCTATGACGCCGAAATTCAATAAATTTAATTTCAATCTTACATCATAGATGCTAAGAATCACCCACTCTTTGAGTTGTACCACCACTTCAAGCAAGCCTGGTTGTTGTCTAACACTACTCTACATACATAATGTATGACAAATGGGGATAATATTTTAAAGAAGAAGTGTATGTGACTTTAAGGATTCAAGAAAGAGAGTCGTCAATTCCACTCAGACCAGCTTATTATATTGCTGTGGGTTTTGAGTTGTGCAAATGACATAATAGTTGAGTTCTGTACTTCCAAGTAATGTCATGGAGTTAATTCTGAATTTGTGAATGTAATGACTACAGGATTTTGCAGCCTTACAGTATAAATTCAAGGGTGTTTCCTCATAAATTTAATCCCAGAGGACTATATAGCAAGAATCAAGTTTTTACTAAGAAGTAAGAACAAAAGGAATCAAGTACCTGTGTTATATGACAAGCCAACAAACAGCACATTTTACTTGAACAATTGCACAGTTTCATTAAAAAATGCAATGCAGTAATCATTCTATACTGAACCAGATAGTTCACATTGTGACACTTTCAAGAAATTCCAACATCATTTGATGGAATGCGAGAGGGGATGCATACATACTCTCACTGTTCTATATAATAGGGGAACAGGTCATGAGTCATGACTGCTGACCAGCACAGTTTGAGGAGTTTTACAATCAAAACCACATGTCTATTTTGCCTATAATATACATAATTGAGAGACGTGACATTTTGCAAGAAAATGAAAGAGAATCAGGAAAGACTTACTTCAGCCTACTTAAGTAGACGCTATTTCAATCTCGTTTTTTTTCATGATGGGAGTCTCACGAACAATGTTATATCCAGTTATTGTTTGAGAGGAATCCGTGTCGGAGGCACTAGTGCTATATGCTGCCATGATAGGATTGTCTGGCATCAAGTGCTGAAATGGATTAATTGAAGGTCTAGGAATCTCAAATTCTCCTTCCAACATTTTCACCACAACACTCATTAAGGGCCTCAACTCGGACCTATACTGAACACACCAGATAGCTACCTTTAACATTCTCTCTGCTGCCTCTCTATCTTTTTCCTCTATACCACACACTGCCATTAGTTCTCCTAGTTCACCAGCTTCAAACTTCTTCCATCCCCACCTTGGAAACCAGTCTTGGCTCTCTGGAAGATTAAGGTCATGGTTCCTTCTTCTACCTACGATCTCAAATAACAGCATTCCAAAGCTGTACACATCACATTTGTGGGTTATAGGAAACCGCAGCCAAAGTTCTGGTGCAGCATAACCAGGAGTTCCCCTCCAACCTGTCATTGTTATATGAGTATTGTCCCTGTTGATCAGCTTGGCCAAACCAAAGTCAGCAACTTTGGGGAGGAAATTCACATCCAAAAGAATATTTTCAGGTTTTATATCATAGTGGACTATTCGTTGCTGGCATACTTCGTGCAGGTAAGCAATCCCTCTAGCCGTCCCAACCGCAATGTCATGAAGCTTTTCAAATCCTAAAATCCTGTTTCCGTCGAAAAGAAACTTATCAAGCGAACCATTTGACATATACTCATAAACCAGTGCTCTAAGCTCTCTCTCAAAGCAGAAACCACGGAGACGAACCAAGTTGACATGATGAATCCTGCCAAGTGTACTAACTTCCGCCCTGAATTGCTCATCAATTGTCTTGTCCGAGGTATCCTTTAGAACCTTCACTGCCACAAGCGTTCCATTACCATACACACCTTTATAAACTGAACCAAACCCTCCTGAACCCAACAAGTTGGTGAAGTTATCAGTTGCAATCCGAATTTGTTGAGAAGTAAACCTGATGGGCTTCTCTCTTTCCATATCATTTAGAAAACTGTCCATTGTGAGTGTCGGAAAGCCCTTTTTTTTTTTTATCTGAGTGTAGATTGGATCATCAGAGCTGCTACCTTTCTGATTACGTTTCCTCTATACTACAACTAAGATAGCAATCATCACAAAGACAACTACTGCAAAATGTGAGAAAACATTTTCATTATCTTTTAAATAACGTACGATTAATTAACAAGTAACAATATATTAAAAGGCAGAAAGAGAAAAAGACAGCACACACCTAATACTACAGCAATGGCATCATTATCTGCATAACTCGGCAACACAACGGCTATGGCAGCGGCAACGATAGCGGTAACGGCAACGGCAACGATAACGACAGTATAATTTGTCGACATTAATCAGGAGATAGATAACCAGTATAAATAGTATTCAACAAACTTGCAGATATACAAAGAGTTGCAGAGTTTAGATTTAGATTACAGAAGACATGGACATAACATATTAAAGATGATGAGAGAGCTAGATGAAGAGTGGACTATACGTTTATTAGACCACTGGAAAGTCAGGTTAATCAGTATTTGACTTTTTGGTTACGATGATTCCACGAAAAGCGCCCAGCTATATTACAAACTAGAAGTCTCTAACTTATTATTATTATTTTTTTTATCCTATGCCCATTTTGCCCTCAGCATAAAATCTGATCAATCCCTCCTTCTCTCTCTCTCTCCCTCTCTGTCTGGCGATTCAGCATCAGATCCGAATCCCGAATCCCTCAAAATCATTCTCCAGCAAAGCCTTCAAGCTCTTAAACGACTAGGCAATCTCTTCCACCCACGGCGTCACATAGCCTCCCCAATCCTCCGGGATCAGATTAAACGTCGCCTCCCTCATCTTTGATCTTCCCCTTCAGCTCCTGCGACTTGAGCTGCTGGAACAGCCTCCTAAGCCGCTCAGGGCTCGTCGTCTAGTAGACCGCGATGGTCACCGACGGCGACAAAGGCGTCGAGGCGCGAAGCGAGGTAGAGGTAGTTCATTTGCTCGGCGTGCTTCTAGATTACTTTGCACCGGTGTTTTGGGATGATTCGTCGTCGTCACGGTCTGATCTGGCCGTGGCAGATGGGTTAGATGATGCAGAGAGAGAGAAGGTGCCTATGAGATTGGCTTTGGTCTGCTGATTCGGTACCGTTCTGTTGTCAATGATTGATGCATAAAATTGGATCAGAATTTGGGTTTAATTTCTCTTTTTGTTTGGGTATTCATTTGATGCTCAATTTGTATATAGGGTAAATTCTTCATATGGTACTTGAGGTATTGCTACTTGGACAGTTTGATACTCGATGTATTAAAAGAGACAGTTTGGTACCTAAAGTTAGACTCTGTTTGACACTTTAGTACTTCTGTTAATTTTTCTGTTAAATGTAAAGATAAAATTGACATTCAGAATATATATATAAAAACATAATAAAAAAAACATGAGTTTATGGGTTGATTGCTGTTCTTCATAATTTTATAGGTATGAATTAATGTTTATGATGTTGAAGATGAAATATTCGAATTTTATGTTAAAGAAATATAATAATCAGATATTTTTTGGGTACTATTCTCTATGAATCCATTGATTTTTCCTCTAAAACTTGGATTTTTCCTCCTCTTGCGATGATATTATTTGGTATTATTTTAAGTCTTCATCATTTTTCGGGTCATTTAGGAGAAAATAAAAATGAATTAATGCTTTTGGGTTATGTTAAAGTTGACATAATTGAATTTTATATTTAAAAAAATTTAGTTGTACGAGACTAGTTTAAATAGAGTACTCTCATGGGTGTTCACTATATGATTACTATATTTCTTAAACATAAAATTCGAATATTTCACCTTCAACATAACCCATAAGAATTAATTCATACCAATAAAATTATGAAGAAAATCAACCCACAAACTCATGTTTTTTTATTATGTTTTTATACATATATTTTAAATGTCAATTTTATCCTTATATTTAACAGAAAAATTAACAGAAGTACTAAAGTGTCAAACGGAGTCTAACTTCAAGTACCAAACTGTCCCCTTTAATACATCAGGTATCAAACTGTCCAAGTAGCAATACCTCAGGTACCATAAGAGAAATTTACCCTTGTATATATTGGTATTCCGAATAGATCATTTTAGTAATGCATTCTGGTTTCGATCACTTGTATATCTTGAATTGATGATTGTGTAAGGATGAGCTAATGCAATTACAGAATTACAAATTGACACATTGAAGTTATTCTGGTGGTTTTAGTAATAGCTTTGGGTAGAAAGAAACTTGTTATGATAATACTTCTTGGTCTTCTCTATGTTAAATATATGCTCAGTGGATTTATTTGGTTGAAACCAAAGTGTTTTGATTCAAGCATTTTGATATTATAAATTTACAGTTTTTTGATGTTTGAGAGTAGTTTCTATATTGGTTGGTAATAGCTTCCTCAGTCATTGAGGGTAGCTTTGTTAATCTCTGAGAATTGCTTTCTCATTCGTTGGGAGTAAGGATTCAAATTTCGGTTTTGGTTTTGATTTCGGTACTTTAAATTTAAAGAAATTTCAGAGAAAATTTCGATTTCGATGGAAATTTCGGTTAAAATAAAGAAATCACATTAATTGCATTTATATGGACTGTTTTTTAAGTAATATAGTTCTACATGCAATAATGATAAGTGAATCACTTTTTTTAGTACTACATGCATCACACCTCATGTAGCAGCTAAAAGTCTCTAATAGGTTGGGCTTTGTGCTACATCAGTTGCCATATAAAATAGGTTGAAAGTGATACCCAAAAAGGTATTTCACCTAACGTTATTCTTCTACTTGAGATGTTTTTTTAATGATTATTTCTTAATGAAACTTTTAAATAGACTAAACTAATCTATAATAAACCTATTTACAATGTAACCTCTCTAAAATTATACATTATAATATAATTGTGATATTTAATATGGACGAGTAATTAACTAGTATTGTAGTATGTTGCTAAACTAGTGTTTTTATCTATGTGTGATTATAAATGTGCTGTATATTGATAATGTGAAGAGAAATTTTAAATACACACTCCTAATTACTTAATACACATCCCTATTATTTTATATTTTAAATCAAATTTTATAGGTAGGTTAAATGTCCAAAATGGACATCTATATATTAGAAGAAGAAGAAAATTCAATCACGCCTATATTCTTTTTTACGTCTCTTCTTCTAAACTCTGGACGTTGTAATACATCTTTCTTCTCCACACTTCATCATATCAATTTCGACCATTAACATGGATTCTTAAGACCTCGCTCAACAATCTTCAATTATGTCGTGTTTGGATGAAATAATTATAAATTGTTGAGAAATTTTAAAATGATGGAATCTACCACTCCATCAATTAAAATTCCATAAATTGCAATTTCCATTGTTTGGTTGTATTTATTTAGAATTTGAAATGTGTAATAAATTAAAAAGATTTAAAAAAAATTAAAATATTGAAAACTAAAATGACCTTGTTTTGGAAACTAATAAAGTAAGAAAAGTAAACTTTTTTAAGGAAATTCAAAAGGATACAAATTTTGATGGAATTCATTCATTTCTTTCCATAGAGAAATTCATAATTTCCAAGTATAGAATGTCAAATGAGATAATTCATGTTAAGAAGTTATGAACTGCTTATTTTCATTTTAAATATCATCTCTTTTTCCTTCATCCAAACATAAGTAATAAATTTATAAGGATTTCCCAATATTTAACATAAGTAATCAATATGGGCATTTATAAAACATCAACCTAGTATGAATAGTAACCTTAATATAGTCAAATAATATAATATTTCATGAATTTTGAGATTAAGGGAGATGTAGGCTCTATGTATGGTGGTTGGGTTGTGCAGGGATGGCCTGAGCGGCGGCGTGGGTCTGCAGATCTAGCGACGACGGTGTGGGTCGATTGGACTGAGCGGCGGTAAGGTTCCCCGGGGCTATGCGGTGGCGAGGTGTTTTGGCCGATCCGGCGTCGACATGGTGGCTGTAGGATAGCGCAGCGACGTAGGCAAGTGTGGGACTCGGGGTTTCCAGCCGGCGAGGACGTGGGTCGACGCAGCTGGTTGCGGCGGAAGTGCTACACAATCACTATGCGTTGGATCTAGGTTTGGGCTTGCTGCAGCAACCTGCTGGACCTGGAGTTTGGGCTCTCTTTGGGAGCAGCTGGGCTTCGAATTTGGGCTAGGGTTTTGGCCTTGGCCCAACACTATGTTATTTAGTTTTGTCTAAATTACAATAGTTTTTTAGGTTCGTCTATTTACAATAAGGTTCCGTTTTCGAGATAGTCTAGACACTTTTGTGCATTTAGTTTTTTGCATTTAGTCTAGTCTTGTCGACATAACTCTCAGTGGATCTAGGTGTACACCAATTGAGGTCTCTAGGCAGCTAGGTTTATTGGTTAAAGAGTTAGGTTTCTAGCGCCTCCGGCGTAGTACCAAAGGGGGATCCCCGCTATGTCTACGTATTGATTGTACAATGAGTGGGTTTAGTTTCTATGTACCGCTATGGGTACTACCACTATCTTCTTGTCTGTTAATGGCAGCGGAAGGGTATGTAATGGCCTATTCTGGCTTTCGATGAATATATTTTCGCCTACTGGCTCCATTCTCCAAAAAAAAAAAAAAAAAAAAAAAAAGGAACAGTAATAAATTTTTAAGGATTTCCCAATATTTAACATAAGTAATCAATATGGGCATTTATAAAACATCAACCTAGTATGAATAGTAGCCTTAATATAGTCAAATAATATAATATTTCATGAATTTTGAGATTAAGGGAGATGTAGGCTCTATGTATGGTGGTTGGGTTGTGCAGGGATGGCCTGAGCGGCGGCGTGGGTCTGCAGATCTAGCGACGACGGTGTGGGTCGATTGGACTGAGCGGCGGTAAGGTTCCCCGGGGCTATGCGGTGGCGAGGTGTTTTGGCCGATCCGGCGTCGACATGGTGGCTGTAGGATAGCGCAGCGACGTAGGCAAGTGTGGGACTCGGGGTTTCCAGCCGGCGAGGACGTGGGTCGACGCAGCTGGTTGCGGCGGAAGTGCTACACAATCACTATGCGTTGGATCTAGGTTTGGGCTTGCTGCAGCAACCTGCTGGACCTGGAGTTTGGGCTCTCTTTGGGAGCAGCTGGGCTTCGAATTTGGGCTAGGGTTTTGGCCTTGGCCCAACACTATGTTATTTAGTTTTGTCTAAATTACAATAGTTTTTTAGGTTCGTCTATTTACAATAAGGTTCCGTTTTCGAGATAGTCTAGACACTTTTGTGCATTTAGTTTTTTGCATTTAGTCTAGTCTTGTCGACATAACTCTCAGTGGATCTAGGTGTACACCAATTGAGGTCTCTAGGCAGCTAGGTTTATTGGTTAAAGAGTTAGGTTTCTAGCGCCTCCGGCGTAGTACCAAAGGGGGATCCCCGCTATGTCTACGTATTGATTGTACAATGAGTGGGTTTAGTTTCTATGTACCGCTATGGGTACTACCACTATCTTCTTGTCTGTTAATGGCAGCGGAAGGGTATGTAATGGCCTATTCTGGCTTTCGATGAATATATTTTCGCCTACTGGCTCCATTCTCCAAAAAAAAAAAAAAAAAAAAAAAAGGAACAGTAATAAATTTTTAAGGATTTCCCAATATTTAACATAAGTAATCAATATGGGCATTTATAAAACATCAACCTAGTATGAATAGTAGCCTTAATATAGTCAAATAATATAATATTTCATGAATTTTGAGATTAAGGGTATTTTAGGTACTTTGGTTTGTGTATTTAGTAAAATATTAGAATGGTAAATTAAATGAGTGGTGTATTCAGAATGGGGTGTGTATTAAGTAATTCGGGGGTGTGTATTTAAAATTTTTTCTAATGTGAATGTGATTTACTTTTATTTTTTATTTTTTTATGGTTGGAATCCAGTAGGAGGCTTGGTCATCACCTCTTTTTCACTAATTGTCACTAATTTTACTAACAATTAGTAAAATATTAGAATGGTATAAATAAGTAGTGTATTGAGAATGGGGTGTGTATTAAGTAATTGGGGGCGTGTATTTAAAATTTTTCTAATGTGAATGTGATTTACTTTTATTTTTTTATTTTTTTATGGTTGGAATCCAGTGGGAGGCTTGGTCATCGCAAAATTTTTGTTTCGGTAAATCACATTTACAGAAATGTTGGTATAATACGAATTGTTGGTGATATACGAATTTCACAGAAATTTTGGACAAAATTTTGGTGTAAATTTTTAAATATATTTTTTATGTGTAGATATTTCATAAATTAAGAATTTCGCAGAAATGTACCGAAAATTTCAGAAAATTTCGAGAAACTCATGACGGCAATGATATAGCATATAGATTTCGTTTCGGTACTTCAAAATTACGAAAATTTCGATGGAAATTTCAGCAGTTTCGGAGAAATTTGAAACCTTGGTTGGGAGTAACTTTGTTTGTATTAAAAATAGGTTTCTCAGTATCTGTGAGTAGCTTTTGTTATGTTTGATAGTAGCTTTTAATGTTGGTGAGAATAGCTTTGGTGAAATGAGAGTAACTTTTGTTGTTGGTTAGAGTAGTTTTTAGTGTTGGTTGCAAAATAGTCTTTGTTGTTCGCGAGAGTAGCTTTTATTCTGTTTTGTAGTAGGTTTTGGTCTTAGTGAGAGTAGCTTTTGTTGTTGGTAAGAGTAACTTTTAGTGTTGGTCAGAATAGCTGTTGGTATTGATAAGAGTAGTTTTTTGTTGCTGGTGAGAGTAGCTTTCTGATGTTGGTAATAGTAGTGTTTGTTATTTGTGAGAGTAGTTTTTGGTGCTGGTGATATTAGCTTTTGTGACCTCGCCAGAGGTATCAAGAAATCTCAACAAAGTACTTTTGTTGCTGGTGACAGTAGCTTATGTGATCTCGCCGGAGGTCACTGAAAATCTCACCAAATTAGCATTTGTTGCTGGTGACAGTAGCATATGGTGTTGGTGACAGTAGTTTTTGCAGTCGCCGGAGGTCGCTGAAAATCTCACCAGAGTAGCTTTTGTTGTTGGTGACAGTAGTTTTTATGACATAGCCAGAGGTCGCCGAAGTAGTTTTAGTTACTGGTTACTGTAGTTTTTGTAACCTCGTTGAAGATCGCCGGAAATCTTGCCGGAGTAGCTTTAGTTGCTGGTGACAGTAGTTTTTGTGACCTAATCGGAGGTTTCAGGAGTATATTTTGTTGCTAGTGACGGTAGGTTTTGTGGTCACCTGATTTGGTCAGAGACCTCGCTGGAGGGGGGGGGAGGGGGGGGAGAGAGAGAGACTTTACTCAAGTGGCATTTACGTAAATATGTTAATTTTTATATCCAAAATTTAACACAATTTTTAATAGTGGCCTTATGAGGTTTGTGGCCCTATGGCTAATAAAACATTCAAAAATGACCTTATATGTAATTTGCCAAAATAGATTAAATTTCCAGCAATCTTCCTTTAAAGTATCAGGAATTCCTTGATTTGTTTTTATCCTAGTTTGACTTCGTCAACTGACGCGTTTTCTGATTATTAATCAGCAAGGAAGACTAGAAAACCTCTATTGTAGACTCAAAGTCTAAAAAATTCTGTTTTTTCCTTCTCTTATAAAATATAAATGTTGTTAAAGTAAAATGTCAATTGGAATTGGTCTACTCATTTCATTCATAACCCCTTTATATAGGGATAGGATTACAACGGAAATATCAATTACATTGATGATACTAAATGCTGATTGAGCTGTGATTTGTAATTGCTTGATTCCCTCTTCGTCTGTTTCTTTGACGAAGGCACATAATGTGCTTTTCCTTTAACACTCCCCCTTGTGCCAAGTCAAAGACGAAATGGTGCATGAGTTGTTGCCTCACTAAAAACCTTGCCAAGTAACAATAAAAACCCTATGGGACAAAAATAAAACTTAGTCGAAGGAAAAGAGCACAACGCACCTTCTACATTTGAGAATGACATGTGTGTGTTAGACTCCCCTTGACGTCTACACCTCCCCCTGATCATTACATTAATCAAGTGAGCTTGGAAAGTCTTCGCATTCCTATGCTTTTCACATGTTTCTCAAATGTGGCCTTAGGCAGTGATTTGGTGAACAAATCGGCCACATTCTCCTCAGACCTTACTTGATTCACTTGAATCTTGAGGAGGGTCTGTTGTTGCTGATTGTAGAACAACTTTGGCGATATGTGTTTTGTGTTATCACTCTTAATACAACCTAGCTTCATCTGTTCGATGCAAGCTGCATTGTGTTCGTAAATGCAAGTAGGCTCTTCAATGGTAGGACTCAAACCACTAATCCCTCGAATATGTGCATTGATAGTTCTTAACCATACACACTCACGAACCGCCTCATGTACAACAATGATCTCTGAGTGGTTCGAGGAGGTAGCCACAAGGGTTTGCTTGGTTGATCTCCAAGATATCGCCATGTTCCCATTGGTAAATACATAACCAGTTTGGAAACGACCTTTATGTGGGTCAGAGAGATACCCAGCATCAGCAAAACTAACCAAAACATCATTTGGCGTTTCGGTGTAGTGAGTGGCACTTTCGCCATCAATATTTTCTTTAGGGATTGCAGTTCCATCTACGGTCCCTCTTGTCTCTCTGTAGGGAAAGAACAGTCTCAAGTCAATGGTTTCTTGATACCATTCCAGTGACGCTGCGTTGGCGCTGAGCTAAATCTCGCTAACAAGTTCACTGAGAATGCAATGTCTAGTCGAGTAAATTGGGCTAAGTACAATAATGCGCCTATTGCACTTAAATAGGGAATTTCAGCTCCCAACACCTTTTCGTCATCTTCCTTTAGACGAAATGGATCTTTCCTTGCATCCAAACTTTGACCGATCATGGGAGTGTTAGCAGGATGTGCTTTGTCCATGTTATATCGCCTGACTTTTGGACATATGAAAACTGGTGGATTAGTATTCCACAAACTCGGTGCTCTAGTTCAAGGCCTAGATAGAGTCGAGTTTTTCCAAGACCCTTCATCTCAAATTTGGATTCCAAGCAGCTCGCGGTATCTCTTATTTCATCAAGACCTATTATGTTCATATCATCGACATATACTGCTACAATTGCAAATCCGGAACTTGTTTTCTTTATGAATACGCAGGGGCATAATTCATCGTTCTTATATCCCTTCCCAATCAAGTAGTCACTTAGACAAGTATACCACATCCGCCTGGATTGTTTTGATCAGTAAAGTGAGCGTTTCAACCTAGTTGCAAAAGCACTCCGTGGTTTAGAGTCTCTTGACTTGGGTACTGTAAGACCATCAGGCACTTTCATATATATCTCTGAATCTAGATCCCCATAGAGATATGCAGTAACCACATCTATGAGCTGCATTTCTAGTCCTTTGGAAACTACTAAGCTAACTAAGTTGCAGAACGTTATAACGTCCATTTTGGGAGAGAATGTCTCCTTGTAGTCAATTCCAGGGCGTTGTGAGAAATCTTGCGCCACAAGGCGAGCCTTGTACCTTAGGACTTCATTCTTCTCATTACGCTTTCTGACAAATGTCCATTTATGTCCTACAGGCTTTACACTTGGTGGGGTTAGCACTACCGGACCAAATACCTGTCTCTTTGTCAGAGAATCTAATTCTACCTGGATTGATTCATTCCAGTTAGGCCAATCTGCTCTTTGTTGACATTTTTCAACAGAGCGTGGTTCGATATCATCGTGCTCTATGATTCCTTGAGCAACAGTATATATCATCAATGTGTATGGAAGATCTTTCTATCAACTCATACGCACTCTAGTAATCCTTTGAGATTTCTTTGTTCTCTGGAATCATTTCAAACATCAGAGCGTCCTCCAGTATTGATTCATGGACATAACTATAATCAGAGATAATCTCATGAGAGGGATTCTATACATTGATGATTGGTTTGTGCCTTACTCACCCTCTTCTTCCTTGGGTGAGTGTCAATCGAACCAAGTGACCTCCCCCTCTTCCTTGGGGAGCCACAGCCTCAACCACACCTCCACTAAGTGTGGTTGCAGTGCCTCTATCTGCGGCACCGTGCCCCTTGTTGGGGACTTCTAACCTTGCAGGCACATTTGCAGCTGGTATATGTGATCTCGTCACTTTTACGATATCAGTAAACGCATCAGGCATCGAATCTGCTACGTTCTGAAGATCGATTATTCTTTTCACTTCACTTTCACTTTATGAAGTGCGGGGATCAAGATGAGACAGAGTGGAGACAAACCACGACAATTCCTGTCGTTCCCTTGGAAAATCCTTTTTCCTATCTCCCCCTAACGACGAGAAGACTGTCTCATCAAAGTGACAATCCGCAAATCGAGTGGTTGAGAGATTGCCTGTCAAGGGTTCCAAATAGCGGATAATTGTTGGGGATTCGTATCCAACATAAATACTTAATCGTCTCTGATGACCCATTTTGGTGCGCTATGGGGGAGCAATAGGCACATATACTGCTCAACCAAATATGCGTAAGTGTGAAGTGTCAGGCTCATATCCAGTTACCAACTGGTACGCAGAAAATGGTTGGCTAGCTGTGGGTCTTAAACGAATAAGTAAAGCTGCGTGCAATATTGCATAACCCCATACAGATATAGGCAGGTTGGTGCGCATAACCAATGCCCTAGCCACCATCTATAGCCTTTTGATGGTGGCTTCTACGAGACCATTTTGTGTATGCACATGGGGTACAGGATGCTCTACATCGATCCAAATAGATATGCAATAATCATCAAATGCTTTTGATGTAAACTCTCCAGCATTATCAAGCCTTATAGACTTGATAGGGTGATCAGGGTGGTGAGCCCTTAAACGTATAATCTATGCTAAGAGTATTGCAGCATTTCTTGTGGACAATAAAACGACATGTGACCAGATTGTTGAAGCATCCACCATAACCATAAAGTACTTGAATGGTCCGCATTCTGGATGGATAGGTCCACAGACATCTCTTTGTATCCTTTGTAAGAATGGAATGTTTTGTTTTGTATCTTTAGCATAGGAAGGTCTCGATCCTGTTTTTGCTAAAGAGCAGGAGTTGCAAAACGCGTGATGTGCCTTTGAAATAGTCAATGAGGCATAATGGGAGGGAGGTAGTGCTTCTGGTACTTCATAAAGCAATGACTGCATTTGAGCAATCCTAGAATCGACACCTTGCAGTGTGGCGGATTTTTCTCCCATTTTTCACTCGAAAGAAGGGATGTCCGTGTGAGTTCTTGAAAAATACGGATCATCATGTCACGACCTCGGTGCCATAGGCGGTCATGCAAAAGCCTGTATGAGTCAGTGTCCCACATTTCATTGTTGGTGACAGTATAGGATTCAATGATCCGAATCGTAGTGAGGTACAGTCCACTAAATTGACTCATAAGTTTCTCTAAGATGTGTTTCCTTCCACAGTCATTAGATGTAATATCAAGGTATTCATTTTCCATTCTCACGGTGTGTTTTTACATGATAACCGTTGGCACAAATTGCTTTGAAACATTAACAAGGTTCGATTAGCTCTTGGTGCATATAGAGCGTCTGTGACTTGAAATGTTGCTCCATTAGGGAGCAAAAATTTGGCAGTTCCTCGCCATTTTATTAGTTGTGATAATCCAATCATCGTAGTTACAGAGGAATTATAGGCTATTAGTTCAATGAATAATTACCTATTTCTTAATATTGTGTGGGTAGTCCCACTATCATCTAAGCACTCAAGTTCTCCTCCATTCATTCCTATAAATAAATGGGAGGTATTTAGAAAATATAACTCATATTCTTTAGAGTATTTCTATTTGCGTAGAATGGTATTCTTTTCATTCTAATAATTTTTCTCTAGATGTATTGCTTTACATCTTTATAGTGCTATGTCGAACCATGTAAATATGTGTATAGTAAATAAATTTGAATAAATTCAGTGCTTCAGAATAAAATTCAAAATTTATTAATAAGCCAACGATAATCAAATCAAGGTCTTGTTCAGAAATCTTATTCATCAACCCATGATTGAAAATAAACTTTAAGACCAAACAATAGTCTAATTAAAAATTAGGCATTATGCCTTCACAACTGTCTTTGGAAAATAAAATGAATAAAGCAGATCAGTCAAGATTGAGAGCATCCATTGACTTAGCAAGTTCCTCTTTGCCATTGGAGTCTGCAACTGTAAGGTTGACGTCTAGGTCATGACCTCCTTCTTCCATATAGTGAGCCACTTGTTCTTTAGACTCTCTAAACCTCTTGTAATTGGCTGCTACTCTATTGTTTGCTTGGCAGTTCTTGTACCAATGCCCAATGAATCCACACCTATAACATGGTTCATTGTCAACTCTTTCCTTTGGCATCTTGTTTCCATGATCCCCATGTCCCTTTCCACGTGGTGCATTGTTGCCACGTGGGTAGGGATCAGCACGTCTAAACCCCCTTGCATTGGAGTTATTTCCACCTTTCATTTTTCCATAATTAGCCTCGGGAATTTTCTTTATCCCAGTGGGCCTGGCATTGTTATTCAAGAGAATCTTATTTTGTCTCTCAGCCACTTGCAGTAGGCTGATCAACTTATTGAAGGTTGTGATTCTTTTGTTGTCATAATCCAACTGATACTGGTTCGCTAGTATAAAAGCTGAATTCTTGTAGATCATATCATCTTCTGTGATTTCCCTTCCACAGAAATTGAGACGTGCCTTTAAGCGCAACATGTCCTTGTTGAAGTCATTGACCTTTTTATAGTCAAGCAAGCGGATTCCATTCCACTGAACAGCCAGTCCTGGGAGCAAAGTATCGTGAATGTTCCCAAAACGTCCTTTAAGGGCATCCCACAGTGCTTTGGGTGTCTTCAACTGAAGGTACTCCCTGCGTAGGCTAGGATCAATATGTCGCCTCAGAAAAATTAAGGCATTTGCTTTCACTTTATTTGATAGTTCATCATCTTTGGGATCAGTAATGGTGGCACTGTAGTCTTTTGCCACAAAGGCAGTTTCCATATCGGAAACCCAACGATGGTACTCAAGTCCTTCTAAGTCCAAGATGTCAAACTCAGGTCGAGTTGGATCAGCCATTTGATTTCGATAAAACAATGCTAGCACACGCGCGTGTTGATGCAGGCGTGCGTAGCGATGTTTTTGGACTTGAGAAAAACTGGGCCGCTTCCTCTTTTTCAGTAATGGGCCTTGTTTTTTTCTTTTTTTTTCTGGGCTGCAAGCCTACTTTTTTTTTTTTTTGTCTGGGCCGCAGGGCCTCTCTTTTTTTTCTTTTCTTTTTCTGTTTTTTTTTTTTTCGTTTGAAGGGCCTGTTTTTTTTTTTTTTTGACAATTGGGCCGGCTCTTTTCTTTGGGCCGGGTCAACCCGCCTCTTTTTTTTTTTCTTTTCACTTCTTCTTCCTGTCATTTTCTTCTTTGCGTCTTCTGGTTCTCTCGATCTTTGCAGCGCAGCAGGTGAGCGGAGGCGCTGGGGGCTGAGCAGACACCTGGGATCTGCGCCGAGGGTGGAGGCTGCTAGCGCGCTGGGTTGTGCCCAGGTGAGGTTGGTGCGGCTAGGCACCGATGGGCTGGGCTGGGATCGAGTGGAGGCCGCCTGGAAAAATGGGGATTGTGGACTGAGGGCGCTGGGATCTGCGTCCGGTCTGGCTGGAGGGCTGCGCAGCTACTGGGTCGGATCGAAGGTGGTGATGCGCAGGTCTGATGGAGGCTACAGGTGGTCTGGCAGCAGAAGGAAGAGGCCGGGAAGAGGTCTGGCCGGCTGTGAGCTTTGCGGCGGGGAGGAGAAATGGGGATTTTGGAGGATGGGGGCCGATGGTGTTGACGCCGGGGCTGCTGGGTTGTGCAGGTAGTGGCGGTGCAGAGAGCAATTTCTCTTGGTTGGGAGGTCGATCTGCTTCTGCAGAGTTTTTTTTTTTTTTTTGAAAGTGGCAGAAAAGAAGAAAAAGAGTTTTCTTCTTTAGGGTTTTGGTTTTTTTTTTCTTTGCTATTGGCTCTGAGCGTGCTGATAACGTGTTAAAGTAAAATGTCAATTGGAATTGGTCTACTCATTTCATTCATAACCCCTTTATATAGGGATAGGATTACAACGGAAATATCAATTACATTGATGATACTAAATGCTGATTGAGCTGTGATTTGTAATTGCTTGATTCTCTCTTCGTCTGTTTCTTTGACGAAAGCACATAATGTGCTTTTCCTTTAACAAATGCTTTAATATAGGAATATGTTAAGGTCCCCCAGATTGTAGCTGTGAAACGACATCGTTGCAAAAGAGAGAAGAAAAACAAAGAAAAACTAAGCAATGAAAACCAAAATATTAATCTTCAATGATTGTCTTGCAGCATCTCAGTAGCTATTTAACATGGTCATAAAGTCTAATAAGCCCACAGTACAATAATGACCCATAAAACATGTAATAGTCTAGCCCATAAGACAAACGGATCCTAACAAAATATCAAATGATAGCCAAGGAAAATGCCTGAGACTACTTCTCATCAAAAGTGTACTTGCTCGTCCTAAAGTCTCATCATGTGGGTTGATAGTTGATACTGCATTTGAAGTAAATTTATTTCGAAGGAAATCTGATTACCTTACCTGTCTGAACTAGGAACTTAATGCTAGCTAGCTGTAAACTCTTGAAAAACCTTTTGTATTATTCAATCTATGGGACAAACTTACCCTTACAAGCTTGAAGACCAATTTAACTCCACAAAATATACTTTGGAATTAATTGAACCATTCAATCTTACAAAAAATCATGTTATCCTATCTATCTGCACACCGATTTTGTCTGTTGCAACAAATGCGACTCCCCACTGGTTTCTATGGTTCCAAGAACTGCCTGTCTAAAGATCAAGACAGACTAGCATCTCTTGATGACTTTGATTTAATGAGAGTCAAAAGATTTACTCAAAAAAAAAAAGTCAAAAGGTCCCAAATAGTTGCTGACTTGCTGAAAGCTACATTTTTTAGGGCTATCTCAACTATGCAGTGACTAAAACATGCAATGAGCGACAACATAAACATGCAATTGCCAAGAGTACTGAAAAATAATCTCTCACAATTCCAAGTAGTGAATCATGGATTGCACAGAAAACACCATTACACCAGCAATACCAAGGTACGGAAACCACAACTCAAATCAACCGTGTAGCTGCTTAAGGAGTACTATAACAGAAGTTTGGCTGAAAACTAAAGATTAAATGGGATTTCGTTGCCCACAAACTGTTAGACATCCAAATTGATCTGTTGCATGCAGAGATTTGCATTATTCAGAAGCTCAGATGTTGTTGTACTATACACAATATAGAAACAATAGACTCAAAAGAAGTCTGCATGGCCGGCCGGGCATTGTATTGCAATTGCATGCGCAAGCAACAAAATATTTCTCAGTTCAAATGGAAAATATTTTCAGTATAACGTAAAATGGAATTTATACATCATGTTACCTGTCCAGCGAGTATGTTATACAGTGCATTTTGCTAGGTATTTTTTTCCTTTTGCATCACCCTTCCCCAACATGTAAAAGGGTTATGTCGTTGGTTTTAAATAACAGCACCAGCAGTCAAGTAAGCTGCATTTTGAGATAAATCATAGAGAAACCTGCACTTCAGGCAATCTTCAGACCCCACACCTATTACATGTGGATTCTAACCAGCAGTTCATCATGTACAGAAAAGTGAGAGGAGTCAAATCTAGAAAGAAGAATATGCCCATGTTCAGCTACTCAACATCAAGAAGTTGCTTACAAAAATCAGCTTCAACATTTCACAGGAATTTGGCATATGCTGCTATTGTCAACTCCACTCAGCTTCTTCTTTTATTTTAATTCAAAGAGCAAAATGCAAAACTACTTTCCAATTGATATGCCAGTAACTAGTGATCAAAATTCTTTAGTTGACATCTCCAACTGCACATATCAGTCCTCATATAATTCAGCAGCCAATTGATGAAATGACAAATTATATATCTTGTAAAGTTGAAAACGGCTGTACACTAGCTATATAACAAAACAAATTGTTTTGGTCCAATAAAAACAGCAAAAACCATTTGAAAAGATGGAGTATGATCTTTTTATGTAATAGACATTGACTGGCTTTTCCATAAACTTAATCACAGGACTCTATGTAGCAAAAATCAATAAGCTTTATGATATGAAATACCAAAAGTAGCACACCTGGGCATTATCTGAACTATCTGTCATATATAAGTTATAACCAAATCCATGCCGTAAATAAAGCCATTGAGTAATCAGTAGTTACCAAAATTAATGGTACGGTGTAACAATAACATTCGGAATAGAGAGAATCTTAATTTATATAAAAGGGGCTAGCTTCTCTGTTTCCATATCAGTCTAAAACTTGTCCATAGCGCGCTGTTTATCTTGCCTAGTTGGGTGTGCTCCCCAACCTAGGTTCGAACCCCGAAGCTGTTAAAGTGGCGAGGCACTGTGCTGCAATGCATAGTTGGAGCATTTCACATGCGCCGAAGGGGTTTATCTTGGGCCTAGGAAGCCTTTGGGTTCCCCTTGACAAAGTCAAAAAAAAAAAAAAAAAAAAAATCTTTCCCTGTTATTTTCTTGCTATCAAATCAGATGCTTAGCTTCAACCTTGCACAATTTTTTTTGAGAACCAGGCTTGTGAAATGCCTCAAAAATCTCTTTTGTGGTATTTCATCGAACAGCTTGCCCGCTTAGTTTCTTAAAGACAACAAAGAGAATTAAGGGGAGAGATGTACCTCAAAATTAGAGGAGAAACAAAAAGGTTGGAGTTAAGTGTCCCCGCTTTTCTGTTGGTCTTTCTTAGTAGCAAGGAAAAATGGGTCATGTGGTTTGGGGTGGGTTAACTTCAAATGGCTTTCTTGCTCTGGAAGCGTATAGGTACCCTTCCAAGTGGCTGCAACAGAATTTGGCACTGCGCGCACTTCCTCCTTAATCTTCTAACGGGGTCTCCAGTGTCTTTTCTTTTGCTTCTAATTTCTCTTCTCTTGTTTTGTTTGCTTTCTTTGGCTTTCCATTGGAACCTTGATGCCATGCATTATTTCTTAAACCCTATTAAAACCCTCGCATTGTATGTTGTCTCTCTCTTTTTGTTTTTTTTGTTTTTGTCTTTTTTCTTGTTTGTTCCTTACAATGCATGTACTCTTAAACGTACATACCCCTAGGCCAACTCCCACTTACGCCAGCTAATGTTGCTGTGGGTTTGAACTTCTATCACAGAATCTAATGACCATAATACCGACGATTAATGACGAGTTATTCTCACAAATCCCTTGCAGTAATTAATAGATACATAGAATTTACATTGTGGCGCACTTTCTGACTATTCCAATATTAGTACCATTTGAGAAATGTCATGGAACATATAAAATAGCTACAGATTAGCATAGTTTGAGAAGCAGTACATCAATAAACCTGTGCCTAACTGCCTGTACTTAATGTACATTATTGAAAGATTTGACATTTTGCAACAGAAAGAAAGAGAATGAGGGAGGCAGTTACTTCAGCATACTAGATGCTATTTCAATTTCGTATCTCCTCATGATAGGAGTACCACGCAAGAAGCTATGTCCAGTTATCTTTTGAGAGGAATCAGTGTCGAATGCACTAGTGCTATATGCGGGAAATGCAGCCACGATTGGAGTACCTGGCATCAAGTACTGAAATGGGTTAATTGAAGGATTAGGAATTTCAAGTGCTCCTTCCAGCATTTTCACCACTACACTCATCAAAGGCCTCAACTCAGAGCTATACTGAACACACCATATAGCTACTTTTACCATTCTCACTGCTGCCTCTTTATCTTTTTCATCTATACCACATACTACCATTAGTTCTTCTAGTTCACCAGCTTCAAACTTCTTCCATCCCCACATTGGAAACCAGTCTTGACTCTCCGGCAGATTCAGGTCTAGGTTCCTCCTTCTACCTATGATCTCAAATAATAGCATTCCAAAGCTGTACACATCACACTTGTGAGTTATAGGACACCGCAGGCAAACTTCTGGTGCAGCATAACCACGAGTTCCCCTCCACCCTGTCATTGTTATATGAGTCTTGTCTCTGTTGGACAGCTTCGCCAAACCAAAATCAGCTACTTTAGGAAAGAAGTTAACATCCAAAAGAATATTTTCAGGTTTTATATCGTAGTGGACTATCCGCTGCTGGCATTCTTCGTGCAAGTAAGCAATCCCTCTAGCTGTCCCAACTGCAATTTCATGAAGCTTTTCGAATCCTAAAATCTTGTTTCCATGGAAAAGAAACTTGTCAAGCGAACCATTTGGCATATACTCATAAACAAGTGCTCTGAGGTGTCTCTCAAAGCAGAAACCATGAAGACGAACCAGGTTGATATGATGAATCCTGCCAAGGGTACTAACTTCCGCCATGAATTGTTCTTCAATTCCCTCCGAGGTACCATTTAGAACCTTCACTGCCACAGAGGTTCCATTACTAAATATTCCTTTATAAACTGCACCAAACCCTCCTGAACCCAGCAAGTTGGTGAAGTTATCAGTTGCAATCTGAAGTTGTTGAGAAGTAAATCTGATGGGCTTCTCTGTTTCCATATCATTAAGAAATTTGTTCATTGTGAGAGTCAGAAAACTTGGGTTATCAGAGATCCTACTCTGATTCCTTCTTTTGCATTCTGCAACCAATATTAGGATCTTCACAAAAAGGAGTACTGCAAAATACAACAACGAAAACCCATTAGCCTCCTGAAAGTTATATTAAAATACAAGTTTTACAACTAACTAGTAACTATTAAACGAAGGCAGAAAAATAAGAAAAAGAAAACACACCAACTCCTACAAGAATGGCTATTAGTCCGATGTTTGACCGTGCACTCGGGTAACTCAACATGATAGATTACAGCAGAATAAATAGTATTCAACAAACCTGCAGATATGAAAGAGTTTAAGAGATGAGATTACATGCAATATAGACATGATATTCTCAAGAAGAGGAAGGACAATGCGTAAGGATTTTGTTTGAGAGCTGAAGATATATAATGATTAGACATTCCATCCATTCTTAGACCAATGAGACTATTTTAATGCTATCATTTCCCTATCCCAGGAATATCCTTGAATCAAAGTGGATTTTCCATGATGATTCTGAAGAAACAAGGCTGGCTGTGAGACAAACAAAGAAGCAGGAAGCTTGATCTGTTTCTCCTAGTTTGACTTCTTAAGGAAAAGCAAACGGACATAACGAGCCTTTCTCTGGCTAGCTAAGAATATTATAATCGGCCAGCAGAAACAAAAGCAAATTATACCCTTAATATATTTAGAGAAATCCTAATAGACGGATTTGTAGAGGTACAATTGAAAGGAACATGTACCTATGGACATGGGTCATCATGGCCGGGTTAGGGCTAGCCCCACCCTAAATTTTAGGGCTTAGGATCGGCCCAGGCCGGGTCTAGTTAAATTCAACAAAATTTAGAGCCGGGGCTTAAATATGCTAACTCTTACTCACTCGAAAGGCCAGAGCCGCTAGGGCCGGGTCGGGCTTGTTAAAAATGGAAGACTTTTATTGAATGTCTCACACTTTTTACAATCAGTCATTTGCAAGAATATATAATGCCTAGTTGCTAGGTGAGCAAGACTAGATCCTATAGTCAAGGAATTAACATACAATTAAAGGAAAGAGATAATATTCAATTGAAAGTAGGCCTCATCATTTAGCCCTTCGGCCCTAATTCTGCCCTAGGCCAGCCGGGCCGGGTAGCCCTACCCTTTCTCAAATAAGGTAGGGTACGGGTCGGCCCTACCCTTTCTCAAATAAGGTAGGGTAAGGGTCATGCAAATGAAGCCCGGCCCTACCCTACGTCCCGACCCATTTGAGCCCGTTAGGGCCAAGCCTGGCCCGACAAAGAAGCTCGCCCAATTAAGCCCTAATAATTTTCTATTTTGTTTATTTTTTAAATATGTAATTGATAACATACAACTTTAGTCTATAACATACAACTTATCTCTTTTTTGTAATTGATATCCTAAGCTTTATTTTCTTTAATTTTTGTTTCCTTTTGTTAAACAACAATTAATTTTGGGAGATTTAGAGAAATAGTTAATTGAATATAACAATCTTAACTAATATTTATAAATGTTATAACTTATAAGCTTTTTGATGTCCCAAGTAGATGGGCATGCACTAGAATGCTTTCTTGTTTAAAATGTTGGCTTCTTTGATTGGGAAATGCACTTCTTTTGCTTTTGAAGTTTAAAGTATTGGTTAGATTACTCATTTGATGGTTTCCAATATTCATGTTTGATGAAGTACTGGTCATTTAGTAATTATTGAGCAAATGAATGCACAATCTAATTCAGGAATGGGATGTTCAAATGATCACACAACAGAATAGATATAATGACGACTGCCCGTTGTCTGAATGCCCAAAAATGGGGTAGAAACTGATTGCAATCATGCATATCACACATCGGTTTTTAACAAATCAGTGTCTTCTAATTTCTACTCACACAACAGAAGCAACAAAACTTAGTTGTCCTAAACGTTAATCATACAACAGAAGCAATTGAACTTTGTTGTCCAAAAACTAACTCATACAACAGAAGCAACTAAACTCTGTTGTCCCAAATGTAAATCATACAACAGATATAGTCCAAGCACTGAAGTTTGAGGATCAATTAGACAACACAAAAAATAAAAGTATATTTGAGGATCAATTAGACAACACAAAAAATAAAAGTATGTTGTCTGATATGCTGAACATACAACAGCTTGAAACCAAGCACTGTTGTCTGAAGGAAGCGCCTCAACTGCTGCGCAGCTGCGCATGGCATCTGCCGAGCCATCACACAACAGTTATAAAACATACCCGTTGTCTGTGTGTTTATCAGACAACTGTGTTCCACCGTTATCTGATTTTTCATCAGACAACGGCTCGCTCTACAACGGTGGCACTCCAAATCGCACCACGGTTTTGGCATAGTGAAGTTAATTCCAATATATATATTTATATTAAATATGATCAACAAAAAACAATGAGTCTTGTATTACCTATATAACCATTGAGCCACATTTTGAGATAAAAAATAAAAATAATATATTTCTTTTTGTTAAACAAATTAAGGCCCTTTTAGGCCCATTTCAGCCCTATTCGGAAGTTTCAGCCCTAGTGGCTCGGACCTTTCGGGCAGGTAAAGGTTAGCATATTTAAGCCCCGGCCCGACCCTACCCTGTCCTAAATTTTGTTGACTTTGACTAGGCCCGGCCTGCCCCGACCCTAAGCCCTAAAATTTAGGGTAGGGCCTGCCCTAGCCCAGCCCATGATGACCCCTAATTGAAAGGAAAGAACTGTGATTATGGATCCTAATCAATATGCAAGATTCTGATCTCAATACTCCCCTTAAAGTTGGAGAGTGAATGTTACAAACTCCCAACTTGCACAAAATAGACTCAAATAAAGCTCTTCCTAAGGGCTTTGTAAAAATGTATGCCGACTGTGATGAAGTAGGTGTGTAAGTTGTTGCAATGAGGCCCAATTTAATCTAATGTCGAACCACATGACAATCAAGATCGATGTGTTTAGTGCACTCATGAAACACTGGGCTCGCTGCTATATGAAGAGTCGCTTGGTTATCACAATGAAGGATAGCAGGATTTGGATGATTCACTCTAAGATCCTGCAAGATGAATTTTAACCAAGCAACTTCATAACTAACATCCACCATGGCTCTATATTCTGTCTCCGCAGTTGAACAAGCAGGAACTTCTTGCTTCTTGCTTTTCCAGGAAATTAAGGAATTACCAAGAAAGGTGCAATATTCAGTAACAGATCTCCTTGTAGTGAGACAAATAGCCTAATCTGAGTCGCCGAAGGCTTTCAAATTCAACTTGTTCTGAGCTGAAAGAGAAGATCTTGACCTGGTGAACTTTTGAGATAACGTATCACCCGTAAGGCTGCTTCTAGATGCGGCTTTCGTGTTTGATGCATAAATCGGCTAAGAATATGGACTGAAACTTTATGTATGGTCCAGTGACTGTTAAGTAGATAAGTCGTCCAACTAATCTTCTATACCTTGTAGGATCCTTCAGTATTTCTCTTTCTGTTGGAATCAATTTTAGGTGTTGCTCCATAGGAAAATTGGTGGGTCTTGCACCAAGGAGTCCTGCATCATCTAATATATCCAAAGTGTATTTCTGTTGTGAAATAAAAATCCTTCCTTTGAACGAGCCACCTCTGACAGGACCCGCCCCGGATTTCACCCTGAAATCCGAAGTGGCCCTGTTGGGCCCACCTTAGAAGAAATTCTACCAAAAATTTGGCGGAACTTCCCCTAAAATGGGCTACCCAAAACCTGTAGAAAGCATTTACACTTCTAAATCAAATCATCCTTATACTTCTGGAGCCACCCTGCTCCCCAACTCAACATCAATCTCCAATTCACAAAACACAAACCTCAACTTGAAAAACATAAATCCCATAGGTAATCAGAGCAATTCTAATAGAAGGGTAAATAAGGACAACCTAACTCAAAGGCAACCGCGGAAGCTATGCTGTTGACTATGCCTCAACTCCGTGTACGCCCGACCTCAACCAATTCGCCTGCAAACTGGGCATTTGAAACCGAAGGGCCCAGGGGAAAGTACATAAAAACGTTAGCGTGAGTGGACAAAATAAACAATTTTAAACCGAAAGGATTTTATACTTTCCCACATTTATTTCCTTAAAACTCTCAATGCATGCAACGATTTAGAAAACAAATCACGAAAAGCTCCTCTCAAGAAATGGGCTAGTCACAAATAACCACAAATAAGAATTTAAATTCCGATGCTCGAGAAATAGGACCCGCCCCCACTGGTTAACGGAAAACGGACTAGCCCCGCTAGTCAAAAACAGCAATAATGGATACGGGGAAGAGAGTTCACCATACGGGAATGGAGCCTCTCAGGCTCTACCTACCCTCGATTGCCACTCACACATAGATTGTGCGAGGAGGAGAACATTACCTCGACTGCCACCCACGTGAGGAGGAGAAGGCTACCTCAACTGCCACTCACAAACACAAAGTGAGTGAGGAGGAGACCTAATCACATGACCCGCGTATGGTGAGGAAGAAGATCGTCAAAAGCCAATAAATCTGTATAGTTTCCCCACATATCTCACGGAATAAGAATCCACGTGTATAAAGACGTGACCCCGCACGCCAAGATCATCTCAAGTTCCAATATAAATAGGGTAAAAATAAGTATAAAGTTTTACTTCATCGAAATCTCATTATAATCTCAATTCGCTTAATATAAATATAAAATAAATAGTATAAATTCCGAATCCGCATAAATCAAAGTAGTATCAGAAATTAATCAAATCCAAAATCCTTAATTAGGCATTCCCGATGCCAAAGCCGAAAGTCAAAAAAAAAACAATTGAGAATATCCAACTCCATTAAAACTCATCTTAAAAATCTTTCAGGAGCTTAACTCGGTGATTAGGGATATGCTGAATTCCGGAAGTTTTACCTCGGAATAAGAAATTCATCAAATAATATTATAAATCAAAACCAACCTTTGAAACTCATTATTGAAAGCAAATCCAT
Organism: Rosa chinensis; assembly: GCF_002994745.2. Classification (NCBI taxonomy): domain Eukaryota; kingdom Viridiplantae; phylum Streptophyta; class Magnoliopsida; order Rosales; family Rosaceae; genus Rosa; species Rosa chinensis. The sequence goes on along the minus strand of NC_037091.1, from coordinate 19,257,759 downwards.
GATATAATTCGAAATCAATTTCCGAAATTTAATTCATTTCCTCAAAAACTTATATGAATAAACACTAGAGCATTATTTTAAGAAAATAAATGCATGCATCGCTATTTAAAACAAAAGTCCACTCACAGTACTATTCCGACGATCACGCATTTGTGTTCCGTCATCGAGCAATAGCTCGGTACGTCGTCCTGTACACAATTATATTCCTTGAATAATTCTTCAATAATTTAATACAATTCCAAAAATCAATTCCTCATAATTTCACCTCCCAATTCTCCTCGGACTTAGCCCAAATTATACCACTAATACCAATTCGTTAATTTAAAGGTTCCAAGGCAGAACCAAGAGATATCCGACGGTCGGATTCGCGTAATTCGATAATCGAAACCCTAAACTTCAAAAATTCATAATTAATTCCAAACTTCTCCAAAATTCACCATACTTCACATACCAGCTCTATGATAATTATAGAATTTAACTAGCCAGAAATTGAAATTAAAAAGCGGTAAGCCGCCGCTACCGCCGCCCACAGTGGCGGCGCCGCCGCCACCGCCACCATCTCCGATGGCCACCAAAATTTGGCAGTAGCACCTTCTCAACACACCCATTAATTCTTTCAACTGTGACCAAGTTAGAAAATCAGCGGAAGTACCTCAACAATTAAAGAGAAGTTTGGACCCGAATCGTGAATAGTAACTCAGAATTTCAAACCTTCGATTCGACCTCCACACTGCAAATCGTGGCTCAAGGCTAGGGGCAACATGATCCTTGGGAAAAACCGCTCCTTCGACGCCGGTTTGGTGGCCGGAGATGGCCGGAATCGCCGGAAATCGACGAAAATCTCAAACTGCTACAGTAAACTTCTCGGCCTTGGTTCGCCGTTTTCCGGCCAAAACTCGACGATTCATCACCCCAGGCGCGGCCAGGAGGAGGATACGAGTCTACTGACACCAAGCTTGCACCACCAGGTGGCCGAAAAAGAAGAGAAGGCCGGAGCTGCAGATCGCCGAAGGAGAGAGGAAAATGCAGGGAGGAGGAGAAAGAGAGAGGAAAAGAAAGTTACCGGCCCCCAACAGTAAAAATTCCAATTTATACTTTCTACTAATGAACAGTAACTTTACTATTTCGCTTTTAACTTTCACATACGAACTCCGATTTTTACGCACCACATATGCACGCGCTCGGTTTAACGTCCTCTACGACTTCCATGAAGAACATTTTCCCAAATTTTGACCCGAACAAAAAGTCAACTTTTAGGGCCACTAAAGTTGCCGAAAAAGAGTAAAAGTAAAACAAATTACCGTTTACTGTCCAAATGACTAGTAAACCGGTGAATTTGGGTTCGGGACGTTACAACCTCGATGCCCAAAAAATATTTGAGAAGGCCAAGATCTTTTATTAGAAATCGGCCATGAAGAAAAGTTTTTAGAGATTGTATTGCCTTTGGATAATTTCCTGTGACAACAATATCATCCACATAAATCAGAATAACTATGAAGGAAGAGCCACAGGACCTAGTAAAAAGTGAATAGTCTGTCATTGATTGATTGAAACCCCATCATGAAGAGCATGGGTAAACTTGGCAAACCAATTTCTCGAAACTTGCTTCAAACCATATAGAGATTTGTTTAGTCGACATACAAGATTCTCCCGTTGTCTACTAAACCCCGGTGGAGGAGACATGTAGACCTCTTCATGCAAGTCACTGTGAAGAAAAGCATTTTGATCGTCGAGTTGATGGAGAGGCCAATGGTCGGACTGAAGCAATAGCAAGGAAACAACGAAAAGTGACCAACTTTGCCATTGGAGAAAAGGTTTCCTTGTAATCTAGGCCTTCTTTTTTGTTGTACCCTTTGGCAACAAGACAAGCCTTGTACCGTTCAATGGAACAGTCTGACTTATATTTGATTTTAAACACCCATTTGCAACCAATTGGTTGTTTGTCTGCAGGTAAAGGAGTGAGGCTATATATTATTCAACTCAAGGGCCTCTAACTCTTTATCCATAGCCTCGTGCTATCTTGGGTCTGGTTGTGCCTGCGCCAAAGTAGTAGGTCCTACACTACTAAAATGGACGCTACAAAAGAATGGTGAGCAAAAGAGAGATTATGGTAGGAAAGAAAACTATAAAGAGGATATTTGGTACTTTTGCATTGTGCATAGGTTGGAAGCGAAGAAGATATTGGAGCAAGTGGTTGTAAACATGAAAACAGCGCAGCAAAACTGATGGCTGATGGAAACAATCTGAACGACGTGTGGGTAGAGGAGGCGAAGGTAAGAGGCTTTTGTAGGACGATGAACTATTTGAAGGTGAGGGACTGGTTGGTGGTGAAGAGGTTTGTAGTGGGGTTTTTTGTGGGGAAGGGTTAGTTTGCGATGAAATGGTGTTGGATGGGTCTAAAATAGGTCCTGGAGTTGAATTAATTGGTGGCGATGGACAACTTTGTGGAGGAGGTGGGATATTGTTTGATCAACGTGTGTGCTGGTGTGAGATTTGTGGCAAAACATAAACAACCAAAAACATGTAAATGTGAATAAGATGGTGGTTTGTGATAAAGCATTTCATAAGAAGATTTACCAAATAAAAGAGATGTGGGTAACCGATTAATTAAATATGCTGCAGTAAGAATGCATTCTCCCCAAAATTCAAGAGGTAAGTGAGCGTGAAAACGAAGAGCATGTGCCACCTCGAGGAGATGACGATGTTTTTGCTCAACAACCCCATTTTGTTGGGGAGTATAAGCACAAGTATGTTGATAAATCACACCATTTGATGCAAAAAAATATCTTAAAGAGTAAAACTCACCATTGTTACCCACACGCACATTCTGAATTTTTAGATTGAATTGATAGGCAACGAAAGCAAAAAAAGATTTAAGTAAACTTGCAGTTTCATTATTAAAGCTCATCATATAAATCCAAGTGCAACAGGTAAAGTCATCGACAATACTAAAAAAATAACTAGCTCTAGAATGTGCAGAGATTCTATAAGGACCCTAAATGTCACAATGTATTAACTCAAAAGGATGACTACTTGAAATAGAACTTAACTTAAATTGAAGTTTTGTTTGTCTAGCTAAGGGACAAATATCACACTAGCTACTTATTGGAATCAAAAGAAATATCTAAAAAAAATTTAGATAAAAATTTAAGTCTAGCAACAGAAGGGTACTGTCGAAGTTGCAAGTGCCATAGATCTTGATGAGAGGTGATGTGATGTATAATTGGATGAGAAGGTAAAGGTTTGGTTGCTGGCTCGATGTAGTATATGTTCCCATGTTGCCTACCCCAGCCAATCATCCTCTTCGTTTCCAAGTCCTGTAAAATACAAAAGGTGGGGAAAAATATGGCGCAATGGAGGGACTGAGGTAGTTAGGAACATATAACAAATTGGTATTCAAAGAAGGTACATAAAGAACATCTTGGAGTTTTAAATTTGAATCTAAAGAAGCTATTCCTACTGAAGATATTTTTTTCCTTTTGTCCATTAGGTAAATGAACATATGTAACTAGAGTGGATGAGGTTAGTGAAAAGGTGTGGGGACTTGGTTATATGATATGTGGCACCACTATCAATTATCTAGCCATCAGACAATTTAGATGAAAGTCGAGACAATAGACAAGTAGAAAAAGACAGACATTCTGTGTGATGCCCCGGAAATTCGTATTTATTTTTCGAGGATTTTTTGGAATCTAAATTGTAGTTATTGGACGATTTCGTGGCTCGTGGACGGAGCGGAAGTGTTTCGGACGAATTTTTATTCGAAAAGTGTGGATTTAGGGGGGGTTCAAGGTTGACTTTTGATACATTGAGATTCTCCAAAAACTTCCTTCACAAAAGCCGTAGAGCGCGTTGATACAAGTTCGTGGACATGTGGAACGCATCAATCGGAGTTCGTATGAAGAAGTTATGGCCATTGGAAGAAGTTTTCATTTTGGTACAAATAAGGAATTTTCGAAAATATTTTCATAAATCCCATTTGCCATTTCCAGAAACCCTCTTCTCTCTCTTTTCTCTCTCGGCTGCACCCGACTGACCAGACTCGGCTTTTCAGGCGATCTCCGGCGGCGAAACTTTCCAGATCAGCTCGTCTCTGCCGTTTGATCCTCCCTCTGGCATCCTCTAGCGGCGATTCGCAGCGGTGAATGCACAGCAAGGCGGCGAACTTTGGGGTATTCAGACTCGGCCAGAAAACACAGCTACGATGACGCCACGGCTTCATGCTTCCTGTTGTGAGTTCGTAGAAGCCTCCTGGATCGATCTGTGGTGGTTGTTTGGATCGATTCACGTGAAACTTGGTTCAACTTGGATTGAACAGTAATCCACTGCTTGCGAGGTAGTTTCGACCCTTTATGCTTAGTTTCTAACTTCATGCTAGTTATGAAAATGGTTAAGCATGCTGAGATGAACATCTTTGATGTTGGAAGTTTTGGGAAATATTGAGTTTTGGCCGGCAGGGGTACGCCACCGGCTGTGGCAGCATTCTGGCGATGTTCCAGTCAAATTAGGAACTGTGTCTGGTATTATATATCTTCTACTAGTCGATACGAGCGTTTCGATATATAATACGCAATTTTTGGAGATCATATGAATATATTGTGATTTTTACGGTTTCGGACCGTTTGATGATTCGATCTGTGAGCATCCAAGCGTCCGATCGACTTGTGGTTTGGACATATTGATCATGGAAGCATTCTGGAGACATTGGGTGGTCTCGGATGTGGTTTCGCCTCAATTGGTGTCACTTTGGGAATTTTGGTTTGATTTAGGGTTTCGAACGTTATTCCTTGTGTTTCATTGTCTGAATCAAGGTTGTACTTTCCTTAGGTACTTGCCGAAGTTGTTACGTCCCGAATCTAGAATTAACGATTTACTCACTTTTTGGACGGTAATTGTCGGATACTTACAATTTTTACTTTTTATTAATATTTTAGTGGCCCTAAAAGTTGACTTTTTGTTTGGGTCAAAATTTGAGGAAATGTTCTTCATGAAAGTTGTAGGGGACGTTAAACCGAACGCGTGCATATGTGGTGCGTAAAAATTGGACTTAGTATGTGAGAGTTATGGCCAAAAATGTAGAATTTACTGTTCATGGTAAGTTATATATATGGAAATTACTGTTGGTAGATTTCTATTTTTGGAAATCTACCTAGCCGGGTAACTCTCTCTTCTCTCTCTCCCCGACCCTTCCTCCCTTTCGGCCCGATTCTTTCCCCTTTGATTTCTTCCTCCTCCGGCCGTCCCAGGATGTAATCCGGCCACCCCCAAGCTCGGTTTCTTCCCCTTGTCACGTCTGTGGAGGTATATTACGGCGATTTGGCCGGAGAAGCTCGATTTGGAGCGGAGGAAGCTACGGTGGCAGTTAGCCATTTTTGCCGATTTTCGGCGATTCCGGCCACCTCCTGTCACCATTTTGGCGTCGAAGGCTCGGTTTTCCACGGAGATCATTTCGCCCCTAGCCTCGAATCAAGATTTGCCGTGTAGGGGCCGAATCGATAACCTAGGGTTCTTGATTTTCTGGGTTATTTTCGCCGGTCGAATTCGACTGTTTCCAGGTAAAATTTGGGGATGTTGTAGTTGAGAAGTTTAATCAGTGTGTTGAATTGTTGCTGTACATGAAATTTGGTAGCCGGTGGTGGAGGTTGGTACTGGCGCGTGGGTGCCACGCGCCGCCACTGTTGGTGGCGCGTGAGACTGTGTTTGGCCGGACTTTGACTTCTGTTGTTGAGATAATTAGTCAATTATACATTTAATTTCGTAATAACAGCTTTGGGATAGAATTGGAGATGGAATGAATATGAATTTTGATGTTGACCAATGATGGAATTGTTAATTGAATTATGTGGAATCCATCCATCGGATTTCCTAGATTCGGCCCTAAAGCCCATACCTTAAGGGAATAACATTAGTGAAGAAGATTGGGAGGTTTTGGGCAAATAAAGATAATGTTAGGGTTTGGTTTTATTTATCGTAATTTAGTTTTCCCTCCAGTAATTATGGGTTTACGAACGTTATATTGTACAGGACGTGAGGAGGATTCCCTCGAGGAGGGTTCGGATCGACGGCAGGCTTAGCCGTACACTGTGAGTGGACTTTCGTTTTCAAATAAGTGATGCATGCATTTATTTATTAAAGCATGATTTATTTATTTAACATATTATTTTCCGAGCATATAAGTTTGATTGCAAATTATCCCGTGGTTTTGCTGTTGATAATGATTGTCATGAAATAAATATTGATTTATACCACTTGTAAGTTTCGGTTACCAAGTTGCTATGCTCGGATTCGAATTCATAATTGATGTTGATTGTCGACGAATTGTTTTCGAGGTGATTTTCGGATTTATACTATTTATATTATATTTATATTCGTCGATTTGAGACTTTATTGGCAAATTGAGTTTTGTTGGAGTAAACCTCCATGTTTACTTATCGACCTACGATTTTGGCATTGGGAATGCCTTATTGATAATCTATTTATCCTTTTAGCGTGTGGGACACGCTGTTGGTTTATATGACTTTTTACGAGAATTTCCGGGTACGGTTGGGAATCGCACCCGCGTTTTCTTTATTCGTGGGACATGGGGAAGCCTTAAGGATTTATTAGATTTTAATAGTTTTTACCCACCATACCTGGGTCGTCATATTTATTGCTAGCTAGCCTATTAGTACTCCTCCCTACTTACTATGTGTTTGTGGGTGAGTAAGAGCAGAGCATGGGATGCTCCAGAGTGTGGGACACTCCGACCCGAGCCTGGGAGGCTCCCTTCTTTCGTATGGTGAAATTTCTTCCCCATATTTTATCATTACTTGACTAGCGGGGCTAGTCCGATTTCTTTTAACCAGCGGGGCTGGTATGTTTTTCACGAGTTTTGGATTTAAAGAATTACGTTTTATAAATATTGCATGCATCGAGATTTTATAATGTAAATTTGTGGGAAAGTATAAACTTTTATTCCTTTATGCTTATTTATTTTGGTCCACTCACGCTAACGTTTTTATGTACTTTCTCCCTGGGCCCTTTGGTTTCAATTGCCCAGATCGCAGTGTTGCTGACCGGCTTAGGAGTGGAGGCTAGTACCACCTTTGTCATCTATCCTCAGTAGGTTATTTATTAACCTACTTTATGTATTATATTTCGAGTGTGTCCTTTAGATTGCTCTGATTACTTAAAAAGGGTGGATTTATACATTTGTATAATTACGTGTGTATGGGAGTTGTATAATATTGGAGGAAGTTGAGAGATTTAATTTGCTGGTTGTAATTTATGTAAATGGTTATGTTTGTGTAGTTTGGGTAGTACGATGTTTGTACTTGGGAATTTGCGGATTATTGCTTGGAAGCAGGGTGGCTTCAAGCATAGAAATTTACTATACTTAGAAGTGTTTTCAGCAGGTTTAGGGTTGTCCACTTTTAGGGGAAGTTCTGTCGAATTTTTCCGAAAAGTGGGCCCCGCAGGTCCATCTTGGAGTTAGGAGGGTAATTCTGGGGTGGGTCCTGACAGAAGTATTCTTGGACGGTTAATTTGTAGTTGGGCTGATTTGTTCTATATTGAAGACGCAGTGGGATTTTGGAGGTGAGTAATCTCACAAGGTTCATTTACGAACGGAGTTACCATTATTGTTTTGGCGTTATTTGTTTAACTGCAAACTATAGTTGGTATTAGTAGGCATTCATAAGAAAATGACTACGTATATATATTTACGTGAAATATATATATTCTTGTGAGTGATGTGTGATGAATAATATGCATGATTTTGTTCATATTATTGTTGAAGGCGACTTTTCAGGAAACAACATTGTGGAAAAAGATGTTTTCTATTATTTGAAAAGTATTGAGTTTGATGTTACATTTTTGAGTCAAGCGTGACTTATTTTAAATGTATTGGTCCTTCTACCAAGAGCCACAGATGGTGAGCAGGGATGGGGAAAGCCGAAACTAGATGTTTGAAACTTTTTTAGGTCGGGTGCGAATTACTCAACGTTTGATTCTAAGACCAGACGGGCTCTGAAAATCATATGTCACAGATGGTGACCAATGGTTGATTCTAAGACCAGACGGGGTTTAAAAATCATATGTCACAGATGGTGACAGGTTGCAGATAGTGACCAACGGTTGATTCTAAGACCAGACAAGGTCTGAAAATCATATGTCACAGATGATGACCAATGCAAGAATTTGGCAATCACGTCTTTGGTCGGGAGAGTGGTTACGATCAGTTAGAGCGCTAGTCTGCCTGTTATTATAGCTTATGGGAGTAATGGTCGAGGTTGTTGGAGACTCATAAGTATGTAGCTTGAAAGAGAGTCTCGAGAGTATTCTTTCTTTTATTGTCTAGATGAGACTTGATTTTCTTATTGATGGTTAAGTTAACAAATAGTACTTGACTTGACACACATTTACGCAAGTGTACGTATCATTGTCAAGATGGGGAAATATTATGCCCAAAGTTATCGTACCACAAGGATTAGTGGCTAACCCACAATCCTTGGGTAATCGGAAATAATGACACTTAGCAAACAAAAGAAAAAATAAAATAAAATAAATAAATAATGCCACTCTAAGGCACCAAGCCTTAGCAATGCTCGGCTTTGGTTTGCACCAAAGCCTAATCAAAACTAAGACCTAGTGATGACCATTTACAATGAAGTAGGAAATGTCACCGAAAATGTAATTTGCATTTCTAACAACTAAAGTGCAAGAATTTAAATGAAAATTTTAACTAACAACTAAATTAAATTAAGGAAAAGAAAAGTAAGAAATTAATATGAATATGGGATTGGTAGTTAGAGATGAATCCTAACCCTAATTCAATGCTCTAGATGCTAATTTGATTTACGTGCAATTTGTTAAAGATAGTAGAAGCCGTACCCAAGGCTTTTCAAGGCTCAAGGGCCGAAATTCCCTTTCATGGTATTCCTACTCCGGTTCAAGGGTCGTAGGAACTCACTTGACATGAATTAGAGCCGGTTCAAGGGTCACTAATTCACATCAAGAGGCCTAGAGTTCGAGGAATTAGGCAACCAAGCTCACCATAATTGCGATCAAGCTAATCATGTAGTGAACCATGCTTGTACTTCCCACAAATATTAAATCGGGGTTCTAGCTCTAAAATCTAAGGATGTCATCCCCTAAATTTTAATCTAGAATATTAAAACACATACCCAAGAGTTGACAATTCCTAAGCATGCATTCTAATCGATTATCACAAAACACAAGCATCCAATCATTAACAAATTTCATATATAAATTAAATTAAGCATCCATTACATCAAATTTGGGTTAGGGCACACAACCCTAACCCCCAACAAAGAAATTACTCACTACCCATAATTAAATTAACATCAACAAACATCAATAAAGAGGAAGAGGTGAAAAGAAGTGAGAAGTAACAAGAACAAGTCACAATTGCTATGAAGCAATTATGACAAGCCTTGATTTATATCTCCCCACTTTTACCCGATCTTCAAATCTTGATAATGATAAAGTCCTTTGATGCTTAGAAGCTTTGGGTGAGTAATCCTTTAAATCTCCAAAAGAAAATATAAAGAGAAGAGGAAAAATGGTGGGGAAGGAGAGGAAAGAGAGCAGCCCAAAGGGCTGCTGCTCTGTTTGGTGGTGCGGGTACTCTCTGTTGGTTCTTCCTCACTGGAGAATTAGGTCATGGTATATATATATATATGTCGAAGAGAGAAGAGAGTAGGGGTCATCATTTGGCCCGCGGGCCTAAAAGCCCATGGGCGCCCGCCCGGCCCAGTGGACAAAAGCCCGGCCCGGCCCGCAGAAAAGCCCATTTCGGCCCTGCCCATTGGGCACGAGGCAGGGCTAGGGCGGAGGGTTCAAAGCCCAGGCCCGGCCCGCCGCCCGGCCCGTTATATGCCCATTAAAGCCCGCCCGGCCCGGCCTTATAGGCCCGCCCGAAAGCCCATTCAATTTTTGTATTAATATATTTTTATGTAGTTATATTGAACTAATTATTGCATTAGGCCATATGTTTTTTTAATTTTGTATTTTATTTTGTTCAATAATTAACATATCATCATTTTTTCATAGGTTTTTGTATTTTTTAACAAAATAATATGACATATAAATATAATGGACTCGGCCCTGCCCATCCAAAAAAGCCCGGCCCGGCCCGGCCCTAAAAAGCCCATAAGGCCCTGGGCCCATGGGCGGCCCTGGGCCTTGATTTTTAAGAGAAGCCCGGCCCTGCCCGGCCCGAAAAATAAAAAAAAAATGTTTTGGCCCGGCCCGAGCCCATTAATATTGGGCAGGGCCGGCCCTGCCCTGCCCATTGACGACCCCTAGAAGAGAGTATGATTGATAATGGGTGCCAGCCAAAGCAAGAAAGGTGGATAGCTGTCCAAGTGTCAAGGCTGCGATGGTTGATTTTGAAGAAGGAAAAGTGTTCACGTGCTATATGTGTGAACAAAGAGGAAGAGAGTGAAAGCAAGTATAATAGGCTGCACGTGCATGGCTACACAATTTTGTTTGATTAATTATGTTAATTAATCACTTAATTAATTAAGCAATTAATGATCACTTAATTAATTAACTTAATTAATTAAGATGCATTACTTTTGTCGACTTTACAATTCTACCCGTTTCTTCTCACTCTTCTCCATGCATTTCCGCACGTAGTATCAGAGGTAATTGGATCCCGCTCCTTTGATGACATTGACTACTGTTGACCCGCGTCGGCTATTTTGTTCTTTTGTCGGAAACTCTAATTTGCTCAATTTTCCACCATTTTCACTTGATTTCCGCAATTCCGCTTATTTCCTGCACAATAAATAAAATTGGATTAATTACATTATAATTGGCTCAAGGATTAGCTTATTTCTAGTGTTTTAGATACAATTACAAGCATATAAATGCGTGTAATCAGTACTGTATCACAGTGGTGACTTATGTTGTCCTTTAGCTGGAAAGGACATGGAATGTTAGAAGGAATTAGGGTTGCATTGTTTCCTTAAGTTGATTTGTGTGAGTTGTTGATTGATGTTCATGAGTTACTCATACGAGCTTTCACAAGCTTATCGGGTTTGTTGTGTGGCAATTTAGTGCACTATTCAATGGTGTAGAGGTTAATCCTGCAGGTCAGGGTAATCGTGGCTGAAGCTGAGGTAGCTTGTTGGTAGCAGAACGGGTAGGAAGAAAATTTTGTTGGCTTTGCAATTGTTATGACTTCCGCTATGTAGTAAGCTCTGAGGATCATTTACGTTTTATTTTGTTGTTGGCAATTTAATTCGTAAGCTTGTGTAATATATAACTCTTTGGGGCGAGTGTATATTGACATAGTGGGTTCCGGGCATCAGTTTATACTTGGTTTAAAGGGAAAAAGATTTCCAGGTTGACAGGGTCTGCCCCGGATTCCACCCTGGAATCCGAAGTGGCCCTGCGGGACCCACCTTTAAAGAAGGTTTACCAAAAATTTCGGCATAACCTCCCTTAAAAATGGGCAACCCAAAACCTGTAGAATTTCAATTTCACTTCTAAACAACCCTCCCAAAACTCCTGGAGCCAGCCTGCTCCCAAAACCACACTACTTCACAATTTAGAGTATCAAATTATCCAATTAACTCAAATTACAACCAAGTCATAGGTTACAATATTAATACAAAATACTCAAGGTTATCAGAGCAATCTAGAACCAAAAAAACAACGATACACATAGTAGGTTAGCAAGTAACCTACGAGGGATAGATGACAGCGGTGGTGCTAAGCCTCAACTCCTAAAGCCGAACAGCTACACTGCGAACTGGGCATTTGAAACCGAAGGGCCCAGGGGAAAGTACATAAAAACGTTAGCGTGAGTGGACAAAAATAAACAATTTTAACCAAAAGGAATTTTATACTTTCCCACATTTATTTCTTTAAAATTTCCGATGCATGCAATGATTAACAAAAAAAAAATAAAACAAGAGGAGTTCCGCTCATGAAAACCAACTAGCCCCGCTAGTCACATACGATTTAAAAGAAAAAGTTGGAACTCTGATACTCAAGGAAAAATAAGACCAACCCCGCTGGTTAAACGAAAATCGAGCTAGCCCCGCTAGCCTAAGTAGTAAAGTGATTAGGGGAAGGCGATAGCCATACGAGTGAGCCTCCTAGGCTCGGGTGATAGCCTCCCAGGCTAAAATACTCCCATAACTCCCGTAATATACCCTTACGCCACTAAGTGTAGCGATAGGATACCGGGCTACAGAATTACTGTCACAGAGACAGTAACCTGCGCCACAAAGGCGGAGGGCTACGGTGATCCCATCACCACGCCACAAAGGCGGAAAATCAATGCTAGCAATGATAAGTCACCCAAAGTATGGCAAAAGAAACCCGAAAAACCAAGTAAATCCATAAAACTTCCCCAACTCTCGTAAATGAATTTCCAACGACGTGTCCCACACGCCAAGACAATCTCAAGTTCAAAATAAATAGGAGAAATAATTTTACTCGTAAACCGGAACAAAATCAATTTCCAAAATCATCAACAAGGCATTCCCAATGCCAAAACCGAAGTCGATAACTAGATAAGCATTAACTTCATCGAAATCCCATTTCGAACAATCTTTCTAAAAATCTCATTAATAAAATAAATGGGAGGGAAATAAGCATTCCAAGGACGTGACCCCGCACGCCATAAAATCTTCAAATAATCATAAATCCAAATCCATTTTCGAAAATAACCATATGCTCGAAAAAGTAAATTGACAAATAAATAGAGCATAATCAAGAAATAAATGCATGCATCATTTACTTAAAAACAAAAGTCCACTCACGATATACGGCTAACGTGGTATCCAAGCGTAAGGATCCTCGTCGAGCGATAGGTCGGTATCACGTCCTGTACACAATTATAATCCGTAAACAACAATTTGATAAATATTTACGATAATCAATAATTAATCTCAAAACCCATAACCTCAACTTCTCCAATCCTCTTCCACACCCAATCAAACTTCACCATTAATATCCATCCGTCGATTAATGTATTCCATATCAGAACAAGAGAAATCCGAAGGTCGGATTCCCACAATTCAACAACCGAAACTCCCAAACTTTGGAAATTCATAATCCATGTCAAACTTCTCCCAAAATTAACCAAAATCACATAATTAACGTCTACAACAATTAAAGAATTTAATAAGCTAAAAATTGAAATTAAAAAGCACCCCTACGCGCCTCCACGCGCAACCTACAGTGACGGCGCGTGGGGCCCACACGCCGACGGCCACCACCTCCGATGGCCACCAAATTTCGGCAGCAACAACTACTCAACACGCCCAATCTTTTTCTCAACTACAACACAATCTAATTTTACCTTGAAACAGTCGAAATCAACCGGTGAAGAAAACCCAGAAATTCAAGAACCCTAGGTTGTCGATTCTGCCTCTACACGGCAAATTGGAATGCAAGGCCTTAGGGGAAATGATCTCCGTTGAAAACCGAGCCTTCGACGCCGGTTTGGTGGCCGGAGACGGCCGGAAACAAAAGAATTGCCGGAAAACCCCAATCTGCTACAGTTTGCTTCTCGCCGTCGATTCTCGTTTCTCCGGCCAAATTGGCGTGACTCACGGGTACTAGCGTGAAGAGGGGGAGTAGGCGCGCCGGTGATGATCGGTGACCCGTCCCCAGGTGGCCGGACAGCTGGGAATTGAGAGGAGGAAGATAGAGGCCGAAAGGGAAAGAGGGTGAGATCGGGGGAAAGAGAGAGAAAGGGTGGGTTTCCGGTTTTGGAAACCTACCACAGTAAAATTTCAATATATATATAAATTTACCATGAACAGTAACTTCCTTATTTCGTTCATAACTTTCGCATACGAACTCCGATTTTTACGCACCACATATGCACGCGCTCGGTTTAACGTCCTCTACAACTTTCATGAAGGAAATTTTCTCAAATTTTGACCCGAACAAAAAGTCGACTTTTAGGGCCACTAAACGTACTGAAACGATAGTAAAAGTGAAAATAAAGGTCGTTTACCGTCCAAATAACTAGTAAATGGGTAATTGAGATAAGGGACGTTACACAGGTATTTTGTATTGATGACTGAACGATCACGCATGTATAATTATAGGATTATATATTGATTTTTATTGTGTTAAAAATCAGGGGCGTGACATTCTGAGGGATTAATGCACTCGTTGTTCACTGCACCCATAATTTGATCATGTTGCTCTGCTGTTAAGCCTAGTGCAATGGTTTGGAGCTGCTATACTATAGGTGTTGTGGTCTGGACATTATGAGAACTAGGTTGTTGCGTGCTCCTTCGTGGTTGCTTGGGGGTCTGTATAGGCTTGGAGCTTTCTCCTTCCTTGTGTAATCGATGTCCAGGTGGAAATCCATTAATGATCCAATAACATCTTTCATGGAATGACCCTCATTTTTACAGTTAGTGCAATACAATGATTCCCTCTTTCCCTTGTAGTTGTTCCTCATGTTCTCCTTTAATGAACATGGTTGGTTTCTTGTTTTATTGATGGCCAACATAGCCATACTATCATTGGTGTAAGCAACTGTGAGTCCCCTCTGCTTTTCTTCTTATGAAATCATAGAATATGCTTTCTTTACAGAGGGAAGGGCCTGCATCAACAGAATTTGTCCACAAGTCGGGGAATAGGACTCATTAAGTCCCATCAAGAATTGTATCAACTTTTGTCTTTCTTCACGAACTGTCATTGATTTCATAGCTCCACAAGTACATGGTTCGATATCATTACTATAGGATGCCAATTCATCCCAATAACCTTTCAACTTTGTATAATATGCTACAAGAGGTAAATGGTCTTGTGTGTGCAAAGCAATGTTCCTTTGAATTTAAAAGATACGGGGTGCATTACTTTGTGAAAATCTATCTTTTTTATCATTCCATACCTCATGTGCAGTATAAGCGTTAATCACGCTGTTGGTAAGGTTCGCTCTAAAAGAGTTAAGGATCCATGATAGGATCATATCGTGGCATCTTTTCCAGGACTAGTATTCGGATGGCAGCTTCAATGGTGAAGGCTTCTCGATTGGTCCATCAATGAAGCCAGTTTTCTTCTTTGCACTAAGTGCAATATTCATGGAACGGCTCCAAGTACCGTAATTTTCTCCAATTAATGGTTTTGAAATCAAAATCATTCCTGGGTGATCAGAATGATCAATGTAATAAGGGCTTGAAGGATCATTTGTCCCGTCAAGACTCTTGCTAGTCTCTGTGGTCTCCTACTTCTTGGCTTCTACTTATTCTGAGATCGCCATAAGGTTATGCAAAGCGGCAAGAGAGAAATAAACAATCAGGAACCCTAGGAGGGCTCTGATACCATGTCAAAAAGGGAAAGAGATAATATACAATTGAAAGGAAAGAACTCTGATTCTGGATCCTAATCAATATGCAAGATTCTGATCTCAATAGGGTCGGCCTTCCAAATAGGGCCAAATAGAGCCGAAATGGGTCTTATTTTGCTTAACAAAAAGAAATACATTTTCTTTTTCTCAAAATGTGGCTCAATGGTTATATAGGTAATGTAAGACTCATTGTTTCATATTTAATACACACACACACACACACACATATATATATATTGGAATTAACTTATAACATTTATAAATATTAGTTAAAATGGTTATATTTGTTAAAGTAAAATGACAATTGGAATTGGTCTACTCATTTCATTTCATAGTCTCTTTATATAGGGATAGAATTACAACAGAAATATCGATTACATTAATGATACTAAAAGCTGATTAATCCGTAATTGCGCTGATTGATGGTAATCACTGATTCCTTGATTCCATCTCCTTCAGTTGCTTTGACGAAGGCACACAATATGTTTTTCCTTTAACACTCCCCCTTGTGCCAAGTCAAAGATGAAGTGGTGCATGAGTTGTTGCCTCACTAAAAACCTTGCCAAGTAACAATAAAAACCCTGTGGGACAAAAAATACACCTTGGTCGAAGGAAAAGAGCACAACGCACCTTTTACATTTGGGGATGACATGTGTGTGTTAGACTCCCCCTAACGTCTACACCTCCCCCTGATCCTTACATTAATCAAGGGAGCTTGGAAAGTCTTCACATTCCTATGCTTTTCACATGTTTCTCAATTTTGGCTTTAGGCAGTGATTTGGTGAACAAATCTGCCACATTCTCCTCAGACCTTACTTGATTCATGTAATTGAATCTTGAGGAAGGTCTGTTGTTGCTGATTGTAGAAAAACTTTGGCGATATGTGTTTTGTGTTATCACCCTTAATATAACCTAGCTTTATCTGTTCGATGCAGGCTGCATTGTCTTCATAAATGCAAGTAGGCTCTTCAGTGGTAGAACTCAAACCACTAGTCCCTCGAATATGTGTAATGATAGTTCTCAACCATACATACTCACGAACCGCCTCATGTAGAGCAATGATCTCTAAGTGGTTCGAGGAGGTAGCCACAAGGGTTTGCTTGGTTGATCTCCAAGATATCGCCGTGTTCCCATTGGTAAATACATAACCAGTTTGGGAACGACCTTTATGTGGGTCAGAGAGATACCCAGTATCAGCAAAACCAACCAAAACGTCATTTGGCGTTTCGGTGTAGTGAGTAGTGCTTTCGCCATCAACATTTCCTTTAGGGATTGCAGTTCCATCTGCGGTCCCTCTTGTCTCTCTGTAGGGAAAGAACAGTCCCAAGTCAAAGGTTCCTTTTAGGTATCGAAAATGTTCTTGATATGATTCCAGTGACGCTGCGTTGGCGCTGAGCTAAATCTAGCTAACAAGTTCTTTGAGAATGTAATGTCTGGTTGAGTACATTGGGCTAAGTACAATAATGCGCCTATTGCAGTTAGATAGGAAATTTCATTTCCCAACAGCTCTTCGTCATCTTCCTTTGGACGAAATGGATCTTTCCTAGCATCCAAGCTTCGACCGATCATGGGAGTGCTAGCAGGATGCGCTTTGTCCATGTTATATCACTGACTTTTGGACATACACAGACTGGTGGATTAGTATTCCACAAACTCGGTGTTCTAGTTCAAGGCCTAGATAGAGTCGAGTTTTCCCAAGATCCTTCATCTCAAATTCGGATTTCAAGTAGCTCGCGGTTTCTCTTATTTCATCAAGAGTACCTATTATGTTCATATCATCGACATATACAGCTACAATGGCAAATTTGGAACTTGTTTTCTTTATGAATACGCATGGGCATACTTCATCGTTCTTATATCCCTTCCCAATCAAGTAGTCACTTAGACGACTATACCACATCTGCCCGGATTATTTCATTCCGTAAAGTGAGCGTTTCAACTTAATTGCAAACACACTCCGTGGTTTAGAGTCACTTGACTTGGGTAATGTAAGGCCATCAGGCACTTTCATATATATCTCTGAATCTAGATCCCCATAGAGATATGTAGTAACCACATCCATGAGCTGCATTTCCAGTCCTTCGAAAATTACTAAGCTAACTAAGTAGCGGAACGTTATAACATCCATTACGGGAGAGTATGTCTCCTTGTAGTCAATTCCAGGGCGTTGTGAGAAACCTTGCGCCACAAGGCGAGCCTTGTACCTCAGGACTTCATTATTCTCATTACGCTTTCTGACAAAGACCCATTTATGTCCTACAGGCTTTACACTTGGTGGGGTTAGCACTACCGGACCAAATACCTGTCTCTTTGTCAGAGAATCTAATTCTGCCTGGATTGATTCTTTCCATTTAGGCCAATCAGCTCTTTGTTGACATTTTGCAACAGAGCGTGGTTCGATATCATCGTGCTCTATGATTCCTTGAGAAACAGTACATATCATCAATGTGTATGGAAGATCTTTCTATCATCTCATACGCACTCTCATAATCTTTGAGATTTCTTTGTTCTCTGGAATCATTTTAAACATCGTAGCGTCCTCCAGTATTGATTCATGGACATAACTATAATCAGAGATAATCTCATGAGAGGGATTCTATACATTGATGATTGGTTTGTGCCTTACTCGCCCTCTTCTTCCTTGGGTGAGTGTCAATCAAACCAAATGGCCTCAACCACACCTCCACTAAGTGTGGTTGCAGTGCCTCTATCTACAGCACCGTGCCCCTTGTTGGGGACTTCTAACCTTGCAGGCACATTTGCAGCTGGTATATGTGATCTTGTCACTTTTGCGATATCAGTAAACGCATCAGGCATTGAATTTGCTACATTCTAAAGATCGATTATTCTTGTCACTTCACTTTCACATTGTGAAGTGCGGGGATCAAAATGAGACAAAGTGGGGACAAACCACGATAATTCCTGTCGTTCCCTTGGAAAATCTTTTTTCCTATCTCCCCCTAACGACGGGAAAACTGCCTCATCAAAGTGACAATCCACAAATCTAGCGGTAAAGAGATCGCTTGGCAAGGGTTCCAAATAGCGGATAATTGTTGGGGATTTGTATCCAACATAAATACTTAATCGTCTCTGAGGACCCATTTTGGTATGCTGTGGGGGTGCAATAGGCACATATACTGAGTAACCAAATATGCGTAAGTATGAAATGTCAGGCTCATATCCAGTTACCAACTGGTACGCAGAAAATGGTTGGCTAGCAGTGGGTCTGAAACAAGTAAGTAAAGCTGCGTGCAATATTGCATAACCCCAGGCAGATATAGGCAGGTTGGTGTGCATAACCAATGCTCTAGCCACCATCTGTAGCCTTTTGATGGTGGCTTCTGCAAGACCGTTTTGTATATGCACATGGGGTACAAGATGCTCTACATCGATCCCAATAGGCATGCAATATTCATCAAATGCTTTTGATGTAAACTCTCCAGCTTTATCAAGCCTTATAGACTTGATAGGGTGATCAGGGTGGTGAGCCCTTAAACGTATAATCTGTGCTAGGAGTTTTGCAGCATTTCTTGTGAACAATAAAGTGACATGTGACCAGTGTGTCTAAGCATCCACCAGAACCATAAAGTACTTGAATGGTCCGCATTCTGGATGGATAGGTCCACAGATATGTCCTTGTATCCTTTGTAAGAATGGAATGTTTTATGTTATATCTTTAGCATAGGGAGGTCTCGATCCTGTTTTTGCTAAAGAGAAGGCTTTGCAAAACGAGTGATGTGCCTTTGAGATAGTCAATGAGGCATAATGGGAGGGAGGTAGTGCTTCTGGTACTTCAGAAGGCAATGACTGCATTTGAGCAATACTAGAACCGACACCTTGCAGTGTGACGGATTTTTGTCCCATTTTATGTTTCACTCGAAAGAAGGGATGTCCATATGAGTTTTTTAAAATACGGATCATCATGTCATGACCGGGGTGCCCTAGGCTGTCATGCCAAAGCCTGTATGAGTCAGTGTCCCACATTTCCTTATGGGTGACAATCTAGGATTCAATGATCCGAATCGTAGTGAGGTATAGTCCACTAGATTGACTCATGAGCTTCTCTAAAATGCGTTTCCTTCCACATTCATTAGAGGTAATATAAAAGTATTCATTTCCATTCTCACAGTGTGTTTTTACATGATAACCGTTGGCACAAATATCTTTGATACTTAACAAGGTTCCATTAGCTCTTAGTGCATACAGAGCGTATCTCATATTCTTTAGAGTATTTGTATTTATGTAGAATGATAATCTTTTCATCCAAATAATTTTTTCTTTTTCTAGATGTATTGCTTTACATCTTTATTGTGCAATTTCGAACCATGTAAATATGTGTAGTAAATAAATTTGAATAAATTCAATACTTCAGAATAAAATTCAAAATTTATTAATAAGCCAACGATAATCAAATCAAGGTCTTTGTTCATAAATCTAATTCATCAAACCATTATTGAAATAAACTGTAAGACCAAGTAGTAGACTAATTAAAAATGAGGCATTATGCCTTCACAACTGTCTTTGGAAAATAAAGCAGATCAGTTAAGATTAAGAGCATCCATTGACTTAGCAAGTTCTTCTTTGCCATTGAAGTCTACAGTTGTAAGGTTGACGTCTAGGTCATCACCTCCTTCTTCTATATAGTGAGCCTCTTGTTCTTTGGACTTTCTATAACTCTTGTAATTGGCTGCTACTCTATTGTTTGCTTGGCAGTTCTTGTACCAATGCCCAATGAATCCACACCAATAACATGGTTCATTGTCAACTCTTAATTTCCTTTTGCATCTTTTTTCCACGATCCCCATGTTCCTTTCCACATGGTGCATTGTTGCCACGTGGGTAGGGATCAGCACGTCTAAACCCCCTTGCATTGGAGTTCTTTCCACCTTTCATTTTTCCATAATTAGCCTCGGGAATTTTCTTTGTCCCAGTGGGCCTGGCATTGTTTTTCAAGAGAACCTCATTATGTCTCTCAACCACTTGCAGTAGGCTTATTAACTTATTGAAGGTTGTGATTCTTTTGTTGTCATACTCCAACATATACTGGTTTGCTAGTATAAATGTTGAAGTAGGAAATGTGGTAAGAGTCTTGTAGATCATATCATCTTCTGTGATTTCCCTTCCACAGAAATTGAGACGTGCCTTAAGGCGCAACATGTCCTTGTTGAAGTCATGACCCTTTTGTCGTCAAGCAAGCGGATTCCATTCCACTGAACGGCCAGTTCTGGGAGCAAGGTGTCATGAATGTTCCCAAAACGTCCCTTAAGGGTATCCCACAGTTCTTTGGGTGTCTTCAACTGAAGGTACTCCCAGCGTAGGATAGGATCAATATGTCGCCTCAGAAACATTAAGGCATTTGCTTTCACCTTATTAGATAGTTCATCATCTTTGGGGTCGGTAATGGTGGCAGTGTAGTCTTTTGCCACAAAGGCAGTTTCCATATCGGAAACCCAACGATGGTACTCAAGTCCTTCTGATTCCAAGATGTCAAATTCAGGTCGAGTTGAATCAGCCATCTACATAAACAAGAGAGAAGATATAAATTACGCAGTCATAAAGACATCCACGTAAATTATTTTCCAAAAATGTGAATTAGATTGCAAGACCAAGATTCGTAATGGTCACATTTTTTTTCGATGCTATGTGAAAATGCTTTATCACAGTAAGTGTGTGTGTATAATGCGCATGAATTTTCATTATCATGGCAAAACGCAATTTTTGTATATTGCATTCTAAAAATAAGCATAGCACATTTAAACATAGCATATATAAGAAATAAAGTACATGGCATGCTCAAATTTCATAAATATACAACAAATTATATACTACACATAATCATAGCAAATTATATAATAATAGCAAGAATATATCATGCATAAAATAAAATGTAAACAGTAGTATAATACAAAGCATCGTAAATAAAATAAAAACATGCTCAAAATTTCATAAATAATATATAACAATATATATAGATATATATGGCATGCTCAAAAATAAATTATATAATTATGCTTAAAGATAATTATATAAAGCATAAATGACAAAGCATGCTTAAAATGATTAATATAATCTAACTAAACATGCTCGAAAATTTTATAATAAAAGCATATATAATAAAATCTAAAGCATGCTTAAAAATAGAAAAGATAAATCAAATTCACATGCTTGATTAAAAAACTAAAATAAAGAAAACATACTTGATTTCGAGAAAATAAAACAATCCTAGCGCTCGCGCGTGTTGATGCAGGCGTGCGTAACGATGTTTTTGAGCTTGAGAAAAATTGGGCCGCTTCCTCTCTTTTCAGTAGTGGGCCACGAGGCCTTATTATTATTATTTTTATTTTTTATTCTGGGCCGCAGAGGCCTGCTTTTTCTTTTTTTTCTTGTCTGGGCCGCAAGGCCTTTTTTTTTTCTTTTCTTTTTTTTCTTGTCTGGGCCGGGTCTTTACTTTGGCCCAGGTCACCTTTTTTTCTTGATTTTTCCTTTCTGATTCTCTCTCTCTCTTTTCTCTCTTTTCTCTCTCTCTCTCTCTCTCTCTCTCTCTCTTCTCTCTTTTCTCTCTTTTCTCTCTCTCTCTCTCTCTCTCTCTCTCTCTCTCTCTCTCTCTTCACTTCTTCTTCTTCGCGTTTTCTATTTCTCTGCTCTGTTCTTCTTCTGGTTTGTAGTGCCTCAATCTGGGTTGTCGAAGCAAGATTGGTCCGGGACTTGTGCAGCAAATCTGATCGTCGGAGGTCTAGATCGAAACTGCCTGTTGGTCGGAGTGTGAGGAGTAAGTGCAGGTCTGGTTGCTGAAGTCTGGTGCTACAGGGATCGGTGATGGGTTTGCCGGCTGGGTTGCTGCAGCAACGATGGGTGGAGGACGCACGCAAATCTGGGCTGGGCGAGAGAGCAGCGCAGTTGCAGGTGGGTTGGTGAGGTGAGGCCGGTGACTGCAAATACCGGACGTGCAAGGCGGAGGCGAAGGCGGGGTTGGTAAGGTGAGGCCGGTCTGACCGGTGAGGTTTTGTGGCAGCGATCGGGGCTGGGCTCCGCAGGTGAGGCCCGTGTAGGCTGGGGTATTGCAGGCAGGGAGGGCCGGAGAGGAGGAGGCCGATCCGGAGTTTTTTTCTTCTAGGGTTTTTTTTTTCCGACGGGAGAAAGAAACAAATTTGAAAATTAGGTTTTCTTTTTCTTGGCTATTTGCTCTGAACGTGCTGATAACGTGTTAAAGTAAAATGACAATTGGAATTGGTCTACTCATTTCATTTCATAGTCCCTTTATATAGGGATAGAATTACAACAGAAATATCGATTACATTAATGATACTAAATGCTGATTGATCCGTAATTGCGCTGATTGATGGTAATCACTGATTCGTTGATTCCATCTTCGTCAGTTGCTTTGACAAACACAATATGTTTTTCCTTTAACAATATTCAATTAACTATCTATCTAAATCTCCCAAAATTAATTGTTGTTTAACAAAGGAAAAAAAATTAAAGAAAATAAAGCTTAGGAAATCAATTACAAATAAAGAGATAAGTTGTATGTTATACAAAAAAGAGAAACAGAAAAAATAAAAAATTATTAAGGCTTAATTGGGTGGGGTTCGGCCCGGGCCGGGCTTCATTTGCATGGTTCAAACCCTACCCTATTTGAGAAAGGGTCGGGCTTGAGGCTGGCTTAGGGCCGAAGGGCTAAATGATGACCCATATATGGACACATCGGCAATGATGTATGGCCTAGTCCATCACAGGTAATTCCTAAAAATGCTAAGAATATATCTTCAAAAGCTATGAACTTTTTATCACTATGGAAAATGACCGGGAATCCATGTCATCGTGCTATTTACTAAACCTAGCTCATCCTTTTTTTTCTTTTCTTTTTTTAGTGGAAACAATATATTATTTATCAATGGTATCATTACAAAGAGACTTGTCATAGTGGCCCTTAAAAATAAGCTTCACACATAAACTTACACTTACATATGCATGTTCACTCATACACACAGAAAACTTACAGAACTTAGAGAAAAATAAAATCAGAATCCACATATCCCAATTTAACTGTGCAGTAATCATAACAATGTCAAAACAACTTAATGAGTTTCCCCATTCAGTTTAACTCGAACCTGCCACCAGGTAGCATATTCAGCCCCCTAATTGTTGATTATGTGCCTTTAGAAAATGAATGCTTCCCAACAGAAGGGGTCCATATAGTAAAATAAAAGAAAGCTATAACGGTTTTCCAGCTATGTTGCCACCGAAGAATGAATATGATGATGCGTTTGTAGGTAAGTATTGAAAACAATAAACAACTAAAAACTAATCAAGCAAAACGAACTGATTAAAAAAAAGGAAAAAAAAAAAGATAAAAAGAAAAAAGAAACCATCAATCAGACCAAAGCCCAATGATTGGATCCTGGCCTAATATGAGTGAGGTCATCCAATCGAAATCCAAGGCAACCCGTGAGTCACCATCCTTGTTGCACTGCCACTCTCGTTGGGTAGGCGCAATAGTTGCACAACCACTAAAGCCACAGTCGAACCCGTCGCCACCTTTTTTCCCAGGATCTGATCTTTGTGTGGGAGATAGTGGTGTCATGCCAATACCAATCTTCTCAAATAAGGTCACAGCCCTCGTTGACCCCAAGCCGCTTTCATCCCTTCCCTGCAAAAATTTCGATCTCCACATCAGAGATCCATCCTCTTCTGATCTCTCCCCTCCGCCAAGCCACCACCACATGACCATCGCTCATAGACCCAACCAATAAGGCAAATGATCCATTTTCCATCACTGCGTTGCCATCTTCCTCTTTTGGACCAAGCCCACCCAAATCAATCCAAGCCATTGAGCATGTGAGAAACATGAGTCATGACCGGTTACACTCGTCGCACGCAGATGAAGCCAAAGGTCCAACACCGGCACGGAGGCCCAGCCAGATGAGAAAGAACACAAAAGAGAAAGCGTGTAGATTTAGGTCGTTCGGCTACACTCGTCGCACGCCGATGACGCCAAAAGCCTGCACCACTGTATTTTTAAATCATGAATGATCATCTTTGAACAATGTGCTTTAATAAAAACCTTAAATACCTTGAAACAATTGATTAATGTAAATTATCATAATCACTAGCAATCCAAGAATAGGGATGGCAATGGGGAGGGTAGGGTAAGGGGATTAAATTATCATCCTCATATCCGACTTCATTCCTCATCCCCTTACCCGCCCCAATCCCCGTAATAAGAAACTGGGGATTCCCCGTCCCCGTCCCCATTGGAGATCAAGTCCCCGTACCCGCCCCAATCCCCGTTAACAATATTACTAATTTATTATATAAAAATTCATTCAAATAATTATCGATTGTAAACTATGAAGTTAAAATCAAACATCAACATAAAATAATTTTTTTATTTCAATCAAACAAAAACAAATATAAGTCTCGCTTCAAAATAAAAAAATAAAAGTTTGCATTCGACAAAAAAATTCCACAATCAACTGCTTAGTGTAACCTAACAACTTACTCATTCATTCAAACAAGGTGAATTGAATAATATCAAAAATATATTGACAGAATTTAAATATTGACAAAAGGATGAAGTTTACATAGATATATATATTTATAAATAATATCAAAAAATATACATATATATATATATATATATTTTAGATAATTCTTATTGGGTGGGTATGGGGATGGGGATCAAAATACCATCCCCACCCCGTACCCGATTTCAGAATTCGAATACTGGGGATCCCCAACCCTGTTACCCGATTTCCCCCAAATTTCTCCCCATTAGGGTCGAATACCCGTTGGGTACCCTACCCTATGGGGATTATTGCCATCCCTATCCAAGAACTACAGGCACAGATAGTGTTGGCTAGAAGGGTTTGGAAATGGTTGACAACTCAATAACTGATGAAGTTTAACATTGACCTCCGACATTTTGTACACTTCAAATTTGCTTGAATACATGTATAGTAAAACCTCCTTAAATGATTGAATCGATAAATTAATAATACCGAGTAAATAATAAATTTCTCTAGTCCCAACTCAGGTGAGTGTAGCCCAGTACCATTTGGTCTAGTGGCATAGTCTCCCCTTCGTAAATAGGAGGTTGTGAGTTCGACTCACGAAATGTATTTACTTGATCCAAAAAAAAAAAAAAACTCTCAGGCGAGTGTACTAAAATACTAACCTAGCTAAATGCAAAACATAATAAATTTTCTAGACATCATTTAGGACCCAGAAAATATATAAATTAATAATTAATGAAATAGTATGTTAACATTTCTCATACATCAACTATTTTTATCCCTCTAAGGACTCATGTTATCACTTTGATGACTAATATTACTATTTTCAGGACTCATATGATACACTAAGAAAATTTACCACTTTGAGGACTAATATTACTATTTTGAGGACTCATGTGGTAACCAAGAAAATTTACCACTTTAAGGACTCATGTTACTACTTTGAGAACTAATATTACTATTTTGATGACTCATTTTATTACTTTTAAGGCAATTGTATGCATGTCTTACGTTAACATATTATAGAATTTTCCATATAAAAGAAACATCATCTAAAATTATTAATAATCCACGAAATACATAAAAGAAAAAGTATATAGAAATTCCTAATACATATTAAGAAACTTTTAACCATTTTCATTTTCTCAGTTTAGCTATTTCTAAAAATTAATATGCTTTTCCTTGTATGTAAACCAAATTAAACATCAGACTTAATTTTTTGGAATGCATACATCATATTTGGTATATATTTTTTTTTGTTCATTTTGTAATAAGTAGTTATTCAAGGTTATTATTGCTTAAAATGCCCTTTTTAGAGAAACAATTGGTAGAACACAACTATCATCTGAATCATGATCGTCTTTGTTAGACATATTCATTACCTCTTCAATAATCTCTTCATCAGTAGACGATCCTTTTTTTTTTTTTTTTTTGAATAAATGACTGATACGGCTACACTCAATCCATGATTAATAAAACTATAAAATACAAGGGGTGACATTGAGCCTAAACCCCTTATTACAATAAGCATCTAGAGAACGTCCTCAAATGATATCAAGAGTCACTACCAAATAACAACCAGGCACAAACTAGCAAAGAGTCCTCTACTGGTTACTCTATTTGCTTTAACATAGCGGTGACATAATGGAAAGATAACTCAATTACAACGTAGCATAATTACCATAAGCACAGTTTTGCTACTATGTTACTGGCGGAGGATAAATCTGATGACATTTAGCTTTATACCCTGCCACTAGGCGATACCGACCATTTGATGAAGCAAGGAAGCCACCACTTACCCAAAGAAGACAAGACACTTTGAGTGCACACACAGGCATATACATACCGCGACTAGCCCTATGTAGCAAATGTAGGGACTTATTACTAGGAAAAAGAGCGGAGCAGAACTAAACAACATAAATAAGCAAAAATTTTAAATAAAATAAAACTAAAGGCTAGGTCCTATAATTGAACCCAACCCAACCCAACCTCCAGCCCATATTAGGCCCACCTGCAATATCCAATCCCAAAAGGCCCAGGCCGCAGAGGACTCATATCCTTCCCTCTCATCCCAAGATAGCATATGCATTCACGCGCCAGCCAACCACCATATCCGTTACCCCACCCTCGTTGTCATGCCTCCACCACCAATGCGCCTTCATCGGTGTCAGACCAGCTGCAGGTCGTCCTATTCCCCACCTCATACTAGACAGAAAAAGGTAGATCTGCATCAGGATTCAATGCAGTACGTCATACCTACACCACCGACAACCATCCCTTGAAATCGCCAGAAGTAGGTGATTTTATCAATGTTGAAAATAATTTGAATAGACGTAAACTAATTAAACTAGACTAAGTTGTGTAATTCATTTTTTTTTATAAGTGAGCTATTCAATTGAACTAGAAAAAACATAGATATCTTTCTAAATTAATAAATATTCATTTATTGATAAATTGATTGATGAGACATGCTCCGGATTTCACTATGAAATTCAAATGACCCTACGCGCGGGGCCCATCTTATGAGAAATTATACCGAAAATTAGGCAAAATTACCCCTAAAAGTGGACTATCTAAACCTGCAAGATAAACTCAAGACTTCTAATATTCAACCCAGCCCCAAATCTTCCGAAGCCTACCTGCTACCTATAATAACAATCAATCTCTAACTAATTTACATTGGGTCAGAGCCCCTCAAAACTCAATCATAAAAATACATATCATAACACACAATCATTGTATACATATTTCTAATTTACAATTATAACGGTCACCAGTTCACCTCAATAGTCATTAGGCTCAAGATAGAAATGGTCACACACTTATCAACCACAAGGATCTCTTATCATAACATACATATCTCAACTCAACCATCATGACAACCACCAGTCCATCCCCTCTCTCCTGGTGCCTCAACATCACCTACGGCCACCAATTCATCCCCTCTCTTCTGGTGCCTCGACAACAACAGTGACCACCAGTACATCTCCTCTCTTTTGGTGCCATATCCTCAATAATGGCGACCAGTACATCCCCTCTCTCCTGGTGTCACAAACTGAGACCACTAGTCCATCCCCTCTCTCCTAGTGTCTCCAACAACTCATCACATTTAATCAAATACGTACTAACAAACAGGACTCACAAACATAAAATACCCCAATCATCAATTATATTAGGGGTTTTTCCCGTATACCCGAAAAGCCTCTGTATTTTTCCCAACTGCCCAACACTTTTTGTATTACACTGTTGTTGACAGAAAAGACTCACAAGGATGGTTTTTTCAAACAAATGCCTTTTGTATCCTATGTTGACCTTAGGATTCTTCTACAGTTCTATTCAACAAAAAGGAGCAGTATTTAAAACTTCAAAACAAAAACAAGACAGCCTTCAACATGCCACATTTCGCCTAACGACCTCTTGTCTAAGCGGCTACTCACAGGGTGGAATCACTACTGCTTGTCCTAATTTTTTCTGTTTTAAAACTGATTCTTTCAGGTGAACAATAAAGTTTTAGAACCCTAGATTTCCATGGGATGCATGCATTTAAATAGTAAAACTATAAATGACAAATAGCATGATAGAAATGAACTGATAAAAACTATATTGGTTAAAGAAGTGGGTGAACAACCATCTGAATTTATTCAAATATACATATAATTAAAACATTCAGAGCCTCATTCTCAGGTAAACAGCAAAAGCTGTTTAACTATCCATAAGAATGAAAACAGGTACTTACTTGATGAAAGCACACTACTTCACACCTAGACAGAAGCACACTGCTATACTATTTGAGAGAAGACTCTTCTGCTCTATTTTCTAAACTGATATGAGAATTATTTGATGTTTTCTCGAATACCTTCTAAGAGAAGCTAAAGCTCCTTATATAGGGAGCGGAACTCAAATTACAATTCAAAACCTAAAAATGTACAGAACAACTCCGTGAGCTCCTGCTTTTCTGAGTGCTCCTGCTGGTGGAGGTCGGTCAGGGAAAAGTAAAAGGTGAGAAGTGAAGTGTTTTTTACTTGTCCTTTTCCTTTTTGAAAAGAAAAAAAGCAAAAGTAGCTTTAGAAAAGTCTAAAAGTCTACAGTTGCTATTTTGGTGCTGATTCTTCACCTGTAACTTCACATGTTCTCGTCTGTTTCAGAATGGTGGCCAAAGACAAAGGAGTTGTTGTCTGCCTGGGCCATGCGAGTTGTTGTTGCGTTGTCCTCGACGTCTGTATCAACATACATTTTATAGTGGTTGTCATTTTCAAGTCTTTCCACCCAGTGCATGCATGCCATTATCGAGTCTATCTCTTTTCTGGTGAGAGATAGGAACAGGTCACTGCTGACTACGTCAGGATGATCGTAAGCAGTGATAATAATCTTCTTTCCTGCTGCCAGGAAGGTATTGCTGATATCTTCAGAGATGATCTTCTTAATGTATTCCAGGGCCATGGTCTTCATCCAGGGAATGCTTGAATTTGTTTGACCATTGTACCCTACACAGGCTGGTTGAAGATATTTCCTTGGGATTATTCTCACATAATGATATGGAGAAATATATTCAACTTCACCGTTTGCCTTCTGGATCCATTCTGGATGAGTGGATCTGAACTTCAGACGAAGCATACAGTCATTTTTTCTGATGTTCTTGACTGTGTTGACAATGATAGGCGGCAAACCCTTTAGATCATCATTAGTTTTAGTCCATAGATTATGGACAAAACCATTTTCAACAAGCCAAAGCTTGTGTTCTTGGGGATGTTCACTCTGAATATTTACCAGGTATCTTCCAACGTATGGTCCTGCGACGATGAAGAGGGTTGGAGGAATTTGGTCTTCTGAATTGTGACTTCCTATCAGACTGTGGAATTCATGCCAGTCTGATTCATTGAGTGCCATGATTGGAACCTTAGCACTTTCTGGGCTTTCTAGGAAGTGAATTTTTTTCTTTCCTTACAGCACTCTGCTGTGTATGAAGCTCGTCAGATTGTGGTCTACCATTTTCATATAGCTCTTCAGTTAATGCAAATAGGGCTGGGAACATTAGACCACTGCTTCTTTCTTGAAAGGAAAATAAGAGATTATCCAGGATTGCCTTATGGTGATAAGCTAATCTCCTGCCAGTTCTGAACACAGGAGAATCAAAAGTTCTTAATTCATAATTAAAAATATTTATAACTCCACTTGGAGTTGGTCTGCTTTTTGGCAAAGCAGCAGCCATCAACGGTATTGATGAGCCTTTACCGTCTGCCGTTTGAGACGGGCTAGCCAATCCTTTACCCTGGGATTGATCAGTTGAGGCCAAGCCTTTCAAGCTTAGCAGAAACCTTTTAAGGATTTTTTCTTTGGGATCCTCTTCAGGTTCAGGTTCTTTCCCAGTTCTTCTGCTTCTAGGATTGCGACCTTCATCGTCTTCTCTTTGGCTGAACATTGCCATTTCCCTGGTCAATGCGTCTGGAAGATAGTTCTTGTTTCCTGCAATTAATTCAACAGTATAATCATATTGGTTAAGAAACAATTGCCAGTTGGCTAATCTTCCTCTATCAGCAGCTTTATCAAGTTTAAAATTTTTAAAATTCTTTACTCTAGCACAATCGGTGCGGACAGTAAAGGTTTTTCCAAGATAAGCTGGAGAATTTAAAAAAAAAATTTTGACAGCCAAAATTTCTTTTTCCCCTGTGGGATAATTCAGTTCTGCAGGGCTGAACTTGCCACTACAAAATTTGCAGATCCCTTCAATGTTAGTCCCAGGTGCTCTCGCTAGAACTACACCGAACCAGTAATTATCACTCGCATCTGTCTGGAGGATAATTTCATCATTTTCCTCTGGTTGCTGTAGAGGAGGGAGGTTTTTGCAGAGATTTTTTATTTGTTTCACAATCTTTTCATCATCTTCTGTGAAGTTCCATTTTCTTTTGGAACTTGTCTTAGGAGATAACATTGCTGTTAACCCTGAGATTCTAGGGATGAAGTCTCTCCCATAATTTATGACACCAAGGAATCTCTCTAGACTCTTAGCATCAAGGATTCTGTCTGGAAACTTCCAGATCTTTTCAAGAATATGTGGTTGGAGTTTTATCAATCCATTCTTGATGTTTATTCCTAGGAAATCAACTTTATCGAGGATAAAGAAGATTTTCTTTTCACCTAGGATGATTCCATGCTGAACTATCAGCTTTACTACCTCATGGAGATGTTTCATGTGTTCTTCTCTGTTTTTGGAGAAGACCAGAATGTCATCTATGTAGACGACGCAGAACTCCGCAACATGTTTGAAGATGTTGTCCATCTTTCTCTGGAAGATTGAGGGAGCTTGCTTTAGACCAAAAGGCATTACCAGCCATTCGTAATGACCTTGTGGCGTTCCAAATGCAGTGAGAGGAATACTCTAAGGATGCATCTTGACCTGCCAGAAACCCGACTTTGCATCGAATTTCGAAAAGACTTTAGCTCCTCTGAGTTGGTTAATCAAGACTCTTACTTGAGCAATTTGATAACCGTCTTTGACAGTCTTCTTGTTGACATCTCTGTAGTCAATCACCATTCTAGCTTTTCCTCGTAGATTTTCTACATGATTTCTCACGTAGAATGCTGGAGCATGATGAGGGCTAGTGGAAGGTTGAATTAATCTCTTGTTCAGGAGATCTTCAATATCATTTCTGAATTCTTTTTGATCTTCCTCTTTGTACTGAGGAATGGCTTTGACATGACAGATGGCATTCATGTCATGTAATCTCAATTCACAGACCACTGGGTCTTTTTCCCAAAACTTCTGAGGATCTACATCGATATTCTACTCGAGTAGTTTCTTGATTTTTTCAAGAGTGGGAATTTTCTGAGACTCAAGCTTGTTCTGAAAGTGCTTGAGGTTATGCTCATGGATGAAACTAGCTTCTTCATCTTCACTAGTTTCTTCTTCTTCTTCTTCTTCAGAAGATTCTTCAACAAGTAATTCTTCTTGTTGTTTGATCTGGAGTATGGGCTCGAATTTTGGTTTGTAGGGGGTAAGATCACCACTATTCTGTTGCGATCTCTAATACTGAGTAGTAAAACTAGGACCTACTACACTTTTAGCTTGTGTGAGTCGTTCTGCCCAGCACACTCGTTCTCCTTTTCTGAAGCCTATCGCTTCTTCATCCTGAATGAATCGTTGTTGGAGAATAAAATCATTTCCCAAAAAGAAATCAGATCCTTGGCCTTCAGATTGCCAAACATTCTGGATGATAAATGTTCCTCCACCAATGGTGATATGAACATTTTTTGCTACTTGCTTCATGGTGAGATGGCTTCCATCAAATGTAACACCAGTAGCTGATTTCTTCTTATCTTCTTTCCAGAGTTCATCTGGAATTGCAAAATCTCTTTGCAACAGTAAATCCCGATCCATTATCTACAAAGGTATGTAGATGATATTTTTTATGATCAGGGAGTTTTAGCCCAATCTCTATGTAGTTGCTGTATCTACTAGTAGAGACGACCTTCGATTGTTGAAGCTCATTTTCCTGAGCTTGTTCCTTTAGAATGAATGGTTTACATTCTTCTGGAACAATTTCTGGTGTTTCAACCAGTTCAACATCTTCATCGATTTTTTCTTCACCGATGATTTCTTCCTTTATTTCTGAGGAGGATGGTTCCATGGTTTCCTGGAACAGAGTTTCTACTTCTTTCGCCTTTTGCTCAGCGAAGTACTCTTCATATTCTTGTTCAACCAATTGGCTTACAAGGCCATTCTTGGTTTTCCTTCTTGCTTCAGCTAGGAAGCATTCTTTGTGATAAGTCTTCTTAGACTCTTCACAAAACATTTGGAGACCATTCTTTTCGTGACATAGGCAGTAGTCACAAACGAATGTACCAGGGTTCACCTGATAAGAAGACATGAAAGATTATGTCTTGCTTTCATCCCAGTTTTTGATTCTCAAAACATTCATTTGTCTGGATTCGAAGTACTCTACTTCAAAATCTATCTCAGACTCAGATGAAGTTTCTTCTTCAGACCAGGCAGAATAAACTGACCTGTCGTCATCTTCATCATCAGAATAGACTATCTCATAGCCTTTCATGTTTGCAGTTTCTACTATTTGCTCATATTCTTCAAAGAGAGCTTTAGTAGATCTTTTACCCTTTTCCGGGCATTCATTGGCATAGTGCCCTTCAGTTTTACATAACCAACATCTGCAAGCTTTCTTGCTTGGTTGTTTATGCTGATGAGTATTCTTCTTTTTCTTGAAGAATTTCTTTTTAGGATCTTCATCCTGCTGCTTCTTATAATTGGAACTTCTCTTGAATTTCTAATCTCTTTTCTGATTACTCTTTTTGAATTTTTTAGAGTAATATTTCTTTTTTCTGTGGAACTTGGAGTCATGACATCCCCAGTTGGTTGGCATGTCCAGTATTCCATAGTAGAAATTCTCAACTCCTTTGAGTTGTTTCTTGGCCATCTTAGCTCTAAGATTGGCTTTGCATTGCTCCTTCAGTAATTGCCGGATTCTATCGGCAATTCCTCCAACTGAAAATCTTTCAATTGGTTTTTCAGCTATGCTTTCTCTCACAGCTGTTCTCTATGGTTCAGGAAGTTTTCTGTGCAACAGATTAACTAGATTAGTATTCTCTAGTTCACCAATTGTACAGTAATATTCTTGAAACTCATTTAAGTATTCTTCGAAATATCTCATGTCACAGATCTTGAGAGCATAGATATTCGACTTTGCCGTTTCTTTGGCTTTTTCACTCAGATTTGAAAGATCTCCACAGAACTGATCGTACAGGGGTACTGCAAAATCATACGGAGACTTTGAATTTTTGATCTCTTCAAGCCAGTCTCTTCCTCTGGCAATTTCTTTGAAGGATAGGTAGTACTTTTTTGCCACTCCAGTAAGAGTAGTTTCATAGTATACCTGCAAATCTGGTGCTTCAAAGTTGCCAAGGGTCAGTGCAGAAGCCATCATCAGGCTATCTACCCATTGGTCAATGGTTTTTCTTTTGTGTAGACTCTTGTCTAGATTTAACCAGATGCCATAGTTCGTGATAGGAACTCTAGGCAGATTGTCCTCTGGGACAAATCTTTGGGAATTTCTTTCCCCTTTTTTACCCGTGGGGGTTTTCTGTAATGGGAGTTTTACTTTCCCTTTTTCTCTACTAATGAAAGTTCTGGAGCTCTCTCCATCTTCCATTTCAAGATCTTGATAAGGAAAGACTTTTCTCATCTTTCTGATTTTGAACTCTTTCATTTCTTCGATTAGTTTTTCTAATCGTTCAGGACTTTCACAATTCTCAGCTTCTTTATAAAGATCATCGAGTCTCTCAGCGCTGAGCATGTGGACTGGTCTATTTAGATCAGCTTCCAGATCTTCTTCTGATATTGGCTCTTCCATGGTGGGTTTTGTACCACTGACACTAGCTTCTCTAGTGCTGTAGCTTCTTCTCAGAAGGTTGTTGTTTATCCTGAAATTTTCAGGACAGACATCACTTTTCCTGTGATTGTCGAAGTTGAGGCTGATTTCTCCAGTTTTTCTACTCTCGTAGATTTTTGCTTTTGCACTTTCTGCTGGTAGCTTCGGACCGGATAATTTCCATTCAATAGGAAAAGTTACTTCATTCCAAGCAACCTTATGAATCTGTTGTGAATGGTTCTTCTAGCTGGTGAGGAATCCAGTAGTGAGACCAGGGATGTTGGAGATCCGTGTCTTCGGCTCTACTATGGTGCTCATCAGTTTATAGTATATTCGGTATACTATCGCCAATTCTTGCATATCATTTTTCATTGATATGCCATCTGTCTTGACTCTTAGTCGGAGACAGTGGGCTGCATCCTTCAGGCTGGTTGAGAAGTTGGGGAAGCAGTTGAAATATGCCACTTGATTGCACAGTGATGCTTCTAGAGTCCCCAGCAAACTAGCTTGAAAGTCTGTCAGTTTGTTGTCTTGTAGAACACATAGGACTGAACAGTTGATGCCTTCTCTTGCCAAAAGCTTTATGCCGACTTGGACTGCTCCAATGTGCATAAATTGATACTTCTTTGCTTGTGCTCTGGCAACTTCAGCTGGAGTGATCATCAAGAGATCTGTCTCTCCTGCTGTTGAGGGGGTTGTGAATTCAAGTAATTTGAAATGATGGCTGTCCATCAGGTCAAATGTTCCCCTTTTGTAGATCTGTTTGAAATCTAGCTTTGGAATTGAGGCGTTTTTTACCTCATGCTCGATTTCATTGTATTCAAATTCTTCAGAATTCAGGAGTTGTACTCCTTTCTTTTTCCCGAAGATGCTCATCATCTTGACATCTCGAGTATCTTTCGGCTTTTCATACCGAATACTAGTAGAACTAGTTGATGGTTCCAGAAAAATCATGTTTGGAACAAGATTTGAATCTGGTTTCTCTAATGGTTTGAACCCATTAGCTTTCTTTTTTACTGTAGGCACTTTCTTGTCCTTCAGTATATTTTTCATAGATTCCAGCGTTTTTTGCTGTTCATTGATTTTTCTACTAACACTCGTTAGCTTTTCTTCTTCCGTTTTTGGAAGTTCCTTGATATAATCCAGTTTGTTTTCCAATCTTTCCAATTGGTGGATTATAGCAGGTAATTGTTCTAGATGAGTTTGACATCTAGATAATTCTAGTAACAGCTTCTGATATTTCTCATCAGAAGATTTTAGTAAAGAATTTATTTTCTCTAATAATAATTCTGACATTGTCCCCATTAAGGAGGGGTTCTCCTTTGAGCTATTTTATAAGCTCTGATACCAGTGGAGTGCGGATCTAACCAATGCTCAAATAATCAAGAGGTTTTTGTTCCTCTTCCAGAACATATAGGAGATTATCTATCTCTTCTTCTATTTTATAGATTCTAGTCTGAAGTCTATAAATGATATCCCAATAGTTGGGAGAATCTCTATTAAGGCTATTTCTATAAGCTTTCAGTTTTCTCAATTTTTCTCTCTCTTTTTGCAACTCTTTGCTAGTATTTTTGCAGATAGCAATCAACTCAAGTCTGTCTACAATCGAAATTATGAATAGTAAATCGTACTGTTTACCTTTGAGATTAGAGGATGACTGTTAACTCTGCATATATATTCAAATAAAACTCTGATGGGCCCACCACGTTTCTAAAACCTTTAAATAATAAAATAGACAGTAAAGAGATCACAATAAACAAACTATGCATATGCAGACTCTCTAAGAGGGTATTGATGGAAGAAAACTTGACAAGATGGGTAGGTAAGAAAGAAATAGAGAAAAATTTGTGTAAGGGGGAACAAAAATAAGACACTGGGGTGTATGAGAAGTATTCTCAAGGATTTGGGGTGTATGAGCATTAACCCATTATATTATTCATAATCACCCAATACTGAAAATCCATAATCATAACCAAAATTCAATCCAAAGCATTTATTTCAATCACAACCAAGCACAAATCTGATATTATCATCAGAAAGCCATAAATCACATATAAAACAAAAATCTAAACTATTTATTGGAAATCATAATTAACACTCAAATCCAACACTCTTGTCGGATATAAAATGACATTCA
Organism: Rosa chinensis; assembly: GCF_002994745.2. NCBI lineage: Eukaryota > Viridiplantae > Streptophyta > Magnoliopsida > Rosales > Rosaceae > Rosa > Rosa chinensis. The sequence goes on along the minus strand of NC_037091.1, from coordinate 19,221,399 downwards.
ACTACATCATAATTCATAAATCAAAATAATCAACTAATATTCAATTTCCGAAACCCTTTATTAATAACTTGTCGGGGATCCGAAATCCCGTGGGAATCAACTCAAACTTCAAGGGTTTACCCAACTTACTTATTCTAACTTCCTAATGAAATATTACAACAATCTAACGATCAGATTAACATGAATTTGCACATGAATTCTTGAAACTACAAAAATTCCTATCGATCCCAAAGTTCAACGTGAACTTACCAAATTGTATCCACACGCTCGTAATATTAAGCTCTAACCACTATCTCAACCCTCGATTCGGATAGCAAGACCTATGCCAAAATGATCAATGCAGCAAGCCGAACAACTCTTTCAACTACAAAGTCATATTTTGAACGAAAGTGCCGGATTTACCTTGGAAATTTCGGGAATCCATAATTCTGAAACCTCGATTCATCCTCCTCACTGCAAATCGATCAAGTTGTTTGGAGGGATTGATCAGCTTTGAACAAGCTTCAAAACCCTGGTCGTTTCGTCGCAGAGGTGGCAGGAGGAGGACATTCAACCGGATCAGTTTTCACGGGTCTGAACGAGTTTCTAGGCCTCAAATCTTGGTATAAACTACAAATCAATCCAAATGAAGATGATGGATCGATGGAGGAAGGATGGGTGCTCCTTTTCGTACATGTAGCGAGTCCAGCGACAGCTGAACGGTAGAGAACCCACCGGGTTTCGGTCCCGGGTCGAGTCAGCCCAATCAGCTATCTCTCTCTCTCTCTCTCTCTCTCTCTCTCTCTCTCTCTCTCTCTCTCTCTCTCTCTCTCTCTCTCTCTCTCTCTCTCTCTCTCTCTCTCTCTCTCTCACATAAGGTATATGGCCCGAGAAAAAGGAAGGGTCCCCGTCCCCCACGCTAGGGTTCCCTCCTTATATAGTTATGATTGTAAAATGTCAGTATATATTGCCCCTATAATAGGTCTCTAAAAACTTCGACGAAATAATTCAATTTTCGTAGACCGTATATCATACGAACTCTAATTTTGACGTGCTGCATATCCACGAACTCAGTTTCACGTGCTCTACATCTTTCATGAAGAAAGTTTTCTCAAAAAATGAACCGAAGAAAAGTCAACTTTGGAGTTCCCCCTAAATGTGTGAAATGAAAGTAAAAGTAAAAATTTTGATCGGTTACCGTCCAATGTCCAGTAAACCGATAAATCTAGGTATGAGACTTAACATTAATAAATTATCCATTTCGGAGCTTCTTCCACCCACCTAGGTGGGTGCTCACCTGGGGTCGTCAACGTTGCGTGCAATACACGCGCTGTTAGGATCTACTAGGTCAAAAAACGTCTACATCGGTAAAACTGATTGTTACTGCCCTTGCACGCGATATCAGGAAGCGTTTTTTCACTATTTCAGGTGGTTTCTTGCTGGAGTTCGAGAAATGAGGATGATGGCTTAAATGATTTGATTCATATGCATGCATGATACAAGGGCGAGTATTTGAAGAAGATGGGCCAATGTTTAAGAGGTAAATATGATGGAATTGGTCTGTGATTCAATTGGTCTCTAAAAAGATGATGAGCGAATCAGAGATTTGGAGTAAGTTTTTGATGTGGGTTCTTCAGCAAATTGGGTTTTGGTTACTGGGTTTGTTGTAGTTTATGGTTTTGTGTTATTTATGTTACTAAAGATAATATCTATAGCAATGTTTTAAAAGGCTGAGGCGTAGCCGGGAGAGCCTTAGCAAGGCGCTTGCCTTGAGGCGTAAGGCGTAAGCCTTATGTATAAACTAGCTATATTATGTATAAAACTAATCATGTTCTATATATAAGTATTGTAACTAAAAAAACATTATAAATTGGACAACATTCTTCTCCCCCACCTCTTCCACAATGCTATCCAAGTAATTTAGCCAACACTACACAAATTCAAAACTTATATCAATTTAAAGTAAGAGCAAGACAACTAGATACACAATGCCAATGATAATATATGATTCAAGTTAATTATATGTTCTTATTATAGAAATAAAGAAATTGCTACGTGTATGATTCAAGTTAATTATTGGTGATGCCATCCATCCTCATTCATACAACTGGCTGTGCTAGCTATATCCTATTCATATGATGCAGATTGCAGAGAAAATAATAAACTATAACTTAGCAAAACAACTACAAACTGTGTTCAAAATAATCCCACAAGTAATACCCGATAGCAGAGGAGTGAACAAAACTGACGCCAGCACAAGCAAATTCTTCAGGAAACTGACGCTAGCCCAACCAGTTCCAAGCAACACTGCAACACCACCTTCTTTTTCTTCGATTCATGACCTTCAAACTGTGCAAGTCGGCCGAGACCGAGAATGAATATATAGAAGTTTAATTAAAACAAATTAATACAGCCATGAGGGATCGAAAGGAAGCTAGAACAAGAACAACTACAAACCATGAGCAGATCAGAAGTGCAGAACAACTTCAAACCGTGAGCAGAAGCTGCACAAAAAAAAAAAAAAAAAAAAACCCTGGGTGTTCGCCTTTCACGCCTGAATCAACGCCTTCCACGCTTTTCACGCCTGAATCAGCGCCTTTTACGCCTCTACGCCTCAGCAGCAAAACACACTCACTTTCTTCACCGCCTCACGCTTTTTTAGCCTCAAGGCGCGCCTCATTTTAATACACTGATCTCTAGTGTTTGCAGGGATTCTGGGAATCTGGTTTGGGTGAGGAGTAAGGAGGGAGATGGAACCCGGGATTTTGTTGATTCTTCTTCGACCTCCTCAAGAAGTAGAACCTGGGTTTTCAATCTTAATTCAATCTGCCCGTCTACAACACAATTGCCATACAAGGGAAAAACCCTGCCCTTTTTATCATCTGTTCACTTGTAAAATTTGATTGAACATGTAGCTCTATACAGAAATCCAACCGAACTCGACAACTCCAACTTCTCCGATCCTGGAGGAGATGACAATTGAGGTTTTGAGGACCTCTTCGTCTATTTCACTCCATCAACCTGATTTTTACCAGGTTGACTCGAGAGTTTTTGGCCAACATTGTTCCAAGCGCTGACAGAAGCCGTCTTTCTTAACTAACGATCCATCGATGGCTCAGACTGTGTAGTCGCCTAAGGAAAGCAGATCTCTTGACAGCTCATCGGGGTGACGACCCACCTGGGTGGGTAGAAGAATTTTCTGTTTTACTGTACTCTTAAACGTAGATACCCTTTGGCCAACTCCCACTTACACCAGCAAATGTTGTTGCGGGTTTGAACTTCTGTCATAGAATTTAACGATGATAATACCTCCGATTTTAAATTTAGAAAATGTAATGACGAGTTAATCTCACAAATCCCTTGCAGTAATTATTAGATGCATAGAATTTACATTGCAGCACTTCCTAGAAATTCCAATATTAGTACCAATTAAGAAATGTCATGGAACATAAAAAATAGCAATTTGAATGTTTTACATACCAATGATAACTACTGATTAGCATACTTTGAGGAGCTGTACATCAAAAAAGTGAAAAACATGTGCCTGTGTACGTAACGTACAAGATTGAAAGATATGACATTTTGCAAGAGGGAAAGAAAGAAAATGAGGAAGGCAGCTACTTCAGCCTGCTTCACTAGATGGATGCTATTTCAATCTCGTATTTGTTCATGATAGGAGTACCACGCAAGAACCTATATCCAGTTATCGTTTGAGAGGAATCAGTGTCGAACGCACTAGTGCTATATGCTACCATGATAGGAGTGCCCGGCATCAAGTGCTGAAATGGGTTAATTGAAGGTTTTGGAATTTCGAGTGCTCCTTCGAGCATTTTCACCACCACACTCATCAAAGGCCTCAACTCATGCCTATACTGAACACACCATATAGCTACTTTTACCATTCTCTCTGCTATCTCTTTATCTTTCTCCTCTATGCCACAAACTAGCATTAGCTCTCCCAGTTGTCCAGCTTCAAACTTCTTCCATACCCACCTCGGAAACCAGTCTTGACTCTCCGGAAGATTCAGGTCTAGGTTCCTTCTTCTACCTATGATCTCAAATAATAGCATACCAAAGCTGTACACATCACACTTGTGGGTTATAGGAAACCGCAGCCAAACTTCTGGTGCAGCATAACCAGGAGTTCCCCTCCCCCCTGTCATTGTTATATGACTGTTGTCTCTGTTGGACAGCTTCGCCAAGCCAAAATCAGCTACTTTAGGAAAGAAGTTCACATCCAAAAGAATATTTTCAGGCTTTATGTCGTAGTGGACTATTCGCTGCTGGCATTCTTCGTGCAAGTAAGCAATCCCTCTAGCTGTCCCAACCGCAATGTCATGAAGCTTTTCGAATCCTACAATCCTGTTTCCATGGAACAGAAACTTGTCAAGTGAACCATTTGGCATATACTCATAAACAAGTGCTCTGAGGTGTCTCTCAAAGCAGAAACCATGAAGACGAACCAAGTTGAAATGATGAATCCTGCCAAGAGTACTAACCTCCGCCATGAATTGTTCTTCAATTCTCTTGTCAGAGGTACCATTTAGAACCTTGACTGCCACAAGGGTTCCATTACTAAATATTCCTTTATAAACTGCACCAAACCCTCCTGATCCCAGCAAGTTGGTGAAGTTATCAGTTGCAATCCGAAGTTGTTGAGAAGTAAATCTGATGGGCTTCTCTCTTTCCATGTCATTCAGAAATTTGTCCATTGTGAGAGTGAGAAAACTTGGTTTATCAGAAATCCTACTCTGATTCCTTTTCCTGCATACTGCAACCAATAATGTGATCTTCACAAAAACGACTACTGCAAAATACAAGAAAATAATGAAAACCCATCAGCATCCTAAAAGTTATTTTCAAGTATAACTAACCAGTAACTAATAAACCAAGAAGAAAAATAAGAAAAGGAAAACACACCGAATCCCACAAAAATGGCAAGTAATTGTCCACTGCTTGGCGGTGTACTCGAGCAACTCGACATTTAACAGGAGATAGAGTACAGCAGAATAAATAGTTTTCTACAAACTTGCAGATATGTAAGTGTAAGAAATTAGATTACACGCGAAATGGACATTATATTTTCAAGAAGAGGAAGGACAATGCATAAGAAACTCCATCAATTTGACCAATAAGACTACTCTAATAGTATTATGGTATCTTTCGTTATCCCATGAATATTCTTGAAGCAGTGTGGACTTTCCACGATGGCTCAGAAGAAACATGGCCGGCTGTAATATATTCGTTATATAAACATTTATGTGTAAGCCAAAGCATACAATTTTTTCATGGACGTGCTTACAAAGTACAATTGAAAGGAACAGGTACATATGGAGACATTGCAAATGATGTATGGCCTAGTCCATGACAGGTATATTCCAAGGAAAGCTCAGGATGGATTATGGAAACTGGCTGGTAATCCATGTCATCGCGCAATTTTTTTTTTTTTGGGAAAGGGTTTGGAACCTAGCCTAATTAAGAGGCTCAGCTCCACACCCGAATATTAATAATAAAAGAAGGATAATTGTACACCGAGAGGACCATACAACCTTCACCTCAAGTACTAGTACAAGAATTCTCATAGAATATATTCTAGATAATCACAGATCCCTCCTCTAACCAATACTCATCTTAAAAAAAGGAAACCGACAAACTGTGCCAATCCATGTCATTGCACTATTTACTACACTTATTGGATCATCCTAAAGCTTCTTACCACATTTAAAAAATCTTCTGTCATCTAATTACAGCAAACTAAAAAGTTGACTTCTATCTTGGTTTCTGATTGCAACCAAAGGAAACAAGTTTACATCTTGTTTTATTTCTTCTTCTGTCCCGCATTTTCACTATATCTGCATATTTGGTTCTGCAAACGTAATCTCAAACTAAAACAGACGATATTGAAATGATACTTGATGACAAAGAACAAGAATTTCAAACAAAAATATCATCTACCCCCATCAAGTTCCTTACCCAACACCGCCTATATGGATTCGGATTTGGGACCAAACATGAGCATAACCATTTAGCCATTCCACTATCAGAGCCTGTCTAATGCAAAAAATGCAACTCCATTATTGATCTATTGGGTGACTACTGACTAGTATGGTTTAAAATACAGCACCCTGCGCTCTACCCTCAAAAAGGTGAACCATTATTTTGACTCTGCGTCTATGAACACAAGAATAGCCCTAATTTACAGTTGGTAAAAGATAGATTTATTGCTGCTGTGATTATATTTGTGCCAGAATGAGAAACAAGACTGCATGCCAACAAGAAAAAATGATAATCTCTTGAAATCATAACTAGCAAACAATGGCTTCAACAGAAAATACAAATACACCAACAAGCTGAAGGTACAAAATCAATAAACTGAAATACATCAGCTAACTGCTTAAGGAGTGAAAAAAACACAAGTTTGGCTGAAAACTAGAGATTTAAATGATATTACATGGCTTAGAAACTGTTAGACAACCAAACTTAGCCGTTTCAGTAGGCAGAGAATTGCATTAACCAGAGCCCCAGAAGCTGGTTGTACTCTACACATACTCAACTGCATTTCTGCGACTCCATATATACTATAAATATTGTATACTCAGAATAAGAGTTCACGAGCTCTCTCTTGCAGTCAATTCTGCAAATTTACGTAAACTTCCCAATTAAAGAGCTGAAAAATATCTTTGATATAACATGAAATGGAATTTTAAAAAACAAAAAGAAAAAAGAGCATCACGTTACCTGTCAAGAAAGGATGTTATACACTCTGCATTTTGCTAGATACCTCTTGTGCTTTAGCATTGCCCTTTTCCTGCAAGCAGGTAAAGATCAAACCATTAGTTAGGTTTAACAGCATCGAAGATCAAGTAAGCTAAAAACGTTATCATGCTATTCAAGTTAACATTTATCGTTATCATGCTATTCAAGTTAACATTTATCATCCCACTGGGAAGGAACATAGATGCACTATCCATGAAGTTGAAGGTCCCACATCAATCAAGCATTTGTAGTGTTTCATAACATTGGAAAGTCTGTGTGGGATCACCACCTAATTTTAGAAAAATAAATTACACTAATCTACCATTGGGCTAGGGAAGAACTATTTATTTCAGATATTAGGTCCATGAGTGCTCCAAACAAGGGTTTCAGTGAGGCTTTCAATCAAGAAGTGTCCGGTATGGTTCTGACATCAGAGAAAGTCCGTGGAAAAATCCAGGAAAAAATAATCGAAGATGGATTATATACCACTAGCAACAGGGCTACTTTCAAAAGAACATAACTTTTGCTACATTGAACTTAAGCGCACAAGGATAAAGAGAAAATGAGGGAGATGGAGAACAAAAAACAGAGATGGCAGATACTTGTCTAACAAAGTCTCTACTGCAACATTTTCTTTGTTTTTTGAAAAGAAACAGATTTTATTAAAAAGAATATGAATACAGACACAATGGACAAGGACTCCACAAAAAAAAGATGCAGCTAAATCTCAGAAGAAAAGCAACATACTCCAAAGATCCCTCGGGAAACTCCCAAAAGAGAAATTAAAAGTACTGCTAAACTGCTGCTGCTATCCAATCCCTTATAATACAAGAGAAACTACAATGTTTAAACATCTCAGAAACCAAAGCCCAAACAACTGCCCAAAATCATACTCTCTCCCAAAGATCCTCAACCTACCCCTTGATAGACATTAAAATTTCTTTTACTTCTTTCCATCACAACACCCAACAAACTGCAAGGACACCGCCCCCAACAACACTTTGTTTTCCAAAACCAAGACAGTTATGTGTAAACAGTGCAGAAATCTGTGCTGTCGATTCCCAAGTCACCCCAGCATCCCTATATAACTTCTGCCAAAAATGGGAGTCATCTCACATTGATATGATTTGCATTCTCTCCATTCAGTTTGAATAAGAGACACCAGTGATGCTATAAAAAAACCAACATGCATAAACACAAGTTGAAACCTAAATGACCAGAAGTCATGAGACTTTTCCTTCCATTGTCCAATATCATGAGACAGAATGGCTCATTCAGCACTACTTTAGCTCTCATATGATATAGCTATAAATCTTAATATTTCAGATATTTTATATTGGGGTTATCCTTGTATAGACAAGAATGAAGATAGGCTGTTCTTGTAACATACCTTCTGATTTGGTGTTAATTTTACCTTATGATACTCAAATCTGTAAAGTCAGAAGTAAATTCTTGGATACATGAACATTGGTTATCTTTAGCTCAAATACTCTAGGTCAGTCACTACAGAAGTCTTTACCATGGAAAGGGGAATGATTGTCTTTAGCAAAATTCAATGTCCTTTCTTTGCTTATCACCCTTATTGCTGCACCCCTTTTAGTATAAGTTGGACCATACTTCAAGGATTTGTGAGTTACAGTAGGTCAACACTACTATGGCATCCAAAATGCCATTCATACACCAAACTCCAGTAATTGACATATGCCACTGTAAACTTGTAACAGGCCCAGATCCTGCTTCCACATGTGTTCAGCAACTGTTATGTCTTTTAACACAATAGAAAGAATTTAAACATAACCATTCCTTGGCCAGAGGTCTGAAAAGTAGCCTTCAAAAGCAAAAGGTGTATTTGATGGTATGCAATAGGTCTTCGAAAGACGATACGTGTGTTTATATGAGAATGCATAATGAAACGAAAGAAATAGTAGAACCAAGCTGAATTCCTTATCTAGCATATGCAGACTTTGTAATATCTAGAGCTAAATTAACAACAAACAGCTGCTAAACATTCCAACATAAAAAGTGAACTGAAGAGTAAGTAACTACAAGTAACAGAAGCAATTCAACGGCTTACCAATCCCTTGCTCTCATAATAATCATCAAGTGCCCACTGATACTTTGACTGGTTCAACCCAAACCAGCGCGCCAAGTGATCATCCAAACTCGAATGTGCTGCAAAACAAGCAAACAACAACACAAGCTCACTCACTATGTCACTAGCCAATGAAATATCAATGAAGCCATCCCCTAAAACACCAAACCCAAGATTTTACAGGATCTGGAGAAACCACAAACATGGTTTACAAAATCAAATATGTAACTGAACTCTGTTCTCTCTCTTTTTCTTTTTTAACTTTTTCACAACAAATTTTAATCCGGGTTTTCTTTATTTCCAGACCAATCCCTTTTCATCTACTTTCCCAAACATAGCTTAACAAAAAAGCAAAAGCCACGAAAAGCATGCATTACCATTCTGAACTTTCGTGACAGCATTCTTGAAGAACCCAACAACAGAGCCATCGCCGGCGACCGGCTTCACAAACTGCGGAGGCGGCGGCTGGACCGGAGGCAGGACAACTTTCTTGGGAGAATCAAAGATGGGTTGTTGCTGTTGCTGCTGCTGTTGTTCTTCTTCTGGTGGTTTTGGAGTGGAGGGTGGAGTCATGAACACAGTGTAAGGCCCAATCTTGCCGATCTTTGGAGGGGGAGTGGAGTCTCGGTTGATAGCCATCTGGGTGTGTTTGATTTGGAGCAGAAACAAGAGGAAAGTCGTTGGTGGGATCTCTGTGGATTTTGAGTTTCTGGGTTTGGAAGAGAAGAAGAAGAAGAAGAAAGTGGAGTAGATGGGAGGTGAGAGAGTGGAGTACAGATAGAAGAAGTGAAGTACTGCGGACTGCACGCAATCCAATTGGTCAGATCTTTGTCTTTCACTGTTTCCGACTACACTACTCCTTTGTTGGGCTTTTAATGTAAATTTTAATTAATTATATAATAGGAAACACGAAAGGTTCGTTGGAGTGGCGCTGTTATCTACATTCTCCACCTTGTGACAAAGGTCCGTGTATTTAGGGTCACACTACATTTGTCTTCTTTTTTTTCCTTTTTCTCGAATAAGGTATTTATAGAGTTACGTGATTTATACAATGAGCAAAGTAAATTCATGGTAATCTAGATTTTCAGTTAACTTACGACTGACTAGCTATTTTAACAGAAGATAAACAAATGATGAAGGAAGAATTTTAAGAACTGTAAACGAACTATTGTGCATTGAGAATTAAGGTTATTTTACTTTTAAAACTATCACATTAGTAAATGACTTTACAAACCCGACACACTTTTAGTACATACCGTCAATAACAACGTTAATTCTATATTTTTTTTTTTCATTTTTCAAATGTTAAATTAGTATTTTTGTTCTCTCTCTCTCTCTCTGATGCCACTTCGTCCCCAACGTCTTTCCTCTAACCCTTTGTCTCCTCTCTCCCTCTCCCATTTTGCTCTCTCAAATTCATCGTCATTCATCGGTGGCTATTAATCAAGGTTTAGTTATGTATTTCGCTCTCTCAGACCACTATCTTTACAATTCTAGTAAACCTAAATAAACTAAAAGAATTTTGAACTGTATATCCCTAAATGAGATACATGAACATGAAATTCACCGGCGATGCCTTGCTGTTGTCTCTCTAATTGGCGGGGGCACATCGTTCTCGCTGCTTGAGAACAGCTCGATATCGATCCAGTATTAAAGTCTGTGTCTGTTTCTGAGTTAGGAGCTGATTTGTTCAAATCCAACATCGGAATCCGAGTCAAATGGTTCGAATCCATATATAGCTTCTCTTTTATCCGGTGTTGGAGATTGTATTAATTTCGATCTTCGAGAGGAGATTGGTGCCTTTCTCGAAGCATGATAAAGCGAGGTTGAATTTATGAAGCTTGTGCCCTTTGACTCCGGTCTTGAGGTAGAAGAAGGCAGACTTAATCGTCGGGGAAGGAACGCCGGAAATTTCACTACGATGCAGAGTAGGTCGACGGTAATGTGGCAGAGCTTGGCTAGCTCTTCTGCTTTGGAGGAAGGGAGGCAGCAGGGAGTGGTGGTGTTGGAGAGATTGGAACTTGGTTTGCTTGATTGAGGATTTGATTTGGGGGGGAGGGGGAGAGAGAGAGAGAGAGAGATATATATATATATATATATATATATATATGTTTTTTTTTTCATCATCCTTGAAAAGACAAATTTGCCCTTCAAATATGATAGAAATCATACAAACTAACAGAGTAGATGATGGAATGTACCTAAATTACATCGGATTTTCAATCCCAGGTACTAATGTAATAGTTTTGAAAGTATACTCACCTTAATTCTCAGTGACCTATACCATGTACTGTTCTTAAAAATTTTCCCTTTGATTAATATTGAGATAGATTACCAATCCAACAAAATACCTAAAATGAAAGTTGAATTTTAACTTTTGCTAAATTTTCTAGCTATATTTAGGTACAAATGAGAGACGTGCTAACTAATGTGTACTAGTCATAAAACAAAAACAAAAACAAAAAACAAAAAACCCTAGAGAGAGAGAGAGAGGATGAGAGCTCTATTAGGGTTTCTTCGTAGGGTTCTAGTACTTTTTGGCAGAGGGATTAAATCTTCTAATCTCTTTGGCTACCTTGACAATGATTATAACGGAGGAAGCCTTCGGCATTGTTCTCCTTCATGGATAGGAACCTGGTTTCTATTTCTCTTTCTTGCTGTCTTGATTGGTGTGAAAACATTATAATTTTGCAATTTCCTTGCCACAGTGAGATTGGGGCCGGAAATCGGACCTTGGCCCTTGGTGATGCCTGGGGATTTCCACATACATGCAAAGCTGTTGTCAGCGGCAAGTTTGGTGGTTCAAGAGTTTTTAGGCATACAAGGAAGCACAGGATTGGAAGCGTTTTCCTGAATGGTGATTATCGGATTGTACTGTGGTGATCGGGGTCGGCATTCAGGATTTGGCTTTTGGTAGTGGCTGGGATTCCAACAACGATTCGGCAGGCAGTAGTCTTAGAAATTTGGGTTGTGGGGTTGTCAATGGCAGCGGCATCTTGGTAATTGTTGACGGGTTGCGTGGGCTGCGGGGGATAGCTTCCATGCTGGCACCCTACCCTCTAAGTTACGACGACGCCATGAGTTGTGGCCGTGGTGGCTGTAAGGTGGCTAGTGCAAGGTGCATTAGGTTTTGGAGGTTTGGGCTGGATTTGGGCTTGCCTCTACAAGTTGGCCTGGGGCTTCTTACCTTTGGGCGTCCCTGTTTTTCTTAATCTTTTCTAGGGTTTTGGATCTTGGGTTGGGCCCTCGCTTCTCAGCTTTGGCAAGAAGCCGTCCAAGGTCGACCACATTGAGAGCGGGAAGGTACTACCTTGAGTTAAGAGTAAAAATTCCTCTTCTCAATCATTGTAAGCACTCGACTGAGATAGATTTTATCATCCGACAGTACTGGTCACAAGCATCTGATGCACCATATGCCAGCATTCACGAGGAAAACTTCATCTTCTAATAATGAGGGAGTAATCCTACCTATTTAGCATAGAGGTATCCCCTTGAGTAAAGAGCAATTATAGTAAGACTGCTCACCTGCGGGACAACAATTAACGGACAAAACGGGACAAAATGATAACAACCAAGTGATTTTAAATGAATGGATCAAACGGGTACAATAGCAGAACCATTAAAAACCTTTTTTTTTTTTTTTTACCAATTACCCAATCCCATCCCTTTGGCCACAGTGCCTCAATCAACCAAAGACTCACGCCTGAGTTTCTTCTCCTTCTTCCTCCCTCTTCTGAATCCATCATATGCCATCTGAGATCGATCACAGTTTGCAAGTTTAGAATCAAGAATGGAATTCGAATCAATAGAGGAATCAAAGATAGTTTGATGAAAGTGGTGATTGATCGGAGTCGGAGAGAATTTCTGCATATGAAGGCAGAGATTGATCGAAGTCAAAGAGAGTCCCTTATGCAGATACATACTTTGCAGGTGCAGAAAGTATTGAAGGTGTTTGTTGTCTTCGCATCGGTGATCGAACTAAAGCTATATATGTCAGAATCTTTTATTCAATCTTTTAATCAAAATAAAGTTTCATTCTTTTCCTGCTTCCCAGTTCAATTCATTTTTTGGGGGTGCATTTTGTTTATTTAATTAAGATACAAGGCTTGTGGATTGGTTTAATCTTTGGTCTCTCTTGTCAAGCAAGCACACTTTGTTGATTACACAGCTCAAGAAATGGACTCGATCTAATTTCTCTCAAAATCTTAAAGAAAGAAAACCCAGTTTTGGAGCCTAGCTAAATACATGTGGCATAAATCTATACCTTATAAATTGTAAAATGTTTTGATACTATGCCTTAAAAGTCAATCAGATGTAGGGGAGGCTTTGAGTGATCTCAGATGGCATATGATGGATTCAGATGAGGGAGGAAGAAGATGAAGAAATCCAGGCGTGAGTGTTTGGTTCTATGACCAAGGAAATGAGATTAGGTAATGTGTAACGGGAGTGTTTGGTTTTTAATGGTTCTGCTATTGTATCGTTTGATCCATTCATTTAAAATCGAATGGTTGTTATCGTTTTGTCCCGTTTTGTCCCTTGATTGTTGTCCCGCTAGTGAGCGGTCCTTGCAATTATAGTACAAGTATCCCCTTAATTGATGAAAATACTAAAAGTAGGGCTGGGCATCTAGACCCAAAAGATTGAGGGACCGATCCGGACAGAGCAAAAAAGCCCGATTCGGTTCGGTTTTGATATGGAAATTATTGGTTCGGAGTGAAGACCGACCCTAATGAAGTTTATCGGTTCAGTCTCGGGCTTCAAAAATACTGGGACCGAAAGCCCGGACCGACCCGATTTATGTATTTTTCACCACTTGTCAGTCTATGATTGGGTTATATAATAATACCCTAAATATTAAAAAAATAAAAAATAAAAAAATTACCCTAAAAGCTAAAACAGTCAAACACTCCACTCCTCCCAATTTTCCGGATCTTAGATTCTCTCTCTCTTTCTCTCTCTCTCTCGAAAACAACTGAGCGACTGAACCCCAATTTCGTGCTTCCCAGATTAAAACCCTAAGCCATTCAACCTAATTTCAGAGTTCAGACTCTCTGTTCCGCAAAGTTCATGGCTTCTCCCTAGATTTCATCCCACATTTCTGATTCCAATCCATCCCAAAGTTTCGATTCCAATTCATATTCAAAAGTCATTGCTCTTCCAACACCAACTGATGCTTCAAAGGTTCAGACGATTCCCAAAACATTCAAGAGCTCGAAGAGGAAGGTTGTTGTGAAGCAAAAACGTGGTGCCGATGGTGGAGTTGCAGCTGCTGGACCGTGCAATGATGGAGTTGCAATTGATGGAGACAGCAATGTTGTAGATGTTGCAAATGCAGAAGAACAGGAAGAAAATCCTGCTGGAAGATCTTGGGTGTGGTTGCACTTCAAGAAGATCGAGAAGCCTCAGTTCTAGATTAAGGATGGTAAGAAAGTTCAAACTTGTGTTAAAGAGAGGGCTAAATGCAATTACTATGGTACTGATCTTGCATGTGATAGTTATGGAAACGGAACTAGTTCACTTAGGACACATATACAGGATGTTTGTAAAAAATATCCGGGTAGGGTTGATTTAGAAAGTGGGCAGTAGGTGTTAAGTATCGGTGGAACTAAGGAGTTAGTTATGGTTAAATGGAGTCAAGAAGCTTGTAGGAAGTAGCCTGAAAGATGATAGTCATGGATGAGTTGCCATTCAATTTAATCGAAAGGCCTGGCTTTAGATATTTTTTTCGTGTGGCTGTGCCAAGGTGGGATGTACCTTCTAGGAGGGTTATTGTGAAACAGTTCATGTCTATGTATAAAGCTGCAAAAGTTGAGCTGAAGAAAGAGTTAAAGTCTCATTGCTTATGCTTAACCTTATACATGGACGTCGGTGCAAAATATAAACTACATGGTTTTGACTGCCCATTTTGTTGATTCTGGTTGGCAATGCACGAAAGAATAGCAAATTTTAGGGTGATTCGTAATCATCAAGGCACTAGCATAGGGAAGTTGCTGGAGGCATGTTTGCTTGATTGGGAAGTTGAGAGAGTGTTGACCATTTCTGTTGATAATGCAAGTGCAAACAAGGTTGCAATTGACTACATTAGGAAGAAGATGTTAGGCTAGGAGAAACCACCTGTTCTTGGAGGCAAGTACCTGCATGTTAGGTGCCTTGCACATATTCTAAACCTTATTGTTAGATCTGGGCTTAAAATGATGGAGAGATCAGTTGCTTCAATTAGGAATGCGATACGAAATGTTCGGAGTAGTGGACAAAGGCTCGATGTTTTTAAAATGTGTGCAGAGAAGGAGAAGGTTGAGAGCAAGAAGGTATGCATTCTTGATGTACCAACAAGGTGGAACTCCACCTTTCTAATGCTAGACACTGCATTAGAGCTGCGAAAAGCCTTTGATAGAATGGCAAATGAGGAGGACAACAAGTACGAGAAGTACTTTGATGAGGATGAAGAAATAGATGAGGAAGATGATGAGCTGCAAGTTGGAGGGTCTGATTCAAGGAAGAAACCGAGGAGAAAAAGGATAGGGCCACCGGTTAAAGAGGATTGAGAGAAGGCTGCAGTGTTTGTAAGGTTCTTAAAAGTCTTCTATGATGTGACAATGAGGATTAGTGCCTCAAATCACCCAACATCATAGAAAGCTTTTCATGATATAGTGGCCATCAAATCCGAGATTGATGAATTGTTCACTAAACCTCATATGTGCACTGGTTCGGAGACTGCAATGATCTTGTTCGATATGGCTGTGAAGATGAGAGGGAAGTTTGATAAGTATTTTGGAAGCTTGGAAGATTGCAATAAGCTTTTATTCATTGCCTTGGTGTTGAACCTAAGGTTCAAGATTAGAAACTTCGAAAGTATCTGCAATAAGTGGCTGAAGATGGAGACTGATGACATTAAGAAGCAGTCTGCTGAGCTTAAATAGCTTCTAGTGTCTCTTTATGATCTGTATAGCTCTAGTTTGGTGTCTTCAAGGACTGGAAAAGCTAGAAGTACCGAGAGCTTAGTTAGCCAAGGCAGCAAATTAGGCTCCAAAAAGTCAGTTGAGGCTACTGGAAAAATAGCCGACATGGAACAAGATTACGAGAGAGAATTGGAAGACTCCGACGAAGCTGTTGTTGGACATGAAGTGGACAGATACTTATTAGACCCAATTGAGAAGCCTTTGAATCCTCAAAAGTGGGATATATTGGAGTGGTGGAAGATGAATGGTGTCAAGTATCCTAACCTTGCTGCACTTGCCAAGGATGTTTTGGTAATACAAATTAGCACCGTCGCAAGTGAGTCTTGCTTTAGCACTGGCAGAAGGGTCATTGATCCCTTTTAGAGTTCTCTAACTCCCAAAACAGTGGAAGCATTGATATGCTACCAAAATTGGATCAAGTTTGAGAGCATCAACAATGTTCAATATGTTCCTACTATTGAGGACATTGAATTTTATGAAAGTGTGAAGGAAGGTATGATTGCAGACTGGCTTGTTACTTTTTTTCAAGTTTATTCCACTTTTCTGTCAGTTCTGTGACTTTTGATATCAAATTTTAATTTTTTAACTTTCTTTGCACTTTTGAGTTTTGCATAACATGCAAGGGAAGAAGGTTCCACAGTGGAGCAGACTGAGAAGCCATCTACCAGCAAATCATCTAAAGCATCATAGACAAACAATACACCAAAATACGGTAACTGCAGTACCTAGTTTTGTATACATGTAATCAGCCCTTGTGTTTTTGTAAATATGAAATCTATTTTTGTGTATGTGAAATCTATTTTTGTTTTTGTAAATGTGCAATTAGCCCTTGTGTTATGATGAAGAATGATTTGTTGTGTTGGTTTTTTTATGTGCATCAGTGCTTTCTGATAAGTACTATCATAGTGTACTTATAATGTTGTAGAAGTTGAAATGTTAAATACTTAAATGTGCAGGCTTTCAAATATAGAATACTTAAGTGTGCATGAATTTTGTGATTTGTGAATGCAGACTGCAGACCGGAAAAGTGGAAGTATGGAAGTGGAGTTGTGGAATGTTGAGTTGTTGATCAAGCCGAGCAGCTAGAGGCCTGGAGAATGGAGGCTCGGTCTTTGATCATCTATGACTGTGTTTTTTTGTTTTGTTTTTTTTTTATTGTGTTGTGGACTGTTATTGTTTGATCACTTTTATGCATTAATGATTAATTCCTTAGATTACATTCTGCAGGCTTGCAGCAATGCACATTGCATTATGTTTGTCGATCTATTTTAGAAATTAGAACTTTGTGTCTTTGTAATTTGTAATTTTGTATTGTGGACTTCTATTTCTTTTGATTTGTGGACATTGCAATAATGCAATATCGGAGGTGATGTGGACTTTGTATTCTTCAAGCTTGGATAGTTGGTGACTAATATGGAGTTGTGGACATTTTTATTGTAGCAATGCACAATTGCACATTGCATTGTGGACTTGTATTTATTTTGATTTGTAACTTCTGTAGCTATGTTGATGTGCTGCATTTGCATTTGTATTTGTATTTCTTTTGATTTGGATTGATGTGTTGCAGACTTGAAGTTGGTTAACTTGGTTTAGGGAGATCAGTTCGATACTTTGATGTGTTGTAATTTGTATGTTGGATTTTGGATTAATGGATTGCAAAATGCCATATTTATATGTTATTAGACAGCATTGCAGGTACCTAAATGGCTAAATGGCCTTGAAAAACAGAAACAGGCAAAACATGCCTTCGAGAAAGAGGAAATAACTGAGCTCTGTGTTGGGCCCGAAAACCCAAGCAGGCCTGTCTCGATTCGGTTGTATGTCGGTTTCAGGTTTTGAAAAAGCTCGAACCGGCCCGGATAGATCACTTCGGGCTCGGTCTCAGTTTCACTAGATTTTCGGACCAGCCCGACCCGAGCCCAGGCTTAACTAAAAGGGTTAATGGAGGGATAGTACAAGTACCACCAAGCTCCCTAAAAATTTGTAGGTACCAAAAAGTGTATTTCGTGATAATTTAGGTACCATATGAGGATTTTACCCTTAAAACAACATAACTCATATTGTAGCGTGTCCGAAACTATACATTGATGGACACCAGACATATTTAATTAGTCCTACATCATGTTTTTGCTCTAGTCTTCCCTTAATCTCTCTTGGTGTGTTTGGAAGAGAAAATCATGAAATCCGTATGAATTTATAAATGATGGAATCTTTAACTCCATCAATATAAAATTCCATTAATTGCAATTTCTATTGTTTGGTTGTATTTATTTATGATTTGAAATGTGTAATAAATTAAAAAAAGTTTAAGATAGATAATAAATAAAATAGAAAAAAAGCCTTGTTTTGAAAATGAAAATTGAATACTGCAAATAATTCGTATACATATTTTGGTGGAAATTGAAGCAAGGAATTTAAATAATGAATTCTTTTGTTTTTTTCCATAGAGAAATTTAAAATTTCCAAACTGATAATGTCAAACGAGGGAATTGGCTTTTATGAATTATGAAATCCTCACTTCAATTAAAGTCCATCATTTTTTTTCTCTCATCCAAACACACTCCGTGTTTGGTGCACAACCTAGATGAAAATCTGGAATTCGAGAGTCGTTTGTAAACTGATATTCAATAACTGCTCCGAGCACAATGGCATTAGTGACCATCACCTCTTCATCATAAGACTTTTGAATTTTATTCAACATCTTCATTGAATGATTCCATAAGAAGAAATGTGTAATGATTACTTGATTAGGAGATGAGAAATATGAAAATTTATAAGATAAGATTGTGTGTGAATGAAGTTGAGTAAAGAAGCCTATTTATTGACATCGTACAAAACATGATAAGATGATAATGACACGTGACACAACCACAAGCTTCGAAATCTTATCTAAAATATCAGATAAGATTACATAGACAAAAATTGTATGATAAATAGTGTTTTAAGTGATCATGTTAGTTGAAAATAGTCGGTGATTGTTTTTGTTTTATTTTTCCAACAAATTATCAGTGATTTATATGAACAATAAAAGTGTCAGTTCTTGATTAGTGAAAAAAAAAAAAAAATCTTGGTATTTCTTTTTACCCAAAATTAATATCGTTTTAGGCTTTCCAAAATCTTCATCATTACCATTTTACGTCAAAAAATATGTGAGCAATGGTTGTTCTAAACCAATAACTTAACGGGTAGACTTCCTTTTTTTTCTTTTTTTGAGAAAAAAAAATTAAAAATTACAATGAAAAACCTATAACATCACCACAACCAAACAGTCCAAACTTATCTAAATTAAAAGCAGAGAGAGCAGGAAATGGGAGCCTATTCCCGTAAATCCGGAGATGTTGATTGACACGGCCAAGGGAGGTGATTGCATCGGCCACAAAGTTCGCTTCACGAAAAATATGCTTGAAAGAGATATTCTCAAACCTTTGTGCTATAGATTGGACATCTCTGACCAAAACTCAATAAGCCAAGGAGGTTCACATTTCTTGTTGAGTAGTCAGTAATAAGCTTAGAGGGGTGACTTGCTCTAACGTGCTAATTTACCCTCACTCTATGCAAGGAATCTGTTGTTCACTAGCAAATAGACGGACCAGATTGCGGTTTGTAGTTTGCCCTCAATTAGTATGGAGGAGTAACTTTTTTCCTTGTTCTTGTTCTTCAAAACTTAATAGCTCGACCAAAAACAGAGAGGTGAAGTAATCTCACCAATTAACCACATTACTCCATAGGTGAGATCTATGGCTCCATGAAGAACCTAAGACTATTATTTTCCAGAACATCGAACAAAAGCAAACTAAACATAAAGCACAGCAATACTGCTGATGTGACACTAACCACAACCAGAAAACAGAGTATTAAAGGTAGGCGGGACAGTCTAACAATACTAGGACTATTGATATTGACAACAAAAGGCAACCAAAGAATGTCAGACTGACGAATCAAAAAACTCCAAACTACAGCACCAAGACCTTGGCAAGACGAGACTCAATCTAGTGGCATTCAAAGAACTTACCAACTCAACTCCTATAATTAAACTAGAGTCTGAATCATTGTTCCCAAAAAAAAAAAAAAGGAATTCTCAATGACATAATTGCAAGGAAAATATGAGTGGGATGACAATACAAATCCTAAACGAATGACAGATACATCGTTTTCTGAGAATCTAAGGATATACTACGACTTATTCAAAAAGCCAAAGAAAACACAAGACTATCAAAGAAATATTGACTGCAGAATCAAAGAATACAGAACTATACGGAGATGCCCATAGAGCAGACCAAAAATTAACTTGATTCCGCAACCAAAAAAAATGCAAAACTTATCCCAATCTATCTTTAGCTCTACAGAGACTGTGAGACTGTCAGAGACTACGTGAATGGGCATAAAGCAGACCAGAAATTAACTCAATTCCACAACCAAAACTCATGCAAAACTTATCCTAGTAAATCACTAGCATTATAGGAACTGATAATGACTCAAAGACTGTCAATGGGCATACAGCAGACCAAAAATTAACTCAATTCCGCAACCAAAACACATAAAACTTATCCCAATATATAATTAGCATTACAGGAACTGATAATGACTCCATTTCATTGACTAAGCGAGTGCATACAAATGCTGAACAACAGGAAAACAGCTATATTCAATTTTATAACCATAACAGATGTATACGGCTGTGTAAAGTGCAAATTGTAAAATAAGAAATCGAAGGAAGCATAACTGTAACAACTGTATCTGGCTGTGATAAGTGGAGACAGCCGAATGAGTAATTGAAGGGAAACTAAAGATCATGTATCTCCGGCCGTGTTAAGAGGAAACAAATGCATAACTGAAAAGAAACTAAAGGCAAAGATCAGGGCAGCAAACAAAAAGAAGCCACATCCTTCCAAGGCTGAAAAATTGTCAAGTCTCAAGAAAGTGAAGAAACCATCTCGACCAGAAAAAGGAACTTAATCTGGACGCAAAAACAACACCGCCACGTTCTACAGAGTTAGGGTGCTGGCTTCTTCAGAAATCTGCCTCACAATCTTTCCTTGTATATCTTTTCAGCTGGATGACATATTTTAAATGAGTAAAGGAGAGCTGGAGAAATATTCATTACATATCTAACTAGCAATACGTTACTATTAACAAGCATCACCTTCATGTTTGGTTCAAATTACAGAACCTGAATTCAGATAACACAGGCATAATAATAAACTAAGCCTACATATATAAACCTACCTGGCCATTATATACTACTAACCTGACAAGGAAGATTATTCATTGTCCGTACTGAAGGGCAGTCTCACACAAACCTCACAAAAAACAAACATTGTTTCAGGGTCGCTCTTGGAAATAACTGAAATGTCACCCCAAGCCAGAACAAATCCATATAAGAAACTTTCAGAACCTAAAGAAGTCCAGACTAATGTAGCAATTGTCAAGAGTGATTAGTGACTGAAATAGCAACTTCTGCCTGACTGATTCCTCCAAATTATCTGAAATGTTGCAGTTGAAGGCTTCTGCGCCCTTTGATTACACCATATTACCATATACTCTCAATCAGATTACAGAGTTTGCTAGTGAAAGCTCATGAAGCTCACTTAACATCCACTCTTCTCCAGTTTGACCACCAAGGACAATTGCCCTTGTCCCTCCAACAACACACGTGCTGTGTCCCCAGGCGAATCTTGGGGGCCGCCCCGGTACATTTAATATTCTCCATGTAGGTTTCTCATCAGTTGGATCCAGAAGATAAAGTTGTGAGGCAGAGTGAAGACCAGCAACAGACCCACCAAAGATCAAGATTCTCCCACCTGGGAGGCTCACAGCGACATGATCAAGTCTAGGAGGAGGAGCCATTCCTCCTGGATTTCCAGAACCGGGCACTCCACCTCCAGTGACACACCTCCAGCATGGTTCGTCCTCACTCAGGTCCATTGTAAAAACATCACTCGAACGAAACCGAAGTGGCCCACTCTTGGCAAGGCCCCCAAACATCAAAATCTTCCTACCACCATATACAGACAGGGTGTGACCTAATCTGGAAGGGGGCTTCCATGCTACTGGTATCTCTCTCCAGACAGGTCTTTCCATCGAGAGATCAAGCAAAAAGGTATCACTGAGAAGGACTCCGGAGTCTGCACAACCACCTGAAACTATCAACTTGGTGCCATCAAGAGTGCAGGAACTGTGCCATGATCTTGGAAGAGGAGGAGCCAACCCAGATATTTCACGCCAAGTTGGAGGTTTTGCATCCAAATCCAGTACAAAAACATCATTTAGCAAACCCTGCCTGCCACAGCCTCCAAATACCACCAAATGTGACCCATTCACACAAGAAAGTGTATGGCCCCAACGACCAGGAGGAGGGGAGCTCACTTGGACATGCTGCCACTCTGGGTTATTGGCATTCAGATCCAATACGAAGGTGTCATTCATTGGTTGCATATTAACCCCTTCACCACCAAAAAGAACTACACGATTACCAACTGCACAAGCACTAAAGTTACAGCGTGAGGGTTCCACAGCACCTCCAACAGTGACCTTTCTCCACGTCGCTGCTTCAAGAGTGGTCAGTTCACGTGCCAGCCTACCCCAACCTAGCCTCTTTGCACCTGGCACAGCCTGTAAAACACGGGTTGTTTCACTACCCCATGCATTCTGGCAGACCACTCTCCAAAGGTCCTCATTCTTCGTAAGCTCATAGAGTCGCCTACAGACTGACCCAACAGATGCAATGTCTCTAGGTGTCAAGTTAGATAATATCTTGAGAGCAATAACCTCATCACTCAATTGCAATATCCCACAAACTCCACGACAGATATTACGCTCCCCCAGAGGCAATCCAGGACGAAAAGCGGAAAGACAAGCATGAAACCGATCAGAAGATTTTGCAGACTCCTTGATTGTGGTACCAGGCACTGGACCTAGATCAATATCTACCTCCGTGAAGAACTGAATTCCAATGACATGGCTTATCACATCATCATCCCCATATATAGGTGTCAGCCGCAACCTATTCATCATTGGAGATCCATCTTTCCTAAAGTTTAACAACTCTCCGTGGAATTCAATGCCCTCCTCCAGACATCTTTTGATTTCTGAAACTACTGCAGAATCCACTAGTGGATGCCTTCTTTTGGCAAATGGCCCTCTATATTGCAAAAATCGGCTGTGACAAATATACACAACATCAGAACAAAATATGTAAGGGTGGCAGATATGAATGCATTATTTTGTTATGCAAGCATTCTATTCCAACAAATACAGAGCCGCTAAAAAAAAAATCGACTTGCAATGTCTCCAGATATTTATCATTATACTGTCTGAAACAGGAAGCAAAAGAACTCACATTCCACTTATGCTTCAAGGCCCTTTTTGAGGTCAAGTTTAATCACAATATAAAAGATAACTTTATCTTCATAAAAGAATAAAATACACACTAAAATTTTAAGTGACCTCCACGAAACTGACAAATTTACAGTTGACAACTTTATAACTGTGTAAGAAAATTTCCTGTTACAGGCTTCCTGCTTACAGACTGCAATTTTGACCCAACTATCAGCCTTGTGTATATTTTTTACAATACTATATAATGAAAAGGATAAATTCTATAGGTTATATATTTCTACAGTCACAAAGTTTATCACTGTCAGAAGTACTAAGGAATATGAAGCCTCAATCTTTTGTTTCCCATTTTTTCACTGAGGTGGATCTTCCACGTGATAATAGCATCAATGACCTTTTCTCCCCACAGAGGATGAACATAGGAACACAGTCTGATCCTTAAGGCTAGAAAAGAATAAATTCTAGGAATCAGGAGGGAAGAAATGTCTTTCTTAGTTCCTAATATCAACATCATTCCAAGTTCACACGCATAAGAAGCTCAGCATTGGCCAGGAAACTGTGGTAAGAGTGACTAACTATAACACCTTATGAAAGATCTCAAATACCACACTATTAGGTAGATCAATACCATATGAGACCCTAACACAATGTCTGACATGGTTTCTATAACATTCTATCAAAGCACCAACACCAGGTGATACACGAGATCAAATTTACATATTTTCTAGGGCCAATAATAAAGAAGGCCAACAGGACTTCTATTACACAAAAGAGCTGTGGCTACATATTTTCTTTTCCATAAAGGCCACTGACTGTAGCCGCAAAAGCCAATTAATTTTTTGGAAAAAGCCATGACAGTAACAATTTCTACTTTTGTAAAGAGTCTTGAAACACTCCAATTATCAAAAAGGCAAACAATGGATAGGAAACCCAAAACTTATCAAGATCTTACATTGTTATCTTACCTATGAGAGAGACGATAACATTTTGCAAACGATACTCATATTCTGTGAATGTCACTGTCCTGACTTTTTCTTGAGGAAAACATAGTCCCCTTTTTATAACAGGCTCTCCTCGTTTGGCCTTTTCTGTATTTCCTTTTTTATTATATGTTCTACAATTATTCAGTTTTTATTGATTGATGCAAATCTGCTCATTGTATGGTTTGTTTTCTCAGGTGTAACTCTAGATGGAACTAAATATCATGTTATAGGAAAATGAAACTCAAAACCATGCATTACCCTATGCTTTTCTTACCTTCTACATTATCTAATTTGTTGAAACCCTTAGGATACTTCATTTAAATCTAGTTGGATATGTATAGCAATGTCAGAAATCTTATTTGACATTATACAAAAGACGTCAGCACTTTTCAAAAATGGTGCAAGTCATGACATTATACAAACCAAAATGTTGATCCAATTTCTAAAACTCAGACACAAAACTCATACCATTGAAAAGCATTTCTGATGTTTCTAGAACATTATTAGGAAAATGACTATGAAAGTACAGTCACCTAGAGTCAGATGCTTAACTCATGCCATCCCTTTCAGCCTTAGAGAGTGTTATCCCATAATCTATCATTCTCAAAAATTTCCAAAGGGTTGACAAGTTCAGCAAAACCGTAAAGAGAGTGGGCTACACCTAGCCTAGCCTATCCAGTATCTGATTCAAAGGGAGCTTGAATGGCTGTTTTTCCTCTCTCTGTATAAAGTAAATCAGTCAGGCAGAGCTTGGAATGCTTGCTTGAACCTAGCTACTCTCATTCAAAGTTAGTAAACTTGCTTAGTGCGAACGTTAAGGAATTCTCTCAAGTGTTTTCTACAGCTTCGATATTAAAGACATTGACTGTGCCTATAAATACCCAACACACTCACTTAGACTATATCCCATTATCCTTGATGGACTACTTGTCCATCTCATTTTTTTTCCCTTTTCGTCTTCCCAGCAATCATAAAAATACTCCACCAAAATCAGAGGAACAGTACATGGACAACTAAGCATCAACGAGATGAACCTGGTCGCATCACATATCTTCTTAACTATAACCTGATGTTTGCCTCAAATCGTCCCTGAACTATATCATTTTTCATGATAACATAACTTCATGGCTAGAACCTGATATCATTCGCCTCGATAAACTATAGTCTACAACTTTGTACTGGTCCTACGGTAAGTACACACAATTCATTGTATTGCTATTTATCAAATCCTATATCAATAAACCATTATATTTCACCTATATTCACTAGTATATTCCTCCCCTAGAATTTTATTCACCAGACAAGTCAAATTTTTCATTTCTGTACTAAACACGATATGCCTTCGTCTCTAGTCCCATTATTCTACCAATCTAACCGTATAAAAACAACAAACTAATTAATTGCAACTCCAATTCAATTAGTTTGCGTCCAATTCCAATTGAGGAGCGCAAACAAAAACCCTAGACAGAGGCAAATTGGTACTCACAAACTTACAAGCTCCCAAATGCCAAGCAAAACTACCACTGCCTTCAGCAAAATCTAAACAGGCCATAAACCAATTACGCCGCGCCTCTATCATTTTGCGGCAACAAAAACAACGCATTTCCGAAAACCATAGACAAAATCCATCACCATGCTTCCGAGCGAGAAACAAAAACGAAAGGAATTCCCAAAATTGAAACCCTAAAAAGCAAAGGAAAGGCGAATTAGAGAGAGAAACTGACCAGTTGCGACCGAGGACCTCCTCGGCACGGTATCCGGTGACCATCTCAAAGACGGTGTTGACGTAGATGATAGGATGATCAGGGTCGATGGCGTCGGTAACAACAATCCCGCACGGCGCCGTTTGAAGCAAATTCTCGACGGGGAAGGGAAGCGGTCCCGGGCCGGCGGCGTCGTCGTCGTCGAACATGGAAGAGCTGACCTCCCCGTCTTCCTCCTCCTCCTCCTCGGCGCTCAGATCCGAATCGCTGTCCCACTCCATTACTGTTCACTTGGTTACTGGAATGGAAGATATGAGACGATTGCTTGTGATTTCACCCCATGAAAAGGGAAAGAACGGAATCGAAAGAGATCAGGCCAAAGAAACGAGTGGTGGGCAGTGGGTGTTAGCTCGAGGCTTTTTTCTGGTCGGCGAGTGGTAGGCAGTGTTTGGCAAAGTTAGCTCAAGCCCAACGCATGGACGAGACTTTCGTTTAATTACCTCCCACTACTCTCGGGTCGGGCGGGTCTTCCCAGGCTATTTGGGTTATTTATTATGTGGGGAAATGACGGCCCGTGAGACTCGTAGAACAAGAGAAACGTCTTTCGTTTTGAAGAAGCCTCATCGTGATCGGAGTTGTAACTACACGTTGCACCAATTGAAGGGTAACAGTGAAAACATTATAAATTTTTTCTTGGGTGGGGCCGTGCGGTTATATCCACCCTATTAAACACTCTGTTTATCCTATAGCTAAATTTTTTCTTTAAATTTCAAAATTGTCATTAGCTACAATCATTAATTGAAAACAATGAAAATGAGTTAGCAAAGACTAGGCCTAGCAAACTTTGAAGGACTAAAAACCCTAGGAAGCGTGATGTTGTGTCCCTCCCAACAGCTCCTTCCATGTTCACAACACTAAAATCAAATGTGCAACTTTAGTAAAGGCTTGGCAAAATTGAGTAGTGTGGGAGCTAGAAAAAATATGACTGGAGTCCGGCGACAGGATTCCCATGAAGTCTCTCTCTCTCTAAGTGACAAAGGGAGAGAGGACAAAATTGTACCAAGAATAAACAAAAATTAATAAATAAAAAATTAACTTAATTGGGTATTAGGGCAAAAAATATGTAATTTGTTGGGTAAGTGGGCAATTTAATAAAATGTTTGGATAAATGGGGTTAGTGTAGCTCAAATTTGGGTAAATTGACATTTTCCCTATTTTTAATTATATATAAAATTCATTTCCTAGATCTAAAACAATAAAAGAAAAAATAGTAAAGAAAAGTATAAAAATAAAAAAATAAAAATTTGAATCGAAGGAGGGCAGTCATTTATTGAAATTGAAATATTACAACGATACGATGCCAAAAGACATCAATAAGAAAATAAAACAGTACGAAAGGAAAATTGCAAACAAAATATAAAAATTTAATAAAGCAAGAGCAGCAACGTAGAGACGCAGCGCTGATTTTACACTACGAATTGCAGCTGTGTAGTGAATTGAGTAGTCGGTGGTTTGACTACCCATGCAACTCCAACGCACAAATTGACAAAAACCAACTTGGCGCCGGAATGAGGGCACTCTCCCACCTAAAGATCGAAGCCAGCCAAAGTTGTCAGAACATGGCCATGTTGGCAGACGATCTTTCACAAACAAATACCATAAACTTGGGTCTCGAATCCAAAACCAGTAACATGCATGAGCCCCAAACCATTCCAATATTTGATAAGCAGGCCACCAAAGAAAGTGGGTCATAGTCCAAAACCCACCTGGATCCGGTTCCCGGATCCTTTTGAAAAGTCCATCCGGATCCCAGATCCGACTTCTTTTGCACAATCGGCTCTTGAGTCGAAGTTTTGGGCTCCATACCCAGAGAAACCAATCAAGCCAAGTGCGACACATGACCCAGTTGGCCCCACTGAGCCCAGGTCCAAATTTTCTGAAGTCTGCCTTGCTGCTATGGTCACCGCCGACAAACCTGCCGCCACTGTCATAACACCAGCAGCCCGGCTCCACTCCACTATCATCTCCATCCGATCCCAAGTCGACAAAGAGAACGATGTCACTGCAGCAGACATCTTCCTCCGAGCCAGTCATCCAAACATCGTTAACAACCCGAAACTGCAGAAGGAAACCACCATGTCCACCAAAAAGAGAAACTACCGCATCTGCGGCAAATTGTCTCCCCAAATCCGAACTCGTATCCTGCCACAGTCTAGAAGATCCTCACCGGATTTGAAAGGAGCACCAACAACCACCAGCTCATCACCAAAGCGAAAAGAAAGCAGAAGAAGGAGAATTAAGGAAGCACCATGGAGAAGATCTCTGCCGCCGCTTCCCACAATCCGACCAAAGAAGTGAAAGAAACAAAGCCCCACCCTTCTAGTCGCAGGTTCACCGTTACCGGTGTTATCGGTCATTTGTCGAAGACGGCCAGCCAAATAGTAATTACATGGAGGTCTTGAGCACTGTCGAGCAAACCCTAGCAGAGCTAGGTCAAAAGATTAGTAAGTGAGTTATCAAGGTTTTCTAATTAACTTATAAAAAATTTGACATTGTTGTTTTGAATGATGAATAAAATTTTGTCATGTTCAAATGAATAAACATAAGAAGAACTAATTTTGCCCTCAAATTAAAGGAGGAAGAAAAAAACTGATACACCACATGCACATGTTGGTATTTTGTTTGCACAATATATATAAATACTAGAGCTAAAATCATTTTACCTTCCTCAACTTTATACATAAAATTATTTGTGCCGTTGAACTTCTAATTTGATTGCATGTGCTCATGGACTCTCCAATTTGATTGGTTATAGCCAATCCTAACTAATCTATCAATTTTCTTCCTATAATATTATTGAACACTCAAACTAGTTTTTGCTTTCAATCATGCAAGAATCACACTAATTACACAGTCAAGGCTAAAAATTGACTTTGAGTGGACTTGCATCTTCACTAATTTATAAAGAAATTGATGAACTAGTTTAATAATGGTTATGATTGATCATATTGGAGAGTATAAGGGCATAAGTGATCAAATTAGAAGTTCGGGGGCACAAACAATTTTAGGTGTATAGTTTAAGGAGGTAAAATGAATTTAGCTCTAAATAGTATTCAAGATATATGAATGTCAAACTATTTGAGGCTGACTGGAAATCGGTGGCCTGATACAGCCGTCTCAAACTGCATCCCTCAGGACCAATACTGTTGTAGAGTTATGATAAAAGATTCACCAAATACATCTCCAACTATTAATACTATAGTCATGACCTTTTCACCAGAAAACAATGTCTCTCACTTGAGATGTTCGCTTTTCCAGCAAGTCGCCCTTTGTCGGGGCACTTTTGGTCGGAGTTGTACAGCAATGGAATCATCATGGCTGAGCCTAAAATCTTGTCCATGTTGTCTGAGTAGCAAATACTAGGCCTAGCAAACTTTGAAGGAATAAAAACCCCTAGGAAGCGTGATGTTGTGTCCCTCCCAACAGCTACTTCCATGTTCACAACACTAAAATCAAATGTGCAACTTTAGTAAAGGCTTGGCAAGATTGAGTAGTGTGGGAGCATGAAAAATATGATTTGTAGTGAAGATGAGAGATTTACACAAACCAACAAGGTTTAGATTTGAATAGTGGTTAATGGCTTTTAGGATTGGAAATGAGTTTTGGGATAGGTATTGGGGAATTGCTTGGTGTGGGACCCCTCTCTCGGGTCACCACAATTATTGCAAGTCCAAATCCTTTAGCCCATTTCAAATTCCGCTTTTGAAAATGTGTCGTTTGATTGCTAGAACGACTTGTCCAAGAAAGTGTTTTGTAAACCAATAGTTTGTACCCAAAAGGCCTTGCGATTTCGGGTTGATGAGTTATCGGGATGTTATTTGTGACATGTTGGTTTCTCATTGGCTCGGGCTCACGGCAATGTGGGACCCCTCTCTAGGGTCACCACACTTGGGATTATTCCTTGATTTGTGTGTCTGTTTTTAGGTTGTTTCCGAATGTCAATCACAGTAGTAAGAACCCTCAATTTATTGGATAAAGGAAGCATGACTTAGCATTAGGTATGCTGCTTATGCATGAGCTAGCCTGTGATCCTAACCCAGCAAATCTTGCTGCTATATATGTTGTTGTTCCAAGATTCCTCTGCCGAAATTCTGTTGCTGGGATTGCTGTTCTAGGACACCTGCTACTATAATTGCAATTCCAAGAATCCTGGTGCTATGTTCAAACATCATCTATAGATTCTCAAGGCAATTAGAGATTGGGATAGAGTTGTTAAGGATATAGGTCGTAAGACTTTTTCATAGATTCTGAGTTCATGCCAGAAATAGTGAAACACTAAGGCCCCGTTTGGGATTGCTTCACTTTTAAAAAAATCAGCTTTTGTTCAAAATTTTAGATTTTATTGTGTTTGGTAAATAAATAAAAAGCAGCTTTAATTGAAAGTTATAAGTCACTGGCAGCAAATTTTAGAAGTAGCCCAGAGGTTGCTTTTAGAAGCTGTTGTGGATCAAAACACGCTCTGCAGTTGTTTTATGAATTAACAGCACTTTTAAAAATATTATTTACCAAACACGAAACTGTTTTAATTCATAGCTGATTATTCTCACAACACAGCAGTAGCAATTTTTTTTAAAAGTCACAGCAATCCCAAACCAGCCCTAATACCAGAAACAATTCTGAATGGCAGTGAGTTTCTCATATGGGTGAGAAGATGGTGTGAATGGGCTTTGGGTTCTTTGTTAGGGTTGGCTTTATCCCTCCTATCCATGGAATAGTTTAGTTATGGGATATTGGGTTGAATTATGTTATCTCTCTTCTTCACCTTGCCCATATTAAGAATTGAACTGCTGACTTAAATTTTGGTCACAAATCTGTTTTAATGTAGGGGATCCCGAAATTTTGAGAAATGTCTAGAGAGAGAGTCTCCTCCTTCTAACAAGAATTTTCTACCTTCCTGTTGAAACACCTACCTCTCACCCTTTAGACAATCACTTCCTAATCCTGCTCCCCATTGAGAGGCACAACAAGATGAATTCTCTTACTTCTCTACTCAACCCTAGTACACTTTTTTCTTTATCCATGTTCTTAATTCAGTTTATCCTTCAGACATTAGTCGCTATGGGACAGTTTCATCACCCTCCACTCCCTGTTTTCTTTTTGGTGCTCTAATTGATTCCTTCTGGTCAACGACACTAGTTTCTGTATTTCAGTACTTCCCCTCTACCCTGTTGTGGTAGCCTTTCCACCTTTTGGTTGGAACTTTTTTTTTCTCTACCCACATGGTAGTAGCTCCTCCAAGTTGTTCTCCAGCATTCTAGTACATCTCTTTGGTCTCCCTTTCCTGTACAAGTGTCCCAGCTTTTGATTCCTTCTCAATTTTGTCTTGTTGGTCCCCCTCTGTTTGCAATGGTTTCACATGACCATCTTGCAGCATGACTGGAAAACACTTGTCATATTGATGAGGTCCATGACACAGTGTCTCTCATGGGAGCTCTCATTTTTGATGTTATGCCCAACATTGGTGGCATTACAGGTGCTATTAGGTCAGCTTGGAAGGACCTTGGACCGCTTCAAATTGCTCATCTCTGGGGGGATCTTTTCTCCGTTAAGGTTAGCGCTGAAGCTTCAATGAAGATTACCGAGGGTGGCCCATGGAACATAGAAAACCACATTTTCAATGTTATCAGATGGCTTCCTACCTGGTCCATCAATGATGCTCCGTTACATCTTATTTCATTCTGGGTCAAGATCTCTGGTCTCACGTATGAAAAAATGAATGATGAGAATGCTCGTCTCATTGGCTCTGAGATTGGGGATGTTTTACAAGTTGAGGAAAATGGTGATGTCGATGCCTCTCTTCATGGCTATCTCCGTGTCAAGTGTGGAAGACTGGGACATCTTCTTGATAGCTGCAGAAATTTTTGGGTACTTCAACCAGGCAAAGAGAGACCGGAAAACATCTAGTATGGCTCTTGGACGAAATGGAAAATCCAGCAGACTCCACCTCCGTTCAACTTTGGGATGCCCACCAGAAAGCACCGCCACCGCCCTAGTTCTAGGAAATTCACAGATATGGCAACCCGCTCTAAGAGATCCTCCTTTGATCGTGACCAGTCCACAACGTCGTCTCTATCAATGAATCAATCCTCGCCTACTGTGCCCTTTGATCGTGACCAACCAGGTAAAAGTTCAAATTTGAATGAGCTTGCTGACAGCCCTACCGTTCTATGCCCTAACACTTTGACCAATGTTTCACCTCTCTTCTCTCCCCGTGATCATTCTGAGAACCCTAAGGTGACTGCTTTCCCAAGCCCTAGCTGGATGAAGGTAGCCATTACTACTACCCGAACCCATGTTAGTTAGGCTGAAAAGAACTCTAGGCCCGCTCCTCTTAAGTGTTATAAATGGAAAAACCCACCACCAAAACCACACCCCTACAGGCCCAAGAACTTTTGCTCTTCAAGTGTAGAGACTTTGCTCTACCCGAACTTAAGCCCACCTCTGACCCAAAAAGCTCCATACCCCCCTAACCCAAATCTGACCATTGTGTGCTCAAATGCCATGTCGGTACCCAAACCTCTTCAAGTCAAACTCTTTCTCTCTATGGAGAAAGAACCACTTCTAACTACACCTAGTTCGACTCTAGCCCCATTGACCCTTAAGTTTTTCTCTCTCCTTTTAAAAAAACAAACCCCTAAGCTTTCCACTCCTTCTCTGCACAACTGAAACCCACTTCCTCCCTTCACACCAAGAGACCCATTTCGCAAACTAATTTCGACCTCTCTCCCCGCCACCAAAAATATAGACTTATCTCTAATCCTATTCATGAGGATTATGGTCAATCCTTTGTTGCTTAACCAGTTGTGGGTGGTGGTGGTCTCAAAAGAAACATAAATTTTGGGCATAGGAACAGGAAATACAAAACGACGAGTGAACGGTCAAACAACCGTAGTGTCAGCTCATCTGGGTACCAGCGAGCTTCAAGGAAGAGAAAGGTTAGTCACTTTCCTAAACCCCAGTTTCAATTTGGGCCAGTTTAAGGAGATTACTGTTGAAATTTTGAAAGATTCCTCGGAGTTCAGTGTGGGAACCTTATCACATGATGGAAATCTGGAAGGGCAATCCCCTCTCCAAGGCAGTGGTGACTGGCCTACAGTCACAAGTCCCCAATGAGTGCACTTCTCGCTTGGAACTGTTAAGGTTTGGGGAAGGCCTTGACAGTCCAAAAATTAGGGGACATCTTAAAGTCCCATTCTCCATCTGTAGTTTTTTATCTAAAACTAAGCAGTCTGATCATTGAGTTAATATCCTCCGGCAACGGTTCGGCTACTACAAAGGCAAAAACCATTCCCCTTATTGGGGCCGCTGGTGGCCTGGCTCTTTGGTGGCAGCCAGATGTTTAGGCGGATTTTATCTCGAAAAGTCGTTCTTTTTTTTATACTTTAATTACTCTGGTTTATGAAATTTTTTGTTTTCAAGCTTCCTGGTTCTATGACCCTCCTTATGCCAGTGATAAGCCCATCTTTTAGAGCTCTGTTGCTAACCTACAGGCTGTCCCTTCTCACCCATGGACTTGTATCGGCAATCTAAATGAGCTGCTCTCGAATGACAAAAAAGAAGGTGGTATCCCTCTTCACTGGAATAGACGTAGATTCCTACAGGATTTCATAAACTCCAATTCCCTCTTTGATCTTGGGTTTTGTGGCCCAAATTCACTTGGGAAAACAAGAGAGATTATGGCCTAATTATGCAGCGTCTTGATCGAGCCTTGGGAAATTTCGATTAGCTCCTAGCCTTGCCAGATGCAAGAATTATTCATTTTGCTCGTACCGGCTCGGATCACTGCCCCCTTCTTGTTTCTCTCAAACCACATGTCCCTCGAGCTATGAAGTCTTTTAAATTTGAAGTAGCCTGAGCTGATGATCAAGAGTGTGAAGAGATAATAAGAAATGCTTGGAGTGTTGGTAATGATGTGAATGCCTACAAGCTTCTTAACTCCAAGCTACTGGCTTGTCAAGTGAGACTCAAGGAGTGGAGTAAGAGAAAATTTCCAAACAATAGGACTCTAATTGAGTCTCTCAACCATGAGCTGGTTTTGATTCAAGGAGTCTCCCCTATTGATCGGAACAAGGAAAGTGACATCATTATGGAGCTGGAAAGAGTTTAGACTCTTGAAGAAAGCTTCTGCCATCAACGCTCAAGAGTAAACTGGCTGCGAAAGGGTGATAGGAACTCCATGAACTCCATGTTCTTCCACATGACCGCTTTACACAAAAGACAAGTTAATAGAATTTCCACTCTTCAGTTAAGTAATGACTCTTGGATCTCTGATGAGGCCAGTATTCGAGCTGCTTTTAAGGACTACTTCAACACTCTATTTCAAGCTTCTTCTCCACGGGATTTGAGCAGTGCTTTAAATTGTGTTCCTCAAAGAATTTCAGCATCTCAAAACCGAGAGCTCTCTAAACCCTTCACGGTGGATGAAGTCACTAGAGCCATCAAACAATTAGGTTCTTTCAAGGCTCCTGGCCTCGATGGCTTTCCAGGGTCTTTTTATAATAAATATTGGGAGGTGGTCTGTGACACCATCAATTCTATGGTGCAGTGCATTTACAAAGATGAGTTCTTGATTAATCCTATCAACACAACCAATATCGTCCTCATTCCCAAAGTCCTTACTCCGGAGTCTGTTGATTAGTGATAAGCTCATAAATGTACGTGATTTTGTATTGATTTCTTCATGTTTTCTTAGCTAGTTTTCCATCTATTTGAGTCATTTACTTTATTTTTATGTTTTGTAGGTGTTATGGAGCAAAGTAGAGGAAAGGAAGCTAAATCAGTAAATCTACGTGTGCAGATCAGTCAACTTCGACATGAAACTGAGAGCAGCTCAGAACGAACTAGAAGGTGATCTTTATATTGATGGAAAGCCTTGGATGTCTAGTTTCCGAAACTTTTAACGGTTCATTCATATCATTTTTCTACAAGAATTTATGGCCGATTTAGTACAGCAAGGTCGGGCAGTCCGGGAATCTGACACTTTGACCGAAATCCATGATTTGAGGCCCGAATTCCTTTTAGAAGCCCACCGACGAGTATTAACTGAATATCTCTGTTTATTAGAGATATATGACATATTTTTATGGGTGAAAATTATTAGGAATCTTAGAGGAGAAGCTACTTGAATCCTAAAAGGAAAAGAAGTGAAAATCTCTTGGAGTTAAGCAAAAAAGAAGGGACGTCTACTGGGACGTACGTTTGGCCGCACAAGAGTAAAGAAGAACGGCATCCTTTCTGCCATCGTCCAGCCGCCATCTCTTCCTCTTCCTTCTTCTAGTTTTTGTTTTCTTCATGACTATGTCTAGCTAAATACTTTTGTAGCTAGGGGCGATTTCAAAGCCCCAAACATGTTCAATTCATATTGATGACAATTCAGTTTTTGGTTTTCTATATTATCAATTGAGTGTTTGTTTCACCGTGTCTACAAGATGAATCTTTGCTTGTTTGTTTAGGTGCGCAACTAAATGAATAGGTTAGGGTTCTAATGCTAGGAGTAACACTAGATTCGTATATGTCGTGTGTTGATTCCAATTGAGTAGCAAAATGTTTTCTTGAATTACATGTGACTCAAACCCTAGGTTTAGCAAGACTACCAATGTACTTGTGACCCTAGATTTATCCAAACCCTTTTATTGCTTAATGATTTTGATATGTTAAACTTAGCGAGCTTGTGTCTAGGTTGCATAATCGGAAATAGATTAAGTGGTGAGCTTGTATTCACTTAACGAGGAACTAAGAAAGGGTAATGGGTTAATTCGAGCTTGTGAGTTAACTTCGGGTAAATTCAATTGAGAATTAAGATTCCATAACTGAGCTTTGATATGATTGAGTGTGTTTGGTGGTAGAGAATGAGTCCTTAGCTTTGTTTATGTCAATAGTTTTAAAGTTATAAAATCTGTTTCTGTTTTGTTATCTTACTGTGTTCAGTTTTACGTGAATTATTTCATATATCAAATCAACTCCGATTATTCTGAAATTTTGTATGTGTGTTACTAAATGTGTCTTTAGTGTCCTGTAAAATTTATAGAAAATTACATCGAGTCTAGGTTAGTTAAATAATTTATTTTTGTTAACTGTTCAGTAGCATGGTTTAGAGTAGTTTGTGACATTTGTTTAGTAGTTTAGGAACAATCTTCAGCGGGTAATGACCCTTGCTTGATCACTATATTACCAACGATGATATTTGAGTGCAAGGTTTAAGTTGTGCATCTTTTAGACGTACCAATTAGGTTCGACCTATCAGCCTATGCAACAATTCTTTCAAGATTATATCCAAGCTTCTTGCAAATAGGCTCAAGGCCATTATTCTAAAGATTATTTCTGAGGAGCAGAATGCTTTCATTCCTAGAAGACAAATCCAAGATAATCTGATCATAGCTCATGAAGTCTATCATCATTTTAAGTGATTGAAATCTGCTCCTGATTATGAGTTAGCTCTAAAACTTGACATGAACAAGGCCTACAACCGAGTGGAATAGGACTTCCTTGAAGCTACTTTGAAGAAGATGGGGTTTGATAATCTTTGGATTAAACTTGTTATGGGATGTGTTTCCTCTATTTCCTTCTCTGTCTTGGTCAACGGAGCTGCAGGTAATTCTTTCAAACCATCAAGGGGACTTAGGCAAGGGGACTCTCTTTCCCCTTATCTCTTCTTGATATTGTTTGTGAGGTCCTATCTATCAATATTGCTAGTGCAGTTTCAGCTAACTCTCTTCAAGGAATCAATATTAGCAATGACGGGCCTTGCTTGACTCATCTTTTTTTGCTGACGATGCTCTCTTCTTCACCAAAACCAATAAGCAAAACTGCACAGCTCTCATTTATGTTCTATCTCAGTATTGCCTGGCTTTGGTTCAGTCAATCAATTTCAACAAGTCTTCAGTCCTCTTTTTAGCTGGTACCCCCCCCCCCCCCCAGAATATCAAAATTGACCTAGCAGGTATTCTTCAAATCCCTATTGCTGAGAAACCAGGTGTATATCTTGGTCTGCCTTGTCATTGAGAAACGCTTACTTACATCCGAGATCACATTGCAAGTAAGATCAAAGGCTAGAAAGTGAATTTTCTTTCCCAAGCGGGTATAGAAGTTTTGCTAAAAGCAGTTGCCTCGGCTGTTCCAACCTATCCCATGTCCATATTCCTGCTCCCTAAAACTCTTTATAAAGCCATAAACTCTGATCTTGCTAACTTTTGGTGGGGATATACTGATACCAAGTCAAAAATTCACTGGAATGCTTGGCCTAAGTTGTGTGAAGCAAAATCTAAGGGTGGAATTGGTTTCAGAGAGTTCAACACTTTCAACAAGGCTCTGCTCGCCAAGCAATGCTGGCGCATCCTAAAAAACCCCAATGCCTTATGGGTGAAAGTGTTAAAAGGAAGGTACTTTCCAAACTCCTCTTTCTTGAGTGCCAAAAATGGTAGGCGTCCTTCATGGGGATGGAACAGCTTAATTGCCGGTAGGGACACGATTTCTAATCATGCTTTCTGGCAAATCAACAACGGAAGATTAATTGATGTTTAGACTAACCGTTGGGTACCCAACTCTAATGGGGGCCTTATCATACCTATCAACACCCGAAATCGGTTCACCCCCCTTGCTGTACAGGAACTTATTGATCCAATCAACCATTGCTGGATGATTAACCACATTGAACATTTCCTGTCTATTGAGGATGCTAAAGCAATCAAGTCAATTCCTTTGGGTGATCTCAACAAAGATGATTCTCTTATTTGGCCAAGAGAGAAAGCGGGTAAATATAAGGTGAAATCTGGCTACCACTGCTTAACTTCCAAGCTTGTAGTTCCCGAAGTCGGTAAGCCCTCTTCCTCTCACCAAATTGATAGTAAAGTTTGGAAAGTGATTTGGAACTCTGGTCTACTCCCGAAAATCTCAAACTTCCTCTGGAGAGATATTTCTAATGCACTCCCCTGCTTCAGTAATCTGTTCAAAAAGAAAGTCATTCCATCTCCTCTTTGTAGCCTCTGTGGTCAATACCCTGAAACAATTGAGCATTGCCTTCTTCTTTGCCCTTGGACTAAACGGGTTTGGTTCGGTAGCTCACTCGGTTATCCTCCAAAACTTGAGGAAATCTCTACTCTTGATTGTTGGCTTCTAAGAACCATTGAGGAAGGTTCAAAGCTGGTCGATGATCCTTCAATCTTCTTGGAGCTGTTGGGATTCATTCTCTTTGAAATTTGGAAAATGAGATGTGCTGCTATCTACAAGAATGGCTTTGTAAACCCGGATATAGTCATCTCAAATGCCAATTTCAGTTCTTTGGAATGGGCAAATGTTAAGATGGTGAATGATTCCCTAACCTCAACTCCTTTGACAAGTAGCAGCATACTACTTGGAAGCCTCCACCTGAGAACTTTATCAAGATCAACTTAGACGGAGCTTGGGATCCCTTGACAAAGAATGGAGGCACTGGTGCAATATTAAGAGATCACAGTGGGGGCCTTGCTGGGGGCAGCTATTTTAACCCCTACAATTCAGCCATTGAGTTAGAGGCTATAGCTTTAATTCAAGGGTGTTTCCTGGCAGCAAGGTTGAACAAATTAAATATCGTTTGTGAATGTGATTGTAAGGATTTGGTGGAGTTTGTTAACAATCAAGAATGCGGTGAGAGTTGGACCCTTTTATGGAAGACATTCTCAGGTTTAAATCTCATTTCAATAACTTCACCTGCACTTGGACTCCCCGTGAAGCTAACCGTTCAGCGGATGCTGCGGCCAAGCTAGCAAAACAGAGGCTTCTATCCCAAGAGTGGATGAATTACCCCCAGCCTCTTTGGTGTCAGCTCTTCGTCGAGATGATCAACCACGCCCCCCCAGACTGAGTTGAAGTTTATCTAGCTGCTGCTGCTTGTGTTTGTTTTGCTTTCTTTGTTTCTGTCCCTTGTCTTGCTTTTTGTTTAGTCTGGTTGTACTTTTGGACTTTGTCCTCTTTAATGAATTTCTCTATTTGACCAAAAAAAAAAAAAAAAATTGGTCACAACTCCAAATTATCACCATGTCTAAAGCTCATTATAGACATCATACTTTTCCGTACGTAACCTTGCACACCACGCTTATTCTTGTAAGCCTCAAATGCATGAATGTGGCTTAGGTCCACGTGTTTGGCATGATAATTAGGATGTAACTTGCCTGTCTATCTTATTGGGTTCGAAACATGAATTGAGCCAACTAGCTGGATTTTTCGGGGTCAACAACTCTTTTGATTACTTAGAGGAAATTTAAGTCCGCCTCAGACCGATGCGCAACCCCTAAACTTATTTGAAAACATTGATTTATAGTATAAATAGATTGTTAAATAAAATATTAATAAATACAATATTACAATTTGCATATCCGATTAAGAAACTCCTATAAATCTCAATCTCATTCATGAATCTTCTTTTTCTATACCATTGCTAGTATTGTGTCTTTTTATAAACCTTAGTCTAAATTATCAGACAATCATACGACTATAAATAGGCACCTCTCGTTTATGATGTTACAAAAAGCATGGTGTTCTGTTAAAATATGTTGTTATGCGTAGATTTTATTACTTTTACACCTATGTTTTGAGTTATAAAAATGCTTTTATAGTGTTCTACTAGATATCAAAATACACTGCTTTCAATTACAAAAACGTTTTTCTAGTGTCCTCATAGACATTAGAGAACATTTTCTCTAATTATGAGGACTTTTTTTTTCAACATCCTTGAAAACTACTTAAAATGACTCCTTGATTGAGGAAAATTTTTCAAAATGTCATCTAAAGTTTTTTAGACATTTGTCTAACGTCCTTAAATTCAATTGGTGTTTGCTTGACCTTGCTCTCACATTTGCTTAACCTTGTCGGCACTTGGTGTTTGTTTGGCCATTCTCAAACACTTACTTGGTCTTGCTCTGGCAATGGGTGTTTATTCAGCCTTGCTCAAACATTTGCTTGATCATCTCAGAGCTTGATATTTACTTGCCCTTGCCCTACTCGATATTTGCTTTGCGTTGCTCTCACCCTCATTCTTTGGTTGGCCTTGATGACACTCGGTATCCACAGAAAATGCTAGATTTTATACATATTCAAGTGTAGATTCACTTTATTCTCTCTTTATTCTCCCCGTGGATCAATCAATCGAAACTCTCTTTATTCTCTAATAGCTCAAGCATTCAATTCACGGATGATCTCACTTATTTTTAAAATAATTAACTCATATTGCCACGAAATAGCCATCCACATGTTGTCACATCCATTATATTTTTAGCATAATTAAATAACTCATAAATAATAGCTAATAGAATGTATAAGAAACCTTCAACTAAAGTCTTTTTTCAATGGTTAAGGGGAGTTGACTTTTGATGACATTTACCATGGATCTTTGCATTCAAAACACATACCAAGAAAAATGAAAATATGCAACATAATTGTTACACCTCATACCTAGGATTACCTGTTTATTTGTCATTTGGATGGTAAATAATTAATATCCTTACTTTTTTCTTTCATTTCAAACTTTTAGAGCGTCTTTACTAGCACACTCTCTATCTTGACTCCTTAGCTATTTTAGAGAGCATGTTTAGCATTTTATTTATTTTAGCAACTTCACCAGACTCCAAAGTGACTCTCTGTTATAACTTTTAGCTATCTCACTACTAAATATTGAGCAATGCGAGCCATTTTTGAGTCAAATTTTAGCCAAAATAGCTAAAAAGTCATTTTGGTTAGTCACTTTAGAGCATCTTTAGCAGACTCTCTATTATGGCTCCTTAGCTATTTTGGAGAGCATATTTAGCTTTTTATCTATTTTAGTAGCTGCACCAGACTCCTAAGTGGCTCTCTATTATAACTTTTAGCTATCTCGCTCCTAAATATAGAGAGCGAGATGAGGCTCTCTATAATTTAAAACATTCCTTTCAAGTTATTTTATATAGTTTATAAATGCATTTAAACTATTTAATCTTTATTTAAAAAATAAAATAAATTCAAAACTAGCTTAAATAGAGAGCATTGATGCAGACATATTTCTAAAGTGGCTAGCTAAAATGACTTTTTAGCTATTTTGGCTAAAATTTAACTCAAAAATGGCTAGCATTGCTAAAGATGCTCTAAGACATACGACTGTAGAGTGCTATATTTTAATTAATTTTGAAGTTATATTATTTTTTGAATGAAGATCAAATAGTTTAAGTACATATATAAATTACATAAAATGACTCAAAATGAATCTTTTAAATTATAGAGAGCCTCATCTCGCTCTCTATATTTATAAGCAAGATAGCTAAAAGTTATAATAGAGGGCCACTTAGGAGTCTAGTGCAGCCGCTAAAATAAATAAAAAGTTAAACATGTTCTCTAAAATAGCTAAGGAACCAAAATAGAGAGCCTGCTAAAGACGCTCATAGAGAGCGAGATGAGACTCTCTTTAATTTAAAACATTCATTTTGAGATATTTTATGTAATTTATAAATACATTTTAAACTATTTAATCTTCATTAAAAAAATAATATAAATTTAAAACTAGCTAAAATATAGAGAACTGATGCAGATGAGTTTTAAAAGTGGCTAGCCAAAATACATTTTTAGCTACTTTGGCTAAAATTTGACTAAAAAGTGACTAACATTGCTAAATATGCTCTTAAGGGCTTCAAGTTTGACTTTTTCTACAATTCACTTTTTGAAGAAACTTCATTCGTGAAAGATGTAGAGCACGTTAAACCAAATCTGTGGACACGCGACACGCTAAAATCGAAGACGTCCTAATTTTTTGTAAGAATAAAAATAAGACAAATTAGTGAAAGAAATCCGTTAAATAAATGAAGATGATGCTTATAATTTAGGGGAGTGAAATTCATACTCCCTATTTTACAATCCACACTTCATTTTTTTTTTTTAGTATCTTAAATTTTATATTTTTGTTCAACTAAAAGAGAGAAGGAGTGTGGATTGCAAAATAGAGAGATAGACCAATGAGAGTTGGTTCAGTTGGCAAGGGCAGACCTCAACACACAAGTTCGATCCCCACTACCAACAATCTCTCATTTAGTGGGTAATCTAGAAAATGTCGTGCATAATTCCATACCAATGGGCTGAGCTGGGACACTGGCCAGTTTCGTAAGTCGTGTTGGGTTGTGATCGTAGGTTTGCCCTGACCCTGGTAGTGTAGGGAAGCCTCCCTTTTACCTGTAACCAAAAATAAAAATAGAGAGAGAGAGTAATGAAATTTATTGCCCAAACTCTTGAGAGTACAGAAAGCACATTCAACGTAAACTCTGTTTGGTAAAAGACTTTCTTTTCCGATACGTCCAAACATGTCCTAGAATACTCTTAAAATGCTGTTCAACTTTTGTTAGAACTACTAATGTCACAGGCACTTTTTTTTATCTTTTTTATGTTCTGATTCTCATGTCAGTATTGTTGGGTGTGATTGCACGTGGGAAGAGCTGATGAGGTCTATCAGAAGCATTTCATAATGTTCTGCCCTTGAGTAGCAAGAATTAGTGGAA
The DNA here is from genome assembly GCF_002994745.2 of Rosa chinensis. NCBI lineage: Eukaryota > Viridiplantae > Streptophyta > Magnoliopsida > Rosales > Rosaceae > Rosa > Rosa chinensis. The sequence goes on along the minus strand of NC_037091.1, from coordinate 19,179,045 downwards.
ATGTGGCTTGAATTAGTGGAAATGTGCTCTTTATCTAATGTCAAAACTCAGATTAAACAGGCATGGAAATATATATGAACAACATCAGCTCTCATAAATCCTCAGATCCCAGAAATCATCAAGTATCAAAGTTTTCTGCATGTAAATCCTAATTTTCAGGAATCTTATACGACTGAATTGAAATGAAAACACTTGTTTTTTAGACTATTTTGCAAGGTTTAAAACCCTAAATATATGAAATAACCAAATGACTAAATCAGGAAATCCCACTCTAGGCAACACAGTTCTTCACCAAGACATGTAAGAAAATAGAGAAAGCAGTTCGTGTTGACCTACACATAATAAAGAAAGAGATCTAGAGAATCATGATTCCAAAAGTGGCTATGGAAAACAGTGGAAGCAATATATGTTACAAAGATTTATTGATCCTGTTGCAAAATAAATAGAAATTATGTACAAAGCAAAGAAGGCAGCTTTTCCTATTAAGTATGCAAAAATAGTTTACAGAAAAACTCTCTAAGCAGCTAATACAGCCTTGGATTTCAGACTCCTGAGGGAAAATTACAGTTACCTGCTCACAGTTCTGACACTGTAATGCACAGCATTCTTTACCGCGCCCCCTGTAGGGAACAACGTAGTTACAAATTTTCACAAGTATCTTCATTTTCAGACCCTAGAGACTTGGGTGTTTCCAAAAAACTTGGGTATCACTTTGATGTATGAAAGATGAATGCCAATGCCCTGTACTGTGATCAGTAACTTGGACTACTTAAGTTCTCCAATGCTTCCCAATTGCCCCTAATGCGAGAAGTGAGTCTTTCCACATATTCATCATCAAAAGAATTATCAATCTCGTTAATCTTTGACAGAAAGTCCATAGCTTCTTCAAACTTCCTTGCTTTACAATAACCATCCACCACAATCTTGTAGGTTAACTCATTAGGTTTGCAATTGTTCTGAGTCATATAGCTAATCACTTCATCTACTTCTGAGAACATTCCTCGCCCTGAATAGCCAGTGACAAAAGTATTGTAGGTAAAAATACACGGTCGAATCCCTCTTGCTGTCATCTCAGAGAGAATTCTTATAGCCTCTTGCATGTGCCCTTGCCTGCAAAATCCTTTGATGACAGTGTTATAAGAGACAAGGTCCGGTTTCCCACCAGATTTTTGTAAGGACAGGAGAATTTCTTCTGCTTTCCAACACTCTCCCTTTCTGGCATACATGTCCATCAAGCTATTGTAGGTTACGAGATCTGGCTGAAGGTCGTTTTCACGAATCATGTGCAGCATGTCATTAGCCCGGTCATACATGTTCTTTCGAGCATAAATGGAAAGCATAGAATTGAACAGGACCAAATCAGGTTTATATCCTTTAATCTGCAATTGCTGGAATGCCCTCTCCATACCCCTTAGTGCTCTACACTTGAAGTTTGCAAGAACAAGTGTTCTCAAAAGAATCCAGCTAGGAAAAATATGACCCTCATAGATTTCTTTCTCAATTCTCTCTATCCCCCTCACATTCCCTCCCTTTGCATGGCAATTGATCATCAATGAATATGAGGTTTCATTAGGCTTAAAACCTTTATTCTTCATGTCTAGAATAACAGATTCAGCTGCTTTCCAGTCCCCTCGCCGAGCCAGAGCATTTAGAAGTGCATTGTAAGTTGTAATGCATGGGGTAAATCCAGCTCTAATCATCTCATCGTGCATCTGTGCAGCATCTATATCTGACCCACACCGTCCATATGCACTGATCAAGGTATTGAAGGTGTCTCTGTCAGGCTCAAAACCACAATTCTTCATTTCTCGAAGCACCTGATTCACATACTTGTGCTTGCCCTTATCACCACACATGGCAAGCATTGTATTCCATGTAATCCGGTTAGGGGCACATCCACTCGACTTCATATCACAAAGTATTTTTATCATCTCCTCTGGCCGTGACTTCTTTCCAAGCATTGCAAGGACAGCATTGTAGGTACAAACATTAGGAACACAGCCAGTCTCCTTCATTTGGTTGAACAACCTTAGAGCTTCTTCCTCCTTTCCTGCTCTTCCATATGCATTTATAACGGTAGTGTATGTAACAGCGTTTGGCATGGTTCCTTTTTGGGTCATTGTTTTTAACACAGATGCACCCTCCTCGGCGAATCCTGCCCTCACATAAGCTGCCACAAGCTCATTGTAAGTAACAGCATCAGGTGGGCAGTTGTTATCCTCCATTTCTTTCAATATGCTCAATGCCTCCATGAACACCCCCGCCTTGCCGAAAACTTGTAGCAAAGAATTATAGGTAACTGTTCCTGGTACATACCCTTGTGACTTCAATCCGGCAAAGAACTCTTTTGCCTCATCCAACAAACCCTCTCTTCCACAAGCAGATATCACTGTACTACAAGTAAAATCATCAAATTCAAATCCTTTGCTCTTCATCTCAGCCAACAGGCCTAAAATTTTATTCCAAGATCGACCCTTCTTCCCATAAACATCAAGCATGACATTGTAAGTAACCAAAGTCGGCGAAAGACCCATCTCCATCAACTTCTCAAACAAGTCAATTGCTCGTTCGTACTTGCCAGTGCGAGAATATGCATGAATGACAGTGGTATAAGCTCGAACATCCAGCGAGTATTCCTCTATGGGAATTACCTCAAATAGCTTGGATGCAATAGTATGCTGTGACTCTCTACCCAAAATTCTAACCATTAGTTCAATGATCTGCTTATCCAATTTCAAACTTTCAGAATGTAAATTCAGCATAATCCATTCAAACAACAAAAGGGCTCTTTCCCAATTGCCAGAAAGGTCTAATGCCTTCAACAGACTAATCAAATCAACTTCAAGCAACTCAAACTTAGCAGAATCACATAATTCATTCACACAATGCAAAGGCGACTCTACAATGGAATTGAACATCATCTTACCCTTTACCGTCAAGAAGTCGATAAGCCCATCTTCTGGTTTGGCCTTGTCCTCAAAGTTGTGGACTAAAACCGAGGTGGGTTTCTTCAATTGGTGCTGTTTCGGAGTCGAATCCACTGAAATTTGAAGAGAAGGGAAAACGGCATTGGTTTGGTGTGGTGGGTTTAAGGGTTTAAGGTTTTGGGGAGTGTTGGGAGGAGAAGAGATGTTGAGAAGGTGCTGGAGAAGAGAGTCAATAGGAAATGAAGAAGGGGTTTGGGGAAGGGGTGGCAAAGTGGTTGCATTGAATTTCACAGGAGGGCTTGGTTGTATTGGTCTGCTGGTTTGAATGGGAAGGACTGGTCTACTTGGGAAGAGGGTACCTTCCATTGTAGAGAGAATTGTGTTTCTGGGTTTTGCTGAAGCTAGAGGAGTGAGCAAAGGAGCAAAGAAGAGTGGATTTGGATAACAGACACAGATGAGGAGAGCATTCTGAAACTGGGATTTAGATAAAAAGAATGATGGATGATTGGTCTTTATTAAAGATGGTATTGGGTTAGACTGATCATCTAAAACAGAGAGGGGTGGGATTGGGGGAGATGACTGGTCTCTATTGAAGATGGTATGGGCAAAAAGATTGGGTTTTTAAAAACAGAGGTTTTTCAGTCTGTTTCTTTTGGGAAATTTAGGAAGTGTTTTTCATCGACAAATTCACCTCCCTTGCTCTCCATTATGAAAAATTAAAAAATCATGGTCCTGTCATTATTAATAAGAGAAGTTCAGTTTCAGTCTAACGACGTAAGTCTCTCATTCATAAGTGGAAGGTCGTGAATAAAACTCACGGAAGATTAATTATTTTAATTTTTAGTTGTTGAGAGAAAACGAGGATAAGGACGAGGTGGAGTGTTCACAAACAGGCTCTACGAGTTTCTCCAGCGGAATAGTCAAATCCACGTGGAGACCTCCAACGGTAAGAGAATCATATGTGAACCACTCCAACCCATATAAGCTATATCTGACGTGTAAATGACAGATTGACTTGGGCTGTCAAATTTAACAGAACCAAACCCATAAACCATACTAATTGGATTTTCTTTTTCCTAATACCCTACTATCAATATTAAGGGCAAGTAAAATGTCCGTCTTTTAACCATGAAACCTTACGATGGCTTCAAGAAAGTTCATTGGTATTGATAAGCCTATGAAAACCTTAGTAGATTGTATGTAGGAGGAATGCTAGCAACCTTCCCCTCCAACCTTTCCCTTTCTACCTTCTCCATTCATTGCATGCCACGTGTATTCCACTATTTAAAAAATTCAAATAATTAATACAATTAAAAAACAAATTCTCACTTCCCTTCTTTACCCTTATTTTAATTTCACATGCATTTAATTAAGTAATAAATTTTAGTTTCTCAACTTTTTTTTCTTTTTTCTTTTTGTTTGCAATTATATTACTTTTGTGGGCTTGTCGGTGAGCTGTGACTTGTTGGTAAATTATAATTCCAACATTGTAAAGGTCATGGGTTCGATTCTCATTGACATATATGTAAGGGTGGGGTGGGTTAAGGGTTTTTTAAAAAAAAAACCAAAAAAAAAAATATATTACTTTTGTGGGCTTACATAGTTACATACGTATTTACATAAGAAATACGTACATATATATATATATATATATATATATATATATTTAAGAACATACATACTTCAAATTTTTCCCAAAAAAAAATATAGAATTGAAACCAAAAAATTGGCCAAACGTTTGCTTTACTTATATATATATATCAAAGAGAATGTTAAAAAAAAAAATTATATAATCATCCAATCTAACATGTGTTCTAACGAGAAGGGAAAAAAGAAAAAAGGTTTGCAGCTGCCATGTCAGTGAGTTTTACCATATTTTTTTTTTGTGGGTTTTATATTAAAAAAGATGTCAAAAAAAGACTCAGTATTATGGAACAGGACCAAATGAATGAAAGAAAAATTTTCGTAAAAAATTAGGTAATATAAGAAATGAAAAAAAATTAGAAAAACAAAAGAGTCAAGAGTTTTTTTTTTTTTTTTTTTTCATATTAATAGAGAGCATTTAATAAGGTCAAACATAAATAAGGACAAAACATGGAATGAAATTAGTTATTTTTTCAAGGTAGTAAATACATATATTGTAATCATAAATGAATCCACATGGCACAAGATAAGTGGGGTAGGTAAAAAGGGAAAGGTTGGAGTGGAAGGTTGCTAGCATTCCTCTTGTATGTAGTATGGGCATCCTAGATAAGTTAGAATCCATAAATGTGAATTAATCAAACACAATTAATGTTGTAACACATGATTATATTGGACCTTTTGGCACTCCGTCACTCCATTGTCGAGTGATTGGTGTTATTCAAATATGACTTAACATAGACTTCGAGAAGGTCCCATTTGATTAGGGTTACTTTGAGGAAACTTTGATGAGTTGTATTGACAAGATATCGTAAGGAAGTTACATTTTCAAGATCCGGTCCTTAAGTCTTTAACTAAGTTTTTTAAGATGATCGATGAAGGTATCAAACATATTACTAAACAATATTACTAACTAAGTCTTTCACCACGTTCATGTCAAATGTAGTAATTAGTTTTGAATTAAGCATATAGTGACACAAAATGGATGTGCAAGTGATCGTCTTGGAGATCGGGTTCATTACACAATATTACTAATACCTAAATCTCTGGGAGGTTTAGGCATAAGACCCTCTGCCTTATACAATAATGCTGATATTGCTAAACTAGCTTGGAAAATCATTACTAACAAAGATAATTGGTGGTCGCAGATTATGAGACTGAAATACTTGAGACACGTACACCCTTTTTCCAGGCAAGGAAAAAACAGTCTCACTCCTTTGCCTGGAAAGGAATTCTGGATGCCAAAGACTTGATTATGAAAGGAATCAGGTGGATCCTAGGAAATGGTAAATCAATTAACTTCTGAACCTTTAATTGGATTTTCGATCACCCACTGCATGTTTATGTGGCTGAGGATAAGAAGCACCTCATCAATTGGAACAAAACAGTTGAGGATTACATGAGCCATAAATCCTGGAATAGAGGTAAACTCTCCCAGCTTCTTGATCCAAACATTGTCAATCAAATAATTGGAGTTCCATAACTACTACTGAACATGAAGATGAATTCATTTGGGGACCCTCTTCAAACGGGTTTTTTACCATAAAATCTGCCACTTGGATGCAAATACACAATCAGGAAAAACATAGTCAAATTGTCCTCATAGTAAAAATGTGGAAACTGGATATCCCACCAAAGATTAAAAGGTTTGCCTGGCTCCTCCTTAAAGGAAGGCTAAAAACGAGAGACAAACTGTCCAGATTTGGCTTAATACATGATAACTCTTGCCCCATTGCAACGCGGACAATGAAACTACAGATCATTTGTTTGGCTGTTGTGATTTTGCTAAGGAAGTTTGGAAACTTGCAGGTATGTCTCCTAATCTAAACTAGAATGATGGTTATCTGAAAAATTTTCATGAACACTAGCAAGGCCTTTTGATAGCAAGCTATTTGAGAAATTACTTACAATTTGCTGGCAAATCTAGAAAGCAAGAAATGACATAGTCTTCAGAAATGCACAAACAAATCCCCGAGCTATGGTAGCAGCTTCTGCTACTGTGCTTGCTAATACTACTGACTCATTGCAACAAGCAGGGAGAGATTTTCAAAACCATCCTACCACTATTAAGTGGACCTCTCCGTCTGCTTGTTGTGTTAAGGTAAAACTTTGACGGATCTGTAAATGGATCTTCTATTGCCGGAGGTTTTGTAATACACGACTGCCGAGGGAACCCCCTTATTGCAGCCACCAGAAATGCTGGCTCCACCACGGTTCCTTTGGCTGAGGCCATTGCACTAAGAGATGGGCTCCTATGTGCGCAAGACCAAGGTTACACAACAATTGAAGTAGAAGGAGACTCTAAAATGGTAATCGATGCGGTTAATAAGCGCCTGCAACCACTTTGGAGATTGCTAAAACTTATTCAAGACATCCATGCTACTGCTGCTTGCTTTCACTCTATCAGCTTTAAACACATCTTTAGATAAGCCAACTTTGTGGCTGATGCCATTGCGAATTTAGGGCACAATGTTGTAATAGGATCTACTTGGACTAATAGGGCACAATGTTGTAAACTGTGGGTGCCCGAGTGGCTTCTAGATTTAATTGATAGTCTTCTTCGTATCAAAAAAAAAAAACTAAAGAATATATTATAGGAAGTTAGCCCACTAATTAATTATTATTACATTATAATTAAGACATCACCGGTTATGAAATAGTGATGACTTTAGCCACAACTAGAAGCTCCCACTAGTGATGTGAAGACTTGTAATGTGTGGGATCACAAATATAGACATGAAGATATGTAAATATACAACTAGGGATCTTTCTCCAGATCCCCCATATAGGTAATCCTGAAGGTGAATATTTCAAGAGCCTTTCAACGATCTATCTCCAGCCAAAGCATTATATGAGTGAGTGATACATCAAAGTGATCATATTCTACATATAAATTAGGGTTTGACAAAAATTATATGCTCTAACTCTGATCATATTTTACATCGGAATATTGGTTGACAAAATAATTAAATTACACTGGAACGATAACTATTGTTTGGTTTTAGTATTTAGTTTTTGGATATTATCATGAGCTTATAATATTAGAATTTATTTCTAATTATGTAACTCGAGATTAATCCGATTAATTGTATCATGCATTATCGAATTTAGATGGTATGGTATCTAGCACACAAAAATTTGAATTTCTACTAATAAGTAGTTAATTCTAAGTAGTTTTAAGTATTGAATTTTGCTTACTACCTTAAACTTTTGAGGTTTAATTAGTTCAGTTCATTCTATTTGAATTTCATCAAAAACATCCATGCATTCTCATTGTTAATCTAACAGATCCATCTGTTAGTCTACCCTGATGTGGCTTAGATTTAGGGTAAACGATTAAAATCTTCACTTTTTACCTTCATTTGGAACTTTTAGGGGCTCTAAGTATGACTTTTTCTTTAGTCCACTTTCTGAGAAAACTTCCTTCATGAAAGATGTAGAGCACGTTAAACCGAGTTAGTGGAAACGCGGCACACAAAGTAGAGTTTGCATGAAAGAGTTACAATTAGAAAAATGAAAGTTACCTTTTTGGGAAACTAACTTAAAAAATTTTCACCTTCAACTTCGAGAAAGTTTCCATTTCCGTCAAAACCCTTAATCCCAAATTCTCTCGAGACAGACCCGAATACCGACCCGACATGAAACTAAGATCCGCCGATATCTTCGTAGTCCAGCCACTCTAGACGGCAAGGCCAGTCGCCTTCAGCACGCCTCTCCACGCCGACCAAAACTACACTCTTCACTTACCTCGATTTGTGCTGTGGAAGGAGACTCAAAAGAAATTATAGCTGGGACCCAACGAGAAGTTGCAGCTCCGGCCACCGATTGGGACAAGACCACTCGGGTTTTGAAGCTTGTACCTTGTAAATCAAACCCTCCAAATGGTGCAGCTCGACTTGATCGGAGTGAGAAAATTCGACGGCTAGAAGAAATAAGGATTCCTGAAGATTTGTAGGTGAATCCGGCCTCCTCATTTAAAACCTAAATTTGTTGTAGTTATGAAAGATGTTGGCATTGCTGTTGCGAATCTTTTGGCATAAGTATTGTGACCTAATTCAGGGTCAGACGTGGAGGCGCGTGGGGCCTATGAGCAGCAGCTTGTGGTGGCGCGTGGGGGTGCATCTAGTCACATCAGGTCTTCTGCTTTAGTCTGTCATGGACAACTCATCGTTACGAGCATGTGGATATAGTTTGGTAGCCATAAGATGAACTTTGGGATCGATATAAATTTTTGAAGTTTTAGAAATTCGGGTGTCGATTCGGGAAGATCCGACCGTTAGATCAATCCCTTTTTTCGCTAGGTTGTTATAATTATCGAGTCAGCGTAACCTATGAAATTTGAGCTTGTTCGGATATGATTTCAAGCTATCGATGAATTATAGTTTAGGAGTTTTGGTTTTGTTATAGTCAATTTAATTTCGGTTCTCGAAATCAATTGTTTATGATTATCAAGTTGTTCGGAACGATATCTATATCGAGCTCGAGGAGGAATTCGTCAAACGATGTTCATATCTGAAATTCAGTGAGTGAACATTTGCTTTTAAATTAATTATGCATGCAGTACTATATTTTTGAGTATTCAATTTTCGTATTGATGTATTGATAATGCTTGAGGCTTGATATTTATTTTATAATTTATTTATGATTTATCAGAATTTCTTAATCATATGTTTTTGATGACATGGTGATAGTCTTCTATGTTGATTGGAGTTTGATATTGATTTCTTTTCCAAATGTTATTATCGGTCTTGAGTTCATTTTGAGTTATAAGTATTTATGGAGTTTTTGCTGATACTTGAATTATGGAGTTATCGAGAACTTTGTTTTTGGGAAGATGTTGATTTAATACGTATAAGAGATAATGAGTTAAGAGTTACAAATTAAGGAGGTAAATTATCAAAGATGATGATATTAGCACAGGCATGTAAAACTTGGTCGATAAGAAGACCTCTCATGTTGAGAGCCAGCACATCATCCAAGCACAACAGTAATCCTTGGCCAAAGTCCTCTAGATAAGTGCACACAACAATAAGAAGCATTCCATCAAGTGACAAAAGATAACCCAAATATTTCTCACCATGGTCAAGACGAGCTCTACAAGCCAGTAGAGCCTGACCAACTATAGTTTTATCATGTAGCATCATCTTTTTCAAATTCCTTACAAGGGTAGCTTTCAAATTCCTTACAAGGGTAGCGAAGCAGATATCCTCGGGTTTACAAGGATATGTATGTTGCAAGTAAAACATCGCTTTCATCATGTGATCAAGTGTCAAAGCCTCGACAACGTTTGGGGACTCCTTCACCATTGTACACATCTTAGACCCATCTATTAGAGCTATGCTACAATGATACCTAGTGTTCAACACTTAGTCCAATGCTTCATCTTCCATTTTTATTCTCTACGTGAAACCACACGGCCTGTATTGAACTTAAGACTATAAAGGTTAGGGTACTTTGCTAGTGAATATATCGTTTGAATTATTGTATTATAACCTAGTTTAATATTTTATACAAACAAAGATATCGCTTTTTCATTAAAGTTTAACTTGACTATATATATTTCAAATAAGTCCGGCCACCGGCGAGATACACACACTTTAGCCCTTGTTTTATTATAGTTGATTTGTCAAGCCAATTTTTCTGTTATAGTTGTTGTCTTTTTTGTTTAATTTTTTTTTTCTTTTTCTTGTTGGTGTTTTTAAGGAAAAAGGGATGTTAGGTTCTTTGGCTGTTATGATGTTTCCTGACATAACTACTCTTTGCTAGGGCTTTCTTGGAGATTTTGATATTCACCTCTATATTCAACAACATATCTCAAACAATATGACTGACAAGATTGCTAACCATGCCACCTCGTTTGCATTATCCGACGCTTTTTGCATTGATCTTGGGCTTTCGCAATCGACATTCTTCCGTTCAAGTTGCTCTAACATAGTGTAGTAACGTTTTTCTGTTACTTAATTGAAGAAAGAAAGAACTGGAAGACAAACATGAGATAGAGAGAGAGAGAGAGAGAGAGAATTATTAGCAAAGTTGCACATTTTTAAATGAGATTTTTTTCCAATGAGATTCGTCATCAATTAATCGATTAAACATTAGATGCAGGTGGCCAACCATGAAATAATGAACATTGTTTCTTGTGTTAGCACCCCTATCACATAACTACAAGGATCACCATATACTTGGATTGTCAAATTTCACTATATATGCATTTCCATTATATGTACTAAATATTTTGTCTAAATACGACAACAAATAGAAAGAGATATAAAGTGCATTTAGGAAGGCTTAACTTTTTTTTTAAGGAGCTCAATTATGAAGCAATAGCTTTCCATGTGTTTGGTAAATTCAAAAATTGCTGCTTCTTTTATAAGTTGAAGCTCTTTTAGAGCCAAAAGCATAAGACTAAGACATACTTTTATAAGTTGCTATGAAAGGAAGCAACACATAAATGCATAAAGGTTTAATGAATATTATAATTTAGCAAAATTATCCTTATTGATTTATATAATGACACCATGTTGTCCTCATTTGTTCTATCTCTTATCTCTCATCTTCATCCCTCCTTATTGCATGTAGAACACTCATCAATCTAGAAATTTCAAGAAATCGTCTTACCATTTTTGGACCCCTTTCTCTTCCTTTTCTTTTTTCAACCCCAACATCTAGATTGAAATCTATGGTTTGACCATGGTTATGTTCTCAAAGTTCAGAGGATGATGATTATGATTATGATTATGGTTTATGATTTTTGAATTATGTATTGCAGGATATGAAATCATAGATTTGGAGGGGAGGAGATGAAGCCTGATTTTTTTCTTTTTCAATGCAATCGGGGAATTGAGAAGCTGTGTTTAAAGCTTTGATATTTTTCTTTTTGGTATTAATTTTTTGTTTTATGAACTTTGGCACTCTTGATTATAGCAAATCCAGATCAGTATGTTTATTGAGATTAGTACTAAGCTTCAGAGTTTGATTTTGGATTGTTTGCTGAGATTATATATTTGTTTTTGTGTTGTTTCTTTGGTTAACAGTATGTATAATTAGATCAGCCATGGAAAAAAAAGTTTACAGCTACTTCTTCATGCATTTCAAGCTTTGATCTTGAAACTTGAAGCCCAAAAAATGGGTTTTATATTCATAAGATATATTGCTTTAGTTGCTAAACAATAAATTGTATCAATTGGTTAAGAATATGAATTAAAAAAGAATATGAATTAAAAAGATGAGAGTAAAGGCCCATAAAAACATTCAATTGCAAAAAAAAAAAAAAAAAAAAAAACGCATCTAAAACTGACTCTGAACCGAGCTGAACTGAAAATTCGGTAGCTCGAAGTTTTTGCCCCAGTCCATTATCCTTTGGTTCTCGGTCCAGATTTTGGCCCAACCGATAAGTCTGAGTCAGACTTGGATTGGGTCCAAAATCAAGCCGGGCTGACCTGCACCCACCCCTACTTATTATTGTATGTAACCTTTTGTGGAGTTTATGGAAGGAAATGACTAATAGGTTGCATGAGGGGGGTTGTTTTTCTATGCTAAATTTCAGGCACTTTTTTGTCGTAAAACTTAAAGACTATGCCACTCCTATCACATACCGCTAAGCATAAGCAACGACCTCACAGATGGGCCCTGCCACATGGTTAGTCCCACCTACGATATGCATCCGGTAGACAGACACCCAAGCTACCCTGCTATGGTGGAGGTCGGCCGGTATCTCGCTAGGAGGCCACCCTCCCATACTTTCCAAAAGGGTTCAAGAGAAGCAAATATGTGTATTATGTCCCACATCGGAAATATGAAATAGAAGGAGACTTCCTTTAGCTATAAAGGGAAGTCCTCCTCTTCTTAGAGAAAGGGGATCCATGATCCCCACACATGTATCACTACAAAGGTCACTTGGCCTCACTCTTAGTGGAATCTCTAAGTGGACGTAGCCTTGCCTCATGGGCAAAGTGAACCACTATACATGCTTGTGTCACTATATCTCTCTGTCCATCATGCTCCATACTTAGTTCCCGTATTCTCTCACAAAAACATTGGCGGTAGAAGGAAGGGCCCTAGGAGTATGGGTATGAACCTCCGACCTCGAGTCCGAGCCAGCGAGTATATGAGCCAGCAGGTATGCGCATACCCCTAACCCTCAACTCTATATCCGAGCCTCACTCTTCTCCGAGGAGTCAGCAGGTACTATGAGTCAACAGGTACTACGAGTCAGCTGGTACGCGCAGGACACCCCGCACCTTAAGCAAGAGTCATGTACTGGTACCACCAATTAGCCCACCAAGGTACATGTATACTACTCTATGCATCACATCCCGATAGCTCCACTCATTAACCAGTACCCATCTTGGTAAACTCACTCCGCGATACCATGACACCAATAACAACTCTTGCGCATCCATGCATGCATCACGCTGCCATGTAATACATCGATCACTACTTGCTTAGGAATCAAGGTCCACTTGCACTTATACATACTCGGGTAGCAAGTCTGGCACACCACTTCATCTCCACTAGGCTGATCCTTCAATGAGTCACGAACTGGTACCTGGATCCACAAAGCCCCGTCATCATTGTGTCAAACACTGAGCATCTGTCCCATAAAGCCCTGGTAACAGACTTACCTCTCTCTCGCTCTAGTACATGTCATGATTGGGAACCTAGTACCCGAAACCTATCTAGGCACCCATGCCTCGCCTCATCTAGGATTGTCATCACCGACAACCTCGATCTTTAGCACTACCCGGTAACCAACAGCCTACCCCAGTACCCACTCATCAACCATACTCTCTTCATGCACTATCAGGCCGCTCACCAGAGTCTAACGTGCACCCATGCACTCCCTCCTCGCTCGGCACACCGGAGGCTTCATCATGTCTCGGTGACGCAACCCGGAATCCGGCAACATCATCACCTTTAGTGATACTCACCAGCACCCACTAGCCTCACCAGCATCATCTTCAAACTCTCAGCGACTCCTCGGATCCACCTACAGACCCTTCTGAGTGACACATCACTACCCCGGTCAAGGAACAATTTGTTTGACACCTTAGATACTCGCAGAACGATCCGAGACCTTTGATTTCTAATCCTTCGGGTGATTATCAACATCTCAATCACCGCTGCAAGTAGCCAAGCCTCTCAATTATCTCAATTCAAAAAAAAAAAAAATCTGGTCACCTATTCAACTCCCCATGACTTCTTCATTTTGGTGAACCTCACATCTCGGTGAGTTTGGGATCGACCCGTACCGGGCTTTGGGTACTTGCATATCCTTCCGAGACCTCCTTGGCTCTTTCTCCTCCAAGACATCAAAAAAAAAAAGGTGAAAAGAATAGAATGGTTATGCTCTGGGCACCCGGGAAGGTTTTGACACCCAACCCACCGGTGATCATCACCGCCATCTCGGTGACTCATCTCTCGACAGCGACTCTATCTCTCGGGGACTTCTTTTATAATATCATATTCTCCCGGCAACATCTCCTCTCGATGACTCGTTCCGGCACTCAGTGATAACCTCTAATCATGGACTCACGTAGGCCTCATCATGGGCCGGGCTAGGGCCAGCCCTACCCTAATATTTAGGGCTTAGGGTAGGGCCAGGCCGGGCTTTGACTAAGTCAACAAAACTTAGGGCCGGGCCGGGGCCTCAAAATGCAAACCCTTACCCGCCCTTCAGGCCCATTCTGCAAGGGCCAAAAGGGCCAGGCCGGGCCGGCCTTTCCAAATAGGGTCGGGCCGGGCTTTTGTCTAACTCACATAAAATCAAATTTTGGCAACTAAAAAAATAAACATATCCCACAAATAATTTCAGAACCTGAGTTTATACAAATAATTACAAATCCCACAACCCACAAAAACTCAAGTCTCAAACTAACAACATTCTCAGTTCCTCAGTCTCACTGAATAATTGCACTGAGGTACTAAGCCTCTAAGGCTACAAAAACTACAAAAACTGATTTGATACAAGAACTGATCAAGTCCTCATCAATTCCCAAAAATGTTGTAATGTTTGATACAAAAATTGTATCAATTCCCAAAAAGTTGCAAAGGTTTGCTATTTGCACAATCAAGTCTTCACCAAATAAAGAACCTGCACAAAAACATATAAATAATTTAGAAAGTGGATATATATTTCAGTTCACACAAACAAAACATACTAACGGGATAGAATACATATTCGGTGATTTAACATAAACTGAAAATAAAGCACAGCAGTCACACCTTTCTAAAAAACAGAATTTTACGACAAACAAAACAAACCTGCAAACCAGATCCGCAAAACACAAACAAATTTATACCAGATCCGAAAAACACACCATTCCTTAATCTAAAGCACAGCAGTCACACATTTCTTATACCAGATCCGAAAAACACACCATCCTTAATCTAAAGCACAGCAGTCACACATTTCTTATACCAGATCCGAAAAACACACCATCCTTAATCTAAAGCACAACAGTCACACATTTCCAAAAAACAGAATGTGAAGACAAACAGAACATACCAGATCCGAAAAACAAAGTCACACACCTTTCCTTAGTCTCCAATTAACTCAACCCCTTCCGTGTTTGAATTAGCACGCTCAAGTGCAACCATCCATTCCTGTCTTGCTAGTTTTGCATTCTGTTCCTCTTCAGCTCGGAGCTCATCTTGCTCTTTGTCTTGCTGCCTTGCTTCTGCCAGCTTCCAGTCTTTCAAGCAAATTAGTGCTTGAATTGTGTCCGGGCTTAGACTTGCCCTCTTTTCGGATACAACTCTTCCACCGGCACTAAAAGCTGCTTCCGATGCTACTGTCGAAGCTGGAATAGATAGCAAGTCACGAGCTATCAAAGAAAGCACCGGATAGACTTCTTCATGAGATCTCCACCAACCTAAAAGATTAAATTCAAATCCATCAGCAACTTCAAGTGTAGGCATATCAATATAATATTGTAAATCAGAACTTGAAGAAGTAGAAGTAGAAGTTGCTGTTTTAGCCTTTTTTAAGACCTCCTCAGCAAAGTCCTCATCTTCATCATTAGGTAACAAAATAGAATCAGAAGAAGATGCAGGTAAACTAGAGCTGATACTAGAGGTTGGAACCACATTCACTACATTATCCTTGTACACTTCGTGCAATTCAAACAATTGATGTTTTAAACTAGAGATAGTAGTTTCAATTTCCCAATCATCAACACCCATACTTTTCATCCATTGGCTAATTGCAAAAAACTTATATCTAGGATCCATAGCAGCAGCAAGACAAAATACAGGAGGAAAAGCTTTCCAATACTTAGCAAATTTTGACTTCATGGCCACCAAAGCAGCCGCAATTACAGAATATTTAGCATATTTATTAAAAGCTGCATTGATACTTACTAAGCAAGGAATAACACGACATGAGGTTGGATAATACACACCACACAAGATTTTTGTTGAAGAATCAAAAAATTTTAAAAAGCGACACACAATTGAAGCCACTAACCAATCTTCATCGATGGGAAGTGCTAAAGTGGAATGGCGATTAGATTGATTTAATTTTTGAACATATTGATTCAAAACAAATTTATACTTTTCAGCTAATTGCAGCAAATCATAGGTGGAATTCCACCTATGAGGAACATCATTATCGATATTCCTCTTTGGCATATTCAAATCTTGACAACAATTAACCCACAACTCATGCCTCTTAATTGATGAATTCATGCTACGAACTATATTTGTGATTTTTTCAATTGATGGAGATAATAAATGCAGACCATCTTGGACAATCAAATTCAAAATGTGAGCACTACAACGCACATGAAACAACTTTTTAAGGGCAGAATTGAGCATGAGAAAACGAGGGAGTATTTCAACAACATCATTATTTGTCGCATTATCTAAAGATATTGAAAATATTTTCCTATGAATGCGCCAAGAAATCAGCTCCTCATTTATGTGATTAGCAAGTGACTCACCGGTGTGTGGGAACTCTATCATTTTAAATGTAATGATCCTTTTATTCAAATTCCATTTTTTATCGATAAAATGAGCAGTTAAAGACATATATCCCATCTTTTGACGGGATGACCAGCAATCAGAGGTCAAACAAATTTTACCTTCAAAACTTTCAAAAGTTTTGAGTAACTCAATTCTTCCTGCAGTAAAGAGTTTCATCACATCTCTTTTGCAGGTAGAAGCTGATAATCCCACAAACTGAGGTGCAAAACCTCTTTGAATCATTCCCTTAAAATCGTGTTTGTCTACAAATGTAAACGGTTGTTCAGCCCTAATGACATAGTCGACTACTTCCTTTCTAGCACAATCTTTATTATAAGACCAGTTTAATACATTCCCACTAGAATCTGAACCTAATTGCATTTGAGACCTAATATCAAGTGATTGACTACTTATATGACTCTCCCAATGCCTACGTAAATGACTAGTTCCATTCTTTCCTCCACGTACCAACAACTGAGCACAAACACTACATTTAGCATATTGCACAACAACATTCCCCTCATCAGTTTCAACCTTTTCATAAAAGCTCCAAACTGAATCTTTTTTCTCTGATTGTTTTTTAGATAAAGGAGGTTTAGAAGCTGTTTGTGGGGATATTAGTGGGGCTGTTTGAGGGGCTGTTTCACTCAATGGTGTTGGGTTTGGGTCTATGCAAGCAACAAACATGGGACTGGTTCCTGACTCAGACATTTCCTCCATCACACTCGGGAGAATTAAGCTAACAAAACGCTAAATGCACCAACAATACAACAAGAACAAGTACATACACTACACTATTAGGAGAAAGTTCAGAGTTTACTTGAAGTCCGATGTAACAAAATGCAACAGCCACTGAACAGAAAATACAATTCCTCCTCCTTCCAAGTCTGTCACTGCTTCCATCTCTTCCACTGTCATAGCCTTGTAACACACAGAAAAGCAAAGGGTAAGGATGCTGAATTGTAAATTTGTAATGAGCAGAGTTTAATATTCATACTCTTACCTCACTAAGCCACTAAGGTCAGAACAGATTTCAATATCAACATGAAAATAAAGGGATGTTTAGGTTTATTTAAAGGCCAGACACATAAACTATTCTAAACGGATCTATTTTTATTGTAACGGTAACAAAAATTTGGGAATCTGTGAAAAATTTGCCTGTTGCTTTCTAAGTTTATATAAACTCTAAACTATCAATTACTCAAATACCAAACGTCCAAACACATAACATCACTGACATCAGTACATCACCAAGACACCAAGGGAATGAGAGATTACCTCACTGAGTGGATAAGCCCGACGTCACCATTTTTTTTAGCTCTGAGCCTCTGAGGAGATCACCAATTTAGTGCTTGATCAAGGAAGCACTGTGAGATTGAGAGAGAGAGACAGAGAGATTCAGACAGATATTCAAACCCAAAAGGCCAGAACAAACAAAAATCAACAACGAGGTCCTCACCTTCTGCGTCGGTGGTGGATGCATGACGAAGACTTGGAAAGAAGTCCAACGACCATACCTTCTGCGTCGACGTCGATCTGAGGATCTGAGGAGGAACAAGTCTCGATCTGAGCCTCTGAGGCGTAATAACTCTCGATCTCTGAGGCGGAACAACTCTTGATCTGAGGAGCAACAAGTCTCGATGACTCGATCTGAGCCTCTGAGGCGTAACAACTCTCGATCTCACGTGGAACAACTCTCGATCTGAGGAGCAACCAGTCTCGATCTGAGGAGCAACAAGTCTCGATCTGCGGCGGAACAAGTCTCGATCTGAGGCAGAACAAATCTTGATCTGCGGCGGAGAAGATAGATCAACTGGTCTAGACTCTGAAGAAGAGTAGTCGCAAGTCTCTGCTGGTCCAAAACGGCCGGATGTGGTGGCTAGCGGCGGAGAAGTAGAGGTTCGAGACGGAGAGTTTGAGAGAGAGTCTGTGAGAGTGTGAGAGAGGCGCTCCACGCTCGATGTGGATGAGTGATGAGTGATGACTCGATACTTCGGTAGTGGGATAGGTTAGGACGTTAGGTTAGGATTTTGGCATTTTGCTAGTGAGGTGAGTTGGACTTCGACAGTTCGATTTGGGTTGGGCCTTAGACTTAAGAGACCCATTTTGTGACAGATTGTATCTCTTTGACAGTTTGACAGATTCAATTATATTTGATATAGTTCTATACTTCTATAGTTTTTATACACATGTAAAATATTGTAATAGAAAATAATAAAAATATAATATTAATTTTTAGGGTCGGGTTTTTAGGGTCGGGTCATTGGGTTGGGCCGGGTTTCATTTGTATAACCCATACCCTACCCTATTTTAGAAAGGGTCGGGCCGGCCCGCCCTAATGGAAGGGCCGGGCGGGCTTAGGGCGGGCTTTGGGCCCAAGGGCCATATGATGAGGCCTAGACTCACGATGGCGAGTTGCTTTTAATGTAGGACCTGAAACATAGTACTGCTGCAGAAAAGGCCAAGCCTTTTATCACATATGCAAAGCTAAGTGCCTAAGTCCTTATACCCTATTAAATACATATACATATGCCTATGTATCAAAAAGGCATAATCACCATGTCTCTGGGCATTCTTATATGTGTCTGCACGTGCCATGTACAAATTGCATAATTGATTAAATTGTTGTTGTGCACGCTCTCTTAGTCTGTTAAGTCTTTTGATCCCATGTGCCCACCGACACAATACTCTTTACTAAACACATCAGCTACTTCCTCTCAATACCAGCTCTGCATACTACTAGACTCTTACAACATATGATACACGCTCACCCCATTTCACTGGGTCATACATGTATAAGCATGCTCACATTAATAGATATATTTGGTGGGTCTTGGACTCTTGGGGACCACATGCTTATTTAATTACATAGCTGCTGAGTATTCACTTTGGTACCTTCATGCCACTCTACATCTATCATTTGGTTGCATATGTCCATCAGTCCATCTAATTAATCATATGACATATGTACAAGCTCTCAATTGGACTACTGGACACCTCACTTGCACAATTTTGGATTATTAAGTAAGAAGGATAAATGACGGGCACGTCTGATTCCACATACAACCATATTCATAGATATTATCAAGGTTTCAAATTTCGATTTCGGTACTTCAAATTTAAGGAAATTTAGGAAAAAGTTTCGATTTCTGTGGAAATTTCGGTTAAAAATAAAGAAATCACATTAATTGCATTTATAAAATGATATTTTTGAATGAAACTTTTATATAGACTAAACTAACCTATAATAAACCTATTTACAATATACTCTCTAAAATTATACATAAATAATAGAATTGTGATATTTAATATAGACGAGTAATTAACTAAAACTGTAGTAAGTTGCTAAACTAGTGTTTTTATCTATATGTAATTATAAATGTTCTATATATTGACAATGTGAATGTAATACCAAAACCATGTGAATGAAAATGAATAAGTATAACAAAAGCAATATAAAGTATTAGTAATAAGAGCTACTACGATATAGTTATATCCATGTGGTTGAACTGGTCCCATTTAGTATCATACAATACTGGCTTACTGCTCTTGGGAATTTTGGTACTTCATCACATGGGTAATGTATGTGTGTTGATCTCTTCCCACATGCAATCCATATCTCGGATATTGTGAAATTACCCAATATGGTGTTTCATTGTATGAAGCACATGACATTTGGACAAAGAATGATAAAAAAGGCCATAGGTGCTTCCACCTTGTGAGCTTGATGCAATTTCCTAAGTACTTTATGAGGTAGAACTCATTTCATGATGAGGATAATGAGAATGGAATGGGTTAGGGTTATCACTATATTGTGTTCCTATGTCCATTGAGTCAAGACTTGAAGAAAGTGATTCAAACTCATTTAGAGACAAATGGCTATCGTGGCTTCCTTGTGCATCCCTAGCTCTAGAATTGTATTCACGATTTGCACCAGGATAAATAGTATGATCATCACTACTATATTGGTTATAGTGCCATGATTTGCCACTCCCCTTGTCATTTCCATAATTTGCCTCATTGCAAATAGAATCATGATGTGGTTGGAGACTTGGAGCATGAGTACTTTGGTAGCACATAAAGCAAAGAGGGTTTTGTTGTATCTAATTTCAACTTGATTGGAAAAAAAAAAATCAAAATTTCATGTCAGTGACAAAAGAATTTCACAGAAATTTCAGAGATATTTCGGACAAAATTTAGGTGTGAATTTTTTAATATATTTTTTGTATGTAAATAATTCAGAAATTAAGAATTTCACAGAAATGTAAAGAAAATTTCGGGAAACTCCTTACGGAAATGATATAGCATATGAATTTTGTTTCGGTGCTTCAGATTTACGGAAATTTCGGTAGTTTTGGAGAAACTTAAAACCTTGGATATTATCAGCACATCCAATTGGATTTGAGCTTTTCTCTCTCAATGACTTATGCTCTCATACTAATCTGTACACAATCAAATTGTGTTTAAATAGACAATTAAAGCATATGAACAAGTTGCTAATCAATTATTTTGTTTTGCCTTTGGAGGAAGCAAAATCACTCTAAATCGGGCATCTTCTTGCGCATACAAGGTCGAGTAAACTATCAACCACTAGTCTATTACTTGGAGCGTTATGCTTGGACAACTCCAGCATGATTTAGTATTCGAGTCAATCCCAATTTTCAACTTCTCCAATCGGCAAAAGATAAGTTCTCATTTGCGTACACTTTTAAATTTGAGTTAATGCAATGCTTTACATGCCTCAAATAATGACTTCTATAATCTAAGTATGCCTACGACATTTGATACTTTTGATATCATATCTATTATGCATATGTATTAATATCATGCTTTATTTAGTTGCCCATCAATTAAAATCACTACATATATACATGTGAAACTAAATAATGCAACATGCATCTCATAAACCCTCCAACCAATCGAGTACCCCAATGGGGTTAGGAGGCTCAAACCCTCATTCTATCCGGGGCCACGTCACAGAGTAAAGGAGGCCTACAAGCCCTCATTCAATCCCATCGGGTACACAAGGCTCAAGCCCTCAACCTACCTCACTAGGTACATGAGGCTCAAGCCCTCATCCTACCCTACCGGGTACACGAGGCTCAATCCCTCATCCTACCCCACTGGGTACACGAGGCTCATGACTTCAACCTACCACACCGGGTATACGAGGCTTACAAGGCTCAAGCCCTCAACCTATCCCATCGGGTACATGAGGCTCAAGCCCTCAACCTAGCATGCCGAGTATGTGAGGCTAAAGCCCTCGTTCTACCCCATCGGGTACATGAGGCTCAATCCCTCATCCTACCTCACCAGGTACACAAGACTCAAGCTCTCGTTCTACCCATCGGGTACACGAGGCTTAAGCCCTCATTTTGAGGCTTAAAGCCCTCATAAATCCTCTACTCGAACAAGGTATCCCAAGAAGATAATTAAAGGGTAGCTCCCTTATATAAGCCAAGGTCCAATCCCTTACTTTTGAGTTATCTCAACTCCCGAGCGTTCTTTTCACTTGGGGGACTTATACATACCACTTATCACAATTGGAGGTAGCACCCGAACGAGACTATCATTGAGCTTCACGCTCATGCTTTCCGGGCAACTCCAAACATCACGCTTGTGCCTTAACGGTACGTGTGAGTATCGTGTTCCAGTTTATTAATAAAAATATTGAATTTTTCACCTATTGTTGATCGCAACAATTAAAATTTTTTTACATCCCATTAATAAGACCATAGGACAAAACTCACACAACCTATCACCCGCTCGACATGAGCGAACTCAACTCATACATTCCCGTAACACATGAGCCAAACAATAGAGTTATGGCTTATACATTCAGGTTAAGTAAGTTAAAATTCCTTCTTCTAACCTATGCTTAAGAGACTATCATGGCCGCGCCATAGTCTCGCTAGTATGGCTAATAGTTAATTCGATATCGGAGCTCTATGTTTAGCCTCATTGGAGTCCTCGATCGTGCATAACCCAAGTCCAAACTTCTGTTTTACTACCTACATGACTTGGGGGACTCGGCTAGTAATAACACTCCCGATCCTAACAAATGTGCATCATATGCATACCATATGCATACAACATATACGTATCATTATGTATGTGTCATCGTGTTCATCACACATCTTTGCATCATATGCACTTTATATGCTATCACAACCACATACATTTCACACTCATACGTCATATTAACACCTGACAATACTAGCATCCACACAATGTGTAACATGCATTTCATATAACTATTTATGCACCTCGATACATTTGACTCAACGTCACTTAGGTTGCCATAGTGCAATCCATATGCTCTTTGTACATTCTTGTCTTATTCGCAGGTATTAGCTCATGATGAGCCCCACGTGGCACCAACCTCCCATGGAACACTTTACAAGACCCGAAGAGTCCCTTCTTGCTTACAAAGTTGGGGGACTACTATGGGTATGGCGTTCAACGAGGTCGTCACTCATACTTGGTGGCATCATATTTAAACTCCCCAACCAAGAAGCGCCTTTTACTCAGGGACTTGGGGGATTTGTTGATACCACTTATATTACATACCGCAAAGCATCAGCAACAACCTCATAGATGGGTCTCGCGACATGGTTAGTCCCTCCTACGACATGTATCCGGTAGACCAACACCTGAGCTACCCCGATGTGGTGGAGGTAGGCCGGTATCTCGCCTGAAGGCCACCCTCCCATACTCTCTAAAAGGCTTCAAGAAAAGCAAATATGGGTATTATATCCTACATTGGAAATATGAAATAGAATGAGACTTCCTTTATCTATAAAGGGAAGTCTTCCCCTTCTTAGAGAAAGGGGATCCATGATCCCCACACTTGTATCACTGCAAAGGTCACTTGGCCTCACTCTTAGTGGAATCTCTAAGTGGACGTAGTCTTGCCTCATGGGCAAGGTGAACCACTATACATGCTTGTGTCACTATATCTCTCTCTCCATCATGCTCCATACTTAGTTCCCATATTCTCTCACAGAAACAGCCTCTTCTTCTGCTTCTACTTTGATGCCTATTTTTGAGTTCTTGGGATTGTCATATCTTAAGGTAGTTGCTCCTAAGTTCATTATAAGAGTTCCTTCTGCCCTTGATGCTAAAATTCTAGCCTTTCTTGAGGTTATACATATTTCTCAGTTGAGGGATTTGCACCAGGTTTAGAATAAGACAGATTCTGCAATGGTACTATGCTATTTTAGAAATTAAAAGACTTAGTTCCCATATTCTCTCACAGAAACAGCCTCTTCTTCTGCTTCTACTTTGATGCCTATTTTTGAGTTCTTGGGATTGTCATATCTTAAGGTAGTTGCTCCTAAGTTCATTATAAGAGTTCCTTCTGCCCTTGATGCTAAAATTCTAGCCTTTCTTGAGGTTATACATATTTCTCAGTTGAGGGATTTGCACCAGGTTTAGAATAAGACAGATTCTGCAATGGTACTATGCTATTTTAGAAATTAAAAGCTTGTGCCCTAGAGATTGCACACTAAATGGTTAAATGGTATGATGGTGGCCAAAAATGTACAGATTCAAGTTCCCACATATATAGAGAAGGTAATGTTCCAGCTCATGTCTTGGCTAATTTTGATGCTTCACATGAAGGTTGACAAGCTTGGAATGATCTTCCTTAGTTCTTAGCTCTAGCTTTTGGGAGTGATTTTGGTGCTTGGCCTGCATAGAAGAAGTAGATAGACATCCCAAGAATTCAAAAATAGGAGCAACTGCTAGAAATGTCCTTCGATTCAACTTCTGTGTTACTCGACGACTTTGAATCTACCAGTTTCTTCTCGGCCTGGTTGACCTCCTTGCTCATCTCCGAGTCACCTTCTCCCCTGATCGTCTTGGTCTTGTTAACATCCTTACTCTACTCCGAGTTACCCTCTACCTTGCTTGGCGGATTTGAGTCGACTAGTTTCTTCTTGGCCTGTTTGACATCCTTGCTCACCTTTGAGTCACTTTCTCCCTTATTCGTCTCGGCCTTGTTGACGTCCTTGCTCACCTCCAAGTCATTCTCTGCCTTGCTTGGAGGTTTTGAGTCGATCGGTTTCTTCTCAGCCTAGTTAACATCCTTGCTCACCTCTGAGTCACCTTTTCCCTTGATCGTCTCGGCCTTGTTGACATCCTTACTAGCCTCCGAGTCACCCTCTGCCTTGCTCGGTGGCTCTGACTCAGAGTGATCACCATCCTCTGGTTTTTGGCTGAGAATCAGAAGTGCGCGCTCTTTTTTGGCGGAGAGAAGAAACGGAGTAGCTGGGAACCTTTACCAGGCGTGTGCTAGAGAGGAATTAGGGGTTAGAGGTCTTTTGCAAGACAAAGCAGAGAAAGAGATGGTAACGATTGGAAGGGAAGCCATGAGAAGGAGGAGGAGAAGGAGTTGATAATTGAGAAGTGTGAAAAAACTGTGGGATTCTCTTTATGAGAATGCAAATATTTATAGTTGGCTATGTGTGCTGTGATAAAATTCATAGGATACTCTGGTTTTGTTTTACATTTGAGTGGGATAAAGTAACGTACCCAGAAGGCCACGATCAGTATGATAAGTTTTCTCCAGATGTTTCACATTCGAGGGCTTAGTTAATTTATTCTCTCTTTGTTGCCTCTATTTAAATTGCAATATGCCTTTAAGTTCTTAATCTCCTTACAAGGAGATGTGGATCAATCCATCACCACGAGTTAGTATGATTTAGTAGAAAATTAATTGTTTTATCAAAAAACTAATATATCACCTTGCTCTGTTTCACATTGATCACATTTTTGAGTATAAAGGAGTTTAGCAAAAAATAGGAGTTTGGTGCTTAGCTCCAGCTTTTCATTTGGTTCTTCTAGATTATTATGGCATATTATTGCATGAAACCTTTTGTGGTGTTTATAGAAGGAAATGAATAAGAGGTTGCATGAGGGAGGTCGTTTTTCTATGCTTAATTTCAAACACTTTTTGTGGTAAAACTTAAAGAATCTGCGGTTGGCTTTTGCTTCTTCTTTGATACCTATTTTTGAGTTCTTGGAATTGTCATATCTTAGGGCAATTGCTCATATTTTTGAGTTATGGATGAATTTTTCTAGATGGATCATTAAGTTCTTATGCTTGTTTTTATTCTCTCAAGCTTGATTTGGTTTGGTTTGTCGACGTTTTGTAATCTTTTAACTATTGATAAAATTTCAAGGTAGGACGTGGATTTAGTGCTATTACCTGCAAGGCTCTACCATCAACAATGTGCAGTTGCAAAAACTTATAGCACAAACGCAAGTCCCAATTCTTTTGCTGTGAAGCCCTCATCTCTCTTATTCTCTAACCCTGGAGTCTCAACACAAGCTTTGGCTGCTCAACTTGATCGATTTTGCAATCCAACTGTCCCAGCCCTTGAGAAGACCAGACATGAGATTATTCCAGCTGAGGCGGTGATGAACACCATCTCAAGAGTGAAATGCAGTGCTCCCTACCTCTAGTAATGCACAAGTAAGATGACCAAATAGGTGGTTGCTCCCACAATTCTTGTTGCTCTTGACTTTTGAACCGCAACTAGACCTTCCCCATGACAAGCAGACTTTTTTGGTGCCTCCCAAAGAAGAGAAAGGTGGGCAGTCCAGTTGGGGCTCGAAACAATCCAAATTTGAGGATGTCAGGCCCTCGAAGGTTAAACCTAATTCTACTGCTAAGAAAAAGCTCGAAAGAAGCGGTTCTCAAAGCCCAATAAAAGTTGAAGATAAGAGTGTTGGAGCTAGAAAATGTGGAAGCTATGGTAGCTTTTGAGGTTGACACGGGGACTATCCCCTCTATGTAGATAGTTTATAGGGTTCTTGAATAAATTAGGGTTTCTACTTGCTTTGGTAGGTTTTAATTCTAGTACTGTCATGTTAATTGATGCTTGGAGCTTAATATTAGGATTAATTTCAGTTTAGTACCCTGTGGTTTGGGGGTAACATCATGTCAGTCCCTGCTCTTTCAATTTGATCAGCAACACTCCTGTGCTTTCAATTTCAATCAGCCGTGCACAAATTTTACTGTTCCGTCCAAATTTTACTTTGGCAATCCAATCAAAGTTAACATTCAAATTGGATGGAATAGTAAAATTTGGGCACGGCTGATTGAAATTGAAAGCACCGGGGTGTTGCTGATCAAATTGAAAGAGCAGAGACTGACATGATGTTACCCCCAAACCACAGGGTACTAAACTGAAATTTATCCTTAATATTATATTGACTTTCATCTAGGTTATTTTAGGGTAGCTTAGGCTATGACTCAACATTGATGTAAACCGTTGAGGTTGAGTTCAATATTAACATAATCTGTTAAGAGTGAATTGTCGTGTAAATTCAAGATTTCAAATTTCTCCGAAACTGCCGAAATTTCTGTGAAATTTGTACTTCACCGACAATGAATTTTTTATTTCACACTTTCATAGAGAAAAAATGAAATTTTGATTTTTTTTTTTTTTCAATCAAGTTGAATACAAGAAAAAACTTTTTGATTTTATCTGCTACAAAGTTGAATGCTCCAACCACAACATGATTCCCTTTTTGCTTTGTCTCAAATGCCATATGCTTCATACAATGAAACACCATATTGGGTAATTCCACAATATCCGATATATGGATTGCATGTGGGAAGGGACCAGCAGACGCACAATACTCATGTGATGAAGTACCAAAATCATTTCCAACATTCATGTGTTACGTCCGTACCTCAATTTACCCTTTTACCAATCATTCGGACGGTAAACGAAAATTTACTTTCATTTTAATTTTGTTTTGGTACTTTTAGGGGCATAAAAAGTTGACTCTTTATTTTGTTTGTTATTTGAGAAAATTTTCTTCACATAAGTTGTAGAGGACGTCAAACCGAGTTTGTGGACACACGGCATGCTATAATCGAAGTTCATATGAGTAAGATACAGTCTATAGAACTTGAAGAATTTCGTCAGAGTTTCAGGGGTAAAATAGATATTTTCCAACCATCCTATATATATTGGGGTGCCCCCTAATTGTAGGGGAGGAACCGCTTTTTTTCTTGGGCCGTATACTCTGAGAAAGAGAGAAACCAGTTTTTCGGGTCAACCCGATCCGAATCGGAAACCCACCGGGTTCCTCCACCGTCCGGTAGTTCCAGGCCGCCGCACCGGTGCCATCTGGGGCGCCTTCTCCTCCTCTTTCGCCTTCCAGTTGTGGTTTACTTCAAATCCAGCTTGTTTCGACGAATCGAAGCTTGAAAAATTCAAGGCCAACCCATTTTCCATATCTGGTCCGTTCTCCACGGTCCAGTCACCTCTGGATTTGCTACAGGTCGAAAAATGATCATCTCCTCCTCCTCTTTGGTTTCTTGGAGGTGGTTTGCACCGTGTGGCGCGGAGGAGGGAGAATCGAAGACTTTTAGCCGGCAATGTCGATCGTGGTGGCCAGAATCGATTTCTAAACTCCAGCCACTTCTGGGCTATGCCACCACTTGGGCTTGGAATCCCTTTGCCTTGCAAACCCAGCTCCACTGGTCTCGCCTCCTAACACGGCTGGAAGCCGCCAGAATCGAGCTCAAATACTTCGGCTCTTTTGAGGTAAAAATCAATCCCCTCGGTTGAAATTGATCTTAGGTGTAGTTGAATAAGTTGTTGTGCATGTTGTAGTGAACGTTTGGACATAAGCCTTGCAACCAAATTTGGTGGTCGGAATGGCAGGGCATGGGCCCCACGCGCCGCTGCTTGTGGCAGCCGTGGGGGTACGTGCCACCACTTATGGCCTTCCATTTTATTCTGGTATGTTAAGCATGATGTCACGATCATTTGGACGTAGTTTGGTAGGAGTACGTCGAACTTCAAGAGCGATTGGAATTTCTGAAACTTCGGAAATTCGGGTATGAATTCGCAACGATCCGACCGTTGGATCGTTATGATTTTTTGTGAGCATGTTAGAAATATCGAGTTTATGAAACTCTTGAATTTTGAGTCAATTTTGATGTGATTTCAGATTTTAAGGGACTACAACAAGTCGTTAAATTAGGGTTTCGGAGTTTTATTTGATTTCATAATTAATTAACTGTTAACATATTTTGATGGGAGTGATTTTGTGAATATTTGATTAATATCTTGGAATTGTATTAAATTATAATATATGCTTTTCCGATGAATATTTTGTATTTGAGTTGGATGTGATTGGATTAAATGCTTGATATTTTTGATTGATTGAAATGGAGATTTATGTTGTTGCAGAGACACTAGAAGAGAGGGGATGAACTAGTGGTCTTGACTTTTGGCACCAGGAGAGAGGGGATGTACTGGTGGGCATAGTTATTGTTATGGCACCAGAAGAGAAGGGATGTACTGGTGGCCATTGTTGATGTTATGGCACCAGAAGAGAGGGGATCGATGTACTGGTGGTCACTGTTGATGCTGGGATTATTGTTTTGATAATTTGATTTTATATTATTGATGTGCGTTGTGATACGTATATGTATGATTGAGATCTGATGGGCTATGACCCCTGTTACATATGAGTGGGTGGGTGGTTGAGGTTAGGAAGAGCAGGTAGGCTCCAGGGGTTGAGAATTATTTTATTTAATTAATAGTGTTTAATTGCTTCTGCAGGGTTAGGTAGTACAAGTTTTAGGCGAAATTCTGCTGAATTTTCGATAGAATTTCGCCTAAGGTGCGCCCCATAGGACTACTCCGGATTTCAGGGTGAAATCCGGGGCTGGTCTTGTCATCATGTACTTGGGAGCAATATTGTATGATACTAAATGGAAGCAGTTCAACCAGCTAGATCGAACCACATCGTAGTAGCTTTTATATTCCTTTTGTTGCACTTGTTCATTTTCATTCACGGGATTTTGGTATTACGTGTAATTTTGTAATTATTGGTGAAAAAGGAGCGATGGGATTTAAAAAGGCTACAATGTAAATAGATTTATTATAGGTTAGTTTAGTCTATGTAAAAGTTTAATTCAAAAATATTATTTTATAAATGCAATTAATGTGATTTCTTTATTTTTAACCAAAATTTCCACCTGAAATTTCCTTAAATTTGAAGTACCGAAATTGAAATCGAAACCGAAATTTAAATCCTTGACATATGTTATATCATTTCCGTCAGGAGTTTCCCGAAATTTTCCGTACATTTCCACGAAATTCTTAATTTCTGAAATATCTACACATAAAAAATATATTTAAAAATGGATAAATTTCAGTTTAGTACCTTGTGGTTTGGGGGTAACATCATGTCAGTCCCTGCTCTTTCAATTTGATCAGCAACATCCCTGTGCTTTCAATTTCAATAAGCTGTGCCCAAATTTTACTGTTCCGTCCAAATTTTACTTTGTCAATCTAGTCAAAGTTAACGTTCAAATTGGACGGAACAGTAAAATTTGGGCACGGCTGATTGAAATTGAAAGCACAAGGGTGTTGCTGATCAAATTGAAAGAGCAGGGACTGACATGATGTTACCCCCAAGTTACCCCCAAACCACAGGATACTAAACTGAAATTAATCCTTTAAAAATTTACACCAAAATTTTGTCGAAAATTTCTCTTAAATTTCTGTGAAATTTGTATGTCACCAACAATGATTTTTTTTTACTTCATACTTTCATGAAGAAATATGAAATTTTGATCTTTTTTCTTTATTCTTTTTTCTTTTTGGCAATCAAGTCGAATACAACACGTCCAAAAGAAGAAAAAAATTGAATACAACAAAAAACCTTTTTGCTTTTATCTGCTACAAAGTTGAATGCTCCAACAACAACATAATTCCTTTTTTGCTTCATCTCAAGTGTCGTATGCTTCATAAAATGAAACACCATATTAAGTAATTTCACAATATTCAATATATGGATTGCATGTGGAAAGAGATCAACACACATACAATACCCATATGATGAAGTACCAAATCATTTCCAGAATTCATGTATTTGGGAGCAGTATTGTATGATACTAAATGGAAGCAGTTTAACCAACTAGATTGAACCAACTAAATTGTAGTAGCTTTTATATTCTTTTTCTTGTACTTGTTCATTTTCATTTGTGGGGTTTTTGTATTACGTCTTAATGTAGACGTAACAGCAACCAACCAAGTGAACCAACCAACACTTAGCTATATCATTTATTTCCAACCAAATTTGGAGAAAATTGGAGTGCTCACCTTTCAGCACAGTTGAGAATAATGAAAGAACTTGAAATGCTTGTGAAGACTATAAAGCCTCTCGGCTACATTTATAAGAGCCAAAACGGTCCCGCACTTGCTGAGGAAGGTATACGGAAAAAATGGATGAATGAGAGTGTGATAAGAAGCTTAATTGTAAAAATAAAAATTGTATTATTGCCAAGTGTCTCGGTTAGCATTTTCTGATCAAGAATTAATCAATATCTTGTGGAGGATTTGTTCTACAATTGCCCAGTTATTTACGTCCAAATTAAGATGGTGGACTATTGTGTGCGAACTTTCTTTCGATGGACTTCCTTTAAAATGGGCTACACTCACTTTCTTTGAATAGTCTACAGATTAAGATATTTGAATACATTACTGATATGATTTTTTTGATTAGATACATGATATAGTTGATTAAAACCATAGTTAGTAATAAACAGGGCGTTTATAGTATGCGAAAAATACATACTTGTATTATTCGAACATTTTATCAAATAGTTCGTTGAATTACTCCATTTTATCAAACAAACGTAAAAACGTGTTTTATTCGTATAATATGAAAAATGACTAATTATGATTAAAACTGTTAAAGGAAAAACACATTATGTGCCTTCGTCAAAGTAACTGATGAAGAGGGAATTAAGGAATTAGCAATTACAGCTCAATCAGCATTTACTGTCATTATTGTAATTGATATTTCCATTGTAATTCTCTCCCTATATAAAGGAACAATCAAATGAAATGAGTAGACCAATTCTCATTTACTTTTACACGTTATCAGGATGAGTCTCTTGCCCTAGCTTCGGGAAAAAAAAAAAAAACTCAAACCCAAAACCCTAGAAGAAAAAAAAACTTTTTCTTCTTTCTGCCGCCAGTCCACACGAACCTCACCCCGCCTGCCCACAAGGGCTTCACCCCGTCTCCTCCCCTGCCCAGCTTCCTCCCCTGCGCAGCCTCCTCACCTCCAGCTCAACCCACTTACAACACGCTCCCTCGCCTAGCGCGCTGCTGCAACACACTCCCCGCTTGCAAGCACAACCGCCCAACAGTTAGCTCACTTGCAACGCAACTTACCCGCCTAGAGTAGTCTAGCGTGTGACGTCCCGAACCCGAATTCACCGGGTTACTAGTCATTTGGACGGTAAACAACTTTTACTTTCACTTTTACTGTCGTTTCAATGCTTTTAGGGGGCCCTAAAAGTTGACTTTTTGTTCGGGTCAAAATTTGAGAAAATTTCCTTCACGAAAGTTGTAGAGGACGTTAAACCGAGCGCGTGCATATGTGGTGCGTAAAAATTGGACTTAGTATGTGAGAGTTATGGCCAAAAATGTAGAATTTACTGTTCATGGTAAGTTGTATATATATATGGAAATTACTGTTGGTAGATTTCCATTTTTGGAAAATCTACCTAGCCCCCGGTAACTTTCTCTTCTCTCTCCCCGACCCTTCCTCCCTTTCGGCCCGATCTCTTCCCCCTCCGATTTCTTCCTCCTCTGGCCGACCCAGAAAGTAATCCGGCCACCCCCAAGCTCGGTTTCTTCCCCTTATCACGTCTGTGGAGGTATATTACGGTGATTTGGCCAGAGAAGCTCGATTTGGAGCGGAGGAAGCTACGGTGGCAGTTAGCCATTTTTGCCGATTTCCGGCGATTCCGGCCACCTCTGGTCATCATTTTGCCGTCGAAGGTTTGGTTTTCCACAGAGATCATTTAGCCCCTAGCCTCGAATCAAGATTTGAAGTGTAGAGGCAGAATTGAAAATCTAGGGTTCTTGATTTTCTGGGTTTTCTTCACCGGTTGAATTCGACTGTTTAAAGGTAAAATTGGGATGTGTTGTAGTTGAGAGAATTGATCAGTGTGTTGTGTAGGTGCTGCTGTCAAAATATGGTGGCCATCGGAGGTGGTTGCCGCCTGCGCATGGGTCCCACGCGCCGCCACTGTGGGTGGCGCGTGGAGGCGTGTTGGGCTGTGTTTTAATTCCAGTTTTTAGCCCATTAAATCCTATAAATATGGTAGAGCTTATATATGAAATTTGGTGAATTTTGGAGAAGCTTGGAATTAATTATGAATTTTTGAAGTTTAGGGTTTCGTTTATCGAATTACGAGAATCCGGCCGTCGGATATCTCTCGGTTCTGCCTTGGAACCTTTAAATTAACGAAATGGTATTAGTGGTATAATTTGGGTTGCATCCGAGGAGAAGTGGAGATGTAATTATGAGGATTTGATTTTGAGAATCGTATTTAATTGTTGAATAATTATTCACGGAATATAATTGTGTACAGGGCGATGTACCGAGCTATTGCTCGACGAAGGAACTCGTATGCATGATCGCCTAAATAGTACTGTGAGTGGACATTTGTTTTTAAATTAATTCCGCATGCAGTATTATTATTATTTTCTTCCAATTGAGATTTAATTATGTTTTGAATATTTAAGATTTAGTTTATCGAGATTTATTTATGGATTACGAGATTAGTATTGAAATTCCTTCCCGAGGGCTTTTAGTAGATTTTTGAGATGGTCATTCATGAGTTATTGAATTGAGGAATGATTTTCGGGAAGTGACTGATTCAGAAAATATTATGAGAATTTTGGATTTCGAATATCGGTTTTTATGAGGATTCACGAGTACGAATGTTTCATCGAATATTTGAGCATGATTGATTTATCAAGATTTATTGA
Organism: Rosa chinensis; assembly: GCF_002994745.2. Taxonomy (NCBI): domain Eukaryota; kingdom Viridiplantae; phylum Streptophyta; class Magnoliopsida; order Rosales; family Rosaceae; genus Rosa; species Rosa chinensis. The sequence continues at coordinate 19,145,684 of NC_037091.1, read as the reverse complement.
GCTTTGAGCTCCGTACTTATCAGCTTTGAAGTTAGATTGAGTTTTCTTCCGAAAGCATTTATTGATTTACAGAGTATTTGATTTTATGCTTTCGAGGATTTATTGAGATATTGAGGTTTGATTTAGTGAGTTAATCCTGAGTTATGCTTTCGGTGAATTATTATTGATTTATTGAAGTAATACCGAGTTTCTTTCCGAAAGCAAGTAATTGAAAGAGGTTATTTTCAGTTTCTTGAGGAGGCTATTCAGTTTATTAAGGAGGCCAGTTTTGGCGCATGCGTATCTTACCTAGTTGGCAGTCCCTTCTAGGTAATGGTCTGGTTGGCAGTCCCTTCCAGACTACAGCTCGGTTGGCAGTCCCATCCGATGCGTCACCTGGTTGGCAGTTCCTTCCAGATGACATGAGGTAGTTGGTCGGCAGTCCCGTCTACTACCTGTGGTTAGTCGGCAGTCCCGTCTACTACATGTGGCTAGTTGGCAGTCCCATCTATCCACCGCCTCCTATTCCGATTGGCAGTCCCTTCCGATACGTCATCTAGGTGGCAGTCCCTCCTAGATGGCATGAGATGACTAGACAGCAGTCCTTTCTAGTCATCAAACGAGCCTCATGAAAATGATGTTTTTATAAGGATTGAGGATGAGATTTTAAGAGACTTCAAGATATTCTTATTACGTGATTGAGATTTCAGTAAAGAGGATGATTAAGAGTGTGTTCAAGATTGTTACTGCATGCGAGGTTTTAGAGAATAACTTGGGAAAGCATTAAGTTTTACTTATTCATTTGAAATTACTTATTTTTCGTCCACTCACTCTAACGGATTTTAAATGTTTTCCCCTGGGCCCTTCGGTTTTAAATGCCCAGTTTGCAGGCCAGTTTAGCTTGAGGTCGAGCGTACTTGGGGTCTCAGCATAGCTGTCATAGCTTCCGCATTATAAAAGTATTGGTCGTTTATCTTGTATTCTACCTTCTTGTACGCCTGAGAAATAGATTGCTCTGATATCTCTTGAGATTAATATTCTTAAGTTTCAGAATTGTTTTGTGATATGAGAGATGTTGTGATATAGGGAGCAGGGTGGCTCCAGGAGAATAAGGATGGATGATTTAGAAGTGTAATTGTTTGTTTACAGGTTTTGGGTTGTCCATTTTTAGAGGAAGTTCTGTCAAATTTTTTGGTAGAATTTCTTCTAAGGTGGGCCCCGCAGGGCCTTTTCGGATTTCAGGGTGAAATCCGGGGCGGGTCCTGTCATAGCGTGCCCTGCGCCGTGTAGCACCGACAGATCCTTCCTCCACACGTCGCTGCATCGAGAGATCCCGCCTCCACTGGTCGATGCGCAGCCCATCCGCTTGCATGCCCTGCTCCTCACTACCTAACACCGGCTTGCTCTTTTGCTGCACCTCACCTAGCCACTGCCAAACCTCGCCTAGCTCGTTGCCCAGCCACAGCACGAGTCCCTGCAAGCCCGCAAGCAGCAAGGCCTTGTTCATTGAGAAAAAAATTTATCTTCAAGTATGTTTTTTTTTCATTATATATATATATATATATTATTATTTTTTTTTGGCTGCCTTGAATTTTATTTTATATAAAGCATGTGAATTTTATTTATTTTTACTATCTTTAAGCATGCTTTATATTTTATTGTTTATGTTTTTATTATGAAATTTTCGGGCATGTTTCGTGAATTTTATTTACGCTTATATAATTATTCTTATGCATGCCTTTATATTATAATTGTGTGTTGCCCTGATAATGAAAATTCATACGCATTTTAAATACATAATTACCGTGATAAAGTATTTTCACATAGCATTTTAAATGTGACAATTACGAATCTTGGTCTTGAAATCTAATTCATGTGCTTGAAAAATAATTCACGTGGATGTCTTTATGATTGCGTAAATTTATATATCTTCTCTCTTGTTTATGTAGATGTCTAATCCAACTTGACTTGAATTTGACATTTTGGACTCAGAAGGACTTGAGTACCATCGTTGGGTTTCTGATGTGGAAACCGCCTTTGCGGTGAAAGACTACACTGCCACCATCGTAACTCCCACCGACTCCAAAGATGATGGATCATCTAACAAGGTGAAAACAAGTGCTTTAATGTTTCTAAGGCGACATATTGATCCTAGCCTACACTGAGAGTACCTTCAGTTGAAGACACCTAAAGAACTATGGGATCCCCTTAAGGGGCATTTTGGGATCATTCATGACACTTTGCTCCCAGAACTGACCGTTCAGTGAAAAGAAATCCGCTTGCTTGACTACAAAAGGGTCAATGAACAAGGACATGTTGCGTCTAAATACACGTCGCAATTTATGTGGAAGAGAACTCACAGAAAATGATATGATCGAGAAAACTCTTTCCACTTTTCCTACTTCAGCACTTATACTAGCGAACCAGTATAGGCTGGAGTATGACAACAAAAGAATCACAACCTTCAATAAGCTGATCAACCTACTATAAGTAGCTGAGAGGCATAATGAGGTTCTTTTGAGCAACAATGTCAGGCATGTTAGGACAAAGAAAATTCCTGAGGCTAATTATGGCAAAGTGAAAGGTGGAAAGAATCCTAATGCAAAAAGGGTTGAACATGCTAATCCCTACCCAAGTGGCAACAATGCACCATGTGGAAAGGGACGTGGGGACGTGGTATGGACCATGGTGGCCCTCCCAATGTATGGCGCAGAGATGGTGGTGTTGGCCCTAGTGGTCATGGAAACAAGGTGCAAAAGGCACCTAAGAACCCTTCAGTCAAAAAGGAAAGAGTTGGCAATGAACCATGCTATAGGTGTGGAATTATTGGGCATTGGTATAAGAACTGCAAAGCAAGCAACATAGTAGCAGCCACTTACAAGAGGTATAGGGAGTCTAAAGAACATAAGACTCACTATATGGAAGAAGGAAGCCATTACCCAGACGTCAACCTCACAATTCAGACTTCAATGGCAACGAGGAACTTGCTCAGTCAATGGATGCTCTAGATTTTGACTGATTTGTTTTATTTATTTTCCAAAGACAGTTGTGAAGGCATAATGCCTCATTTTTTAAATTAGAATATTGCTTGGTCTTAAAGTTTATTTAAATAATGGTTTGATGAATTAGATTTCTGAACAAAAACCTTGATTTGATTATCGTTGGTTTATTAATAAATTTCAGATTTTATTCTGAAGCATTGAATTTATTCAATTTTTACACATATATACATGGTTCGAAATAGCATTATAAAGATGTAAAGCAATACATCTAGAAAAAAAAAATTAGAATGAAAAGATTATCATTCTACCTAAACAGAAATACTCTAAAGAATATGAGATATATTTTCAAACTAATTAATAATACCTCCCATTTACTTGTAGGAATGAATTGGGGAAAACTTGAGTGCTTAGTTGATAGTGGGACTACCCACACCATATTAAGGAATAGGCAATTATTCATTGAATTACTAGCCTATAATTCCTCTATGACTACGATGATTGGATCATCACAAGTAATAAAAGGGCGAGGAACTGCCAAAATTTTATTGCCTAACGACACAATGTTTAAAGTCACAGACGCTCTGTATGCACCAAGAGCTAATTGAACCTTGTTAAGTTTCAAAGATATTTGTGCCAACGGTTATCATGTAGAAACCCACTGTGAGAATGCATAGAACCGAATACCTTTATATTACCTCTAATGAATGTGGAAGGAAACGCATTTTAGAGAAACTAATGAGTCAATCTAGTAAACTGTACCTCACTACTATTCGGATCATTGAATCCTATGCTGTCACCAACACTGAAATGTGGGACACTGACTCATACAGGCTTTGACATGACTGTCTAGGACACCCTGGTCGTGACATGATGATCCATATTTTAAAGAACTCACACGTGTATCCCTTCTTTCTAGTGAAAAATAAAATGAGACAAAAATCTGCCACATTGCAAGGTGTCAGTCCTAGTACTGCTCAAATGCAGCCAGTGCCTTCTGAAGTACCAGAAGCACTACCTACCTCGCATTATGCCTCATTGACTATTTCACATCATTCGTTTTTCAAAGCCTGCTCTTTAGCAAAAATAGGATCGAGACCTTCCTATGCTAAAGATACAAAACAAAACATTCCATTCTTACGAAGGATACAAGGAGATATATGTGGACCTATCCATTTAGAATGCGGACCATTCAAGTACTTTATGGTTCTGGTGGATGCTTCGACACGTTGGTCACATATCCCATTATTGTCCACAAGAAATGCTGCATTTGCAAAACTCCTAGCACAGATTATACGTTTAAGGGCTCACCACCCTGATCACCGTATCAAGTCTATAAGGCTTGATAACGCTGGAGAGTTTACATCAAAATCATTTGATGATTATTGCATGTCTATTGGGATCGATGTAGAGCATCATGTACCCATGTGCATACACAAAATGGTCTCGCGGAAGCCACCATCAAAAGGCTACAGATGGTAGCTAAGGCATTGGTTATGCGTACTAACCTACCTATATATGCCTAGGGTTATGCAATATTGCACGCAGTTTTACTTATTCGTTTCAAACCCACTACTAGCCAACCATTTTCTGAGTACCAGTTGGTAACTGGATATGAACCTGACATTTCACACTTATGCATATTTGGTTGCGCAGTATATGTGCCTATTGCGCCCCCACAATGTACCAAAATGGGTCCTCAGAGACGATTAAGTATTTATGTTGGATAGAATCTCCAACAATTATCCGCTATTTGGAACCCTTGACAGGCGATCTCTTTACCACTAGATTTGCGGATTGTCACTTTGATGAGACAGTCTTCCTATTGTTAGGGGGAGATAGGAAAAAGAATTTTCCAAGGAACGATAGGAATTGTCGTGGTTTGTCTCCACTCTGTCTCATTTTGATCCCAGCACTTCACAATGTGAAAGTGAAGTGAAAAAAATAATTGATCTTCAGAAAGTAGCAGATTCGATGCCTGATGCGTTTATTGACATCGCAAAAGTGACGAGATCGCATATACCAGCTACAAATGTGCCTGCAAGGTTAGAAGTCCCCAACAAGGGGCACGACGTCACAGATAGAGGCACTGCAACCACACGTAGTAGAGGTGTGGTTGAGGCCGTGGCTCCCCAAAGGAATAGGGGGGAGGCTAGTTGGTTCGATTGATACTCACCCAAGGAAGAAGAGGGCGAGTAAGGCACAAACCGATCCATTAATCATCAATGTAGAGAATCCCTCTCATGAGATCGTCTTTGATTATAGTTATGTCCATGAATCAATACTTGAGGACGCTCCGATGTTTGAAATGATTCCAGAGAACAAAGAAATCTCAATAGATTATGAGAGTGTATATGAGTGGATGGAAAGATCTTCCATTCACATTGATGATGTATTTGCATACACTGTTGGAAACTATAAAATGATAATTAATTGACATAATTACATGTTGGAAATTACTACAGATGAGGTGGCAAATGCCACATCATTTGGGATTAGAATTTGGTACACTATTTTGGTGTCTCTAGCACTACTCTATAACCTCTCTAAAATAACACATAAATAATAGAATTGTGATATTTAATATAGACGAGTAATTAACTAAAGGGTCTTTCTAAATGTACCCAGCAAATATCTAAGTAGACTCAACAAATTTTTTACACCTAGAAAATGTATAAAATCTCTAATTACACCCAGCAAGTTTTCCTATAATACCCTTTTCTTTAATTAAACCCAGCAAAACCCATACACCCCAACAAAGAATATCAAACATCCAGCAAAACACATACACCTTGACGAATAATACCAACCACCCAACAAACCCTCGTTCTCCAACATAATGTGAAGTTAATCGCAAGGGTTCACAAATTTAAGCATGTTTTCAAAAATGTTTCTCATGTTGAATAACAAGAACATATATATATATATATATATATATATATATATGTTCCCACACGAATGAAAATTCTAGTTATATTCGTGAAATTGGATCTGGGGTTGGAACACCTCATGTTATACACTGTTCTTGCTTCTCATGTTCAACGTTATTCAACATATATATAATAGAATTAGAACTCAACAACACGAATGAAAATTCTACCATGTATTGATGTTATAATCGTGATCCTTTACTCTGTTAGATCACTAAAAAATGAAACCAAAACAAAAAACAAATCTAAAGGAAAATGCCTTGTGCCTAATCTAAAGCATTTCTGTCAATTATGTTAAGAGAAAATTGGGGCAGGGAACTATGAAGGCCTACAAAGACACTTGCAGTTAAGCGTCCCTTTCTTCAATTCATTAATTGACTAATTGACAGCGTCAGAGAGCCTGCTGGGTATTCGATATTCTTCATTAGGATGTATGCGTTTTGCTAGGTGTATGAGTTTTGTTGAGTTTAATTAAAAAAAAGGGTATTATAGGAAAATTTGCTGGGTGTAGTTATAGATTTTATAAATTTTATACATTTTCTAGGTGTAAAAAATTTGTTGGGTCTACTTAGATATTTGCTGGGTACATTTAGAAAGACTCTTAACTAAAACCGTAGTAAGTTGCTAAACTAGTGTTTTTGTCTATATGTAATTATAAATGTTCTATATATTGACAATGTGAATGTGATTTTTTTAATTTTTTTTATGGCTGGAACCCAGTGGGAGGCTTGGCCATCACGCTTTTTTCACTAATAATTAGAAAAATACAGCGGGGGATGCAATACCAAAACCCTGTGAATGAAAATGAACAAGTACAACAAAAGCAATATAAAGTATTAGTAATAAGAGCTACTACGATGTAGTTCGATCCATGTGGTTGAACTGGTCCCATTTATTATCATACAATACTGGCATACCGCTCTTGGAAATTTTGGAAATGATTTTGGTACTTCATCACATGGGTAATGTATGTGTGTTGATCTCTTCCCACATGCAATCCATATATCGGATATTGTGGAATTACCCAATATGGTGTTTCAATGTATGAAGCATATGTCATTTGGGACAAAGAATGATCAAAAAGGCCATATGTGCTTCCACCTTGTGAGCTTGATCTAATTCCGTAAGTACTTTCTGAGGTAGAACTCATTTCATGATTAGGATAGTGAGAATGGAATGGTTAGGGTTATCACTATATTGTGTTCCTATATCCATTGAGTCAAGACTTGAAGAAAGTGATTCAAACTCATTTAGAGACAAATGACTATGGCGTCTTCCTTGGGCATCCCTAGCTCTAGAATTGTATTCACAGTTTGCACCAGGATAAGTAGTATGATCATCACTACTATATTGGTTATAGTGCCATGATTTGCCACTCCCCCTGTCATTTCCATAATTTGCCTCATTGCAAATAGAATCATGATGTGGTTGGAGACTTGGAGCATGAGTACTTTGGTAGCAGATAAAGCAAAGAGGGTTTTGTTGTATCCAATTTCAACTTGATTGGAAAAAAAAAAATTCAAAATTTCGTGTTAGTGACAAACGAATTTCACAGAAATTTTAGAGAAATTTCGAATAAAATTTCGGTGTGAATTTTTTAATATATTTTTTGTGTGTAGATATTTTGGAAATTAAGAATTTCGCTGAAATGTAGGGAAAATTTCAGGAAACTCCTGACGGAAATGATATAGCATATGAATTTCGTTTCGGTACTTCAAATTTACAGAAATTTCAACTGAAATTTCGGCAGTTTCGGAAAAACTTAGAACCTTGATTGAAACTCACTTCTTTAAAGAAAAAAAAAAACAGAAAAGGGAACAATTGAAAGAAAAGTCAGAGTGAGGCATTGTATCTTTTATTTATTTATTTATTTTTCGTTTATTAACTTTTGTTCGTTTCCCAGATATCTGCGTTAGGTTAGGTGGGAGTTGTGTTTATATTCGGTCCCAACGTATCGTGTCAGAAACCACAACACACGGATCTGAGGTGTCAGTGTTTCTGAATTCCAAACGTCTTTTCGTACTGTGACTCTTTTGCCACATCGTCAATAGATGGACCTGTTTTTGGTCAATAACGCACAAAGCCAACTCAACTAAATGACATGTAATTTGGCCAATCATTCCATGGTGTTTCTCTAATAAATTAGTCTCTCTTTCAGCTTTGGTATATCAAAGTGGGTGTCTTTTGCTCTTGTTTCATAGTGCTCTCTCAGCTCATAAGTCATACATGAACTGAAGCAAGCATCTTTTTCTTGGTTGAAGCTATGGATTCTCTGCTTCTTGGGTCCTTCCCAAAAGCTTCTTTAGGTACTTGATTTTCATTTCACTTTCCTGAATATATATTTAAGTCCTTGGTTCTTGATTAAGCTCTTTCCCCTTGAATATGTGGTGTCTGGTGGTTTTAGATACTTCCAATGCTGGAAGTGAACCGTGCATTGATAGTTGGTTGGTTCATTTGTTTGTGCTGGTACAGAAATATTGCTATCTGGGAAAACTTTCATTTTCTTTAAAGTTCATTCTTTTAGTGTTCATGGTGAGCTGACTGACCCAAATTACATTTCTTCATCTGGGTCTCTCTGTTTTTTCATGTACCAGGCTATTTTCCTCTTTTTACTTTATGTTTTGTTGGTGTTGTGTAATGTGACTGGTTGAGTCAGACTCTACTTTGGCCAATACAATTTCTAGAATTTGGGTATTTTACTGTTCAGTTGCTGCAACATTTAGTTTCTGATAACTGAACTGATTGGTGTGCTTTCTGATGCATCGTCAAAACTCGTAGGTGGGAACAGTTGGAGAAGGGAGAATCTCAAGAAGATTTGCTTTTCGGGTATGATATCCCATCACAGTATCTAATGCTGCCTTTTCTAATTTTTGAGCAATGGAAAGTTCCTATTGTGATTCCATACAGACATATGCAAGAATACACACAAGCACTGTTCAATATAGAATATAAGTTTGGTGTGATTGAATGAATTGTAGTCTAAATACTTGCACTACTATGTGAATGCATTTTAGTGGTCTGGTCTTGTAGCTTACTGTGCATGATTGTTGCCGAATCTGCATATTGAAAAATAGTGAGAGAGCTCCGTTCACTGTACCAATAAACTTGAAGCTGCACATTGTGTGTGTGGACATGGTGACAGTAGCAATTGTCATGATCCAGAGGAACACTAATAAAATGAATTGCATTTTATGCAAGAGTTATACAAAGATTATTTTGTTCATAATCGGCAGGAGCTTTCTAGGCTTTATATATTTGTTAGGGTTAAATAAAGTGGAAATTTCAGAAGGCAAGAAGGTGATGAATGCTTTGATTGGCTTTCAACAAAAACTGTGAAGCTGATGGGCTTCTATACATCTCAAATTTCTGATAACCCCATAATTTTAGGATTCTAATTTGTTGCTTGTTTAAACATCAGCCCAGGGGTAGGTAATATGTTATGGATACATCTCTTATTGAAATTTTTTTGTACCAACATTCTCCTTGTGTAAAAATTTCAGAGAAATTTAGCTTAGCAAACTTAAGAAATGGTAGGCCGGGTAAATTAAGATCATGGCTAATCATAATTTGTCAGTTAGGCATTTGTTCATCACCCCAACTTTTGTGTTTATAGGTTCATATACTGCAGTCAGAGTTTCAAGGTGCAGAGAATGGGACATCCTGCAAAGATACTGTGCTGTTGGGTCTCTGCCTCCTCAACAGCGTAAGCATCATAACACAGGCACCAAGGAAAATTCTACATCCTACAGGAGGCATAAAAAGTTCCTGGTGAATGCAACTGCTGGTCACCCCCTTGATTCTGAACCCGGAGCTTATAATGCGAAAAACGTTTGGAACACTATGAAAAATGCAACGGATGCTTTTTACCGGTTTTCAAGGCCGCACACAGTTATAGGCACAGTTAAGTTTTTGACAGTATTTTTGTCATCACCATCTTTTCTGCTGTCCCAGTAACTTAAAATTGATGCATGAGATTTAGTGGTGAATGACAATCAGTTGGGAATATTTTTGTTAACCATCTTATTCTTTTCCATTTTCTTATCAATTTATAGAGAGCTCACTTATGCTTTTCTTTAAACAGGCATTGAGCATAGTTTCGGTTTCTCTCCTTGCAGTCCAGAATCTGTCAGATTTCTCTCCCTTATTTTTCACTGGGGTGCTGGAGGTGATACCCATATCTTGCTAAGTTTAAATCATTACGTTGCTATATTCATAAGCTATGGCTGCTATTCTTACAGATTGAGTGTTTTATTTTCAGGCTGTAGTTGCTGCTCTTTTAATGAATATTTACATTGTCGGTTTAAATCAGTTGTCTGATATTGATATAGACAAGGTAGGTTTGCAATTTTACTAGTGACATTGCAGTGCATTGTTTTGAAGATTGCAAATTCAACTTGGCAGTATTTTATCTAGAGTTATCGAGACAGATTTTTTTTTTAATTTTTTTTTATGGCGTATATTATTCTCGGAAAGCATAACCGAAAAAATCATATATGTAAAATATGTGGGTTCTCTAATTGAAAACTCTGCTGCATGTTTCGTTGCAGGTTAACAAGCCTTATCTTCCATTGGCATCAGGGGAATATTCAGTTGGGACTGGCATCATGATTGTCACTTCTTTTGTTGTTATGGTATGAGCAAGCATTGTGGAAAGCATATACTCACCTAAACTTTGTACTTGTTTAGGACCACTTGATAACATTTGACTTTGTTTTTGTCTTATTTTATTGTAGAGAGAAAGAGTGAGGTGAGACAAAGATCAGCAAGTGTGGAACAAAAGAGTGATAATAGATTAAATTAGAAATAAAAACTAAAAGCCGTTTAAAAACTGTTTTTCTTTATTTGTCACATCCCTCTTCTTCTTCCCCTGGTCTCTCTCTTTCTCTCCCTCTCTCTCTCTCTAATTACAACATTACTAAAGATGCCCTTAGATTTGAGATGTAAATCCCTGATTTTTGCATGCTCTTCACTAGAAATTTGCTAGGATGGCAATTCCAAAGTTATCCGGGTGAAGATAGGTATAACTTGAGGATTTATTTTTTCTTTAAGTTTCTTTCTCTAGTTATTCAAACTTTTTGGGTAGCATTCAAATTATTCAGATGTGAGACATGTTGAAGGAAACATAATTCTGACCAACACCAAACAATGTAGGTGGATAACTGGATAATTATAATTTGAAGAAGTGGTGCTACATGTTGAATACTTATTGAGTATCTGTACTACTCTCACAATCATTTTTTTTCGAAGTTAATTTCTTTGGTTATTATTTAAATCATAACCATGTCAACATTTTAGGCAATGCCCTCTAATCATAACCATTTGTTTTACAGAGTTTTTGGCTGGGATGGATTGTTGGTTCATGGCCATTGTTTTGGGCCCTTTTCATCAGTTTTGTACTGGGAACTGCTTATTCAATCAATGTAAGTTGCCTTGTCGATGATTAACAATCAGATGACTGAAGTTTGAATCAAAGAGTATTATCATCCCACAGCATACAGTGATACAGATGGCCTCAGTTCAGTAAAATTGGACAAGAGGGTAAACTGGGACTGTTAAGTGAGTCTGACCCAAGGGGTCTTTGCCCCTAGAAAAGAACAATAAAAGGAAGGGCAAAATGAATCCGACATATGCAAGATCTCCATGCTACTGTTCACATACAGATGCATGTGCATAACCCTTTTTTGGGAATATTGTACCACCCATCTCTAATAAACTCTTTCCGTAGTGACATGTTGACATGCACTTGCCACTGCATAACCATATAGCAGACCCATGTAGTTTCAGGAATGTGTATATATGCGTCCCCCAATTTAACACATGAATGTAGTTTCTGCCTTCTTTTTGAGATTAAAATGAACCTGAGTAACATGATTTTTCACTTTTTAAATTTCAGGTGCCACTACTGAGATGGAAGAGGTCTGCTGTGGTTGCAGCAATGTGCATCCTAGCTGTTCGAGCAGTGATAGTTCAACTTGCTTTTTTCCTGCACATGCAGGTTTGTTACTTCCGATTGTGATCTAGTTTACTTCCGCTATTTCATTCTCTCACAAAGTAGTTGATCTAAACAATATTTTTTCTTGTGTGGGAGGTTATTTGTTGTTATAAGACATGGCCTATGTAACATCATTGAAAGATATCAATTCTGATGTCTCTGAGCAATAGTTGTGAGTTCCTGATGCAGTGCCTGGGAACATACAAGTCTGCATGCGTGTGCATGCATACAACTGGGACGGCAATTGATTGGTAGAAAAAGAGAAAAATAAATAAATAAATAAATAGCAACAGGCTATGTTTGGTTTAGTAGTTAGTTAATACTCGTAAATTGATTGCTCAAATCTGCAACATGAGAAAAGTAACACAGTTTGACTCTGGCAGAGGCATCGGGGTGAAAAATAGAGTTTGTCATACAGATACTAGTAAAATTGGAGCAAATTCTCAGTATTTGAGTACTAATTTACGTAACAATTTCAGACCCATGTGTACAAAAGACCGGCTGCGTTCTCGAGGCCACTAATCTTTGCAACAGCATTTATGAGTTTCTTCTCTGTTGTTATAGCATTATTTAAGGTAAATGCCTTTTCTTTTTCTTTCATTTTAAGAGGAACAGTAGTTATTTTACATCAAAGCTTATGCTTGTTTTGTCCTTTAGGGGTTTGCCTTAGTTTAATACAGTCAGTTCCTATATAAAGGACCGTGATCAATTTTAATCACATGTTGAATTATGTAGGACATACCTGATATTGATGGAGATAAAATATTTGGCATCCGGTCTTTTACAGTGCGTCTGGGACAAAAGCGGGTAACCTTTTACTATACTTATGTTTCACAAATAGAAATTCTAGTATATGCTTTTCAGTGGTACACTATATTTTTGATGCCTATCTCTGGGCAGGTATTTTGGACATGTATATGGCTACTTCAAATGGCTTATGGTGTGGCCATTTTAGTGGGAGCAACATCCACCTTCATGTTGAGCAAATGCATCACGGTAGGGCTTACAGTTATCTAATTCTAAAGATCACAGTACCCAACTTGATAACTTTTGGGTTTATATTATTCTAAAGATCACAGTAGCAATTATTACCCGACTTGATAACTTCTGGGTTTATATGGCTCAGTTTATTTTTTATAACTTAAATCACACTGGGTTTACTCTGTCAAAGATGGCTCAGTTTTCCGTTAAGTGGCTCGGTTTCTCCTTTAAGGTTAAATTGTATCTTCCCTTACAGCCACTTTATTTTTATTTTTTATTTTTATCATGCAATAATAGGTTATTATGAAGTTTAAGTGTCTCACATCAAGGGTTCTAAAATATTACTGACCCATCTTTAAGCTCTGGTTTTTCTGTTGAATTGTTTTATTGTTCAGTTCTTTTTATATTTGTTCAATTACTAGTATACTTAAGAACTGAACAATGTAACAACTCAACAAAGAATAGGGATCTTGATTTATTCTGTATATGCATATTAGGTTTTGGGACATGCAATTTTGGCTTCGATACTCTGGAGCCGAGCAAAATCTGTCGATCTCACCAGCAAAGCTGCAATAACAACCTTCTACATGTTTATATGGAAGGTAAATGCCAATCTCAGCTATTCTTTTCTTCTTTTTTATTTATTAAAAATCATAAGTTGACCCATGAATAACATTTATTAATAATGTACATGGTTTCTGTTACGCTTTTACAAATGTGTATCCACACACCACTTCAGATGCTCACATTACTGTTTCTAGTATTGTTTGTAGTTGTTTTGTCTTTGTCAAGACATCCAAATGTTTTCAAACACTTAAGATCTCCATGTTCTGGGAATGACATAGGCTGGTCAAAGAAATGGAAATTCCCTCATTGATGATTTTTAAATTAGCCAAGTGTGGTTAAAATAGTTCGCACTAAGACCTAAAAATTTCAACCATGTTAAGCCAACTGTGATTCAGATCTTTTTGGCCGTATACTTTCTCAAGTAGATAGCCTCAGGTAGTGTCATCTATAATTTGGTCCCTGCCAGAATAACTTGAGCATTTCCGGCCTTGATTTTAGGAGTGTGCTGGTTGTAAAATGGTAGTGGATTTTATAGATCGTGTATACCTTATTTGTCTCAAATTTCCATGGGGTAAACTTTTCATTAATTTATTTATTCTTCCTGCAGCTCTTTTATGCTGAGTATCTACTTATCCCACTTGTTCGATGAGAGGAGGATACAAGTTGTTCGAGATTATGTGTTAAGTAGCCCAAGGAATTGCCTTCAAAATCGTAGAGGGTAATTCAACTGCTATGGTTAGGCTGAATTTGTTCACCATACATTGTAACGTAGAATCTGAGAAAGCAAATATTTATTCAGTGATGCACTGCAAACTGAGTGGCTACTAATAGAGACCTTAACCCCCAATCCGTACAGCGGGTTCATGGGCTTTTTCTAGAATTTGAGATTTCATAATTTCATCGACTTTGAATGACTTGTAAATAGCTTAGGAGCATATGGTGACCTCATTCAAAACCTTGTTCAATAACAAGGTTAAAAAAGAGTACCCACACCCCATTCAACTATGAATGGTTACATCCTCCTCGAGTATGAAGGTGAGCCTCGGAGGCTCAACTTCTGACCAATACAACATTTGAGACTGAAAGAGTAGCTCTATTAGGGAAACTATGGAGATCTCAAGTCTTATTTTGAGACCACCAAACAATACTACTCATATATGGAGGTCATATTTTATTTCCGGGACATTAATTTAACTATAATATTAATTGATATTTAATAAAATAATTTATTTAATTAATATCTAGTCATTAATTGAAAACAAAAATAAAATTTCCTTTGATTTATTATTTTCGGAAAGTATTTCGTTAATACCAACAGTTAATATAATATAAATTTTTTTTTGGGTATTATTTGGTTTAAGGATTGTTTTCTTTGAGTAAATGAAGATTTTATTGATAATCGTAGGCTAAAACGGCACTTACAAATTTCTCGTCCTGAGAATCAAAACATCGAAGTTCACTTAAACAAGGAGCCTAACAAACTACAACATTACCCTACAAGGAGATAATTTTGTGTGAAAACTTCCCTTGTCAATGCGCTCAATTGTGGTGCGTCAGAAGCTTCCGTTATCAAGATATACAAGAAACAGCATAATCTGTAGGCTAAAAAACCACCTAACTACACCCGTTAGCACTCATTAAGGAACTAACAAGCATAGCTCCCTAAAAACCACCAAATTGTTTTTTGTTTTTTTGGTCTCAAAATGATACTGTCCTCCAAAGGATCCTCCATTTGAGACTTGTCATGAGACCTGTCCTCCAAAAGATCCCCCAGAGTCTCCATGAACTAGTGAAGTTAGGCCTCATCAAAAAGCCCGCGGATCAAGTGGGCCGATGGAGGCCCGTCGGCCCGGAGGGCTTTTAGCCCTGCCCGGCCCGTCAAAAAACCAGCAAAAGCCCGCCTTGGTGGGCCGAGGGCCGGCCCGCCTAAAGCCCGCAAAAACCTGGCCCGCCAAAGGCCCGCTAGGCCCGGCCCGTAAAAGCCCGTAAAATATTATATATATATATATATATATATTTGTAGTTATGTGTGTGTGTTTATAAATATATATACACACACACACATAGATGTATATATTTGTGTGTGTTTATATATATATATATATATATATATATGTGTGTGTGTGTGTGTGTTTATATATATGTATATATATTTATATATGTGTGTGTGTTTATATATATATATATATATATTTATATATGTGTGTGTGTTTATATATATAATATATATATAGAGATATATATGTGTGTGTGTGTGTGTGTGTGTGTTTATATATATGTATATATATATATTTATATATGTGTGTGTGTTTATATATATAATATATATATAGAGATATATATGTGTGTGTGTGTGTGTGTGTTTATATATATGTATATATATATTTATATATGTGTGTGTGTGTTTATATATATAATATATATATATAGAGATATATATATATATATATGTGTGTGTGTGTGTGTTTATATATATGTATATATATATATTTATATATGTGTGTGTGTTTATATATATAATATATATATAGAGATATATATGTGTGTGTGTGTGTGTGTTTATATATATGTATATATATATTTATATATGTGTGTGTGTGTTTATATATATAATATATATAGAGATATATATATATGTGTGTGTGTGTGTTTATATATATGTATATATATATTTATATATGTGTGTGTGTGTTTATATATATAATATATATATAGAGATATATATATATGTGTGTGTGTGTGTTTATATATATGTATATATATTTATATATGTGTGTGTTTATATATATAATATAATAATATATATAGAGATATATATATGTATATGTGTGTGTGTGTGTGTGTGTGGAAGTTCTTATACTTCTATTATTCTATATAGAATATGTGCATATATATATATATATTCTACATATCGGTAATCAGTTGACCAATTAGATCGGGTTCAAAACTATGGTGAAATTGACTAAATTTTTAACCACACGCATAATTTATTGTAATAAACTCATCCAACGGTCGGTTTTTCCATTTTATTTGAATTGATATGGGTTGCTCTTTGGAGTTTATGATATATAAATATAGGTTTATAAGAGTAACTAAGTTTGACCTAGTTGATCGAATTCTAAACGATAACCAAATTAGCTGAATTTTCTACAACCACCATAAAACATTACAATCTCTCAATCGAGCGGTTGGTTTTTCTGAATTCATTTTCCACTTCATGGTTGCTTTAGAATGAACCTAAACAATTTAAATGCAATGTATATGTCATACAACTTTAGGAGTAAAATTGGTATATGTCAATGTGTTTGTAATTAAAATTATTTTTTTGTATCTTATGTCCAAGTACATCCATAGATGGGATATATACAAACGTGATGTGAAAAAATAAGCACGTTTCAAGGTTGTCACGCCATTGGTCAACCAAGAAAACATATAAGTGACTACGGTTGACCAATTAGATCGGGTTCAAAACTATGGTGAAATTGACTAAATTTTTAACCACACGCATAATTTATTGTAATAAACTCATCCAACGGTCGGTTTTTCCATTTTATTTGAATTGATATGGGTTGCTCTTTGGAGTGTATGATATATAAATATAGGTTTATAAGAGTAACTAAGTTTGACCTAGTTGATCGAATTCTAAACGATAACCAAATTAGCTGAATTTTCTACAACCACCATAAAACATTACAATCTCTCAATCGAGCGGTTGGTTTTTCTGAATTCATTTTCCACTTCATGGTTGCTTTAGAATGAACCTAAACAATTTAAATGCAATGTATATGTCATACAACTTTAGGAGTAAAATTGGTATATGTCAATGTGTTTGTAATTAAAATTATATTTTTGTATCTTATGTCCAAGTACATCCATAGATGGGATATATACAAACGTGATGTGAAAAAATAAGCACGTTTCGAGGTTGTCACGCCATTGGTCAACCAAGAAAACATATAAGTGACTACGGTTGACCAATTAGATCGGGTTCAAAACTATGGTGAAATTGACTAAATTTTTAACCACACACACAATTTATTGTAATAAACTCATCTAACGGTCGGTTTTTCCATTTTATTTGAATTGATATGGGTTGCTCTTTGGAGTGTGTGATATTATGTAAAATACAAAAATGATATATATGTTTTTAGAAATTAGAATGATATAAAAATAACCGTTGGATTTGGAAAGGGAATCCAATGATTCCAATCCTAATTTTCTACCGTTGGATTTGGAAAATGGAGACCACCTGTCTCACTCTCACAGTCTCTGAGTCTCACACCAGCGTATACGTATTGCCGTATTTGACCTAAAATCAAACCCTATCTCCCTATCGCTATTTCACGACTTTTCTCTCTCGACTCGGGTCACTCAGCCGCTGTCTCCAACCCTCCATCCATTGCCTCCAGGCCTCCGTCTCAGTCTCGACCACGGCCTCAGTCTCCGATCGACCACGGCCTCAGTCCATTCACTCAGATCGACCACGGGCTCTGTCTCATTCTCTCAGATCGACTCACTCTCACACGGCCTCCGTCTCAGTCTCCGATCGACCACGGCCTCAGTCTCCGATCGACCACGGCCTCAGTCCATTCTCTCAGATCAACCACGGGCTCTGTCTCATTCTCTCAGATCGACTCACTCTCACACGGCCTCCGTCTCAGTCTCGACCACGGCCTCAGTCTCCGATCGACCACGGCCTCAGTCCATTCTCTCAGTCTCGACTCACTCTCACACGGCCTCCGTCTCAGTCTCGACCACGGCCTCAGTCTCCGACCACCACGGCCTCAGTCCAGCCCTTCGACTCTGTCTCAGTCTCGACCAAGTCTTTTTCGATTGTAATGGAGTTTTGATCTGCCACTTATTAATTTTTATGTAGTTGTTGTACGATTAATTATTTGCTTGTTTTGATTGTGATCTCTTACATTGCAGGATGAGTAAGAGCAAACAAAGGATCAGCCTTGGTTTGAGAAAAATCAAAACTTTGTTTTCTGAGGTGTTAATCGAGCAGGTACTGGTTTTGTTGATGTTTTTGGTCAGTGGTTTTGTTTCACATGTGTTGTTAAGATTATAAGGAGTTATATGTGTGAATTGGTTCATTTGAAACTGTGAGTTGCTTGCTATTACTAAAATTTGCAGATTAGATATATGTAACAGTAATAAGCATGTTCAATTTTATGCCCAAGTAGAAATAAAGCTGGAGTTTTAGGTATTCTGTGTAGTCCGTGCATTACAAATAAGTGGCTCATTTCAAGAATTTTTTGCAGGGATGTACCAATTATGCAGGGCTGCAGGCAGATTCTAAGTGTGAACCTCAATGATACCAAGTCTGAATGGAAGACAATATGCTTAATTAGATAAATTCATAGAATTGTATTAATAATTTGCTTTCGTTCTAAGTTGTAATTTGTAAATTGGGACACTTTGTATTCTGTCTTTTTATTTTAGTACATTAAAACGGGCGTGGGGATGAGCCTCCTAGTTCGGCTAGGTTCCAAACCCCTTAAAATTTTAAAAGGAAAAAAATAGCATCCTTAATATGACCTGAGATGATCTAGAAGCAAGATTAGTTGAATGAGGTTGAGTAAAATTAGTTGATGTGGATGAGGCTAAATATTGCACAATAAAATGCATTATAGAAAAGCCCGGCCCGGCCCGAAAAAAGGTGGGCTACCCGGCCCGGCCCGAAAAAGCCCGCAAGGCCCGCCTTATATGGACGGGCTTGGATCCGTTGATTTACAATGAAGCCCGGCCCGGCCCGGCCCGTGACTATTTAAAAATGTAATTAGGCCCGGCCCGGGCCGGCCCGGGCCCGCAATGAATGGGCCGGGCCCGGCCCGGCCCGGCCCGTTGATGAGGCCTAAGTGAAGTTCTCTTCTTCTTTTTATCAGAAGGTAATCATTCATTGAAAAAGAAGAAGAAGAAAGATTACAACCTTTGAAATCAAATGATAGCGATTCCACCAACCACCCCAGGTCATGTCCAATCCATTGACAATCAATTTGCTAATCATGAGCAACATTGTTGCATTCATGGGGTTGGAAGGAAAGCTCAATACATTGTAGGTGGCCGCCAAAGTTTAATGTCCTCCACGACAGTTCTTTTTTTTAGACTCTTAGCAATGTCTGAAGAATTCCCTATTTTGCAGCTTCTAAGCATTCCCCCTACAACATTACAACTATCAGCAGCAAATTTAAAACCATCTTTAATAACTAAAAGTTTAACAGTAAGTGTTGAATGATCTCCACATGGGGGATGCTAAAGTAGCCATAAGATTACCACCTTCATTTCTGATCACGGTTCTTAAGCCCGGTTGCTACTATTTTCATTCACAACCGCATTAGTGTTTAATCTGCGGATACCATGAGGGAACGAAAAACCAGCTATAAGATCACCTGCTTCATTTCTGATCACATTCGCTAAGATGCGCTTGCCATTATTATTGACAAACTATCTTAGTCTATTTTGATGTCTTGTGTCACGTAGAGGAATGCTAGAAATTACAATAACTTCATATAAGTCAAATAAACTCGAGATTAATAATGGCATGTTCGGCTCTCCGGTGGGTAGGATTAAATCGTCCACCAAGGCTTGGCTACCAGAAGACGACGAGGGCTCCAAACTTTAAAGTCAGGTGGTCTAGGAATCCCCTTATCCGAATAATTGCTACTTGATGCCCTGTCCCCTATTTGAGTAATGGTTCCTTGCTCCACAAGCCCTCTTCCCCTAAATGAACTATACCAAAAGTAGGCTTCTCTGTGACGGAATAAGAAAGCCGTCTCTAATAATATATAATAGCGACGGAATTATTAAGAACGTCTCAAATAATGGTAGAGGCAGTAGTATCCGTCTTAATTGATATAGAGGGTCCCATGAGCATTTGGGAGAAGATTTAGGATTTTAAATCAACTGTGATGTTGAGGAGCGACGGCGTCGTTTTAAGTCACCGGAAGAAGACCACATTCCTGGACAAGGAGACCATGGGACATTTATATGTTTCCCCATTACTTAATACTATAGTTTTCTAATTACCTGATTGTACTGAGTTTGCTTATGTCTTGAATATATCTGGTTTCTTTCTTGTGAATACATGCTAATTTAGGGCACAAAATCCATGATTTGATAGTTCAGTAAAGAAAAGACAGCAAAAGCCATTCTTTAAATTAGCAAGCTGCTGTAGGTGTGTTTCTGATTGACTATAGTTAGTAGGGTGTCATTGGATTGTTCTACGGTTTTTGTTTAAATACATGGTTTTGTATTATTTGATTTATTTTGTTTTTGCAGCTGCAAGACTATACCAAATCAAGTCAAGATGAAATCGAGGTGAAGTTCCAACTGACTAGGGACAACTCTAGAAGCAATGTCGAGGTCATTGACCTACATCTGAGAACAACTCTCAAGCATGGTAGGCATGCTTTTTATAGCTTCATTGTAATTTGCTTCCTCTGTTTTCATCTCATCTATAGACATATGCATATGGTAGATGCTGCCTTGGACGTCCTACATTTGAATTAGGTTATAGCTAAATAGGCATCCAATTTTGATAAGGATTTAACTTGGGCCCTGACCACTTACCCAATTTCAGCTTCAAAATTGCCCACTTACTCCAGTAAGAGATTATTGTGCCCACTTACCCATTTAAAAATAAAAAGACTATTTTAGACAAATTTTCATTATAAAATTAAAAGCATGCCACACACACACACTCTCTCTCTCTCTCTCTCTCTCTCTCTCTCTCTCTCTCTCTCTCTCTCTCTCCTCTTCTTCCCAAGGCCGTCGTCGGAGGCCTGCATACTCGCCACCAGCGCTAGTTCTCTTTCTCCTTCTCTAGATCATCTTGCCTCGCCTCTCTGCCTTCCTCAGAGACCTTATCTTCTGGCAACGGAGCCACCCGGGCTGGGTACGACACCGGGCTTATGGAAGGCCCATCCTTCACGAACCGGGCGTGTTCTCTGGTCTACGGCGAGTCCGGAAAGTCGTGAGGAGGCGCGTGCGACGATGGCGGCGGTTGTGTTTGTGCTGATGATCGCGGAGCCGGGTCCGGGTCGGGTGAGGAGGAGTGTTGTTTGGGTTTGGGAGAGTAGGAGACGGGTTCGATCGGAGAAGGCTGCGGTTTAAGGGGTTCGGGAGGAGAGGGAATCTGATCCGATTGGGAGGTGATTGGGAAGTCCGGCAACATTATCAAGTAGATCCAGCAGCACATCAGCGTGTGGATCAACGTGCACGAGCAGGAGCATATTACCGAGATTTCC
Source organism: Rosa chinensis (assembly GCF_002994745.2). Classification (NCBI taxonomy): domain Eukaryota; kingdom Viridiplantae; phylum Streptophyta; class Magnoliopsida; order Rosales; family Rosaceae; genus Rosa; species Rosa chinensis. The sequence goes on along the minus strand of NC_037091.1, from coordinate 19,123,987 downwards.
GGAGGAGACCCGAAGGGAAGGATCCAAGCGTTCACTCCGGCATAGGAGGCTTTGTTTCTGATCCATGAATGGATTCTGGAGAGTGAGGTCGGCGGCGCCGATGAGGAAGATGAGTACGGCAACAGTGGAGTGGTGGGACACGTGTCTATACAAGGCTTGTGGTGTCGAGAATGCCTGTTGGGAGTTTGCTGGGGAAAGGAGGGAAGATAGTAGAGCAAATGAGAGGAGACAGAGACCCAAATTAGGGTTCTGCCAAGGGATCATAATCCGAATATGTGATTACTGGTTTGCATTGAAAAGTATAAGAAGATATGTAGAAATAAAACAATTATTGGGGTTAATAATACGATTATTGAAGGGTAATAATATGATTATTGGGGAGCACTAATATAATTATTAGGGGCAATAATATGATTATTGGGAGACAATAATATGATTATTTGGGGCCAATAATATGATTATTTGGGGGCAATAATATAATACTGGGTATTATTAGGGGCAATAAATTCAAACGCCGGAATCCGGTCACCAGTCAGGTAGTCGGATTCCTGTGACCGGAAGCCGGAGTCTCCGATCGGCCACTAGTCATCGGAGTCCGGCAAAGTCTCCGATGACTTCTCTCACTAAGTGACAAAGAAGGAGAGGGCAAAATTGTCTAAAAAATAAATAAAAAAGAAAAAACAAATATTTAATTAGACATTAGGGAAATAATCTCTCAGAGTGTTTGGGTAAGTGGGTATTATTAGGGGGCAATAAATTCAGACGCCGGAATCCGGTCACCAGTCCGGTAGTCGGATTCCTGTGACCGGAAGCCGGAGTCTCCGATCGGCCACTAGTCATCGGAGTCCGGCAAAGTCTCCGATGACTTCTCTCACTAAGTGACAAAGAAGGAGAGGGCAAAATTGTCTAAAAACTAAAAAAAAAAAGAAAAAAAAATATTTAATTAGACATTAGGGAAATAATCTCTCAGAGTGTTTGAGTAAGTGGGTATTATTAGGGGGCAATAAATTCAGACGCCGGAATCCGGTCACCAGTCCGGTAGTCGGATTCCTGTGACCGGAAGCCGGAGTCCGCTACCGGAGTCTCCGATCGGCCACTAGTCATCGGAGTCCGGCAAAGTCTCCGATGACTTCTCTCACTAAGTGACAAAGAAGGAGAGGGTAAAATTATCTAAAAAAAAAATAAAAAAAAAAAAAAAATTTAATTAGACATTAGGGAAATAATCTCTCAGAGTGTTTGGGTAAGTGGGCAATCTCTTAAAGTGTTTGGATAAGTGGGCAATTTTCAAGCTAAAATTGAGTAAATGATTATTTCCCCATTTAACTTTGTCTTAAGCATAGCTCAGTCTAATTTTTATTATTTTCACAAGATCATCCCATTTCAATGCACATTCTTGTTTTGTTTGCTAATGACATATTAACATAAGGCTCAGTCTAATTTTTTCATCTGTTTATGTATAGTAAAGAACTTTCTTTGTTGCTTTTGGACGAAACAATGATGTATTTCACTAAATTATTTAAGGTTAGTGTCATTTAATTTTCAATTTATTACAGTAGATGACACTTGATTAGGTGTAAAACTACATTTCATAGCTTCCTTCTTTGTTGAGTCATTTGTAGATAGCAGATGAAAGAGTTGAAGATTGCAGCTAAGGAAAATCAGTACTCATTGAAAAGGGCAGTACTTTTTTCTTTCATTTGGCTTTTGCTGGATCATGATTATTTAGTCCATATAATACGTACTGAAAAAACAAGTATGGAAAATCATTATATACCATGATGGACTAAATAACCAAGTTGACAATCATTATATAACATCGAGATTATTTAGTCCAACTTATTAGTACGTATGGGAAATCATTAAATAACTATGGTACTTATTAGCCATTCTTTAAATTGGCAAGCTGCTGTAGGTGTGTTTCCATAGTACTGAAAAAATAGTAAGTAAAAACCATAGTAAAATAATTATTTGTATTTTATGTATTATGGTATTGTTAATGCTTCAGATTTGGGTGGTAGCCCAAGTCTTTTAACGCTGGTCCGGTGGGCGGACCGCTGCTTGAAGGTATAGATGACTTCGGCTGTCTGCCAAGTGACACACAAAGAGCGTAAGAGGGGAGACCGCGTTAGGCGGTCTTCTCTTCTCCGATGCCTAAGTTAGTCGATGCATATTGGCATAATAACAGTAGGTAAAGCAGTTATTGCGTAATCAATGAGGAGAGAGGGGTTGACCTTTTATATGTGGGGAGGAAGCTGACTTCTCTCATGTTTTCGATGTGGGACTGATATGCTTCAGTTCCCAGCTTCTGGTGCCATCTTGGCGCGGCGCGTCCGAGGTGATCTGAGGGTGAGTCGTGGCTCAGGCAATAGCCTGTTTGGTGGTGTGTCCGTAGGTCACATCGTTGGGGGTAATCGGTACCGCTGGTGGTAGCATGAGCGTGGCTCATTATAGCTAATTATGCTTGGCAAATGCTTATGTAAGTACAAATAAGTATAATTGAATGGGAATATGAAGACGAGGAGATAGAAACGGAGAGACAAAGACCCAATATCGTCTTTCCAAATATCAACTGAAACGAAAATATTTTATTTTAGAAAATAAAACTTACGTGTCAAAATCTTATTGGGTCGTCAGACCATGTCAACACGGTGACATGGTGTTACGGGAGCACTGAAAAATTTCTCATAACGAGAAAACATAGTTTTGAGCTATAACATCAGATTTGGCACATAAATCACGGATATCTTCTTTTTCCAACTTAGAGGCCATGTAATGGATCTTAATCTTACCATTAAAACCTATTGGTTGTATTTTGTCCATAATGATTTGCATTAGTCTTAATGTTGCCACATTAATAAATGGAAAACCTGCTTAACCATGGTGATACATCTACATTAATTAGTTCAGTGACTTCGTTACTAAGAGCCAGGGGCGGCCCTGAGGTAGTGCAAGTGGTGTGGCTGCACTAGGCCTCCAATCTCAGGAGGCCTCAGATCTCAGAATATGTGTATATAACATATATTAACAAAAAATGTCAAACAATTTTATGAAATGCGAAGTAGTCCAGTTGGCCAAGTCATTGTCCATTTTCCACCAATGACCTGTGTTCGATCTGTAGTAATCTCTCTTTTATTTATTTTTTTTCATTTTTTTTCATTTTTTTTTGCTTTTCCTTTTTATATTCTCATGTCTTTTCATTTCTTTTTCAACTAATTTTCCTATCTATTATGTTTTTCATTCTTATATATTATTTTTATTTGCCTTGTTATATTAATTTGACCAAGTTTTTATAATATATTTTTTTATGTTGGAATTAGTAAGGCCTCATTTAGATTTTTGCTCCAGGCCTCCACAACTTCAGGACCGGCCCTGCTAAGAGCCACAAGGTTTTCTAATGTACCATCCAACTCGGCCAACTCTGCATCAATATACTGAATACGGGTATCACGATAGTTCATGCGACCCAAGTGATGAATATGTTATTGTTGTCGAGGTCTGAGATGATTTTGGAGATCAGTAATTCCATCGTAGTCGAGTTTGTTCGTAGTTTACCGCGGCCAATTCATGTGTAGTCATCCTTTCCCTAGCGTTTATCAAGAGCATTAAAAAAATTATTGTTTTTGGGGCATGATGAACTTAATTACATTAAAGAAATCTCGTGATTGGCCATATCCTGAGGAAGACGCCGGAGAAGTTGAGAGTACGTGGTGATTGCATTTCCATCGCCAGTGATAGTCTAATACTATTGTGTAGAAATGAGAAAAAGAAATACAGAGCAAAATGAGAAAATTGTCATTGATTTTTATTTTTTACGACTTTTTACTCCGTGAATAAAACCATCATGTTCATTTTTCCTCAAAAAGGTGTACAAAGTTTTTGCACAAATAAAGAAGAGGTAAAGTGAATGAGGATCACCTTGCCTAGTCATTTAGAATGACAGATTAATTTTCCAAAAGAACCCAACTTCACCCACGAAACTCATCTTTGGGTGCATTAAGAGTTTGCAAAAGCAATGTTATATGTGCATCTGCTTCAATCTCAGTACTTTTGTACACAATTTCATAGCATAGTATATAAGAGATATACAATAAAGCCATGATTTAACTAGCACGAAGGCTCGAGAATCTTTCAAAAGGTGGGCGTTCCACTCTTATGAACTATCCCTCCCAATTACGTAACAACGCTACAATCATGAATTTTATTCTCCATATCGATTGTTGCATCACAACCTACCCCAGAGGCTTTCAATGACGAGCAATGTTACTTAGCTCATTAAATTTGCAAGCAGCTTCTAAATTAGTAATTGCAACTTTGCTTCAGATAACTTTCAGTGAATAAGAGAAACAAATATGGTGAAAGTAAATCTCCGATCACTCTAACTAGTTAGCTTGTGTTATGGAATGAACACATTGCACGATCAACCTTGCCAAATTCTTTGGAATACCCAATTAAGCATCACTCACTCTAAAAACTCTCATTTGACCTTCTTAGTGATATAGGTTGTTTATACCTAACTTTAAGACCATATTATTACAACTGGAATTGAGAGAATTATAGGACTGTCCGACGAAAAAGAATATGGAGATTTGTTCAATCACCGGCTCTATTTGAGTGTTTGTGACGACAAAATGACTTGTAGAAGAGGTTCAAAGAGACCAAGAAAGCCAACATTATGCTTCCCCGCTTTCTTCCCACCTCCATTTTTGTTTGAATTACCGTTACCCAATTTGATTGGAGCACAACCGTAACCCTAAATTGATTTCTTTCTTGACCAATAAACATAGAGATTTCAGATCACTTGTCTCTTCTGCTAATAACCTCAGAACCTCCGTCCTTGCAAGAGATTATGTGATATGTAAGACTTAAAAAAATCATTAATCATTAGCTTCTATCTTAATTTTTATCGGCTCTCATATAATAATTATTTTTTCTTGTAGTTTATTTCTCATAATTTTTATCTTTTTCATACAAATGAAAAATTTTCATTTTCCAATAAATTTACTTATTCTTTTAGGTCAAGCGTTTTACTCCCACGGTAAAGAAAGGTCATATGAACTGCCCGAGATTCATGAAACTTATAGTTATACCGAATTTCGCATTTATTTAGTTCAGCCTAATCAATAAATCAATTATTCGAAATCGAGACCCCAAACCAAACTACTTTATTCGAACCGTACTAAAAATTGTAGAAGAAAAACCAGACCGAACCGGGTTTATTCGTTTCTAAACCGGAAGACCCAACCCGACCCGGCTAAACTAAAAACCCTAGCCCCTCTCTCTCACTCTCACACAGAACAAAACCCTCAAAAGCCTCCTCTCTCTCTCTTTCCTGTCAGGAGAGTTGTCGCCGTTGTTATGGAAAAAGCCGTTGACGAAGCAACGAAGGCCGTCTCGGATTTGGCAATGGAGGGGGAAGGCAGCAAGAGCAAAAAGTAGGTTCCTTTGTTTCCCTTTTTTTGTAATTCAATCAATTTTGGGTTTTTAGAACTGAGAGACGGATTTGCTTTGGGATTTGTGCCGTGGACGCTTTTGCAGTGCGCTGAAGAAGGAGCTGAAGAACAAGCAGAAGGAAGAGGAGAGGCGCCGCAAGGAGGAGGAGAAAGCTAAACAGGTAACCCGATTTTTGGAATTCCGGTTTCGGTGTAGAATGAGGGAGAGTGTTACTAGATTGATCGAGTTTGTTCTGAATGTAGAGTTCTCTATGCTCACATGGACTGTTTTTGGGAATATGGATAGGATAAATGATGTGAATAGTTTAGTTTTTGGTGTGCTGAATACAATGCTAGGCAGCACAACTTGCTTGTTTGTTGCGTGTGGTCATCGGAAAAAAGTTGGGATGAGAGGCGTTTTCGTTTAGGTGTGCTGTGTGATAACCATGAAAGTGAATCGGTGCTAAATAATCATGATATGTTATTCATTGTGGGTTTTGAATCTGGATGCAAGTGAATGATGATGCGTAATGCGGTTGTGTGATGATATGTTAATTAACTATTTGAATTTCCAGGCTGCTGCCACCGCATCACAGCCAAAGAAAAATGCAGCTACTGAAGATGAAGAAATGGACCCGACGGTATGCACAGTTTTTCATCTAATGGTTACTGTTGGTATTTTGATCTTACTCTGCTATAATCCGGACCTTATATTTTGGTTTTGTTCTTTCATTGTTCTTCTTGCAGCAATATTTTGAAAACAGGCTCAAGTATCTTGCTTCAATAGAAAACGCATATCCTCACAAATTCAATGTTACAATGTCTGATCGAATATTTCTGGAGAAGTTTGAAGGCCTAGAAAATGGGGAGCATAAGGAGGATATCACTGTTTCATTGGCAGGTATTAAAAGATAGTAACTTTTATTTTTTATGGGTGTCATTTGTCACTTTCATTCTGTTTGTTAATCTGAATTTTTTTCTTATACAAGGGCGAATCATGAGCAAAAGATCGTCCAGCTCAAAGCTTTTCTTTTATGATTTGCATGCCACTCCTGGTGGTTGGAAGGTCCAAGTTATGGCGGATGCCAGGTATTTATGTGTTCTATATGAAAATCTCCCTTGGGCTGGGAATAGGATTATGACTTTGTAATGGCTGTATGTATATTGGCAATTAGTAAATAACATTTAGTAGGTTGGTCGATAAAGGACTTGTGGCTTGAGTGATACTCATATTTGTTTCTACTTTATTTTTTAACACTGTTAAAATTGGTTATATTTGATTTTTCACCCAAGTTGTTTATCATAAATACAATTCTCTCAGTACATGACAGGAACCGGTTCTTATCAAATTTTCTCATTTCCAACTATGCCGTGAAAAGAAATATCTTGATCTATACGAGTAAAGTTTATGTCTTGTCTATCAGAAGTATAGACCTCATTGTTTTAATGTGTTGTTGGCTGATATTTCACCCAAGTTGTTTATTATAAATACAATTCTCTCTGTACATAACAGGAACGATTCTTATCAAATTTTCTCATATCAGAATTAATCTTTCAACTATGCTGTGAAAAGAAATATCTTGATCTAATCAAGTGAAGTCTAGATCTTGTCTAACAGAAGTATAGACCTCATTGTTTTAAAGTGTTGTTGGCTGCCACTCCCATGGATTCACCTGTGATTGGATGCATCTATTTTGTTCTTTGGCATAATCTTTTCTGTACATCAGTACTCCTTGTGTCCTGTGTCCTGTGTTCAGTTTTTTTTTTTTCCCTTTCAATATCATAGTTACTAAACATGTATTTATTTATTTTTTATGCAGGAAATCGGAGTTGGATGAATCTGAATTTTCTAGGTTCCACTCCAGTGTTAAGCGTGGTGATCTTGTTGGTGTTAGTGGGTTTCCAGGTTTGTGATAACTGTTAATTTGCTGAAGAATGTATAATTTTATTTAAGTTTTGAGTTTAGAATTGCTATGCAGATTTCTTTGGGACCTGGACAGAAAGGATTAGTCACATCTTCATTTTTTTTTTCACTTATAGGGAAAACTAAGAGGGGGGAGCTTAGTATTTTCCCAAGATCATTCACAGTGCTATCACATTGCTTGCATATGATGCCAAGGCAGAAAGCTGGGCCTGTCTCTGATAATGCCAATTTGAAGGTGAGGACTGTTTATTTTGTGATGATTTAGGAAGCTGTGAAAAGTTAGTTTTGAATATAGTGAAAATATAGGGTAGATTACACTTTAAAAAAATAAAAATAAAGGTGAAATGAGAGTAATGCGGTGATGAGGTTAGATACTTTTGTTGGTACTCTGAAAGATGACACTGTACAATTCTGCAGAAAACTGATGTATGGGTCCCAGGAAGTCCCAGAAATCCTGAAACATACATTCTGAAAGATCAGGTATTGATTGACAAAAATCTTGAACCTTTTGTTTTTCTGCAGTAGTGTTAACAGTAAGATTACAGTTCTGCAAGTTCAAATTTTAGTCGGTTATTATTTTTATTATTGTTACTTGTTAACTTGTCTTTTTTTTTTTCTTTTCTTTTTTTCTCTTCTAGGAAACTCGTTATCGACAACGTTACCTGGATTTAATGTTGGCTAGCGAGGTTCGACAAATATTCAAGACCAGATCCAAGATCATCAAGTACATCAGGAGGTATTTTGATGAACGCGATTTCTTGGAGGTAAGTTTCATCAGCCTGCTTCTTGAGTTCCCTGTGTTCGCATGGCAAATTCTTGATAGCACCTCACCTTGGGGTTGTCTTATTTGAATGTCATGTTGTTCTTACTCCCACCCCCAGGTTGAGACTCCAATGATGAACATGATTGCTGGTGGTGCGGCTGCCCGTCCGTTTGTCACTTATCATAATGATCTTAACATGAAGCTTTTCATGCGGATTGCACCCGAACTCTATCTCAAGCAGCTAGTTGTTGGTGGACTGGACCGTGTATATGAGATTGGAAAGCAATTCAGAAATGAGGGTATTGATTTGACACATAATCCTGAGTTCACCACATGTGAATTTTACATGGCCTATGCTGATTACAATGACGTGATGACGATGACCGAGGAAATGTTGAGTGGTGAGTTTTGATTGATCCATGTCTGAAGTTGTGCTTCCCTGCATTTTCCCATGTCCTTGAAGCCGCTTGGTTATTTCTTTTTCTGATATATTGAATTGAAAACAGGGATGGTCAAGGAAATTACCGGAGGGTACAAAGTTAAGTACCATTCAAATGGGCTTGATAAGGATCCTATTGAGATTGACTTCACTCCCCCTTTTCGAAGGATCGACATGGTTGAAGAACTAAACAAGATTGCAGGTCTCAACATTAATCCCAAGGATCTTTCCAGTGAGGAAGTTAACAGTTATCTTAAAGAGGCGTGCAAGAAGTTTGATGTCAAATGTTCTCCTCCTGAAACAACAGCTCGTTTGTTGGACAAGGTAAATGATTTTTTTTATCCTCCTGAATTTTCATTTGTACATTTGTTATGTAGTTTTGTGATATATAGATGGCTTTTTTTCCATCCAAAAAGAACAAGAGAATTTATAATGGTTAGAAAAAAGAAGCTAGTTCGGGTTTGGTGATTATGGTTTTGAAAATTGACTTGTGCATCAAAATTTATGTATATTCTTGCAGCTTGTGGGCCACTTTTTAGAGGAGACGTGTGTAAATCCAGCTTTCATTATCAACCATCCAGAGATAATGAGTCCGTTAGCCAAGTGGCATAGATCAAAGCCTGGCTTGACTGAACGGTTCGAGTTGTTTATCAATAAACATGAAGTATGCTTTACTAACTTGAAGACTTCAGTTAACTATTTATTCATTTGGCATTTTTTTCCCTTTCATTACACGTCTTAAAAATTAATGTTACTGCTCAGGTTTGCAATGCATACACTGAATTGAATGATCCTGTGGTACAACGCCAACGGTTTGCTGGTCAACTCAAGGTAGACTTAAACTGTTAAAATGTGGTATCTTGTAAGAAATTATTTGATGATCTTTTTCCTGAAGTTATGTCTTCTGAGTTTCAGGATCGACAGTCCGGTGATGATGAAGCAATGGCTTTGGATGAAACATTTTGTACCGCTCTTGAGTATGGGTTACCTCCTACTGGTGGCTGGGGTTTGGGTGTTGACCGCCTATGTATGTTGTTAACTGACTCACAGAATATTAAAGAAGTGCTTCTCTTCCCAGCCATGAAACCACAAGATGATCAACCTCCTGCAAAACCAACAACTGCAGGTGCTTAGGTGTTGGGAGTACTGGTTTTGCTACAGTCAGTCTTCTTTTTGTGCTTTTGATTAGACTTGGAAGTTGTGGGCATGTTGATGCCTGGGCGTACTTTTCTTACTACCATTTCCAAGTTATTGCTAGAATGCCCGATATTTAACTTATTTTTTGATGAACACCTAAAAATGTATTATTGCAGTAGATACTACAATCTCGATCATTTGTGAATGACAAAGTAATTACCTAAAGTTTGGAATCTTGGAATTGCTTTCAATTCTATTCTGTTAAATGCTGATTGCATATTGAAGTAAAAGAAACGATGTTGAACTGTTTTTTGTTTTTGTTTTCTGGACTCCGAGATAATGTCACAAAAACACAGACCACGAATAAATAACTAGGAACCGACTCAGGTTAAACTAGAAAATAAGAGGAGAGTGAGAGCGACAGGTTGAATTTGGGACCATAATCCAATGTGTGTTCCCCAAGATATTGGTCAATGGGAATTTGGAGTCACCCTAATAATACTGTTTTCTCGCAGCAGCCTTTTTAGACTTGGAATGATAATGTCAAACTAGTTCTACTTCATTCCAAAAAATATTAGGAAACAAAACTCGGCTTTCCCAGCAAACTGGGTGATCTTGTGTGCTGTGGATTTTTAACATTCTTCCCTCTTGATTTTCAACTTGATTTGAAGGGCGAGTTCGTCCAGGAAGACGATGCTGAATCATAAAAAGATCCGAAATGCCCAGCAGTCTCATAGAAAAGGTTTGTCTCTTGTCTTCATGTAAAGGTTTCTTATTTTTATACATATAGGTTCAATCAGAATTCAATTGGTTGTAGGAATTCCACCCTTTACATAAAAACTGAAATCCTGTTTCTGCAAGGAATAGCTTCAGATACTTACATATATACTTGTTCCTTATTAATTTTCATTAGTTGTAAGAATTACGCTTTCTTTTTTCCTTTAAGAATGGCCGTGTCTGAGCAAGACAGTGTTTTCGACAAGCTTGCATACCTTTCTCTGGTCTCCAGGATTTGCATAGAGCTTGAAAATCATGATGGGGGTCTTGGAGACAAAGTCTTGGCAAAGTTGATAGCCGACATGGGACGAAACTGTGAGGCAGTGGACGAGTTCCATAAAGAGTTGAAGCAAAACGGTATTGACCTGCCTGAAAATGTCATGTCTATTTTGTTAGCAATTATTCACTCTGTTCTTCCTCCTACAAAGGTTTCTGAGAAGAACAAAATCCCAGACATGGCAATTAACAATAGCATGCAAAGGCATCGAGATGATAAAAGAGGTCAAAGTGAGCTTAGGCGTAGAAGGAGGCATAGAAATTCACAGCAGAATAGGAACTTGCCAATATACAAGTTGAAGAATGAGCTTATTCAAGCTGTGCATGAAAATCAGGTTCTTGTTGTCATCGGTGAGACTGGTTCGGGCAAGACAACTCAGGTAACACAGTATCTTGCTGAAGCAGGTTACACCACAAAGGGCAAGATTGGATGTACTCAACCCCGTAGAGTTGCGGTGACGTCTGTGGCCAAGAGGGTTGCTGAAGAATTTGGTTGTGGATTAGGGGAGGAAGTGGGGTATGCTATTCGTTTTGAAGATTGTACTGGACCAGAAACTGTGATCAAGTACATAACTGATGGGATGCTCTTTAGGGAAATTTTGGTTGATAATGATCTTTCTCAGTACTCTGTGATCATGCTTGATGAAGCTCATGAAAGAACAATCTACACTGATGTCCTCTTTGGATTGCTGAAGCAACTAGTTAAACGACGTCCTGATCTTCGCTTGATTGTCACCTCTGCCACATTGGATGCTGAGAAGTTTTCGGCTTATTTCTTTGACTGTAAGATATTTACTGTTCCTGGTAGAACTTATCCTGTAGAATTGTTCTACTTGAATCAGCCCGAAAGGGATTACTTGGATTCAGCTCTATTAACTGTTGTGCAGATTCACTTGACTGAACCTGAGGGTGACATACTTCTCTTCTTGACTGGTGAGGAGGAGATTGAATCTGCCTGTCAGTCTCTGAATGAGAAGATGAAAGAATATGGCAAAGGCGTTCCAGAATTGATCATTCTACCGGCTTATGGTGCCCAACCTAGTGAAGAACAGGCAAAGATATTTAAGCCTACTCCTCCAGGGAAGAGAAAAGTGGTGGTGGCTACCAACATTGCTGAAGCTTCTTTAACCATTGATGGGATATTTTATGTCATTGATTCAGGGTATGCAAAGCAAAATGTGTATAATCCGAAGAAAGGGATTGATATGCTGACTGTAACTCCAATTTCACAAGCATCAGCCAAGCAACGAGCTGGACGTGCTGGGCGGACAGGACCAGGCAACTGTTACCGCCTTTACACTGAGGCTGCATTTAAGAATGAGATGTCGCCTACTACAGTTCCAGAAATCCAGAGAACAAATCTTGTATATACCACGCTTATGATGAAAGCAATGGGGATAAACGAGGTTCTATCTTTTGACTTCATGGATCCACCGCCTTCCCAAGCGCTTATTTCTGCTTCTAAACAACTGCAAAATCTAGGAGCATTGGATGCAGAGGGGTCGGTGACAAAATTGGGTAGTAGAATGGCAGTGTTGCCTCTAGATCCACCTTTGTCGAAGATGCTGCTTGCCAGTGTGAACCTTGGATGCAGTGAGGAGATTTTGACCATCATTGCAATGGTTGAGGCTGGCAATATCTTCTACAGGCCTAGAGGAAAACAAGCTGAAGCTGATCAGAAAAGGGCCAGGTTCTTACAACCTGAGGGAGACCATCTGACTTTACTTGCTGTTTATGAGGCATGGAAAGCTAAGAATTTCTCTGTACCCTGGTGTTCTGAGAACTTTGTCCAGTTTCGGTCACTGAGCAAGGCTCGGGATATCAGGAGACAGCTTCTTACTGTCATGGACAAGCATGAATTAGAGGTTGTAAGTGCAGGAAGAGATCGCACAATGATCAGAAAGGCGATTGTAGCTGGATTCTTCTTCCAAGTAGCTAAAAGGGATCCACACGAGGGTTATAGAACCTTTGTTGATAATCAGCTAGTTTTTATCCACCCGAGCAGTGTTCTTTTCCGGAGACAACCAGATTGGGTCATCTACAATGAGCTGGTGATGACCACAAAGGAGTACATGCGCGAGATCAGTGTAATAGAATCTAAATGGCTCATGGAACTGGTGCCGGGATTTTTTAAGGTAACAATTCCTTCAAGGATGAGCAAGCGGAAACGTCAAGAAATTGAACCATTTAGTAGACAGTGTGCTTCGTATGTGTAGATCTGAAGTTGTAAATAGTACTCTTGTTGGCAAAGCATGTAGATATTGTTGTCAAAACTTTGTATTCAGGTATGGATGCCGTAGCTATGATTTAACTATTTCCGCCAAGTACAGACACTATTTGTTCCATGTTTAATTTTCGAATGCGAATCATTTGTCAGTTTAATCATGTTTACTGTCTTATACTGGCGATGCTGTTCTTTTTTTTTTTTTTTTTATCCAATTGTCAAATGACTATGAATTTAGGTGGCTTAGGAGTTCAATGTTATGCATGAAAATGTTTGCAATGACCATTTTGATGCATGGGGAGAGAAAGAGCCATAGTTAATTTCTGTCAGCAATACGTAATGAAGTCTTCATGCATCATTGTTGAGATAATGGCCTTATTAAGAGTTTAGACCAACTGCTTGTTCAGCTGGCTAGCATTGTTTAGTAAAGCTTCCAGATAGTTTAAGGCAGCTGGTTAGTCAGCAATAATTTCTCCAGTGAATATTATACAGATAAGATCTGAAACAACTTGTTTTTGGTCTAAGAGTATTGTATATTTGTTAGTTTAGTTTTGATCTCGACTTTCTTGTCAAAAAAATAAATAGAATGTATCCCCAGGCACATGCATTCTGATCCTTCAAGAGGCATGTATATGAGTTTTATATGTTTGCAGTTTTGCACTCGGTGACGTGCATGACACTCATCATCCTTTTCATTTTTTTATTTTTTATAGTTTCAGATGATCGAATTTGTAATAATCAAGTTCCATAATTATGTAATAACAATATCTGAAAGAGAGTGAAATAAACGTGATCTGAAGTTGAGGATTATAAAAAATCTATAACAGCAAACACAAGTCATATAAAAGTAGTTCATCGTTAGCTCTTTCTTTGTAAGTGTCTTAATTTGCTGCAGAGTACGTTTACTTTACCCTCTGAAAGGTAGGGAAGACTAGGCTATTAGCATCAAGGAGATCAAGGAGTGTGCACGGAACTGTAAGATTTCATGTTTCTACAAAATTCTAGCAACTTAACATAATCCATGTTTGACAAGAGAATGTAATCCATGTTTGACAAGAGAATGTTATATAATTAGTACCCTTTATTTTTTTGTGCCTTCTTCTTAATTTGCATGCATACTCCGGTATACTTTCAGCTTAGTTCTGCATAAGAAATCATTTTCTTAAAAGGATTCATATACACGGTTCTCAATTTTGACAATTCTCACACTCATCCAAGTTTTGATACCACTCGGCTACTGTGGGATTTACCAAATCAGTCTTCTTGTTGGCCTGAAGTATATTTCATTGCCTTTAAAAAGACAACCAGTTCACTACCACTAACCTCAACGATGCTGGTCGTAGAGTATCTATCAAAGAAAGTTTCGTTGAAGAGGAACATGCCAAGGGATTTGCCCTAGGACAACCTCATCAATCCAAAAAAAAAAATGGAACGTTGGATATTCACAACGCCGGATTACGACGACTTTCGAACTACATGTATCATCAACGACAAGGTATGCTCGGTAATAATTGATAATGGTCTACGAGAGAACTTTGTAGCAAACAAAGTTGTGGATTATTTTCAATTACCGACAGTGAAGCTGAGTGATCCATACTGGATTCCATTTGGAGAGGATGAATATGCACAAGTAACAGAGGTTTGTAAAGTTCTTGTCTCTATGGGAAAATTTTACAAAGAAGAGATTACTTGTCATGTGATTGATATGGACGACACTAATATGCTTTTTGGAAGACCATGGCATGATAGCGTCAAAGGTGGTTATTGCAATGACAACACATATTTATTTAGATGGGAGTCGCGCAAAATTAAAATCCAGCCTGGAAGGAAGAACATCAAGAATGACTATCATGAGGTGTGTGAAAAGGAACATGAAGAAGCCACTTTGAAGATTGAAGAGAAACTCATTAAGGACAAGGAAGCTAATTCATTCATCACATCGATATCCATGTCATGCATGCCTAATTGTGTTCAAGATCAACCCAAGGAGAAGTCAATGCCCATTCCTTTTCAAGTGGAGGAGTTCAAGTTTCAAGATGCTTATTCTAAACTTGTCTACGGTATTGGATTCATGGTGATACCTTTTAATTTTGAGAATATTGAAGTTGATGGCTTATCATGTTTTATTCCTACTAATGATTGAGTTGCATACAAGAGGAACTTGAGTTCGAGTTCTTATCAAGTGGAGGAGACTGATGTAGGACTAGATTTTAGCCAATTTCAACCAAAAATCTCGAAAAGAAAGAAGCGTCTTCACATTAAGAAGAATAATTTGACTATTGGAAATTGGTATTCAAATAGGCTTCTTAATGATGGAATTAATCATAAATTACTCTTTTGGATATATCGGGATTCTCGAGCAAAATCTTGATTGGGATTCCAAGCGTAATATTCTTTAGTATCTAGGATTTTATTTCTGATTTTTATTTAATGAGGTTTAATTAGGTTTTCTAGTTTTAGTCTATAATAAATTATTCTTTTCATTTTCTAGTTGTATTAGGTTTATGCTATGTGCCCTACATATAAGGCACATCTTATATTGTAATTTTAATTCAAGTTATCAATAAAAATCCAAATATTAGAGAAGTTTCTCTATCTTTCTTACGGCTGTGTCCGTAATTGCTAGTGGATTCTAGCTTATCTCATATGGCTTTCGATGCTTGATGGAGCCTCTTACTATCGTGTTTACGCTTCCAGCATCATTTGGTATCAGAGTAGGTATCGCCCGCTTCTTAGCAGACGACGATCCAAGGGAGATGATAGCGTCAAAGGTGGTTATTGCAATGACAACACATATTTATTTAGATGGGAGTCGCGCAAAATTAAAATCAAGCCTGGAAGGAAGAACATCAAGAATGACCATCATGAGGTGTGTGAAAAGGAACATGAAGAAGGCACTTTGAAGATTGAAGAGAAACTCATTAAGGACAAGGAAGCTGATTCATTCATCACATCGATATCCATGTCATGCATGCCTAATTGTGTTCAAGATCAACCCAAGGAGAAGTCAATGCCCATTCCTTTTCAAGTGGAGGAGTTCAAGTTTCAAGATGCTTATTCTAAACTTGTCTACGGTATTGAATTCATGGTGATACCTTTTAATTTTGAGAATATTGAAGTTGATGGCTTATCATGTTTTATTCCTACTAATGATCGAGTTGCATACAAGAGGAACTCGAGGTCGAGTTCTTATCAAGTGGAGGAGACTGATGTAGGACTAGATTTTAGCCAACACTACTAGAAATCTGTTCATAGACATCGCATGTTTTAAATCGGTCAGACTTGCCCACGATGTAAAAAAGTAATCTAACATCGTTTTACGAAAATACCGATTTAAATGTATATCATTAACATCGGTTCTTAAAATGACCGGTGTTAAAAGTTTTGTTTGAAAATTTGCGGGAACCTATTTTTGCAAAAAGCGCTAAGTCTTTAAGTGAAATGAGGAAGCGGGGACTAAAACTCAAAATTTTCACACTAAGAAAAAAAATTGCACCCGACCCCAAAACTGAAACACAAACCCTAAGCTCCGTCCTCAACCCAAACTCGAGCTCCTCCTAAAATCGAGCTCCTCTTCCCCATCACAATTGACCCTCCTCCATTCTCAGGCGGAATTGAAGCGTCGAGATCCCGACCTCGATCTAAAATTGAAGTAACAGCTCTGAATCCTGAGCTCGGCCTCGATCTGAGATTGGCAGAGTTGAAGAAATTAAAGAAGAATGGTTCTTTCCTCTCAAGCCCCACCGAAGTCGGGGTTGGAGCCCTAAACCCGAACACAGCAACCCAGCTGCACTCAACTGCACCGTTTCTGACTCTCTCCATGACTCCGTGTCTTCGTCTCCGCCGTTTCTGACTCTCCGTCTCCGCCTCTCCGGTCTCCCATCTCCGAGTCTCCGTCTCCGAGCTCCAGGTATCTCTCTCTCCCAGTCTCCCTCTCCGTCTTCTTCTACTCCTCTTCCTCTTCTTCTTCTCTTCTTATCTTCTTCTTCTTAATCTGATTGAATCATAAATCACCCATTTGAAATTGAAATTGAATGGTTACCTTGAGTTTGAACGTACTGTTGATTTTGTTATGCTTTTGAGATTGGACGGTCTGGAGGTTGAAATGTTTTTCTTGGCGATTTGGTGATTGAGGATTTGGCAAGCATGGCAGAAGTACATTGATATTGTTAGTGAGCTATATCGATCCTACTTGGACTGATGGTTTGATTGTGGTGAGTGGTCTCGCTAGTCCTTGTTGTTTTCGATGTTTCTCTGTATTAGTACAGTGGTGTAGTTACTTACTTTCTGTTTGGTTTTCTTGTCGGATTATTTGTTTTGTATTGCTAGAAGAGCAAAGGTGGAGATGGTAGCTCGATTGGTAATGATTCAAAAAGATCAATGGGACCGGTTTTCAGCACTTCTGTTTATGAGGAGGGATCTGAAAATGATTTGTAAGCTTCTTCACTACTGCTAACTATGGGAGGTTTGATATATTAGGAGTTCATTGTTATATCTACATGGTTTTTGATGCTTTAAGTTCTGCTGAAACTGTCATAATCATGTTCAGCATTTTTTGTATGCTTGAGTTAGCTTTTTTGTTGTTTAATTTATCAGCTCAGTTTGCGAACTAGAAGTGGAGATTACTTGTATCTTGGAATAGTGATTGTGGTGGTCTTGTGTCTTGTCTGTGAACACTATAAGTTGCACAATTGGAAGGCTGATTGAGTACTTGGTACTAATTATGTGAAGTTTTATACACGATCTGACCTTGCTCTTTGTGTATAAAAAAAGATTCACGTACAATGTAAATTTGAACTTGCTATGCTATGTCTAATGTGAATTTAGTTCAACTTCTATTGTTCATAATACTCCAACTCCTGAAGAGGTATATTCGACATTTGTTCTATCCTCCTTTTTATTATGTCCAAAAATATGTGGAGGAGATGGACTACAATCATTTCTGACTACTTTTGGAACTGCTACGGTTCTTATGGAAGACAATGGTGAAGAATTTGGTCATCTTGGGAGGAACAGACCTTCACTGAGGTTGCAAGAATAGAGGCATGGAATCAGATTTCTTGCATTTTAAACATACAGTGTTCTCTAACTAGCTGAACAGGTATATGCTTAAATGAGTTTGATTCACTTAGTTCTATAGAATGGTTTGGTCTGATAATATACGTGTACGTTACAAATATGGGGACATTTGAAAGCATATTAAATTCTTCTGTTTCTTTGTTAGCCAGACAAAACCTTGTCTGATGCAACTTATATGTTTAAAACATTTTCAGAAAATAATTATAAGCTGGAAGTCTTCGAGCAAGCAAGATTGGTAAATGAGAAGAAACTTGATTTGGGACCAAGTTTGTGGTACTCAACAAGAGAAGATCAGCAAATACTGAACCCCTTGCATTCAAATCCAAACATCAGTAACTACAGTTGCACTATGCATACTGTGCAGTAGACGACAGATATCTTCAAATAATTTCAGAAGGCTGAGGGATGATGAGTGCAGTTTATGTGAATTTGTGCCTCTTTTGGGGAACATGGTGTCCGTTGAATCACTGCAGTTATGTTTTGTCATGAAAACCAAAGAGGTATATAGGCGTTGAGTTTCAAGATACAGTTATCATGAATTTTAATCTTTAATTCGAGAGTCCAAGATTGATTGTCTTATTTAATTCAGGCCATAGGTAACAATATCTTATTGTATTTGGTATGTGTTCATATTCTTGCAGTACTCCAGAAGGATTAATGATATATTGTGAAGATCAAGTAAGGTTTCTCAAGGGGTGTGCACTAAGAGATGTGCGTAGACAGACCTGAATCATCATCTGTTAGTTGCCTAGCTTGTCGAAGAGGAAGGTTGGGGAGCCCAATAAGGAGGAAAATGTAACTCTTGGACCTGAGGTGGAGAGAACTTTTTTGGAGTTGATACTCATATTTATGCATCCACTCTTTGAGTGATCCCTTCATTTTTGTGATGGACTTGCAAATGCTACCAAGCATGCTTGCAGCACAGTATGTATCTACATGGTGCAAGATGCTTGCATATAGAGCTCAGGGCTGCTAGTCCAGGTGCTGAATCAGCAATGCGAGCACTTGATCTTGCTGACATGCCCAATTTCCACCAACTGTAGCCACTGAAAGCTTGGCGGGCACTCTGGGACATATATAGAAGGTTGACATTTCTCAAATGTGAGGTTTCAGATGTTGCTCTCATTTCTCGTACATTTGGGTTTGGTTGGAGGTGAAACCAATTCTGTCTCAAAGTTGCAAAGACAGGCAAGGCCCAGACTGGTCCAAGATTTCTCACATCCCAAACATCAAAATTGATCGCAAAATTGTACAAAAAGATGGAGTCTGGATTTGATCGCCCATCTGATTTCTTGGGTACGTACCAATCATTTTCTTTCTTCTTTTATCTGTTAATTTCCAATTATCAAAATTGATCCACTGCATGCAGAATTTGATTATTAAGTCTCTCTTTTGACTGTCCAAAGATGATGATGATCTAACTCTAGCTTGAGATCAAACCAGAGCAGTCCCTTGGCCAAGCCAACCAAGGCAACTGCGTTGAGTCTCTAGCTTTAGGAAGGCCTAAATGAAAAGGAAAATAACAAAACCTGAAGAAGCTTACAGCTTTAGTTTTGCAGTAGTAAAAAGATTCACCAATTTAGTCCATAATGTAAATTTGCCCTTGCTCTGCTCTAATTTAAATTTAGTAAACAATGTATTTTATTTTAACAAAGCCTGACATTTCTGATCTTTGCTGCTCTTGTAGTCTCAGCCTCTACTTTCAAATGCTAATTAATATTTATTTGTGTTTGTTTTTATGTTCTGTTTTCTCTATTCAAAACTCAATGGATTGATAGATCTTAAATTGATGCTCTCACCCAATCTATATCTCCTAGTCTCAGTTTCTACTCATTACTAAGTTAGGAAGGCACCTTCAAAATTTAGCCTTAGAACTCATTTTGCATTGGGTAAGGCCAATGATCAAACAAACTGTATATCAAGGCCAGGACTAAAATTGATAGCTGAGTAAGTTATCATCACTTAGTATATGAAATTTAGTTACATGGATTGAATTGCAAAACGGCTAATCTTCTCACTACACTTCAATCAATTATGAATGACTAATACATATTCTTGCTAAACTTATTATATTAGGCACAGAAGAAATTGATTGCAATGAAACAGTGGAACTGCAGAAATGATCCAAAAGTCTCATTTGAGTTCTCGTTCAAGACTTTCGTGTCATGCTGACCTCAGTATAGTATGGCAGATTGAAGACTTTGTGCAACTCCGTTTAATGTGTTTGGGAATTTCATATTCTCACCCAGTCATATCACCCTCCAGGATATCATCACTCCTCTTCTTTTTTATACCGCAGCTCCTTAAAAGGTAAATTAGTTTGTTTCAACATGTAATTTTGCAGTTGAACTAAATCTTTTTCTATGTTAGATTTGATATCTGATTTTCTTATCTCAGCGGCTCCAGATTTTCAAGGAATATTGGAAAGGTGGAAGCCTGGAATCTCATTGGATGTGACCTCTTTGCTGTAGGCCAAATTGAGGTCTCTTTCTTGTCACTCAGTTCATTATGTTTAGGATTTGACATCCTTAATTAAGAAACTTCGACTCAATTCGTCAATCACTTCTATTGTTCGTAATACTCTAGCTTCTGGAGAGGTATATTTGACATTTATTTAGTCCTCCTTTTGGAGTTATATATATATATATATATATATATATATATATATATATGCATGCTAAGTACTTTAGTGGTATTCTGTCTACAACGAGTGGTCTGAGTAGTTGCTATGTGCTTGAATGAGTTTGCTTCACTTAATTTTATATAACGGCTAGGTCCACTTAGCTAAATTTTCTGCTAAGTTTAGGGGGAATGTGAAAGAATGCTAAATCTCTATTATGTGAAGTTTTATACACGATCTGATCTTGCTCTTTGTGTATAATTTTATGTGAAGTTTCACTATCTAGTGTTTGTTATTTATATCATCACTATTTATTATCTTGTTACGTATTTTGGCAGAGAAAGGGGTGCCTAACTTCTATGCTCTATGCATTGCAAAACAATGACTATATAGACAAGGAGGTGGGTGTTGGTGCATATTGTTTCTCGTTTATAATGTTTACATGGTTGTAACTTATGTATAAAATCCTTCTTTGTTTTCTCTCGTATCTTCCCAATTAGATTACTTATCGTGATGAGCGAGGGGTGAGGCATCATGCATCTTAATTGGAGTGGAAATTTTTAGTATTTTCTGTGCAGATTTAGAACTGTTTTAGTATTATCGAGACTATCTTTGCATAATACTGATTTGAATATTGATGTGCATTTGCATTTGCATTTGGTTCTCTTGGGTTTTGTACAGATTAGCTTGGTAGAAATGCCAAAGCGTAGCAAGAAAAAGTTGATGGCTTTGACCACTAATGTGATGAGAGATGATAGTGATAAGGTAAAGTGGTCATGCTTATTCTCACTTGGTATTCCGATGTGAATTATGTGTATTGAGATTCACTGCCTTTTTAGTACCTTTTAAGCTTAGTCATGTCGGTCTTTCTTTTTGTTGAGTTTAGTAAATACCAGAAATCACTGTCATTAGGTTTATGTTGCACTGTGAAACTGACTTTGTCATTCTCTTGCAGGGCCTTGGATTACAGTAAGTTATGAAATATTTGGTTGCCAAATATGAAGAGCTAGGGTGTGAAGTGAAATGGATGGGCAAGCCTGATAAGGTGATCTAGTCACATTGGTCTGGTTACCGCTGTTAACTTCACTTCATGTGAACCTTTAGCTTAATACATATTTCTCTTGCACTTGACTACTAAGATGAATTTTGAGCAAGGCTACTTTTTGCTTTGAAGCAAACTTTGGTGTAGAAATTTTGAAGATTGTTGCTCATATGTTTCTAGGCTATCCTTTGTAGGTTTTGGGGTTTTCTTTTGTGACATATGTTCAATCATGAATTTGGAAAGAAAATTAATGGAAAGCCCCAATTTTTGGATGATTATGAAATGCATTTCTTTTCCTAGCAGCAGCTAGATGCAAACTTAGCTCATCACGCTTGTCAAAATGAAGTGAAGGATATAAAAGCATAATAAAACAGTAATGCCAAGGAAAACGAAGTCACTTGAGAGATTAGAAATCAGTATCAAAATGAAAATCGATGTCTTATGATTATTAATATATCGAGTTGTGTCCGCAGAATCGATGTACTCAAAACTAGTGCACATCGATTTTACAAAACAAAAGCGATGTCTACAATGAAACAACACATCGGTTCTAGAAAAAGCAAGCGATGTACATAAAACCATTGAACATCGTTTTGCTTAAATGAAAACGATGTGCTGTGTTAAATGAAACATCAGTCCTTAAAAAAAAACCGATGACGCCTAAAGATACAGACATCGTTCTTAAGAAAATAATGTGTCAAGCTACATGTAAAAATGCCCACGAACAAACAATACTCATGACAACTGATGTCTACAAGTGTACTGGACATCGCTTCTGGAATAGAAATCGATGCAAATGTTCACGTATGTATTGTTCGACATATACTTTATTAAGCATAAAATGTGAAAATATGAAGAATTAGACATACCTAACATACAAAAATATGATGATTATAACGATTATACATCGATTTGTTTTTTAGAATCGATGTTGGTTGTTGTCTGGGACATCGGTTGAAAACGCGCTTATATTGATGTCTATACTTTTCACTACACCCACTAAGACATCGGTCGAAAATTAGTTTAACATCGGTCCAGAACCGATGTCTATGAACAAAATTGTAGTAGTGCAATTTCAACCAAAAATCTCGAAAAGAAAGAAGCGTCTTCACATTAAGAAGAATAATTTGAATATTGGAAATTGGTATTCAAATAGGCTTCTTAATGATGGAATTAATCATAAATTACTCTTTTGGATATATCGGGATTCTCGAGCAAAATCTTGATTGGGATTCCAAGCGTAATATTCTTTAGTATCTAGGATTTTATTTCTGATTTTTATTTAATGAGGTTTAATTAGGTTTTTTAGTTTTAGTCTATAATAAATTATTCTTTTTGTTTTCTAGTTGTATTAGGTTTATGCTATGTGCCCTACATATAAGGCAAATCTTATATTGTAATTTTAATTCAAGTTATCAATAAAAATCCAAATATTAGAGAAGTTTCTCTATCTTTCTTACGGCTGTGTCCGTAATTGCTAGTGGATTCTAGCTCATCTCATATGGCTTTCGACGCTTGACAAAGCCTTTTACTATCGTGTTCACGCTTCCCGCATCATTAGTCTAATTAGGTTTGCTCGAGAATCCTGATATATCCAAAAGAATAATTTATGATTAATTCTATCATTAAGAAGCCTATTTGAATACCAATTTTCAATATTCAAATTATTCTTTTTAATGTGAAGATGCTTCTTTCTTTTCGAGATTTTTGGTTGAAATTCGCTAAAATCTCGTCCTACATTAGTCTCCTCCACTTGATAAGAACTCGACCTCGAGTTCCTCTTGTATGCAGCTCGATCATTAGTAGGAATAAAACATGATAAGCCATCAACTTCAATATTCTCGAAATTAAAAGGTATCACCATGAATCCAATACCGTAGACAAGTTTAGAATAAGCATCTTGAAACTTGAACTCCTCCACTTGAAAAGGAATGGTCATTGACTTCTCCTTGGGTTGATCTTGAACACAATTTGGTGTGCAGGACATGGATATCGATGTGATGAATGAATCAGCTTCCTTGTCCTTAATGAGTTTCTCTTCAATCTTTAAAGTGGCTTCTTCGTGTTCCTTTTCACACACCTCAGGATGGTCATTCTTGATGTTCTTCCTTCCAGGCTTGATTTTAATTTTGCGCGACTCCCACCTAAATAAATATGTGTTGTCTTTGCAATAACCACCATTGACGCTATCATGCCATGGTCTTCCAAAAAGCACATTAGTGTCGTCCATATCAATCACATGACAAGTAATCTCTTGTTTATAAAATTTTCCCATAGAGACAAGAACTTTACAAACCTCTGTTACTGGTGCATATTCATCCTCTCCAAATGGAATCCAGTATGGATCACTCAGCTTCACTGTTGGTAATTGAAAATAATCCACAACTTTGTTTGCTATAAAGTTCTCTCATAGTCCATTGTCAATTATTACAGAGCATACCTTGTCTTTGATGACACATGTAGTTCGGAAGTCGTTGTAATCCGGCGGTGTGAATATCCAACGTTCCATGTTTTTTTTTGGATTGATGAGGTTGTCCTAGGGCAAATCCGTTGGCATGTTCCTCTTCAACGAAACTTTCTTTGATAGATGCTCTACGACCAGCGTCGTTGAGGTTAGTGGTAGTGAAATTCTCCCTTGGATCGTCGTCTGCTAAGGAGCGGGCGATACCCGCTCTGATACCAAATGATGCGGGAAGCGTGAACACAATAGTAAGAGGCTCCGTCAAGAGTTGAAAGCCATATAAGATGAGCTAGAATCCACTAGCAATTATGGCATAGCCGTAAGAAACATAGAGAAACTTCTCTAATATTTTGTTTTTTATTGATAACTTGAATGAAAATTACAATCTAAGAGGTGCCTTATATAGGTCACATAACATAAACCTAATACAACTAGAAAACAAAAAGAATAATTTATTATAGACTAAAACTAGAAAACCTAATTAAACCTCATTAAATAAAAATTAGAAATAAAATCCTAGATACTAAAGAATATTACGCTTGGAATCCCAATCAAGATTTTGCTCGAGAATCCTGATATATCCAAAAGAGTAATTTATGATTAATTCTATCATTAAGAAGCCTATTTGAATACCAATTTTCAATATTCAGATTATTCTTGTTAATGTGAAGACGCTTCTTTCTTTTCGAGATTTTTGGTTGAAATTCGCTAAAATCTCATCCTACATCAGATGGCAGCAGAGAAAATCAGAGAAGCATATCCAATGAAAGGTGGAGATGGCCTCAATGGCTATGCCAAGAACTCTACTTACCAGGTTCTGCTTAGTTTACCCTATATGAATTCTACTTAGTTTGCTAAATATATTAGTTCATTGTAATTTTTAGAAGCACTTGATGGATATAAGCAGTTAGTAGCTAACCCCTTATATAGTAATATGTCCTGGTGAAGAGGACTCGTCTTTGGAATCGCATATAAAAAATAAATCTAAAGAGGTCAACGAACTTTGATCTATTTGAATACAAAATCACCTTCCCAAAATAAAGAAAGTTCAGTTGTGATCTTGGGCCTGTATGCGTTTAGAAGTTCTTCTATAAGGTTTTCATTCTCTGAAAGTGCTTTTAGCGCTTTGTGAATGTGCTCCCAAACATGTCCTTCTTTTTCATATCTTTATAGGATTTGTAATTAGTTGGCTATAATATTGAGCGGGTAAGTATAAGGTGTGTTGATGTTAAATATAAATTAAATTAAATTAGTTGGTGAAACCTGTTGTACAGGTCAACAGGTTATTAACTTATAATTTGACATGTGTACTTTAACTTTTTTTTTTTTAACCATATTAAGTACTCATTAATCGTTTTATATGTAAATTGTTCAAAAACCTATAATAAAGATCGTAAATATAGTAATTACTTTGATTACAACTATAATTATCACTAAATATGTCAAATGTGGCAGTTTGTTGTAGAGTATCTCATCAATGATGAAATTTGCAAAAGAAAGGTCTCTAATTCCACAAAGAAGAACCTAATTACAAGAATAAGGACTTGAGAAATTTTAGGTCTAATATGATTATATATTTACCAGATCGACAATACATTTGTTGTCACATAGGTAAAGTGATTGCTTTTTTGGTAAATTAAATTATATTTCAAGTAAGTATCATAAATACGACCATAATTACCACTTTACACCTCAATTGTTATAATTTATAGTAAAATGCATAGCCAGAAGAGTAATTATCTCATGGATGATGAGATTTACACAAGAAAAGTATTAGTTACAAAATAGAGAACTTTATTACACAACTAAGGACTCGAGCCTCATTTACTGTATATACATAAAGTTTTACCACTTTTACAGCAATTCGTTGTCATAGCAGTAAAATAGTTCTTAGACTTGTAATATAAAAAATTACCGCAAATAAAAGCTTGAATACTACTTTTACAATAATTCTTTGTCTCATCGGTCAAATGGTTCTCAAACTTGTAATATTGAAGAATGACCACAAATACAATCTTGGTTACTGCTTTGGACCTCAATTGTCATAAAATCAGAGAAGAACATCGTCAAATAAGTAAATAACTCCTAAAGGATAGTAGTTACAACATAGACAACCTCATTACATCATAAAAGACTCATCGCCAATCTACTAATATATATGAGGTTTTACCAATATTACAACACATTCGTTGTTTTATTGGTATAGTGGTTCTGAAAACTTGTAATAGTGAAGTATTAACACTTATAACAACTAAATTACCACCTTTTAGCACAATTCCTTGTTTCATTTGTAAAATGGTTTCTCAAACATGTAATAGTGAAGTGTTAACACTAATAACAACTTGATTACCATATTTTACGACAATTTGCGGTCTTTTGGCTTAGAGCATCTTTAGCAGACTCTCTATTTTAGCTCCTTAGCTATTTTGGAGAGCATGTTTAGCTTTTTATCTATTTTAACAGCTGCACCAGACTCCTAAGTGGCTCTCCATTATAACTTTTAGCTATCTCGCTCCTAAATATAGAGAGTGAGGTGAGGCTCTCTATAATTTAAAACATTCATTTTAAG
This sequence comes from Rosa chinensis, assembly GCF_002994745.2. NCBI lineage: Eukaryota > Viridiplantae > Streptophyta > Magnoliopsida > Rosales > Rosaceae > Rosa > Rosa chinensis. The sequence goes on along the minus strand of NC_037091.1, from coordinate 19,097,247 downwards.
TTATTTTATGTAATTTATAAATACATTTAAACTCTTTAGTCATCATTTAAAAAATAATATAAATTCAAAATTAGCTAAAATAGAGGGCATTGATACAGACGTATTTCTAAAGTGGTTAGCCAAAATGACTTTCTAGCTATTTTAGCTAAAATTTAAGTAAAAAATGGCTAGTATTACTAAAGATGCTCTTAGACTTGGAATATTGAAACATTACCACAAATAAAACCTTTGTTACTACTTTTGACCAAAATTATCGTAAAATCAAGATAAAATGTCGTTAAATCAATAATGAACTCATGACCACAATAGCTACAAAAGATAACACAAGATAACCTGACGTGCACCGGCGGGAGTGAGGATAGTTTGCCCCATCTGCATCAGAGTAGGCGGAAAGGTATACTGGCTGATGCTGATGAGCAAAGGATAAACTATGACCAACTGTTCCTTTGACATAGCGAAGAATGCGCTTCACAGCAATAAGATGAGGAAGACGAGGTTGACTCATAAACTGAGAAACCAAGTTGACTGCAAAAGCTATATCTAGACATGTAATTGTGAGGTATTGTAAAGCACCGACGAGTGTTCGGAATTCTGTGGGATTTTCAAGTAACGCACCATCAGTGGCAGTGAGCGTATCTATGGCAGACATAGGGGTACTCATCAGCTTGGTAAGCAACATATCATGTTTAAAAAGGAGATCATGAGCATATTTGACATGATTAAGGTAAAGCCCATGAGAGAAGGTGTGAACCTGCAGACCAAGAAAGTAGTGCAGTGGCCCTAAATCTTTGATGTGAAAACCACGGGCAAGAGCATCAATGAAGCTTTGAAGAAGACGATCATTGCTACCCGTGACCACAATGTCATTAACATAAAACAAAAAATAAATAGTGTGTTGACCATGAGCAAAAATAAATAAGGAAGAGTCGGCCAAACTTTGGGTAAACCCAACAGACAACAGAAAGGATATCATCCTCTGAAACCACGCTCGAGGAGCCTGTTTAAGGCCATAAAGTGCTTTGTTGAGTTTGCAGACATGAGTGGGCCGAGATTGATCAATGAAACCAGGAGGTTGAGTCATGTAGACATCCTCCGTAAGAAAACCATGGAGAGAAGCATTCTTGACATCTAATTGATGAAGAGATCAACCACGAGACACAACAAGACTAATAACAGTATGTATTGTAACAGGTTTGATAACAGGACCGAATGTTTCATGGAAATCAATACCTTGTTGTTGGTGAAAAACTTTGGCCACAAGTCGTGCTTTAAAGCGTTCGACGGAGCCATCCGGATTCCAGTTCACTATAAAAACCCATTTGCAGCCAACAGTGTTCTGTGTGGGAGAAGAGGGAACAAAAGACCAAGTGTTGTTCTTCATCAGAGCATTGATTTCTTCAACCATAGCAGCACGCCATTCAGCCTTCTTTGAAGCTTGAGAGTAACATGTAGGTTCAACCAAGTCCACCATGGTGAGGAGAGCTTGAGGAATGGGATACCTGACTGTGCCATCACTTGGGATTCTGGGTTTTTGGGTTTTTGAGTACCATCCTGGAGGCGCGTGACCATTGGGTGTTTTGGAGGAGGATTGGAGTCAACCGGCGCCGGAGGAGGTGGAGAATTGGACAGCAGAGAAGGGTCGTCGGTGGGATGCTAATCTTGATCTGGAGCGTCAGAGGCTGACGATGTTGTGGTGGTGTGGATGGGAAGACCGTCGCTGCCGTGAGGAGAGGCAAAGTGCAGCGACGGAGCAGGAACATTGGAGGTAGGCTGCGGTCGGCAATGGTATGTGATAATCGGTGGAGATGACGGAGGAATTGGTGGAGGAGGCGCAACCAAGTCTGAGGCAGGTGATGTCGATGATTGACTTTGAACAGATGGGTTTGGCAGAGAACCTAATAACACAGTTAAGAACTCACCCCCAATTTTTAGAATACCTTTCAATTGTTTGGACAATTTTAAAAAAAATCCGTAACAAAAACTGAAGAAAAAGAAGCCATGACTAAAAAAAAAAAAAAAATTGAGTTGGTGAGTCTAACTCTACCTTTCAATTGGATCGAATTGAACGCCGAAGCTCCCAAGTCATCCTCTGCCTGGGCTCTGCTGACCGTGCCACCGACTCTGCTGCGCTGCCGACCTCGGGCTCCAGTTCGACCATGAACCCAAAAAACCTCTCGCTATTTCTTGGGTTGTTGAGGAGGAATCACCAATCGCCTCTCCAATCGTCGTCTGCAGGTTCTGGGTAAAACAACTTTGTTTCTTCTTCTCCCAATTCTCTGATATCTTACTTTCTTTCTCTTAAATTTGTTGATTCCTATCATGGTATCAAGAGCCAGGTTTGATGGGTATAGTAGTGAGCTATTAGAAAAAATGGATATTATAAGAAAAAATATTATTCTCAAATATTTGATTTAGTGACATAAATCTCTCTTTCTCATTAATTGGTAATGATTTTGAGTTCAACAAAACAAATGACTAACTAGTTGTTGTCTAATTGCAAAGTGTGTATGTGCAATTTTAGATTTTTGACTATGATTATGGAGAAGATTTTCAGTACATAGTTTTGATGATCGCCACATCATAACTCACCGTGTTTGCAAGTTGTTAAGTATTATAGATAATATCAGCACTACACGGGAGCAAAAGCATGGACAATATATGAGATTTTGGAATTGAGGAGTTTGATTGAGTTATTTGATTGTTTGAACCTATCACGTGACAAGACCGCTTCATCCAAGATATTCTCTTGATTATGATATTATATTTAATAAAGTAAAAACAAATATTGGTCTTATCTTCTTCTCAACAAAAGTTGGCTTTGGTAACTGGAGAGAATTACTGATCTCCACTGCTCTCTTAAGAAGTTAGTAAACATGCAAAATTACTTTCTCACTTGATAGTGTATGTGATCAATGATTTTCAAGTACATTATATTTCCTATTATAGACAAGAGGGGGAACATGTAGAAAACTGAACACTAACATTTAAAGGTATAGACTAAAAGAAGGGGTTTCCTAAGATCTCAATAAAGGTCCTTCAGAGCCTTCAGACTCATCTTTAGTTCTTTACTACGCGTTTGAGATGCCATTTCAGATGCATGTCCTCTTTGTAGGAACAAGAGGATTTCTCTCGTCTCCATTGCATCCTGCGCATTGTCAAACACTTTGAGAATATGACACAATGATCAACGCAAAGCAAAAATGTCTTACAATTGTTGCTATTAGAAAGAAGCATGCAATAAATTTAATTAGTATGTATGCAGATTTGTTTAAGAACATTAGCTAAACTCTGAGTAACTTTATTATCATTCCAGAAACCTTAGGAGAGGAACTGACTTTGTAATGTTCTATAGATGTCACCACACTGGAAAGTGGAAAGCATGCAAAAATATATCACTCACATCACAGCAGAGTTTACACAAAAAGTAAATGTATACCTTTAAACCAGAAGTAAATGTATAACCAAAGTAACTCGTACTAGAAAATTCATTCTGGCCTGTAAAGGAAATTTCACGAATGCTGGTTCGAAATGACCCTTGCAGACTCTATGGAACCAGAATGTCAAAATAGGTTGTGGAATGAGAATATATGTTGAAAACAGCACATCTAATGTGCTAAATAGTCCAATTACAAGGAATTGGGATACGATTAGGCCAATAATTACACGCATATGCACACGTGGCCAGAAGGCTGCACCACTCTCATTTCTGATCATAGACATTAATAATCTGGCAACAAGGGGACAAAAACAATGAGTTACTTGTAAACAATGAGATAAGCAGAGGATGATAGACCAAAATTTTGAGCCTGACTGAGATGTAGTATAACCCACCTGGTGACTATAAACCATGCAGGCAAAAGCAAAGAAGAAAAGAATAAATGGAAGAAGTAAAGGTGTGACAACATAATATACAAGCCCCAGCAACAGATATAACTGTATTCTAGGTTCATTTGTAGTAAAGGCCAAGGAACCAGGATCCATTGATTCCTCCCTATCTTGTTCTGTCTTAACCAAAAATATGTTTTTGAAGTGGTATAGAGCTAGTTGAAATTTCAATCAGCACTATCTCGACAATTCGAACTCCAACCCTGAAACTAAACCTGTAATAAAAATTTCAATGATTCTTTTACTGAAATAGACCAAATGCTGAGTGAATGAATAGAGACAAGGGAAAACTACCAGCTATTTTCTTTCTGTGAAGTTTAAGTCCAATTACTATTCATCAAATTCAAAGAAGAGTATCATTGAGTTTGCTACTTTTTTCTCTAAAGAAAAACAAACCTTTTCATGACAGATCGGAAGGATATTATGATACTAAAACATAACAAAACCATAATCCAGAGAATCAAACCTTTCCTTGCAGTGCTATCATCGTTCTAATGACATTAACCCCACAGTCCTTGCAGCGCTGTCATCGTGATATGTCCTCAAATGCTACGGCAACAGCTTCATATGGCCATTGATTCTGTTAAAACCAACCCTTGGCAAGCGAATTGTATTTATTTTTTTATTGCACTAGTTCTCGAAACAAATCATTCCTGATGTGATGATCAAGCCTAGAGAGGCGCAAGCAGTAGCTTCTAGGTCGAAGCTGAGCCGATACGATAATCGAGCAGGTTGGCTTAAGTGTATCCTCTCTCTCTCTCTCTCTCTCTATATATATATATATATATATATATATATATTGTGATGCTTCAATCGAGAAGGCAACCTTTCTCAATGCATTTCCTCCTCCCTCTTCCCTTCCGTTTCTCCTCTTCTAAAAGTTTACTAGGACTAGAGAAAGACGACAAAAGATTAAAGATTATACCTGCTAACGGGTAAGCAGGTTACCAAAGTCGAATATTCCAGATCGTTAGATTTATTCCACATTTTAATTATATCCGACGACCTAAAATATTTTAAAAAGTTAGTGTATGTCATACATTAACATATACTTGAATTTTCCCTTATCACGTCCCACTTAGCCACTACTAAGTCATGAACCGTAAAACCTAACACCACAAAGACAGCTTCAAGTTCAGTTCCTAGGCTTTAAATCAAATCACTAATCTTTGCTTTCCATCTTCGACATGCATATACAAAACAATCACCAACATCCCCTATACGAAACATCAAACAGCACACCCACATAGTGTCCAAATCAAAATTGTGAGAACATAGCAACCTTTACCTACATTCCTTATAGTACTAACTATCGCATAATTCAAAAAAGCTCTGGACTTTGAAAACAGAAACACAAAACAAAAGAACCCAGAACCACCTGGCGTAACAGGTTGCAAACATCTGTCTTGGGGGCAACTGCGCAAAATACCAGGAAAAATGCAGAGCAAAACCGTCAGGTCACTATTCATTTCATTTGTCTTTTAGGGAAATGGACAGTACCACCATCGGAGGTTTAGTATAACTTCATACTTTTTTTCCTCTAAAACATAAAACAATTTTCCACAAGAGATCTCATGTGTCAATAAAGACTAGTATAATGGCCATGTAAAAAAATCTCTTAACAAAAAAAAATCAGAAAAATTGGGTGTTAATTGAAAAAGTAATTAGGCTGGGCTTCAACTTTTGCTCAGAAGCGAGGCCCCGTAGGGCAAGTATAAAAGAAGTGCCACCGATGGTAGATAGAGATAGAGATAGTGGCGAACACTAAAGGGTTTTTGTCCATTTACCCAATTTCTAGGGATTTTTTTCCCACTTACTCCATTAATTTTTTTTAATTTCTCCTTATCCAAAACACTCTAAGGAAGTCATCCCTAATACCCCATTAAGTTTTTTTGTTTTTTAAGGCTATTTTACCCTCACTCTTTTGTTACTTAGAGAGAGAGAGAGAGAATGGAAGAGAGAGAAACCATAGGAGACTTCGCCGGAGCCCCGTCACCAGCAGCCGGATTCTGGTCACCGGTTGCAGCCAACTTTGGCCTGAATCTGGTCACCAGCCGCTGCCCACCGAACTTTTCTGGAAACCTCGCCGAAGGTTCCCAAAGAGGTTGTCGGAGATTTCATAGGTTGCCGGAAAGGTTTATTGCCCCCAGTAAACGTGTATTGCCCCTCAATAGAGGGGCAATAAACCTCTATTGCCCCCCAATATATAGAACTTTCGGTAGTTGGAATGAGAACTAATCTTCCTAAAATCAGACAAATAAAACTTTGATTAAAGAAAAAAAAGAAGAGATTATATCAATTCAAAACGTTAATTGCCCTCAAATAGACGTCTATTGCCCCCCAATAGACATTCAAAACGTCATAGGTCGCCGAAAAGGTTTATTGCCCCCAATAGACGTCTATTGCCCCACAAAAAAAAAATCTGATTTGGGCACCCAGAAATGCTCTGGGCACCAAATTGGAGCAAATCCACCAAAAATAAAGTCGGATCTTGGGTGCAACTGAGGGATCCCTGTCTTTGTCATTGTCAGAGAGACCGTTCCCATCGAAACAAGGCGACGTGGTGACAGAGCCTAGAATCAGAGATCTTCTTCGCGTGGCGGCGAAGCTTCAGAGCATGAGCAAGGAGACGTGGCTGGGAAGAATAGTGAGCGAGACAGCTTGGGTCGAGCTCTGGAGCTGGAGGAGAGAGAGAGATCGCCTGGGTCGATCGCCGGAGCTGGAGAAGGGAGAGAGAGAGAGAAACGACCTGGGTCGATCACGGGATCACGGGAGCTGGAGGAGAGAGAGAGAGAGAGAGAGAGAGAGAGAGAGAGCCTAAGTCGATCGCTGGAGCTGGAGGAGAAAGGGAGACGGCCTGGGTCTGCCGGAATCATGTTGGAGTGAAGAGAGAGAGGAGAGAGAGTCTGCAGGCTGCAGCACGATGGAGAGAGAGATGAGATTGTGTGGCTTTAGATGTAGTTGTTTAATTAGGTTTAGGGTAAATTTGTCATTTTCTTCTAAATTGAGTTAGTGAGAATAAAAATCTGTTGCTGGGGTAAAGTGAGATAAATTTGGCCTGCTCCCAACCCTAAAATCCCTAAGCTTTTACTGCAGAGACGCAATGGTTTCGGTGAATACTGTTATGGTGATGATCGGCGCTGGAGGTGTCGGAATGACTATGTATTTGTCGTGTGAAGAACTCTGTCGTATTGTGAAGAACTCTGCGTCCAGTCAACAACAACACGTCGCCTCACTAAGCCAGACAAGGCGCACCTAACGTGCAAGCCGGGATAAAGCCCACCTAAATCTACCACAGAATGGCAGAAATTTATTTTAAAAATAAACCTACAAGGACTGAAATAATATCGAGGAGTTTTAAATACACACCCCTATTTTCTTAATACACACCCCATACTCAATACATCACTTATTTAATTTTTCATTCTAATATTAGACTAAATACACAACCCAAATGACCTAAAATACCCTTAATCTCTAAAACCATGAAATATCCTATTATTCGACTATATTAAGATTATTATTTAATATGAGTATTATATATTAGTATATTGAGATTTCATAATTTTCTTTTACATATTTTCTTATATTTTTTGCTGGAAATTTTGGCCTATCCCAACTCCATTACGACATCAATAAATTGGAATTTGAAAATATAAAATTTCGAACATTTGCAAGTCCTTCAAAATTTAAACTTTCAATATTGTCTGCAAAATTTACACTTTTAAAAAAAAAAAAACCAAATGCTTTGCTTTCTTACTGTACTCACTCTCACAACTTACTGGCTACCACCTCCAAAATGACGGTGAATCTCAATGAGATAGCTCTCGAGATCACGTTGAATTGTATTCAATACAAGATGAAGAATACATATCTCAACTGAAGATTGTTGAACAAGGTCGACTTCAAATTCATGTCCATTGTCGAAATTCAAGTGATGAAGTGCGCGCGGAGAAGAAAGATGTATTGCAATGTATAGGATTTAGAAAAAGAGATATAAAAGTGCGCGATTCAATTTTTTTGTTCTAATACATAGATGTCTATTTTGGTCATTTAACTTACTTATAAAATCTAATTTGAAATATAAAATAATAGGGATGTATATTAAGTAGTTAGGGGTGTGTATTTAAAATTTCTCAACAATATCTAATATTAGAACACAAGGTAAAAAAATCGCCTATAGTAACCAAAAAAATTAGAAAAATCTCTTTGTTAATTAAAAAAGTAATTCGGCTGGGCTGCAGCTTCTGCTCAGAAGCGAGGCCCCGTTGGGCAAGTATAAAATAAGAGCTACCGATGGGGAGATAGAGATAGCGGCGAACCCTAAAATTCCTAAAGCTTTTTCTGCAGAGACGCAATGGTTTCGGCGAATACTGTTATGGTGATGATCGGCGCTGGAGGTTTCGGAATAACTATGTATTTGTCGTGTGAAGAACTTTGTCGTATCGTGAAGAGGAGAGTAGAGAAAATAAGGGCAAAAGCACCATCCCCCTCTGTCAATGTGATACCCCCTTTTTATTTTATTCTTCTTTTTTATGTGAAACAAATTGTAGTGGTTCCGGGTTTTGAGCATTGAATTAGGGGGAGTAGTACTTTTGTCGTGTGTAGGTAGTGATGGTGGGGGTTCTCTCTCTGACAATCAGCTTTCTCTCTCTCGTCCGAAAGCACGAAACCAAGAGCAAAAGCTCTCCGATCTTTTCCTTCCTCCAACGGTCATCAATCGACGCCAAACAACCTTCTGTGGCTTCGTCTCAGCCTTGCGAAGCTACCTGCGGCGGTCTTGGGTCACGGCACAGCCGGAAGCGGCGGCGAAGAGGCCGGGTTCGTCCAGCCCCGATTTGGATTCCAAACATGGTAGCTCGAGCTACCGATCACGAGACCTTCTCAAACTCCATCCACAGGTTCGTATCAACCATCTGAAACTCCCAGAAGCACCATTGAATGGCGGCGCTGTCGCTGGAGGCGGCTGGGGCTCACAACCCCGATCGGAGCGAACAACGGAGCAAAGAGTCCTGATATCTCGAGCTACAGGACGTCGTTTTGAGTGTTTCTTGGACTGGTGAACTCATAATGAGGATCTGAACAAGTTTATAGAAGGGATCGAGGCCTAAAATTGAAGTTTTTACGTCGGAATTCAAGCTCGCCGGATTCTGGAAATTTTCCGGCTACCGAAGCTTTCGATCAAGATATCTCGAGCTGTAGAGCTTCGTTTTGAGTGATTCTTGAACCAGTGAGTTGGCCTTGATGTTCTTAAAAACTCTCCAGAAGGAATCGAGGCCAAAAGATGAAGTTTTTACGTGGAAAAATCGGTTGGACGGTTTCTGCAAATTTCGCCGGTTTCTGAAAATTTTTCCGGCCATCACGACTGTTTTAGGTAATTTCTCCTACTTCCGTTCATTTTCAGACTTTGTGCTAGTTATGAAAGTTATTAAGCTTGATGAGATGAAGAGGAGCAGCCCAGCCCCGACACCATTGGCGGTGGTCGGCGGCGGCTCTGTCCAAACTCCGGCGGCCATTTTCCGGCCACCTCCGGGGGTCAAAAATGTGATTTCTTTACAGTTTTAGATTCTACGTTTCAATACAATTGTTTGCATATATTATATGCATTTTTTGGATATCGTATGATTTAGTTATGAATTTTACGGTTTTTAATTAATTTCGATGGTTCGATTAATGATCTGTGAAGATCGGACCATCCGATGGACTTGTAGTTTTGATATGTTGATCGTACGACTGTCCCAGTGACCATGTGTGGTCATGGTCGAAGATCCGACCGTTGGATCTTCGTATAATTGCTAATTAGTGATTCGGAGTGCGATTCGTGAGAATCTGACCGTCGGATTTTCATAAAATTTTGTGGAGATGTTTATAAGGACGATTCAGGAAGATCCGACCGTTGGATCTTCGTGATAAATTAGGAGGATGATCCTAAGGGCGATCCGTGAGGATCCGACCGTTGGATCATCATATATTTTCGATCTGATCGTTGGATCGTCGTTTAATTTTGTTTATGAGTTGTTGACTAAGTAAAGATCATGTTGATTAGGTGATTGACGGTCTTCCTTGGTGGGCGGTTTGGTGTGTATTGTGAAATTGAAGACGCAGCGGGATTAGAGGTGAGTAAACCTCACGTGGTTCATATTACGAACCGAGTACTTTTAATTAATTTATTTTCTGTGGTAATTGTGTGAAAATATTTATGGAATAAATATTTATTTTAAAAGCATATGGACTTGATCAACTACGGTCCATAGGTAAGTAAAATGTATTTAAACTATAAAAGTGAATTTCTCGGTTTTCACTATGTGTGGTTTATAGTTGGTATTAGCGGTCATCCCTGAGCGGATGATTACGTATATATATATATTTACGTGGAATACATATATTGGTTGACGTGTGATTGGTGTGGTGATATGATTGAGAATGGATTGGTGATTTTGGAATTATATTTTTAGTACATATTTACACAATAATAGTACGTATCATGGAATTATTGATCATATTGTGTGAAAGAATATAGGGTACTCGATTTTAGATTTAGGGTCGATGTAGTGACCAGTATGAGGGTATAGGATGCTCTAATCAGTGGATGATGGGCTACGATACGGTTAGAGCTCTAGTCTGTCAGTCACCGTGTATGTATAAATACGCTTTCGGGTTTTGAGAAGAAAGATGTGAGTTTAGATTCCGTATTAATCATCGGTGATTTAGAGTTGGTGATTTTAGTGACTGACATGTGGGAGTACCTGTGTGGTGAAATGCTCCCCGTGTGGTGATATGTAGGAGTACCTGTGTGGTGAAATGCTCCCCGTGTGGTGATATGTAGGAGTACCGTGTGGTGATATATGGGAGTACCTGTGTGGTGATATGTGGGAATGACCACATGCAATGGGAATAATTGTAGGTTGTGAGAAAGACCACTTAGGTGATATTGAGGTTAGGGGACTGTGAGAATGTATTCCTTGTGGTTTTTTCATGAGTGGTTTGATGTCTCTTTGCAGACGTAATACTGTTGAGTTTTTACTTGAACTGTAAGAATTGTAATTTAATAAATCAACAGTTCCTTCTTGTTTACTCACGAGCTTTGCAAAAAGCTTACCGGGTTTTGTGTTGTTGCAATTCCCGGTACACTATTCAAACGGTGTAGCGGGTAATCCTACAGGACTGAAGAAACAGGAAGGCGATCGAGCTGTGTAGAGTAGCTGCATGTGATACTCTGAATTTCTATTGAGAGGTTTGTTATGCTCATTTAGAGCTTTACAATCTTACTTGTATGAGTGAGTTGTAATAATTAACTCGAGGTTTTCGAGATTTGAATTTTGAGTGGCTTGTGGTGTGATTACTCAGAGAAAAAAAGTCAGAAAGTTTATTTGTAATAGCTATTATTCACGTTTCGGATTTGAATTGGTTATTCAAAATTCGGGGCGTGACAGTCAACCAACAGTCACCGTCTGCTGTGAAGCCGTGTAAGAATTCGCTATTTTCGTATACTTGTTAAAGATTTACAGATACATGTTGTTAATTTTATTTCCACAAATACAAATTCGTTTGCTTTATCTTTTAGTTTGGTGTTATAATCCTTCCGTATTTGCTAGATTCCTTGATATGAATTTTAATCCATGTAAGAATTCTCTCTTTTTCGTTTCCTTGTTAAGGATTTACAGATACATGTTTTTAATTTTAGATCTACAAATACAAATTTGTTTGTTATCTTTAGATACCAATTCCTGAAGTATTCATATATTAATTCCAAAAAAAAAAAAAACCAAATTGTTGTCTATGTTAACATGATCACAACGAAATTCTGCTGCTTGTTTATTACTATTCATGTTTTTTTTTCCTGGTTCATTTTTGAAATCTGATTCTAGTGGATAAGAAGCTAGTGAATTTCTAATTAGCTAGCTGCGGTATGCTATTCATCTTCTTCTTCTTCCTCGTTAACCAATGATATAGCATTATAATTTTAACATTTGTAACCTTTCATGCTGACAGGAATGATGCTCCATAACAAGGAGTCGAGAAGTCTCATGTGCAGAGTTATGATTAGTTAGCATGAGTGTTGGGTGTGTGTGTCGTGGATGTCTTTTGGTTCTCGAAACTCAAAACAATGTTTTTATTTATTATTATTGTATAAACTCAAAAATATGAGGCTTGATTCTCTTTTCCTGACATTGTTATATTAATGATAATTAGTGATTATTATTAGTAAACATCGTTCGTTAACCAAGTAAGCAGCAATAATGATGGCATTGGCAATTTCAAAATCCGTGTATTGTGGGATTTTGTTCTTTCTTGTGAAGATAAATGCTCCCTTTTTTGCCTACCTACAGGCAGGATTTATTACTGTGTATAAGAACATTGCTCCCAGCATGAAAAAGTTTCGCTTCAGAGGGCATAGACTCGAGCCATCAGTTTCTAGAACCAGGTCACCCTTCCATACCAGCTCATCTGAAAAATCAATGGTTCATCAAGTATAAATTGTTTCGGAACCATCGGACAGAGTGTAATGTTGGTTCATGAACTTACGAGCTCAGGACTCCGAGGCAAACCATTAGCAATGCTTGTTTTCTAAAAGGAGTAACCATGAACTTTGTCCAAATGTAGCAATTTGTCTATAACTTATTTCTATCATATTATAATTGCATACTCCATTTCTCTATCAAATACCTTAATTTGGAAAACATAGTTTACATCAGTTCCAAGGTTTCTGTATCATCAGGTTGCTCTCTTATCTCCATCTCTAGGTAGAGCTTCAGTGTCAACCGACCAAGTTCGTTAGCTAACAAATTTACAGCTTGCTCATAAAATCATTCAGGAATCTCACAGATTTCTCTCATGTGGTTCAAGCCATGGAGAAAAAGTCAAAGAACTCCTTTTCTGTGTCAAATTTCAAGCTTGCGCCAGCTTTTGTCCCCTGCAACCGAAAGATCCTAACATTAAGTCAACTCCGAAACATATACAAGTCTAAAGAAAATGCCCCAAAACGATCAGGTTTGTTACCCGTTTACCGTGGCTGGAAACAGCCCCGTATTGTCAACCTAGAATCGTTTAGATTCTGCCAGTAACCTCGACCTGCAATTTGGATATCAGAAGCCTAGCAAGTTTTATAGTCAATTTCTCACCAAATGAACCTCCTATTCAGCACATCATTCCCTGTCCAACTTTAGTCCGAATGCATATATTTCCGGCGGGTAGACCTACCAAAAAGGAAAACAAAGCATATATAGACACTAAAAAATTGCATAAAAGCACAGACCATCAAACCAATTTGAGAAAAGATGTACAATTTTACAACTATATAAGTTCCTATAAGACTACAATAATTCTGGTATGGAATGAAAATTTTTGATAATAAAAGATGTTAAAATTTGGCGATATTAAAAGAAAATGGTAAGAGATATGAAAAACCTTAAAATCTATGTGGTGTCGCAGCTCTCGTCCAGGATATGTATAAAGCCCGAAATCTGGCGTCGATACATAATCAGTACCCTGTTCACATGTTCGTGTAAAGAAGGTAATGCAAAAGGAATGTACGTCATGACAAATGTACAATAGAATACCAATGAATAGATGCGGAACACGAATAATCAAATAATTCATTTGCAGAAGTCGAACGAGTCGGTGCTCAAACAAATACATTCATATATCTACTTTTGCAGCCTTCTGACTCGACACAAATCAAATGCTACTTAAGACTATCACCACCGAGGCACTGACCAGTAAGTCTAATGTCAATTCAATTCCTGATACCACTCATATACACTGGCAGATGTAAAGTACAAAAATTATCAAAAGAAGAGGTTAGAATAAACCATGTTTTCTCCTCAATGTGTAACAAAAAGTCGAAAACCAAACCCTCCCTTAGGAACTTCATAATCTTTAGATTTACATACTTCGGTAAGAAACCTTTATGACTGAAACACAGACCAAAGCAAGTCAGTCTTTCAAAATTAAAACCAGGAACTCGTCTGTCCAACAGAAAATAACAGAAATGGTATCAAACTTGAGATCGAATACAATGACAAGGACAAATGGCTAATAACTGCGAGCAGTGAAGTTGCAGCCAAACCAAGTTGGACCACTAAGGAATTACCATTAACAAAGAATCATGCATTTCTCAGAACAGAAAGCCCAATATGAAGATATAATCTTAGACTGATTTCTGATTACAGCTTAAAGTAACTAAGGAAGTTTCCCACTTTGATTATCCTTTGACGATGGAAGCATGAATCTTGAAACTACGTGATCAATAGTATGATTACTAACATAACACTTGTGCTTGACAATGTACATTTGGTAAAACACACATAAAACAGATTAAAAGATTAAGCTAAGGGCATCTCCAAGAGACTAGTTATTTCAATAAAAAGTTATAAATTTAGCTAATTTGAGATAGTTTAGCACTCCAGCAGAATAGCTATATGAAAGTCAAATTTAGCTTTTGCTAAAATCTCTAGCTAAATTTAGCTAGGGAGGAGAGAGAAAATAACGAAAAGCTAAACACTCCACGTTCAATTTTTTTAGTTTAGCTAACACTGCTGGAGGAAAAGCTAGAAATTTACTACCTAAATTTAACTTTTAGATGATTTAGCTAAAAAAATAGCTTTTACTGTTGGAGATGCTCTAAGTTAATACATCCTTTGTATCCATTACAAGCCCGTATCAGAACAGAATCCACCAAACACACAAATCAAAACTAAGGCATGTATGCTCACTTACATGGTCTTGCATTGACTTTCCAATGTTTGGTAGCCTTTAACTTGGTCGTGACTTTGTATTTTGAATGGCAACCTCTCTACAATTGGTAAAGCGTTGTAATAGCTAAGAAATCTGGGATCATTGCCCAAGTAGGCAGCAATAATGATGGCATTGGAAATTGCATGATTGTGGGAGACTAATAGAATCACTGATGTCCCGCTCTACAATCCTGTCCACAGGAAACCAAAGGTTAGGAGGGTGATCGGGGGTGCCGGTTTCAAACCCTCCGATGCCTAAGTTAGATACCGGTACATATACAAACAGTTTTTACGGAAAGAATAGAGATTTGGACTTACTTGATTTGAAAGTATTTGACCCTTTTATAGTAAGAAGTGGTAGTTCAGTTCACCTTGAGTCCGATGTGGAACGGTTTGTAAACCATCCCATATTAGGAGTGACTGCTTAGCCCGACCACTGCTTGATGGCAGCGTTGGGCATGGTCGGCAATTATTGCCTCTGACAATGGTTCCGGAAAGCCATCTGGTGGTCGATAGTGAGTACTTACCAGTAGCTGGGCATGTCTAATGTCTGGTGTAAACACGTCCCTCAAGTCCCCGGTCAAGAATTCTCTTAAGTGGGGAGTTTGTCTCATTAAGCGACCGGTAAGTACCTCTGGTGGTCACCTGGATGTGCCTGATAGGAGCATAAAATGAGACAACTATAATGTGAAATCCTATACATTTTTCTTAGCTATTTCCTTTAAAAAGTCTATTTTAACTCTGTTTTCTTTTTAGATATAGTTCGTGAAGTGATTCAAGATTAATAGGAACCTAAAGGGAGCAAAGAAGCCATGAACCATGACGTACTGATACAAAGGACTAACTTTGATCACCCTTTGGCAAGAAATTACAAGAGAAGTTCATGGAAATCGCTGTGCAAGACAGTTGCTGCAAAGCAGAAAACTGCAGTTTCAAAATCAGCTTTTCGGGAACAGTTTTGGGGAGCGTTTCTTGCATTCTTCCAACTACATCTTTGCAAATAGAGCCATAATCCTAAATATATGATGTTTTCAACATGAATGAAAGAACTAGTCAGAAGCGTTAATGAGGCAGCAGGAAATCAAGCTCAAAACAGGTTTCCTAAGAAGGCAGAAACGGTCAGCTTTTCAAGAAGCTTTTTGGGAGATCTTTTCCGGCAAATTACTGAAGTTTTTTAGAAGTTTATTGATTATTCTAGACAACATGATGTCATAGATCATGGATAATCAAGAACCATCTGCTGGAAGCACGGCAATATCAAGTCAATCCTTGTCTTATAATGGCCATGTAAAAAAATCTCTTAACCAAAAAACAATCAGAAAAATCAGGTGTTAATTGAAAAAGTAATTGGTCTGGGCTTCAGCTTCTGCTCAGAAGCGAGGCCCCGTAGGGCAAGTATAAAAGAAGAGCCACCGATGGAAGCTAGAGATAGAGATAGCGGCGAACCCTAAAATCCCTAAGCTTTTTCTGCAGAGACGCAATGGTTTCGGTGAATGGTGTTATGGCGATGATCGGCGCTGCAGGCGCCGGAATGACTCTGTATTTGACGTGTGAAGAAATCTGTCGTATCGTGAAGACGAGAGCAGAGAAAAGAGCAGAGAAAAGAAGGGCAACAGCACCATCCCCCTTTGTCAACCTACAGTCACCGTCTGCTGTGAAGCCATGTAAGAATTCTCTCTTTTCGTATCCTTGTTAAAGATTTACAGATACATGTTGTTAATTTTAGATGTACAAATACAAATTTATTTGCTTTCTCTTTTAGTTCGGTGTTATAATCCTTCAGTATTCATATTCCTTGATATGAATTTTAATCCATGTAAGAATTCTCTCTTTTCGTATCGTTGTTAAAGAATTACAGATACATGTTGTTAATTTTATTTCTACAAATTAGTTTGCTTTATCTTTTAGTTTGGTGTTATAATCCTTCAGTATTCATATATTTGCTAGATTCCTTGATATGAATTTTAATCCATGTAAGAATTCTCTCTTTTTCGTTTCCTTGTTAAAGATTTACAGATACATGTTTTTAATTTTAGATCTACAAACACAAGTTTGTTGGTTATCTTTAGATAAAAATTCCTGAAGTATTCATATATTAATTCCAAAAAAAACAAAAAAACTCCCTATTTCAAACTATTCGATCTCACCGATGTTGTACTTAATACTCTCTGAATTTACCTGTTGTATGATTGAATGGATGGCTATTATGTTCTGTTTTGGTTGTCCTTAGAATTGTAAATTAGGTATTAGCTGCATCTTAGCTCATCTGTTTGTAGGCTGCTTGTTAGCTGTTGCAGTCCTTGTTTTGGTTCCCTCCTTTTCTTTTTCACTCTTTTTACCGTTGTTTGCATCAACTCAAGCTCTCATCTCTATTTCGAAATTCTTGGTCTTGAATTTATCACAATGTCTTTCACTTTTATCCTTGGACACAGCAAGACCAAAACTGTTGTCTATGTTAACATTATCACAATGAAATTCTGCTGCTTGTTTATTACTATTCATGTTTTTTTTTTCTTCCCTGGTTCAATTTTGAAATCTGATTCGAATGGATAAGAAGCTAGTGAATTTCTAATTAGCTAGCTGCGGTATGCTATTCATCTTCTTCTTCTTCCGTTATCCAATGATAGAGCATTATAATTTTAACATTTATAACCTTTCATGCTGACAGGAATGATGCTCCATAACAAGGAGTCGAGAAGTCTCATGTGCAGAGTTATGATTAGTTAGCATGAGTGTTGGGTGTGTGTGTCGTGGATGTCTTTTGGTTCTCGAAACTCAAAACTATGTTTTTATTTATTATTATTGTATAAACTCAAAAGTATGAGGCTTGATTCTCTTTTCCTGACATTGTTATATTAATGATAATTAGTGATTATGATTAGTAAACATCGTTCGTTAACCAAGTAAGCAGCAATAATGATGGCATTGCCAATTTCAAAATCCGTGTATTGTGGGATTTTGTTCTTTCTTGTGAAGAGAAATGCTCCCGTTTTTGCCTACCTACAGGCAGGATTTATTACTGTGTATAAGAACATTGCTCCCAGCATGAAAAAGTTTCGCTTCAGAGGGCATAGACTCGAGCCATCAGTTTCTAGAAATTGAACCACTTAGTAGACAGTGTGCTTCATATGTGTAGATCTAAAGTTGTAAATGGTACTCTAAAGCATGTAGATCTTGTTGTCAGAACTTTGTATTCAGGTATGGATGCCGTAGCTATGATTTAACTATTTAACAAATTGTGCTATGTAATTTTCTCTATACAGATATTTTACAGATAAGATCTGAAACAACTTGTTTTTTCTCCACGAGTATTGTATATTTGTTAGTTTAGTTTTGATCTCGACTTTCTTGCCAAAAAAAAAAAAGAATGTATCCCCAGGCACGTGCATTCTGATCCTTCAAAAGGCATGTATATGAGTTTTATATGTTTGCAGTTTTGCAATCGGTGACGTGCATGACACTCATCATCCTTTTCATTTTTTTATTTTTTATAGTTTCAGATGATCGAATTTGTAATAATCAAGTTCCATAATTATGTAATAACAATGTCTAGAAGAGAGTGAGATAAACGTGATCTGAAGTTGAGGATTATAAAAAATCTGTAACAGCAAACACAAGTCATATAAAAGTAGTTCATTTGTTAGCTCTTTCTTTGTAAGTGTCTTAATTTGTTATTTGCTGCAGAGTACGTTTACTTTACCCGCTGAAAGGTAGGGAAGACAAAGTCTATTAGCCTCAAGCAGATCAAGGAGTGTCCGTGCACGAAACTACATTTATCTTTTCATGTTTCTGTAGAAAGTGATTTTCATTGTGTTGATGTTTACAATTGTACACATACATAGCAGTAATAAACTGCTGTTACAATACAGGCATTAAACTATATTTACAGCTAGAATATAACTGATAAGCAATTATAGTTCAGTATCAAAACAGCCTATGAACAGATCAATGGAGAAGAATTAGATGACTTGATTTCAGGAGAAGATTTAGTCTCTCTAACACACCCCCTCAAACTTGGCGGCTCCGGACGAACAAGTTTGCCTGAAAGGAGAAGATGACGTGACTTGTGAAGCAGTTTGGTAAGTAATCAGCTGCTGGCTGATCAACAGAGGGAATGAAGCAGACTCGATGATTACCAAGAGCAACTTTTTCGTGAACATAATGATAATCAAGCTCAATATGCTTAGTTCGAGCATGAAACACAGGATTGGACGCCATGTAGGTAGCACTAAGATTATCACAATGCAATAAGATGGGGAACTGAATGCGAGCACCAAGTTCATAGAGCAGATAACCCAACCAAGTAGTTTCAGCGCAGGCATGAGCAAGAGAACGGTATTCTAACTCGGCACTCGAGCGAGCAATCGTGGACTGCTTCTTGGAGCACCAAGAGATCAAATTTGAACCAAGATACACAAGATAACCTGATGTGCACCGGCGGGAGTGAGGATAGTCTGCCCCATCCGCATCAGAGTAGGCGGAAAGGTATACTGGCTGATGCTGATGAGCAAAGGATAAACTATGACCAACTGTTCCTTTGACATAGCGAAGAATGCGCTTCACAGCAACAAGATGAGGAAGACGAGGTTGACTCATAAACTGAGAAACCAAGTTGACTGCAAAAGCTATATCTAGACATGTAATTGTGAGGTATTGTAAAGCACCGACGAGTGTTCGGAATTCTGTGGGATTTTCAAGTAACGCACCATCAGTGGTAGTGAGCGTATCTGTGGCAGACATAGGGGTACTCATCAGCTTGGTAAGCAACATATCATGTTTAAAAAGGAGATCATGAGCATATTTGACATGATTAAGGTAAAGCCCATGAGAGAAGGTGTGAACCTGCAGACCAAGAAAGTAGTGCAGTGGCCCTAAATCTTTGATGTGAAAACCACGGGCAAGAGCATCAATGAAGCTTTGAAGAAGACGATCATTGCTACCCGTGACCACAATGTCATTAACATAAAACAAAAAATAAATAGTGTGTTGACCATGAGCAAAAATAAATAAGGAAGAGTCGGCCAAACTTTGGGTAAACCCAACAGACAACAGAAAGGATATCATCCTCTGAAACCACGCTCGAGGAGCCTGTTTAAGGCCATAAAGTGCTTTGTTGAGTTTGCAGACATGAGTGGGCCGAGATTGATCAATGAAACCAGGAGGTTGAGTCATGTAGACATCCTCCGTAAGAAAACCATGGAGAGAAGCATTCTTGACATCTAATTGATGAAGAGATCAACCACGAGACACAACAAGACTAATAACAGTACGTATTGTAACAGGTTTGATAACAGGACCGGATGTTTCATGGAAATCAATACCTTGTTGTTGGTGAAAAACTTTGGCCACAAGTCCTGTTTTAAAGCGTTCGACGGAGCCATCCGGATTCCAGTTCACTATAAAAACCCATTTGTAGCCAACAGTGTTCTGTGTGGGAGAAGAGGGAACAAAAGACCAAGTGTTGTTCTCCATCAGAGCATTGATTTCTTCAACCATAGCAGCACGCCATTCAGCCTTCTTTGAAGCTTGAGAGTAACATGTAGGTTCAACCAAGTCAACCATGGTGAGGAGAGCTTGAGGAATGGGATACCTGACTGTGCCATCACTTGGGATTCTGGGTTTTTGGGTTTTTGAGTACCATCCTGGAGGTGCGTGACCATTGGGTGTTTTGGAGGAGGATTGGAGTCAACCGGCACCGGAGGAGGTGGAGAATTGGACAGCAGAGAAGGGTCGTCGGTGGGATGCTAATCTTGATCTGGAGCGTCAGAGGCTGACGATGTTGTGGCGGTGTGGATGGGAGGACCGTCGCTGCCGTGAGGAGAGGCAAAGTGCAGTGATGGAGCAGGAACATTGGAGGTAGGCTGGGGTCGGCAATGGTATGTGATAATCGGTGGAGATGACGGAGGAATTGGTGGAGGAGGCGCAACCAAGTCTGAGGCAGGTGATGTCGATGATTGACTTTGAACAGATGGGTTTGGCCGAGAACCTAATAACACAGTTAAGAACTCACCCCCAATTTTTAGAATACCTTTCAATTGTTTGGACAATTTTAAAAAAAATCCGTAACAAAAACTGAAGAAAAAGAAGCCATGACTGAAAAAAAAAAAAAATTGAGTTGGTGAGTCTAACTCTACCTTTCAGAAAAAGCATAGCGTTTTGGATCGAATTGAACGCCGAAGCTCCCAAGTCATCCTCTGCCTGGGCTCTGCCGACAGTGCCACCGACTCTGCTGCGCTGCCGACCTCGGGCTCCAGCTCGTCCATGAACCCAAAAAACCTCTCGCTATTTCTTGGGTTGTTGAGGAGGAATCACCAATCGCCTCTCCAATCGTCGTCTGCAGGTTCTGGGTAAAACAACTTTGTTTCTTCTTCTCCCAATTCTCTGATATCTTACTTTCTTTCTCTTAAATTTGTTGATTCCTATCATGGTATCAAGAGCCAGGTTTGATGGGTATAGTAGTGAGCTATTAGAAAAAATGGATATTATAAGAAAAAATATTATTCTCAAATATTTGATTTAGTGACATAAATCTCTCTTTCTCATTAATTGGTAATGATTTTGAGTTCAACAAAACAAATGACTAACTAGTTGTTGTCTAATTGCAAAGTGTGTATGTGCAATTTTAGATTTTTGACTATGATTATGGAGAAGATTTTCAGTACATAGTTTTGATGATCGCCACATCATAACTCACCGTGTTTGCAAGTTGTTAAGTATTATAGATAATATCAGCACTACACGGGAGCAAAAGCATGGACAATATATGAGATTTTGGAATTGAGGAGTTTGATTGAGTTATTTGATTGTTTGAACCTATCATGTAACATCCCGAACCTAAATTCACCGGTTTACTAGTCATTGGGACGGTAAACGACCTTTACTTTCACTTTTACTTTCGGTTTAGTACTTTTAGTGGCCCTAAAAGTTGACTTTTTGTTCGGGTCAAAATTTGAGAAAATGTTCTTCATGGAAGTTGTAGAGGACGTTAAACCGAGCGCGTGCATATGTAGTACGTAAAAATCGGAGCTCGTATGCGAAAGTTATGAGCGAAATAAGGAAGTTACTGTTCATGGTAAAATTTTGATTAAAATAGAAATTTACCCAGGGTAGGTTTCCATTTCCGGAAACCCACCCCAGCTCTTTCTCTCTCCTCCCCCCGAGCTCTCTCTTCTCCGGTTCGGCCAATTTCCTTCTTCCTTCGATTTCCGGCGATTCCGGCCACCAACCGGCGTGCCACCGGTCATCAGAGGAGCACCTCCTCCCTCCGATCACCCTAGCAACCTTGGTTTTTGACGATTTGACCGGAAAAGCACAGATCGAAGCAAAATCCCCTCCGGCTGCAGTTTGAAGCTTTTGCCGATTTCCGGCGATTCCGGCCACCTCCGGTCCTCATTCCGGCGTCGAAGGTTCGGTTTTCATCACTGATCATTTCCCCTATGGCCTTGTATCACGATTTGTTGTGTAGATGCGGAATCGACGAATTGAAATTCTAGGGTTCTTGAGGATTTCTGGGTTTTTGTTCATTGATCGATTTCGGCCGTTTTTAATTGTTATTTGGGAATGTTGTAGTTGAGAAGTTGAATCAGTGTGTTGAGAAGGTGCTACTGTCAAATTTTGGTGGCCATCGGAGATGGTGGCGGTGGCGCCGCCACTTTGGGCGGCGGTAGCGGCGGCTAGGGTAGTTTATAAATTTCAATTTTTAGCTAGTTAAATTCTATAATTATCATAGAGCTTATATGTGAAGTTTGGTGAATTTTGGAGGAGTTTGGAATTGTTTGTGAATTTTCGAAGTTTGGAGTTTTGTGGTGGAATTATGGGAAATCCGGCCGTCGGATTTCCCTCGTTTTCTTTTTGGAATATGTAAATTGAGGAATTAGAATTGTGGAAGAGATTTGGGTTGAATTTGAGAAGTATTGGAGATAGGGATTTTCGGATTTCGTTTAAGTTCGTAATTATTATATCGGATTACCGTTTATGGAAATATAATTGTGTACAGGGCAATGTCGCGAGCTACGGTTAGATGAAGGAACTCGTCTGCGTGGTTGCCCAATAGTACTGTGAGTGGACGTTTGTTTTAAATAAGTGATGCATGCATTAATTTATTAAAACATGTTTTATTTTATTTACATATTTTCCGAGCATAAAAAGATAATTGCGAATTATCTCGTGGATTTGCTTTTTAATAATGATTCTCATGAATAAATATTGATTTATACCGGTGGTGAGTTTCGGTTATGAAGTTGTTATGCTCGGATTCGAATTTATAATTGAAGTTAATTTTCGACGAATGGTTTTCGATATGATTTTCAGATTTATACATTTATATTATATTTATATTCGTCGATTTGAGACCTTATTTACAAATTGAGTTTGGTTGGAATAATCTCCATGTTTATTTACTGATTTTCGATTTTGGCATTGGGAATGCCTCACTGACGACCTAATTATTTCTTTAGCGTGTGGGACACGCTGTTAATTTATACGGCTTTATGAGTATTTCCGGGTACGGTTGGGAATCGTACCCGTGTTTTCCTTATTCGTGGGACATGGGGAAGCCTTAAGGATTTATGAGATTTTATTAGTTTTTACTCACCATACCTGGGTCGTTATATATATATTATATTGCTAGCTAGCCTATTAGTACTCCTCCCTGCTTACTATGTGTTTGTGGGCGAGTAAGAGCAGAGCATGGGATGCTCCAGAGTGTGGGACACTCCGACCCGAGCCTAAGAGGCTCCCTTCTTTCGTATGGTGAAACTTCTTCCCCATATTTTATCTTTATTTGACTAGCGGGGCTAGTCCGATTTTCACTGTAGCCAGCGGGGCTGGTCTTATTTTCTTGAGAAATGAGATTTCGGTTTTACGATATAGTTTTCGAATGTGGTGACTAGCGAGGCTAGTCAATTTATCGTTTTGGAATTCTTGGATTTAAAGCTAAATGTATTTTTCTAATTGTTGCATGCATCGGTTATTAAAGAGAATAAATGTGGGAAAGTATGAAATTTTTTTTCCTTTAAATTGTTTATTTTGTCCACTCACGCTAACGTTTTTCGTCTACTTTCCCCTGGGCCTTTCGGTTTCTAATGCCCAGTTTGCAGGCGAATTAGTGGAGGTCGGGCGTACATGACATTTGAGGCATAGTTGTCACTACTTCCGCAGTGTAGGATCACTTGATCCTTTACTCCTCTGTTATATCCCTGTGTATAGTAGTATTGCTCTGCATAACCTTTGGGATTAGTATTTTTGAGTTTTGTGTTTGGTGAAAGTGGAGTTGTTGGTAATTGGGAGCAGGGTGGCTCCAGGAGTATAAGGTTGGTTTGCTTGAAGTGTTTCGTGTGTTTTACAGGTTTTTGGGTAGTCCATTTTAGAGGTGACTCTACCGAATTTTTGGTAGAGTTATCCCTAAGGTGGGCCCCATAGGGCCACCTCGGATTTCAGGGTGAAATTCGGGGCGGGTCCTGTCATATCACGTGACAAGAACGCTTCATCCAAGATATTCTCTTGATTATGATATTATATTTAATAAAGTAAAAACAAATATTGGTCTTATCTTCTTCTCAACAAAAGTTGGCTTAGGTAACTGGAGAGAATTACTGATCTCCACTGCTCTCTTAAGAAGTTAGTAAACATGCAAAATTACTTTCTCACTTGATAGTGTATGTGATCAATGATTTTCAAGTACATTATATTTCCTATTATAGACAAGAGGGGGAACATGTAGAAAACTGAACACTAACATTTAAAGGTATAGACTAAAAGAAGGGGTTTCCTAAGATCTCAATAAAGGTCCTTCAGAGCCTTCAAACTCATCTTTAGTTCTTTACTACGCGTTTGAGATGCCATTTCAGATGCATGTCCTCTTTGTAGGAACAAGAGGATTTCTCTCGTCTCCATTGCATCCTGCGCATTGTCAAACACTTTGAGAATATGATACAATGATCAACGCAAAGCAAAAATGTCTTACAATTGTTGCTATTAGAAAGAAGCATGCAATAAATTTAATTAGTATGTATGCAGATTTGTTTAAGAACATTAGCTAAACTCTGAGTAACTTTATTATCATTCCAGAAACCTTAGGAGAGGAACTGACTTTGTAATGTTCTATAGATGTCACCACACTGGAAAGTGGAAAGCATGCAAAAATATATCACTCACATCACAGCAGAGTTTACACAAAAAGTAAATGTATACCTTTAAACCAGAAGTAAACGTATAACCAAAGTAACTCGTACTAGAAAATTCATTCTGGCCTGTAAAGGAAATTTCACGAATGCTGGTTCGAAACGACCCTTGCAGACTCTATGGAACCAGAATGTCAAAACAGGTTGTGGAATGAGAATATATGTTGAAAACAGCACATCTAATGTGCTAAATAGTCCAATTACAAGGAATTGGGATACGATTAGGCCAATAATTACACGCATATGCACACGTGGCCAGAAGGCTGCAGCACTCTCATTTCTGATCATAGACATTAATAATCTGGCAACAAGGGGACAAAAACAATGAGTTACTTGTAAACAATGAGATAAGCAGAGGATGATAGACCAGAATTTTGAGCCTGACTGAGATGTAGTATAACCCACCTGGTGACTATAAACCATGCAGGCAAAAGCAAAGAAGAAAGAATAAATGGAAGAAGTAAAGGTGTGACAACATAATATACAAGCCCCAGCAACAGATATAACTGTATTCTAGGTTCATTTGTAGTAAAGGCCAAGGAACCAGGATCCATTGATTCCTCCCTATCTTGTTCTGTCTTAACCAAAAATATGTTTTTGAAGTGGTATAGAGCTAGTGGAAATTTCAATCAGCACTATCTCGACAATTCGAACTCCAACCCTGAAACTAAACCTGCAATAAAAATTTCAATGATTCTTTTACTGAAATAGACCAAATGCTGAGTGAATGAATAGAGACAAGGGAAAACTACCAGCTATTTTCTTTCTGTGAAGTTTAAGTCCAATTACTGTTCATCAAATTCAAAAAAGAGTATCATTGAGTTTGCTACTTTTTTCTCTAAAGAAAAACAAACCTTTTCATGACAGATCGGAAGGATATTATGATACTAAAACATAACAAAACCATAAACCAGAGAATCAAACCTTTCCTTGCAGTGCTATCATCGTTCTAATGACATTAACCCCACAGTCCTTGCAGCGCTGTCATCGTGATATGTCCTCAAATGCTACGGCAACAGCTTCATATGGCCATTGATTCTGTTAAAACCAACCCTTGGCAAGCGAATTGTATTTATTTTTTTATTGCACTAGTTCTCGAAACAAATCATTCCTGATGTGATGATCAAGCCTAGAGAGGCGCAAGCAGTAGCTTCTAGGTCGAAGCTGAGCCGATACGATAATCGAGCAGGTTGGCTTAAGTGTATCCTCTCTCTCTCTCTCTCTATATATATATATATATTGTGATGCTTCAATCGAGAAGGCAACCTTTCTCAATGCATTTCCTCCTCCCTCTTCCCTTCCGTTTCTCCTCTTCTAAAAGTTTACTAGGACTAGAGAAAGACGACAAAAGATTAAAGATTATACCTGCTAACGGGTAAGCAGGTTACCAAAGTTGAATATTCCAGATCGTTAGATTTATTCCACATTTTAATTATATCCGACGACCTAAAATATTTTAAAAAGTTAGTGTATGTCATACATTAACATACACTTGAATTTTCCCTCATCACGTCCCACTTAGCCACTACTAAGTCATGAACCGTAAAACCGAACACCACAAAGACAGCTTCAAGTTCAGTTCCTAGGCTTTAAATCAAATCACTAATCTTTGCTTTCCATCTTCGACATGCATATACAAAACAATCACCAACATCCCCTATACGAAACATCAAACAGCACACCCACATAGTGTCCAAATCAAAATTGTGAGAACATAGCAACCTTTACCTACATTCCTTATAGTACTAACTATCGCATAATTCAAAAAAGCTCTGGACTTTGAAAACAGAAACACAAAACAAAAGAACCCAAAACCACCTGGCGTAATAGGTTGCAAACATCTGTCTTGGGGGCAACTGCGCAAAATACCAGGAAAAATGCAGAGCAAAACCGTCAGGTCACTATTCATTTCATTTGTCTTTTAGGGAAATGGACAGTACCACCATCGGAGGTTTAGTATAACATCATACTTTTTTTCCTCTAAAACATAAAACAATTTTCCACAAGAGATCGCATGTGTCAATAAAGACTAGTATAATGGCCATGTAAAAAAATCTCTTAACAAAAAAAAATCAGAAAAATCAGGTGTTAATTGAAAAAGTAATTAGGCTGGGCTTCAACTTTTGCTCAGAAGCGAGGCTCCGTAGGGCAAGTATAAAAGAAGTGCCACCGATGGTAGATAGAGATAGAAATAGTGGCGAACACTAAAGGGTTTTTGTCCATTTACCCAATTTCTAGGGATTTTTTTCCCACTTACTCCATTAATTTTTTTTAATTTCTCCTTATCCAAAACACTCTAAGGAAGTCATCCCTAATACCCCATTAAGTTTTTTTGTTTTTTAAGGCTATTTTACCCTCACTCTTTTGTTACTTAGAGAGAGAGAGAGAAACCATAGGAGACTTCGCCGGACCCCCGTCACCAGCAGCCGGATTCTGGTCACCGGTTGCAGCCAACTTTGGCCTGAATCTGGTCACCAGCCGCTGCCCACCGAACTTTTCTGGAAACCTCGCCGAAGGTTCCCAAAGAGGTTGTCAGAGATTTCATAGGTTGCCGGAAAGGTTTATTGCCCCCAGTAAACGTGTATTGCCCCTAGAGGGGCAATAAACCTCTATTGCCCCCTAATATATAGAACTTTCGGTAGTTGGAATGAGAACTAATCTTCCTAAAATCAGACAAATAAAACTTTGATTAAAGAAAAAAAAGAAGAGATTATATCAATTCAAAACGTTAATTGCCCTCAAATAAACGTCTATTGCCCCCAATAAACATTCAAAACGTCATAGGTCGCCGAAAAGGTTTATTGCCCCTAATAGACGTCTATTGCCCCACAAAAAAAAAAATCTGATTTGGGCACCCAGAAATGCTCTGGGCACCAAATTGGAGCAAATCCACCAAAAATAAAGTCGGATCTTGGGTGCAACTGAGGGATCCCTGTCTTTGTCATTGTCAGAGAGACCGTTCCCATCGAAACAAGGCGACGTGGTGACGGAGCCTAGAATCAGAGATCTTCTTCGCGTGGCGGCGAAGCTTCAGAGCATGAGCAAGGAGACGTGGCTGGGAAGAATAGTGAGCGGAGACAGCTTGGGTCGAGCTCTGGAGCTGGAGGAGAGAGAGAGAGATCGCCTGGGTCGATCGCCGGAGCTGGAGAAGGGAGAGAGAGAGAAACGACCTGGGTCCATCACGGGATCACGGGAGCTGGAGGAGAGAGAGAGAGAGAGAGAGAGAGAGAGAGAGAGAGAGCCTAAGTCGATCGCCGGAGCTGGAGGAGAAAGGGAGACGGCCTGGGTCTGCCGGAATCCTGTTGGAGTGAAGAGAGAGAGGAGAGAGAGTCTGCAGGCTGCAGCACGATGGAGAGAGAGATGAGATTGTGTGGCTTTAGATGTAGTTGTTTAATTAGGTTAAGGGTAAATTTGTCATTTTCTTCTAAATTGAGTTAGTGAGAATAAAAATCTGTTGCTGGGGTAAAGTGAGATAAATTTGGCCTGCTCCCAACCCTAAAATCCCTAAGCTTTTAATGCAGAGACGCAATGGTTTCGGTGAATACTGTTATGGTGATGATCGGCGCTGGAGGCGACGGAATGACTATGTATTTGTCGTGTGAAGAACTCTGCGTCCAGTCAACAACAACACGTCACCTCACTAAGCCAGACAAGGCGCACCTAACGTGCAAGCCGGGATAAAGCCCACCTAAATCTACCACAGAATGGCAGAAATTTATTTTAAAAATAAACCTACAAGGACTGAACACTACTACAATACCGTGATATCAGGACACCCATTAAAGACACATATTTATCATGGTGTCCTAATAACCCTACAAGGACGGGAAAAGAAAAAATAAGAGCAAACTTATGTGGCCCGCCGAAATATATTTGCCAAAAGTTGAACTTCCCCCTTCTTTTTCCCGCACAAAACAATTCTGTATATAAACCTAAATTCCGCCAAAAACCCACATGCTCTATCAGAGCCTCCAATCTACTGCCGCGTCTGAGCCTTAGCTAGAGTAGAGATGAAGGTTGTCGCTGCATATTTGCTCACTGTTTTGGGCGGCAACGCCAGCTTCTCCGCCAAGGACTTGAAGACCATTCTCGCCTCCGGTAACTTTCGATCTTAGTTTCTTCAATTTCATTCCAGATCTGTACAACTAATTGTTCTTGCTTTGGCTAGGTCTAATAGTTCATTTCGTACTGTTTCTAATTTCAGTTGAATTAACTGAACGAAAAATTTGAACTGATTCAATTGGAATTGTAACTGCACAGCCATATTAGTTATCGTTGGATCTGTTACTTGGTGATGGCTGATCTCTGGGCACCCCTTTTGGCTTTTTTAACTCTCACTTTGATCCTTGATTGATTTCTGAAAAGCTAAAACCCTTTAATTCTATGGTCTTCTGAGTGAATGGCTTCAGCTCTTTTTGCAAGGACTCTTTTGGGTCATCGCCTTTTTCACTCTTCTGCACACTCTCTCTCTCCAAAGCCCCAAATCCTCACTTCCCTGCTCAATGTAAATCTATTTTCCCTCTCTTTTTCTGAGTAATCTTTTATTGGGTTTCTGCTTAATCTTCAATTCTGTTTGTAAAGTTTGTTGCTTTTGATGATGTTCTGAATCCATCTCTGTAAAGTTTTGATCTTTTGCTTGTTTGATCGGTTTTTTTTTTTATCTGGGTTTTAGTATAAGTGAATTTGAGATGCAAAGTCTTTGGTTTGGAGCGTTTTGTAGTGGTTTACTAACATTGGTTGTCATTGTTTAATCAATTAGTGACTTGTAGTATGTAGTGTACTATTGTGAAGGTGTTTAGTGTAATTGTTCTGTACATGCACTCAGTTCCTGACTAGTTCATTGATCCCAAAACTTGGTTTTCTTGGAGATTTCTTGTTTGTATCCTAGATTCTTGTTTGATTATCGTTGTGACTTAAAGTATTTGAGTTGGTTAACTATGCAATTGCATAGTTCTGTGCTGTGAGTTATTGGCTTTGCGTTAATTTGAAAATCATATAGTGCTAGGAGATTGGTTGGTTTAGTTGTCTCTGTCTTATTTACAAGATTTCTTCTTTAATAATAAGCAACATAAACCAGGTCATTAGATATATTGTTGATACTATATGTAATGTACCATGAGACTATCTGAAAATGTTTACTTTTTCTCAAATGCTAGTGTTATTACTAATATGTTTGCCTTGTTTATAGTGATCTCACAAGGAATTTTCTTAGTGGTAATACACTGAGTGAATGGGCTTCTGCAAAGTTGGAATATTTGTAAATTCAGTTCTTAACTCCATATTCTTTGTTGTTCAATAATGACTTATAATGATTGAACTTTGAGTAAACTGCAGGTCCTTTAATGTGAACAACTTAACTGGACCAATCTCTGTCTTCTTGGGATACATCAGCACTCTAATGTACTTGTATGCTCTGCCTCTATCTCCATCTAATTCTTCATTGTATTTGTTAAATCAAGTTTAATTTTTGTTTGATTTAGCCTTCTTTGATGAAAAGGAGAACATGTTTTCAGGAACCTTGAGACTAACATGTTTTCTGGAACTGTTCCTCTTGAGCTTGGGAAGTTGGTTAACTTGCAGAATCTGTAAGCTCCTTTTCAACACCAGTTTGTTAATGTTTTTTTAATTTTTTTTTTATAAGTATTAACTAGCTGAATAAGCAAGTACCAACCAATAAGTTGGACCTGGTGTCAAACTTAATGGCATGTCAACCAGGAACTGCATGAGAGTATTAGTATTGAAGGCTTGAAGGTGCAATATTGAAACGTTGCTCATATTTGGATAAGAGAACGTACAATATACTATGACACTATCTTAAATGGTAACTTGTTATACGCAAAATGTAAATGTACGTTTTTGAATAAGCCTGTGTTCTACCTCTTTGTTTTATGTTTTTGTGAACTTTAGCCCTTACCTTTTGACTACACTGCCTTTATCTTATCTATTAGACATTTTGAAGTTCCTTTTATGCAACTCTTTTGCTGCGTCCACATGTTAGATTTTCCATTTTGTGATGTGTAATAATGTACTGCTAGTAATCTTAAAACTGGAGATATGAACAAAAGTATGACTCTATTTGTCCACATAAAGGTAGAGGAATATACCAGCAAAAGCGTCTAGCTCAATTGTTAGAAAGTTAGTCAAGTTAATGTTGTAGTGATTGTTAATCAGTGCAAGTTTGATATAGTGCACTAAATCCCTGTGTTGATTCTGAGGGTTTTTATTGCAGGTTTCATTTGCAGTGGTTGTAATTGTTTCTTATATCAATGCTGTGATTTGGTGTTAAAGCATCTTTCAGTCATGCAAAAACATAGGTATGCTGCTACACCATTACTACGCAGCTTTGCTATTTTGATTTTGATTTCAAATTGAAGATAAGATTATTGAATCCTTGGGTAATATTAGATTGACAAGATTTTTTGGTTTATTGGAATCCCTACAAACCAGGCTGAGGGACTTTTAGTGGAGGTGATGCTCTAAACCCTGAAAATAAGGTCTTAATTGATCGCTGGATGTTGGAAAAGGTGAAGGATGACGAACGCCTCAATGAGGTATTTTGTATCAGTGTGATCAACTGTATGTTTGATAGTAGTGGATGTTTGCTGCTTTAAGGTGTGATATATACTTATTTTTGTGTTGGATGAGTATGCCAATTTATTAATTGCATACATATTCTTGCCACTATCAATGGTATTTATAAATTCTAGCATCACAAATGAATAACACTGCTTTACTCTGTAGACATGGGCTTGACCCTTCTTTACCAGCATTTATAAAAATTTGACATAAAGCCTCCAAAAAAAAAATATGTGATTCTCACTAAGTCATGTAAGTGGTAGGACTACTTTGTTTTTACTGTATATGGTCTGTGAGTATATGCAAAGAGGGTTGAAGTTCTATCATTCTTGAAAGTGAATTCATTATGATTTAGTTGCCTCTTAAATAGTACCTATGATCTTTCTACAAAATATAACGTAGCTCCACAACTCCTTTACATTAAAATAAAAGAACCAAACTTATTTGATTATATTCAACATGCCTGACCATAATATTCAATTACTAATATAGGAAAGAGTACATTCAGAGATGGTGAGAACTTTTCATATTGAAGCTATGAGGACAGCCACTCCACCTGCACTCGCTGTGTTTAAAAGCCTCAAAAGTTTATCAGAGTATGCTATACTAACATGGATTTGTATCAATCTAATACAAATATATTTCTGTCCCATGTCATGAACTTTCAGTCTTAACAACATATTTGCATGTCTTAGGTGTTGAAGTCCCAGAATCTGTGATGAACTTGACTTCGAAAAGGGGTTCTTTAGCCAGAAAGGCAAGAAAGAATGCAGAAAGCATTGTAAGAGACCAGGCAGGAATGGCAAGAGAGCGGTTTCAGATTGCTGCAAAAGCAGGATGTGATCTTGGACAGAAATGGTAGGAAAGACTTGACGAGGAAGAGAATCATCTATTGACCGAAGATTAGAAGATTAGTAGAATATTCATTAAGTTATTTTTTCTAGTTTATTTTGTAGTCACTTCAGACTTTTTGTATGTATATTAATGTATTTTAGTAAGTAATATAGTCCTTTTGGTGATTTTCAGATGCTTTGGATAATTTTTTTTTTTGGATAGTTTTCAACTTTTAAGGACACAGATTATGAGTCCTTATAAGCAAAGGATGACACTTTCATTTTGTTTTGAGGACACAAGAAATGTGTCCTAGTAGGGAAAAGAGGACACATTTCTATTGATATGAGAACACGTTTTATTGTCCTCTAAAGGATACAAGGACACTGATTTTGCACCTTTGAGGACACAGTTTATGTGTCATAGTAGGGAAAAGAGGACACATTTCTATTGATGTGAGAACACATTTTATGTGTCCTCTATTAGATACGAGGACACATTACTTTGTTCTTTAAGGACACAGTTTAAGTGTCCTTGTAAGGAAAAGAGGACACTTTTTCAGTGTCCTTGTATGTGACTTATAATGACACCCGGATAGAGGACACATTTTTTTGGGTGTCCTTAAATGTAATAGAGGACTCATTTCCCGTGTCCTTAAATCATGTTATTGTAGTAGTGGAAATAATATCGAGGAGTTTTAAATACACACTCCTATTTTCTTAATACACACCCCATACTCAATACATCACTTATTTAATTTTTCATTCTAATATTAGACTAAATACACTACCCAAATTACCTAAAATACCCTTAATCTCTAAAACCATGAAATATCCTATTATTCGACTATATTAAGATTATTATTTAATATGAGTATTATATATTAGTATATTGAGATTTCATAATTTTCTTTTACATATTTTCTTATATTTTTTGCTGGAAATTTTGGCCTATCCCAACTCCATTACGACATCAATCAATTGGAATTTGAAAATATAAAATTTCGACTTGTTCCTTCAAAATTTAAACTTTCAATATTGTCTGCAAAATTTACACTTTTATGCACTACATGTTCAATATGTTTATGCAAGATGAAAACTAAAAACTGATAGGAAAAAAAAAAAAACCAAATGCTTTGCTTTCTTACTGTACTCACTCTCACAACTTACTGGCTAACACCTCCAAAATGACGGTGAATCTCAATGAGATAGCTCTCGAGATCACGTTGAATTGTATTCAATACAAGATGAAGAATACATATCTCAACTGAAGATTGTTGAACAAGGTCGACTTCAAATTCATGTCCATTGTCGAAATTCAAGTGATGAAGTGCGCGCGGAGAAGAAAGATGTATTGCAATGTATAGGATTTAGAAAAAAAGATATAAAAGTGCGCGATTCAATTTTTTTCTTCTAATACATAGATGTCTATTTTGGTCATTTAACTTACTTATAAAATCTAATTTGAAATATAAAATAATAGGGATGTGTATTAAGTAGTTAGGGGTGTGTATTTAAAATTTCTCAATAATATCTAATATTAGAACACAGGGTAAAAAAATCTCTTATAGTAACCAAAAAAATTAAAAAATCTCTTTGTTAATTAAAAAAGTAATTGGGCTGGGCTGCAGCTTCTGCTCAGAAGCGAGGCCCCGTTGGGCAAGTATAAAATAAGAGTTACCGATGGGAGATAGAGATAGAGATAGCGGCGAACCCTAAAATTCCTAAAGCTTATTCCGCAGAGACGCAATGGTTTCGGCGAATACTGTTCTGGTGATGATCGGCGCTGGAGGCGTCGGAATAACTATGTATTTGTCGTGTGAAGAACTCTGTCGTATCGTGAAGAGGAGAGTAGAGAAAAGAAGGGCAAAAGCACCATCCCCCTCTGTCAACCAACAGTCACCGTCTGCTGTGAAGCCGTGTAAGAATTCGCTATTTTCGTATACTTGTTAAAGATTTACAGATACATGTTGTTAATTTTATTTCCACAAATACAAATTCGTTTGCTTTATCTTTTAGTTTGGTGTTATAATCCTTCCGTATTTGCTAGATTCCTTGATATGAATTTTAATCCATGTAAGAATTCTCTCTTTTTCGTTTCCTTGTTAAGGATTTACAGATACATGTTTTTAATTTTAGATCTACAAATACAAATTTGTTTGTTATCTTTAGATACCAATTCCTGAAGTATTCATATATTAATTCCAAAAAAAAAAAAAACCAAATTGTTGTCTATGTTAACATGATCACAACGAAATTCTGCTGCTTGTTTATTACTATTCATGTTTTTTTTCCTGGTTCATTTTTGAAATCTGATTCTAGTGGATAAGAAGCTAGTGAATTTCTAATTAGCTAGCTGCGGTATGCTATTCATCTTCTTCTTCTTCCTCGTTAACCAATGATATAGCATTATAATTTTAACATTTGTAACCTTTCATGCTGACAGGAATGATGCTCCATAACAAGGAGTCGAGAAGTCTCATGTGCAGAGTTATGATTAGTTAGCATGAGTGTTGGGTGTGTGTGTCGTGGATGTCTTTTGGTTCTCGAAACTCAAAACAATGTTTTTATTTATTATTATTGTATAAACTCAAAAATATGAGGCTTGATTCTCTTTTCCTGACATTGTTATATTAATGATAATTAGTGATTATTATTAGTAAACATCGTTCGTTAACCAAGTAAGCAGCAATAATGATGGCATTGGCAATTTCAAAATCCGTGTATTGTGGGATTTTGTTCTTTCTTGTGAAGATAAATGCTCCCTTTTTTGCCTACCTACAGGCAGGATTTATTACTGTGTATAAGAACATTGCTCCCAGCATGAAAAAGTTTCGCTTCAGAGGGCATAGACTCGAGCCATCAGTTTCTAGAACCAGGTCACCCTTCCATACCAGCTCATCTGAAAAATCAATGGTTCATCAAGTATAAATTGTTTCGGAACCATCGGACAGAGTGTAATGTTGGTTCATGAACTTACGAGCTCAGGACTCCGAGGCAAACCATTAGCAATGCTTGTTTTCTAAAAGGAGTAACCATGAACTTTGTCCAAATGTAGCAATTTGTCTATAACTTATTTCTATCATATTATAATTGCATACTCCATTTCTCTATCAAATACCTTAATTTGGAAAACATAGTTTACATCAGTTCCAAGGTTTCTGTATCATCAGGTTGCTCTCTTATCTCCATCTCTAGGTAGAGCTTCAGTGTCAACCGACCAAGTTCGTTAGCTAACAAATTTACAGCTTGCTCATAAAATCATTCAGGAATCTCACAGATTTCTCTCATGTGGTTCAAGCCATGGAGAAAAAGTCAAAGAACTCCTTTTCTGTGTCAAATTTCAAGCTTGCGCCAGCTTTTGTCCCCTGCAACCGAAAGATCCTAACATTAAGTCAACTCCGAAACATATACAAGTCTAAAGAAAATGCCCCAAAACGATCAGGTTTGTTACCCGTTTACCGTGGCTGGAAACAGCCCCGTATTGTCAACCTAGAATCGTTTAGATTCTGCCAGTAACCTCGACCTGCAATTTGGATATCAGAAGCCTAGCAAGTTTTATAGTCAATTTCTCACCAAATGAACCTCCTATTCAGCACATCATTCCCTGTCCAACTTTAGTCCGAATGCATATATTTCCGGCGGGTAGACCTACCAAAAAGGAAAACAAAGCATATATAGACACTAAAAAATTGCATAAAAGCACAGACCATCAAACCAATTTGAGAAAAGATGTACAATTTTACAACTATATAAGTTCCTATAAGACTACAATAATTCTGGTATGGAATGAAAATTTTTGATAATAAAAGATGTTAAAATTTGGCGATATTAAAAGAAAATGGTAAGAGATATGAAAAACCTTAAAATCTATGTGGTGTCGCAGCTCTCGTCCAGGATATGTATAAAGCCCGAAATCTGGCGTCGATACATAATCAGTACCCTGTTCACATGTTCGTGTAAAGAAGGTAATGCAAAAGGAATGTACGTCATGACAAATGTACAATAGAATACCAATGAATAGATGCGGAACACGAATAATCAAATAATTCATTTGCAGAAGTCGAACGAGTCGGTGCTCAAACAAATACATTCATATATCTACTTTTGCAGCCTTCTGACTCGACACAAATCAAATGCTACTTAAGACTATCACCACCGAGGCACTGACCAGTAAGTCTAATGTCAATTCAATTCCTGATACCACTCATATACACTGGCAGATGTAAAGTACAAAAATTATCAAAAGAAGAGGTTAGAATAAACCATGTTTTCTCCTCAATGTGTAACAAAAAGTCGAAAACCAAACCCTCCCTTAGGAACTTCATAATCTTTAGATTTACATACTTCGGTAAGAAACCTTTATGACTGAAACACAGACCAAAGCAAGTCAGTCTTTCAAAATTAAAACCAGGAACTCGTCTGTCCAACAGAAAATAACAGAAATGGTATCAAACTTGAGATCGAATACAATGACAAGGACAAATGGCTAATAACTGCGAGCAGTGAAGTTGCAGCCAAACCAAGTTGGACCACTAAGGAATTACCATTAACAAAGAATCATGCATTTCTCAGAACAGAAAGCCCAATATGAAGATATAATCTTAGACTGATTTCTGATTACAGCTTAAAGTAACTAAGGAAGTTTCCCACTTTGATTATCCTTTGACGATGGAAGCATGAATCTTGAAACTACGTGATCAATAGTATGATTACTAACATAACACTTGTGCTTGACAATGTACATTTGGTAAAACACACATAAAACAGATTAAAAGATTAAGCTAAGGGCATCTCCAAGAGACTAGTTATTTCAATAAAAAGTTATAAATTTAGCTAATTTGAGATAGTTTAGCACTCCAGCAGAATAGCTATATGAAAGTCAAATTTAGCTTTTGCTAAAATCTCTAGCTAAATTTAGCTAGGGAGGAGAGAGAAAATAACGAAAAGCTAAACACTCCACGTTCAATTTTTTTAGTTTAGCTAACACTGCTGGAGGAAAAGCTAGAAATTTACTACCTAAATTTAACTTTTAGATGATTTAGCTAAAAAAATAGCTTTTACTGTTGGAGATGCTCTAAGTTAATACATCCTTTGTATCCATTACAAGCCCGTATCAGAACAGAATCCACCAAACACACAAATCAAAACTAAGGCATGTATGCTCACTTACATGGTCTTGCATTGACTTTCCAATGTTTGGTAGCCTTTAACTTGGTCGTGACTTTGTATTTTGAATGGCAACCTCTCTACAATTGGTAAAGCGTTGTAATAGCTAAGAAATCTGGGATCATTGCCCAAGTAGGCAGCAATAATGATGGCATTGGAAATTGCATGATTGTGGGAGACTAATAGAATCACTGATGTCCCGCTCTACAATCCTGTCCACAGGAAACCAAAGGTTAGGAGGGTGATCGGGGGTGCCGGTTTCAAACCCTCCGATGCCTAAGTTAGATACCGGTACATATACAAACAGTTTTTACGGAAAGAATAGAGATTTGGACTTACTTGATTTGAAAGTATTTGACCCTTTTATAGTAAGAAGTGGTAGTTCAGTTCACCTTGAGTCCGATGTGGAACGGTTTGTAAACCATCCCATATTAGGAGTGACTGCTTAGCCCGACCACTGCTTGATGGCAGCGTTGGGCATGGTCGGCAATTATTGCCTCTGACAATGGTTCCGGAAAGCCATCTGGTGGTCGATAGTGAGTACTTACCAGTAGCTGGGCATGTCTAATGTCTGGTGTAAACACGTCCCTCAAGTCCCCGGTCAAGAATTCTCTTAAGTGGGGAGTTTGTCTCATTAAGCGACCGGTAAGTACCTCTGGTGGTCACCTGGATGTGCCTGATAGGAGCATAAAATGAGACAACTATAATGTGAAATCCTATACATTTTTCTTAGCTATTTCCTTTAAAAAGTCTATTTTAACTCTGTTTTCTTTTTAGATATAGTTCGTGAAGTGATTCAAGATTAATAGGAACCTAAAGGGAGCAAAGAAGCCATGAACCATGACGTACTGATACAAAGGACTAACTTTGATCACCCTTTGGCAAGAAATTACAAGAGAAGTTCATGGAAATCGCTGTGCAAGACAGTTGCTGCAAAGCAGAAAACTGCAGTTTCAAAATCAGCTTTTCGGGAACAGTTTTGGGGAGCGTTTCTTGCATTCTTCCAACTACATCTTTGCAAATAGAGCCATAATCCTAAATATATGATGTTTTCAACATGAATGAAAGAACTAGTCAGAAGCGTTAATGAGGCAGCAGGAAATCAAGCTCAAAACAGGTTTCCTAAGAAGGCAGAAACGGTCAGCTTTTCAAGAAGCTTTTTGGGAGATCTTTTCCGGCAAATTACTGAAGTTTTTTAGAAGTTTATTGATTATTCTAGACAACATGATGTCATAGATCATGGATAATCAAGAACCATCTGCTGGAAGCACGGCAATATCAAGTCAATCCTTGTCTTATAATGGCCATGTAAAAAAATCTCTTAACCAAAAAACAATCAGAAAAATCAGGTGTTAATTGAAAAAGTAATTGGTCTGGGCTTCAGCTTCTGCTCAGAAGCGAGGCCCCGTAGGGCAAGTATAAAAGAAGAGCCACCGATGGAAGCTAGAGATAGAGATAGCGGCGAACCCTAAAATCCCTAAGCTTTTTCTGCAGAGACGCAATGGTTTCGGTGAATGGTGTTATGGCGATGATCGGCGCTGCAGGCGCCGGAATGACTCTGTATTTGACGTGTGAAGAAATCTGTCGTATCGTGAAGACGAGAGCAGAGAAAAGAGCAGAGAAAAGAAGGGCAACAGCACCATCCCCCTTTGTCAACCTACAGTCACCGTCTGCTGTGAAGCCATGTAAGAATTCTCTCTTTTCGTATCCTTGTTAAAGATTTACAGATACATGTTGTTAATTTTAGATGTACAAATACAAATTTATTTGCTTTCTCTTTTAGTTCGGTGTTATAATCCTTCAGTATTCATATTCCTTGATATGAATTTTAATCCATGTAAGAATTCTCTCTTTTCGTATCGTTGTTAAAGAATTACAGATACATGTTGTTAATTTTATTTCTACAAATTAGTTTGCTTTATCTTTTAGTTTGGTGTTATAATCCTTCAGTATTCATATATTTGCTAGATTCCTTGATATGAATTTTAATCCATGTAAGAATTCTCTCTTTTTCGTTTCCTTGTTAAAGATTTACAGATACATGTTTTTAATTTTAGATCTACAAACACAAGTTTGTTGGTTATCTTTAGATAAAAATTCCTGAAGTATTCATATATTAATTCCAAAAAAAAAAAAAAAACTCCCTATTTCAAACTATTCGATCTCACCGATGTTGTACTTAATACTCTGTGAATTTACCTGTAGTATGATTGAATGGATGGCTATTATGTTCTGTTTTGGTTGTCCTTAGAATTGTAAATTAGGTATTAGCTGCATCTTAGCTCATCTGTTTGTAGGCTGCTTGTTAGCTGTTTGCAGTCCTTG
Organism: Rosa chinensis; assembly: GCF_002994745.2. Lineage (NCBI taxonomy): Eukaryota > Viridiplantae > Streptophyta > Magnoliopsida > Rosales > Rosaceae > Rosa > Rosa chinensis. The sequence goes on along the minus strand of NC_037091.1, from coordinate 19,057,545 downwards.
TTTTGGTTCCCTCCTTTTCTTTTTCACTCTTTTTACCGTTGTTTGCATCAACTCAAGCTCTCATCTCTATTTCGAAATTCTTGGTCTTGAATTTATCACAATGTCTTTCACTTTTATCCTTGGACACAGCAAGACCAAAACTGTTGTCTATGTTAACATTATCACAATGAAATTCTGCTGCTTGTTTATTATTATTCATGTTTTTTTTTCTTCCCCGGTTCAATTTTGAAATCTGATTCGAATGGATAAGAAGCTAGTGAATTTCTAATTAGCTAGCTGCGGTATGCTATTCATCTTCTTCTTCTTCCGTTATCCAATGATAGAGCATTATAATTTTAACATTTATAACCTTTCATGCTGACAGGAATGATGCTTCATAACAAGGAGTCGAGAAGTCTCATGTGCAGAGTTATGATTAGTTAGCAAGAGTGTTGGGTGTGTGTGTCCTGGATGTCTTTTGGTTCTCGAAACTCAAAACTATGTTTTTATTTATTATTATTGTATAAACTCAAAAGTATGAGGCTTGATTCTCTTTTCCTGACATTGTTATATTAATGATAATTAGTGATTATGATTAGTAAACATCGTTCGTTAACCAAGTAAGCAGCAATAATGATGGCATTGGCAATTTCAAAATCCGTGTATTGTGGGATTTTGTTCTTTCTTGTGAAGAGAAATGCTCCCGTTTTTGCCTACCTACAGGCAGGATTTATTACTGTGTATAAGAACATTGCTCCCAGCATGAAAAAGTTTCGCTTCAGAGGGCATAGACTCGAGCCATCAGTTTCTAGAAATTGAACCACTTAGTAGACAGTGTGCTTCATATGTGTAGATCTAAAGTTGTAAATGGTACTCTAAAGCATGTAGATCTTGTTGTCAGAACTTTGTATTCAGGTATGGATGCCGTAGCTATGATTTAACTATTTAACAAATTGTGCTATGTAATTTTCTCTATACAGATATTTTACAGATAAGATCTGAAACAACTTGTTTTTTCTCCACGAGTATTGTATATTTGTTAGTTTAGTTTTGATCTCGACTTTCTTGCCAAAAAAAAAAAGAATGTATCCCCAGGCACGTGCATTCTGATCCTTCAAAAGGCATGTATATGAGTTTTATATGTTTGCAGTTTTGCAATCGGTGACGTGCATGACACTCATCATCCTTTTCATTTTTTTATTTTTTATAGTTTCAGATGATCGAATTTGTAATAATCAAGTTCCATAATTATGTAATAACAATGTCTAGAAGAGAGTGAGATAAACGTGATCTGAAGTTGAGGATTATAAAAAATCTGTAACAGCAAACACAAGTCATATAAAAGTAGTTCATTTGTTAGCTCTTTCTTTGTAAGTGTCTTAATTTGTTATTTGCTGCAGAGTACGTTTACTTTACCCGCTGAAAGGTAGGGAAGACAAAGTCTATTAGCCTCAAGCAGATCAAGGAGTGTCCGTGCACGAAACTACATTTATCTTTTCATGTTTCTGTAGAAAGTGATTTTCATTGTGTTGATGTTTACAATTGTACACATACATAGCAGTAATAAACTGCTGTTACAATACAGGCATTAAACTATATTTACAGCTAGAATATAACTGATAAGCAATTATAGTTCAGTATCAAAACAGCCTATGAACAGATCAATGGAGAAGAATTAGATGACTTGATTTCAGGAGAAGATTTAGTCTCTCTAACACACCCCCTCAAACTTGGCGGCTCCGGACGAACAAGTTTGCCTGAAAGGAGAAGATGACGTGACTTGTGAAGCAGTTTGGTAAGTAATCAGCTGCTGGCTGATCAACAGAGGGAATGAAGCAGACTCGATGATTACCAAGAGCAACTTTTTCGTGAACATAATGATAATCAAGCTCAATATGCTTAGTTCGAGCATGAAACACAGGATTGGACGCCATGTAGGTAGCACTAAGATTATCACAATGCAATAAGATGGGGAACTGAATGCGAGCACCAAGTTCATAGAGCAGATAACCCAACCAAGTAGTTTCAGCGCAGGCATGAGCAAGAGAACGGTATTCTAACTCGGCACTCGAGCGAGCAATCGTGGACTGCTTCTTGGAGCACCAAGAGATCAAATTTGAACCAAGATACACAAGATAACCTGATGTGCACCGGCGGGAGTGAGGATAGTCTGCCCCATCCGCATCAGAGTAGGCGGAAAGGTATACTAGCTGATGCTGATGAGCAAAGGATAAACTATGACCAACTGTTCCTTTGACATAGCGAAGAATGCGCTTCACAGCAACAAGATGAGGAAGACGAGGTTGACTCATAAACTGAGAAACCAAGTTGACTGCAAAAGCTATATCTAGACATGTAATTGTGAGGTATTGTAAAGCACCGACGAGTGTTCGGAATTCTGTGGGATTTTCAAGTAACGCACCATCAGTGGTAGTGAGCGTATCTGTGGCAGACATAGGGGTACTCATCAGCTTGGTAAGCAACATATCATGTTTAAAAAGGAGATCATGAGCATATTTGACATGATTAAGGTAAAGCCCATGAGAGAAGGTGTGAACCTGCAGACCAAGAAAGTAGTGCAGTGGCCCTAAATCTTTGATGTGAAAACCACGGGCAAGAGCATCAATGAAGCTTTGAAGAAGACAATCATTGCTACCCGTGACCACAATGTCATTAACATAAAACAAAAAATAAATAGTGTGTTGACCATGAGCAAAAATAAATAAGGAAGAGTCGGCCAAACTTTGGGTAAACCCAACAGACAACAGAAAGGATATCATCCTCTGAAACCACGCTCGAGGAGCCTGTTTAAGGCCATAAAGTGCTTTGTTGAGTTTGCAGACATGAGTGGGCCGAGATTGATCAATGAAACCAGGAGGTTGAGTCATGTAGACATCCTCCGTAAGAAAACCATGGAGAGAAGCATTCTTGACATCTAATTGATGAAGAGATCAACCACGAGACACAACAAGACTAATAACAGTACGTATTGTAACAGGTTTGATAACAGGACCGGATGTTTCATGGAAATCAATACCTTGTTGTTGGTGAAAAACTTTGGCCACAAGTCCTGTTTTAAAGCGTTCGACGGAGCCATCCGGATTCCAGTTCACTATAAAAACCCATTTGTAGCCAACAGTGTTCTGTGTGGGAGAAGAGGGAACAAAAGACCAAGTGTTGTTCTCCATCAGAGCATTGATTTCTTCAACCATAGCAGCACGCCATTCAGCCTTCTTTGAAGCTTGAGAGTAACATGTAGGTTCAACCAAGTCAACCATGGTGAGGAGAGCTTGAGGAATGGGATACCTGACTGTGCCATCACTTGGGATTCTGGGTTTTTGGGTTTTTGAGTACCATCCTGGAGGTGCGTGACCATTGGGTGTTTTGGAGGAGGATTGGAGTCAACCGGCACCGGAGGAGGTGGAGAATTGGACAGCAGAGAAGGGTCGTCGGTGGGATGCTAATCTTGATCTGGAGCGTCAGAGGCTGACGATGTTGTGGCGGTGTGGATGGGAGGACCGTCGCTGCCGTGAGGAGAGGCAAAGTGCAGTGATGGAGCAGGAACATTGGAGGTAGGCTGGGGTCGGCAATGGTATGTGATAATCGGTGGAGATGACGGAGGAATTGGTGGAGGAGGCGCAACCAAGTCTGAGGCAGGTGATGTCGATGATTGACTTTGAACAGATGGGTTTGGCCGAGAACCTAATAACACAGTTAAGAACTCACCCCCAATTTTTAGAATACCTTTCAATTGTTTGGACAATTTTAAAAAAAATCCGTAACAAAAACTGAAGAAAAAGAAGCCATGACTGAAAAAAAAAAAAAATTGAGTTGGTGAGTCTAACTCTACCTTTCAGAAAAAGCATAGCGTTTTGGATCGAATTGAACGCCGAAGCTCCCAAGTCATCCTCTGCCTGGGCTCTGCCGACAGTGCCACCGACTCTGCTGCGCTGCCGACCTCGGGCTCCAGCTCGTCCATGAACCCAAAAAACCTCTCGCTATTTCTTGGGTTGTTGAGGAGGAATCACCAATCGCCTCTCCAATCGTCGTCTGCAGGTTCTGGGTAAAACAACTTTGTTTCTTCTTCTCCCAATTCTCTGATATCTTACTTTCTTTCTCTTAAATTTGTTGATTCCTATCATGGTATCAAGAGCCAGGTTTGATGGGTATAGTAGTGAGCTATTAGAAAAAATGGATATTATAAGAAAAAATATTATTCTCAAATATTTGATTTAGTGACATAAATCTCTCTTTCTCATTAATTGGTAATGATTTTGAGTTCAACAAAACAAATGACTAACTAGTTGTTGTCTAATTGCAAAGTGTGTATGTGCAATTTTAGATTTTTGACTATGATTATGGAGAAGATTTTCAGTACATAGTTTTGATGATCGCCACATCATAACTCACCGTGTTTGCAAGTTGTTAAGTATTATAGATAATATCAGCACTACACGGGAGCAAAAGCATGGACAATATATGAGATTTTGGAATTGAGGAGTTTGATTGAGTTATTTGATTGTTTGAACCTATCATGTAACATCCCGAACCTAAATTCACCGGTTTACTAGTCATTGGGACGGTAAACGACCTTTACTTTCACTTTTACTTTCGGTTTAGTACTTTTAGTGGCCCTAAAAGTTGACTTTTTGTTCGGGTCAAAATTTGAGAAAATGTTCTTCATGGAAGTTGTAGAGGACGTTAAACCGAGCGCGTGCATATGTAGTACGTAAAAATCGGAGCTCGTATGCGAAAGTTATGAGCGAAATAAGGAAGTTACTGTTCATGGTAAAATTTTGATTAAAATAGAAATTTACCCAGGGTAGGTTTCCATTTCCGGAAACCCACCCCAGCTCTTTCTCTCTCCTCCCCCCCGAGCTCTCTCTTCTCCGGTTCGGCCAATTTCCTTCTTCCTTCGATTTCCGGCGATTCCGGCCACCAACCGGCGTGCCACCGGTCATCAGAGGAGCACCTCCTCCCTCCGATCACCCTAGCAACCTTGGTTTTTGACGATTTGACCGGAAAAGCACAGATCGAAGCAAAATCCCCTCCGGCTGCAGTTTGAAGCTTTTGCCGATTTCCGGCGATTCCGGCCACCTCCGGTCCTCATTCCGGCGTCGAAGGTTCGGTTTTCATCACTGATCATTTCCCCTATGGCCTTGTATCACGATTTGTTGTGTAGATGCGGAATCGACGAATTGAAATTCTAGGGTTCTTGAGGATTTCTGGGTTTTTGTTCATTGATCGATTTCGGCCGTTTTTAATTGTTATTTGGGAATGTTGTAGTTGAGAAGTTGAATCAGTGTGTTGAGAAGGTGCTACTGTCAAATTTTGGTGGCCATCGGAGATGGTGGCGGTGGCGCCGCCACTTTGGGCGGCGGTAGCGGCGGCTAGGGTAGTTTATAAATTTCAATTTTTAGCTAGTTAAATTCTATAATTATCATAGAGCTTATATGTGAAGTTTGGTGAATTTTGGAGGAGTTTGGAATTGTTTGTGAATTTTCGAAGTTTGGAGTTTTGTGGTGGAATTATGGGAAATCCGGCCGTCGGATTTCCCTCGTTTTCTTTTTGGAATATGTAAATTGAGGAATTAGAATTGTGGAAGAGATTTGGGTTGAATTTGAGAAGTATTGGAGATAGGGATTTTCGGATTTCGTTTAAGTTCGTAATTATTATATCGGATTACCGTTTATGGAAATATAATTGTGTACAGGGCAATGTCGCGAGCTACGGTTAGATGAAGGAACTCGTCTGCGTGGTTGCCCAATAGTACTGTGAGTGGACGTTTGTTTTAAATAAGTGATGCATGCATTAATTTATTAAAACATGTTTTATTTTATTTACATATTTTCCGAGCATAAAAAGATAATTGCGAATTATCTCGTGGATTTGCTTTTTAATAATGATTCTCATGAATAAATATTGATTTATACCGGTGGTGAGTTTCGGTTATGAAGTTGTTATGCTCGGATTCGAATTTATAATTGAAGTTAATTTTCGACGAATGGTTTTCGATATGATTTTCAGATTTATACATTTATATTATATTTATATTCGTCGATTTGAGACCTTATTTACAAATTGAGTTTGGTTGGAATAAATCTCCATGTTTATTTACTGATTTTCGATTTTGGCATTGGGAATGCCTCACTGACGACCTAATTATTTCTTTAGCGTGTGGGACACGCTGTTAATTTATACGGCTTTATGAGTATTTCCGGGTACGGTTGGGAATCGTACCCGTGTTTTCCTTATTCGTGGGACATGGGGAAGCCTTAAGGATTTATGAGATTTTATTAGTTTTTACTCACCATACCTGGGTCGTTATATATATATTATATTGCTAGCTAGCCTATTAGTACTCCTCCCTGCTTACTATGTGTTTGTGGGCGAGTAAGAGCAGAGCATGGGATGCTCCAGAGTGTGGGACACTCCGACCCGAGCCTAAGAGGCTCCCTTCTTTCGTATGGTGAAACTTCTTCCCCATATTTTATCTTTATTTGACTAGCGGGGCTAGTCCGATTTTCACTGTAGCCAGCGGGGCTGGTCTTATTTTCTTGAGAAATGAGATTTCGGTTTTACGATATAGTTTTCGAATGTGGTGACTAGCGAGGCTAGTCAATTTATCGTTTTGGAATTCTTGGATTTAAAGCTAAATGTATTTTTCTAATTGTTGCATGCATCGGTTATTAAAGAGAATAAATGTGGGAAAGTATGAAATTTTTTTTCCTTTAAATTGTTTATTTTGTCCACTCACGCTAACGTTTTTCGTCTACTTTCCCCTGGGCCTTTCGGTTTCTAATGCCCAGTTTGCAGGCGAATTAGTGGAGGTCGGGCGTACATGACATTTGAGGCATAGTTGTCACTACTTCCGCAGTGTAGGATCACTTGATCCTTTACTCCTCTGTTATATCCCTGTGTATAGTAGTATTGCTCTGCATAACCTTTGGGATTAGTATTTTTGAGTTTTGTGTTTGGTGAAAGTGGAGTTGTTGGTAATTGGGAGCAGGGTGGCTCCAGGAGTATAAGGTTGGTTTGCTTGAAGTGTTTCGTGTGTTTTACAGGTTTTTGGGTAGTCCATTTTAGAGGTGACTCTACCGAATTTTTGGTAGAGTTATCCCTAAGGTGGGCCCCATAGGGCCACCTCGGATTTCAGGGTGAAATTCGGGGCGGGTCCTGTCATATCACGTGACAAGAACGCTTCATCCAAGATATTCTCTTGATTATGATATTATATTTAATAAAGTAAAAACAAATATTGGTCTTATCTTCTTCTCAACAAAAGTTGGCTTAGGTAACTGGAGAGAATTACTGATCTCCACTGCTCTCTTAAGAAGTTAGTAAACATGCAAAATTACTTTCTCACTTGATAGTGTATGTGATCAATGATTTTCAAGTACATTATATTTCCTATTATAGACAAGAGGGGGAACATGTAGAAAACTGAACACTAACATTTAAAGGTATAGACTAAAAGAAGGGGTTTCCTAAGATCTCAATAAAGGTCCTTCAGAGCCTTCAAACTCATCTTTAGTTCTTTACTACGCGTTTGAGATGCCATTTCAGATGCATGTCCTCTTTGTAGGAACAAGAGGATTTCTCTCGTCTCCATTGCATCCTGCGCATTGTCAAACACTTTGAGAATATGATACAATGATCAACGCAAAGCAAAAATGTCTTACAATTGTTGCTATTAGAAAGAAGCATGCAATAAATTTAATTAGTATGTATGCAGATTTGTTTAAGAACATTAGCTAAACTCTGAGTAACTTTATTATCATTCCAGAAACCTTAGGAGAGGAACTGACTTTGTAATGTTCTATAGATGTCACCACACTGGAAAGTGGAAAGCATGCAAAAATATATCACTCACATCACAGCAGAGTTTACACAAAAAGTAAATGTATACCTTTAAACCAGAAGTAAACGTATAACCAAAGTAACTCGTACTAGAAAATTCATTCTGGCCTGTAAAGGAAATTTCACGAATGCTGGTTCGAAACGACCCTTGCAGACTCTATGGAACCAGAATGTCAAAACAGGTTGTGGAATGAGAATATATGTTGAAAACAGCACATCTAATGTGCTAAATAGTCCAATTACAAGGAATTGGGATACGATTAGGCCAATAATTACACGCATATGCACACGTGGCCAGAAGGCTGCAGCACTCTCATTTCTGATCATAGACATTAATAATCTGGCAACAAGGGGACAAAAACAATGAGTTACTTGTAAACAATGAGATAAGCAGAGGATGATAGACCAGAATTTTGAGCCTGACTGAGATGTAGTATAACCCACCTGGTGACTATAAACCATGCAGGCAAAAGCAAAGAAGAAAAGAATAAATGGAAGAAGTAAAGGTGTGACAACATAATATACAAGCCCCAGCAACAGATATAACTGTATTCTAGGTTCATTTGTAGTAAAGGCCAAGGAACCAGGATCCATTGATTCCTCCCTATCTTGTTCTGTCTTAACCAAAAATATGTTTTTGAAGTGGTATAGAGCTAGTGGAAATTTCAATCAGCACTATCTCGACAATTCGAACTCCAACCCTGAAACTAAACCTGCAATAAAAATTTCAATGATTCTTTTACTGAAATAGACCAAATGCTGAGTGAATGAATAGAGACAAGGGAAAACTACCAGCTATTTTCTTTCTGTGAAGTTTAAGTCCAATTACTGTTCATCAAATTCAAAAAAGAGTATCATTGAGTTTGCTACTTTTTTCTCTAAAGAAAAACAAACCTTTTCATGACAGATCGGAAGGATATTATGATACTAAAACATAACAAAACCATAAACCAGAGAATCAAACCTTTCCTTGCAGTGCTATCATCGTTCTAATGACATTAACCCCACAGTCCTTGCAGCGCTGTCATCGTGATATGTCCTCAAATGCTACGGCAACAGCTTCATATGGCCATTGATTCTGTTAAAACCAACCCTTGGCAAGCGAATTGTATTTATTTTTTTATTGCACTAGTTCTCGAAACAAATCATTCCTGATGTGATGATCAAGCCTAGAGAGGCGCAAGCAGTAGCTTCTAGGTCGAAGCTGAGCCGATACGATAATCGAGCAGGTTGGCTTAAGTGTATCCTCTCTCTCTCTCTCTCTATATATATATATATATTGTGATGCTTCAATCGAGAAGGCAACCTTTCTCAATGCATTTCCTCCTCCCTCTTCCCTTCCGTTTCTCCTCTTCTAAAAGTTTACTAGGACTAGAGAAAGACGACAAAAGATTAAAGATTATACCTGCTAACGGGTAAGCAGGTTACCAAAGTTGAATATTCCAGATCGTTAGATTTATTCCACATTTTAATTATATCCGACGACCTAAAATATTTTAAAAAGTTAGTGTATGTCATACATTAACATACACTTGAATTTTCCCTCATCACGTCCCACTTAGCCACTACTAAGTCATGAACCGTAAAACCGAACACCACAAAGACAGCTTCAAGTTCAGTTCCTAGGCTTTAAATCAAATCACTAATCTTTGCTTTCCATCTTCGACATGCATATACAAAACAATCACCAACATCCCCTATACGAAACATCAAACAGCACACCCACATAGTGTCCAAATCAAAATTGTGAGAACATAGCAACCTTTACCTACATTCCTTATAGTACTAACTATCGCATAATTCAAAAAAGCTCTGGACTTTGAAAACAGAAACACAAAACAAAAGAACCCAAAACCACCTGGCGTAATAGGTTGCAAACATCTGTCTTGGGGGCAACTGCGCAAAATACCAGGAAAAATGCAGAGCAAAACCGTCAGGTCACTATTCATTTCATTTGTCTTTTAGGGAAATGGACAGTACCACCATCGGAGGTTTAGTATAACATCATACTTTTTTTCCTCTAAAACATAAAACAATTTTCCACAAGAGATCGCATGTGTCAATAAAGACTAGTATAATGGCCATGTAAAAAAATCTCTTAACAAAAAAAAATCAGAAAAATCAGGTGTTAATTGAAAAAGTAATTAGGCTGGGCTTCAACTTTTGCTCAGAAGCGAGGCTCCGTAGGGCAAGTATAAAAGAAGTGCCACCGATGGTAGATAGAGATAGAAATAGTGGCGAACACTAAAGGGTTTTTGTCCATTTACCCAATTTCTAGGGATTTTTTTCCCACTTACTCCATTAATTTTTTTTAATTTCTCCTTATCCAAAACACTCTAAGGAAGTCATCCCTAATACCCCATTAAGTTTTTTTGTTTTTTAAGGCTATTTTACCCTCACTCTTTTGTTACTTAGAGAGAGAGAGAGAAACCATAGGAGACTTCGCCGGACCCCCGTCACCAGCAGCCGGATTCTGGTCACCGGTTGCAGCCAACTTTGGCCTGAATCTGGTCACCAGCCGCTGCCCACCGAACTTTTCTGGAAACCTCGCCGAAGGTTCCCAAAGAGGTTGTCAGAGATTTCATAGGTTGCCGGAAAGGTTTATTGCCCCCAGTAAACGTGTATTGCCCCTAGAGGGGCAATAAACCTCTATTGCCCCCTAATATATAGAACTTTCGGTAGTTGGAATGAGAACTAATCTTCCTAAAATCAGACAAATAAAACTTTGATTAAAGAAAAAAAAGAAGAGATTATATCAATTCAAAACGTTAATTGCCCTCAAATAAACGTCTATTGCCCCCCAATAAACATTCAAAACGTCATAGGTCGCCGAAAAGGTTTATTGCCCCTAATAGACGTCTATTGCCCCACAAAAAAAAAATCTGATTTGGGCACCCAGAAATGCTCTGGGCACCAAATTGGAGCAAATCCACCAAAAATAAAGTCGGATCTTGGGTGCAACTGAGGGATCCCTGTCTTTGTCATTGTCAGAGAGACCGTTCCCATCGAAACAAGGCGACGTGGTGACGGAGCCTAGAATCAGAGATCTTCTTCGCGTGGCGGCGAAGCTTCAGAGCATGAGCAAGGAGACGTGGCTGGGAAGAATAGTGAGCGGAGACAGCTTGGGTCGAGCTCTGGAGCTGGAGGAGAGAGAGAGAGATCGCCTGGGTCGATCGCCGGAGCTGGAGAAGGGAGAGAGAGAGAAACGACCTGGGTCCATCACGGGATCACGGGAGCTGGAGGAGAGAGAGAGAGAGAGAGAGAGAGCCTAAGTCGATCGCCGGAGCTGGAGGAGAAAGGGAGACGGCCTGGGTCTGCCGGAATCCTGTTGGAGTGAAGAGAGAGAGGAGAGAGAGTCTGCAGGCTGCAGCACGATGGAGAGAGAGATGAGATTGTGTGGCTTTAGATGTAGTTGTTTAATTAGGTTAAGGGTAAATTTGTCATTTTCTTCTAAATTGAGTTAGTGAGAATAAAAATCTGTTGCTGGGGTAAAGTGAGATAAATTTGGCCTGCTCCCAACCCTAAAATCCCTAAGCTTTTAATGCAGAGACGCAATGGTTTCGGTGAATACTGTTATGGTGATGATCGGCGCTGGAGGCGACGGAATGACTATGTATTTGTCGTGTGAAGAACTCTGCGTCCAGTCAACAACAACACGTCACCTCACTAAGCCAGACAAGGCGCACCTAACGTGCAAGCCGGGATAAAGCCCACCTAAATCTACCACAGAATGGCAGAAATTTATTTTAAAAATAAACCTACAAGGACTGAACACTACTACAATACCGTGATATCAGGACACCCATTAAAGACACATATTTATCATGGTGTCCTAATAACCCTACAAGGACGGGAAAAGAAAAAATAAGAGCAAACTTATGTGGCCCGCCGAAATATATTTGCCAAAAGTTGAACTTCCCCCTTCTTTTTCCCGCACAAAACAATTCTGTATATAAACCTAAATTCCGCCAAAAACCCACATGCTCTATCAGAGCCTCCAATCTACTGCCGCGTCTGAGCCTTAGCTAGAGTAGAGATGAAGGTTGTCGCTGCATATTTGCTCACTGTTTTGGGCGGCAACGCCAGCTTCTCCGCCAAGGACTTGAAGACCATTCTCGCCTCCGGTAACTTTCGATCTTAGTTTCTTCAATTTCATTCCAGATCTGTACAACTAATTGTTCTTGCTTTGGCTAGGTCTAATAGTTCATTTCGTACTGTTTCTAATTTCAGTTGAATTAACTGAACGAAAAATTTGAACTGATTCAATTGGAATTGTAACTGCACAGCCATATTAGTTATCGTTGGATCTGTTACTTGGTGATGGCTGATCTCTGGGCACCCCTTTTGGCTTTTTTAACTCTCACTTTGATCCTTGATTGATTTCTGAAAAGCTAAAACCCTTTAATTCTATGGTCTTCTGAGTGAATGGCTTCAGCTCTTTTTGCAAGGACTCTTTTGGGTCATCGCCTTTTTCACTCTTCTGCACACTCTCTCTCTCCAAAGCCCCAAATCCTCACTTCCCTGCTCAATGTAAATCTATTTTCCCTCTCTTTTTCTGAGTAATCTTTTATTGGGTTTCTGCTTAATCTTCAATTCTGTTTGTAAAGTTTGTTGCTTTTGATGATGTTCTGAATCCATCTCTGTAAAGTTTTGATCTTTTGCTTGTTTGATCGGTTTTTTTTTTTATCTGGGTTTTAGTATAAGTGAATTTGAGATGCAAAGTCTTTGGTTTGGAGCGTTTTGTAGTGGTTTACTAACATTGGTTGTCATTGTTTAATCAATTAGTGACTTGTAGTATGTAGTGTACTATTGTGAAGGTGTTTAGTGTAATTGTTCTGTACATGCACTCAGTTCCTGACTAGTTCATTGATCCCAAAACTTGGTTTTCTTGGAGATTTCTTGTTTGTATCCTAGATTCTTGTTTGATTATCGTTGTGACTTAAAGTATTTGAGTTGGTTAACTATGCAATTGCATAGTTCTGTGCTGTGAGTTATTGGCTTTGCGTTAATTTGAAAATCATATAGTGCTAGGAGATTGGTTGGTTTAGTTGTCTCTGTCTTATTTACAAGATTTCTTCTTTAATAATAAGCAACATAAACCAGGTCATTAGATATATTGTTGATACTATATGTAATGTACCATGAGACTATCTGAAAATGTTTACTTTTTCTCAAATGCTAGTGTTATTACTAATATGTTTGCCTTGTTTATAGTGATCTCACAAGGAATTTTCTTAGTGGTAATACACTGAGTGAATGGGCTTCTGCAAAGTTGGAATATTTGTAAATTCAGTTCTTAACTCCATATTCTTTGTTGTTCAATAATGACTTATAATGATTGAACTTTGAGTAAACTGCAGGTCCTTTAATGTGAACAACTTAACTGGACCAATCTCTGTCTTCTTGGGATACATCAGCACTCTAATGTACTTGTATGCTCTGCCTCTATCTCCATCTAATTCTTCATTGTATTTGTTAAATCAAGTTTAATTTTTGTTTGATTTAGCCTTCTTTGATGAAAAGGAGAACATGTTTTCAGGAACCTTGAGACTAACATGTTTTCTGGAACTGTTCCTCTTGAGCTTGGGAAGTTGGTTAACTTGCAGAATCTGTAAGCTCCTTTTCAACACCAGTTTGTTAATGTTTTTTTTAATTTTTTTTTTATAAGTATTAACTAGCTGAATAAGCAAGTACCAACCAATAAGTTGGACCTGGTGTCAAACTTAATGGCATGTCAACCAGGAACTGCATGAGAGTATTAGTATTGAAGGCTTGAAGGTGCAATATTGAAACGTTGCTCATATTTGGATAAGAGAACGTACAATATACTATGACACTATCTTAAATGGTAACTTGTTATACGCAAAATGTAAATGTACGTTTTTGAATAAGCCTGTGTTCTACCTCTTTGTTTTATGTTTTTTGTGAACTTTAGCCCTTACCTTTTGACTACACTGCCTTTATCTTATCTATTAGACATTTTGAAGTTCCTTTTATGCAACTCTTTTGCTGCGTCCACATGTTAGATTTTCCATTTTGTGATGTGTAATAATGTACTGCTAGTAATCTTAAAACTGGAGATATGAACAAAAGTATGACTCTATTTGTCCACATAAAGGTAGAGGAATATACCAGCAAAAGCGTCTAGCTCAATTGTTAGAAAGTTAGTCAAGTTAATGTTGTAGTGATTGTTAATCAGTGCAAGTTTGATATAGTGCACTAAATCCCTGTGTTGATTCTGAGGGTTTTTATTGCAGGTTTCATTTGCAGTGGTTGTAATTGTTTCTTATATCAATGCTGTGATTTGGTGTTAAAGCATCTTTCAGTCATGCAAAAACATAGGTATGCTGCTACACCATTACTACGCAGCTTTGCTATTTTGATTTTGATTTCAAATTGAAGATAAGATTATTGAATCCTTGGGTAATATTAGATTGACAAGATTTTTTGGTTTATTGGAATCCCTACAAACCAGGCTGAGGGACTTTTAGTGGAGGTGATGCTCTAAACCCTGAAAATAAGGTCTTAATTGATCGCTGGATGTTGGAAAAGGTGAAGGATGACGAACGCCTCAATGAGGTATTTTGTATCAGTGTGATCAACTGTATGTTTGATAGTAGTGGATGTTTGCTGCTTTAAGGTGTGATATATACTTATTTTTGTGTTGGATGAGTATGCCAATTTATTAATTGCATACATATTCTTGCCACTATCAATGGTATTTATAAATTCTAGCATCACAAATGAATAACACTGCTTTACTCTGTAGACATGGGCTTGACCCTTCTTTACCAGCATTTATAAAAATTTGACATAAAGCCTCCAAAAAAAAAATATGTGATTCTCACTAAGTCATGTAAGTGGTAGGACTACTTTGTTTTTACTGTATATGGTCTGTGAGTATATGCAAAGAGGGTTGAAGTTCTATCATTCTTGAAAGTGAATTCATTATGATTTAGTTGCCTCTTAAATAGTACCTATGATCTTTCTACAAAATATAACGTAGCTCCACAACTCCTTTACATTAAAATAAAAGAACCAAACTTATTTGATTATATTCAACATGCCTGACCATAATATTCAATTACTAATATAGGAAAGAGTACATTCAGAGATGGTGAGAACTTTTCATATTGAAGCTATGAGGACAGCCACTCCACCTGCACTCGCTGTGTTTAAAAGCCTCAAAAGTTTATCAGAGTATGCTATACTAACATGGATTTGTATCAATCTAATACAAATATATTTCTGTCCCATGTCATGAACTTTCAGTCTTAACAACATATTTGCATGTCTTAGGTGTTGAAGTCCCAGAATCTGTGATGAACTTGACTTCGAAAAGGGGTTCTTTAGCCAGAAAGGCAAGAAAGAATGCAGAAAGCATTGTAAGAGACCAGGCAGGAATGGCAAGAGAGCGGTTTCAGATTGCTGCAAAAGCAGGATGTGATCTTGGACAGAAATGGTAGGAAAGACTTGACGAGGAAGAGAATCATCTATTGACCGAAGATTAGAAGATTAGTAGAGTATTCATTAAGTTATTTTTTCTAGTTTATTTTGTAGTCACTTCAGACTTTTTGTATGTATATTAATGTATTTTAGTAAGTAATATAGTCCTTTTGGTGATTTTCAGATGCTTTGGATAATTTTTTTTTTTTGGATAGTTTTCAACTTTTAAGGACACAGATTATGAGTCCTTATAAGCAAAGGATGACACTTTCATTTTGTTTTGAGGACACAAGAAATGTGTCCTAGTAGGGAAAAGAGGACACATTTCTATTGATATGAGAACACGTTTTATTGTCCTCTAAAGGATACAAGGACACTGATTTTGCACCTTTGAGGACACAGTTTATGTGTCATAGTAGGGAAAAGAGGACACATTTCTATTGATGTGAGAACACATTTTATGTGTCCTCTATTAGATACGAGGACACATTACTTTGTTCTTTAAGGACACAGTTTAAGTGTCCTTGTAAGGAAAAGAGGACACTTTTTCAGTGTCCTTGTATGTGACTTATAATGACACCCGGATAGAGGACACATTTTTTTGGGTGTCCTTAAATGTAATAGAGGACTCATTTCCCGTGTCCTTAAATCATGTTATTGTAGTAGTGGAAATAATATCGAGGAGTTTTAAATACACACTCCTATTTTCTTAATACACACCCCATACTCAATACATCACTTATTTAATTTTTCATTCTAATATTAGACTAAATACACTACCCAAATGACCTAAAATACCCTTAATCTCTAAAACCATGAAATATCCTATTATTCGACTATATTAAGATTATTATTTAATATGAGTATTATATATTAGTATATTGAGATTTCATAATTTTCTTTTACATATTTTCTTATATTTTTTGCTGGAAATTTTGGCCTATCCCAACTCCATTACGACATCAATCAATTGGAATTTGAAAATATAAAATTTCGACTTGTTCCTTCAAAATTTAAACTTTCAATATTGTCTGCAAAATTTACACTTTTATGCACTACATGTTCAATATGTTTATGCAAGATGAAAACTAAAAACTGATAGGAAAAAAAAAAAAACCAAATGCTTTGCTTTCTTACTGTACTCACTCTCACAACTTACTGGCTAACACCTCCAAAATGACGGTGAATCTCAATGAGATAGCTCTCGAGATCACGTTGAATTGTATTCAATACAAGATGAAGAATACATATCTCAACTGAAGATTGTTGAACAAGGTCGACTTCAAATTCATGTCCATTGTCGAAATTCAAGTGATGAAGTGCGCGCGGAGAAGAAAGATGTATTGCAATGTATAGGATTTAGAAAAAAAGATATAAAAGTGCGCGATTCAATTTTTTCTTCTAATACATAGATGTCTATTTTGGTCATTTAACTTACTTATAAAATCTAATTTGAAATATAAAATAATAGGGATGTGTATTAAGTAGTTAGGGGTGTGTATTTAAAATTTCTCAATAATATCTAATATTAGAACACAGGGTAAAAAAATCTCTTATAGTAACCAAAAAAATTAAAAAAATCTCTTTGTTAATTAAAAAAGTAATTGGGCTGGGCTGCAGCTTCTGCTCAGAAGCGAGGCCCCGTTGGGCAAGTATAAAATAAGAGTTACCGATGGGAGATAGAGATAGAGATAGCGGCGAACCCTAAAATTCCTAAAGCTTATTCCGCAGAGACGCAATGGTTTCGGCGAATACTGTTCTGGTGATGATCGGCGCTGGAGGCGTCGGAATAACTATGTATTTGTCGTGTGAAGAACTCTGTCGTATCGTGAAGAGGAGAGTAGAGAAAAGAAGGGCAAAAGCACCATCCCCCTCTGTCAACCAACAGTCACCGTCTGCTGTGAAGCCGTGTAAGAATTCGCTATTTTCGTATACTTGTTAAAGATTTACAGATACATGTTGTTAATTTTATTTCCACAAATACAAATTCGTTTGCTTTATCTTTTAGTTTGGTGTTATAATCCTTCCGTATTTGCTAGATTCCTTGATATGAATTTTAATCCATGTAAGAATTCTCTCTTTTTCGTTTCCTTGTTAAGGATTTACAGATACATGTTTTTAATTTTAGATCTACAAATACAAATTTGTTTGTTATCTTTAGATACCAATTCCTGAAGTATTCATATATTAATTCCGAAAAAAAAAAAAACCAAATTGTTGTCTATGTTAACATGATCACAACGAAATTTTGCTGCTTGTTTATTACTATTCATGTTTTTTTTTTTCCTGGTTCATTTTTGAAATCTGATTCTAGTGGATAAGAAGCTAGTGAATTTCTAATTAGCTAGCTGCGGTATGCTATTCATCTTCTTCTTCTTCCTCGTTAACCAATGATATAGCATTATAATTTTAACATTTGTAACCTTTCATGCTGACAGGAATGATGCTCCATAACAAGGAGTCGAGAAGTCTCATGTGCAGAGTTATGATTAGTTAGCATGAGTGTTGGGTGTGTGTGTCGTGGATGTCTTTTGGTTCTCGAAACTCAAAACAATGTTTTTATTTATTATTATTGTATAAACTCAAAAATATGAGGCTTGATTCTCTTTTCCTGACATTGTTATATTAATGATAATTAGTGATTATTATTAGTAAACATCGTTCGTTAACCAAGTAAGCAGCAACAATGATGGCATGTCCGTGTATTGTGGGATTTTGTTCTTTCTTGTGAAGATAAATGCTCCCTTTTTTGCCTACCTACAGGCAGGATTTATTGGATTTATTACTGTGTATAAGAACATTGCTCCCAGCATGAAAAAGCTTCGCTTCAGAGGGCATAGACTCGAGCCATCAGTTTCTAGAACCAGGTCACCCTTCCATACCAGCTCATCTGAAAAATCAATGGTTCATCAAGTATAAATTGTTTCGGAACCATCGGACAGAGTGTAATGTTGGTTCATGAACTTACGAGCTCAGGACACCGAGGCAAACCATTAGCAATGCTTGTTTTCTAAAAGGAGTAACCATGAACTTTGTCCAAATGTAGCAATTTGTCTATAACTTATTTCTATCATATTATAATTGCATACTCCATTTCTCTATCAAATACCTTAATTTGGAAAACATAGTTTACATCAGTTCCAAGGTTTCTGTATCATCAGGTTGCTCTCTTATCTCCATCTCTAGGTAGAGCTTCAGTGTCAACCGACCAAGTTCGTTAGCTAACAAATTTACAGCTTGCTCATAAAATCATTCAGGAATCTCACAGATTTCTCTCATGTGGTTCAAGCCATGGAGAAAAAGTCAAAGAACTCCTTTTCTGTGTCAAATTTCAAGCTTGCGCCAGCTTTTGTCCCCTGCAACCGAAAGATCCTAACATTAAGTCAACTCCGAAACATATACAAGTCTAAAGAAAATGCCCCAAAACGAACAGGTTTGTTACCCGTTTACCGTGGCTGGAAACAGCCCCGTTTTGTCAACCTAGAATCGTTTAGATTCTGCCAGTAACCTCGACCTGCAATTTGGATATCAGAAGCCTAGCAAGTTTTATAGTCAATTTCTCACCAAATGAACCTCCTATTCAGCACATCATTCCCTGTCCAACTTTAGTCCGAATGCATATATTTCCGGCGGGTAGACCTACCAAAAAGGAAAACAAAGCATATATAGACACTAAAAAATTGCATAAAAGCACAGACCATCAAACCAATTTGAGAAAAGATGTACAATTTTACAACTATATAAGTTCCTATAAGACTACAATAATTCTGGTATGGAATGAAAATTTTTGATAATAAAAGATGTTAAAATTTGGTGATATTAAAAGAAAATGGTAAGAGATATGAAAAACCTTAAAATCTATGTGGTGTCGCAGCTCTCGTCCAGGATATGTATAAAGCCCGAAATCTGGTGTCGATACATAATCAGTACCCTGTTCACATGTTCGTGTAAAGAAGGTAATGCAAAAGGAATGTACGTCATGACAAATGTACAATAGAATACCAATGAATAGATGCGGAACACGAATAATCAAATAATTCATTTGCAGAAGTCGAACGAGTCGGTGCTCAAACAAATACATTCATATATCTACTTTTGCAGCCTTCTGACTCGACACAAATCAAATGCTACTTAAGACTATCACCACTGAGGCACTGACCAGTAAGTCTAATGTCAATTCAATTCCTGATACCACTCATATACACTGGCAGATGTAAAGTACAAAAATTATCAAAAGAAGAGGTTAGAATAAACCATGTTTTCTCCTCAATGTGTAACAAAAAGTCGAAAACCAAACCCTCCCTTAGGAACTTCATAATCTTTAGATTTACATACTTCGGTAAGAAACCTTTATGACTGAAACACAGACCAAAGCAAGTCAGTCTTTCAAAATTAAAACCAGGAACTCGTCTGTCCAACAGAAAATAACAGAAATGGTATCAAACTTGAGATCGAATACAATGACAAGGACAAATGGCTAATAACTGCCAGCAGTGAAGTTGCAGCCAAACCAAGTTGGACCACTAAGGAATTACCATTAACAAAGAATCATGCATTTCTCAGAACAGAAAGCCCAATATGAAGATATAATCTTAGACTGATTTCTGATTACAGCTTAAAGTAACTAAGGAAGTTTCCCACTTTGATTATCCTTTGACGATGGAAGCATGAATCTTGAAACTACGTGATCAATAGTATGATTACTAACATAACACTTGTGCTTGACAATGTACATTTGGTAAAACACACATAAAACAGATTAAAAGATTAAGCTAAGTTAATACATCCTTTGTATACATTACAAGCCCGTATCAGAACAGAATCCACCAAACACACAAATCAAAACTAAGGCATGTATGCTCACTTACATGGTCTTGCATTGACTTTCCAATGTTTGGTAGCCTTTAACTTGGTCGTGACTTTGTATTTTGAATGGCAACCTCTCTACAATTGGTAAAGCGTTGTAATAGCTAAGAAATCTGGGATCATTGCCCAAGTAGGCAGCAATAATGATGGCATTGGAAATTGCATGATTGTGGGAGACTAATAGAATCACTGATGTCCCGCTCTACAATCCTGTCCACAGGAAACCAAAGGTTAGGAGGGTGATCGGGGGTGCCGGTTTCAAACCCTCCGATGCCTGAGTTAGATACCGGTACATATACAAACAGTTTTTACGGAAAGAATAGAGATTTGGACTTACTTGATTTGAAAGTATTTGACCCTTTTATAGTAAGAAGTGGTAGTTCAGTTCACCTTGAGTCCGATGTGGAACGGTTTGTAAACCATCCCATATTAGGAGTGACTGCTTAGCCCGACCACTGCTTGATGGCAGCGTTGGGCATGGTCGGCAATTGTTGCCTCTGACAATGGTTCCGGCAAGCCATCTGGTGGTCGATAGTGAGTACTTACCAGTAGCTGGGCATGTCTAATGTCTGGTGTAAACACGTCCCTCAAGTCCCCGGTCAAGAATTCTCTTAAGTGGGGAGTTTGTCTCATTAAGCGACCGGTAAGTACCGCTGGTGGTCACCTGGATGTGCCTGATAGGAGCATAAAATGAGACAACTATAATGTGAAATCCTATACATTTTTCTTAGCTATTTCCTTTAAAAAGTCTATTTTAACTCTGTTTTCTTTTTAGATATAGTTCGTGAAGTGATTCAAGATTAATAGGAACCTAAAGGGAGCAAAGAAGCCATGAACCATGAAGTACTGATGCAAAGGACTAACTTTGATCACCCTTTCGCAAGAAATTACAAGAGAAGTTCATGGAAATCGCTGTGCAAGACAGTTGCTGCAAAGTAGAAAACTGCAGTTTCAAAATCAGCTTTTCGGGAACAGTTTTGGAGAGCGTTTCTTGCATTCTTCCAACTACATCTTTGCAAAAAGAGCCATAATCCTAAATATATGATGTTTTCAACATGAATGAAAGAACTAGTCAGAAGCGTTAATGAGGCAGCAGGAAATCAAGCTCAAAACAGGCCGGTTTCCTAAGAAGGCAGAAACGGTCAGCTTTTCAAGAAGCTTTCTGGGAGATCTTTTCCGGCAAATTACTGAAGTTTTTTAGAAGTTTATTGATTATTCTAGACAACATGATGTCATAGATCATGGATAATCAAGAACCATCTGCTGGAAGCACGGCAATATCAAGTCAATCCTTGTCTTAGAGCATCTCCAACAGTCAAAGCTATTTTTTTAGTTAAATCATCTAAAAGTTAAATTTAGGTAGTAAATTTCTAGCTTTTCCTCCAGCAGTGTTAGCTAAACTGAAAAAATTGAACGTGGAGTGTTTAGCTTTTTGTTATTTTCTCTCTCCTCCCTAGCTAAATTTAGCTAGAGATTTTAGCAAAAGCCAAATTTGACTTTCATATAGCTATTCTGGTGGAGTGCTAAAATATCTCAAATTAGCCAAATTTATAACTTTTTGTTGAAATAGTTAGTCTGTTGGAGATGCCCTTATAATGGCCATGTAAAAAAAATCTCTTAACCAAAAAACAATCAGAAAAATCAGGTGTTAATTGAAAAAGTAATTGGTCTGGGCTTCAGCTTCTGCTCAGAAGCGAGGCCCCGTAGGGCAAGTATAAAAGAAGAGCCACCGATGGAAGCTAGAGATAGAGATAGCGGCGAACCCTAAAATCCCTAAGCTTTTTCTGCAGAGACGCAATGGTTTCGGTGAATGGTGTTATGGCGATGATCGGCGCTGCAGGCGCCGGAATGACTCTGTATTTGACGTGTGAAGAAATCTGTCGTATCGTGAAGACGAGAGCAGAGAAAAGAGCAGAGAAAAGAAGGGCAACAGCACCATCCCCCTTTGTCAACCTACAGTCACCGTCTGCTGTGAAGCCATGTAAGAATTCTCTCTTTTCGTATCCTTGTTAAAGATTTACAGATACATGTTGTTAATTTTAGATGTACAAATACAAATTTATTTGCTTTCTCTTTTAGTTCGGTGTTATAATCCTTCAGTATTCATATATTTGCAAGATTCCTTGATATGAATTTTAATCCATGTAAGAATTCTCTCTTTTCGTATCGTTGTTAAAGAATTACAGATACATGTTGTTAATTTTATTTCTACAAATTAGTTTGCTTTATCTTTTAGTTTGGTGTTATAATCCTTCAGTATTCATATATTTGCTAGATTCCTTGATATGAATTTTAATCCATGTAAGAATTCTCTCTTTTTCGTTTCCTTGTTAAAGATTTACAGATACATGTTTTTAATTTTAGATCTACAAACACAAGTTTGTTGGTTATCTTTAGATAAAAATTCCTGAAGTATTCATATATTAATTCCAAAAAAAAAAAAAAAACTCCCTATTTCAAACTATTCGATCTCACCGATGTTGTACTTAATACTCTGTGAATTTACCTGTAGTATGATTGAATGGATGGCTATTATGTTCTGTTTTGGTTGTCCTTAGAATTGTAAATTAGGTATTAGCTGCATCTTAGCTCATCTGTTTGTAGGCTGCTTGTTAGCTGTTTGCAGTCCTTGTTTTGGTTCCCTCCTTTTCTTTTTCACTCTTTTTACCGTTGTTTGCATCAACTCAAGCTCTCATCTCTATTTCGAAATTCTTGGTCTTGAATTTATCACAATGTCTTTCACTTTTATCCTTGGACACAGCAAGACCAAAACTGTTGTCTATGTTAACATTATCACAATGAAATTCTGCTGCTTGTTTATTATTATTCATGTTTTTTTTTCTTCCCCGGTTCAATTTTGAAATCTGATTCGAATGGATAAGAAGCTAGTGAATTTCTAATTAGCTAGCTGCGGTATGCTATTCATCTTCTTCTTCTTCCGTTATCCAATGATAGAGCATTATAATTTTAACATTTATAACCTTTCATGCTGACAGGAATGATGCTTCATAACAAGGAGTCGAGAAGTCTCATGTGCAGAGTTATGATTAGTTAGCAAGAGTGTTGGGTGTGTGTGTCCTGGATGTCTTTTGGTTCTCGAAACTCAAAACTATGTTTTTATTTATTATTATTGTATAAACTCAAAAGTATGAGGCTTGATTCTCTTTTCCTGACATTGTTATATTAATGATAATTAGTGATTATGATTAGTAAACATCGTTCGTTAACCAAGTAAGCAGCAATAATGATGGCATTGGCAATTTCAAAATCCGTGTATTGTGGGATTTTGTTCTTTCTTGTGAAGAGAAATGCTCCCGTTTTTGCCTACCTACAGGCAGGATTTATTACTGTGTATAAGAACATTGCTCCCAGCATGAAAAAGTTTCGCTTCAGAGGGCATAGACTCGAGCCATCAGTTTCTAGAAATTGAACCACTTAGTAGACAGTGTGCTCATATGTGTAGATCTAAAGTTGTAAATAGTACTCTAAAGCATGTAGATCTTGTTGTCAAAACTTTGTATTCAGGTATGGATGCCGTAGCTATGATTTAACTATTTAACAAATTGTGCTATGTAATTTTCTCTATACAGATATTTTACAGATAAGATCTGAAACAACTTGTTTTTTCTCCACGAGTATTGTATATTTGTTAGTTTAGTTTTGATCTCGACTTTCTTGCCAAAAAAAAAAAAGAATGTATCCCCAGGCACGTGCATTCTGATCCTACAAAAGGCATGTATATGAGTTTTATATGTTTGCAGTTTTGCAATCGGTGACGTGCATGACACTCATCATCCTTTTCATTTTTTATTTTTTATAGTTTCAGATGATCGAATTTGTAATAATCAAGTTCCATAATTATGTAATAACAATGTCTAGAAGAGAGTGAGATAAACGTGATCTGAAGTTGAGGATTATAAAAAATCTGTAACAGCAAACACAAGTCATATAAAAGTAGTTCATTTGTTAGCTCTTTCTTTGTAAGTGTCTTAATTTGTTATTTGCTGCAGAGTACGTTTACTTTACCCGCTGAAAGGTAGGGAAGACAAAGTCTATTAGCCTCAAGCAGATCAAGGAGTGTCCGTGCACGAAACTACATTTATCTTTTCATGTTTCTGTAGAAAGTGATTTTCATTGTGTTGATGTTTACAATTGTACACATACATAGCAGTAATAAACTGCTGTTACAATACAGGCATTAAACTATATTTACAGCTAGAATAAAAACTGATAAGCAATTATAGTTCAGTATCAAAACAGCCTATGAACAGATCAATGGAGAAGAATTAGATGACTTGATTTCAGGAGAAGATTTAGTCTCTCTAACACACCCCCTCAAACTTGGCGGCTCCGGACGAACAAGTTTGCCTGAAAGGAGAAGATGACGTGACTTGTGAAGCAGTTTGGTAAGTAAATCAGCTGCTGGCTGATCAACAGAGGGAATGAAGCAGACTCGATGATTACCAAGAGCAACTTTTTCGTGAACATAATGATAATCAAGCTCAATATGCTTAGTTCGAGCATGAAACACAGGATTGGACGCCATGTAGGTAGCACTAAGATTATCACAATGCAATAAGATGGGGAACTGAATGCGAGCACCAAGTTCATAGAGCAGATAACCCAACCAAGTAGTTTCAGTGCAGGCATGAGCAAGAGAACGGTATTCTAACTCGGCACTCGAGCGAGCAATCGTGGACTGCTTCTTGGAGCACCAAGAGATCAAATTTGAACCAAGATACACAAGATAACCTGACGTGCACCGGCGGGAGTGAGGATAGTCTGCCCCATCCGCATTAGAGTAGGCGGAAAGGTATACTGGCTGATGCTGATGAGCAAAGGATAAACTATGACCAACTGTTCCTTTGACATAGCGAAGAATGCGCTTCACAGCAACAAGATGAGGAAGACGAGGTTGACTCATAAACTGAGAAACCAAGTTGACTGCAAAAGCTATATCTAGACATGTAATTGTGAGGTATTGTAAAGCACCGACGAGTGTTCGGAATTCTGTGGGATTTTCAAGTAACGCACCATCAGTGGTAGTGAGCGTATCTATGGCAGACATAGGGGTACTCATCAGCTTGGTAAGCAACATATCATGTTAAAAAAGGAGATCATGAGCATATTTGACATGATTAAGGTAAAGCCCATGAGAGAAGGTGTGAACCTGCAGACCAAGAAAGTAGTGCAGTGGCCCTAAATCTTTGATGTGAAAACCACGGGCAAGAGCATCAATGAAGCTTTGAAGAAGACGATCATTGCTACCCGTGACCACAATGTCATTAACATAAAACAAAAAATAAATAGTGTGTTGACCATGAGCAAAAATAAATAAGGAAGAGTCGGCCAAACTTTGGGTAAACCCAACAGACAACAGAAAGGATATCATCCTCTGAAACCACGCTCGAGGAGCCTGTTTAAGGCCATAAAGTGCTTTGTTGAGTTTGCAGACATGAGTGGGCCGAGATTGATCAATGAAACCAGGAGGTTGAGTCATGTAGACATCCTCCGTAAGAAAACCATGGAGAGAAGCATTCTTGACATCTAATTGATGAAGAGATCAACCACGAGACACAACAAGACTAATAACAGTACGTATTGTAACAGGTTCGATAACAGGACCAAATGTTTCATGGAAATCAATACCTTGTTGTTGGTGAAAAACTTTGGCCACAAGTCGTGCTTTAAAGCGTTCGACGGAGCCATCCGGATTCCAGTTCACTATAAAAACCCATTTGCAGCCAACAGTGTTCTGTGTGGGAGAAGAGGGAACAAAAGACCAAGTGTTGTTCTTCATCAGAGCATTGATTTCTTCAACCATAGCAGCACGCCATTCAGCCTTCTTTGAAGCTTGAGAGTAACATGTAGGTTCAACCAAGTCCACCATGGTGAGGAGAGCTTGAGGAATGGGATACCTGACTGTGCCATCACTTGGGATTCTGGGTTTTTGGGTTTTTGAGTACCATCCTGGAGGCGCGTGACCATTGGGTGTTTTGGAGGAGGATTGAAGTCAACCGGCGCCGGAGGAGGTGGAGAATTGGACAGCAGAGAAGGGTCGTCGGTGGGATGCTAATCTTGATCTGGATCGTCAGAGGCTGACGATGTTGTGGTGGTGTGGATGGGAGGACCGTCGCTGCCGTGAGGAGAGGCAAAGTGCAGCGACGGAGCAGGAACATTGGAGGTAGGCTGCGGTCGGCAATGGTATGTGATAATCGGTGGAGATGACGGAGGAATTGGTGGAGGAGGCGCAACCAAGTCTGAGGCAGGTGATGTCGATGATTGACTTTGAACAGATGGGTTTGGCTGAGAGCTTGGGCCACTTCGCAAGTTGGCCATTGGGATGAGAACTTTGCTGGTTAATTGTGTGAACTCCAATGATTTTGAGTCTTGAACTGACGGGTCTTGTAATTTTTTGTAAGGAAAACTGGTTTCATCAAATAAAACATGCCTAGAAATGTAGTCACGACCAGTTGTTGGATCTAGACACCGATAGCCTTTATGTTTAGGGGTGTAGCCAATGAAAACACACTCAAGACTACGACTAGAGAGTTTATTTGAGACATAAGGACCTAGATGAGGGAAACAAGAACAACCAAAGACTCGAAGAGACGACTAAGACGGCGGAGTACCATAGAGAGGAGCATGTGGTGTATCCCATTCAAGGACAGGTGTAGGAAGAAGATTAATAAGATAAATGCATGGATGTTCAGACAACCTCAACCCAAAGATTATGTGGAGTACCCGAAGGGAAAACTACCAGCCATTTTCTTTCTGTGAAGTTTAAGTCCAATTACTGTTCATCAAATTCAAATAAGAGTATCATTGAGTTTGCTACTTTTTTCTCTAAAGAAAAACAAACATTTTCATGACAGATCGGAAGGATATTATGATCTAAAACAGAACAAAACCATAAACCAGAGAATCAAACCTTTCCTTGCAGCGCTATCATCGTTCTATTGACATTAACCCCACAGTCCTTGCAGCGTTGTTATCGTGATATATCCTCAAATGCTACGGCAGCAGCTTCATATGGCCATTGATTATGTTAAAACCAACCCTTGGCAAAGCGAATTGTATTTATTTTTCTATTGCACTAGTTCTCGAAACAAATCATTCTTGATGTGACGATCAAGCCTAGAGAGGAGCAAGCAATAGCTTCTAGGACGAAGCACAGTTGATACGATAGTCGGGCAGGTTGGCTTAAGCGTATCCTCATATATATATATATATATATATATATATATATATATATATATTGTGAGGCTTCAATCGAGAAGGCAGCTTTTCTCGCCGCACTTCCTCCTCCTTCTTCCCTTCCGTTTCTCCTCTTCAATTTTTAGGGTTTTCTGAGAGTAGCTAAAAGTTTACTAGGACTAAAAAAAAGATTAAAGATTATACCTGCTAACGGGTAAGCAGGTTACCAAAGTCGAATATTCTAGATCGTTATATTTATTCCACATTTTAATTATATCCGACGACCTAAAATATTTTAAAAAGTTAGTGTATGTCATACATTAACATACGTACACTAGAATTTTCCCTTATCACGACCCACTTAGCCACTACTAAGTCATGAACTGTAAAACCTAACACCACAAAGACAGCTTCAAGTTCAGTTCCTAGGCTTTAACTCAAATCACTAATCTCTGCTTTCCATCTTCGACATGCATATACAAAATAAACAATCACCATCATCCCCTATATGAAACATCAAACAACACACCCACATAGTGTCCAAATCAAAATTGTGAGAACATAGCAACCTTTACCTACATTCCTTATAGTACTAACTATTGCACAATTAAAAAAAGCTCTAAACTTTGAAAACAGAAACACAAAACAAAAGAACCCAGAACCACCGGGCGCAACAGGCTGCAAACATCTCTGTCTTTGGGGCAACTACGCAAAATACCAGGAACAACGCAGAGCAAAACCGTCGGGTCACTATTTATTTAGTTTCTCTTTTAGCGAAATGAACAGTACCACCATAGGAGGTTTAGTATAACATCATACTTTTTTTCCTCTAAAAAATAAAACAATTTTCCACATGAGTTGGCATGTGTCAATAAAGACTAGTATAATGGCCATGTAAAAAAATCTGTTAACCAAAAAAAATAAGAAAAATCAAGTGTTAATTGAAAAAGTAATTGGGCTGGGCTTCAACTTCTACTCATAAGCGAGGCCCCATAGGACCAGTATAAAAGAAGCGCCACCGATGGAAGATAGAGATAGAGATAGCGGCGAACCATTTACCCTATTTTTAGGGTTTTTTTTTCCCACTTACCCCATTAAGATTCCCACTTACCCAAAACACTCTAAGGAAGTCATCCTTAATAGCCCATTAATTTTTTTTAAGACTATTTTACCCTCACCCCTTTGTTACTTAGTGAGAGAGAGAGAGAAAATGGAAGGGAGAGAAACCATAGGAGACTTCGCCGGAGCCCTATCACAAGCCGTCGGATTCCGGTCACCGGCCGCCGACCATCGAACCTTTCTGGAAATCTCACCGGAGGTTCCCAAAGAGGTCATTGAAAATTTCATAAGTTGCCGGAAAGGTTTATTGCCCCCAATATACGTCTATTGGCCCCCAATATATAGAACTTTCGGTAGTTGGAATGAGAACTAATCTTCCTAAAATTAGGCAAATAAAACTTTGATTAAAGAAAAAAATAAAGATATAATATCAATTCAAAACGTCTATTGGCCTCTAATAGAGATCCATTGACCCCAATACACATTCAAAACGTCATAGGTCGCCGGAAAGGTTTATTGCCAAAAAAAATAAAAAAATTCTGATTTGGGCACCCAAAAATGCTCTAGGCATCAAATTGGAGCAAACCCACCATTGCCTCATAGTAGGAATAAAAATCTGTTGCTAGGGCAAGTGAAATGAATTTAGTCAATTTTGGTGCATCTGGTCAAGATCCCAACCCTAAAATCCCTAAGCTTTTTCTGCAGAAACGCAATGGTTTCGGTGAATGGTGTTATGGCGATGTGCAGCGCCGGAATGACTCTGTATTTCTCGTGTCAAGAACTCTGTTAGAAGTTTATTGATTATTCTAGACAACATGATGTCATAGATCATGGATAATCAAGAACCATCTGCTGGAAGCACCGCAACATCAACTCAATCCTTGTCTTATAATGGCCATGTAAAAAAATCTCTTAACCAAAAAACAATCAGAAAAATCAGGTGTTAATTGAAAAAGTAATTGGTCTGGGCTTCAGCTTCTGCTCAGAAGCGAGGCCCCGTAGGGCAAGTATAAAAGAAGAGCCACCGATGGAAGCTCGAGATACAGATAGCGGCGAACCCTAAAATCCCTAAGCTTTTTCTGCAGAGACGCAATGGTTTCGGTGAATGGTGTTATGGCGATGATCGGCGCTGCAGGAGCCGGAATGACTCTGTATTTGACGTGTGAAGAAATCTGTACTATCGTGAAGACGAGAGCAGAGAAAAGAGCAGAGAAAAGAAGGGCAACAGCACCATCCCCCTTTGTCAACCTACAGTCACCGTCTGCTGTGAAGCCATGTAAGAATTCTCTCTTTTCGTATCCTTGTTAAAGATTTACAGATACATGTTGTTAATTTTAGATGTACAAATACAAATTTATTTGCTTTCTCTTTTAGTTCGGTGTTATAATCCTTCAGTATTCATATATTTGCAAGATTCCTTGATATGAATTTTAATCCATGTAAGAATTCTCTCTTTTCGTATCGTTGTTAAAGAATTACAGATACATGTTGTTAATTTTATTTCTACAAATTAGTTTGCTTTATCTTTTAGTTTGGTGTTATAATCCTTCAGTATTCATATATTTGCTAGATTCCTTGATATGAATTTTAATCCATGTAAGAATTCTCTCTTTTTCGTTTCCTTGTTAAAGATTTACAGATAAATGTTTTTAATTTTAGATCTACAAATACAAATTTGTTTGTTATCTTTAGATAAAAATTCCTGAAGTATTCATATATTAATTCCAAAAAAAAAAAAAAAACTCCCTATTTCAAACTATTCGATCTCACCGATGTTGTACTTAATACTCTGTGAATTTACCTGTAGTATGATTGAATGGATGGCTATTATGTTCTGTTTTGGTTGTCCTTAGAATTGTAAATTAGGTATTAGCTGCATCTTAGCTCATCTGTTTGTAGGCTGCTTGTTAGCTGTTTGCAGTCCTTGTTTTGGTTCCCTCCTTTTCTTTTTCACTCTTTTTACCGTTGTTTGCATCAACTCAAGCTCTCATCTCTATTTCGAAATTCTTGGTCTTGAATTTATCACAATGTCTTTCACTTTTATCCTTGGACACAGCAAGACCAAAACTGTTGTCTATGTTAACATTATCACAATGAAATTCTGCTGCTTGTTTATTATTATTCATGTTTTTTTTTTCTTCCCCGGTTCAATTTTGAAATCTGATTCGAATGGATAAGAAGCTAGTGAATTTCTAATTAGCTAGCTGCGGTATGCTATTCATCTTCTTCTTCTTCCTCGTTATCCAATGGTATAGCATTATAATTTTAACATTTCTAACCTTTCCTGCTGACAGGAATGATGCTCCATAGCAAGGAGTCGAGAAGTCTCATGTGCAGAGATGATGATTAGTTAGCATGAGTGTTGGGTGTGTGTGTCGTGGATGTCTTTTGGTTCTATAAACTCGAAACTATTTATTTATTTATTTATTATGATTGTATAAACTTAAAAATATGAGGCTTGATTCTCGATTCCTGACATTTGTTATATTAATGATAATTAGTGATTATGATTAGTAAACATCGTTCGTTAACCAAGTAAGCAGCAATAATGATGGCATTGGCAATTTCAAAATCCGTGTATTGTGAGATTTTGTTCTTTCTTGTGAAATGTGAAGAGAAATGCTATGTTTTTGTGTATAAGAACATTGCTCCCAGCATGAAAAAGTTTCGCTTCAGAGGGCATAGACTCGAGCCATCAGTTTCTAGACCCATGTCACCCTTCCATACCAACTCATCTGAAAAATCAATGGTTCATCAAGTATAAACTGTTTCGGAACCATCGGACGGAGAGTAATGTTGGTTCATGAACTTACGAGCTCAGGACTCCGAGGCAAAACATTAGCGATGCTTGTTTTCTAAAAGGAGTTACCGTGAACTTTGTCCAATGTAGCAATTTGTCTATAACTTATTTCTATCATATTATAATTGCATACTCCATTTTCTCTATCAAATACCTCTGGAATACATAGGTTACATCAGTTCCAAGGTTTCTGTATCATCAGGGTGCTCTCTTATCTCCCTCTCCAAGTAGAGCTTCAGTGTCAACCATCAAGACCAAGTTCGTTAGCTAACAAATTTACAGCTTGCTCATAAAATCATTCAGGCCTCTCACAGATTTCTCTCATGTGGTTCAAGCCATGGAGAAAAAGTCAAAGAACTCCTTTTCTGTGTCAAATTTCAAGCTTGTGCCAGCTTTTGTCCCCTGCAACCGAAAGATCCTAAGTCAACTCCGAAACACATACAAGTCTAAAGAAAATGCCCCAAAACGAACAGGTTTGTTACCCGTTTACCGTGGCTGGAAACAGTCCCGTATTGTCAACCTAGAATCGTTTAGATTCTGCCAGTAACCTCGACCTGCAATTCAGATATCAGTGATAAAGTGAAGAATGTAGCTCATCAAGGTCAGCATAATCAAGGATCAGACTACACAGTTCAAGAACAAGTATCCAGTCAACCAATTGAAGGCTCAGGATTTGATCTCAGTCAACAGGCCTCCTCATCAACAGAATGCACACGTGGTATTCATCCAGACAAAGGTCAAGTGAGAGAAATTAGTTGTAGTGATAGATTGGAGGAGGATACGTGTCAGCTATCTCATGGTGCTGTTAGTAATTAGTTAGTACAGCTAGCAATTAGTTGGTGCTAATTGATCTGTTAGAGAGAGTTTGTTATTCTTGTAATAGTATAAAAGGAACTAATCAGCTCATAATTGTTTAGCTTAGCTCAATTGTAAAAAAACAGTTTAAAAGAAAATATCAAAAGTTTGGTAGCTTTTCTCTCTAGCTACTTTGTCTTCCTCATTCGTCTCTGTACCTAGATTTCTAGGGTTTCTGCAAACTCCATAGCCATTTCCTTTGCTCTTCTGCTTTCACCATGATTTCTAGCATGGTATCAAAGCCAACGGCGGCCTGACCATTGCTCCACCACTATCTCTCTGCTGCGTTTTCGACCTCTGAGCTCTTCTTTCTCTTTGTTCAATTACCAGTTTGAAAAACCAACAATCAGTTCAAGTATCAAGAAAATCATATACAAAATCAGCAATTACCAGTGAAAGAGAATTGTCTCTACTCTTAGATCTACTCAGTTTGCTCTTGATTCAAGGAAATCAGTTCCTGAATCAAGGTTTGGGGCTATTCTTCATAGCTATTTGTGGTGCTCATATCAATCTTGAGCGTTTGTGGCTACATCTTGTACCTGTTTGTATCACTCATCAAAATCACTCTCCAAGTTTCAGTCTTTTTGATCAAGATCTGAAGAAAAGAAAAGAAAAATGGCGTTTTCTACTCAAGTGTGCAACACCATCTCTGTTCGTTTGGATGAGACAAATTATCCTACCTGGGTTTTTCATATGCAACATCATCTCAGAGGGCATGGTCTTCTGAAATTTGTGGATGGTTCTCATCCTTGTCCACCACAATTTCTTGTTGAAGATGATGGTTCTCTAACTAATAACTCTGCTGCTCGTGAAAAATGGATGGAGCAAGATAGTGCCCTTATCTCTATGTTGATCAATACCTTGTCACCTGAGGCACTTACCCTTGTCACTGGCTGCTCTTCATCTATGGAGGTATGGTTGATTCTCAAACAAAGATATGCAACTGTTTCAGAAGCACATGTCATGCAATTAAAGTCTACACTGCAAAATATTCAGAAGGGTAGTGATTCAATTGAAAAATACCTGTTGAAATTTAAGACTGTTAGAGATCAACTTGCTGTTCTTGGTGTCAAGATGTCCGATCAAGATGTGAAAGTGTTAATTCTAGCTAGTTTACCAAGTGAATATGGTCACACTAGACAAATCATAAGGGGAAAGAACAATATTGATTTGGAAGAAGTTAGGTCATTATTACTATCTGCTGAAAGTGAGATTGAATTGGAAAACAAGTCATCACCTTTGATTCAGCTCACTGCTCTGCTAAGTCAAACTGTTGCTGCTGCATCCACTACTGTCCCTGCTCAAAATGATAAGCCAAACCCTCTTGTTCAACTTACTGCTTTACTTGCTCAATCTGTTTTGGGAAATACTAATGCTATGCAAGGAATGAATTGCAACAATGCTGCTGCATCTACTACCACAACACACATGAATGCCTATACTGGACCTGTGAATTCTGCAAGTCAAACTGGTTTTATGGTACCTCCAAGCAATGGAACACCTCAATCTGGGTTCTTGGCAAACAATGGTGGCATGCAGGGTAACAACACAACTCAGCACACTCAGGGCTTCTCACAAAACAATGGCTACAACAATAATGGAGGGTCTTACTCTGATAATCAAGGTGGTTATCCACAGTTTCCTGCTCAGAGAAACTTTAGCAATAACAACAACAATAACCAGAGGTACTCAAGGGGCAACAACACGAATCAGAACTACAACAGCCCACTTATATGTCAGATATGTGACAAACCTGGTCATGGAGCATGGAAATGTCATCAAAGAAATCCTCAAACTCAGAATGATGGGTCAAGCTCAACCATAGAGTGTCAAATCTGCAAGAAACCTGGACACATTGCCAAAACATGCAAATACAGGATTCCTAACAACTCCAACAATCACACTGGTTCTTCAGCTATGGTTGCTTGTGCAGAATCAAATCATGAAGTCTGGCTTGTTGACTCAGGGGCAACCAACCACATGACATCAGATCTTCAAAACCTGCAGAATGTCTCTAGCTACAACTCAAATGATGGTGTGCAGATTGGTAATGGTGCCAGCCTGCCTATTCTCAGCAAAGGCTCCAACTCTATTATCACAAACTCTGGCTCACTTTTATTGCAGAATGTGTTTTATGTTCCTGACTTAGCTGCAAATCTTCTATCTGTTTACAACTTGTGCAAGGATAATTATGTCAGAATGATCTTTGATGAATTTGAATTTCTTGTGCAGGACAAGGTGACAGGCAACATTTTATATGAAGGACTGTGTGATCAAGGCCTTTATCCCATTCCAGTCTATGTTGCTTCTAAGCTTCTTCCAGCCTCTAAACCTTCAGCTTTTCTAGGAAACAAAGTCTCACATTCTATCTGGCACAAAAGATTGGGTCACCCTTCTAATGTCATTGTCTCTAGTATGTTGTCTAAAGCTCATATTTCTGTAGAACCTGATAAGTGTACATCATTGTGTGAATCATGTTTGTCTGGAAAGTTTACCAAACTTCCTTTCTCGTTGTCTTCAGAAAAGTCTAGTATACCTTTTGAGATCATACACTCTGATCTATGGGGGCCTTCCCCTAGTATGTCTTTTGAAGGCTTTAAGTACTATTTTACTCTCATAGATGAATGTACCAGATACACATGGATTTTTCCATTACGAAATAAAAGAGAAGCTTTTCCATTATTCCAAGTGTTTTGTGCCTTTATTGCAAATCAGTATAGTGCATCTGTTAAAGTACTCCAAACAGATGGGGGGGGAGAGTATACCAGTCATATCTTTAAAGAGTTTCTAGCCAAAAATGGGATTTCTCACCAATTATCTTGTCCATATACTCCACAGCAAAATGGCCTTGCAGAGAGGAAAAATCGACACATTGTTGAAACTGCTCTCCCTCTCTTAAACAATGCTTCACTTCCACCAAGGTTTTGGTATCATGCATGTGCCATTTCTGTGTATCTTATCAACAGAATGCCTTGTACTACCCTCTCCATGAAATCACCATTTGAACTTCTCTTCAAAAAGCTTCCTCCCATTGACCACATTAGAGTATTTGGCTGTACCTGTTATCCACTCCTCAAACCATATAACTCCAATAAGCTTCAACCGAAGACAGCTCCATGCATATTCATTGGTTTTGCTATAAGCTATAAGGGCTTTATTTGTTACAATCCAGTTTCCCAAAAATGTATCATATCCAGACATGTCATTTTTGATGAGTCCAAGTTCTATTTCAAATCTATCCCAACTCATTCTCAGTCCAATGTTAATCACACCAATACTCAGTCTTTGCCTTGTTCTATGCCTACACCATTGCACACTAACCTTGTCACACAGTCACCATCAGTTCAACTGCCTCACCTTGTCCATCATCCATCTCCACCAGCAACCTGCACTACTACATCAGATATTAGTATACCAGAGTCAAGTTCCTCAAGCACCAATATTGGTCAGATTCCTACTGACAACATCATTGATTGCACTCCTGCATCCATTCCAATGCATGACACTATCGTTCCAGTGGAATTTATTGATACTCCATACATACCAATCTCAGACATTGTTATTGATACAAATCCTCCTAGTCCAGATTCACACAACAGGATGATCAATTTTCTACCTCCATCCAACCTCACAGTGAATGATCATCCCATGATGACAAGAAGTAAAAATGGCATCTACAAGAAGAAAGTCTTCTATGCAGCAAATATTGCTGCTACTGTTTCAGCAAATGAAGAACCTACCTCTCACAAGCAAGCAATGAAGATTCCCGAATGGAAGCATGCAATGCAGGATGAGTATGATGCCTTACTACATCAAGGGACCTGGATACTAGTCCCACCACAACAGCAAAAAAATATTGTGAGCTGCAAGTGGGTTTTTAAACTGAAAAAGAACGCTGATGGCACCATTGCTCGACATAAGGCCAGGTTAGTGGCAAGGGGGTTTAGTCAAGAAGAAGGTACAGATTATGATGAAACATTCAGCCCTGTGGTTAGGCATACTACAGTTAGGGTGTTCCTTGCTCTTGCTGCTCAATATCAATGGAGACTTTACCAAATGGATGTAAAAAATGCTTTTTTACATGGCGTTCTCAAAGAAGAAATATACATGGCTCAACCACCTGGTTTTGAAAACCCTTCTTGCCCTACACATGTTTGCAAACTCATTAAATCATTATATGGTTTAAAACAGGCCCCTCGAGCATGGAATGAGCGATTCACCTCTTTTCTACCATCTATTGGGTTCAAGGGCTCCTATTCTGATCCTTCCTTATTCATCAAGTCATCTGCTCAAGGTATGGTCTATTTGCTATTGTATGTGGATGACATTATCTTAACTGGAAGCAATGAAAGTGAAATCCACTCTGTCAAAATGGCTTTACAACTTGAGTTTGAAATGAAGGACCTAGGTCTTTTGCATTATTTCCTGGGTTTACAAATCGATTATTTGCCATCTGGAGGGATTTTTGTTTCTCAATCTAAGTATGCAGATGATATTCTTCTAAAAGCTGGGATGATTGGTAGCAAAGTGTGTAGTACTCCATGCCTTCCTTATGCCAAACTACTAAGAGATGAGGGTCCTCCTTATGCAGATGTCACACACTATAGAAGTTTGGTTGGTTGTTTACAATACTTGACTTTCACTAGACCTGACTTGGCTTATAGTGTAAACACTGTATGTCAGTTTATGCAAAACCCCACTGAGGCTCACTATGCTGCAGTTAAAAGAATACTCCGATATCTCCTTGGCACTACCAATTATGGTCTTACTTACAGGTCAGCTCCGTTTGAACTTAGAGCATTCTCCGATGCAGATTGGGCCGGGGACCCCAATGATAGAAGATCAACAACAGGATTTGTCATCTATATTGGTAACTGTCCTATCTCTTGGTGCTCAAAGAAACAGCACTCTGTGTCTAGATCATCTACAGAAGCCGAATACAGGGCAATGGCTGATACTGCCTCAGAAATTTTTTGGTTAAGACATCTTCTTGCGGACATCTCTATCCCATTACCTTATGCACCTGTTTTGCATTGTGACAATGTGTCTGCTCTAGCCTTGGCCTCCAATCCAGTTCATAAATCCAAATGCAAGCATGTTGAAGTCGACGTTCATTTCACTAGGGAAAAAGTGATGAGAGGAGAGTTGACACTGCAGTTTGTCCCATCCCTTGATCAGTTTGCCGATATCTTTACTAAGGGACTCAGTACAGCTCAATTCAAGTACTTATGCTGCAATCTAGTGCTTGGAGCTCCCACCACTAGCTTGAGGGGGGATGATAAAGTGAAGAATGTAGCTCATCAAGGTCAGCATAATCAAGGATCAGACTACACAGTTCAAGAACAAGTATCCAGTCAACCAATTGAAGGCTCAGGATTTGATCTCAGTCAACAGGCCTCCTCATCAACAGAATGCACACGTGGTATTCATCCAGACAAAGGTCAAGTGAGAGAAATTAGTTGTAGTGATAGATTGGAGGAGGATACGTGTCAGCTATCTCATGGTGCTGTTAGTAATTAGTTAGTACAGCTAGCAATTAGTTGGTGCTAATTGATCTGTTAGAGAGAGTTTGTTATTCTTGTAATAGTATAAAAGGAACTAATCAGCTCATAATTGTTTAGCTTAGCTCAATTGTAAAAAAACAGTTTAAAAGAAAATATCAAAAGTTTGGTAGCTTTTCTCTCTAGCTACTTCGTCTTCCTCATTCGTCTCTGTACCTAGATTTCTAGGGTTTCTGCAAACTCCATAGCCATTTCCTTTGCTCTTCTGCTTTCACCATGATTTCTAGCAATCAGAAGCCTAGCATGTTTTATAGTCAATTTCTCACCAAATGAACGTCCTATATATTCAGCACATCGATCATTCCCTGTCCAACTTTAGTCCGAAGCATATATTTCCGGCGGGTAGACCTACCAAAGAGGAAAACAAAGCATATATAGACACTAAAAAATTGCATAAAGCACACCATCAAACCAACTTGAGAAAAGATGTACAATTTTACAACTATATAAGTTCCTATAAGACTACAATAATTCTGGTATGGAATGAAAATTTTTGATAATAAAAGATGTTGAAATTTGGTGATATTAAAAGAAAATGATAAGAGATATGAAAAACCTTAAAATCTATGTGGTGTCGCAGCTCTCGTCCAGGATATATATAAAGCCCAAAATGACGGGGGACCCTGGAATCCTATCCCCTAAATGAGATCGCGCGTTTTTATTTTTCAATTTCTGTTTACAATTGGGCCTATGAACAATTGGGGCGAAGTGCAGAATTATTACATGCCTAGATTTGAGCAAAGCAGCGATGCCACTCACAAGATCTGGAACTTCACTCTCCTTGCAATATATAAATGACAGATACATGTTCTAGCTACCCAAATGCCATTGTTCTAGTTACTCATCTTGATTTGATTCTCCCTTTTTGTGATGGAAAGGCGAGGTTCAAATGTTATCACTGGTTGTAACTTGTAAGATGTGATCACCGGTGAAATTGCAACGAATAATTAAAACTAGCATCAAAGAAATTTGAAGATGACTGAGCTAGCTAGCAAGGCAACTCACCTTTGATAACATTCCACTATTGATACGTTGCCATACTCCCTTTTTCCTTCCTGCTTTCTTCTTATCTTATCTGTACAGAGAGACAATTCATTAGAGAAATATGAGGG
Organism: Rosa chinensis; assembly: GCF_002994745.2. NCBI lineage: Eukaryota > Viridiplantae > Streptophyta > Magnoliopsida > Rosales > Rosaceae > Rosa > Rosa chinensis. The sequence continues at coordinate 19,018,810 of NC_037091.1, read as the reverse complement.
TTATGAGGCAAGTGTGCGTGAATATGAGGGCAAGTGAGTTTGTTCTGTCCAATGCCATTGACTACAGAATTTTAGAATAGAGAAGCATACTTGTCCAAAAGGCAACAGTATGGTGCCAAACTTTGTTCCATACATACAAGAACTCACAATAAAAGCTAAATACTTGTCAAGGAAATGCAATCACCAAATTACCATTTCAAGTTTCAGACACTTAAATCAGTCACCAACAATGATCACTAGTGCTATTGCAATGAAACCTATTTTAACCGAATTGATAGTCACTCACCCGAGCGTCTACAGCTTTAACGTTAGTGGTACTGAGGCATACTTCCTCCTCTAGCCATGCCGTTCCAGATGACCCAAACTCATTCATCTTCCCTGAAACGTCGCACGCCAAACTTAAACACCAAATTTGATGGAAGAATTTATCATAGTGAATTTCTCCACTGAAAGCTAACAGCTACAAGAGCATAGATAGTCTGACACAGCTTTATATCATGGGCCATATACTCATCTATACAGTATGACAGACAAAATACCTCAAGCAATGACAATGCAGTACCCAGATTTACACTACACAGGCATATCATGGTGGCATTTCAACAATCCTCGAGACAGTAACAGCAAGCTAAGCCTGTATACCAAAAAAGTTAATTATGTCTAAAAGAAATTCTACTACAGCAACAAGAATATAATCTGAAATTTGTCCAACAAGTATCATATACATGACTAATGAGGATCCAATAGAAAATTTAAAGACTTGTAAATTAAGTTTGTCATTGCAAGAACAGAAACTATTGAGTTTAAAATATCAACTCCTTTTTTGGTGTTGGTGTCTTGGTGTTTTCTGTATTGTAAAAGTTTAAAGATGAGTCATGAATTGCAAGAGTAATTACATGAGGGTCTCCACGAGCATCAAAGACAGCACAGAAGTGCATATATAAGCTGTTCCAACTAATCTTTATTCCTTTCATGTGAGCCAAAGTCCTCTGTTTCAATGCCATACTACTGCACCCAGCCAATCAAAGCAGCTGCATAGTGACCCTAACAATCCTCTTCCAGCTGATAACTTGTCTCCCATTACTGAACCGTCCATAAACTCTTTCTCTTCTTCTCTCTCAATCTCTGAATTTGGCACCACCAGACCACTCTGGCTGCTCAACTCCGATAACTTCTCATCTCCAGAGACTCTGGTAACTCTGTCTCCTTCTCTTTCTGTTTCTCGGTTTCTTGAACACAGGGGGCACCTAAATCCTCTTCCAGCTGATAACTTGTCTCCCATTACTGAACCGTCCATAAACTCTTTCTCTTCTTCTCTCTCAATCTCTGAATTTGGCACCACCAGACCACTCTGGCTGCTCAACTCCGATAACTCCCCATCTCCAGAGACTCTGGTAACTCTGTCTCCCTCTCTTTCTGTTTCTCGGTTTCTTGAACACATGGGGCACCCAGACAATGACAAGCAGCAGCATACCAATCCTAACGCCGGGTAACCCTCCCCCTCCTCCTGCTCTGCCATCTCCACTATCTTTTTCTCTCCTTTTCTCTCTATCTGTTGTTCCAGAAACAATTGCAGTGTGTGGCAGGTGTCTTTCCCTTCCCCTGACTCCAATGACTCTACCTCGCTTAATATTTCAGTGATTTCCGTCCTCTCTGTTTCTCTGTTTCTCATTGCACACAGGTCCATAGAAGAAACTCCGGTCGTGCAGCTGTCCACATGAATTTGGGGCTGGGCCATGCTGAGATTCAGCATTTCATCTTGATTAGCATAAACAAAATGAACTCCACAGCTTCTGATGCAGAGTTGTTCTATTCTGAATTTTCTCTCTACTGCAATCTCAAATGTGGCCTCAGTGTAATAGGTTTCATTGACCAGGCTTCCTTCTTCAATTAATGGAAATTCAGACAAGGGCACATATCCCAGGAACATGTGATCTGACTTGAGGAATCTATCATTACTGAAAACCGAATCAAGTAAATCAACACTGAAACTATACTCACCACGACTTCCTTTGAAGGTACAAGAGCAAGCAGCAGATGAAGGAAAATGATGATTATTGATGCGGGAAGCGTGAACACGATAGAAAGAGGCTCCGTCAAGCGTCGAAAACCATATGAGATGAGCTAGAATCCACTAGCAATTACGGGCACAGCCGTAAGAAACATAGAGAAACTTCTCTAATATTTGGTTTTTTTATTGATAACTTGAATCAAAATTACAATCTAAGAGGTGCCTTATATGGGGCACATAGTATAAACCTAATACAACTAGAAAACATAAAGAAGAATTTATTGCAGACTAAAACTAGGAAACCTAATTAAACCTGATTAAATAAAAATCGGAAATAAAATCCTAGATACTAAAGAATATTACGTTTGGAATCTCAGTCAAGATTTTGCTCGAGAATCCCGATATATCCAAAAGAGTAATTTATGATTAATTCCATCATTAAGAAGCCTATTTGAATACCAATTTCCAATATTCAAATTATTCTTCTTAATGTGAAGACGCTTCCTTCTGTTCGAGATTTTTGGTTGAAATTGGCTAAAATCTTGGCTAAAATCTCGTCCTACATCACTAACAATGAAACCCTAAAGCCCACGGATTAAAACAAAACAAATCCAAAATAAACTAGAAAACCTAAAATAAAAAGAATGTAAAACTAGCCTAAAAATATGAAATCACGAATCGGATAATTAAGACGATACATTTTGGCCTAAATCTGATAGGGCTCACTAAAGTGAGTCTTGAAGATCTCGTCGTTCCCATTCTGGAAAGCTATCATGCGTCTCAAACGGACATTCTGGCCAAAAGTTGGTCAAATCTGATTCAAAATCAAAACCTGACTTTTTGTACGAGTAACTCGAAAGGTCCAAAACCAACTCTTCTTGAATATTCCAGCGGCTAATAACCTCATTACGCGTGAGTTACCTATTTTCCAATCACTCTTCTTGATTCTACGCCGCTTCTTTGCTTTTATGGTTTTTTGGCTAAACTGGGCACATTCTCGTCCTACATCATTCTCCTCCACTATGAAAGAACTCGCCCTCGAGTTCATCTTGAATAAAGGACAAGAATAGGTAGACAAAAGACTTGAGAAAAAATTAGACAATTGAACCTGTGGATTATTGGCCTGATCCTCTGCAAATTTTGATGGCACAATCATGAACCCAACGCCAAAGATGAGTCTGTCATATGCATTTTGGCTCTCATACGCAACCTTCGTAGATTCGTCTCGGCTCTCAAGGTTGCGTTCTTGAATGATATCTGGTTCTGAGTGATTTATTTTAGGCTCCAAGACTTCCTCATTATTAATAACCATGTCTACATGAACAATTTCATCTTTAACCTCTTCTTGGTTATCATGGATGATTTCTTGTGGAGCTCCTTCCATTAGAAACTCTTCTGGCTTTTCTTCAGATAAACTATTAATCTCAACAGGCAAAGAAAGTTTGAACTCTAACTTCTTCTCGAAAACCTTAGGAGAATAATTCTTGATTGAAAAATCTCTTGGCAGAAATTTTTCGCTAAGAAGACCTTTCATCTTGCGCCATGTTCGAACACGCTCTTTGCCTTGCCTCTGATGAGAGCTTTGCAACTGATCCCACCAATAAGCAGCATCTTTCTTTAGCTTCTGAGAAACCATCTTAGCCTGCTTGTGTTTTGGAACCTCCATGGTCTCAAAGAATCTATCAACTTCAACCTGCCAATCCAGAAAATCCTCCGCGCTCATGTGACCAGAAAAGTAAGGAATATCAGCCTTGGTTATGAGAACCTCGGAATCATAATTAATATCACCTCCACCACCACGTAGAGCTCTAGCCCGCTGGCCTCCTTCCCCGCCTCTATTCTGATTGTTGTTGTTGTTGTTATTGTTCCTCTCTCTCAACAATCCACGAATTTCTCCAATATGATTGTTCATGGAGTTGATGGCAGCGGTAAACGCTGCCGTGAGAGCTTCGATATCTGATTTTGTAACTTCACCCATTGCTACCAAGGTAAATAAAAGAGACAGGGAAGACCTGCTCTGATACCACCTGACGCAGTCGGATTGATAACTAGGTTTACCAGCAATAAACCTAAGCAAAGGATTCTGGAGTCCACCAGAGATAAAAGAGAATAATCTCAATTTTATTGATAAAAAATGATAAGATACGTTCTGCAGCCTTAAGGCGGCTTATTTATAAGAAAATAAACCCTAGGGCGACTAACAATGAAACCCTAAAGCCCACGGATTAAAACAAAACAAATCCAAAATAAACTAGAAAACCTAAAATAAAAAGAATGTAAAACTAGCCTAAAAATATGAAATCACGAATCGGATAATTAAGACGATACATTTTGGCCTAAATCTGATAGGGCTCACTAAAGTGAGTCTTGAAGATCTCGTCGTTCCCATTCTGGAAAGCTATCATGCGTCTCAAACGGACATTCTGGCTAAAAGTTGGTCAAATCTGATTCAAAATCAAAACCTGACTTTTTGTACGAGTAACTCGAAAGGTCCAAAACCAACTCTTCTTGAATATTCCAGCGGCTAATAACCTCATTACGCGTGAGTTACCTATTTTCCAATCACTCTTCTTGATTCTACGCCGCTTCTTTGCTTTTATGGTTTTTTGGCTAAACTGGGCACATTCTCGTCCTACATCAATTATGAAAATGATGATTATGAACTCCCTGGTATTTACGAACAGCGCAGATAGCGAATCCCAAAAACTTACTGTCAAACCAATTTGGTGGTAGCTGCACACTTAATGAAAATCCGCTGCTGTGATGATTGAACCAATCAGGAACTTCACTCCCAGGTAGAGACATGTTAAATCGAAGAGATCGCAGGCAATTATCCTACACATTGAAAACAAAAGTTAACTTAATTTGGCTTAACCTTGTGTGTGTACGTGTTTGTTTGTGTATGTGCTAATGAGAGACGAACCTGAAAATGCGAATGCCTTTCCACAATATCTCTAAATAGATTTGTTTGTATCAGCTGCAGGCAATTAGAAAATGTGAAGAAATGAATCGAATGGTACAGTTGCTTCGGCTTTGAAACTGTGTTCAAAGCTATGCAATCACGCGCATCTATGTAATTTATAGTAGATGAAAGCTCTGGTATTGATTTCAGCCTACTGCAATCTTCCAATCTGAGATCCCTCAATCGACCAAGTCGATTCATTGTTGGAGGTAAGCTCTCAAAATTGTTTCTGCACAAAACCAATGATTCCAATGAAGATAGATAAGTAATGCCATCCAACACCTCCAACAGATTGCAATCACTTAAATCCAGATGTCGCAGATAACCAGTCTGCTGATAACCATGCTGAGAAAGGTGCCTTAAAATTGATGATGACCATGCTGAAAAGGGTGCCTTTATTTCTATGAATCTATTACATGATATTGATATTTTAAGAGCTCTCAAACATAAAATAGACAACGGAAGTTGTTTTACACCACTATCTTGTAACTTGAGTTCCGCCAACAATTTTAAAGTCCCAAAGTTCTCGGGCAAGCTAGAAAGGTTTGAGCACCCAGACAGATCAAGATTTGTAAGCTGTGCCAAATTACATACACTGTCTGGAAGAAAGACCAGGCTTCTGCAGTTTCTCATACTCACTGATTTAAGACCCTGAAGCCGTTTAATTGATGAGGGCAGTTCCTTAATTGCTGTCCCATCTAGAGAAAGCTCACGTACCCCCTTCATAACTTCTGAAATCTCCGGAAACTTCTCAAGATTTGAACAGCAAGAAAGATTAAGCCTCTGTAGAGATGCCAAATGAATGCTGCTAGGCAGACTCTTAAGTTCTCTGCAACCTTTCAGGTTCAAAGTAAATAGCCCTACAAGGTTATTAATTGATGAGGGCAATTCTTTAATTGCTGTCCCATCTAGATGAAGCTCACGTAACCCCTTCATAACTTCTGAAATCTCCGGAAACTTCTTAAGATTGGAACAGCCAGAAAGATAAAGGCTCCGCAGAGATTTCAAATGAATGCTGCTAGGTAGACTCTTAAGTTCTCTGCAACCTTCGAGGGTCAAAGTATAAAGCCCTGCAAGGTTATTAATTGATGAGGGCAGATCTTTGATTGCTGTTCCATCTAGACGAAGCCATTTTAGCTGCGTCATAACCTCTGAAATCTCTGGAAACTTCTCCACATTTGAAAGGCCAGAAAGATTAAGGGTTTCTAGAGATTTCATACAGATGCTGCTAGGCAGACTCTTAAATTCTCTGCAACCTCTGAGGTCCAAAGTAACAAGGCCTGTAAGATTATTAATTGATGAGGGCAGTTCTTTAATTGCAGTCGCATATAGATGAAGATCGCTTAGCTCATTGATAACTTGAGAAATTTCTGGAAAATTTTCAAGATTCCCACAGCCAAAAAGTTCAAGGGTCTTTAGAGATTTCATATGAATGCTGCTGGGGAGAATCTTAAGTTCTTTACAGTTGGCTAGCTTCAAGAAATCAAGGTTTTGAAGACCAGAAATGGATGGATGGACCTCAAATAAACTTGAACAACCATCAAGAAATAGTTTCTCAAGATTTTTTGCTTTAGTCAAGTCGGGGATTTTGACAAGGTATGGACAATGACTTAACACGATGGCTTTTAAATTTTGCAACGGCTGCATTAAAAAAAAACAGGAAAAATATGTCTTCATACATGAGGCATATAAAAACTTATAATTTCCAAACAAGAAAAATATACATAGATGATTGTACCTGGATTCCTTCCCAAAGTTGTTGAATGTGACTACCACGCATGTCGAGTTTAACAAGATTCTTTGGGATAAAGGTTGATGGAAAACACTTTAGAGGACATCCATGCCATAAGAGAAACCTCAACTCATGAGAAAGAAATCCCCCTTCGCAAGTTGTTTACAGCAATCAACTGGGAATTTAACCCCAGAGCTTGATTTATATTGGTAATTATAAAATATGGAGTAGAATGAATAATAGATTACGAGTAGTCTTAGCTTCGTCATTCTAACATAGGCTCCAGTATTTATGCATAGATCGACTTCTGAGTTCGACAAGTCTAGGATTAAGCATTCAACTGCATCCGTAGCCTGCATAACCAATACCAAATTAAATGTTAGTGCAAAATTCTAGAACAGTATCATAAAATCAATACAAGATTCCCATGAATTTGATTTTGGTCAAAGTTGAATCTTTCTACCAAACATTAGGTACATAATTGATAAAAGAGCAAGAGATTGCTCATGATTGAATATCTCACCATATTTTGAGTCAATATGTGATTAACATCTTCATAACTCCACAACCTACTGCGCTTCCAAGGTTCTTTAGTAGATTCTAGACGGACGATTTCTCTACCCATATCTTGTAGTAAATCATGCATGTAGATCCTATCATCATCATCTGAGACTGTTATGAGAGCTCTATCAATTAGGACTCTTAATCCATTGTGCGGAAAGAAGCCAAAACTGTCTAGTAATTCTGTAACAAAATTTTTGCCCCATTCTATAAAGAGACATGCAATATCTAGAAATATGTTCTTCTCTGAATCGTCTAGTCCATCAAAGCTTGTTCTGAGCACATGCTGAATACATCTTCCCACTCAAGTACACTCTTGTTATCAAGAAAAGCCCCCAAGACTTTAAGTGCTAAAGGCAAACCTTTAGAATATTCTATGGCACGCCTTGAGAGACGATCGTAGTCTCCATTGGGTTGATTAGTTCTGAAGGCATATTTCATGAAAAGCTCATGAGCTTCATCATCACTTAATATCATGGGCTGATATGTCCCATTAACTCCACTTAGCGATTGCTTATTTCTAGTTGTCACAATGACTCTACTTCCCTCACCAAATGCATGTAGTTTTCCAAGCAAGGCTTCAATTTGGGGAAAAGTTTCCACATCACCAAGAACAACTAAGACTTTTTTCCTACCCAGCCTTTCCATTATCATTTTCCAACCTCTGTCCAAACCTAAACTCGGCATCTTTTCCTTCAACAACTTGGACAGAAGTTCTTCCTGCTTTTGTACTTCAAGCTTGTTTTTAAAAGCTTCTTTGACATTATCAAGAAAGCAGGAGTGTTCCAATTGCCAAGCAATTTCATCGAAAACAGCTCTAGCAATGGTTGTTTTTCCTAGACCGCTCATACCCCATATTCCAACAACACGAACATCATTCATCTGAAGACATAATCTTGACATCATTTCTGTAATGTGGGAATCCATTCCAATCAAGCCATTGGCTTTATTGGACGATGTGTGGATCAGTTTTCTATGAGTATCTGCAACAATTTCCTCAATAAGCTTGCTGTCACCCCTGCAAAATTAGAAATCCGTGTAACTGTGTTTGTAAAAAGTAACCAAAGCAAGATGTACTGTGATGTAGTTACCAGGAACATATGATGACACAGAACTATAAACTAAAATGTGATAAAGACTAAAACCAGGGACTTAGGGGGGTGTATTGTATTTGGATTTGTGCAGGCTTTTTTTAAATGACAGACTTTTTGAAAAGTCCATAGACTCTTTAAAAAGTTGATAAACCGTTATGGATTTCTTAAAACCATTGATTTTAGCAACAGACTTTTATTGATTCATAAAAATCTATATACTTTATTATGAATGACTTCTACAGATTTTGCTAAGATGTACAAAAGATTTAAAAAAAAAAATTAAACAAATGCAGCCCAAACACAAAACAAAATAATAACTTGTTGTCTCTTCAATATTCCAGTATCTTCTAATAGAAATTGACTCAAATAAATGATTGTTAGTCTGTCTAGCGAGTTTGTTCTCATTCCTAATCTTCCAACAATATAAATATACAATATAAATCACTTGATGCTTATGGTTAATTATTCTCATCAATTTTTTTCGGCGATTAACATATCTTGTAGCAATATTGGTCAATGTCTTGATCTATAATCAATCAATTGAAATTCAATTGTTCAACCTTTTTTTGAACCATAATATAAATTCAAATTAATGAGAATAATTAATTAATAAGATAAAATTTAGTATGGTTCCAGGTCTTAGGGTTAGACCACAATATTTGAGTTTTAAGGTTTCATGAATCATTTTTATTGCTATTAGGGTTCGAAGTATTACAATTAAAAAATAAAATAAAAAACAAAACAAAAATCGCATTCAACAACTACAATGAACATGTTGAGTATCAAAAAAGGTTGATATTATAAAAGATTAGAGAAAAGACAAAAAATTAAGAAAGAGAGATGATGAAGGACAAACTTCTTCGTGGGTAGAGAGAAGAACTTTGATAGACCCCTGTTTTTTTTTTTTTAAAGAGGAAACTTTGATAGACTTTCTGAAATCTTTGGTCTGGAGGCTGGAAAATTATTGGAGTTTGGTATGTGTAGTTAACACTACAAAATCCATGATTATCCATGATTTTCTAATTCCATAAGTATGAATGATATTTTGAATACCTCTGTACTTTTATTCATTTTTAAAAGTCCTAATTGAATACCCCTAGATTTTGGTGGAATTCATGAAGTCTTTAAAAATCCTAATTGAATACCTCAAGACTTTCATGGACTGTTAAAAGTCTATATTGAATACACCCAGACTTTTAAATTCCATAGATTTCTTTAAAAGTTCCACTAATTCCATATACAATACACCCCCCTTAGTTAATAATTTGCAGTGATCTTATCAGAGTTAAGTATCTAAACTTATAGTACATTTCGAATAAGAGAAGGGATTCATAAGTTAGCACACAAAACCCTGTACAGAAATTGAAGAAAAATGAACTTCATAGAGCTTAATTGATCAAAAACTTTTGAAATTCAGTTAAGCATCAGTATGAATCCACGCTTTTATAACAAAGAAATAGGTGGCTTTCATGGTAACAAAGAAGTATATCACAACTTTAACACTTTAACAATAGCTATGGGGTAAAATTGTAAGATTTCCACTGAAGTATAGAAAAGAAAAAAAAGGCCAGACATACGAGACTAGAAGTCTAAAACTAATTGAGAGTTTGAAGAAAGATTACTCATATTTTCTCGAATCCCAGCCAGATAGATCCGCAACTCTATTTACAGCGGACCTCCAGCTCTCCACCTCTTCTTTGTCAAGGTTAGGATTTTCTCCATGTTTGGCAAAAGCTTCTGCATATTTTCCTTTGATTTTTCGGAGATCAGAGGGATCCACTTCGTAGAAGATAGGCAGCACCATCTGCTTCTTCGTAACCATGCAATCCAGGATTTTGACAAGCTCATTTAAGCACCAAGTGGAAGAGGCATAGTTTTGAGATAAAACGACAATTGAAATCCTTGATTCCTCAATATATGTGAGTAGCTCTGAAATTTTGTTGCCTTTTTCGAGCTCTTCAGAATCGATGAAGGTGTAGATTGCTTTCTGAAGAGCTCGAAAAAGGGTGGGTATGGGTGTTACCCACGGGTATTAAATTTTTACCCAATACCCATTCCTATTCACCCGCGATCTCCAAAACGCGATCTCCGATTCTTTTCTCTCTGTTCGACCCAACAATCTCGCCGGAGATCGGCTACTCCGGCATCTAGGGTTGAGGTCATGGTGGATTTCGTCAGCGGAAACGAGGTGGATTTCTAGGGTTCTATTCCATCTTGGCTCTCACCAGCTTTGAACTCGTACTCAGGTTTCGCTAAGGTACTCGCTTCCTTCTATCTTATATTTGTATATATTGTCGGTATATATGCAATTTGCCATGCTTGATTTGATTTTCAGGAAGTGGGTTTTGCGATTCATGTGGTTTTTTTTTGTTTTGGTTAAGCATATTGGGATCAAAGATCGTAGTTTTGTGGATTTGGGCAAGCACTTTTGCGTTTTGGCTTTTGATTGTGGGATTTGTTTGAATGGAGTTTGATTCTGTGTTAATTTTTGCAAAGGGATTCTGGGTTTTGTTAACTTGAATTTGAATGAGATATTCTAGTAGAAGAAGGGAACTGATCATCCAATTCCTTTTGGTTTTTGTATCCAATTCCTTTAATGAAAATGCTATCATTTGAAAATAAAGGTGACTGAACATCCAAAACATAACTACTTGATGTTTTTGTGTCAGGCTTACCATGCCCGAATATCAACTCCGACTGCCCAATTAGGCTTGCTAGAACTTCAGCTTGGACTCATCCCTGGATTTGGAGGTGCAGCTAGATTTTTGAAATGTTGCTACTGGTGGAAGACAAGTGGGATGAAATATCCTACTTTGTATAAGGTTGCTTGTGACATTCTAGCTATTCATGTATCTACTGTTGCCTCAGAGTCGGCATTTAGTACTGGTGGACGGATTGTGAGCCCGCATAGGAACCGACTTCACTCAAACACAATAGAGGCTCTAATGTGTGCTCGTGATTGGATGTGGAGTGAGATACAAGATGCTCCTAGCACATTAGAGGATGATGTTGATGTTGATGAGGAGTCTTGCAATTATATTGATGATGATCTTACTCTACTTCAGAGGATGCAGGGCGACATTGATACACCCAGAGGAAGACTACATTCTTCACCTTTATTTAGGATTTAGATATTAGAATTCTCATTTTATAATTTTTTTTCTTCTAATCATTGAAATTATAGTTAGAAGTTACTTATTCATTTTTATTATCTAAGTCGGTGTTGAAAAATGAATTTAATTTTACTTATCAACTTAATACTAAAGTAGAAATATTCAGATCAATGAAAAACAATAAAGTAGTAATATTTGTCAAAAAAAAAAAAAGTAGTAAGTATTAAAAATATAGTAGCAAGTATTTAAAAAAAAAAAAATCCCAGCCTTTAATAATCTGAAGGCTTTAAATTAAAAAAAAAAAAATCTGTCCACATTGAAAATGGGTAAATGGGTGGGTATGGATTTACCAATTTAGAAATAGATTGGTTAAATACCCATATCCGCAAATTATTTGATGTGTATTACTCGCAAATTATTATTGGGTGGATATTACCCAGCCGTTATTACCCAATAGGTATAAATGCCAACTTGACCAAAATGGTGTCGATACATAATCAGTACCCTGTTCACATGTTCGTGTAAAGAAGGTAATGCAAAACCCAAAAGGAATGTATGTCATGACAAATGTACAATATCATACCAATGAATAGATAAAGAACACGAATAATCAAATAATTAATTTGCAATTCTTCCAGAAGTCGAACGAGTCGGTGCTCAAACAAATACATTCATATATCTACTCTTCTGACTCGACACAAATCAAATGCTACTTAAGACTATCACCACTGACCAGTATGTCTAATCTCAATTCAATTCAATTCCTGATACCACTCATATACACTGGCAGATGTAAAGTACAAAAATTATGAAAAGAAGAGGTTAGAATAAACCATGTTTTCTCCTCAATGTGTAACGAAAACCAAACCCTCCCCTAGGAACTTCATAACCTTTAGGGTAAGAAACCTTTATGACTGAAACACAGACCAAAGCAAGTCAGTCTTTCAAAATTAAAACCTGGAACTCGTCTGTCCAACAGAAAATAACAGAAATGGTATCACACTTGAGATCGAATACAATGACAAGGACAAATGGCTAATAACTGCAAGCAGTGAAGTTGCAGCCAAACCAAGGTGGACCACTAAGGAGTTTCCATTAACAAAGAGAATCATCCATTTCTCAGAACAGAAAGCCCAAGATGAAGATACAATCTTAGACTGATTTCTGATTACAGCTTAAAGTAACTAAGGAAGTTTCCCACTTTTCCGGAGACAACCAGATTGGGTCATCTACAATGAGCTGGTGATGACCACAAAGGAATACATGCGCGAGATCAGTGTTAAAGAATCTAAATGGCTCATGGAACTGGTACCAGGATTTTTTAAGGTAACAATTCCTCCAACGATGAGCAAGCGGAAACGTCAAGAAATTGAACCACTTAATAGACAGTGTGTTTCATATGTGTAGATCTGAAGTTGTAAATAGTACTCTTGTTGGCAAAGCATGTAGATATTGTTGTCAAAACTCAAAACTTTGTATTCTGGTATGGATGCTGTAGCTATGATTTAACTATTTCCGCCAAGTACGTACAGACACTATTTGTTCCATGTTTAATTTTCGAATGCGAATCATTTGTCAATTTAATCATGTTTACTGTCTTATACTGGCGATGCTGTTCTTTCTTTTGTTTTATTTATCCAATTGTCAAATGACTATGAATTTAGGTGGTTTAGGAGTTCAATGTTATGCATGAAAATGTTTGCAATGACCATTTTGATGCATGGGGAGAGAAAGAGCCATAGTTAATTTTCTGTCAGCGAAAATGTCTTACAATTGTTGCTATTAGAAAGAAGCATGCAGTAAATTTAATTAGTATGCAGATTTCTTTAAGAACATTAGCTAAGCTCTGAGTAACTTTATTATCATTCCAGAAACCTCAGGAGAGGAACTGACTTTGTAATGTTCTATAGATGTCACCACACTGGAAAGTGGAAAGCATGCAAAAATATATCACTCACATCATAGCAGAGTTTACACAAAAAGTAAATGTATACCTTTAAACCAGAAGTAAATGTATAACCAAAGTAACTTGTACTAGAAAATTCAATCTGGCCTGTAAAGGAAATTTTGTGGAATGAGAATATATGTTGAAAACAGCACATCTAATGTGATAAATAGTCCAGAAGGCTGCACCACTCTCATTTCTGATCATAGACATTAATAATCTGGCAACAAGGGGACAAAAACAATGAGTTACTTGTAAACAATGAGATAAGCAGAGGATGATAGACCAGAATTTTGAGCCTGACTGAGAAGTAGTGTAACCCACCTGGTGACTATAAACCACGTAGGAGAAAGCAAAGAAGATAAGAATAAATGGAAGAAGTAAAGGTGTGACAACATAATATACAAGCCCCAGCAACAGATATAACTGTACTCTAGGTTCATTTGTAGTAAAGGCCAAGGAACCAGGATCCATTGATTCCTCCCTATCTTGTTCTGTCTTAACCAAAAATATGTCTTTGAAGTGGTACAGAGCTAGTGGAAATTTCAATCAGCACTATCTCGACAATTCGAACTCCAACCCTGAAACTAAACCTGTAACAGAAATTTCAATGATTCTTTTACTGAAATAGACCAAATGCTAAGTGAATGAATAGAGACAAGGGAAAACTACCAGCCATTTTCTTTCTGTGAAGTTTAAGTCCAATTACTATTCATCAAATTCAAAGAAGAGTATCATTGAGTTTGCTACTTTTTTCTCTAAAGCAAAACAAACCTTTTCATGACAGATCGGAAGGATATTATGATACTAAAACAGAACAAAACAATAAACCTGAGAATCAAACCTTTCCTTGCAGCGCTATCATCGTTCTAATGACATTAACCCCACAGTCCTTGCAGCGCTGTCATTGTGATATATCCTCAAATGCTACGGCAGCAGCTTCATATGGCCATTGATTCTGTTAAAACTTAAAACCAACCCTTGGCAAGCGAATTGTATTTGTTTTTTTATTGCACTAGTTCTCGAAACAAATCGTTCCTAATGTGATGATCAAGCCTAGAGAGGCGCAAGCAGTAGCTTCTAGGACGAAGCCGAGCCAATACGATAGTCGGGCAGGTTGGCTTGATCGAGTCTGTTCTAATATCCTCTATATATATATATATATATATATATATTATGATGCTTCAATCGAGAAGGCAGCCTTTCTCAACGCGATCCCTCTTCCCTTCCGTTTCTCCTCTTCAATTTTTAGGGTTTTCTGAGAGTAGCTAAAAGTTTACTTTTTTTTTTTTTTTTTAATTAATGAAATTTCATTGATAATAGAGCATGCCAAGAAGGCCATTACATACCCATCCGCTGACACATAACGATGGCCAGACAAGAATTCATCTAGAAGTCACAGTGATACATAGGATAGACCAACTATATTTGAACTTATCGCTCACTTATCTAAAGCGAGCCTATAACTATGACAAATCCATAGTTTATAGGCGAGTACGCAGAGTAACAAATACTCATTAGCGCTCACTAAGAACTAACGAGCATAGGGTCCTAAGAAAAGGACTTATTCGAAAGAAGAAATAAACTGACTAAAGGCCAAAAACTCGAAGAAAGCTAAGCCCTAGGCCCAACAAGCAAGGCCCAGGTTCACTCCAAATGCTCAATCTGCAATATGCGTACCCACAAGCGTTAGCCACCACAACTCGCCGCAGCAGTACCAACTTGACCTGCCGTAGCCTTACCGCCACAACCCGCCGCCGTCCTGCCTTACCGCAGCCACCTCCTCTCGCTTTCGCTTTAGGAATCACCACCATTGCCCACTCAAGGATGAAAGAAAGAACGACCTGCAAAAAGGTAGATCCACAACCCAAATAGGTGAGAATCCACCGCTTCTCATCCCGCCTCACCACCACACTTGCTTGGGCCTGATCCCAGTTCGCCGCCTCCTCTTCAATCCTGAAACGATGCACACCGACAACAGCTTGCAATAATCCGAAGAAAAACCTCAACCTTCACTGTCAACACCCATAAGACCAAGCCCTCTGAGAACTCAAAGACCATAGACCCAAAACATCACCCATCCGGCAGCATCCCGATGCCGACAAGGGGACATCAGAACGCCACCGGACGAGTATGGGATTGCAGAAGATAACCTTGGTTTAGTGGCGGCTTCTAGAGAGCAAGAGAACCCTAGCTAAAAGTTTACTAGAACAAGAGAAAAAAGGCAAAAGATTAAAGATTATACCTGCTAACGGGTAAGCAGGTTACCAAAGTCGAATATTCTAGATCGTTAGATTTATTCTACATTTAAATTATATCTGGCGGCCTAAAATATTTTAACAAGTAGTGTATGTCATACATTAACATACACTAGAATTTTCCCTTATCACGACCTACTTAGCCACTACTAAGTCATGAACTATAAAACCTAACACCACAAAGACAGCTTCAAGTTCAGTTCCTAGGCTTTAAATCAAATCACTAATCTTTGCTTTCCATCTACGACATGCATATACAAAACAATCACCATCATCCCCCATACGAAACATCAAACAACACACCCACAATGTCCAAATCAAAATTGTGAGAACATGCCAACCTTTACCTACATTCCTTATAGTACTAACTATCGCATAATTCAAAAAAGGTCTGAACATTGAAAATAGAAACACAAAACAAAAGAACCCAGAACCACCCGGCGCAACAGGCTGCAAAATTCTGTCTTGGGAGCAATTGCGCAAAATACCAGGAAAAATGCAGAGCAAAACCGTCAAATCACTATTCATTTCGTTTGTCTTTTAGCGAAATGAACAGTACCACCATAGGAGGTTTAGTATAACATCATACTTTTTTTCCTCTAAAAAATAAAACAATTTTCCACATGAGATCGCATGTGTCAATAAAGACTAGTATAATGGCCATGCAAAAAAATCTCTTAACAAAAAAAAATCAGAAAAATTAGGTGTTAATTGAAAAAGTAATTGGGTTGGGCTTCAGCTTCTGCTCAGAAGCGAGGCCCCATAGGGCAAGTATAAAAGAAGAGCCACCGATGGAAGATAGAGATAGGTATAGCGGTGCACCCTAAAGGGTTTTTGTCCATTTACCCAATTTCTAGGGATTTTTTTCCCACTTACCCCATTAAGTTTTTTTTAATTCCCCCTTACCGAAAACACTCTAAGGAAGTCTTCCCTAATACCCCATTAATTTTTTTAAAGATCATTTTACCCTCACCTTTTTGTTACTTAGAGAGAGAGAGAGAGAGAATGGAAGAGAGAGAAACCATAGGAGACTTCGCTGCAGCCCTATCACCTGCTGCAGGATTTCGGTCAACGGTCGCAGGATTCTGGTCAACTTTCGCCTAAATCTGGTCACCAATCACCGGCCGCCGCCCACAGAACTTTTCTGGAAACCTCGCCGGAGGTTCCCAAAGAGGTTGTCGGAGATTTCATAGGTCGCCGGAAAGGTTTATTGCCCCTAATAGACGTCTATTGCCCTCCAATACATAGAACTTTCGGTTGTCAGAATGGGAACTAATCTTCCTAAAATCAGACAAATAACACTTTGATTAAAGATAAAAACGAAGAGATTATTTCAATTCAAAACGTCTATTACCCCACAATAGACATTCAAAACATTCAAAACGTCATAGGTCGCCGGAAATGTTTATTGCCCCCAATAGACGTCTATTGCCCTAAAAAAAAAAAAAAAATCTGATTTAGCCACCCAGAAATGCTCTGGGCACCAAATTGGAGCAAACCCACCAGAAATCGGGTCGGATCTTGGGTGCAACTAAGGGATCCCCATCTTTGTCATTGTCAGAGATACCGGTTCCCATTGAAACAAGGCGACGTGGTGGCGGAGCCTAGAATATGAGATCTTCTTTACGTGGCAGCAAAGCTTCGGAGCATGAGCAAGGCAACATGGCCGGGAAGACCAGTGAGCGGAGACGGCCTGGGTCGAGCTCTGGAGCCAGAGGGGGGAGAGAGAGAGATCACCTGGGTCGATCGCAGGAGCTGGAGGAGAGAGAGAGAAAGAGACTACCTGGATCAATCACCGGAGCTGGAGGAGACACTATTCACCACTTTTTGATGTTTGTTTTCACCTGTTGGGTCATTGGGTCACCATAATAACCAAATTAAAGTAAACCAGCCAGAGGTTAGAGGCTAAAACATTTGAATTGATCAATTGATTTCACTCGTTTCATAAGCCTTCGAAGTCCCACTGATTCGAACTAACAATCCATAATAAAAGATTGAAAACTAAACAAGGGTAGTACACAATGAATCGATCATGGCCTTCAATTTTGGGTTCGATTCTTCGAGAGAGTGAGTTTTGATAGCCGCCCCGGCCCAATGACGATCCCAAAACCCAATTATGGACAAAACCCTAGATCATTAATTATTTCCTTTTCATAGCCGATCATGGCATCGGTGTGGTGCAAGTTCAAGGAGGCGTGCAGATAAAATGAACATGGATTGAGGATGGCGACATTGTTCTTTTTTGGAATTTACACCACCTTCAAACTCAAGGTCAGTCTAGAGTATAATATCATGCATTTTTTCCTCTAAACAATAAAACAATTTTCCACATGCGATTGCATGTGTCAATAAAGACTAGTATAATGGTTATGTAAAAAAAATCTCTTATAGTTAGGGCTGGGACCATTCGGGTTTGCCGAAAAAAAGTAAGAACAGAGACCAAACCGATGGGACAAAATTTGGGTAGGTTTGATGATTTCTAAACTCTGAAACCGAGCAAAACCAGAACCGACAAGAATCGGTTCGGTTTCAGGATTCCTCAATTCCATTTATGCTTGAATCCCGATCTAAACCTATTTGAAAATCAGGTTATATTTCGTTGATGGTAGTCGTTCAATGAAGTAATATGACATTTTGGCTTCACAACGCATGCCTAGAACACAAATTCATGCAATAGATCTGGAGAGATCTCGATACCAGTAGTTACGAAAAGAAAAGAAGATCGGTTCAAGTTGATAAAATATGCCTCTAGTAATCTGGTACAGCCTCTATAAGACTGGAATAGTTGCTACGAAGAAGAAGTGAATAAGCACATGAGCTTGCCAATTAAAATACTGCCACAATGCCACCTAATCATATAATGTGCAGGAGAGAGTGTAATTATATATTGAAAAAGTAATTGGGCACTTCAGCTTCTGCTCAGAAGCGAGGCCCCGTAGGGCAAGTATAAAAGAAGAGCCACCGATGGAAGCTAGAGATAGAGATAGCGGCGAACCCTAAAATCCCTAAGCTTTTTCTCCAGAGACGCAATGGTTTCGGTGAATGGTGTTATGGCGATGATCGGCGCTGCAGGCGTCGGAATGACTGTGTATTTGACGTGTGAAGAAATCTGTCATATCGTGAAGACGAGAGCAGAGAAAAGAGCAGAGAAAAGAAGGGCAAAAGCACCATCCCCCTCTGTCAACCAACAGTCACCGTATGCTGTGAAGCCATGTAAGAATTCTCTCTTTTCGTATCGTTGTTAAAGATTTACAGATACATGTTGTTAATTTTATTTCTACAAATTCGTTTTCTTTATCTTTTAGTTTGGTGTTATAATCCTTCAGTATTCATATATTTGCTAGATTCCTTGATATGAATTTTAATCCATGTAAGAATTCTCTCTTTTTCGTTTCCTTGTTAAAGATTTACAGATACACGTTTTTAATTTTAGATCTACAAACACAAATTTGTTTGTTATCTTTAGATACAAATTCCTGAAGTATTCATATATTAATTCCAAAAAAAAAAAAATCTCTATTTCAAACTGTTCAATCTCACCGATGTTGTACTTAATACTCTCTGAATTTACCTGTTGTATGATTGAATGGATGGCTATTATGTTCTGTGTTGTCCTTAGAATTGTAAATTAGGTATTAGCTGCATCTTAGCTCATCTGTTTGTAGGCTGCTTGTTAGCTGTTGCAGTTTCCTCCTTGTTTTGGTTTCCTCCGTTTCTTTTATCACTCTTTTGACCTTTGTTTGCATCAACTCAAGCCCTCATCTCTATTTCGAAATTCTGGGTCTTGAATTTAACACAATGTCTTTCACTTTTATCCTTGGACACAGCAAGACCAAAATTGTTGTCTATGTTAACATGATCACAATGAAATTTTGCTGCTTGTTTATTACCATTCATGTTTTTTTTTTCCTTGTTCATTTTTGAAATCTGATTCGAATGGATAAGAAGCTAGTGAATTTCTAATTAGCTAGCTGCGGTATGCTATTCATCTTCTTCTTCCTCATTATCCAATGATATAGAATTATAATTTTAACATTTCTAACCTTTCATGCTGACAGGAATGATGCTCCATAACAAGGAGTCGAGAAGTCTCATGTGCAGCGATGATTAGTTACCATGAGTGTTGGGTGTGTGTGTCGTGGATGTCTTTTGGTTCCTGAAACTCAAAACTATGTTTTTATTTATTATGATTGTATAGACTCAAAAATATGAGGCTTGATTCTCGATTCCTGACATCGTTATATTAATGATATTTAGTGATTATGATTAGTAAACATCGTTCATTAACCAAGTAAGCAGCAATAATGTTGGCATTGGCAATTTCAAAATCCGTGTATTGTGGGATTTTGTTCTTTCTTGTGATGAGAAATGCTCTGTTTTTGCCTACCTAAAGGCAGACTATATATGTGTATAAGAACATTGCTCCCTGCATGAAAAAGCTTCGCTTCAAAGGGCATAGACTCGAGCCATCAGTTTCAAGACCCATGTCACCCTTCCATACCAACTCATCTGAAAAATCAATGGTTCATCAAGTATAAACTGTTTCGGAACCATCGGACAGAGAGTAATGTTGGTTCATGAACTTACGAGCTCAGGACGGTTTTGTTTTCTAAAAGGAGTAACCATGAACTTTGTCCAAATGTAGCAATTTGTCTATAACTTATTTCTATCATATTATAATTGCATACTCCATTTTCTCTATCAAATACCTTTGGAATACATAGGTTACATCAGTTCCAAGGTTTCTGTATCATCAGGGTGCTCTCTTATCTCCCTCTCCAAGTAGAGCTTCAGTGTCAACCATCAAGACCAAGTTCGTTAGCTAACAAATTTACAGCTTGCTCATAAAATCATTCAGGCCTCTCACAGATTTCTCTCATGTGGTTCAAGCCATGGAGAAAAAGTCAAAGAACTCCTTTTCTGTGTCAAATTTCAAGCTTGCGCCAGCTTTCGTCCCCTGCAACCGAAAGATCCTAACATTAAGTCAACTCCGAAACAAATACAGGTCTAAAGAAAATAAACGAAGAGGTTTATTAACCGTTTACCGTGGCTGGAAACAGCCCCGTACCGTGTTGTCAACCTAGAATCGCTTAGATTCTGCCCGTAACCCCGACCTGCAATTCGGATATCAGAAGCCTAGCACGTTTTATAGTCAATTTCTCACCAAATGAACCTCCTATTTAGCACATCATTCCCTGTCCAACTTTAGTCCGAATGCATATATTTCCGGCGGGTAGACCTACCAAAAAGGAAAACAAAGCATATATAGACACACAAAAATTGCATAAAGCACACCAGTGAGAAAAGATGTACAATGTAACAACTATTTAAGTTCCTATAAGACTACAATAATTCTGGTATGGAATGAAAATTTTTGATAATAAAAGATGTTAAAATTTGGTGATATTAAAAGAAAATGATAAGAGATGTGAAAAAACCTTAAAATCTATGTGGTGTCGCAGCTCTCGTCCAGGATATGTATAAAGCCCAAAATCTGGTGTGTCGATACATAATCAGTACCCTGTTCACATGTTCGTGTAAAGAAGGTAATGCAAAAGGAATGTATGTCATGACAAATGTACAATACAATACCAATGAATAGATAAAGAACACGAATAATCAAATAATTCATTTGCAATTCTTCCAGAAGTCGAACGAGTCGGTGCTCAAACAAATACATTCATATATCTACTCTTCTGACTCGACACAAATCAAATGCTACTTAAGACTATCACCACTGACCAGTATGTCTAATCTCAATTCAATTCAATTCCTGATACCACTCATATACACTGGCAGATGTAAAGTACAAAAATTATAAAAAGAAGACCATGTTATCTCCTCAATGTGTAACGAAAACCAAACCCTCCCTTAGGAACTGCATAACCTTTAGATTTACATACTTCGGTAAGAAACCTTTATGACTGAAACACAGACCAAAGCAAGTCAGTCTTTCAAAATTAAAACCAGGAACTCGTCTGTCCAACAGCAAATAACAGAAATGGTATCACAGTTAAGATCGAACACAATGACAAGGACAAATGGTTAATAACTGCAAGCAGTGAAGTTGCAGCCAAACCAAGTTGGACCGCTAAGGAGTTTCCATTAACAAAGAGAACCATGCATTTCTCAGAACAGAAAGCCTAATATGAAGATATAATCTCTACAGTAGACTGACTTCTGATTACATCTTAAAGTAACTAAGGAAGTTTCCCACTTTGATTATCCTTTGACGATGGAAGCATGAATCTTGAAACTTGATATAATACCTGATCAATAGTATGATTACTACCATAACACTTGTGCTTGACAATGTACATTTGGTAAAACACACATATAAAACAGATTAAAAGATTAAGCTAAGTTAATACATCCTTTGTATACATTACAAGCCCGTATCAGAACAGAATCCACCAAACACACAAATCAAAAACTGAGGCATGTATGCTCACTTACATGGTCTTGCATTGACTTTCCAATGTTTGGTAGCCTTTAACTTGGTCGTGACTTTGTATTTTGAATGGCAACCTCTCTACAATTGGTATAGCGTTGTAATAGCTAAGAAATCTGGGATCATCGCCCAACTAGGCAGCAATAATGATGGCATTGGCAATTTCAAAATACATGCATTGTGGGAGACTAATAGAATCACCGATGTCTGGTTCTACAATTCTGTCCACAGAAAACCAAAGGTTAGGAGGGTGATCGGGGGTACCGGTTTCAAACCCTCCGATGCCTAAGTTAGATACCGGTAGATATATGAACAGTTTTTACGGAAAGAATAGAAATTTGGACTTACTTGATTTGAAAGTATTTGACCCATTTATAGTAAGAAGTGGTAGTTCAGTTGCCCTTGAGTTTGATGTGGGACGGTTTGTAAATCATCCCATGTTAGGAGTGACTGCTTAGCCATGCCCTGCCGACCACTGCTTGATGGCTGCGTTAGGCATGGTCGGCAATTGTCGCCTATGACAGTGGTTCCGGCAAGCCGTCCGGTGGTTGATAGTGAGTACTTACCAGTAGCTGGGCATGTCTAATGCTTGGTGTAAACAAGTCCCTCAAGTCCCATCAACAATTCTCTTAGGTAGGGAGTTTGTCCCATTAAGCGACCGTTAAGTACCGCTGGTGGTCACCTAGATGTGCCTGATAAGAGCTTTACATTTTTCTTAGCTATTTCCTTTAAAAAGTCTATTTTAACTCTGTTTTCTTTTTAGGTAGTTCGTGAAATGATTCAATATTAATAGGAGCTTAAAGGGAGCAAAGAAGCCATGAACCATGAAGTACTGATGCAAAGGACTAACTTTGATCACCCTTTCGCAAGAAATTACAAGAGAAGTTCACAGAAATCGTTGTGCAAAATAGTTGCTGCGAAGCAAAAAACTACAATTTCAGAATCAGCTTTTCGAGAACAGTTTTGGGGAGCGTTTCTTGCATTCTTCCAACTGTATCTTTGCAAAAAGAGTCATAATCCTAAATATATGATGTTGTACTGCAACATGAATAAAAGAACTGGTCAAAAGCGTTAATGAGGTAGCAGGAAATCAAGCTCAAAACAGGTTTCCTGGAAAGGTAGAAATGGTCAGCTTTTCACGAAGCTTTTTGAGAGATCTTTTCCAGCAACTTACTGAAATTTTTTTAGAAGTTTATTGATTATTCTAGACAACATGATGTCATAGATCATGGATAATCAAGAACCATCTGGAAGCACGGCAATATCAAGTCAATCCTTGTTCAAGAAATAAGGTTTAGAGACAGAAAATATATCCTAGTCAAAACAGGGTAGAATGGCTGAGAATCTTCTTTGAACAGATTTCTTGTGCGTCTTTGGTAGATTACTAAGGCTTGAAGGCAATTAAATTGTGCATCAATCAAAGGAAACCTTAAGCAACTAAGGAAGGTTTTGCAAACAGAATTGAAGAAGGAAACTTGGCTGTGTATTCCATATAATAGAGCCTCTGTAAACGTGAAAAAGTCACCCACCTACAGCACCATCTTCTGCCGAAAAATCCCTAGTTCACAAAGTCTTAAATTCCTCAACTTCAAGAAGCAAAAGCCGTGCACACCATCCTTCACCATCATCAAGCCAAGCCGTGATCAATCTTGAAGGAAGCCCTTGCGTCCAAGGCTGCCTAAAGTGAACTCGTGGCCTTCATCCTCTCTTTACGGTTTTTATATTTTCTGTAATTCAACTCATATGTTTTTGAAATGGGGCTGATGCAGCTGCCCTCAAGCCTTGATTAATGAAATTGCAGAATAAATGAGGGTGCGTAGAGCCTGAACCCCAGATTACAATAAGCATAAAGAGAATATCCTGAAATAATACCAAGATTCTCCACAAAATCTATGTATTCTAACAAGCATCAATTAGCAAAGAGTGCACGAATGGCTACTCCATTTGCTTGGACATAGCGGTGACAGATCGGAAAGATAACTCTATAACGAAGAAGCATCATTACAAATAGCACAGTTTTCCCACCATGTTGCCGCACGGAAATAAATCTGGCGGCACTCAATTTCATCCTGCCACTAGGAGGCTGTGTCCATTTGATCAAACAAATAGCTCGCCACCTCGCTAGGCTAGACAAGGCACACAGAGTGTGCATACCGGGACTAAGCCCACGTCGCCCTACCAAAAGCCGTAGGGACATATTGCCGGCATAAAGCCACAATTAACTAATAACAATAAAAAACAATAAAGCATAAAATAAAAGGAGTTTGATCCCAGAGCCCAAGCCCAAGCCCAAAACCCATTTAGCCCAATCCAATAGAGTAGACTGTTGCTGGCACCACGCCATCGATCTACAAGAAGAAACGACGCCGTCCGCCCACCGGCGACCAACCCACCATACCGAGCAGCCTCAGGCCATCCCCCCCATCTCTCTACCCTCCCCAACACGCCAGCACACATCACCGCTACCCCCAATCCACAACGCGACTCCAAACGACCCAAACCAACTCGGGTCACCCCGATCCGATCTGGATCTCTCAGATTCCTTCATCGCACCACCTACCGCTGTCACCTCCGGCTGTCCGCCTACCACGAGCTGCGAGATCGATCCCCGACCCACCCACTAACACTGAACCTGCTATGATCTTCCTCGGCAAAACCTCCTCTCATTTTCCACTGTGAAGTCACCACGCAGCCTCATCTTCGACTGGGCTTATTCCATGAACAATCAACACAGGATACTAGGTCCACGCTAACCCGTCCGACGACGCCGCCGGAGGATTCTTCCTTTCTTTTTCTTTTGGCTCTCTAGGGTTCAAAGCGTTTTCCTTGTTCCAAATAAACAATACCTCCTATTTGATGACAAGGGATTTAAGAATTCATAGAACAAGTACCAAGTCATTCAACTCATATGTTTTTAGTTGAGAATTTTAAGATGATGTGTGGCTAATTACTTTTGTTAGGGTGCGAGGTTTGAAACCCCTAAGATATATTTTTGACAATATTTTGATTCCTAGTTTCGTGATCGCTATGTTGTGAAATTGATTATTTGATTTTGCTTTACAAATAACTCTTGTATGTTTATGTTTTATGAATGTGCACATAAAATATTATGATCATGCGAGTGGGGCTAAAAATAGGTATTTTCATCTTCTAATTGGTTAATAATATTTATTTTAAATGTAGCAAAGTCTATAGCACAATAGACCAAATCAAATAATGGGAATTACATACTAGGTAGGCATTCCACACTAGTATTGAATTCTTGTTTCGATCAAACTTCCACATGTGATTAATGCTTAGAATAAATTATTGATAGGGTAGCGTTCTCTACCTTGATTGTTTATTCTAAAGGCTTAGTAATGGTGCGTTCATCTTGCTTAAGTAATTTAGCAAGTAATAAGAACTTATGCATGCGTTCATGATTTGTTCTTGATTGAAACCTTCTTCACGACTTACTAAGTGACCTTGTTCTTGATTGAACTTATGCATGCGTTTATGGCTTCGAACGATCCTTACTTATCCTTTACTACTAATGACTACATCTACTGATGACTACATTTTTACAGGGTTAAGTTGAACGTCTATTTTAGGCGTATCAATTTTTGGAGCCATCACCGGAGATTGAAAAATACGTATTTTTCACATTGTTTGGTTTTATTTTTGTTTATATTTTGATTTTTAGGATTTATACAGTCTTTTTGTATATGTTACTAACTTCAATTTCTGTTTTTTTTTTTTTTCAAATGTGGCCTTAATCTTGCGAGGTGTGCTCCATCTGCTCCATGGTTGGTTATTCAACGAAGACATGTCCAAGCATCCAATATCAAGGATACGATCAAAATACCATGATTGGAGGATTTCGAGACAACAAAGGGCATTGAAATAACTACTATTCACCTTCATACAATCCGACCTGAGATAACCCTCCTTATTCTTCATGGAATAACAATCCAAACATGCAACAAGGATCTTTCAATGCATCCGAAGTTTCCCCATGTTCATACCATGATTATTGGCCACAAGCACCACCTTCTCAAAACTCGGATATGTCTACAAATTTTGATGAGATGATTAAGACTCCAAATGAGTTGACTAAGGCTCTGGATGATTCTAATCAAGCTTGGATTCAGGGATAGCAAGCTCGTGATGATGATTCGGTAGAAACTCAAAGGTGTTTGGAAACCTTAATATCTCAGGAGCACCCTTCTACACTGATGGAAACTTTAGGGGAGCTACCGACAACCACGACATTCTGTCAACCTCATGATGCATTCCATGATTTAACATTTAATGAGGATGAAGTAAGGGATTTGAATGAGTCTTATGAAGAGCAATGCAATGTTAAGACTTGTGAGGATTATGAAGTATACTACATGAAAGTGGGAAAAGGAAGATCACTTTGATGATGAGGAATCCTACAATAAAGGAAGTAAGGATGAGCTTCATGTAAATGTGTCCCAAGTGCCTAAAACAATCATGTCACCACATAAGATCCAAAAGGTTACGAGACCACAATGGAGGATTGCTTAAAAAAGGAGTCCATCAAAGCTCCTACATTTGGGCCTTTATTACTAGCACATGGAAGACCACATGATTCTTCTGCGCCTCATTCAAGCTCTAAACATGTTCTCAACATCCAAGCAACGTTGGAGTTTGTTGATCAAGTGGAGATAGTGGTACATGAACATCTCAAATTAGATAAGGAGATCATTCTTGCCGTGATTGTTAAACTTAAGAAAAGATGGAGACAATGGAAGAAGAAAAAGAAAAATAGATGCATAAAATCCTATCTTTCCATTGCTTCTAAGTTACCTAAATTGCTATCAAGGGATCATGAAACATCATTGAAGAGGCTTAAGCATCTGATTGAATTGCAGCCTAAACCTCCTGATTACTCTTGATGAAGAGCTGATATGTCAGGCTGAAGACTTTAAACCAAGAGCTTCTTGAAAGGCAATCTAATAAATATAGAAGAAAGATTGCGGCATTTAAAGCTTCAATTTCTAAAGAACACTTTGTTTATTCCTTTTCTTTTATTTCTTTGTTTCATATTTTGTTCTTTTTATGCTTTTAGTTTGTGTGCAGGTCACATAGTTGAAGAAAAGTTTGAGAAAGTTCACTTTTGGCGAAACAATTTTCCTGCCTCGCGGATCAGTTCATTTTGGACGGCCACTGTTCATAGCTCACTTGGGATCAGAAGACGTATCAGACATGCATCTGACACCCTAAGAGTCTAATTTCCAATGGCATTGGCAGATCCAAATTTCAAGTTTCACAGCATTTGGATTTCAAGTTGAGTATAGAAAGGTCTTGACAGAAAACCACAAAACTGGGCAGTTGAGCCACATAAAGTGCAAAACATGGGATACTTCTCGGGGTCTAAATGAGGCAAACCTTATATTGATTTGAAGCCCTGATGTCTACTTCATTACTACCAAAAGGTATCTGAATGTGACCCTTGTAGCATTCAGTATTCAGGTTTGAATGGACGAAGGTCATTCTGTCAGCATTCTGCCAGTTTTCTGTGGTTTTTTGCTAACTTTGTAGGTCTCTAGTTTTCATATCCTGACAGTTGGAATCCGTACCACATATGTATGGAAAGCTTTGAAATGAACTTTCATCTCCAAGTAGAGCCTTGGGATTCCGGTTCTGAATAGATGAGCTCTGAGCCTCGGAAGTAAGGTTGCTGCAAGGTTTCTCTGCACTTCAAAGAGGGAGCATTCTCTACTTTTCTCACTTTCTTTGTTTGTTTTTGTTGCCTTTTTATTCTATGCCTTTCATTCTACTTTGCATGCTTATATTTGCTTCACATTGAGGACAATGTAAAAATTAAGTGTGGGGGAAGGGATTTACAAATTTTCGTGTTTTTTGAAAAATATCAAAAATCCAAAAAAACAATTCATTAGTTATTTCCGTTCTTTTGGCATCTTTAGTACTTGTTTTTCAATTTTTGTTTTGTTTTTCGAATCTTAGGTAGCTTTTCAGTTGTTTAGGATGAGCTTTTATGTCTAAAATTATAGACAAAAGAGGATCACAATATTGAGATGAAGTTAAATGAATTCTGTGTAGTAGATATGGCTTTCGTCGACTTTGTATAGAATTTTGAGCATGTTGATGATGAGTTTGGATTCATAATAACCCTTGTGAGAATTAGAGCCTATTTTCTATTCTTTGTGAGTGTTTATTGAAAATGATACTCTTAGTTTTTTGGCGATGCTTAGTGATCTCATTATCTTTTTCTTTGATTGACTGCTTGTCACAGATTAAGTTGAACAAACTCTAGAGATTACTAGAACTTGCTCTTGTACTAGTCGAAACTTTTATCAATACATGTCCTTGATTTTGGAAAGGATAAAGGCACCTAGGAACTTCCACCAAATACAAAAATAGCCTGTGTCCCCAATTGTGTACACAAGATGTACACACCCTATAGTTTAACCCCTTTGAGCCTACATTTAAACATTTTCTTTTATCACCCTCAATATCCGTAACCTTTGAACCTTAATATAGTTATATCCTTACCATTGTTCTAAAGATTTAGTGGAGCTATATTTATGTGGGAAAGACAAGATCAAGGTGGCGTTATTACATGAATATGATGGGAAGAACTAAGTGTGAGATAAGACTTGTCCATGAAAAAAATATATGTATGCTGAAAAAGAAAAAAGAAAAAAAAAATGAAATCATAAATAATAAGTGTAGGGCAAAGAGAAAAAATGTAACGCCCAAAACCGCACCTCACCAGCTTGAGCACGTCACAGTGCCGCGAGGATCTAAGACATAAACCGGAAACTCGATTTACATCCTAGAGGATCGCTAGGCAATTTGTTTGGAAACTTTTTGGTAAAAACACAGCGGAAGCTACAGATACTTTTGAAGTGTAAATCTCTGAATTACTAAAATTCGTCTCATTCGTTGAAAACTTGGAATGAATGCTCACAAAGAAAGTACGAACTTCAAAGAACAAAAGTTCGACTAGATTTGGCACAGAGCTAACTATCAACAAGTCATGGAATATGAAGTCCGAGAAATAGAATTTAGAATAAAATCCAAATGATGATGTACCAAGCTTGTGCACACCCAGCTCCGCCCGCTACTGTCCCATCACCAGTGCACAGTACCTGCTTCCATATTATTGTAGGGGTGAGCTTTCGTCCTCGCTGCTCAATAAGAACTCTATCTCGACTAGGTTTGAAATCAAATAATTTTTTTTTTTGGAGCTCCAGTATGAAAACATGCTTAAACTAAACATTTAAAAGAACGACAACTTTATAGAAATGCTTTCTAAGCCGAAAATCAATGCAAGACACTCAAGTATACATGCGCGCTGAATCTTACCTGATGGCCGGTCCCGTAGACCCACTACACGACCTTACTTCAACTAATTTATAAACCAGGTAAGCGTAGCGAGAGCGTCCGCTACCTAGCTGCACACACGGAATCAGGTCATCTTTGCGATCGCTCACTATCCTACTGGTGTAGCTAACCTTCCCGAGGTTTAGGGGATCGAACCCAGGGAAGTCAGTGCCCCTTCGCTCTCAAGCCATCACATCTCTCTCGATTTGGTTAGTATTCATTGCACTTTAACATAACCAAACCATACCATTTAACATGCATCACATTAATAACAATATATAAGAAAATCATTAACCGAGGAGAGTCCTGAATCCCTACCTGGATTTCGATGCTTTCTCTCAAGTACTCCAAGAGTCGCGAACCTTCCGTTCCTCAGGTAACTGGAGTCTGACATTTCAATAGTTAATATCTCATTGAGCTAGTGATAGAAATCTTGACGATTAACAAATCGTACAACTGACTTTTCCCGGTTTGACCAAGATTGGCCACTTTGACTATTGTTTGACCGACATTTATTAGTTTGACCAATATTGACCAATTTGACCACGTTTGAATAATCGTGACAAGTTTGGTTAATTACCGAACTGTTTGCTCAAAAATCGTCTCGGCTACGTGTCACTCGGCCGAGGTCTTCTTGGCTTACACGCGTCCTTCTGGCTTGGTTACGTGTGCGCGGGCATGCCAACTGGCGGCCAAGAGGCCAAACGAGGTTTTGATCTAGGTTACTGAGTTTGCGCTAATCTGGCTTCTAATCAGTCGACTGTGGGCCGAGGAAGGATTGATCTCGGCCGCGGGGTTGTCTCTGCCTTGGATGCAAGGACTTTACACGATTCGGCTTTGCTAGCCGGAGTGTTCGTGTTGTGCAACTCAGTGAGTGAATGTGAAAGTGCAAGTGATAATTGAAAAATCTATAGGCTGCAGATACTCACAAGTCACAGTAAAAACAAAATCAAAGTATAAGGTGTTACCCTGATGCCTTGATTCAATACGAGTACGGACGAAGAAACACATGAACCCTAAAAACTTGTTTATATGATTTTCTTAATATGACTTGTGAAAAAGTAAATGCAGGAGAGTAGATGCAAAGAAATCAAGTGTAGGAAAAATAATGAGCAAGGAATTAAAGAACGACAAAATAAAGTAGATACAAAGAAATCAAGCCCGAAAAAATAATGAGCAAGGAGTTAAAGAACGACAAAATAAATATGCAAGAATGTAAGTGCAGGAAAGACAAGAAAAATACCAGTAAGTAAAATAATTGACGAGAGATACTGTAGATTGATAGAATGTAGAGATGCGATAGACAATTTGAGAATGTTGAATTTGTATTGAGCTGTTGTTTTTTTGGTCGTGGACCTTTAACAAAGATGTCTACGGCCCCTTTTATAGTATAAAAAAAATACAATCTCATATTTAATTGTTGATACTGGATTGATTACAAATTGAATTCTAAGAATAAAATTCCTTTGATGTGCACAACTAGCGATCAACCATCATGACTCTTCAATGCTTATTTTGTGTAACAACCACACTTAGTGTTGTAATGTCTCTTAACGTAGAATTTGGCATTTAGTAGCTTTTATATACTCATAATGTCCTGCCATCAGCGTCCCTGACCAACTAAAACGGGCATTGGATAGGACTTTCTCAGCCACAAGTGTGATGACCTGGATTTTCGTTATGTAATTTTGGTAATTAATAATGGACCAGTTGTACGAATAATTGTTATTATGCTTTATTCGTAGGTTGTTTGTGAAGTGGAATGGTTTTCGTACGTATAATTTTTCGAATTTCACAGTTTAGGGGGTTGTGTGATGTTTGACTTTTTATACGTTGGGATTCTTGAAAAACTTCCTTCACGAAAGTTGTAGAGCGCGTCGATACGAGTTCGTGGACATACGGAATGTGTCAATCGGAGTTTGTATGAGAAAGTTATGGCAAGCGGAAGAAGTTTCCGTTTTAGTATAAATAGAGAAAAATCAGAAATTCTTTCATAATTCCATATTTCCATTTCCGGAAATATTTCTTTGCTCTCTCTCTTCTCTCTCGTCTGCACCTTTAGAGTTGAAATTATCCGGCTGACCCGACCCGAACCCGGCTATCCGACCCGGCCGGAATTCACAACTGCGGCGACCTCTGGCCGTGAATTTTGGACAGCTGGTTCGCCTCCTTGCTCCGGTCGTCTCTGTGGTGGCCTCTAGCGGCGATTCTCCTTCACGGCGGTGCTGCAAGGTTGAGGAAATCGGACCCGACCGGAAAACGTAGCTCCGGCGAAAGCATGGCTTCAAGTTTCCTTCCTTGGCTTCGTGGGGGTCATCTGAGTCGATCTATGGTGTTTGTTTAGATCGATTTACGTGGAAATCAGTTCAACTCGGATTGAGCAAAAATCCAAAGCTTGTGAGGTAGTTTTCGACCCTTTGTGCTTGTTTTCTGACTTCGAGCTAGTTATAAGAATTTACAAGCATGCTTAGATGAAGAACTTTGATGTTGGGAGTTTTGTGAAATATTGAGTTTTGGCCGGCGGCGGTGCACCACCGTCTGTGGCGGCTTTCTGGTGGCTTTCCGGCCATGTAGGGAACAGTTTTTGGTATTATATATGTTCTACTCGTTGATACGAGCGTTTCGATATATAATATGAAAATTTTGGAGTTCGAATGGATTTGTTATGATTTTTACAGTTTCATACCGATCGATTATTTGATCCGTGAGGATTCGAGCGTCCGATCGACTTGTGGTTCGGTCACATCGATTGTGGAAGTATTCAGGAGACTTTGGGAGGTCTCGGATGTGGTTTTGCCTCGATTGGCGCCACTTTGGGGATTTTAGTTCAAAACAGTGGTTTCGAACTTAAATCAAATGTGAATCATTACTAAGTTGGAACCGTATGTGATTAGGTACTTGACGAAGTACATTGGACGATTATTTTGCAGATTGGCGGCTTTGTGCTTTATTGAAGATGCAGCGGGAGTTCGAGGTGAGTAATCTCACAAGGTTCTTTATGAACAGAATTACCATTATTGTTTTGGCGTTAATTATTTAACTTCAAACTATAGTTGGTATTAGTAGGCATTCCTGAGCGAATGACTACGTATATATATATTACGTGAGATATATATATATATATATATATATATATATATATCCTTGTGGATGTTGTGATGAATAATAATATGCATGATGGTGTTCATATTATTGTTGAATGTGACTTTTTAGGAAACAATATTGTGGAAAAAGATGTTTTCTATTGTTTTGAAAAGTATTGAGCTTGATGTTACATTTTTGAGTCAAGCGTGACTCCTTTTAGATGTATGGGTCTTTATACCAAGAGTCACAGATGGTGAGCAGGGATTAGGAAAGCCGAAGCTAGATGTTTGTAACATTTTTAGGTCGGGTGCGACTTACTTAACGTTTGACTTTAAGACCAGATAAAGTCTAAGAAGATTACATATCACAGATAGTGACAGGTTGCAGACGGCGACCTTGATGTTTGATTTCATGACGAGACGGGGTCTGAAGATCATGTGTCACAGATGGTGACAGAGCACAGATGGTGACCTTAATGTTGATTTTGAGACCAGACGGGGTCTGAAAACCACATGTCACAGACCTGACAGGTCGCAGATGGTGACCAAGGCAGGAAATAGGTAATCACGTCCGTAGTCGGACGAGTGGTTACGATTTCAATAGAGCTATAGTCTGTCTGCCATTATAGCTTATGGGGGTAACGATCGAGGTTGCTGGAGACTCATAAGTATGTAGTTAAAGGAGAATTCCTTGAGTATTCTTCTTTTATTGTCTAGATGAGACTTGAATTGCTTTTGATGGTTAAGTTAGCAAATAGAACATTGTCACAGCGGTGATTTATGTTGTCCCTTAGATTTAAAGGTTATGGAGTGTTAGAAGGAATCATGGTTGCATGGTTTGCTTTAGCTGATGTGTATGAGTTGTTGATTGATGTTCATGAGTTACTCATACGAGCTTTCATAAGCTTACCGGGTTTTGTTGTGTGGAAACCCAGTGCACCATTTTTATGGTGTAGGGGTTAATCCTGCAGGTCAGGGTAATCGTGGCTGAAGTTGAGGTAGCTTGTTGGCAGCTGAACGGGTAGGAAGCAAATTTTGTTGGCTTTGCCATTGTTATGACTTCCGCTATGTCGTAAGCTCTGAGGAGCATTTACGTTTTATTTTGTGATGGCAATTTAATTCGTAAGTTTTGTAATATATGACTCTGTGGAGCGGGTCAATATTTGAAATTGTGGGTTCAGGGCATCAATATGTACTTGCTGTAAAGGGAAGATGTCTCCATGTACCTTGTATTGATGACTGAACGATCGCGCATGTATAATTATGGAATTATATATCGATTTTCATGTGTGTATAATCAGGGGCGTGACAACAAGTAAACCAGTCCCCAACTCAGGTGAGCCGAACCTCGACTGAGGTGAAGTGAGCCAGGCCTCGGCTGAGGTGAAGTGAGTCAGACCTCAGCTAGAGTGAAGTGAGTCGGACCTCGGCTAGAGTGAAGTGAGCCGGACCTAGGCTAAAGTGGGCCAGGCCTCGGCTGAATACTTATTATATCACAGCCCACCATGACCCAGTCCTGCGTCCTGTGGGCTCTAGCTTAATTATCTGCTACGTGGCCCTTGCCAAATTTAGGTTCAAACAGAGCCCCCCCAGTCCCTTGAGCTTCGGCTTCAATGCCGAGTGGTTAAGGGATTGTAGGATTACCCATGTACTTTGGTTTGGCAAGGACCTACTTGTTCTAACTCATCTGCTCCAACCTACACCATGCCATGTCCGGCATGCTTACATTCTTGATAACTAACTCAACTGGGCTGCCACTTGCTCCGTCTTTCTTGGCCGTAAGTTTGACTTCACTTATTGTTCCTCAGCCCAATTTGACCATGGATTTTTTCTTCTTTGAACCTCGTCTTCAAAAAATAGCAAGCCAAGTTAAAATAATTTATAGATCTCGGCTTCATGAATCTATCCAAAGGTAAATACCTCTCTGAACTTTGGCTTCATAAAAGCAAGCTGAGTCAAAATACAAATAATTTATGGAGCTCAGCTTCATGAAGTCTAGCCGAGGTAAAAGTTTTTTGGAACTTCAGCTTCATAAAAGCTAGCTGAACTCTCCTTTCCTTCTATAACTCGGCTTCAAATCAAGCCGTGGCTTTCCTTTTTAAGGTAACTAGGCCTCAAGGTACTAGCAAAGTAAACTTTGGTATAGCTCAGCATCATGAACGGTAATTCTAGCAGAGTCTCTCTCTGTTTTTTTTTTAGCTCGGCATAAGTCGAGTTACAAATTTTTTTTATAAATCTCGGCCTCAGAGTTTGCCAAGAATTCCATAACGCTACTCTTGTCTTCCAAGGAAATGTGCATGCATATACTTTCCTTCCCTTGAATTAATTGGATTAATTCAAGCCAATGTCAAGTGATTTCGTAGACTTCCCTCCCTAATTCCTTGAGCCTCGGCTCGAGCCTAGTAGTGAAGGAACTAGTAAACAAAGTCGTCCTCATTATTGAATGATGTTCAAATTTTTCCAACCTTGATCATAGAAATATTTCGGCCTTACAGTTTCGTGCCTACCGAGCAATTGAACGGCTCCCAAAAACACAACTTTTCACTTATTTTATTTTTTGCAGAAACTAAAGCAAGAAAACAAAATGTAAAAATCTTGTGTGCCATTATGGAGGTGGCCAAAAATGTTTCACCCCAAGTTTTGAAACATTTTGTATTCTCCGCATGAATTTCAAATTTTTCGAGGCCGATCTTCATTGACCAAAGGGAATAATTGAGATTTGTTTTCTTTTCGGCTTTCCTGTGAGCCGAAATTATATGCTCTTCAAATGTACTCGGTTCCACTTTATTTGACAGTGGCTTCTCCAAGTCAGCTTTATTTCCAATATACATGTCAACATGCATGACATCTTGAATTAGATGATCATCACCATTGACCACATTATGCTCAGCGAGCCGACATTCCTTGGCTACAAGATTAAGATCTTCATTAAGCAGCAGATTGTTGAGGTCGGCTTTCTTTTTGAGAACCATATCCATATGAATAGTCTCGTTAATTGTACACTCAACCATGTGATGGTCATCCTCCTTGACATTTTGCAAATTTTGGCCCACCATGTTTGCCTCCAAATTTGAAGGAAGAACAACAGGCGGTCGAGTTTCCATATGATCATCAATGGATACCTCTTTTTTGAGGTCATGGTTGCGGTTACAATGGCATGCCTCCTTCAGTATTTTTTGATGTCTCAGCATCTTCATCTTATTCAGGTGTGACTTCATCTCTTCTCTGAAAATAGAAAATTGTGTGGCTATTTCTGCCACCCCTTTTTGAATGATCTTGTTCACATTTATGGATTTTTCAAAAGATTTTACACCACCTCCCCAAGAGCTTACATTTTCTTCGACCATTTGATTGTGACCAACTTGTTGATTGTACAGGGGCTGTAGCGCGGCTAGTCGAGTCTCCCATACAAGCTGCTACTCAAGCCATCAAAAATGTCGTAGGGCCCTATTTGGTTGTAGCCGTCTTGGTTGTTATGATTATAATTTGAATTATAACTATTGCATGGTGCATTAACTGTTTGGCCACAATTACGATACGGCTCGTTGGCCGGCCCATAACAACACTGGCTGCCATAGCCATTTCGGTGATCAAAGCCATATTGAGGTAGTATTGTGGGATTTTGTTGATCCCAAGATGCATGGCAGTTTAAATCAACTAAACTTTGATAAGCATCATAGCTATATCTGCCATCATAACCATAAAATTGATCTTGGCCATATTGGCCATTGTAATTATTTATTGAAATAGAGCCGTGTAAATTCGATTCATAATAACTCATTAGTGAAAATACATAATATTTAATGTCTCACTAAATGGTCTAATAATATTCACCAAATGTGGTCCCACCGGGTGTGCCAAAAGATGCTCGCTCAAAAATCGTCTCGGCTACGTGTCACTCGGCCGAGGTCTTCTTAGCTTACATGCGTCCTTCTGGCTTGGTGACGTGTGCGCGGGCGTGCCAACTGGCGGCCGAGAGGCCAAGCGAGGTTTTGATCTAGGTTACTGAGTTTGCACTGATCTGACTTCTAATCAGTCGACTGTGGGCCGAGGAAGAATTGTTCTCGGCTGCGGGGTTGTCTCTGCCTTGGATGCAAGGACTTTACACGATTCGGCTTTGCTAGTCGGACTGTTCATGCTGTGCAACTTGGTGAGTGAATGTGAAAGTGCGAGTGATAATTGAAAAATCTATAGGATGCAGATACTCGTAAGTCACAGTAAAAACAAAATCAAAGTATAAGGTGTTACCCTGATGCCTTGATTCAATACGAGTATGGATGAAGAAACGCATGAACCCTAAAAACTTGTTTATATGATTTTCTTAACATGATTTGTGAAAAAGTAAATGCAGGAGAGTAGATGCAAAGAAATCAAGTGCAGAAAAAATAATGAGCAAGGAATTAAAGAACAACAAAATAAAGTAGATGCATAGAAATCAAGTGTCGGAAAAATAATGAGCAAAGAATTAAAGAACGACAAAATAAATATGCAAGAATGTAAATGCAGGAAAGACAAGAAAAATACCTGATTGGAGCATAATTATGCGATGTTAATAGCGTTAATCTCTATAATTTCTTTGTTAGTTTAGTGTATTTTCTAGTTATTTACGTTGTTTATTTGTTTTATAGGTATCTTGGAGCAAAGAAGGAGAAAAGAAGTAAAAGAGGGATTGAAAGGCAAAATCGGGAAATTTGCCTGTGCAGATCAGTCAACTTCGACAGCCCACTGAGACCAGCTCACAATGATCCAGATGATGATCTTTATATTGATGGATGCCTCGGATGTCTAGTTTCCAAATCTTTTTACGGCTCATCAATATCATTTTTCTAGAAGAAGTTATGGCCGATTTAGTACAAGAAGGTCAGGCTTCGCGTGAATCTGAGGTTGGACGGGAATTTATGTTTCGAGGCCCAAATCACACCGAGAAGCCCGAGGACGAGTTTGTGCATCATATTTCAGCTTAATATAGACAAATGGCATGATGTGAATGGTTGGAATGAGTCATCAAGTTCAAGAGCCAATAGGAAAACTCCACCTAAGCACGTGACCCCTAATTCTTTTAGGTTTTGGATTTCCTACACAACAAGAAAGATGAGGGCAACCTCTAAGCATATAAAAAGATATCAATCTGCAGCAGCTCTGTCTCTCTCTTCCTCCCCTTCTTTATTTTGTTTTGTTTATTCTATGTTTAGCTAGTTTTGATTAGTTAGGGGGCTGCTTGAAGCCCCTAGACATGAACTATAGATGATTTGACCTTTGATGTTATTTTCTTTTAATCCAAGATGAGACTTTTGTTTACTACTTTTCCATTGATGAATTCTTGCTTGTATGCTTTGAGTGCACGCTTAGTATGCATGTTAGGATTCTACCGCTTTGATTGTTTGATGCATGTGTCAATAGTTGGACTCCTCAAACCTTCTGGAGAAGCAATTGTTAGTTTTCACTATCAAGTAAACAAAGTCCTAGGTTTAGCCAGGCGCTAAGTTTATTGCGATGCCTAGTGATGTCTCAAACTCTTTTAGACCTTAATGATATCTGCATGTTAAATCTAATAAGCGTACCTTTAGGTTGCATTGCTTGAGAATAGTCTAGGTGTAGAGCACTTCCTGCCTAGCGTACGAAGTATGAAAGGGTAATAGGTTGTGTTCAAGCGTACCGAGCCAACCTGAGCATCTTCATCTAGATTAATTGAATTAGGATTGAACAAATTGTCTTGTGTGTGATTGTCCGGGGTGGATGCATCTTCCCTAACTATCTTCATCATATTGTTTTCAAACCATCTTAAAACCAGTTTTTGTTATTTTCAGCTTCTGTACTCTATATTTTCGTATTTGTTTAGAATAGTAAATCAATTCCGAATAATCCCAAATTTTGTGTGCTAGACGCCCTATGTGTCTGGTATGTCTCTGTACATTTTCGTAATTTTCTGATTAGTTTAGATTAGGTTTTTAATTAGGTTTTTGACTGCTGTTAGTTAGGAACAAACTGTGACATTGTTTTGAGTAGTTAGAACCATAGTCTTCTGCGGGAAAGACCCTTGTTTACCCTTGCTACAATTGACAATCTTAAGTGTGAATAAAGAAAATCAATAGCTTACAAATTTAGCTATCAATACCAGTAAGTAAAATAATTGACGAGAGATACTTTAGATTGATAGAGTGTAGAGATGCGATAGAGAATTTGAGAATGTTGAATTTGTATTGAGTTTTTGGTCGTGGACCTTTAACAAAGATGTCTACGACCTCTTTTATAGTATAAAACAAATACAATCTCAGATTTAATTGTTGAGACTGGATTGATTACAAATTGAATTCTAAGAATAAAATTCCTTTGACGTGCATAACTAGTGATCAACCATCATGACTCTTCAATGCTTATTTTTGTAACTGCCACACTTAGTGCTGTAATGTCTCTGAACGTAGAATTTGACATTTAGTAGCTTTCATCTACTCATGATGTCCTGCCATCAGCGTCCCTGACCAACTGAAACGGGCATTGGATAGGACTTTCTCAGCCACAAGTAAACCAGATCCCAACTCAGGTGAGCCAGACCTCGACTCAAGTGAAGTGAGCCAGGCCTTGGCTAAATACTTATTATATCATGACCCACCATCACCCAGTCCAGCCTCCTGTGGGCCCTAGCTTAATTATCTGCTACGTGAGCCTTGCCAAATTTAAGTTCAAACACATTTACTTGAAGTTACTATATCGACCAAATATATTAAGTGCACCCAATTTATTAAGGACACCCAATATATTAAGTCATTTTCTTGACTTACTATGACTTTCAACATATACACAAGCAATAGAGAAAATTATCTCAAATTCCCCAATTTCGTTAACAAACGATCTCAATTCGTTCCACACCCAACTCTACTTCTATTTCAAGTTTCGTCGTATAGTATAGTAATCCGATAGAATTACTATAGACACCCATATCACCAAGACCATTTCATAGTATTTCACAATACTTAAACTTTTCCCACTTCACCACCAACTCGTAACTTCGGTACTTTCACTTCTTAATTAACCATAGCCACAATTCCATCCCCTAACAACTCAATACAATTAACTCATACATCACCAGTCATCCATTTCAACAATTTAATCAATCTCTCGAGCCAAACAAACATAAACATTTCCATCTAGAAACTCGGGTTTACCTTCGGTACTACAATCTGCAAGGTGAACCTTAGCTCCCTTGCGGCAGTCTTCCAAAAACTCGATGATAGACGGGCAATCCAAGCCTCAATGTCCCCAATTCAAAGTTTCTGAGTTTACAACTCCACCAAAACAATAACCCATCAACATCGTAACAAGAATCATAATTCACCAAAGCCGAAAGCAATTCAACTCACCTTGTTTTGATCTCGGAACCGGAAACCCAACAGACGATGAACTGAGGATTCACAACACCCACCAAGACACTTTCAGACTTTAGCTCTCAATCGAAGTAAGGCCTTGTCTACGGGAGCAGTCGAACCAGAAACCGAGCAGGAACGAACCGAGAACGTAAGCAATAGCGTCGAACCCGAGCTAACCCAGAACCCAAATCTCAACAAAACTCCCTCAATTTCAAAGACTAATTAATCTAACGTGTAGATAAAGGCGAGAGGATGAATTTCCATACCAAATGCAACCCAGACGGTGGCCGGAAATCGCTGCAATTCGTCGGAACAGTTGGACCTTCTCACCGTCGATTCTCCCTCCTCGTCCGGTGCATGGACGATCAAAGAACACAGGCGTGACGGCGACAGCGAGATGAAAAACGTGGTGCCCGTGCGCCGCCGTGGGGTGGCCGGACGCCGGAGTTGTGGCCGGGTCACGGTGTCAGGTGGCGGTGTCGTTCGGGTCAGAGAACTCCAAGCTCTCCCTCTCGAATTTTCTGGGAGTGATCTCCATCCTTCATCTGATCAAGGGGTATAAATACCCTAATTTATATTTATTTCAAGGGCTACGAAGAAGCGGTGGATTTATGGATGGCTAGGATTTCACCGTAGCAATTTCTATTTCTCTAAATTATTTTCTAAGATCCCATAACTTCGAAAAATCGCTATAAATAGCTCGGGTATCCGGAAAATTCCCCGAAAATTCCCATGAACTTGTTGTGTCGTATACTTTATCATTCAATCCTTAGATCGAGGATTTCACCTTAAGAGAACTTCTGAAAATTTTCTCGAGCGCTTGGATGATTATCGAAATCGTTAAATAATTTATCGTACGACCTCCACTAAGCTCAATACATCTTTCAGGGGCTCACAAAAAAAGTGTTAAGTATTTATGGATTTTAGTCCCCTCATTATGGATAAGGAGTTTGGTTTGAAGTGAAGGCCTAAGTACGATGAATTTGGTCTTTGTCCTATTTGCAAGTATTTTAAAAAAAAGTGTAGTTAGAATGAAGGGAGCTAGGGTCTAACAAGAAGACATCCGACCTTCTATAAAACCACAGGAGAGGTGCTAAACATGAAGAAGCCTTGATGACTACATGACGTCTCAACTACCATCTAAAGCTCTGCTAAGTTTTTAGAACATTGTGAGATTTTTCCTTATCCTTACAACCTTGAATTAAGACCTCTTTGATCCTTGAGATGGGCAGCCTTTGATCTGTAGAGCAGGCAATGAATCTTAAAATATCGGATAAGATGAGTCAATCTCTAGATACTATGAACTTGTTCAGCAGTCAACGAGGAAAAAAAATTACAATTCGTAATACCTGGCAGAAAGAATGATTCACAGTGTAAACTTGTTCAGCAATTTATTGGGAACTGGAAACTATATAAGATCCCAAGAAAGCTCAAATGACCAAGTATTTTGGTTATAGTACAACGAGGAAGTCTTATATGTGTGTGAGAGACAAAGCTATCTAGCAGTGGAAACAAGGCATCTAATAATAGGGAAAAGCATGAAAATCCATAATTAAG
Organism: Rosa chinensis; assembly: GCF_002994745.2. NCBI lineage: Eukaryota > Viridiplantae > Streptophyta > Magnoliopsida > Rosales > Rosaceae > Rosa > Rosa chinensis. The sequence continues at coordinate 18,977,323 of NC_037091.1, read as the reverse complement.
CATGAAATAGTAGGCTTGAAAAACACCTTATAAATTTCTGTTAATTAGTTACACTATCTTTTTTCAATAATTATCTCATATTTTTTTTTTGAACAATATCAAGTTTCTTTTGTGGTAAATAAATAATTATGGGAGCATTAAAACTCATCTTTAATTTTAATGCTCCAAAACATTTTCATTTATGAGTAAGGTTAAGTTAGGTATTTAAAAGAGGTTTACTTAGCAAATTTTACTTTTTAAAAAGCAAATAGGAGATTTAAAGAGATGAGAGGTCAAATGAACAAATATGGAGGTCCCAATAGAAAAGCTCTAATGTATATCAAACTAGCTAACAAAACATTTTTCCTATAAATACCAACACACTAAGACTCACTTGACAGGACCCGCCCTGAAATTTCACCCTGAAATCCGAGGTGGCCTTGCGGGGCCCACTTTCTGAGAAAATCTTACCAAAAATTCAGCAGAACTTCCCCTGAAAGTGGACAACCCAAAACCTGTTAAAACATATTTACATTTCTAACCAAACCTCCAATTGCTACAGTGAACTTTGGAGGCTCGATTTGCAAACTCCCGGCCAAATCGCCATGAACCACCACCGTAAGCGTGTCAAGGAGGAGGAGGCGCGTCTTCCAAGGCTCGGAGCTCGCCGTTTGGTGGTTGGAAAGTGAGGTTTGATAGCAAAAACAAAGAGACCCGAAGGGAAGAGAGAGAAGAGACGCATGGAGGAGGAGAGAGAAAGAGAGAGAGTTACTGACCTACCACAATAAAAATTCAAATATAACTAAATTATCATGAACAGTAACTTTCATTTTTTGCTTATAACTTTCGCATACGAACTTCGATTTTTACGTACCATATATGCAAAATCTCGGTTTAACGTTCTGTACGACTTTCATGAAGGAAAATTTATCAAATAATGAATGATACAAAAAGTCAACTTTTAGGGCCACTAAAAGTATCGAACAAAGTAAAAAATAAAAGTAATTGTCGTTTACCGTTCAAATGACTAGTAAACCAATAAATTTAGGTTCACATCACTTCCCACACTCTTCAATACTGACTTCATCTCACCCTCAATCCTATAGCCACAACAATAAAGCTTAGTCATGCTTCAACTACTATCACCTCCTTCATGTTCTTCATCTTCCTTACTCTACCTTCCTCAATCACATCCCAAATTTGCCAAAGATCCTGCAACAAAATCCCTCTCAAATTCCCATTTGGCAGTGACGCTGGCTGCGGCGACTTGCGCTTCCACTAATCCCTAACATGCAACCAAGACAAGCTCACCTTCACAACCCACACCAGATCCTACAAAAATCATTGCGGTACAAAAATCACACATTTTGAGAACAACGTATTGACCAAATCAGGATAACTGTTTTATGTCAACAAAAGTTTACTATTTGGATAATGGCGTATTTGGAGTCTTAGTCAAAGGCTTAATTTGGGAATGCTTTTGAGATCAAAAGCACTTCTAGAAATGTTTAGGCTGTTTGGTAAACTGTCAAGAAACAGCTTTTGACCCGAAGCACTTCTCCCAACCTCCAAAATGGAGAAGCTACAATTCGTAGCTTTTGATTTCAGCTTATGCGGGAATCAAAGTCTGGACGCAGAGGATTAAATGAAATTTTGCTCAACTATCCGAATTGTCCTCAGGCTTTTTTCAAATTGATATCCTTCTCGCACTCCTCCCTCTGGAAAACCCCCGGCAAAGATCTCGACGGCTTCATCTACAGTGCCTCCACCTCTTCCTCTTCCCTCTTCGTTGACGCCTTGAATTCCATTCAGATCCAGTTCCCTGAAGGCTTCTCTCCCGCCGCTCCAGCCTATGCCTCCTCCATCCACCCTAATTTGCTCTGCAGACGACCACCGACACCAATGCCCTGCTACTCCCAAAATCGATTCTTTGTGTTGCTTCTCCGAAGATCGAGGTCGGGAAAGTGGCCGGAGCTGAAATCTGGAAAAGAAGAGGAGGGTTTTTTGTGGGTAAGAGCAGCAATGGTGGGAAGAAGGGGAGGGGTGCCCAATTTGAATTACGTGGTTGCCTTAGACAAATTTTCAGGGACCTGAACAAGAGGATTCCTGATAACATCATCAGTACGCCCCAATGAATCAGTTCACCTTCATTCCTTGGTGACTCTCATTTTCTATTAACTCTGGTTTTGGGTTTTGGTTGAATTTCGTTGCAATTTTATGTTGATTTGGTGTGGATTGTGTTTTGTTGTAGGTACCAACATACGAACTGGTTGTTGAGTTTCTATACTCCTGGTGTGTCTCTTTACTTCAATTTGCTTGCAATTTGCAAGTGTGATAGGGAATATCAACCATAAGAACATGGTTAAGCTTCGGGGTTTCTGTTATGAGAATGAACATATGTTGTTGGTATGTGAGTAGCTGGAGAATGGATCCTTAGATAAACTCTTGTTTTGGTATGAAAATAATATGAATCAAGTATCTGTTTTGGACCTTTGGTAATGCAATGTCGGAGTATGCTGCCAGTTTTGGATTTTTGGTATGCTCTGCATCTGTTTTGGTATGCTGCCAATTTTGGTATACAGTATGCTTGGTTTCTGTTTCTGAACTTTCTGCATCTGTTTTGGTATGCTGCCAAAAAGCAGCCATCTTTAGTTATAATCCACAGAGAGGCCCTGCATTTGCTTATTTCTGTTCAAATAAGAAAACTGGAGAAACTTTTTGACCAATCTTTCCTTCTGCTTTAACAAAAGCAAATCCCTGAATCAATACCCATGGATGTGTCACACAAGCAATTATGCTTTTCATGTTCCAACGTTAAGCAATCTACAATTTTTATGAATGATTCCACCGTCCTTCAAGTCTTTAGTCCACATACAAACAGTCGGAGGGGTAAACTTTTCCCTTTGAGATTATTACCATGAAGTAGGATTATAATTATTATTCACAGACATTGAGAGCGTGGACAAGAGCAGAAGTCTCATCATCCATCTCAATTCTGTCCTTCTCCATCATCTTGAGGATGTGAGAAGCTGACCTCTGAGCAGAATAGTGCATTCTTAGCAATGATTTGTATAATGGCAAACTTGCAAAACCCAAGTTATGGATTACTATTATATACCAATTTGCATCCTCAAATTTCCTGTTTAGTTGCGGTGTTAAGAAATATAATTGCACAAAATTTAATGAATGCATACAACTTACTGTTTAGTTAGAAATTTTGAACGAGTGTACAAGACAATACATGAGAAAACTTTTAATTTGGTACGGGTACAAAATTAAAAAACAAAATCATGTATTTTAGAAGTGTTTGTAGCATTCATGACTATTTTGATAATTATACCGAGCCAAAGCACTTTTGCCTTGCAACTTACTAAACACTTAGAAATTACTTTTCGTTTTCACAGCACTTTTAAAAACAGTTTACCAAGCACTCAGCTGCTTCTTCTCACAGCAAATTCGGAAGTGCTTCTTCTCACAGCACAACAATCCCAAACTAAGCGTAAATGGTTTTTCAGCTGGCTGGCTTTTTTTTTTGTCAAAGCTTTCCGCATAGTCCAACACATTTAGTAGCTGACAATTGTTACTCATTTTTAAGAGAAATATTCATTGCTTCTCTAAGATATCTTAAATGCAAGATGTTACAATTAATAACTGCATTTTGTGCACGAGTATATAATTGTTACTTTCTTTGAAATGTGACTCTTTTTTTATATTTTATTTTTATCCCAAATGGTACTTTGTATTTAGAGTTTTATCTTAAATTTGTGATCAATATGTATTTGGGGTAAAAAAAAAATTATAGGTACCTTTCGCAATATAATACATATTCCACTCTCTCGTCATGCATGACAATCATTAACCTTACCATTTTCTGCAGATGTAGTTGCTTTGTATTATTTTAGTTAATTTTGTATGATTGCTTCTCTATAATATTTACATATTGTGCATGTCAGCAGGACTAATATACAATTGGTGATTAATTTTGACATTCTTGGCATGAAAAATAGAAGGCAATTAAGTCCCTGACAAGCCTTACTTGAATTGCAATGGTCTACCCTGAGTACTCTCGTCATGCATGACAGTCATCACACTCACCATTTTCGGTAAATATAGTTGAATTTGTAATATTTTAGATAATTTTCCATGACTTTAGGTAATGATCCGTACAATGCTGCCAACAGTGAAAACTTCATAATATTTATTTGTCTAGTACGTTTTGTCTATAAATATGAAAGGATGAAACATATGTAATCCATATTAAGGTTTAGAAGAGAGCGAGTGAGTAAACGAGGACGTACGTACTGAAGCTGAGGGATAAAAGCAGCGGTAAGTGCATATAAAATTCATATAGAGCTATATCATTGTTTGCTCTTTCTATGTCATTGTCTTGATTTGCTGCTGATTACTTAAGTACCGGAACAAAGGGAGACTGACAAGGCTATTATCCTAAGCAGATCAACAACAAGAACTATTCGATTGTTGTTGATCTGCTGTACATTTCTTCATTTTCTAACTTTTCTTACTCATTTTTTTTTTGTGTGTATATTCCTAACCTACATTGTGAGCATATTGTACCTTTGTAATCCCCTACGGAACAATTTTCTTTTCTTAACAAATTTTTGGTATGTTTTATCTACCTGCACCTTTGGTCAATGCTACGATCTGAGTGTGAATTTCCTTTCCTTCACACATAATATCTTGATATTTCTGCTTTGCAATTACAGACCCTGTGGAAAGTTTCTGAACGGAACTTTGAGCTAGGTTGTGATAACATGTAAGCCATGACCAAACCTTGGGAGCAAGATTGAGCTTAACAGAAGAAGAAAATGGAAGAAACCTTTGGAAGAAATATTTCTGAGACTTCGAAAAATAAAATTCACACCTAATTATTACAGAGCAAATCTATTTATAGTCAGGACATTCCCCAACCTTTATTACAGACTAGAAAATATGAAAATATCTAGACCTTTCCGAATCAGCTTGTGACGAGTACATGCGTGACAGCTGGAGGTGACGAGTACATGTTTGACAGCTGGAGGACAAGTCATTGGTCAGCTTTGGCTCGCTTCATGCTGACAATATATTCATGTTAACACCTCCCCTCAATCTCAGTGGGGGAAACAACACTGAGATTGATACAATGCTCTTTGTAAATAGGACTATGCAGCCCTTTAGTAAACACATCTGCAGTTTGATGCTCAGTAGGAACATATTGAAGAAGCAAGTCTTGTCTTTGTACACGTTCCCTTACAAAGTGAAAATCATTGTCCAAATGCTTGATTCGTGAATGGAATACAGGATTGGAGCACAAGGCTAATGCAGACAAGTTATCACATTTCAACAAAGGAGGAGCAGGAATCCTTACTTGCAGATCTTGCAGAACATGTCTAATCCAGGAAATGTCTGCAGCAGTATTTGCTAAAGCTCTATATTCTGCTTCTGTTGAACTTCTTGAAACTGATCCTTGTTTCTTTGACTGCCAAGAGATGGGACAATGACCAAGATACACAACAAAGCCAGTGGTTGACCTCCTATTATTGATGTCACCAGCCCAATCAGCATCACAAAAAGCCATGATATAGGGAGCAGGGTTGTCAAACCTATAGAAAAGTCCTTTTGATAACGTCCCCTGAAGATATCTCAATATTCTTTTAACAGAAGCATAATGCACATCAGTAGGGCTAGACATAAATTAACAAACTGTATTAACTGCGTATGCAATATCTGGTCTGGTAAATGTGAGGTACTGCAATGCACCGACCAAGCTTCTGTAAAGTGTGGGATTATCCAATAAAGTTCCTTCACTCTTAAGCAGCTGAATATGAGGAAGACAAGGTGAACTACATGCTTTACAAGACTCCAGACCTGCCTTAAGAATTAACTCTTTAGCATATTTTTCTTGAGACAGAAAAATGCCTTTCTTCTTATACTGCACATTAATACCAAGGAAGTAAGACAAAGATCCTAAATCTTTCATGTCAAATACTTCACCTAGCTCAGATATTACAGCAATAATTCCTTCAGTATCTGATCCTGTAACAATAATATCATCCACGTATAACAATAATGCTACAACACCTTTCTCACTGTTCTTGATAAACAAGCTGGGATCCGAGTGAGAAAAATGAAAGCCTAAGGCTGGAAGAAAATTAGAGAACTTCTCATTCCAGGCCCTAGGTGCCTGTTTTAGACCATAAAGAGATTTTTTGAGTAGGCATACATACTCAGGATGTACAGGATCAGTAAAACCAATTGGTTGTTGCATGTATACTTCTTCCCTGAGATCACCATGCAAAAAGGCATTTTTGACATCCAATTGTCTCAACTCCCACCTATTCATAGCTGCAAGAGCAATCACCAACCTCACGGTACTGTGTCTCACAACAGGACTAAATGTTTCGTCATAATCCAACCCTTTCTCTTGACTAAAACCTTGAGCCACAAGCCTGGCCTTATACCTTGAGACAGTCCCATCTGGATTCTTTTTAACCTTGTAAATCCACTTGCTGCCAACAATGTTTTTATCTTTTGGAAGAGGAACAAGTTTCCAAGTACCTTGTTTAAGTAGTGCATCAATTTCTTCATTCATAGCAATATCCCATTCTGGTTTGCCAACAGCAGCCTTAAAGGACTTAGGCTCAATAGGATCATGAACTTCAAGAATTGAAGTGAAACCACTAAAAAATGCAAGTTCATCAAGTAGATTTTGTTGAACAATACAGGAGAAGGCACAAAAGTCTTGAAATGACTTCTTCTTCACAATGCCATTCTTAGCCCTTGTAAGCATAGAGTGATTATTATATGCCTGAGACTGATCTTCAACAAATTGCAACTCTTGAGGTAGGATGACCAAGTCTTTGATGCCAAAGAGAAGACTTGACAGCAGAACCAATAAAGGCAGTATGTGTGTGATGAGCAGGTGGAATGAATCTTGGAGATTTGAACAAAAATAGTCCTTCTCCATTACTCTTTCCCTTGTACAGTAGAGCCTTTGATGCTTTGTCCTGAACACAAATGTCAATATCATCCATAGTTATGTAGCAGTGATTGTCTTTGCACAATTTATTAAAAGATAGCAAGTTCACAGCTAAGCTAGGCACATGGAGGACGTACATTTTTAAGTTTAAATGAATGTGCAGCAGGTGTAATAGAAGTAGAGCCAATATGTTTGACTGTCAAACCTGCACCATTGCCAATAGTGATTGAATTCTTTGATTCATAAGGATGAGCAATAGTGAGATTTCTGAGGTCAGAAGTCATATGGTGAGTAGCACCAGTATCACCAATCCAGATATCATTGTGATGTGTACCAAAAGAACTAGCACCAGATGAGTGAGCAGTCATTGCAGTCAGAGTGGAAGGAGGCTCAGCACCTTGATAGGCATAATTGCTCCTATGGTGGCAATCTAATGCAGCATGACCTTTAAGTCCATAGATTTGGCATACCACTACAGCCTGAGATGGATGGTTAGCTGGGATGTCAGTCCTGTAGAAGCAGTTCACAGCTGTATGGCCCTTCTTGCCACAAATTTGACACTCAGGAGATACTCCAACATTATTCCTGTACTCATGACTGTGACCTCTGAAATCAGGAGATTCAGGATTCTGAAAACACTTGCTGGCAGGATGACCCTTTTTGTGACAAAAGCTACACTCAATGTTCTGATAACAATTGCTAGCAGTATGACCTCTTTTGTTGCATACTTGACACTCATTGTTAGAGTAAGGTCGAAAATTGCTACCAGCTTGAGAGTCACCGTGTGACACATGTTTAGTGTTAGTCCAGTTAGACTGTCTGCCATTGTCAGTCCAAGCACTTTTCCCTTTATCAGTGGGATAAGAACCAGCATAGTTCTTGTTTCTGTCATCATTGGACTTGTATCCACCACCTCGTGCAGCCATAGCAGACATAGTGCTATGAGTAGTAAACTGAGCCTCAATATCTCTTTCAGCAGCTAAAAGCTGAGCCCTGAAGTCCTTGAGAGAGATAGAACTGTCCCTTGCACGAATAACAGTCTTGATCATAGAGTATTCTTCAGGTAATCCATTGAGGGTAACCACAACTATATCTTCATCAGCTATAGAGACACCAATAGATGAAAGTTGATCTCTAGCATGCTTAATACTAAGTAGATACTTATCAATTATATCTGAGCCCTTCTTAATGGTCTGCAGATCAGTTTTCAACTGAATGATGTTGGCTCTTGACACGGTAGAAAATCTTTCTTGTAAAGCACGAGATGAGGAACAGCCAACAATTATCTCCATTATATCATCATCAAGTGTAGCCATCAGAAGGCCAAGTAAAGCTTTGTCAGTTTTCTTCCATTGCTTATATGCATTTGTGATTTCAGATGTAACAGTTCCTTCATCAGTGAGTACAAAGCGAGGAGGACAAAGACATGTTCCATCAAAAAATCCAAATAGATCATCTCCTTCCAAAACAGACTGGAATTGGAAGCTCCACTTAACAAAGTTGTTCTCACTCAGACGAACAGTTATCATGCTCAAGAGAGAATTGACATCAGATTTTGTAGTAGCCATGGAAGCAAGCTAGAGTAGAATCTACAAGTTTTGTGTATCACACTTTATCAACCTCAGATTATCAATTTCTTATCTCAGATATGACTAAACCACAATTATCTATGTTATGAACAATTATGCTATAACAAATTTCTCAACAGTTTATAACACTCGGCAGAGATATCATCTATCAATTATCTTCAGTCATCTCAATTTCTAATCACACAGACCAGATCAACATCATATGAGCAAGGTCTATGAGCAAAGCAAAGAAATCAGCTCAAAAGCAACATATATCAAGGAATTGAGAATAGATCTGACTTGAAAGTACCAACGTACAGAAACGCACTATGAATCGATCACAATAGAACTATGAATCAGTAGTTCTAACCATAATAGAGCTCAGGATGAACAATATTATCAACTTAGGAGTAGATGACAAAACCTTGAAAGCTTGTGAGTACAGAAATGGCGGAAATCACAGATCTAGGGTTTGAGTTGCAGTGAGCTTGAAGATGCGGAAGCGAGAACTGCAAATACAAGCAGCAATAGTAAGGTTAAGCTCAGGATCAAGAGCTGTAGCTCTGATACCATGATAACATGTAAGCCATGACCAAACCTTGGGAGCAAGATTGAGCTTAACAGAAGAAGAAAATGGAAGAAACCTTTGGAAGAAATATTTCTGAGACTTCGAAAAATAAAATTCACACCTAATTATTACAGAGCAAGTCTATTTATAGTCAGGACATTCCCCAACCTTTATTACAGACTAGAAAATATGAAAATATCTAGACCTTTCCGAATCAGCTTGTGACGAGTACATGCGTGACAACTGGAGGACAAGTCATTGGTCAGCTTTGGCTCGCTTCATGCTGACAATATGTTCATGTTAACAGGTTGCTCTATAATGTCTAAATGCATGATGTTTAGTCACAGCCTAACAACTAATTAACATAGCTGCCATTTGACACAAGGCCAATATGTATTACCCCTCTGATTTGTTTCTTCTCTGCATGAAAAAGAACTCTAAGTATACTTTCTGCTTTCTCTGCAAAAGTAATTAGGTATCGTTTTGGCTTCATATACTCAATTTCTCAATTTTGATTATATTCGCATTCAACCGTGTCTTGACACGACGTACTGTTGAATTTATCAATTCGATCATAAGTCTTCCTTTTGGCCTAAGATCTTTTATTGCCTATAGCCCTTTACAAAGATGATCATCGTGTAAATTCCAATTTTTCTTGAAGCACAGAGAAAAAAGAGATGGCGTCACAGGAAATCAGAAAAGTCTCTGAAGCATATCCAATGAAAGGTGGAGATGGCCCCGATAGCTATGCCAAGAACTCTACTTATCAGGTATTCTTTTATGGTAGTTGGGCTTGTATATATGAAGTCTACCTAGTCCAACTTTCATATTTAGTTCACTATAAGCATTTCATGTATAGTCAGTAGGCAAATCTCTCAGTCAAGAGACTTCGCCTTATAGTTGCACATAAAAATATATCCAACGAACTCAACAACCTTGCAGCTTTTTGTTTACGAAATTACCTTGCCATAACAAAGTTTAGTCATAACCTCTATTTGAGCACTTGGCACATAATTTTCACCGGAAGGGCTTTTCTTAGAAAATTTTGTTATTAAAAATCCTACTTTTTGCTAGCTCGATCTTAATGTGTGTGAGTGTTCTCCTATAACCCAGAAAATACAACTTTACCGAAAACTTCTACAAAAAGCCATTTGCATCCTCTGAGAGCTTATTTGTGAAAGAGTTCCCAAATCATCATGTCAAACTTTTTCATATCTCCATAGGATTTGCAATTGTTGACTATTATAATGATCTCATTACTGTTTTCAAGCCTAAAATTTTATTAATTATAATTACAAAGAGATAATATTTTATGTGTGGCTCCCTTAACGAAAAGCAACTACATTAGGTCATGCATTCTGATAGTTCTTAACAACAAATTTGAAAACTAAGGTTTCCCTGAACTAAACAATGACATGGACAATATCTACTTTGGCAGAGAGAAGCTATGGAGTCTGTCAAAGAACTTGTAACCAAAGGAATTGCAGAAAAGCTTGACATAGACCTTTTGTTACCTTCCAACTCCTTTCACATTGCGGATCTTGGTTGCTCTGTTGGTCCTAATACATTTTCTTCAGTTGAAAACATACTTGAAGCTGTGGAGCTCAAGTTTCAAGGCCAAGGACTCATGAATCCCCGAATTTCAAGTTTTCTTCAATGATCATACCCCAAATGATTTTAACTTGCTCTTCAAATCCCTCCCTCCCAACAGGCAATACTATGCTGTGGGAGTTCCAGGTTCTTTCTACGGCCGCCTATTCCCTAGTGCTTCAATTCACTTGTTTCACTCTTCTTTTGCTCTTCAATGGCTTTCTGAAGTACCAAAAGTTTTAGAGGACAAAAACTGTCCGGCTTGGAATAAAGGACGGATTCATTACCTCAGTTCGACTGATGAAGCAGTAAGGGCTTATAAAGCTCAATATGCTAAGAACATGGAGTCTTTTCTGCATGCTAGGGCACAAGAACTTGTGTATGGAGGACTAATGGTACTTATCATTCCTGGCTACCCACAGGGTACCCCTCTTTCTCATTCTGTGGCATATTTGACCTTACGACTCATAGAAGCCTGTCTAATTGACATGGTTAAAAAGGTAACAAATTTGAACTCTCTAAGCTCAACATTCTACTACTATGTATATAGGCAGGTCATTATGATCCTAAAACTGCTTATTAGACAGAAACTAATAGTTTAGACAAAAATGGAAATTTGTATGAGGGCCCAAAAAAATCTGTGTATATGTGAAATGGAAGAAGATACGTACGTACTTCTTTAACTGAATTATAATAGCATTACAACCCATTAAGAGAAGTATTCTAGCCCAAGTAATGCCACAACTCGGAAACCATGTAAAAGAATTTGGACATTTTATGTATTATAATTTCTATACTCAAATATTCTTGCCCATATGTATCAAATAACAAATATTTTCTTCGGTACTATGTGTTGGCTTTTCTTCTATGCAGGGAGTAATTAGCGAAGAGAAACTATATTCATTCAACATACCAATGTATTCCATGTGCCCCCAAGAACTGGAGGCAGTTGTAGAACAAAATGGATCTTTTAGCATAGAGACATTGGAAACATTACCTCGTGTTTTAGCTGATGATGCTGTCTTAAATGCAAAACAATTTGCAGCTCATGGGAGAGCCGCTTTCGAGGGACTCATCAAACAGCAATTTGGAAAAAAAATCACAAATGAGCTCTTCGACTTGTATGGCAAGAAACTCGAGGAAGAACTCTCCATGTTTAAGCCAAGGAAGACAACTAGCTTTCTTGTCGTGCTTAAGCGCAAGGAAAAATAATTTGCACATGCTGCTTCAAACAAGGATTATGATCCTGTGACTCCATCAATATCTTGAAAACCAATGTATCTGGTTTTACTTTTGAGACATGAGAATAAAAAGAGAATAGATGTGTACACTTTAGTTTAAGCACAGTTTGTATATATGTTATCAATAATGTTATGAATATATATATATATATATATATATATATATGAGAATAAATTAATGGGTTTTTGTCCATTTACCCCATTTCTAGGAATTTTTTTTCACTTACTCCATTAAGTTTTTTTAATTCACCCTTATCCAAAACACTCCAAGAGCAAGTTCACCCGTAGTCAAGAAAAGGCAAAGTCTAGAAGTCAAGAATTCGACCAGTCAAGTTACTATTCACTGCCACTGGACATGGGTTTCCACCCTTTTTTTTTCTTAACCGGTCAAGACTGTTCATTATTATATTTTTTAACTGTTCATTGAAAATAATTTTTTTGGGTGTGTGATGTTAGGAAAAATTTTAGGGGGGTCTCGAAAATCGACTTTTTACACATACATAATTTGGGAAAACTTCCTTCATGAAAGTTATAGAGATCATCGATACGAGTTCGTGCATATGTGTAATGCAAAAATCGGAGTTCGTATGAATTAGTTATAAATTTTTGAAAATTTGAAAATTTTCTATAAATAGCAAAAATTTATGGTCCTTTTTTATAAGGACAGATTTTTCTTCTTTTCTTCACTTTCACCCCTGAAACTCTCTCTTCTCTCTCCTCCTCGTCTCCTAGAGCCGTCGGGTCCCAACCGACTTGACCCGAGTTTTCCGGCGCCGTCGTGCGTCCTCCGGCAGCGGACCCGGGCCATACGGGCTCGCCTCGGCCCGCTCGTCCTCCCCACAGTGGTGCCTCACCTCACCACTCAGCCCAGAAGGAGATCGAAGGTCTCCCACAGCCGTGCGACATGACCCGGCCAGAATTCCAGTTTTCCGGCATCCTCTCGGCAACTGGGCGTCAAATCCTGCCTAATTGCGGCGCCACGCGTCAACGTCTCGTCCTCCACTGCCCTACTTCAGCGCGTCATGCTTCATGGAAAGGAGACGACGTCTGCCACGTTATGCCCACAGCTGAGCTGGCTGCCCCTCACCCCGAGTCAAGAATTTAGTCATTTGGTTGCCTTTTTTTTTGCCTCAATCAAGAACAGCCAACAATTGGCTGGGCAAAGCAAGACCGGTGGAAGCAACAAATTCAGTTACCCGGTCAACACATCAGCAAATCCCTCCCTTAGCCCAGTCAAAGTGCAACCGCTACACTTGCTCTAAGGAAGTCTTTCCTAATACTCCATAATTTTTTTATTGTTTTTTCTTTTTTTTAATACCATTTTACCCTCACCCATGTGTTACTTAGAGAGAGAGAGAGAGAAACCATAAGAAACTTCGCCGGAGCTCCGTCACCGGTCGTCGGATTCCAGTCGCCAGATTCCGGTCACCGGCCACCGCCGACCGGACTTTCCTGAAACCTCGCCAGAGGTCCGCAAAGAGGTCGTCGAAGATCTCATAGGTCACCGAAAAGGTTTATTGCCCTCAATAGACGTCTATTGCCCCCCAATAGAGGGGCAATAGAGGCCATATCTATTGCCCCCCCCCCCCCCAAATGGACGTCTATTAGCCCCGAGTCGAACTTTCGGTCACCGCAATGGAAACTAATTTTCTTAAAATTAGACAAATAAAACTTTGATTAAAGAACAAAAAAAAAATTACATCAATTCAAAACGTCTATTGCCCCCCAATACACATTCAAAAATATTTTTTCATCCTTCTGTCCATTATTTAAAAAAAAATATGATTTGGGCACCCAGAATTGATTTACATCATTGATTTCCAGTACCACGAAAGGCACTCGATATGGCTCGGATCCCGGACCGGCGACGAACAGAAGAGTCGCGATCGTCTTCGGCTTCGAGGAGTTCCCTGAGAGCAGCGTCTTTGGCTTCAGTTGAGGAGGGAAAGAGGAGGCGATGAGGTTGGGAGAGAGTTTGAGGTGCCTCCGGCGGTGAAGCCCAGTCTCATCACAATGACTCTTACCATTTCTCCACCCACCACCACCAAAACGTTGTCGTCAAGCGCCACATCGACAACTTCGAGCCCGGCCAAATGGAGGAGAGAGAGAGAGAGAGAGAGAGGCGCAGAAGAGAGAGAGAGAGAGAGAGAGAGAGAGAGAGAGAGAGAGAGAGAGAGAGAGAGAGAGAGAGGGGGGGGGGAGAGAGTCTGAATGAGTAGTTGTAATTTTTTAATTAATTGGAGGTTAAAATTGTCATTTAACACTGAATTGGGTAGAAGAGAATTCAAAACTCTTGGTGGTGTATGTGAGAAAGAATTAGCCTGATTTTGTGCTTTGGGTCAAGAACCCTAAATTAATTTTACCTATCGAGTTTGCTCCAACTATGTTACTTGGGATTTCGGGAAGCAACATGATGATGCAATTGTATCAAGATTAGGGTTAGGCAATGCACTGTGACTTTTTGCACATGAAAAAGCTTTGAGGCATTTTAGATTCGTGGCAATCAGTCTGAATCCAACCCAGGACCCGCATGACATGACCCGTTAATTTTCAATTAAGGTATTTTTGTAATTCTGTTATTTAATCAAGGGAAATGAAATTTGCACTCCCCGAATTACATTCTGCACTCCCTATTATTATTTTAATATTATCTATACACTTCATCTCTTTGCTGTTCCACAATTGCCCCTTAAATCTTCCAAAATTTACAGTTCTTTCTCTCTACTTTTCCTTATTTTTTGAACTTGATCTCTGAGATTCTCAGGTTTTCTTTAATAGATTGAGGGACTCTCAAGGGAAGAAAAACTGAAAAGAAAATATCAAGAGAGTAGATGTCGATTATTAGAGAGAAACTTTATATAGGATATGATACCAACAGCCTAATCTTCAAGACCAAAAGTAGTTGATCAAATTAAACAAAACTTCCCAGATTCATTGCCCAATGAATACACTGAACAAGGATCACAAACACCCAATTTCATGCTCAGATTATTCCCAATATTTGAGTCATCAATCTCCAAAATTTGTTACTTTCTTTATGGGTTTAGCACTTTTGCTCTTTATATTTGAGCAGATTTGCTCACCTAAGGGACAATTTTAAGGGACTATGAGGTACAAATGCATCTAAACCACATGTATTAAATATAAAAGCTGAAATTATAATAACTTAAAACTGTACATTTGTTTTCAGCCGTCAGATTCACTTGTCCTTCACAGTCCCTTAAAAACTGTCCATTAGATGAGCAGGCCTTTATATTTGAGTTTCAATTCAAAACAGAAAACCCATTTTATTGAGAGGAAAATCGAGATTTTGAGAGCAAGTGGGAGAAAGGTTTTTGGGTTTGTTTAATCAATAGACAAGTGAAGTGATGGGGGACGGGTCCTAAAACATAGGCCTAAAACTAATAGCACACGTCACCAGAAATAAGAAGAACACAACTCATTATAGACAGCTGAAAAGCGGCTATATTTTCATTATAATGTCAGAAAAAACTCCCCTACAAAGATGACAAACTCTTACTTAAATAGCATAAGAGTCAAATCAAAATAAGGAAAAGTAATAAATAGAAAGTTACAAAAAGAATATCACATCTATCCAATTAATAATAAAAATACCGCTAAATCTATGCAATTACAAATAAATATATTAGAAAGAAATCAATACTAATTTGCTGCCACATTTATTGTTGCCTTGATTTTGGCTGATATTAAAGTCACTCAGTTGATCCCTATATGCTCCTGCATCAAACTCCCCTGGTTGGAAAGAATTCGTCCTCGAATTCAAGCCACAAATTAGAGAGAATCCTAGCAAAATCATCCATTGCATACAAATCATGGTCAATCGTTTAGCCTGCAATTGGAATCGTCCATTCCAAATAAATAAATATTTAGAATACCTTCCTAATCTTGACTTGACAGATTTGGTTTTTGCCAACTCAAAACTTTTACCACCATTTTTTATCTGATTGACAATATCAACTAATATCTTGGGAATGTGAAAATTGAAAACATTAAACCCAACAAAATCGACGGATCTGTGAACATTTATTTTGTAGGTAATGCCTCCAAAACTCACACTTGTAGTACTCTCATCCAAGATTGAATCCGGCTCATGCCTAGTTCTTGGAAGTCCAATACTGAAACCGACATTGGCATCACCAATATGACCATGGTTTGAGTTCATATCATCAATCCTCTCACCCACATCAATTTCGTCAATACCTATATATGGGTATAGGTCTTCCACTTCAATTGATGGTACAGTAGCTTCATCGACTTGTATAATTGGATCAATTCCTTGCATGTGCATAGTAATATTTCCTACTGCTAGCTCAGACCCTTTATCAATAGTATTGCTACCATGTTCATCAATATTACCTTCAACCTCCAAACAATTTCCATCACAAATCTGATCATCACAATTGCCACTGCAAGCCTCACAAAAACAATTATAAATTGGTGGCAAACTAAAATCCACAACTCCATCTTTATTTTCCTTTTCCAAACTTTTATCAACTGAAAAATTAAAGATAGTATTTGAACCTTCATAGTCGAAACTAACCGGTTCCACCTTTTCGTCCGATTCACACAATAGAGCACTGTGATGAAAAGGGCCAACGTCTCCCTCCCCGTCAAAACCCACACCGTCTTGGCAAGAGGTTTCGATGCAAGTGACACACTGATAAACGTCTCTCTCCTCATCGTAACTCTTACCTCCTAGGCGTCGAGTTTCGATGCGATTGATACGTTCTGCAAGTTGTTGAATCATCATCTTGATTTCCTCCATGTCGTTGCTATAATGACCCTCCATTCAAGAACCTCCCCGATCAAGCTTGCTTCGAGTCACGGAATCCACCACGCTCTCACCAGAGCTCTGATGCCAAATTGATGGGGGATGGGTCCTAAAACTAATAGCACACGTCACCAGAAATAAGAAGAACACAACTCAGTATAGACAGCTGAAAAGCGGCTATATTTTCATTATAATGTCAGAAAAAACTCCCCTACAAAGATGACAAACTCTTACTTAAATAGCATAAGAGTCAAATCAAAATAAGGAAAAGTAATAAATAGAAAGTTACAAAAAGAATATCACATCTATCCAATTAATAATAAAAATACCGCTAAATCTATGCAATTACAAATAAATATATTAGAAAGAAATCAATACTAATTTGCTGCTACATTTATTGTTGCCTTGATTTTGGCTGATATTAAAGTCACTCAGTTGATCCCTATATGCTCCTGCATCATGAAGATTCATAGAGATTGATAATAGAGGAAAAGTTAGTTGATCTTTACACCAAGAAATTTTCGAATTGGGGAAGAAACATCAATTTTTCAAACGGGATCGGTGAACTTTTCCCTTAGATTGTTTGTCATCTTTCTTTGTTTCTAACAGCATCAGTCTTCCAAATGAGTCCACAAATAGGATTGAAATAGAAAAGATAATGAAGAAGAAGAAGAAGAAGAGCAGACAGATCATTGTTAAAGAAAGAAGAGAGAGAGATGAGAGCATCAGAAATTAGTGGAAGACATAATAATAATAAGGGTAATATGGGAAAATCATGTAATCAGAATATATAAAAATATTAAAATAAGATGGGGGAGTGCAAATTTCACTCCCCTCAATCACCCTCACGCCCATTGTTATCTTTTGTTCCAACAACGTTTTCATGGACTCAGCTTTTCTCCCTTTTGTTGATATCTATTGTCTCTTTAATTTCTTCTTTCCAATCTTCATCTGTTTTCTGAATTTGTATGTGAAGTTCTTGAATTTGTGATTTTCCTTTGATGGGCTTTTCTTTAATTATAATTACATCAATGATGCGTTGGTTGCTGGTGCTGGTTTTCAATTTCATGTTGTAATGGAAAATGAACATATTGAATAGGAAAAAATTTTTCAATATGTTCTGAATCTAGCACATAATTAAGAATAAGTGTGATGAGCACATACAGTTGCTTGTAGCAATGATGCAAATCAAATGCAGTTGTATTCCATAGGATCACTATAAGATGTGACCTTTAGGCCATGTCAATAACACCTGTTTGTTTCTTATTGTGTGGTGATATTTCATATTTAGGATCGTGTTCAAGTATTTCACTTGTGATATTTCATATTCAATTGCTGCATATCATATACAGAAAAAAAAAGGTTCAATTTGCAGGGTTGTTCTGTTCACTTTGAGAATTCAATTGTTTAGTTTCAGACCCTTGTCTAGTTCAACATTCTACACATGATACTAGATTGACTTTTTTTTTTCCAGACCGTTTCTGCAATAGTAAGTATTACAATGATAAATTGAATTAAATTCGGTTAATTAGTTTAGGACCATGCCAACACAGTTGCTGCATTTTTTTTTCCAGACTTTCTGTAAGAGTTAAAGTATGGGAAAATGTCCATTTACCCAATTTTGAGCTACATTAACCCCACTTACCCAAGCATCTTATAAGATTTCCCACTTACCCAACAAATTACATATTTTTTGCCCTAATACCCAATTAAGTTTTTTTTTATTATTTCTTGTATATTTTTGAGACAATTTTGCCTCCCTCTATTTGTCACTCTCCAAGTCAATGGAGACTTCACAGGACTTCGGTCGTCAGACTACGGTCACCAGTCGCGGGATTCCGTTCATTATTCGCCGGAGATCTTATAGGTCACCGAAGAATATTATTGCCCCCAATAAAAAATTTATTGCCCCATAATAACAAGTTTATTGGGGATCAATAATTAGTTAAAAATGAAGATATTTTTAATTTTGAAAATTTTAGGAGGTTTATCCAAATAAATAATCTTATTATTGCCCCAATAAACATTTTATTACCCCCAATAATCTTTTTATTGCCCCTCAGTAATCTTTTTATTCGCTTTGTTTCGGATTTTCACAGAGGTGGTGAAAACAGACCCACACATCCATCAATTGTTGCCGACATCTCCATCCTAGAACACTAATCCTATATATATATATATATATATATATATATATATATATATAAAAGTTGGATTATCAAATTCAGAGAGATAGAGATAGAAGAAGACAAGAGTTTCTCATTCCCAAAAAAAAAAGAGTTTCTGAATCATCATCATCATCATGGCAGTGGCGACAATGAAGCGGCGTTCCAAAAAATCTACGATCAAGTCACCCACTCAATTCCTTGAGAATTAAAATCATCCAGCCCATTCGACAAGGCCACCAAATTTTTGACGATCAAAACAACAAGATTGAGTCCATCGCCGTCGAATTGCACAAGGGAGCGAAACTAATCGCTAAAGTCTCCAAGCTCTGAGCATGGAACTTTTTCTGGCTCGACGAGGACGAGTACATGGTGAGGCTTCTTCAATTGGATTGGTACTTGAGAAATCTGCTGCAGGATCCAATTCAGATCCTCTCGGTTTGAATCCGATCATTGCCGGAGGTTGAACTTCTTCTAAAGTCACCAAAAAAGCTCCTCACCCCTTTGTCATCACCGCCAACCCCATTATGATGTCGCTAGCGCCAGCGGAAGTCGAATCAGAGTGGAATTTGAGAGAGAGAGAGAGAGGAGTGTAGTTTATTAATTAAAATGAGGGCAAAATCGTCATTGATGTTTAAATTGGATAAATGGGATTAAAAACTTGTTAGTTGAGTAAGTAGACAATTTTTAGGCTGAAATTGTGTAAGTAGTCAATATCCCATTATTACCTTAAAGATTAGGAAGTACGAATGTTCCCACTATCAAATCAGCAGACATCAATGTAAACTGAAACTATGATTTTAAACAATTTATATCCATTTTGTTTGTTAAATGTTATAATAAGGAAACTAATTAAAAAATTGGATCAACAAAGTTTATATAAGTCTTACTTGAATTGCAATGGTCAACTCTCGTCGTGCATGACAGTCATTATCCTTAACATTCTCGGTAGATATAGTTGAATTTGCAATATTTTAGATAATTTTGTATGACTTTAGCAGATGATCCATACAATGCTGCCAACAGTGAAAACTTAATTATATTTATTTGTCTAGTACGTTTTCTCTATAAGAATGAGAGTATGAAACATATGTAATCCATATCAAGGTTTAGAAGAAAGTGAGTAAACGTAGACTGAAGCCGAGGGATAAAAGCAGAGGAAAGAGCATATAAAATTCATACAGAATCTTATGTATTATATATACATATATGATATATCATTCATCATTGTTTGCTCTTTCTTTGTCATTGTCTTGATTTGCTACTGATTACTTAAGTACTGGAACAAAGGGCGACTGACAAGGCTATCATCCTAAGCAGATCAACAACGAGAACTATTCGACTCTTGTTGATCTGCCGTACATTTCTTCAATTTCTACCTTCTCTTACTCGTAATTTTTGCCTAACCTATACATTGTGGGCATATTGTACCTTTGTAATCCCTTACAGAACAATTTTCTTTGCTTAACAAATTTTTGGCATTTTTTGTCTAGCCTGCACCTTTGGTGGAGATCAAAGTGTGAATTTCCCTTGACAAATAATATCTTGATATTTCTACAAGTTTTTTTACAATGACAGACCCTGTGGAAAGTTTCTTTTGAACGGAACTTTGAGCTAGGTTGCCCTATAATGTCTAAATGCAAGATGTTTAGTCAGTCTAACAACTTAACATAGCTGATATTTGACACGAGACCAATATGTAGTACCCTTTTGTTTTTGTTTCTTCTCTGCATGCAAAAGAACTCCCAAGTATACTTTCAGCTTTTTCTCTGCAAAAGTAATTAGGTATTGTTTTGATGAAAGGGTTCATATACTTAATTTCTAAATTTTATTATGTTCACATTCAACCGTCACTACTAGAAATATGGCCTATGGCCACAGCCATGATTTCATGGCCATTGATGGTATTAGGGACAGATTCTTGTGCCTATTGATCTTTAGCCACAGATTTCCTGTCCGAGATGATTTGTGTAGACTCCATTTTGAGATTTTCCAATTTGGGCACCACAAAAGCTGTCCGTGGCAGCTTGGATACAATTGCCCTTCACAATTTCACGCGCTTCTTCCTCTCCACTCTGACAATGAACAGTATCAGTTTTTTTTTTTTTAATGTTTCTAAGATTCAGATCTGTGGCCATCTGATACCAATACCACTTATGTGAATTCAAGAAATCTTTTCTGGTTTCTCATCCATGGGCCCACATACAACTCTTGTATCGGGAATGAATATACTATTCTATTATACCACCGGAGCTTCTGCTATCCACCTAGGTGAGGGTCACCTGCCGTCCTTTAACATCGCGTGGGGTACACGCGCTGACGGTACAATGCTGAAACCAAAACATGGTTATAAAAATTAACATTAGGGCTGTTTTGAGTTTATAGGAGACTCGCCGTTTTCGTTTTCAGTTTTCATTCGCAGTCACCATCCAGCCACGGCTCCAAACTGCAAACCGAAACCGAGCAATAAGCCAATAACAGACGGCAGCAAGAGTAGGTCTTCGTCCACAGCAAGAGTAGAGTTCCACAAATCCCCTCCATCGGAATACCGCTTTTCTGAGAAAGTCCCCGTCAATTTGGATCCGATTGTTTGGTTAGGGGGCGGCGCTGAAGAATGAAAAATGACCGGGCTTGAGAAACGAAATCCGAAATCGAAATCGAGGTATGTGTAAACGTAGAAGGGGTAGGGGATTTGATATTCCACTAACCAAAATTGCTCAAGATCAATGACTTTGCATGTTCCAGTAATCAAAAACAACCAAGCAATTAATATATATATATATATATATATATATATATCTGGAGAATCTTCAAATTCCCATCGGAGCGGAAGCGAAGAATTAAGGGTTACTCCTGCATAAATAGCCTACGAGTAATTTCTTAGCGATTTGGGTGTGGAAGAAGTAGAGAAGGTGAGATAGAAGAAAGAGTCAGAGGGGTCTAATTTGCAGCTGAGGACGACGAGTCTTCAATCTCACCACTCCCCCACTCATCTACCTACTTTTACCCAATCAACCTGCCTCCATCATTTGATTTTTTTTTGTTTTTACCTTGCACCTGTTTCCAAAGAAACGGTAACGGCTGTAATGGACTAACGGCAAATTCCCAACCTTCCAGAAACCAAAATGAAATGAGTGGCTCTTGTTCTGCCACGTCACCAGGTGACCCTCACCTAGGTGGATAGCAGAATTTTCGTTATACCACACCCAAAATGTTACGTACATGGTCTCAACACCTACCCTACACTTAAATGAAAATTTACAAAGTCAATTACTAGACATTGAATACTCCCAATGATGCTGAACAATCCTCCATTGACTGCTGTAACTTCTCCCTTGCATCAAATTGTTCACATAACCCTGCAAAAACAATTTCTCTGTATTAGAAGAATAACATGTTCAGAAACAATCACAAGTTCCCTATATTGAGGGGTCAACAATAGAAGAAAATGCAGAAATAACATATCCAAGTACTTACATGTATTACCAGCACAGGATATTTCACCAGAGGGAATTTATCAATGTTCTGCACATTAAATAAAAATCATGTTAGGGACACATACACAGGCTTCAATATTATCTAGATAAAGTAATTTGATAATACTCATCAGCTAAAGGACATCACCATGTGGATATCAAACCAACAACTGCACTTCACAGAATACATAGAGGATAATCGAGCTGGTGTCCGAGTCACTTTACCTGAAATATCAAATATTTAAAACGTAAGCATTAAATCAGACAAGAATTTGACTCTAAAGCTAGATACTCAACCATTAGAATGATGGTTCCCAACAAGTTAGAAGAAAAAATTGTGACCACTCGTACCTGTCGAATTGTAAAGAAGTTCCATAGCGATTTGAACATTTTTTCAGAGTCTATAGTGACAAAACCATTGTGTATCCAGTAGCTTATATAACTTTGTTTACAAGCAGCACAACTCTGAGCAATTTCATTCTCATGTGGGGGAAACAGAAGGTCCATCCCTCCACCATGTATGTCAAAAGAGTAACCCAGATAAGTAGTACTCATGGCACTGCACTCGATATGCCAACCAGGTCTTCCAGTGCCCATGGATTGTCCCAGAAGGGTTCACCTTCCTTTGCACACTGTAACATTAAAAGATTTCATTAAACTTCTGCAGTTGAACTAATAAACAAAAATAAGAGAGCAGAACCAATAGCTACCATCAGTTCTTGAGTTCAAGACACTACCTTCCATAAAGCAAAATCTGCAGGATTTTTCTTCCTTGAATCAACAGTGACTCGCTCACCAGCTCGATTATCTTCTAATAACAGACTATGCAGCACAATTGCTCTTAGTCGAGGCAAACGGGCAGCAAAATCAACAGTACGGCTACTTCCGACAGATTGACCATAGAGGATTATGTCCTCCTGCTTGGTCCCATATCTCTCTTTGAGACACTTATATGCAGCTTCACTATCTGCATAAGTAGAGTACGTTCACTTGGCTATAGAAAGGCATACAAACTAGCGTCACAGAGATGTCTATGGAGCACTGTATATATGAACCAAATCCAAAATCGACTGGAAAGCAGAAATTAATTTTCTAACACATCATCAGATACCTGATTTTGTATGCTTATCTCAATCCATGACGCAAAACCAAGATACCCACTTTCAAAGCCATATAATCAAATGGCCCAGGAGAGAAAATTAGCGCAGGAAGAAGTTTTATGCTTAATTGATATATTTGATTATAAAAACGTTGGTATAAATAAATTCAAGTCAGACCTATCAGATACAATTGTAATCAAACTAAACAACTATAAGGGTCAAAGATAAGACTCTGAAGAGACCAGATCACCTAGCTCGATCTTCAATCTTCATATCCTATTAGATGACGTGAATCTAATTGTATCCGGTGCTAGAATAGAAGCCACAGAGAAAAACACTAGCAAATCCTTATCTAAATCCATATCAATAAAGAGAAAATATCCAGATCTGAATCCTTGAACAGAGGAGAGATCTGACTAGTTACAAACCTTAAGAAAATGAACAGGTTCATGACACGGGGACAGACACCGATGTCGGCTTCTGGCTAGGAAGTGTCCGGAGAGCAGCGATCACCGACCGACAGATCTAACGACAATCAATATGGCTGGGTAGCTGTGAGAAACTACAATCAACGAATTAATTGTCGAGATTTTGGTCATCTTCCTCCGATGCATTGTTTGGTGGGTGAGTTGTCACTCGCCGTTGGTCGGAGGCTGAAGATCGCAGTCAGAGTCCGAGGGAGGAAACAGAAACAAAGGCGACTGAAACTTTTATATAATACGAAACCACTCGGAGAAACCAGTGGGCGACGGATAGATTAATTTATTCTTTAATAATAAAAAACTCACAAAAAAATGAATTTTCAATTCAATTAATGTGGGATCCGCGCGTGAGAAGTTAACAATCTGCGACGGAATCTGAAATTTTGTGTGCTTCTCTTCTTCCCAAGCCCTTTAGAGCATCAGCCACGGTAGGCTATAATTGGCTTGCTATATCACCTTATATGGCTTACCATCAAGGAATATTCCTTGAAACCTTTAAATAGCATAGCAAAAGTTTCCCACGGTAAGCCAAAAGTCATAAGGCATAATTGAAAAAAGTGGTATAATTCATTATTTTGTATTAAGATAATTTAGTCCAAATATATTCAATATTAGACTCAAATAAAAGATCTCATTGTGATCTTCATAATGGTATAAATTTTATTACTAACAAATTTATAAGCATAAAATTTTAGAAGAAAAAAGAAGTGTAATTAAAATTAATAAAGGATACATGTGGGATAAAAATAAGGTGCGTTCAATGTAGAGGGACAAAACAGGAACAAAATAAGAAATAATAAAAAATTGAAGTGCTATACCTTACCAAGTTGAATGCCATATATGGCTTGAACCTATTGCCAAACGGTAAATTTTTTTCTGGAAAAACGTGAGATGCCTTACGGTGGGAGGTGATGATACCCCATATATGGAGTTATGCCCTACGATGGCAGATGGTCTTAAGGCGACGGACGAAATCTTATTTAGCTGCCAAACTTTAATTTTAGTCACCAACAGCATATCTGCCACTAAACAATACCAACCGTCCCTATTGAACTAATAAAAGCCACAGATACTTGGTCGTACCCAATGCTGCTGTGGCTAAAGGCCATATTTCTAGTAGTGCGTGTCTTGACACGATGTACTGTTAAATTCACAAATTCGATCATCAGTCTTCCTATTGGCCTAAAATCTTTCATTGCCTATAGCCCTTTACAAAGATGATCAGTAAATTCCGTTTTTCCTTGAAGCACAGAGAAAAAAAGAGATGGCGTCAGAGGAAATCCGAAATGTTTCTGAAGGATATCCAATGAAAGGTGGAGATGGCCCCGATAGCTATGCCAAGAACTCTACTTACCAGGTATTCTTTTATAGTAGTTCGGATTGTATGAAGTCTACCTAGTCCGACCTTCATATTTAGTTCATTGTAAGCATTTCATGTATGGTCAGTAGGAAAATCTCTTGGTCAAGAGACTGAGCCTTGAAATTGCACATAAAAATATACCTAAAGAAGTCCACAACCTTGAGCTTTGTTTTTACAAAATTACCTTGCCATAACAGAGTATGTTTAGTCGTAACCTCTATTCGAGCACACGGCACATAACTTTTCGTTGAAAAAGCTTTTCTCAGAAAATTTTGTTATAAAAACTCGTACTTTAATTTTGCTTGCTCTAAATATGCTCACGTCTTCTTCTATAATCCAGAAAATACGACTTTACCGCAAACTTCTACAGAAAACCATTTTCAACCTCTGAGTGCTTATTTGTGAAAGAGTTCCCAAACATCATGTCACACTTTTTCATATCTCCATAGGATTTGCAATTGTTGACTATTATAATGATCTCATTATTGTTTTGAAGCCTAGAATATTTATTACTTATAACTACTAAGATATAATCATTTTATGTGTGGCTCCTTTAACCAAAAGCAGCTAGATTAGGTAATTCTGACAGGTCTTGACAACAAATTTGAAAACTATGCATCCCCTGAACTAAACAATGACATCGGACAATATCTATTTTGGCAGAGAAAAGCAATGGAGTCTGTTAAAGAACTTGTTACCAAAGGAATTGCAGAACAGCTTGACATAGACCTTTTGTTACCTTCCAACTCCTTTCACATTGCGGATCTTGGTTGCTCTGTTGGTCCTAATACATTTTCTTCAGTTGAAAACATACTTGAAGCTGTACAGCTCAAGTTTCAAAGCCAAGGACTCATGAATCACCAAATCCCTGAATTTCAAGTTTTCTTCAATGATCATACCCCAAATGATTTTAACTTGCTCTTCAAATCCCTCCCTTCCAACAGGCAATACTATGCTGCGGGAGTTCCAGGTTCTTTTTACGGTCGCCTATTCCCTAGTGCTTCCATTCACTTGTTTCACTCTTCTTTTGCTCTTCAATGGCTTTCTAAAGTACCAAAAGATGTAGAGGACAAAAACAGTCCGGCTTGCAGGGACTTGCCTTCTATTTTTCATGCTAAGAATGTCAAGATTTAATCACCAATTGTATAGTACTCATGCTGACATGCACATTATGTCAATATCATAGAGAAGCAATCATACAAAATCAACTAAAATAATACAAAATCAACTACATCGGCAAAAAATGGTAAGGTTGATGATTGTCATGCATGACGAGAGAGTGGAATATGTGAATTATATACTTAGATTATATATGCGCCCATTTGATTCTCCTTTGCTGTTGCTTTTTGCAGTTTTGTTAAAAGTTTCTCTTGCCTAAAAATAATAAAAAAATGCTCCATATATAATAGGCTTTTCAAGTTGTCAGAGCATATGCAGTAGTAGGCAAGGCCTATAGGCTGAAAATATATAAAGGCTGATATTATTCACATGAATCGTCTCTGCTTTCATGTTTTGTATGCAGCAGTGGAAGGCGAAGGATAGGCAAAGTATAATTTTAAAGGGAAAATAGTACATACCGTACCTGAACTTTTCTTCCTTATAATTTTTGATACCTGAACTTACAAAAATATCAAATCAGTACCTGAGATTCTTTGCCCGACCGAGAATTGGTACATATGGTCGTTACCTCCGTTACAAAGGTCGTCAACTGAAGGGTATTATCGTCACTTCAGGGCTTCCATTAATTTTTTTTCTCTAAATATATTTTTCCTCTATCTGCAATTAAAAAAAAAAAGGACCACCACCCTTCCTCCTTCCTCTATTTCAATTCAATCGTTCCTTCATTGTTTTTCTTATCTGTATTCTGAATCTTTATTGAACCTACTAGTGTTAATTGCTGGGTATGGTTATTTGTCAAGTTATTGAATATCAATTGTAATGGAATTGTAACCCGTCAAAGTCCATGGATTCAATCTGGGTACCTTGGAAAAAGGAAAAAATAAGGCTTTTTTCATCTGGGTATTACATGACTGTGATTATGTTTTCTCACCAAAACCCATCCATGACTGTGAGCAACAGTACCGGCAAAGAACGCCTTATGGTGGAGGTTGTGGGGGCCCACAACCTCATGTTGGACGGCGAAGGCTCATCATCCCCATTCATCGAAATCGAATTTGAAAACCAGAGGCTCCGAACCCAGGTCAAGTACAAGGACCTGAACCCCATCGTCGTTTCGAAAATTGGAATTGGTTGGGTTCGTCCAGAGCTGCTCTCCGACATCGATTTGCTCGATTCACATTTCAGGTTTGTTTATTCCCTCCCTCTCCCCGCCTCATCCTTTCTGTTTCTTCACGCCTCTCTCTCTCTCTCTCTCTTTAGAGCTCCCCCGTTTGGTCTCCGACCAAGAATTGAGCACCAAAACGAACCGTTTCGTTAGCTTTCGCTTCTCTATACCACCATTGTTTTAGTCTCACTTGAATTTCAGAGTAAAACCGAAAACAAACCAAAAGGATTACCGACTCTGAATATTCAAATGGGGGTTTTGATTTTGGGTGCTGGCGTTACTTGTTTGTTTGCGGTAGCTTAATCACGTGGATTGCTAATGAAAATGGGTGGTGGGTTGAGCTTTGGATAGTTGTGTTTGTGGATTTCTGATTAGGGAGCCCGGTCTGGAACGAGAAGCTAGTCTTTCGTGTCAAGGACGTGGCTGATCTTCCCTACAGAGCCATATAGGTCAACATTTTCCACGAGAGGAGGTCCGGCAATAGCAGAAATTTTCTGGGTAAAGTCAGAGTTTCAAGGTCCAATATTGCCAAAGAAGGTGAGGAGATTTCTCAGCTTTATAATCTCGACAAAAGAAGCCTCTTTTCTTATATCAGAGGCGAGATTAGCTTGAAGCTTTACCTTTCGACGAGAGAAGAGGTCAAGGAAGTTGGGGCTAATGGAATAGTGGGTTCCTCTGTTTCCAACTCTGCTTCGTCTTCTAGGTTTTCTCCCTCTTTTTCATATCAAAGATCAAAGAAAAATCTCTCAATCAATCACACCCATTACCTGAGCCTTAGTCGAACAAAGCTTGCCATCAATTACACCCAAGACCTAATCATAAAAACCATGGCCAATTCAGAATTGTATTGTAAAACAATTAATTGTTTTCAAAGATTGAGAAGCACACTAGAAACGTTTCGAAAACCCAGATTCCAATTCAAGCTCAGATCTTACATGCAACAATCTCAAACTCTTCACCATAATCACCAGCCACAAGTAGCTTTACATGAGAGTATCAAGTCTTGGACTTTGATTACAGTTGAGGTGGGACGAGATTGGAATCAAATTGGGGAAGAAAACCTAGAAAAGCAAAGGGGGAAGAAACGCAGAAAGATAAGAAGAGGTTTGGAATTTTATGATTTGGGTGTGTATGGATTCTCTCTCTCTTGACTGAAACTTGAAGAAGATGGTTCAAAGTTGAAGTGGGGAAAGAGAGAGAAATTCAATCCTTGTTGTTGCTGTTGGCACTCACAGATTAATGGAAATGAAGAAGAAGAAAGAAGAACTTAAAAGTGACGATGAATATTCCTGTAAAAAAAAAAATTATATATATATATATATATTTCTTTTGTTTTTTTGTTTTTTTGTTTTTTATTATATGAGAAAAGAAGAATTAAGAAAAAAAAAACAAAGGGTAAATCAGTCATTTAAAGTTTAAAATTGCCAGCTGGCAACTTCCGTAACGGATTTAGGTACCAATCTTCTGTCGGGTTGAGAACCTCAGGTATCAAACTGATATTTTTTGAAATTCAGGTACCAAAAGTTATAAAGAGGAAAAATTCGGGTACCGTACGGACTATTTTCCCAATTTTAAATATAAAATCATGGTATGTTAATAAATTTTTATTTATTTTTAAAACTAAATGAGGATGATAGGCTTGGTAGCATTACTTAGCAATTTTTTATACAAATGTGGATGTGGTCCCCCTTTTCATGGTCGGGCAATTGAGCAAGTAAGATTTGTCTCTTGAATTGGTTGGGCAAGTGGGCCCCATCACCTTGCCTTAGACATTTCAATTTGTTGCATCTGATTTTTTTTACCCAAGTTGATTAAAAGGCAGCCCTTCTGGTATCCACTTTGTCTACTGCCGCATATGCTTCAATGACAAAGTCACATTTCAAACATAAGTAATAATTGTATACTCGTGCACAAAATGCAGTTATTGTAAGATCTTGAATTTGAGATATCTTAGAGAAGAAATGTATATTTCTCTTAAAAATGAGTATAATTGTCAGCTACCAAATGTGTTGGAGTACTATGTGTTAGCGTGAGTCATAGCTTAACATTAGAAATAGAATATATTGTAGTTAGCCTGTTATGAGAATTATAAAGTATCTGAAGTTAGCTCCAGGAAGGGGAGTATTGTTTTCTAAACACAACAACATCCTTGAGGTTTGTGGCTTTACAGATGCAGATTGGGCTGGAAATATTACAGACAGGAGGTCGACATCAGGTTAATTACTTTACCTCAGATACCAAGTCAAATATAACGAGATTGAGAGAATGAATTTTCTGATATTTGATTCATCTCACAGTGGAGGTATATAAAGAGGATTACAGGAATACAATTGACTTACGTCTCTATTCTCTACCACACATAGAAAAGGTAAGTACTAACTACAATATATTCTATTCCTAATGTTAAGCTATAACTCACGCTAATACTATGCGGAAAGCTTTAATAAACCAGAGCCAGCCAGCTGAAAAACCATATGGTATAAAACTCCAAATACGCCATTATCCAAATAGTAAACTTTTTTCAGTATGAAACAGTTATCCTGATTTGGTCAATACGCTGTTCTCAAAAGGTGTGGTTTTTGTACCACAATGGATCACTGGCACAGGGAGCATTACCCCAGTTGCTCCTCCTAAATCTCCGAAGTGATGACAACTATTATTTAACGAAAGCAAGTGGGAAGAGCTTGAACAATGGAATGACGACTTTGGCTAGTGGAACGAATGATCAGCAAAACAGAGGAGGCAAAGCAAGGAAGAAAAAGAATGAAAAGAAAATATTAGTTGTGTAAAACTGTAAATGTCACACCTCAAAAAGGCTCAAACTAGACTCGAACTGTCTTTTTTCTGAGCATTCTTCGTATTCTCTTGTATAATCAAGGTTAGGTGTAGCTGTAAAAGTAGATGGATATTGATTATTGTACAAGATTTATATGGTTATTCTAATATGATCTAAATTATAACTTTGGATGTAGTATTGTGAAAGTTGACCTGTAAATCTTCTTGCCTATTTCTGATAGAATAACCAAAAGTTCAATCATCTAGCTAGTGAGCAATAGTAGTAAAACCGGTAAGGTAAAAAGCAAGTGTGGATGTAATAATAATGATAAGTTCATAATTTCATACATTTTTATACCCTTAAATGTAGGATTCTAGGCTTAGAACTTGTCATCTTTGAGTCATTTACTTTTTATTTGTGTTTTGTAGGTTAAATTGGAGAAAAGAAGATTTGGAGCTTAAAGTCAGACGCAGGATTGAAAAGGTGCTTGCTATCCTGAGCGTCCAAAATTGGCTCTGCTGTGCGTCAACTTCACGGATTAAACTGTACCTTCTCACAAGGAATTAGCAGGTGAGCCTTATACCACTGGAAAGATACTGATGTTAGCTTTCTGAGGAATTTTACGGAAGTGGATTCGCATTCTTCTGGAGGAAGTTATGGTGATTTAAGTGAACCTAGTTTGGGAAGGCAGATTCTGACGGATTTTGCATATCTTTTCGGAATCTGACTTGTGAGGCCCAAGTCCGTTGTTCTTAGCACTCGAATGGAACAAGATTGAACGTATCTGACATACTTGGAGTAATTTCTTGCGTTGACTATAATAACCTTGTGTTTCTTTGGAGAGAAGAAATCTATTCCAAGTTGGACTAGAAGACTTAAGAAGCCCAAGTCAAGTAGGAATTAAAAAGAGACATACAAGGCAGAAAGGGAGGACGTCTAGAGACAGGAGGTGGCCTAGAGAGCAGATTGAGAGGCAACAAGAGCAAGAGGAGTCACCTCCATCTTTATTCCTCTTTTACTATGTTTTTCTTAGTTATTTTTATTGTTTCTTTTTGCTAAACTTCTAAGCTAGGGCTGAGATGAAGCCTCTAGTATGACTATTCTATTTGTTTAGTTGGTTTGCTATTGAATTTCTGATTTCTATGTTAAACTCTTAATCACCGTTTCAATAGAACTTTTATTCAAAATCTTTGCTCGGGATCAATAAGACCTAGGTTTTGTTTATGAGTTATTTGGTTGGAGAACATGATGCTTGATCAAAGAGTAGATGTTTTCTAGGGTGCCTAAAGATAATTCAATCTTGTGATTAAAGAGTTGTGAATTGAGAATACAAGTGCTTGATCATAGTCGATATTCTTGTTTGCATGATTTCCTAGTTCTTTGTGCTTAATGGAGTTGAACATGTTTGCTTGAATATGATCATTAAGTGGAGTAAATTATAGTTTGGCTACTTGAGTTCTATACGGGATCAATAAGTTAGAATTCATAAGTTAGAAGAACTTTGGCATATGTCCGGGATCAATAAGGCTTATGTACGGGAATCATTAACATAAAATCTAGGGAATTCAATGGTTGTCAGCTAGCAATAGAGTAGAAGTACTAGGTCGTGGATTCAAAGTCTTAGCGTTCAACTCTCATATTTTTCAACCTTCTAAAAAACCATTCTCTCAATTCTTTTGTTTCTATTCTTAGTTGTTTAGTTATAATTTCAATCATCACAATCTTCCCAAATGTTTGTTTATTTGTGTGTTCAATTGGTTATTTGAGTTAGAATCAATTTGAGTTTCAATCCTTGTTGGAACGACTTCGTGCTTGCACTAACTATACTACAATCGATTCGTGCACTTGCGAGTAATCATTTAAAATACAACAAATAACTGTGGTCTAAGCTGGCTGAGCTATTACTCCTGAGGCTGAGGTCATCCTTTGGAAATATTGATAGGGGAAACGACAAATGGTAAGCTAATTAGCAAGTGTAAATTGATATAAACTACTAAGAGCATCTGCCACCGTACCCTATAATTGATAGGCTATATAGCCATATATGGCTTATCACATGTTATCATTCTAGAGAATCTTTGATACCTCTTGCCACCATAAGCCATAATTGGTAAGGTATAATTGGAATAAAAGTGCTGTAAGTTGAATGAAAAGGGATAAAAGAGGAATAAAAGAAATAAACAATAAAATATTAAATGGAGATGGCTTACCAGATTGAAGGCCATATATGGCTTGAACATTGGACATGTACTTACATAAGTATTTGTAAGCATAATTAGTTATAATGAGCCACGCTCATGGTAAAGCCAGCGGTAACAACTACCGCCAACTGTGTGACCTACGGAAACACAGCCAAACAGGCTACCACCTAAGCCCTGGCTCACCCCCAGATCACATCTGACACGTCGCCATGCACCGCGCCAAGTTAGCATCAGAAGCTCCAAAAGTTGGGAACTGAAGCACATCCGTCCCACATCGAAAACATGGAAGAGCTCAACCTCTTCCCCACCTATAAAAGGTTCTCTCATCTCTCCTCATTAATTACGCATTTACTACTTACCTACTGTTACTTTGTCAACATAAATACATTGACTAACTTAGGCATAGGAGAAGAGAAGACCGCTCAACGCGGTCTCCCTTTGACGCCCTCTGTATTTCACTTGGCAGGTAGCGGAAGCTCTGAGAATATCGTAAGCAGCGGTCCGCCTATCAGACCAGCGTTACCCGAGATTTAGCTACTGCTGGATCTCAGACATCAACAGGACCATATGGAAATTTTTTTTTTTTGAGAATTGTGGAATGCCTTATCATGGGAGAGGGTAATAGGCTATATATAGCTTTATAGGGTACGGTGGCAGATGGTCTAAGATTTTGAACAGTTGAATATAGACTGTTAAATCATGATAATTATGATACTCATGAATTAGTTTTTTTTACTGTGGTCACCAACTTTGAGTTCAAGCTTAGCCAAGAACATATACTAAATGCGGTGAGAAAATAGAGACTATTGTTCTATGATTGCTTCGTCTAATCTCTACCGTGGATATGTAAAACTTTAATGACTATAATTTGTAGAAGCATGGAAAATACAGAGCTGCGCTTCAGTCCCTTCCCATTGATTCTTCATGTAACTTGCTTGGCACTTGTGACCAATGTTTTCAAAGGCAAAGGTGGAAGCTGAGGTATTTTGTTAGTACATTGTGAGGTGTATGCCTCGAGGCGTCCGCCTTTCCCACATATTTGTTTCGTGAACTTCAACTTTTTTATGTACTTCCATGCTTTGTCTCTTCCGTCTTTGAATAAAATATGGTTATACTAACAAATAAAAGGTTAACATTATAAACATAGATCGCACAACTTGGAGAACAAGATAGATCTTACGATCAAGTGAAATGATTAAGGGAGAGATCGATAACATTAAGAAAAAAAAATTAGATATAAACCCAATTTTCTAAAGAGATATTGGGAAAAACCCATACTTATTTTCCTATCAATCTACACCCAATCTATGTAGGCAACCTTCCTTGTAAGTGTTGATGTATAATTAATATTTTTTTTGTGTCTTTCTATTGGAACCTCCAAATTTACTCACTTGACCTCCTATGCTTTTTACACCTCCTATCAAATTTTTAAATACTAAATTACTCACTAAACCTCACTAAGTTCCTCAAATAACCTCACTCATATAATTTGCAAACAAATTATTACTTTAAAATAAAAAAACTTAGTCATTTCAATTATTTAATTACTCTATAAATCTTAGCTACATATACATTTCTTAATCAGACAACACGCATAAATCTCTTTTTCAATAAAAAAAAAAAATCAAACACAAGGTATTAAGTTTCAAAAATTAATTTCTAATCAATAAGAAATAACATGAACTATTCTGTGGTTTTTTAATTTTTTTTTCTATTTTAATTGTGCAAAAAAAATAGAGACATCATTTTTTTTTCTATTTTTTGTACCTCATGATTAATTATTTAAGTATTTATTTATTTTTAATTGCTAGCTCTTTTTCTTTTTTTTTATAGCAAATATAATGGATAGGATTAGATTTAGGTCATAAATCATAATATGACTTATTTTGTTTTCCCTCACCAATATGCGTTCAACATATCATTCATTTTAATGTCACATAATCTTAATCATAGTTTTAATTCTTATTAAATAAATATAAATGCTTTCATGAGTATGTAGTGAAATTGGAAAATGAAAATAGATAAGGAAAATAATAAAGAATACAATCTAATATTTGAAAAGTTTACATAAAATAAATACATATTTTTTTGGTATAATTATAGTCCCTAATAGTCATTTTATAGTAAGTTATATATGTCATTTAATAAGTCATAATAGAGTGAGGTCAAGTGAGCAGATTTAGAGGTCTCAATAGAAACACTCTTTTCTATATGCCGGATATATCCTTGGACAAATTTTTTTTTTTTGAGAGGTTGGGCAACCTTCCTTGTAGAGTGTTGATGTATAATTATAGCATATGACATTATGGCTTAAATCGTGCATGCTTTGATTTCAAATTTTCATTGAGGGTGTATATATATACAGATCCTATCCGGAGTGAGGCCTCTGAAATTAACGTGTGAAGTTGAAGTTTAGGGTCACTTTTCAGTCTCATATCCACATCTCGACTGTTCAATTTTTAGGTACTAATGCATATATCATCTCTGCAAAGTTTCAACCAAATTGATGACCTTTAAGGTATCTAACTCACTTAAACCAATGGACAAATTGAATCTGTCCACCCTGAATAGTACTAGCTTTAAGGCAGTTATCAATGCCCTAACAACCATTAATCTGGCTGAAATTATATATATATATATATATATATATATATATATATATAGACACACACACACACACACGGAGCCTTTCGAGAGTGGACGTCCTCAACCCAGAAAAAGTGCGGACATCGCTCCTCCAGCCTAGATTAAGAGTCGACGGCGCGGCCCGGCTTACAGGACGGAGGCCAGGGGTCTGCGAAGCCAGTCTGTCGTTGGGTGGAGTCACCAGCGAGTGGTTTGCAGCGCTGTCCAGAACCTGCAGTTGCAAGTGAGGTCGCTGCCTAGAAACCTGCAACCCCGACCTCGATCGATGCCCAAAAGCCGTCTGGGATGCCTCCGGCGTCCGCTCGGCAAGCCCCGCTCCTCCGTCGAGGCTGAAAGCGGCTGCTGCGTCGACGTCCTCACTTTAGCGATAGTGTGGACGTCCTTCTGTGATCCGGCCTATATATATATATATATATATATATATATATATATATAATAGTTATCCAGAGCGAGGCCTCGCTCTGAAATTAAAGTGCGAGGTTAGAGTTTAGGGTCACTTTTCGGTCTCATATACACATCTCAACCATTCAGTTTTTAGGTACTAATGTACAGATCATCTCTGCAAAATTTCAGCCAAATTGATGATCTTTAAAGTATCTACCTCGCTTAAACCAATGGACGAACTGAATCTGTCCAACTTGAACCGTACTAGTTTTAAGGCAGTTATCAATGTCTTAACGACCATCAATTTGGCTGAAATATTGCAGAGATGATCTATACATTAGTACCTAAAAACGGAACGGTCGAGATATGGATATGCGACCGAAAAGTGACCCTAAACTTTAAAAGCGCACTTTAATTTCAGAGTGAGGCCTCGCTCTGGATAGAATATATATATATATATATATATATATATCACCATGATTTCAAGCTATACAGATACTAGTTCAGTTATATAGATCATAAGAAAGAAGTTTAAATTTGTTGTTGTGAACTTGTGTATCACCTATCACCTATCACCTATGCATTCGTGACCATATTCTCTTTCTAACTTTTGGCTTTCGAAAGTATGGTATTGTTGAGAGAAAATTGCACACAGTGAGCGAAAATGTCACCCAACATAATTTCACTTGTATTCATTTAGTGAATAGAGTTTTTATTATTTCGGGTTCAACCCATTCAAGACAGAATGTGTCTTTTAATTACAATCCCTTGCTACAGGGAAACACCCTTTGATTCCATTTATGAAGAAACCAATTGTAGGGATGTGTGTGTTTGTTTGTTTTTACGACTGCACCCGGATATTTGAATGGGTTGCTTACGTACCCTTGGAAAGGGATCAAGCCACTCGTAGTTCAAGAATTCCAATGGGTGAATGACGCATTGGAAGGTATTGCTTTTTAGAATAGGAATAGTGTTTGGACGAATTTGGTGTAAGTGAACCAGAGATTCGATTTGTTGGGAAAGGCTGTGACGTTTCCTGGTGTTTGGCAGAATTTGACTGATGAGGTCAGGGATTCGGATTGGATGAACCAGGGAGTCAGAGATTTTGTTTGGACTTGCGGTTGCATCTAGTGGGTTGCTAAATTGCCTACATATCCTTGAAAAGGGATCAAACCGTTGTAGTTCATAAGTTTGTAGTTCTGGTGTTGGCAGAATTTGACTGGAGTCAATGATTCAATTTAGGAATGGTGGAGTCAAGGATTTTGTTTGGACTTGTGGTTGCATCTAGTGGGTGTTGCTAGATTGCCTACGTACCCATTGTGGGATCAAACCGACCGTAGTTCATAAGTTTGTATTTCTGGTGTTGGCAGAATTTGACTGGAGTCAATGATTCAATTTAGGACTGGCTGAGTTTTGACTGGTGGAGTCAGGGATTCTGTTTGGACTTGTGGTTTCATCTAGTGGGTGTTGCTAGATTGCCTAAGTACCCATTGTGGGATCAAACCGACCGTAGTTCATAAGGAATTTGTATTTTTGGTTTTGGACCTGCTTTTGTGTTCGACGGATGTATATATATTACTTTGAATCCGTCAAATGTATTCCTTTTGGACACCCAATTTGTTAGAGTGTCCTTTGACTTGATCTGGGGACCCGATGTACCGAGCTTTGCAGTGGGCCCAAGATTTGAAAATGGGCTTTATGCTGCCTCTGCTCTTGTCGACGAACAAATTAATCGGGCTCGAGCTTCAAAGTAAGTGGGCTCAAGTAAATAAGTGATTTGGACACCCATTGCGAAGAGTTGAGCTTTATGTCGAGTCATTGCTTGACATTTTGACGAGTCGGGTTTTCAATTTGGAGCTCAAGATTTGAAGTGAACCTCTGTAAACTGGGCTTGCTTCTGTTTCTATTGTAGGAGGCCCAATAAACTGAATTTGAAGTCTTCAGACTTTTCCACATGCTATTCTTCAAGTTAAATTAATCAATGAAAAATTATGATCCATTAATTAATTAGCCTTCATTGCGTCAGTGCTTGAATTCATGTGATTGATCAAACTCACCACCTACTGAGTTCTTGTCTTTTGTAACATTAATCAAATATCAAGCAATCATGGTTTGCTTCAGAGGCTTTTGTTTGGGCAAGGAGGAAAGCACGTGCATATGGGCACCAAAAATCTTGGTGACCCGCTTCTCAGTTTTGCATATGTTGCTGCACCCTTCTTTTTGTTACATTGTATTTATAGAATTTGATTTCTCCTTCCGTGAAAGCGTAAAGGCTGTGAGTAATTGAAGTAACACAGTAGCGTCATTAAGGAGGGAGCTCGTAGCATTGAAACCCAGTTGTTCAAGAACAACTATTCTTATTCCAACGCATTAAACATCATGGCACCAAAGAACAGCAACAACGCCATTTTTAAGAGGCTTTAAACATTAAAACTTGGCTGTTCATGAACAACCATTTTGTTTTAATGCAATGAATTTTGGGGCATTCAAGACCCTTTAAAGAACTCTAATAGTTGTGGTCGTTCATGAACGGCCTATTAGAGTTTTTGGAGCATCCATATTAACAATAGTGTACCATCTCTGAGAAGCTTTAAACATCGAAACGCAGTTGTGAACAACCTTTTTTTTTTGTTCCAATGCTTTAAGCCTGAGAGCATTTAAAGGTAGCTGCAGCAGTATCATCGTCATTTTGAAGGGCTTATAAGGACTCCAATAGTTGTGGTCGTTCATGAACGGCCTATTAGAGCTTTGAGCATTGAGGCAGCACAAGACACGCGGCGGAGTCATTTGGATTAGTTGGAGAAATTTGAATTGCAGAAGAGGCGTACTTCTTTCTCTGTCAAGAACATCATCTGGAAAATTAATGTAAGAAAATTAACCACAGATGCAGCTGTATACCTGCAGCTCTTTGTTTCTTCTTTCTCCAATGAAAGTTGGCCTTCTTGCTACCCGGGCGTTGCTCCTCTCTTCTTTTACGACTATTATTTTCTGCTGCGTATTCTCTGCTTTTTTTTTTCTCTCTGTGTATTTCTTTTCTTTCTGCTCTTTTCTTTATGCTCCCCCCCCCCCCCCCCTTCTCTCTCTGTTATGTTGAGAGTCTCCTTTTGTAGGCAATAATGAGGGAGTCCGTTTTGATCGGATGAGCCTTCATTTCAATTTGAATGCGTACGTTCAAATTTCAAACTAAGCTGACTCAATCTTCTTGCGCAATCACATACGACTTTATTTCCTTCTCTCCTGACTGACTCATGCATGATCTGTTTTGATTGCTTGGGAGTTCAAATACTTATGGATAAGATCACAAGTCCAAGAAAAGTCAAAGCCAACCCCCCATATTTGTTGGCTTACTGTTTCTGCTCCTCAAGAGATATACACAAAGCCAATTAACCAATCACCATCCAAGAGGTGCAATTTAGTTTGGCCTTATTATCCGTATTAATCTCTTTTGCTTTGAACTCTTTGATCAAACAATTAAATGGAATTATATTGTTGATCTGGTGGCCAAAATATATATGTATATTGTTGCTTTGGACTCCAATTTTTATTGAAAGACCACGACCACCTATCTGTGAGAGTTCATCGAATTGGACGTTTGATATATTTTTTTGGTCTCAACAGGTATCTACTCATAAGGTATGCTATTTGTGAGATTTAGTTTTTCAATTCTTTTATTTTCTTTAAACTTTTCCTTTTGCATATTGACATATTAATTTGATGATTGTTCATTCTCAATTGTTACCTAATAGATAGGAATATGCATATAGGGATAAGTTAGATATTTTCAACATAAGAAATATGGTCAACTTGCAATTAATGATAGAATACCTAAGAAAGAGGTTGATGTGAAAAATGATTCGAATAAGTGGGTTGAAATGAAAATTCCTAGATTTAAGGTTAAATAAACACAAGCCTCTAATCTTTACGTTGTAATAAAAAAAATTTAAAAAAAACCTAGCTATTAACTAGGTTAAAAACTTATACATCTACCTTTAAGTCAGGTTGCAAGTAAATGGATGAAAAACAGAAATAGAAAACACGAAATCTCAAAATCAATCAGCTAGGTTAAAAAAAAAAAAAAACTATTAGCTAATCTCAATAGGTATCTACTCATAAGATATGTTATTTGTGAGATTTAGTTTTTCAATTCTTTTATTTTCTTTAAACTTTTCCTTTTGCATATTGACATATTAATTTGATGATTGTTCATTCTCAATTGTTACCTAATAGATATATAGGAATATGCATATAGGGATAAGTTAGATATTTTCAACATAAGAAATATGGTCAACTTGCAATGATAGAATACCTAAGAAAGAGGTTGATGTGAAGAATGATTCGAATAAGTGGGTTGAAATGAAAATTCCTAGAATTAAGGTTAAATAAACACAAGCCTCTAATCTTTACGTTGTAATAAAATAAAATAAAAAGAAACCTAGCTATTAGCTAGGTTAAAAACTTATACCTCTACCTTTAAGTCAGGTTGCAAGTAAATGGATGGAAAACAGAAATAGAAAACACGAAATCTCAAAATCAATCAGCTAGGTAAAAAAAAAAAAAAAAACTATTAGCTAAGTTAAAAATAGGGCTGGGCTCGGTTTGGATCGGGTCGGTTTAGGCCTGAAACTGCAACCAAACCGTTTATTTCGGTTGGGCCATTTTCCCAACTGCAACCGCATTGTAAAACATTTGGGCCGCATTTTCAGTGTTACCGTTTTTCTAGTTCGGGACTGTTTGGTGTCAGTCTACACCGAATTGTAAATGTGAAGACCTGAATTTTCGTTAATTCGATTTGTAATTTATTATTGGACCAATTATTTGAATCATGAGTTTTAGGCTTAGTTCATATGTTGTTTGTACAATAAAATTAATTTCGGACAATTAATTATTTGAAAGGCAAGTTTTTTTAGGGGGGTTAAAAAAATTGACTTTTTATACATTTCTGAAAATATCCTTCACAAAAGTGGTAGAGTACGTCGATACAAGTTCGTGGATATGTGGAACGCGAAAATTGGAGTTCGTATGAAGAAGTTATGGCATTTAAAAAAAGTTTTCATTTTAGTATAAATAGGATTTTTCAGAAAAAAAATATTAGTTTCCATTTTTGGAAACTTTCCGGAAACTCTCCCAACAACCCGTCCGACCTGCGCGCATGCCTCTGTCCGAACCCGGTCGGAATTCCATTTTTCGTCGACCTAAGGAGGCGAACCCGGCTCAAACCTACGCGCCTCGGTTCCCTCTTCTTCCCTAAGGTGGCGGTTTACCCCAACACACACCCAAAACAGAGATCAAAGGACGGCAGCGGCAATGTTTTAGGACTCGGTCAGATTTCTCCGATTCCGACGGTGACTGAGCTCCACACCAGGTATTTTGTAACGCCCTCCTCCTCTAGATCACATCCATGACAGCCTTGAAGAATGATTCTAAGTATGGTGGCCGGAATCACGATTTGAAGATCAATGGTCCAGATTTGTTGAGCTTGTTCTTGCTTGATCTAGGCAGATTTAGCCTTAACTCTAGGTATGAAAGTTGTTCCTCTCTTCATTGTGCACATTTTGGACAGTTGGATTATGGTGGTTTTAAAGTTGATTCGGTGGCGATGTGACGCCACTGCTACAAGCGCTTGGCAGAGTTTCAGGCCATGTCAGGGACTGTTTCTGTTTTTATATAACATCTACTCATCGATGCGAACATTTTCATATATAATACGTAATTTTTGGAGATCGTATGAATTTGTTAGGATTTTTACCATTTTCGATCCGTGAGGATCCGGCAGTCCAATCGACTTGTAGTTTTCATATATTGACTGTAGAAGTGTTCTGAATACTTTGGGTGGTCTCGGATCAGGTTTCGCCTCGATTGTTGTCACTCGGATTTTTGGCATCGAATTAGGAGATTCGAAATTTAATTATTGTTGTGATTCGTGTACTGAATCGAGGCTATATTTTCCTTAGGTGCTTGGCAGAGTATGTTCCGTAAATTACCTAGTTTTGAGAAGATTTAGCGGGATTTAGAGGAGAGTAAATCTCACGTGGTTCATTTACGAACGGATTTACTTATTATTCAGAAATTAATTGATAAATTATGAATCATTTTCGGAAATGAATATTTGTTTTAAATGATATGAACTTGGTTGAATATAGTTCATAGGACTGCGGTTCACATGTATGAAAATGTGTTTTAAGTATAAAAATGAGTTTCTCGAGTTTTGTGATTGTGAAATATGGTTGGTATTAGTGGCATTCCTGAGTGGATGACCACGTATCTATAGTTTTATGTGAAATATATATATGTTGATGGCGTGACATTGTGATATGCGTATGAATTGTGATTTTTCAAAATATTGTTTTGAGCATTTACTTTTTGTGGAAATACATTATATAACGGAATTGTTGATTTTATTGCATTGAAAGAGTAATCGAGTTTTGGTAACATTGTGAGTCAAGTAGACCTTTTAACTGTTTGGTCTGAGGACATTTTGTCATATTGATGATCGAGGCAATTATATCGTATGCTTGAACCTTGCCGAGGTGACAGACTACGATTCAGTTAGAGCTCTAGTCTGTCTGCCAATGCACTACTTGGGGGATAATTTGTGTTATCGTGCTAATGAGTACATATTTATAAAAGAGAGTTTTGGGTTGTCCTTTCTTTTGTCGTCCATGTGGGACTTTGATTTTGAATGATTTTGAATGAATTGTGGGGTTGGTTTTGGTTACTGTAAATTACTCCTGAGTTGAGTAATTTTAAATGGAAATAAAAAGGGTGATTTCTTGGCTTTAGTGTGAGTGGTTTGATATCCTTATTTAATTTATTTTCATTCTAATTATTGATTTTAATGTAATCTAATGAACTAATTTGCTATGCAGGGAGTACTGGTTTATTTAGTTTAAGAAAAATAAATTCTTGGTTTTGTAGATGAGATTTCAATTTATGTGGTTTGTCATAGTGGTGACATGAGTTCCTTTAAAATAAAAGGATGTATATGTTTGAAATGAATTATTATGTTGAATTATTGTCCTTGAGTCAAAATGAGAGTTTGTGGTTATTTTAGTTTACTCATACGAGCTTGCCAAAGCTTACCGGGTTTATTGTTTCAACCCGGTGCACTATTTCATGGTGTAGGGGTTATTGTGTAGGTTAGAATATCGAGTAATCGTCGTCGAAGCTGAGGTGTACTTTCTGTAGCGTGGACGTAGAAGGGTAATTTGATTTTAGCCTTCCGCTGTGTAGAGAGTGTGGTGGGTGTGTTTACTTATTGAGTTATTATTTAGTTTAATTTGTAAACTCTCTATAATATAATATATGACTCTAAAGAACGAGTCGGTATTGACATTGTGAGCTTGGTTTGTTAGTTGTTTAATTTAAATGAAAAAAATTTCTAAGTGTTTTCTTGTGCTTGTTAAGTTATCGCGTTTCGGATTCGAATTTCTCTATTCAAAATTCAAGGTGTGACAGTAAAAATGGGTGGGAAAAAAAAAAGAAACTAAGTATGGATGACTTTGAACCTATATGACTGAAATCTTTTAATCCAAGTACCATATTGAAATGCCAAAATGCAAACTGCCAAAAAGCCAAACTAATGAATGTTCAAAATGCAATCTGCCAAACAGCCAAAGCACCAAATTGAACTTCAAAAATTCAAATCATCAAATGCAATCTGCCAACGTACCAAATTGAAATGATTGTAATCCAAGGTCTGAAATATATTACAAAAAATTCCCAAAGTCTCAAATGAAACCAAATTAAACAAGTGCAGATGTTCAAGTTCAACAGACCAACAAATCTGGAAAAGAAAAAAAAAAAAAAAAGACAACAAGCAAGCTGCTGCAGGTCCAAACAAATGCAACTACAATATGCTAAGTCAGCCCCATTCATCGAGTCACTAACAGCAGCCCCTAATAGCAACCCTTTGAGCTTTCATTCAATTTCCTCCAAGTCACTAACAGCAGCCCCTCCATCTAGATTCAAAGTCATCAAACAAATTCAAAATAGATTCAAACATTATCCCAAACAGATTCAAATACTATCCCAAACAGATTTAAAGGAGTAAGATAATGCCAGAATGAGCAACACAGTAAAATGAAGTTATGAACAAGTTTAAAACAGAAAAGTCCATTACCAAGTTCAAGTTTTTCCAACTCCTCATACAGCTGCAGTTCCTCTTTAGTTGGTTCTTTGTACGCATTGAATCCGGATCCTCTCAAACAATTATTCAAGCAAACCATCTGCTCAACCATCTTAGAGGTGAGTGAAGCTCGGAAAGGGTCCACCACTCTCTTTCCTAGGCTAAATGCAGCTTCAGAAGCCACTGTTGAAGCAAGTACCACAAAGACATCTTTGGCATTCTTTGAAAGAATAGGAAACCTTGGAGCATTCTCCTTCCACCAGTTCAAAAAATTGAATTTTTCAATGAAAAGGTCTTTGGCAGCTTCTAGAAGATATTTGTCTATCTCATTCTTGATCACTTCTCATTCTTGATCACTACTACATCATTCTCCTACCTCAATAACTTGAACTGATGAAGGTTTGCTGCATGGCTATCGTCATCAACTCACACGGATGCCGACTCAATCCTTGGCAAAGTGACACTTCTTGAAGCTGATGCAGCCTTTGGATCAGAATCTGCACAGCAAATAAAACCAGTGCAATTAGTGTACCAGCAGTGAGGTTAAACAAGTCAAAATGATTGAAAAAAAAAAAAAGCAAAGTTGTTACCTGCATATTCATCAAAGAGATTGCTCAATGAATTCTTCGCTTCCTGAATAATTGATGCAACTAATCCTTGGTCAGATTGCAGCTTTAGGAAGAAGAACTCAAGATACAAAAGTTTGTATCTTGGATCAAGAACTACGACAATTAGCATAATCTTGTTTAAATCTTCAAGTTGCAGCCAATACTTGTCGAACTTCCTTTTCATCGAGGTCTCAATGCTAAAAAGAAGGGAATCATTGCTGCTAATGCATTTATCCAACTCACCAATAATAGTGCACATCCAAAGGAGAGATTCATTAGTGGTTACATGCTTAGTAGCCCTAAACTTCAAGATGACTTCATAAATTTTTTTAAGAAACTTAACTAGCCTTGTTGCCTTATCCCAATTGGTAGCTCTAGGAGGCCCTTCTCTCTTGTTTCCACCCACCTCCTATTAGAAATACCCTCAAACTGCTGGTTTGCATCCTCAAGCCTAGCAAATGCCTTCTTGTACTTTACAATAATATCA
This sequence comes from Rosa chinensis, assembly GCF_002994745.2. Classification (NCBI taxonomy): domain Eukaryota; kingdom Viridiplantae; phylum Streptophyta; class Magnoliopsida; order Rosales; family Rosaceae; genus Rosa; species Rosa chinensis. The sequence goes on along the minus strand of NC_037091.1, from coordinate 18,932,515 downwards.
ACATAAAGCATGTTGAATTCCATCGTGTGCAAACATCCAAAGGAAAAATTCCTCCCTTGTGCTCGATCTTTTCTTGAGTTGCACACTTCCTAAACTTCTCACTCAGCCTCATAAAGCTTCCAAATATCTCTGGCTATTGTTCTCTTAGAAGATGGCTTAAATTGAGGCCGAGTCACCTTCATGAAATCTTTAAACCCTTCATTCTCAACAAACGAAAATGGTAGTTCATCACAAACCACTATTTTCGCACAAGCTAGCCTAGAAGTCATCTTTTCATAAGCAACAATAATTAATTTATCTCTACTTTCAGCCGAATCAAAGGTCAATTACTTCTGCTTCTTATTCGGGGCATAAATTGGCGATTTCCTGCACTGGTACAACACGTGTGTCCTTATTGCTATTGTGTCATTGCTTCTGGAGTCACTTGCATCAGTTTGGGGGAAGTACTTGCACGTTGAACGCAGTGGCTTCATCAAACATCCATCCGGATTCTTCAACTTCTCGAAATGCTGCCACATGATTGAGCTGTTCTTCCTCTTGCTTGATCCATCCTATTCTTCAGGAATTAAGTGGTGGAAGTGCTGGTGTTGGAGTAGGACTTTGAACAACAGTAACAGTAGGACTCGATATGGGGGTCGTCCCGATGCTAGAGTCTGCAGTTCCAGCCGATGTAGAAGTTGGAGTTGAGGAAATCCCTTCCATAATCTACAAAAAAATGACACACAATCACCAACTAGTCTGCAGTTCGAATTTCCAGTTCAAAACTAACTATAACCAACAACCAAATACAAACAAAAAGAACATGAAATCAAAACAAGCATTGACTAGATCAACAGATGGTACCCATTTTGCAAAACACCAATTTACACCAACAAAACAGAACCAAAATGAAATCAAAGCAACCAATCATCTTGATATCTGTAGAAACTCTAATCAAGTAAACCCAGTAACCCACCAACCAATCATCTTTCCCCATTTGATGCCTAGTAACCCTAAACACCAAACCAACTTGAAGTTCTCAATCTCCTTCAAAAATTGAAAAAACGAAGAACAACAATCAAATATAGATGAAATCGTGAAGAGAAGATGCTAAGTTGAGGATCCGAACCTGAGTAGTGGGACCAAGCATCTGCACCTGCACCATTAAGGGTTAGTCGAAGGCTTCGGCTGGGCTTGAAGGAAATACAGCTTGCAGTTCACAATCTCCTTCAAAAAATGAAAAAAAACAAAGAACAACAATCATATACAGATTAAATCGAGAAGAGATGATGCTAAGTTGAGGATCCGAACCTGAGTGGTAAGACCAAGCACGAGCATCGGTACCGTTTAGGGTTAGTGGTCGAAGGCTTCGGTTGGGCTCGAAGGAGAGAGTGAGAGAACAAATCGAATGTGGCCACACAATTGAGAAAGGTTAGTGTCTTAGCCTCTTTAGGGTTTCTGCCAGATCGAGTGAGGCCAAGTCTAGGTAAGCTTGGTTTAGGGCCAATCAAAAATTGACAGGTATTAAAAATAATAAAAAATATAATTAATATAAATTCAGGTCACTCAGGCAGTAATCCGCCACCTAGGGTTTGAGTGGTTTTTACAAATATCAACTCAAATACCTCACCTAGGCGGTAATCCGCCACCTCAGGTTTGAGAAGTTTTAAATAATATAATCAACTCTTACGGCTCTGATACCAGAGACCGAGCGGAAGTGGAAAATAACAGAAAGTTATAGAAATCATAAAAAAAAAACTGATAGCATAAAATAACTGATAATTAAATTCACTTTTAATTGAAATTTAAGTTACAAAACTAAATTATAAAACATAAAAACTTACTAATTCAAAACCAAGTATGCATGAAGGTTTTGATAGTGATTACAGTGGAGGAAGGAAAGAGAAAGGCATAGACTACTCAACACATGATTTGCTCTGCTAAAACTAGAGAGGAAAATGAAAGATGGAACTTCTAAAAATGAACTTGGTTAAACTGAAGGAGGGATGCTCCTTATATAGGTCTTAATGCCCGGACATTACGGGAGGGGAAACCGCTTTTACTGGCAGGGAATCTGCTTTTACTGGAAAAGGCCAAAAACAGGAAGCAGCACGATTAGCTATGTTTTTGCCTCGTGAATGAACAGTAAAAAGTTACTATTTATGAATAGTGAACTGTCTTGGTAGTGGGTCTTGACTGTTTTACTCGAAGTCTTCATATGGGTCTTGGCTATCATGGAAATCAGCCCATTTGACTGGCTTATCGGGAGTGCCGGGATGACTGCGAGATGAGGATAATGATCGGGAAGAAATTTCTTCTTCTTCATCAGATTCATTTTCATCAATACTGAGAGTGGCTGCTTGTGCTAAGAGCTTTTTTGCTAACTCTTTCAATTCTTCTGACTTGGAGGATGTATCTGATTTTTCTGATTTTGCTTTCCCCTTTGACTTGGAAGAAGAAGGTGACTTGAAGGATTTAGGTTGTGACTGGGAAGTAGATGCCGTTTGGGGTGGCATTGGAGTGACTAGAGCTCTTGATTGAGTACGTTGTGATGGAGTAACTGGAAATTCTTCATTAAATTGGGAGATAATTCTTTCAGTTTTGAATTTATCCCACAGTTTGACTAGGAAATGCCTTGAGACTACATATTCTTTGACTTCGTAATGCCATTTGAAGATCCAGGGGAGCTTGTATTTGGCCATAAAATATAGTGTGACTGGAAAATTTAGATCATAATTTGTGAAATTCATGACTGTTGAGAAACAGGTGACTGCATTTTAAATTTCTTGTGGAAGGATGTCAAATGGGCATCCATGAGCCCTCCACCATCCAAGGAACCACATTGGGAATTGTCGATTAAATACTTTATCAAAATTTAAGAACCAGGAATGACTGAAATCATCTATTTGGTGAAGGAAGATTGCATTCCAGGCTTCTTCATAATCATAATAATTAAAAGATAGGTCTCCACATTTGTGATAGGTGAACGGAGGATCACCCCATTGGGAAAGAGAAATGATACGGACTATATATAGAGAATGATATAGGATCTTAGTTGGATCCTTTGTGTCTGAATAGGCTTAATGGTGACTGATTTGGTTTCAAAAAGAATATCTCTATAAAATTTTAATGACTTGGTAGGGTGACTAGGTAGAAAGTGAAAACTAGGAGGGTAATAAGTTTTGACCAAGGACATTGGATTTTTGAGATGACTCATGGTAGGTTCAACATAGAAAAGATGGTGACTAGTTCTCAGGTATTTTATATATATATATATATATATATATATATATATATATATATATATATATAAGAGATCCATAATTCTAGCAATAATGATGAGTAGAAGGAAAACTGCTGGAATAATGGGACTAATAACAAATCTATAGTTAAGGTATTTAAAGAGGACGTTAATTTTGCTAGTTAACTAATATTTACTAGATTTAAATAGTGGTAATATGTGTAATTTTTAGAAAAAAGAAAGGTAATATTTCATCATAGTTGGTAATAATTGGGTGTAGATTATAGCTGGAAAAACCCTAGTTGTGCAAAGCGAGACTAGAGAGGTTCATCGGCCAAATCCCGTGCTTTTTCCGCTCGTCCGGCAGCATCCGATGTCGGCACTGGTGCTTGCCACGCTAATGTTGTGTCGCTACAAGACGGGAATGGTTGGTTAAGTGCCCTTTTGGCTTTGGGGACTGTAGATTCTGAAGCTTGACGGTGGTGGCCGACATGGTTTGGATCAGCTTCTTCTGTGGCATGAAGGTCATGGGTATCGTTTTGAGGGAAGGCGTTGGCGGCGGATTGGTTTCGAACTTGGTTCCAGATCTAATCTGGGCTGCGACGACGGGCTGGTGACGTTGTGAGGACTTGCAGGAGGCGATAGGTGCAAGGGGGATCCAAATTCGGCTGGGTTTGGTCTAGCTTGTATGGTATGCTCTTGTCGATGTCTGGTGGCGTCATGGTGGTGGTGGCTTCCTTCAGGCGGGGGGACGGCAGCATGCTCGTGATGGCGACAGGACTGTCCCGTGTCGGTGCCAGGGTTCTACACAGAGAGGAAGACGAGGGTGGGCTGGGCCTATCCTGTTTGGGCTTTGGATGTTGTTGGTCCTATGGGCCTTTACGGTTGATTTTGTTTCTTGTTTGCAATAAGTCCTTTTTTGGGAGGTAGTGGGCTCTGGCCCAGTCTAGGCATTTCGTTATGTTAACCTTTTTCTAGTTGTTGGTTAGGTGACAAACCTCGGTCATTTTTAGCTCGATCGGGTTTGTCTTGTCTATGTTAGTGGAATCTCTTGTAGGAGCCTTTGTAGAAGTACTTGGTTGCAATGGTGTGCTCGACATTTGGAGTCAGGTAGAATAGATTGCCTACGAGGCGAGGTGTTTTTATTAGCATAGACTACTCTGAGCTATCAGTGTCAAAATAGAGTAGTCTATTTGTACTATTCTTTGCCCATGAACCATGACCATATTATGTGCACTTTATCTCAAAGAACCAAAAAATTTGGGTGTAGATTGAAAAAAAATAATAGGTGCGTTTTTTCCATTAAATTTTCTAGAAATTGGGTTTATTATGAATTTCCCCTAACATTAAATTGTTATTGAATATGTACGTGTATTGTTGCTATAGTTGTGAATCTAAAAAGATTCAGATGAATTATGCATCTAGACGTGTATTTTTAGATTCAAATGAATTATGCATCTAGACGTGTATTATGCTTGGAAGCCATATATATGAAAACTAACTTCGGTATGATACTTGCAGGTTGATAATTTATTGTGAAAGTGCTTTGCTAGAGTTCTGTCAGCAACCCAACAGAAATGAGATAAATAAATTTTGTGAGGTGGAAGCTCAGCTAAAAGTGGAGGTACCTTCTTCTTCGCCATGACAATAAATTCGTCAACTGCGATTTTCAACTAAGACCCAAATTATATTATATATATATACTAATCGAAGGTTCGTCTACTGTAGCTTAGAAACAGTAACGGCTTAGAGCATCTTCAACAATATAAGTTACTTTTTAGTTAAATTTAGTTAAAGTTGTGAATATAGCTATTAATTTAATAATGTTGCTGCAGCAGTAGTAGTTATTTGGTGATAAACTATGTTTTCTCAGATCGTAAACTGACATGTGGACAAAAGATGAAAGAGAAATATAACTTTTGCTTTAGCTATTCCTGATTGTGTATCTAAATATAACTAGCTGTTCAAGTAAATCCAGAATATGTGTCTAGCCCAAACTCTAGGTTACTTGACCTCTTTGTAATAGGGTTTAGAATTAGAGATATTCTCGGAGATATTCATAGATATCCGATTAATTGTATGATTATCTTTCCTTGTACAACTATGTATCTATGTCTTATATCCTCTATATAAAGAGGCCCCTATTACCAATGAAAACACGACTCAATTCTCTCCCAATTTTGGTTTTCCTAAAACACATTATCAGCACGACGTCCTAATCCTAAAACAATCCCAAAAGAAAAAAGGAGGAGGCAGCCCAAGCAGAAGCCCAGAAGCCTTCAAGCCCAACTCCAAAAGCCTAAATGCCTTCAAGCCCAAAAGCAGCCCAGAAGCCCACAGTCAACTTGGCCCACTGACCCACAGCCACTGCCACGTCAGCACAGGGACCCACTGCCATGTCAACACCGGTTAACCTTTTCCTGTCAACTTTCCGGGCACTTTTCCAGTCAAATTTTCCGGCGACCTATTTCTAGGTATTTTTTACTAAAAGTTTCCATTTTTTGAAGTTTTTATTTCTGTTCTCTTTTTTTTCTCGTGGACTTGCAAACTTCCTTCTTCTACCCCCCTTTCTTCATCATAGGGGAGACCTAATTAAGCCGAACTGTGGGGGTTCGTGCTCACTCGAGGCTTGGAGCTTGTAGAGTCCTCTTTCAAGATGAGTAACCTGAACAAATTGGACTTTGCTCCATTGGGAACAACTGGCTCTGGCCAGCATCTCAAGGTCGATGGAATCCTGGCTATGATTCTCGAGCCTAGCCAAGACGTGCTAACTGTTGAGCAAGCTCAAGCTTTGGAAGCAAATAGAGCAGCCTTATAAGCAAATAAGGCGAAAGCCATCATCCTAATGACTCGTCATATGGATGATTCGCTCCAGTACGAGTGTATGAATGAAGAAGACCCCAGAAGGCTGTGGGTCTCACTCGAAGATAGATTTGGCAACGCCCGTGACTCCCTGCTTCCTGACCTAGAAGTGAGATGGCATAGCCTCCGCTCCTGTGATTTCAAGTCAGTTATTGACTATAACTCGGAAGCACTTCGTATTAAATCCTTAATGAAATTCTGTGGTAAAGAGATCACAGATGCGATGTTGATTGAGAAGACTCTCTTTACCTTCCCCGTCTCTGCATTGATGGTTGCTAAGAACTATTGAATCGATGTTACTGTAGGACGGATCACAAGGTTTCATGAGCTCATGGAGCTATGAATGTCGCCGAAAAGCATGACAACATCCTTGTGAAGAACTATAATTCAAGATCCGTGGGAGCAGGGCACATTCCAGAATCCAATTATAGTCGCGCCCCTAAGAGAGGGCGCTAAGAGCGAAACCCTAATCTTAGGGATACTTCTGGACGTTCTGGTTCATATAATCACTCTACTTGGGAATGTAACCGCCAAAATAGGCGAACACGGAACCGAAGAGGTCAAAGTGGAAAGAGAGAGGGAGGCAACGCCTCTGGCCATGTTGGTGACGCCACCAACACTAAGAGCCATCTAAATGACGCTTTCAAAGCGCCTCAATCAATGGAGTCTGAGCAAAGAGATGTATGTTCTCAATGTGGAATATCCGGTCACTGGGCACACATTTGTAGAGCTCGTGAAGAAATTGTCACCACCTACAAAGCATATTGTGAAGCAAGAGAAGCTCACTATGTGGAACAAGAAGATCAAGAAGATGATCTAGAGTGAAGGGTTCAAGACTACAAACCTGGTTGGGATCAATAGATCGCCAATTCTGTTTAAGTCTTTATTTTTCCAAGAGATGTAATAAGAAATTGCCATATACTTTGTAGTAAATGCCATTGGTTTAGTTTTTCTTCACATAGCCTCATCCAAAATGAGTATGATGTCTAGGAAAGTTTTGATATAAGTGGTACTTAAGCGAGCTTTCCACTGACATCTCTCCACTCACCTGGTCATATTTATTTGGAGTTACTGAAAGAAGTCAAACGACTACCTTTGTTTTTCATTAGCTAGCCTTTGGATTAGATTCTCCTAATGGTTAAGAGACAATGATGTACTCTGTTGGCTTATGAATAAAATTTTGAGTTCTTTTCATTATGACTCCATTTTGATTCTGAGCATATTACTTTGTGACTACGATGGCTGGACCATCAGTATTAATTCAAAGACATGGAATAGCCCAAGTTCCCCTTGCCAAATGGCACCTTGATTACTGTCATAGAAACTCTCTACGCTCCTAGGGCAAATCTCACTTATGAATAGCTAACGGATTCCATGCAAAAAAACATGTAGAGAATGAAAATGAGTTCCTTTGCAATACCTCTAATGATTTTTAACAAAAGCACATCTTAGATAAGTTTATGTGTCTCTTTAGTGGACTCTATGTCACTATTTGAGCTATTAAATCCAATAAAGTCATGAGAGAAGATCTCTTAGATTTAGACACACATTGGCTTTGTCACGATAGGATAGGTCATGCTAGTCATGATATGATGATCCGTCTACTAAAGACTTCACATGGACATCTTTTCTCTCGAGCGAAATGAAGCATGAATCAAAAGTTGATTCCTGGACTAAGTGTGACCGTCGCCACTGCCTCTAGCGCCTGCCACTGTCCACCACCAGCCTAGGGCTGACATAGTCCTTATCCGTATCATACATCATGGTGATGACGCCCCAGGTGATGTTGCAATCACCAACTTTACTTCAAATAGCGTCTCAGACGCTTAGTCCTAACCAAAATCCTCATTGGTTGATTCTAAGGCCTCTCGCTCGTTTTACAAAGCTCGTTCCTTAGGGAAATTAGGACTGAGACAGTTCTATGCAAAGGATATGACAATACTCGTTCTGTTCTTACATAGAATCCATGGGGATTCTATGGACTGATTCAACTAACTTGTAGACGTTTAAATATCTCATGATGTTGGTTGACACACAAACACGCTGGTCACGTGTTGTGCCATTATCCACTTGTAATGCTGCTTATGCTACACTCCTAGCACATATCATGTGACAACGGGCTCACTCCCTGAATCATCCTATTCAGTCAATTGGATTTGACTATGCTAGAGAGTTTACATCGAAGCCTTTCGATGGTTATTGCAATGGGACTGATGTTGGACATCATATTCCCATGTACACACCCAAATGGTCTCGCGGAAACGACTACGATGGTAGTCAGGCCATTGGTAATGCGCACCAATCTCCTTATATCCGCTTGGGGTGATGCAATATCGCATGCAGCTATGTTAATTCGTCTACGACCCACCGCCACTCAATCTACCTCTGCGTTACAGCTAGTGACTGGGTATCATCACGTACTTACGCATATTTGAGTGTGCCATTTATGTGCCAATTGCACCGCCACAGCGCTCTATGATGGGTCCTTACAGACAAAAGGGCAACTACGTTGGATTTGAGATTCCAACTATTGTCCGCCACTTAATGCCCTTGCTAGGCGATCTCCTTACCACTATTTACGGATGTCACTTTGATGAGACAGTCTTCCCGTCGTTAGGGGGAGATAAGAACACGAATGTTCAGCAGGAACGAAAGGAATTATCTTGACCTGTCCCCACTATGTCTCATCTCAATCCCTGTTAAAGTGATGAGATCACATATCTGCTGCAAATATGCCTGCAAGGAATGACATCCCTACGAGAGGACGTAGTGCCGCCCTACACGGAGATGGGCATGGCGCCAACGCCAAAGAAAGTGGCACTCTGGAGTTACAAGCCATGCCCTTATCTAGGATGCGTGGGAGGCCCGTGGGTTCAAAGGATACTTTGGAACATTCCAATCCTTTGATCATTAAGACTCAAAATCCGTCTCATGAGAATCTTCCGGATTATGGTTATCGTTGGGGGACGCCTCAACGTCAGAACCTATTCCTGAGAATATAGAGCTCTATGAAAATTACACTAGTGTACATGAGACGTGGGATAGAAACTCCACCATAATTGATGATGTGGTTGCGCATTTCGTTACGCATGAGTTTGTTGAGTCCGATGATATCGAACCATGCTCCGTTGATGAATGAATACCAACGTAGAGAAATTTGGCCTAAATGGAAAGATGTGATCCAGGTTAAGTTGGATTCTCTAACGAAGATGAAGGTTTTTGAGCCTGTGATGCCAACACCTCCTAACGTAAAACCTATTGACTAATGGGTCTTCGCTAGAAAGCATGATGAGAAAAAGATATGGCAATCTCGCCTTATGTCACAAGGCTTCTCACAAAATGCCCTGGAATCGACTACGATGAGACATATTCTCTGGTAATGGATGTCATTGCACTCCACTACCCTGTCAGTTTGGTAGTTTCCGAATAACTGAACATGCAGCTTACGAATGTGGTCAGTACATATCTCTAAGGGGATCTAGATACGAAATATACATTAAGGTTCATGGTGGACTTCATTTACCCATGTCAAGTGGCTCTAGATCACGGAGCGCGTTTGCAATAACATTGAAACGCTCACTAAAGTGACTACTTGATTGGGAAAGGATATGCCCGTGCGTTTCCATAACAAGTTTCGGATTCTATCGCGGTTCATGTTAGACATGATCTTCATTAGAAGCCCTTAAAGAGTTAAGGGAAACCGCTGAACACTTGAAATCCGAGTTTGAGATGAAAGATTTTGGGAGAACAAGATTATGTCTCGGTTTGGAACTTGAGCATCGTGTTGATAGATGCTTAGGCATTTTGACATGGTCAAACCTTCAAGCACCCCTATGATCGTTTGTAGTCTTGATCCTGAAAAGGATCCTCTTCGTCTGAAGGATGATGACAAAGATGTGCTAGGGGGCAGAAGTGCCTTACTTGAGTACAATAGGTGCATTATTATACTTAGCTCAATGCACAAGATCGGATATCTCATTTGCAGTAAACTTGTTAGCTAAGATATAGCTCTGCGCCAACGCGACGCCATTGGATTGGTGTAAAAGATAACATTCGGTACTTGAGATGTATGATTGATATAGGCTTGTTCTATCCCTACAGAGAGACGGATTCGAACCCATCACACACTAGGAATGCTGCCAACACTGGCTTGCGTCCACTATCCCCATCCCAAAACAATAAGCGTTTTGGAAGGTTTAATTTGCTGATGTTGGGTATCTCTCTGACCCACACAAAGGTCATTCCCAAACTGGTTAAGTGTTCACCATGGGTAAAGACCATGATATCTTGGAGGTCTATAGAATATACCCTAGTTGCTATATCTTCGAACAATGCAGAGATTATTGTTCTTCACAAAGTGGTTCGTGAATGTATATGGATTGGATCCATAGTTCTGCATGTTCGAACAATTGTGGTTTGAAGTCTACCACAGATGAGCCTACGAGCATATAGGATAATGCTGCTTGTTTTGAAGCAAGGCTACATCAAAAGCGACCACACCAAGTATAATTAACAATAACAGACTTTCCTCAAGATTAAAGTGAACTAGGTTCTATTTGAGGACAATGTGGTAGGCTTGCTCACTAAGTCATTGCCTAAATTCCACTTTCGAGAAACATGTTGGTAGCATCGTTTGCGAAAGTTATCCGAACTCCCATGACCGTAGTCATCAGGGGGAGATGCAGACATTTGGGGGAGATGTCTACATGTATGGTCTAGAAACGCGAAGGGTGTATTGTGCTCTTTTTCCCATTCGACCGAGGTTATTTTTGTCCCACAAAGTTTTTGTTACTCGATAAGTTTTTTAGTGAGGCAACGAGAGGAGCACCACGTTTGGGCGACACAAGGGGGAGTATTCAAGTAAATCCAGAACATGTGTCTGGCCCAAACTCTAGGTTACTTGACCTAGTTGTAATAGGGTTTAGAATTAGAGATATTCTCGGAGATATTCATAGATATCCAATTAATTGTACAATTATCTTTCCTTGTACATCTCTGTGTCTATGTCTTGTAATCATCTATATAATGAGGCTCATATTATCAACTATGTCTTGTAATCCTCTATATAAAATGCCCCTATTATCAATGAAAGTATGACTCAATTCTTTCCTAATTTTAGTTTTCCTAAAACACTAGCACACTTTAGTTAAAATTAAATTTAACTTGTATATAACTAGACTGTTGGAATTGAAGTTGGTCAGTGAAAAGAAAAATGGTTTTGCCCTTATTTTTTCTTTTTCTTACGTTACTGCCATTCACCTTAAGTATAAAACTCTATCTTTTTTTGAGAAGTAGATAATTTCATTACTTATCCATGGCCAGAAGGCACGTACATTAGATGCTGTCTTACACCAAGTAATACTAGTTGGTCTAAGCTGTTAAGCACGTAACAGGTAACCCCCATTGGGAACAACTGGAGCACAAAGATTTAACCTAGCCATAAGGAGACAAATCCAACAACTATCTAAACCCTTTCTAGAGTAACCCTAATTGCCAAGGACCTCAATTGGTGTACAATCAGAGAAACTAAACTTAAATAGAACTAGACTAGAATCAAATGCTAGGTATCGAACATGGAAAGCTTAGGGCTTTCCCTTGCCCTTGTTCTTAGGGCTAATCTCATGAGTAGCTTCAAACGAAGGGTAAGTCAGACGCAAAGTCCCACTCATCTTCTTCTGAGGGCGAGGAAGTTTGTTCTTGCTTCCCAGAGGTCTTCCAACCTTCTTCTTCAGAATTCCTTGTTCACTCTCATTAACAGCTTCAACTAACCCTAGGGCATCTGCTCGCAGTATGGGAATCTTACCACCCAGGATTGTCTTGAGTTTCTTGGGGGAGGGAGTGCAACCTCCAGTCCTGTTTCTTTTCTTATACACCTTAGGCTCCACTTGCACAGTCTGAACAGGTGGGCAAGAGTCAACACTCCTAACCTTGAAGGCCGAACCGGAAGCATCGGTCCCAACCTGCTCTGTCTGCTATGCTCCTACAGGTTCATCAGTGTCCTCAGCAGCCATATCGGCCACAGAACTGGCAGACGGATCAACTTCTGATAAAGATCTGTCTAGCTTTCGGATGACAGGCTTTTTCTTCTTGAGCAAGGCAGAGGAGAGTTGTGGGAGTTCTCGACTGGCCTGGGCTGAAAAGGAGAAAATTCCACCTGCAGTTGGAGGACCACCAAATGGTATAACCCTAGGGGTGAAGATGGCTGGGTTGGGTGCCATACATTTGACCCCCTGAATGCGTAAGCAGGCCGCATTGAGAACACCTGCCTTTGAGATGCTCAAACTGAAATTTCAAGATTGGTTCAATCCCTGTATCCAAGAAGATCTGACGCTCCAAGAGAATAGGTTTGGAGATGTCATGCATGAAGAAGATGCGCATTGATCCTCTTCGAAACTCCTTCTTGTCATAATCCAGGAAACCCCCCAAGAGATTCCCAATGAGGACAAGGTTATCAGTCTCTTCATACAGTGGGGGAATACCTGAAACCTTAGCCCAGATGCGAACATGTTTCATGGAAACTTCAGCAAGGGGTAGAACTCCATCGTACTCCTCCAGGCAAACTGGAGCACGGTCAAAACACCAAACGCCACCTTTGAGAACCTTATTGCGGTCTCGGGCTGATCCGAAAGAGAATAGGAATAGATTGTCATTCTTTTCCTGAACCCTAAATTCCTTTTCCACCATCCACGTTCGAAGGAAGTGAGATTTGAAAGTGGCAGAATCCACAGGTTTGCAAGTGAGAGGTTTCCCAAGAAGAAAAGATTGGGAGGATTTCCTTACCGGGCCTCCACCAATTTTTCCAAGGTCAGGGGCTTGACCACCCTCAGCAAGAGCCAAGGAGGCAGCAAAGCTAGCGGTGACGGCGTCGATGGAAGCCATGAAAGTGACAGAGGCTGGGGGTAGGGGGCGGCAAGAAGGCCCCTTGCTAGGGTTTTGGAGAGAAAACCTAGTTGAGAGAAAATCTCGTTGTTTTTAACTTCAAGACATTCTAAGTATAAAACTCTATCGATCAGCTGTAGCGTTTCTTTATTCTTTTTTTTGGCCATCTCCTCGCCCTTCTTTTCGTCAATCGTCTCGGATCTCCTTCATATTGATCGCGGGTCTCAGCTTTCATCGCAAATCCTAAAAACTTGGGTTCGTCATCAGCAAGGTCATTAGGTGGGTTGGATTTTTTCCGTGATTCAGGATTGTTCAATTTTTTTTTTTTTTCCTGCATGAATAGATTCGTCCGAGGCTCGGCGAAGAACACCACCTTCGATAATTGTTGTTGCTATGTAGAGTTTTGTTGGGTAGCGATTAATGTCCCACTTTGAATTTAGTATGAGAATGGATTTTGAGTGGTTAAATAAAGGTCATTTTTCTATAAAAAAAAAAAAGGTTTAAGACTGCTATTTGTACCTGTGTATCAAAATTAACTATGCACCAGTGGTGTTGTTAAATTCTTGAATCTTTCATTTTCTTGAGTTGGGTAGTCTCAGGTTCTGAGTTACTTATGATTAGTTGGTTTTGATTGGATTCACACATCGATTGCATATCTGTTATTACTCAGGTCATCTCCAAAATTATAAAAGTGCTATTGGATAATTGGAACTCTTCTCGATGTACATGAGTGGCAGGAGGACAATGTCAAAAAGCTGAGCCAAAAACAGGTCTGTTGTAACAACATGCACCTTTTACTTTGGTTACCGATTGTTATTTGGAGAGAGTTTAATGTGCTCCTTTTGCAGTCAATTTAATTTGTATAAGAACTCATTTTATACTAGAACTTGGGTTAACGCTCCTATTCCTACTTGGAGGGTCAGAAGTTCTTTACCTGTATGTGAATATTGAGTGCGTAGTAAACCTGAACAAGGATAAGTTAGTGCCCTAGAAGTATGGAATCTGCTATCTTCTATTTTGCAATCTAGCTAGCTCCACCCATTGAAGAAACTTATCATGGTAGGCAGCCTACTAAAGTAGCATCAGCAACTGAGCTCCTCTGGTGTTCTCTGCGACTATATTATTTTCGAGATATTGTCAAGGCTGCCAGTAAAATCTATCATGTGATTTAAGTGTTATGCACTTCATGGCCTGCTTTAATCTCTTGATTTGATGTGTATTTGGTGGTTGCATAGAGCAACTAAATTGCGTACTTTAAACTGAAGCAGTTCCTTTCAAAAAATAATAATAATAATAATAACTGAAGCAGTTTTGTTTTTGATTTACGGTTGAGCTTAGAAAATAATTTCTCTGCGGGGAAGTCCAATGCATAAAAAACCTCTAGATGGTACTTCTTTTAATTCTTTTACTCGCACGAATGAAACTTTCTGATTATAATAATAAAAAACCACCCAGTTTAGTTTTTGGGTTTTTAGTTAATCTGTGTTTTTGGTTCTTTCTTTTGTTAAATGGTATATTCAATCCAAAACGGGCTATATCAATCCGAATATTTTAATTTCAATATTTATAGAATGTTCATATCTTTCTTACCTGGGTTTACCTCTTCAACATGAAACTGCATTTTCATATTGAATATTATGATGTTGATAGCCTAACCTGTATACAATTTTTTTTCCCAGTCTGAATTGAAGGTTTAACAATGTTGATAGTCAATCTGCGTGATGTCCAACCTCTTCAAAATATCAAAATAAGAGTTCGCGTGTGCAGATTTTGGAGAGGAAGAACAATGAAACCTGTGGTGCAAGATGATGGCCTGCAATGTGTACTGGTGGATCAGCAGGTAGCATTTGAGAACTCTATTTTCACTTCTCACTCACCGATCATATATAAACACAACCAAAAAAAAAGTACTGATTGGTTGTTTTAGCTTCATCTCTATCTATAGTTAAGCTATTAACTTTTTAGTCTGATTATATATGAATGTAAATGAGCTTGCAAATGAAAGAAAGCTTCTTCTTTTTTTCCCTGCCCATAAGTTTTACTCACATCTGTTTCAATTGTTAAACTTCTGACTTCCCTCTTAATTACTCCTCCAAATTTGACTATCCCCCATCTGTACCCTTTAGTCAATGTTTAAATGTTAAAGTGCAATGAATATCGACTGAGTTACTAATTTATTTTTTTTCCATTCACTTTGGCCTGTTAGTACTACCTTAATGTTACTGTTTGTCATACTCAGACATTCATGTATACCGGTTACCTAGATTAGGCTAATTTATTTAGCTTCGAGTTAAATAATATACCTTTCGTATGGGTTTCCGGATTTATCTTGCATTGGCATTGTAAGCTTATCCCATTCACTCGTCTGATCACATGTTTATTTTGTATTGCAATAAACTTTTAACTGATTTTTTTATTTTATTTACTTCTCTTCTTGATACTTCTCTCATTGAATTTGAATTTCAACCATTAATTTGAAATCTGATTTCCTGACTTTGTGCTATAAATGTGTTGAAATGTCTGGAGAAGCATATAATTAATATTCAAACTAACATTCCATTTCATCAATCACAGCTTCAGAATGGAGGTGTATCTCGGGGTTGCAAGCGATTCAACATCAGCCATGCTGATAGGAAAACCAGCAGATGTTCTGTTAGGAGTCAGTTTTGAAAAGTTAGTGATTGAAGAAGGGCACACAGAGCAGAGCAGTCCTCCAGAACAAATTTCAAGATCAAGGGGTCTATCCAGACATCCAACCATCACTGCAAAAGATGCTAGCAAGCGCGACCACCACAACGTCAGCCACCTTCAAAAAGAGCTTTGCAACCACCTAAAGACTCAAACTCAGAAGAAACTCTTCCAATCAGAACCCCGCAAAAAAAAACAGAAAAAGGTCTAAAGACTCAAACTCAGAAGAAACTCTTCAAATCAGAACCCCGCAAAAAAACAGAAAAAGGTAAGTAATGTACTAAAAACACATGTTCCTGTCTAAACATACAACCTTCCATACTAACCAACATTTCATCCACTCTTCAATGCTTTAAAACACAAGCACACGAGGAAGACAACAGCACGCCAAAATCACCACAGGTAAATGCCAAGCAAGATTAAAAACTACAACTCCTTTTTTTGGAGATTGTCAACAGAAGATCGGTGAAGCCAGTCATCTACTTTTTGCTGACTACATGACCGTCCTTTGAACTGCAATGACATAAACCATTTTTTAAACGGCTAATGGTTTTTACACTTTTGAACAATATCAGTTGGCAGCCAATGAAGCCATGAACATCTTCCTTGCTCACTGTAAGAAAATCAAACTAATTACTTTTTGATAAATTAATGGTTTGTACATATGATGCATACAAAATGCATCTCCCATACCTAGGGCGAAACAATATATTCTGTTATTGAATGAACGTCCCTTTTATATAGAAACACTGATGCCGTACTACTCTGATTTCCCTTATATCCCATAAGTCCTATCTGAGCAGGATAGATTCTGTTCTCTCTCTTCTTAGAGCTCTGTCCGTCCTTTGCTTCCTTGTACAAGTGCCAATCATCAATCAAACCTTGAAGGTCGTCAACAATCTGTCCGATACTTTTGTAATCTTGTACTTGCTCCCGTACCTTCTTTATCATATACTCACACCGATTACTTTCACCAGCTGTTGTGGCCAAAATTCTACCGTGGACATTGACCAGTTTTTTGCACTTGCCTCCGACTATTTCATTTGTTTTCACAGAAGTCTCACGCCCATCCCCAACAGCATATATGCAACCATTTCGTTTCGTGGAAATTGTCGTGGTACCTGTCGAGGCTTTCCTTCTGGAACTGCATATAATAAATTCAATAGGGAAATCAGAACATAAGAATATTTGGAAAACAGACAAAGAAAATCCATGTAGATTGAAAGGAAGGGATTGAAATCCTGGATCTGAAGCTTACCCTTTGCAAAAGAAGGCACCACCTAGATACTGGTCCAGCTTCTTCACTTCTTCAACTGCAGCAGAGTAATACAACAAGTCCTTACTAATCCATCCACATGAACTGACATCATCCAGAAAGCCACCATCATCGAGATAAAAGGACAAAAAGAAGAAGAAGATAAAAACCGGACTTGAGACAAACTCTTCCGATACAGATGCACAAGGTAGCGTGCTTAACTTATAATTACCTCCATTCTCTGGAATGTCAGAAGTCCACAATGTAAGGTTGTCCCTCAAGAGTTCCATGATTAAGGTGCTGCCCTTGTATGATTCCTCATAGAGAGTATCCAGCTCAGAGATAGCTTCATCAAAGGCTTGCTTTGCAAGGTGACAAGCTCTGGTAAAAGTCACCAATGTACAACCAAGTAAATTTCTTTTCTTCTGCTTTTGCTTTTCGTCAACGAACAAAACATTACATAAAATTGTTAAAAGAAAAATCTATGGCAGGAATATTGATAACAAAGAAATGCATACCTTTCAGGAGAGTTCAAGATTTCATAGTAAAAGACAGAGAAGTTCAAGGCCAATCTCAGCCTGATGGGATGTGTGGGAGGTAAATGAGTCTCTGCTTCGCTAGAAGCTGCCTGCAAATAGATAAACAAAGAGAAAATTTTGGTGACAAATCAATTACTTGTGCATTTGGACCGCAATCTGAAAAACAGTAATGATTTAGTTTACATATAGGAGGAGATATTCGGCATAACCATTTCAAATGCCCTCCACACTTTTTCGTGCTATCACATTGTAAATATATCATATGTACATCGTAAGCAAGGCAAACGGCCAGAAGGAAAACAAGAAATATCAGGTACCTAGCAGGGATCACGCACTCAAGGATTCATTAGTTGACTGCTTTGGCCAACAATAATAACTTGCACAATTTATATGCAAACTACTGCAGAATGACTAAACAGGTAGGAATCTTGCAATGTACAAGAACTTAACCTAAGACATAGATATACCGCGGCTGAGCAAGAACAGTCATCTTTAACGCAAAAACCGGTGTTAGATAGTACCAACATTAAGTTTAACCAGGTGTAATTAGCCTTGGGTAATATCAGCTATAAGTTTCTACTTCTTCCCTGTTCAAGCAACCAACAAGTTTTTGATTTCTTTCTTTATTCTAGTCCTCGTTTAGCACAAATTAACAACGGATAAACCAAATTAAACACTGTCCTGTATACCTGATAAGCTTCCATTGACTGATCAGCAACCTTTTTCCTCTCATCGCCAGTCTTAAACTCTGCCAAGTAGCGATAGTAATCTCCTTTCCTGCAATCACACAAAACAAACCACTGAAAACCCCAATCCACACCCCCTCCCCACCCATCCCCCCAAAAAAAAGAGAGACAAAATCTTCGAAACCACACTCACATTTGGTAGAAGAACACAGTGGACTCGAAATCTGAGCAAGATGGAAGGAGATGCTCATCAATAACCGTCATGATGTCAGTGCAAATGCTCGGGAGCTCAGTCTCCACCTTGTTGCTGAACTCCTTGATACGGCTCACATTCTGCTCATTCCCTTTGCTCTCCTCCTTCTGCTTGATTGACGACAGTATCCTCCACGAAGCCCTACGAGCTCCGATCACGTTCTTGTACCCCACAGACAGAAGGTTTCGCTCCTCGACAGTGAGCTCCACGCCAAGCTTCACCACTTTCGTCATCGCCTCCAGCATTTCTGTCAAAAGTCCAAAAGATAAAGTAAACACAAGTTCCGAGCTCAAACCCTAACCCTAGGCTGGATTTCGCTGTAAAAAAAGCACAAAAACTAAGAAACTGAAGGCCTAGAACTCGATTTTCCTGCCTAACACTGTTCGTATTCCAGATTCTCATCACAAAAAAATTAAAATAAAATTGGGAAAAAAAAAAAAAAAACGTTGCAGAAAAAAACCGAGTAAGGGCGAGAGAAGAACAATACCATCGTAGCGCTCGGCTTGCTCGGCGAGCTTAGCGGTGTAGACGTGCTTCTTTCTCTCATTCATGGTCAATCTCAGTCCCTCGGTAATTTTTTTTTCTTTTTCTTTTCTTTAATCTCTGTGAGCTCTCTCTGTTTCTCAACGTTCCTTCTCTGTTTTATGAAAACGTGGTGGAGAAACTGCTGAATGGGTTTTGGACTTGGGGGTCCAGTACCACAGGGCCCAGGGCTCGGTTCAGGCACGCCTCCACCACGCGCTGATGGACGCGTATGGCCACGCACTATTTGGTTTGGTGGGAAAAATAGACTCTATTTTGACTGGTAAAGGGAGAGGAGAAGGATTTGAATGATACCGTTGTGTTTTTTCTTTCAAGTTTAATTTTAAGCGGGAAATCTATGTCTCTGTTCTTGTGTGAGAGGTAAGCCTCGAAATTTCTTAAAAATTAAAAATTAAAATTAAAAAGTAACTAAGTAAAATTTCTTTTTTCTTTTTTTCATTTTCCACATATACGGAAGATTATTTCAGCTAACCACTTTCGTAGCGCTACCAAAAATTTCAAAGAATCTTTAATTTCTCACTGTCATACAAGAAATTAAGAAACTGATTTTATTTTCAATCACCCAATAATAATACTACTACTAATAATAATCAAAGAATTACTTCTCTTTTCAGTGTTGGTAACTTTTTTCTTTTCATTACAAAACTTTACCTAATTCTAGCCTTGGGCCCGTGTATACACACAATAAACTAGACCACATTAGCACAGTGGTGGTTGGAATGATTTCAAATTTTTTTTTTTTCACGAGAGACCAAATAAAATATGAGATTTTCATTCTGATATTTGGTAGCTCTACGAAATTGATCAGAAAATTACTTCTTATTCCAACATACCTCTCTATCTCTCTATTAACCTTTTTTTTTTTTTTTTTTTTTTGCAAAACCTTTTAATCCACAATCTAGGCATTAAACTTATTCGGCCTCGAGTTAAATGGGCACAAACTGCGGGGTAACTCGAACTCTTTGGTAATCAAACTGCGCCATCGCCCCTTTCACACCAATTCTCACCAACCGATCAAATCAACCTACCACGGTTGTACAAGGTTAAGTTTCCAATCCTTTGCTAATTTGTATTCATCTGCTAATTGCCTTTGTTGCAAGTTTAATTTTACCTCTTTAGATTAAAATGGAAGGAGAAATCTAACTTCAAACCGAACCAAAAAGAATGGAAATAAGAACGCGGATATACCATAAGCCAGGTAGCTAACCAAACGACGATAGTGCATTTATTAATCTGACACTTGGATTTTGGGAGGCTGATCTTGGTTTCTAAAAGGACGTGACATGGAGATGCGGGTTAAACTGGGAAGATAAATAAATCTCTAGGATAAAAATAAATTATTTAAAAATGGAAGCAGCTGTCATTTCTGAATGGCACACCCTCCCCCTCCCTCTTTCAAATTCTATATTTGCATATTCTTATAAGTATACTCAAATTTTAAAGTAGGAAATTGATATTCCAGACTGACATAATTCTAATACATATAAATCCACCGAACTGTCGCAAAGATTTGGGTAATGTAAACAGAGTTTCCTCAAAACAAACAGCCGCCGAACCGATGGTAACCTTGATCAGAAACCATAAACCACTCCACACGAGTGTCTTAATAGAAGCCCGAACCATCACAAATCTGCAATTAGAAAAGTGTAAGACACTCGGAAAAATATACTGCAACTTGAGCAAATATACTTCCAACTACGATACGAGACAAGTCAATCAAGTTAACATTAATAGCCTATAGGGACAGTCTGTAGGTTTTCAAAAATGTTGGGCGAGGTAGCCATAAAGCAGTACCTAACATCGGACACTTGCTTTCCCCCATGAAACACAAACCAAAAGAAATTTTAAACACGCGCACGCTATCCAGGGGTTGCATGTCATCATATATGTTGTTAAACACCAAATAAATATATGATGTCAACATTAAAAACATCCAGACTGTAATAAGACTGCAAATGCAAATCTATGATGCCTTCAACAGATGGTTACTGTATATTAACTATCAGCTATCCATCATGTAGACCTGACAGACAAAATAATACGGCTGGAGAAGACATTTAAAAACTATAATTATTCTACATCAGCCACACATAATGTAAAAGCCACAATGACCACAATAAATAAGGGCTGAACCAACTTGATCGCACAGCAGCAGTGGGAAAAAGGAACCATATAGGGTTTAGGGCACATGATGGATAGCTGATAGTGTGTGTGTGTATATTTTTTTTTTTTCTACAATACAGAGCACAAGGAAGTTCCCAGATAATATTCCTCAAAAACCTTAAAACAAAATTTACAGCTCACCATATTGAATTTGCACAGCCCATACTTTTTCACGATCAGCAGAAGACACAGCACCTGTTTAAGGAAAAAAAAAATATTTATATATATATATATATTGAATAAGCTACAAAATGTTGAAACCAAAAAACAAAAACCCTAAATATATATATATATATATATATATATATTTTCTACAATATAGAGCACAAGGAAGTTCCCAGATAATATTCCTCAAAAACCTTAAAACAAAATCTACAGCTCACCACATTCAATTTCCACATCCCATACTTTTTCACTATCAGGAGAAGACACAGCACCTGTTTCAGGAAAAAAAAAATAAGCTACAAAATGTTGAAACCAAAAAACAAAAACAAAAAACTATTTTGAAACACATGACACTGAACAGTAACAAAATAAGAGCAAAAAGTTTTGCTAAACGGGTGGAGCTGCAATGCGGAAAATGATCTATGATCCCATCAAGTGTATTAACTACACATTGAACACATTTCTTATCCTTTAAACAACATCTAAGGAAGTCCAAGATAACTTTGCTCGCAAAAGTAGAAGTCAGAAACCAACATACCCTCCGCATAGGGAGAAATGGGATCTTCCTCCACGACGCCTGTTTCACAGCAACATTGTTAATTACAAAATAATAACAATAAACAACCAGTAAATTTCATAATAATAAAAAAAAATCACCGGATCATGACGTCAAAAGCGCCCCCCCCCCCCCCCCCCCCCCCCCCCAAAAAAAAAAAAAAAAAACTTTACAGTGAAGACTATTTAATAATAATAAATATACCAGTAGTGTGATTAAGAAAGCAGAACTACTTGACCAGAGCAAGCATATAAACAGAGAAGTTGCATACGCAATGGCATATGAGATCCCCTCTAACAATTTGTTTGATGGCTCCGCTGGAGCAGAAACTATCTTCAAAAACTACATTATTCAATCCTCAGTATGCATGATGCACAAACCAATATGCCTTAGCACAAGGAATCATCTCCGCCGATGGGTATGCATGATGCCACTGGCTATCCTCTAATCACCCCAACAGAAGTTGCACAGTTTATTTCCACAGCACACAACATGAAGCGAAAGTCAAAAGTACACCAAATGGAGCGACAACCTCAAAGGAGAAGTTGCAGATGCGGAACAGACGTGGAAAGGTTTAGGGTAAGATATCCCACAGACAGATGGTGAGGGTAGAGGTGTTACCTAATTGTTTATCTTACTGTCTCCATATGATTTTGTGACTTTAATGTTCACCCAAATTTCTAATATATAAAAGACATCAAAATTCTGCTGACTCCAAAACCCAACATTAGCTCAAAATATGTGGATTCTTTATCGTGACCAAGAATGGCAAAAAACTGCAAAGCAGGGCAGCAATATGATTAAGTCGGAGATAAATGTGCAACATTATCAGTAAGTCTGCAATCCACACCAATTCTTAACTTACTTACTCCATTCAAATAGTGAAACATTGGACCCGCAACAAGCAAAGGTCAAAGGTAGTTTATAATTTTTAAAAACATAAGACATCGTAGTTATGCAGAAATACCCCCCTAAACATAGGTATTCATTGTGTAATATATAAAACACAACAAATCTTTTCCTTCATAAGACACAGGCCAAGCAAATATCATGTAACCAAAAACGATTGCCAGTATTCCCCAAGACCCCCCCCCCCCCCCCCCCAAAAAAAAAAGAAAATACTTTAAATCACAGAGACCAGATGAATTTCCTTTAAAAATATTTAGAGAAATTTAAAACAAAAATTAAAATCTTACCATTGGGTGTGCAGCAAGGGAAAAAGGGATCATTATCATCTGCTCAGAAAAGAAAAGAAAAAATGATCAAGTGAAATTGAATAGAATAACAAGACAAATATGAATGGCAACACAATTAAAAAAAAAAAAAGTATAATTAAGACTACAAATATCGATTGATCTGGAGAGTTTGGCAGGAGTTGCTCAAATTACATAAAACAAAATCAACACTTTTTCCATTCAATACTCGGTGCCCGAGCTAATCGAGCACAACTTAGCCGCAACCTCTAAAACAAAAATAAAAGCATACCTGAGATGAGTACTGAATCTCGTGGAATTGTACCTGTTTTGGACACACACACACTGTTAAAGCCGCCAACACCACACCACCACCAACAAAAACACGTGCTTCACTAGTGCATATTTGCACTCTCATTTGAAACTAAAAATAAAGACAGATCAAATGGCTTTCTCAGCAGACAAGAGAGACCAAGGATGGATTCTCTAACAATACCAAGGGTCGCAAGAAATTGCAATTCACAGGACGCAATTTAATCAAATTGGAAACAAAGGTGCAAGACTCGTAGTATAATGAACTGCAAGTCACGATATCTTCAGAGTCTAATGTTTACAACTCCAATCACATGGTACACTTTGTGTTCACCTGAAGCACCAATTGTCACGTATGCCTTCAATGACCGAGACAATCGGGCTAATGGTACCGACAGTTTGCAGGTTTTTGAAAACGTTAAACCAGGGTAGTAATTTGGAAACACCATAAAACATGCATGAGATAGTTTACCAAATAGAATGAACACTTCATTCCCCCAATAACACATAACAGGAGCATACAAGGAGCGTGTTATGCATGCGATACCAGGCATAGACCAGACAGAACAAAATGATTCGACTGGAGATTGCAAATATAACTACATCCTACCACATCAGCTATACCTCATGCAAAAACCAAAATGACCTGCTAGTGAAGTTATCCTCGATAACCAAATTGATCACACAGTATTTTGTCTAACAAAAGAAAATAATGACAAAACTATTCATGTTCTTCAAAACACAGAGCCGACGGTTTTTCCCAAACTTGAAAACAAAAATCAAGAGCTTACCATTGTAAAGTCTCCATTCAGTACCATCAGCACCTGTAAATGGCAATGTCAAAACCAAAAAGTCAGTACCATAATAAGAAACATGAAACTTTGATGAAACATGAACAATTGCATGCAAAATCAACAGTAATCCCATAAAAGAATAGTACACTACATTAGACATGCATTGTGCACCAGGACCAAAACTTTGGCTAAAGAAGTTGTCTCCAACAGACACATTTGTCCAAAAGTTTGGCCCAGAATTTTCTCTGAAATCAAGAGTCTTTTTTGCTTCAAAGTACAAAACACACAGTACCCAAGCAAATCTAAGAAAAGTTGACTGACAAACTGTAATAAAGCATTACCAGTGAACAACTCCGGTATTATTGGACCCCTGCCTGCTCCACAGTTACATGAAAACAGAAAAAAATCAGCATATGAAAACTGACATTGGATACTACCATAAGAAGAGCAAACCTGAATGTATAATAAGACACAAACAGCCGCAGTACGAAATTATCCATGATCCCATCACAAAAACCTTAAAAATATATATATATATAAAAAAAAGAAGGGAGAATCCATAGTCTTACAAAGTGGAAATGAATGCTTTGGTTTGCTAACCTTGAGCTTGCTACCTGCTTGTGGTAATATCATTCATGAGCAAATGTGAAAACCCAAAAACATAGTGTACTTTATTTAGTAAATCAGCTATAGATGCATCATGCAGAGACCAACATCAACAATACTCTTATGTAGGCTAAATCGGCCCCCAAATGATTCAATCAGGCCGCATGGACCAAAATAATTTGGCTGGAGAAGAAAATTTTAAAACTATAATTATTCTAAATCAGCCATAATGTAAAAACCACAATGACTACACTAATTAAGGGCTGGTACAGTTAATCTTCAAAAACCAACTTCATCACACGGCAGTGTGGAAAAGAAGATACATTTTCCACAACACAGAGCACAAGGAAGTTCCCAGATAATATTCCTCACAACCCTTGAAACAAAATCTAAAGCTTACCATCACGGGGGTCCACTTCGCAGTCATCTACACAATCCAAAGAAAACACAGGATCAGTCAAAAAAATAATATTAAAAAAATAAAAACCAAATCCAAATAAGAGACAAAGGTCGAAAGCAAAAAAATAATAATAATAATAATAATCATTATTGTGAACACTCGACATTGAATAGTAACATAAGAAGAGCAAAACGAATGTTTACCGAAAAAAAAAAAAAAAAAGGAGCTGCAACGCCAAAAATGATCTATGATCCCATTAAGTGTATTAACCACAAATTATACACAGACCAAAATAAATTGGCTGGAAAAGTTATATTCAAAAGTTTTCCTCAAATTACATAATATATCAACATATTCATCTAGGCAAGTCAAAATAACTTCACTTGAAAAAAGTAGAAAGTAAAAGCGTACCCATCGCATAGGGGGACACAGGTTCTTGTTCCGGCTTGGCACCTGTTTCGCAGCAACATTGTTAAATAAAAATGATTATAGTAAATCAAAAGTAGAATTAACTAATAAATAAAAGTACCCAGATCACAATGTCAAAAGCCCCAAAAAAAGTACAACACTTGAATAGTAACAAATATATCAGTAGTGATAAAGGACAGCAGAACTAGATCTCCGGAGAAAACATATAAATAGAGAAGTTGCAAACACAATGAGATGTAAGATCCCCTCCACAGTTTGTTTAATGGCTCCAATAGAGCAGAAATTATCTTCAAAAACTAAACTATTCTATTCTGGGTATGCAACATGACAAACCCTTGGCACCTGGAATCATCTTCTATGTTGGGTATGCATCATGCCCTCGGCTCTCCTCTAGTCATTCCAATATTAATTGACATCACTTTATTTCTTCAAACACGATATGAAACAAAAATCAAAAGCACACCAGATGGAGTAACAAACTCAAAGGAGAAGCTGCGGATGCAATGCTGGAAGGAAACGACACTAGTTGGAAATGTAACCAAAATATGGAAGGGAAAGAGATCCCGCAAATGGAAATTGGGCGTTAGAGGTGTTACCTAATTGATTATCTTACTTATCTTCCCATCTATATATTATTTTGTTATTTTAATGTTCAACTAATTTTTCTAATATTTGACAGACATCAAATTCTGTTGACTCCAAAACACAACATCAGCACAAGAGATAAGCATTCTCTATTGATACCAAGAATTGCAAAAAAACTGCAAAGCAAGGGAGCAGTTTGATTAAATTGGAGATAAATGTGCAAGACTATCAGTCAGGGTAAGCATCTGCAATTCGCCCTAATTTTTTGGATTGATAAGCGGATTCTTACACTACTTTAACTCCATTCAATAGTGAATCATTGGAATCTAAACAATCAAGCTAGTGACAAGTTATTTTATGATTTATGAAAACATAAGACATAGGGAGCTATTTAATCAAATTGGTGAAAAAAAAAAAGTGCAAAATCGTAGTAAAATCAAATTCGTGTATGCCTGAAAATTGGACTTGCAATTGTCATTTATGAGTTCAATGACTGATGACAATCATTGGGGAGTCATGTGGTAGTTATTTGGAAATACCCATAAAACATGGGGGAGTTTACAAATAAAATAAAGACTCCATTTCCCGCATAATACACAATAAGAGCATAGCAGGAGTGTTGTGTTGTGTGTGCGATACCAGAGGCGCATGATACCATTAGAAATAAATAAATAAATAAAATGTAAAAACCACAATGACCACGCTAATTAAGGGCTGGTAAAGTTAATATTCAAAAACGAATTCATCACACAGTAGTGTGGAAAAAAGATACATTTCCACAATACAGAGCATGAGGAAGTTCCCAGATGATCTTCCTCACAAACCTTAGAACGAAATCTAAAGCTTACCGTAACGGGGGTCCACTTCGCGATCATCTACATGATCCAAAAAAAAAACAGCATCCGTTTCAAAAAAAATTATGACAAAAATAAATAAATAAGTGACAAATGTCGAAAGCAAAAAAAAAAAAAAAAAACTCATTATTGTGAACATGCAACACTGAATAGTAACATGAGTAGAGGAAAATGAATGTTTGCTAAATAAAAGGAGCTGCAATGCATAAAATGATCTTTGATCCCATTAAGTTATTAAGTGTATTAACCAGACATTATACACAGACCAAAATAACTTAACAGGAAAAGTTATCTCCAAAAGTTTTTGTCAAATTACATTATATAGAATCAGCACATTCATATAGGCAAGACCAAAATAACTTCACTTGAAAAAAAGTAGAAAATAAAAACATACCCTTCGCATAGCGAGACACAGGTCGTTCTTTCGGCTTGGCGCCTGTTTCACAGTAACATTGATAAATAAAAAATAACTATAATAAATCAAAAGTAAAAAGTAAAAATAATAAATAAATAAAAAAGACCAGTGCCCAGACCACGATGTCAAAACCCACCCAGCCCCCTCCCCCCCCCCCAAAAAAAAAAAAAGGCACTTGAATAACAACAAATTACGTAATATAGAATCAACACATTCATCAAGGCAAGTCCAAAATAATTTCACTTGAAAAAAGTAGAAAATAAAATCATACCTTTTGCATAGGGGAACACAGGTTGTTCTTCCGGCTTGGCGCCTGTTTCGCAGCAAGATTGTTAAATAAAAGTAATTATAATAAATCAAAAGTAAAATAAACAAATAAAAAAAGAAAGAGCAGAACCCAACAGTAATTGACAACACTTTATTTCTTCAAACACAATGCGAAACGAAAATCAAAAGCACACCAAATGGAGCAACAAACTCAAAAGGAGAAGCTGCATAGGCAATGCTGGAAGGAAACGACACTACTTGGGAAGGTAACCAAAATATGGGCGTTAGAAAAGGTGTTACCTAATTGATTATCTTACTTATCTTCCCATCTATATATTATTTTGTTATTTTAATGTTCGAATAATTTTTCCAATATTTGAAAGACATCATATTCTGTTGACTCCAAAACACAACATCAGCACAAGAGATGAGGATTCTCAATTAATACCAAGAATTGCAAAGCAAGGGAGCAGTTTGATTAAATTGGAGATAAATGTGCAAGACTATCGGTCAGGGTAAGCATCTGAAATTCACCCTAATTTTTGGATTATTAAGCGGACTCTTAAACTACTTTAACTCCCATTCAAATAGTATTTCACCTAATTTTTGGATTATTAAGCTAGTGACCAAATTGATCACACAGTGAAAAAAAAATCAATAAATAAATGATGACGAAAGTATTCATAATCTTCAAAACAAAGAGCCGAAGGATATTCCCAAACCTTAAAACAAAAAATCAAGAGCACATATCCCAGAAAATTTAACCGTCAAAAAAATGTAAAAAAAAAAACAAAAAAAATCTTACGATGTGAAGGTCCAGGACGCTTGACCTTGCTACCTGTTTTCGCTTCGTTTCCTGACCTTGCTGCCTTGAGCTTGCTCCCTGTTGGTGGTAATATTGGATGATATTACTGAAAAGCTAAAAGAACACGAATGGCTGAATTGAAAATCAAAAACATACCAGATTTCTGGGCGTTCTTCCTGCTCTGCTCAGCCCCAGCCTTGCTATAGATCCTGCCGCCTGCGACGGAGGGTAGGGTTTTGCGTTTTCCTGCTTTCCTGCCTACCATGGTTTGGCGATGAGAGTAAAATTGAGAGGAAATTGATTCCCTAGGGATATATGGTTTTTATTTTCCTTTCTCTATCGGGTTTTATTGAGCCCATCCATCTCATACGGTTTTGACATCTGTCCTACTATGAAGCAGTTTTTTTTTTTTTTTTTTTTTTGCGTCCTCTCTGTAACCAAATAAAATAATAAAATTCTTTTCACAAAAATTCCCCCGTCAAAAAGTAAAATTAACCTATATTAGGTAATTGGGATCTGCCAAAAGTTTATTATACTCATAACTGAAACAGTCGGTGGCCGGTGCACTGTGCTTGTTGTTTGAAGTTTGAACAACCATCTAGTGGCAGGTGGGTCTACCGGCATGGTCTCCACTAGGGTTCGTCAATGGGCAACCCAGCTCGAAATTAATTTTTCGAGCCGGGCTGGGCTTCTCTTAAAAATCAAAGCCCAGAGCCTGGCTGGGCAGGGTTTTTTTGGGTGGGCAGGGCCGAGCCCATCATATTTATATGTCAAATTATTTTGTTAAAAAAAAAAACAAAAAATTATGATATGTTTATGATTGAACAAAATAAAATACAAAACTAAAAGAATATATGGCCTAATGCAATAATTAGTTCAATATAACTATACAAAAAATATTAATACAAAAATTCAATAGGCTTTTGGGCGGGCTTTAATGGGCATGTAACGGGCCGGGCCTGGGCTTTGAACCCTCCGCCCTATCCCTACCTCGTGCTCAATGGGCAGGGCCGAGATGGGCTTTTCAGTGGGCCGGGCCGGGGTTTTTGCCCAATGGGCCGGACGGGCGCCCATGGGCTTTTAGAACAGCGGGCCAAATGATGACCCCTAAACTACTCTTATTCATCACCAATCCAACACTAATCTCTTTCATTAATCAAATTAACCAAGGACAGTTTCGTATCTAACCCATTCCATTAAACAACATATCAATGTCACCATTTTAACACTTTACCATTCATGAGACTACAAACAACTTTCTGGTGATTTTAAGACTTCAACCACCAAATAAACTCCAATCACCCATTTACGACAATTAGAAACAGAACACCATCAATTTCACAAATCAAAGTAACCGGGCCCTTACCATTCTTCTTTCCCCAAAGTAGAGATCCTTTTGTCGTAGCAGCATTTCAACATCACTGACCATTCGACTCCCTAGCAGACAAAACATGATCAATAATCAACTCTCAACAGATTTCATATCCAAAATGGGATTCGAGGTTCTTACCTTTCCTCGATATCAATCGAAACTGTCCCAATAGCTCTCTCTCTATTCTAAAGCTTCCAATCACATATTCAAAAACCTCACACAGTCCAGTTTGATAGAATTAGGGTTCTCAATCCAAATATAAAAATATGGAGCCTTGACAATGAAGAGGGTGACGAGAAATCCAACTTACCAGATGAAAGGAGTAAGCTGGTTGCGCCCACGGCGGCGCTGGGTAGCTCACGCACTGGCGATGGCGCCTGCGGTGGTTCTGGCCGGAGTTAGAGGTCTGAACCATGGAGTTTTTGGTAGAAGAAGGCGTGCTGTTTTCATCTATGATAGTCGTGTTGAGCTTGCTCCCTATTGGTGGTAATATTGGATGATATTACTGAAAAGCTAAAAGAACACGAATGGCTGAATTGAAAATCAAAAACATACCAGATTTCTGGGCATTCTTCCTACTCTGCTCAGCCCCAGCCTTGCTATAGATCCTGCCGCCTACGACGGAGGGTAGGGTTTTGCGTTTTCCTGCTTTCCTGCCTACCATGGTTTGGCGATGAGAGTAAAATTGAGAGGAAATTGATAATGGTTTTTATTTTTCTTTCTCTATCGGTTTTATACAACGGTTTTGACATCTGTCCTACTATGGAGCGGTTTTTTTTTTTTTTTTTTCATCCTCTCTGTAACCAAATAAAATAATAAAATTCCTCACACAAAAATTCCCCCGTCAAAAAGTAAAATTAACCTTATATTAGGTAATTGGGATCTCTGCCAAAAGTTTATTATACTCATCACTGAAACAGTCGGCGGCCGGTGCACTGTACTTGTTGTTTGGTAGTGGCAGGTGGGTCTCCACTAGGGCTCGTCAATGGGCAGCCCAGCCTAAAATTAATTTTTCGAGCCAGGCTGGGCTTCTCTTAAAAATCAAAGC
This sequence comes from Rosa chinensis, assembly GCF_002994745.2. Classification (NCBI taxonomy): domain Eukaryota; kingdom Viridiplantae; phylum Streptophyta; class Magnoliopsida; order Rosales; family Rosaceae; genus Rosa; species Rosa chinensis. The sequence goes on along the minus strand of NC_037091.1, from coordinate 18,901,626 downwards.
CCAGAGCCTAGCCAGGCCGGGCCGGGCTTTTTTGGGTGGGCAGGGCCGAACTCATCATATTTATATGTCATATTATTTTGTTAAAAAAAAAATACAAAAAATTATGATATGTTTATGATTGAACAAAATAAAATATAAAATTAAAAGAACATATGGCCTAATGCAATAATTAGTTCAATATAACTATATAAAAAATATTAATACAAAAATTCAATGGGCTTCTAGGGCTGGGCCGAGCCTGGGCTTTGAACCCTCCGCCCTAACCCTACCTCGTGCCCAATGGGCAGGGCCGAGATGGGTTTTTCAGTGGGTCGGGCCGGGTTTTTGCCCAATGGGTCAGACGGGCGCCCATGGGCTTTTAGGCCCGCGGGCCAAATGATGACCCCTAGTCTCCACTTAGAACTCGTCACCCTCGAGCGGGATGAACTCAAAGATAAAGTGTGCTGCTGCTTGAGTCTTTATAGACTTTGTGGGCTTATAATGAATGCCAAACTCACATAACTTGATAGCCCACTTGACCAGCCTCCCCGAAGTCTCAACATTTTGAAGAATTTGCTTCAAAGAATGATCAATAAAAAAAGGGCTAAATACTATCTAGTACCCTGTGATATCGTTCCAACATCGATTCAGTCCCTCGACTTTCAATTTCATTGTTGGATCAAAATTCATATACATATTTGTGCTCTAAAACATGGAAATGACTTGTTCTAAAGTCCAATTTAATGTTGACTAATCCAATTCGATTATTCCTATAATCTTGTACTTTTGCTTAACCTTTGTGTTTATTTATATATATTTATTATGTTTTCCTTATCAAGCTAGGAAATGATGGAGAAGTATGGAAATGCACTAAAAAGTCAACTTTAGCACATTTTCCTTCTCCGGCTAGGAGAAAGCAAGCTAGACAAGAAAGGAGGGGCAGCAGCCAGACCAAAAGAACTCCAAATGAGTTAAAACTTTCCATATCTATTCTAAACATACTAAGGATCATTTCTTATGAAGAGTAAAAGAGCTAGTTCAGAGCGTAAGGCCTTCAAAAGATCGGTCTAAATTTCTGACTAAAACCGTAAAACCTGACCTGTACTGATTCCGGCAACATTTTCTGCCAAACCACGTTGAAATAAGCTCTAAAATTTTACCAGGATGATCTACACTTATTAAGGATCATTTGGTATGAAGAAGTCGAAGGCCAATTCCAAAATCTTGATGGAGATTCAATTGAAGGAATCTTCAGAAGCATAAAACAAAGTCAAAACATGGTAGTTTGGCCTAGAACCTTCTTTGGACGGATTTCTTGTGCAGTTTGGCCTATTATCTATGATAATAGGCATCTTTTGCACACTTTCTCTCCCATGCTTGTCACCTTGACTTTGGTGATCCAAAACCACTCCAACACTCTTCATTTTCATGCTTCCCATGCATAATAAAGAGAGCTAGCTGCTCCTCTCTTCTCCCTTAGCCATATTTTTTCTACTCTACTCTCATAATAGCACATCATTACTTTCCTCTTTTTACTCTATCTCTTCCATACTATTTTCCCTTATTTTTAGGATCTATTACCACTCTCATACTCCACCTCCATGCTTCTTACAATGCTTAAGCTGCTCCATTTTGCTTTGATTCATCATTTTACTTCTCTCTCTCTTCTCTATATAAGCATCAATTCATCACACTCTTGAGGCATCACCCATTCCACCCCATTACATCTTCTTTCTCTCTTCATCTCCTTCATAAAACCTCTATATCCACCTCCCAAAATCCAAATCCATAATATCCATACTCCCCTTACTACTCCATCTCCTCCATCACCACCACTACAACTACCATCTTCCACCACCATAAACTCTATCACCACCACCATAAACTCCATCACTACCACTCAAAATTAGCCAAAAAAGCATCATATCTCCATCACTATTCCATTCATTATCAACATCAACAAGTTCATAATCTATTCATTCCACCATCAAGGAGGATCTAAGGGCATTGAAGGAGAAAAATCATGGAGAAGCTAGTCATCAATTTGGCAAGCTTCAGCTAGTTTACTCTTTCCTTAAACTCCTTTATTTTCCTTGATGTATTTTAGATTTGATGTTAATTTGTATGAATATGAGTGAGTAGTTACTTTGTTGGGGCTAGGGTTGAAAGCCCTAGCCAATCTTGTACGGTTTGATGCTATAATATGATGTTATGCAATTTTCTTTAACATGCCTGCATGCTAGTTCAAGAGTTGAATGCATATGCTTAGACTTTACCACTTTGAGTATGTGTGTTTGCTATGTCATGATATAATGTTTAGAGATTGGTAACCTTTGAATGTTAAAGCATGAAAGCACACTAGGTGTGCATGTAGGGGTTGTGAATTACAATCACTTAGAGATAAGCTTGGTTGGTTTGTATGATTTCTTCATCTCCAAACTTTATGCACTTAGGGTAATGCACTAGATACCCAACCCGATTGAAATGCATGACTTAAGTAGTTAAGTACTACACCCGAGAGGGGTTGCTTGATATCACAAAAGGAGCATGTCTCTTGTCATACCCGAGATGGATGCAAGGAGAGAAATTGGTTAATTAATTTAGCATCATTCATATTGAAATGCATCAATACTTGCAAGGGAGGTTAGTGGTAGATAATCTAAATCCTAACTTTCATCTATTTGATCACTAGTTTAGTTTAGAGTAATTTAGTTTACATTTGAGCATCTAGTTGTTTTCAATTCAAAACTATCTTCAAAAACCAAAATCAAATCACTATTCCATCTTACACATACTCACCATGAGCCTAGATTTCCTTATGAATTTAGGTTTGTGATTGTACATTTGCATATTCTAGCTCTCCTTAGGTTCACATCCTAGCTAGTGAAAGGAATCCAATCCTCGTGAGTTCGACAACCTTTCTTAAATCCTTATACTATTACTTGTACCCCTTATACTTGAGGGTGGCTATTTGGCCAACATTCATCAAAAACATCCCTGCAATATCATATTCTCGTCCAATAGGTCCATCTGTCGGGATTCCGTCAATTTTAGACATTAATTGCTGATGTGGCATTCCAACTCAGCAAAAATGAGACCTACATGGAAGTCAAATATTGAAAATAACCCTAGCCAACCAGATATGGAAAAATAAAAAATAAACTCCAAACCCCAAAATCTTGTTGATTTTTCCATATCTGGTTGGCCAGGGTTATTTTCGGTATTTGACTTCCATGTGGAGACAATTTTTTCTGGAGACAATTTTTGGCCTTCTCATGACAATGTGTGAATTTATAGACAGCTTTGACTGGAGAAACAACAAAAAGAGAGTAAAGCAATGGAATGAGAGAGTAAAGCAATGTGACGATTTTTTGTGGCAAATTAATATATATTGAGAATAACTTTTGCCGACAACAATTGTCTAGAATTGTTTCTTTGCAATCACTAGCTAAGAAACAATGCTACGTACACAGCCTACACTAGCAAGGGTATGAGAAAGCTTCTTTGTACTTTGGCGGGAAATGAACAAGAGCTTTCATACTGGTAAGGGTATTTTAGGAATTGAAAAGAGTAAGGTTTGGGTTCTGGTTTGCGCCATTGTACAAACCACAAAGCTACAGTCTAGAGTTTAGCGTTATAGATGAAGTATGTAATGGTACAGCCGTTAAAACGGTGCGTTTCACTTTAACAGTGTTGGTCTGGGGCTCTGGGCCTTGTCTATAGTCAGAAAATTGGGCTTGAGAAAAGAGTCTCATTGGGCCGAGCGAGACCTTGGAACGGTGCGTTTCACCTTGGAAAAGTTAGACTGGGCCTGCTCTATAGTCTACTAATTAGGCCTGAGAAAAGAACCTTAATGGGCTGATAGTTAAGTGGAGCGTTCCAGAAAATGGGCTTGAGAGTTGTGAAAAGAGCCTTAATGGGCCTTATTGGGCTTTTCCCGCCAAATCAACGGAAGCTCGGCGCCAATCTTTGTAGGACCATCCCAAAACTATGTCGTTCGACTCGTTGAGTACAAGAGGTGGAAAGATTATCGCAAGTATCTGAAATAGAGGGTTCCGGCGACGGATGGGACTGGATTGAGTGGAACAATGCTACTAATTAAGGATCGGATTTCGTTTTCCATATACAATTTCTCTAATATGATCGAGCTTGCTATATGCAATCTAAAACTTGATGAACACAAGCCAAGTATATTATTTTGTATTAAGATTTTCTTTATTCCACAAGCATGACAAGAACAAACACTTTGATTACAAGTATACATAGATGGTGAAAGAGATCGAGAGAGAGAGACAGTTGAATCTGATCATCAGTGAAGAACAATGGTTTCGAAACAGTGAACCCCATCGATCTCCGGCACAAACCTTGGCAATGGCAGCCAATGTGTTAAAAAGCGCGCCTCAGGCGCGTCCTGAGGCGTTAAAAGCGCAAATCAGCAACAAAAATGAGTGAGTTTTGATAGCTAGGCGTGAAGGCGCAGAAAACGAGCTCAGGATTCTTTGAAGGCGCAGAAGGCGTAAAAATCAGGATCAAGGGGTACGCGCTGTGTTTCCCCCCCCCCCCCCCCCCCCTTTTTATTGAGTAAAACCGCATGTGCTAGTCCTACTCAAACCTGTTTCGCGACTCCAAAACTCACGGTCTTGTTTTGTTTTAAGAAAACAACTTCTGGGTTCGCAACTTGGGGTATACTGTGGTGATGGACTGATGGGAAAGGAAACTAGCTCAGTTCTTGATCGAAGCTGATGTACAGGATGGGATCAGAATGGGAAGGGGTGAAAAGATGGAGCATACGTCCCTCCTTCAAAAACTGAAGCGTGGTTTACTATTAGTCATGTTAAACTAACAACCTTATCTTCATCTTCTGATGATAAGGATTGTTCTTCAATTTAAATGTGAACTAAGAGTTTTAGTTTTCATCTTTATCTTAGACAGCAATTTTAGTTTATCTTCTGCTCGTACTCGTATACAATCATCTCATATTTGAAACTAATAGATATAGTTATATACACCATTCTGAATTAATAAAAATCATCACAAACCTTTCATTAGTGATAATCAATAATTATTTTCTATATTATTAATGTGTTTAAGGAAATCCATATTATGTGTCTGGCCCAAACTCTAGGTTACTTGACCTAGTAGTAATAGGGTTACATTAGAATGATCTAGATTTCTATTCAATGTAAGATTACTTTCCTTGTATGATTGAGATTCTACACATTGTAATCCTCTATATAAAGAGGCCCATATTATCAATGAGAAGACACAGCAAATTCCTCTCAATTTTAGTTTCTCTAAAACACGTTATCAGCACTAGCCCTAACCCTTGCTTTAGAAACTAAAACCCCATAAATTGATCAAGCTCCACCGGATTAGCCTTGCATGCACTATTGCTGCCCCCACAGCCCCCGTCTCGCAACTCATCGCTAACCCTACCAGGTTAGCCTCGCTGTCCCTGCAGCGCCTGCAAGCCCTGCTTGCCTTCTGCCCTCGTGTGCGACTCGTCTTCTCCAGTGACAGCTCGCCTCTCCCATGACCGCGACCTCGCGATCCCCGCCGCATCCTCCTAGCGGCCCCGCAGCATCCCAGTAGCGACCTGCAGTATCCCCGCAGCGGCCTCGCTGCCCTTGCAGCGCCGGCGAGCGCTCGCCTGCTCTCACTCACACTCAACCTTGCGGCCTCGCTACCTCGCAACCCCGCGCTTGAGACAACTCGCCTTTCCCAGTGACCGTGACTGCGACCTCGACAACTCGCCTTTCCCCACGACCACTCGACTTTCCCCGCGGCACAATAACTCGTCCGCGACCTCGCGGACACCACAAGTCTCCCGCGACTCCGCTATCCCACGTCTCAGAATCCCCGCGATCCCTGCAAACGCTCGCAATCCCACGACCCCCTGCAAATGCTCGCGCCCTCGCATCAATCGCTCTGCAATTCTAAAAGGTAAACTTTTCTAAAAGTTCCCGTTTTTGAAGTTTTTATTTTTTTTCTCTTCTTTTCTCGGGGACTTGCAACCTCCTTTCTTCTTCCCCCCTTTCTTCTTCATAGGGAAGACCAATAGCCAAACTGTGGGGGTTCGTGCTCACTCTAAGCTTGGAGCTTGTAGAGTCCTCCAAACTTAGAGTTTGTTGAGATGTTATGATCGACCACAAACACATCATTGTTTCGATCTAATCCAATTCCTCTTGGAATCGGATTTCTTGGACGCGACGACGCTCAGAAATCCCTAAATTTCTTGGAAGCGACTACGCTCAGAAATTTCGATTGTTTTCGTGGTAGCGTTTTTCGCTCCGAAACTAACCCTAATTTCTTGTTCTCTTTCAGGATGAATAACCTGAACAAACTGGACTTCGCTCCATTGGGAACAACTGGCTCTGGATATCACAGGTGGGTTCGTAATATCTGCCAGCATCTCAAGGCCGATGGAATCTTGGATATGATTCTCAATTCTAGCCAGAACGTGCTAACTGTTGAGCAAGCTCAAGCTTTGGAAGCAAATAGAGTAGCCTTAGAGGCAAATAAGGCGAAAGCCATCATCCTAATGACTCGTCATATGGATGATTCGCTCCAGTATGAGTGTATGAATGAAGAAGACCCCAGAAGGCTGTGGGTCTCACTCGAAGAAAGATTTGGCAACGTCCGTGACTCCCTGCTTCCTAACCTAGAAGTGAGATGGCATAGCCTCTGCTTCTGTGATTTCAAGTCAGTTCTTGACTATAACTCAGAAGCACTTCGCATTAAATCCTTAATGGAATTCTGTGGTAAAGAGATCACAGATGCGATGTTGATTGAGAAGACTCTCTCTACCTTCCCCGTCTTTGCATTGATGGTTGCTAAGAACTATCGAATCGATGTTACTGCAGGACGGATCACAAGATTTCATGAGCTCATTGGAGCTATGAATGTTGCTGAAAATCATGACAACATCCTTGTGAAGAACTATAATTCGAGATCCGTGGAAATAGAACATATTCCGGAATCCAATTATAGTCGTGCCCCTAAGAGAAGGTGCCAAGAGCGAAACCCTAACCTTAGGGATACCTCTGGACGTTCTAGTCCATATAATCGCTCTACTTGGGAAGGTAACCGCCAATATAGGCGAACACGGAACCGAAGAGGTCAACGTGGAAAGAGAGAGGGAGGCAACGCCTCTGGCCATGTTGATAGCGCCACCAACTCTAAGAGCCATCTAAATGACACTTTCAAAGCGCCTCAATCAATGGAGTTTGAGTAAAGAGATGTATGTTCTCGATGTGGAGTGTCTGATCATTGGGCACACATTTGTAAAGCTCGTGAAGAACTTGTCACCTCCTACAAAGCATATTGTGAAGCAAGAGAAGCTCACTATGTGGAACAAGAAGATCAGGAAGATGATCTAGAGTGAAGGGTTGAAGACTACAAATTTGGCTGGGATCAATAGATCGCCAATCTGTTTAAGTCTTTATTTTTCCAAGAGATCTAATAGGCAATTGCCATTTTGCATTAGCCAGCATTTGGGTTAGATTCTCCTAACGGTTCAGAGACAATGATGTACTCCGTTGGCTTATGAATAAAATTTCGAGTCCTTTTCATTATGACTCCATTTTGATTCTGAGCATATGACTTTGTGACTACGATGGCTGGGCCATCAGTATTGATTCAAGGACATGGGATAACCCAAGTTCCCCTTGCCAAAAGGCACCTTGATTAATGTCGCAAAACTCTCTATGCTCCTAGGGCAAATCGCACCTATGAATAGCCAACGAATTCCATGCGAAAAAGCATGTAGAGAATGGAAATGAGTTCCTTTGCAATACCTCTAATGATTGCTAACAAAAGCGCATCTTAGAGAAGTTTATGTGTCTCTCTAGTGTACTCTATGTCACTATTCGAGCTATTAAATCTAATAAAGTTATAAGAGAAGATCTCTTGGATTTAGACACATATTGGCTTTGTCATGACATGATAGATCATCCTAGTCATGATATGATGATCCGTCTACTAAAGACTTCACACGGACATCCATTCTTTTGAGCGGAACAAAGCAAGAACCAAAAATTGATTCCCGGACTTAGTGTGACCGCCGCTACCGCCGCATTTGGCGCTGCCGCTGTCCTTAGCCGCCGTAGGGCCACGAAAGTCCTTTGTGACAACGCCATAAATGGCGCCAACCATGGCCATGCCGCCATGGATGCCACTTTCCATGGTTCCAAAGCCATGATGGGTGATGTAGTCACACATTTTGCTTATAATAGCGCTATAGACGCTCATGCCCAACCGAACTCCTCATTAGTTGCTTCTAAGGCACCTCGCTCATTTTGCAAAGCCCGTTCCTTAAGGGAAGTTAGGACTGAGATCGTCCTATGCAAAGAATATGACAATACTCATTCTGTTCTTACATAGAATCCGTAGGGATTCTGTGGACTGATTCAACCAACCTGCGGACGTTTAAATATCTCATGATGTTGGTTGACATGCAAACACGCTGGTCACGTGTTGTGCCATTGTCCACCTGTAAAAGCTGCTTATTTTACACTCCTAGCACATAACATATAACAACAGGCTCACTCCCCAGATCATCCTATTCAGTCAATTGGATTTGACATTGCTAGAGAGTTTACATCGAAGACTTTCGATGGATATTGCAATGGGACTGGTGTTGGACATCATATTCTCATGAACACACCCAAATGGTCTCGCGGAAACGACTACGATGGTAGTCTGGACATTGGTAATGCGCACCAATCTCCTTACATCCGCTTGGGGTGATGCAATATCGCATGCAGATATGCTAATTCGTCTACGACCCACCGCCACTCAATGTACCTCTGCGTTACAGCTAGTGACTAGGTACAAGTATCGTATTTACGCATATTTGAGTGTGCCATTTATGTGCCCATTGTGCCGCCACAGCGCTCTATGATGGGTCCTCACAGACGAATAGGCAACTACGTTGGATTTGAGACTCCAACAATCGTCCGCCACTTCATGCCCTTGCTAGGCGATCTCCTTACTGCTAGATTTGCGGATGCCACTTTGATGAGACAGTCTTCCTATCATTAGGGGGAGATAAGAACACAGATGTTCAGCAGGAACGGCAGGAATTATCGTGGTTTGTCCCCACTATGTCTCATCTCGATCCCTACTAAAGTGACGAGATCACACAAATATGCTGCAAAATGCATGCAAGGAAGTACGTCCTTACGAGAGGACGTAGCGCCACCCTACACGGAAGTAGGAATGGTGCCAACACCAAAGAGAGTGGCACTCTGGCATTACAGGCCATGGCCCCAGCTAGGATGCGTGGGAGGCCCGTGAGTTCGAAGGATACTTTGGTACATTTCAATCCTTTGATCATCGACACTCAAAATCCGTCTTATGAGTATCTTCCGGGTTATGGTTATCATTGGGAGACGCCTCAACGTCAGAACATATTCCTGAGAATATAGAGCTCTATGAAAATTACACTAGTGTACATGAGACGTGGGATAGAAACTCCATCATAATTGTTGATGTAGTTGCGTTGCGCATGAGTTTGTTGAGTCCGATGATATCGAACCACGCTCCGTTGATGAATGAATGCCAACGTAGAGAGATTTGACCTAAATGGAAAGATGCGATCCTTTTTAGTTGGATTCTCTAACGAAGAGGAAGGTTTTTGAGCTAGTGATGCCAACACCTCCTAAGATAAAACCTATTAACTAATGGGTCTTCGTTAGAAAGCGTGATGAGAAAAAGAGATGGCAATCTCGCCTTATGGCGCAAGGCTTCTCACAAAACGCTCTGGAATCGACTACGATGAGACATATTCTCTCGTAATGGATGTCATTGCACTCCACTACCCTGTCAGTTTGGTAGTTTCCAAACAACTGATCATGCAGCTTACAAATGTGGTCACTACGTATCTCTATAGGGATCTAGATACGAAATATACATGAAGGTTCATGGTGAACTTCATTTACCCAAGTCAAGTGGCTCTAGACCACGGAGCGCGTTTTACAAAGAGGTTAAAACGCTTTCTCAGATGACTACTTGATTGGGAAGGGATATGCCCATGCGTTTTTCGTAACAAGTTTCGGATTCTATCGCGGTTCATGTTGGACATGATCTTCATTGGAAGCCCTTAAAGAGTTAAGGGAAACCGCTAAACACTTCAAATCCGAGTTTGAGATGAAGAATTTTGGGAGAACACGATTATGTCTCGGTTTGGAACTTGAGCATCGTATTGATAGATGCTTAGGCATTTTGACAAGGACAAACCTTCAAGCACCCCTATGATCGTCCATAGTCTTGATCCTGAAAAGGATTTTCTTCGTTCGAAGGATGATGACGAAGATGTGCTAGAGGCAAGAGTGCCTTACTTAAGTACAATAGGCGCATTATTGTACTTAGCTAAATGCACAAGACCGGACATCTCATTTGCAGTAAGCTTGTTAGCTAGATATAGCTCTGCGCCAACGCGACACCATTGAATTGGTGTAAAAGATATCTTTCGATACTAGATGTACGACTGATATGGGCATGCTTTATCCCTACAGAGAGACGATGGATTCAGACCCATCACACACCAGGAACGCCGCCAACACTAGCCTGCGTCCACTATCCCCACCCCAAAACGACATAAGTGTTTTGGAAGGTTTTGCTGATGTTGGGTATCTCTCTGACCCACACAAATGTCTTTCCAAATTGGTTAAGTGTTCACCATGGGTAAAGACTATGATATCTTAGAGGTCTACAGAACAGACCATAGTCGCTATATCATCGAACCATGCAGAGATCATTGCTCTTCACGAAGAGGTTCGTGAATATATATGGATTGGATCCATAATTACGCATGTTCGAACAATTGTGGTTTAAAGCCTACCACAGATGAGCCTACAAGCATTTAGGACAATGCTACTTGTTTTGAACAAATGAAGCTGGGCTACATCAAAAGCGACATCACCAAGGATGATAAGCAACAACGAACTCTCCTCAAGATCAAAGTGAACTAGGTTCAATCTAAGGACAGTGTGGCAGACTTGCTCACTAAGTCATTGCCTAAATTTCACTTTCGAGAAACATGTTGGTAACATCATTTGCGGAAGCTATCTGAACTCCCATGACAGTAGTTATCAGGGGGAGATGCAGACATCAGGGGGAGATGTCTGCATGTATAGTCTCGAAACGTGAAGGGTGTGTTGTGCTCTTTTTCCCCTTCGACCGAGGTTATTTTTGTCCCACTGGGTTTTGTTACTCGGCAAGGTTTTTAATGAGGCAACGAGAGAAGCACCACGTTTGGGCGACACAAGGGGGAGTGTTTAAGGAAATTCAGATTATGTGTCAAGCTCAAACTCTAGGTTACTTGACCTAGTGGTAATAGGGTTACATTAGAAGGATCTAGATTCCTATTCAATGTAAGATTACTTTCCTTGTATGATTGAGATTTTACACATTGTAATCCTCTATATAAAGAGGCCCCTATTATCAATAAGAAGACACAGCAAATTCCTCTCAATTTCAGTTTCTCTAAAACATAATGTTCTATATATAAATATATACATATATCTTTTATGCCGTAAGGCTTACTCCTTAGTGAGGCTGTTCCGAAAACGCCTTGGGGTACGCCTCAGCGTTTCAAAACATTGATGGCAGCATACTCTTGCTCTCTAGCTGCTGCTGCTGCTACTTCTCTCCATGTTCACTATTGGCCGCCACCGCCGATGATGAAGAAGCAATTTCACCGGCCACCTTCTGTTTTTCCTTGTCGTTTTTTATGAAGCTCATTGGCTTGTGGATTGTATCCGAGGAGAACATTGTTTCTGATAATAGGAATAGGAACTTTGCTTCTGAGTTTGATGACTTGAGCGAGAGGAGGTATTTAAAGAACAAGAGAACTGGATTTGGACGGATACCGGCGCAATGGAAACGTTTGGTCTATCTAACACCGACTAGATACGTGGATGGGTTAAATTAGATAGACCATCCATAAACATAGATAGACCAAACTAGGTACTTGAGAGCCTAATTTAATGAACATACCCATCGGAGAGATTGTATTAGGTACTTGAGAAAAGTTTGGTCCCATCGGAGAGATTGGAAGTTTGGTCTGTTTCACCCGTGGAGAAATTGTAAGCTTCTTATTCTACGAGCTTCCGATATTTTTCTCATATCTACAAGGATGTCTACAAGGATGTGATAGAAACTTCGAATCAAGTGTCTTGTAGATTCTAGACTCAATAATGATCATGGAAATCATTACAAGAGTTGCAGTGTGGTATATTAGTCAGTGGTCACCATCAAATTAGGTTATGACAGTGAGGGAGGAAAAATCGAATTAAATTTATTTTGGCCTAATCCAGTTTGCGACACTAAAAATCACCAAAAATGGACCAGGACAAGAGTCCATTATGCAAGAATTGTACCAGCAAACCCGATTGGAATAAAGGCCGGATTCATTACCTGGGTTCGACTGATGAAGTAGTAAGGGCATATAAAGCTCAATATTCTGAGAATATGAATTCTTTCCTGCATGCTAGGGCAGAAGAACTTGTGTATGGAGGACTACTGGTCCTTATCATTCCTGGCTACCCACAGGGTACCCCTCTTTCTCCTACTGTGGCGTATTTGACCTTACAAGTCATAGAAGCCTGTCTCATCGACATGGTCGGAAAGGTAACAAATTTGAACTCTCTAAGCTCAACATTCTACTACTATGTATATAGCTAGCTCATTATGATACTAAAACTGCTTATTAGACGCGAACAAAGTTTGTCTGAGGGGCAATACACATCTTTGTATATATGAAATGGAAGAAGAAACATCTTTAATTGAATTATACTAGCATTATAACCTTGTATCACACACATTAAAAGCATTCTAATTAACCCAAGTAAACCTTAATTCCACATATGTATAAATAGCCAAGTAATGCCACAACTCAGAAAACCATGTAAAAGAATCTGGATATTTTATGTATTATAATTGCTATACTCAACTATTCTTGCCTATATGTAGGTAGTATCTAACAAGATATATTTTCTTCGGTACTGTGTGTTTACTTTTCTTTTATGCAGGGAGTAATTAGTGAAGAGAAACTAGATTCATTCAACATACCAATGTATTCCATCTGCCCCCAAGAACTCGAAGCAGTTGTCGAACAAAATGGATCTTTTAGCATAGAGACATTGGAAACAATACCTCATGTTTTAGCTGATGATGCTGTCTTAAATGCAAAACAACTTGCAGCTCATGGAAGAGCCGTCTTGGAGGGACTCATCAAACAGCAATTTGGAAAAGAAATCACAGATGAGCTCTTCGACTTGTATGGCAAGAAAATGGAGAAAGAACTCTCCATTTTTAAGCAAAGGAAGAGAACTAACTTTCTTGTCGTCCTTAAGCGCAAGGCAAAATGATTTGCACAGACTCGGTCAATCTTGAAAACCAATGTATCTGGTTTTTTCTTTTGCGACATGCATGAGAATAAAAAGAGAATAAATGTGTACATTTGAGTTTAAGCAGAGTTTGTATGTTATCAATAATGTCATGGATATATATACACACACACACATACAGGGCCCTTCCAATAAGGGATCCCTTTTTTTGGTCTTTTATAGGGATAGGCATTATACAAACTTTTTGATTATATTTCGGCATCTCAACCGTTCATTTTTTAGGTCCTAATGTATATATCACTTCTGCAAATTTTTAGCCAAATCGGTGATCGTTAAGGCATCCAAATTGCAATTTACACGAATGGACCGAATCTGTCGAACTGGAACCGTTCGTATTTATAATGGTAAATTGCAGTTTTGGATGCCTTAACGATCATCAAATTGACTGAAAATTTGCAGATGTGATCTATACATTAGGACCTAAAAACTGAACGGTTGAGATGTGAAAATATGATCGAAAAGTTGGTCTAATGCCCTATCCCTAGAAAATACCAAAAAAAGGGATCCCTCACTAGAAGGGCCCTGATGTGTGTGTGTGTGTGTGTGTGTGTGTGTGTGTAGATAAATCACTTTTACCTATCGAGTTTGCTCCAACTGTGGCCCTAGTCATATATTATCAAATCTCCAACTCTTGTGCACATATTGATACTAATTAGTTAAGATCATTTTTTCCAAAGTTTCCACAATCAAATCTTCAAGTTGAGGGCTGTGAACGAAAAGATTTTACATTGAGGTTATATCATCGTCATTAAAGTTGTTGCACGTTAATTTGACTATACACGCTGATTCAAATAAGTGAGTATAATTTCTAATAGTTATTAATATCCGTGTGGGAAGCTCAATAGCCACCGTACACTCACAGATTGGATTTCTGTCCCATTTGAGAGGGGTGGTCTTTGGTCTCTCCACACTGATAAAAAAATCAATGTGAATTTTTATGTGAGACCAGGACATACTCACATGAGATAAATAAAAATATAATATAAAATTTATCTTTAAAATCAGTGAGAATATTAATTACTAAAAGGATAAAAAAATCAATGTGAATTTTTATGTGAGACCAGGACATACTCACATGAGATAATTAAAAATATAATATAAAATTTATCTTTAAAATCAGTGAGAATATTAATTACTAAAAGGCCTGCTCACCTAAGGGACTATGAGGGACAAGTGAACCTGACGGCTGAAAATAAATGCACAGTTTTAAGTTATTATAATTTCTGCTTTTATATTTAATACATGTGGTTAAGATGCATTTGTCCCTCACACTCCCTTAAAACTGTCCCTTAGGTGAGCAAATCTGTAATTACTAAACTAAATCTGTATAAACTACACAGTAAAAATGAATTTAGTTAAATAATGTTGAATATTAAGTTATTAACAATAATAGTAATATTTGAAGAACAACTAATAATATTAACTAATCATTACACAAGTTAAAAAATGACTCCGACTCTCTCTCTCGAGAGAAATATCGCCAGTCTCTTTCTTGGGAAAGAGGCGGCGACAAAACTACTCTTCTGCTTCTCTCTTCGGGTTGCGACGGCGACAATTCTTTTCGTCAGACTCTATCTTCTGTTAGAGGATGTGTATTGGCTATATTTGATGGTGATTGGGTTATAGTTAACCGGATCTGGTTTGGTGGAAGATTTCCAATCGGCAGTGATGTCGATCCGACGAACTGTACTGGTGGTTGGCATGCGCAGAGCGGTGGGCTGATTCACATATCTACTGGCGGTGATGATTGCGGCGGCTTCTATGCCGACGGTGGCAATTTGGTTTGGGCTACCGATGGTGTGGTGCGTTGTCCAGATGGCTTTGCTAGATCGTGATCGGCTTTAGGTCGGGGATGTGACCGGATCTGGTTTTGTGGAGACGCAAAGGATCCTGATCTTGGTGGCGGCGCTGGGGTAGCGATTTTGGATGGTCGGAGATGATAGCTAGGGATTGGGACGAGGAAGGCTTCATTTCTCCTGCAGATACGGTGATGCCTTGTCCTGCTGGATGGCAACTAGCAGAGTCTGTCCATTGTCATGGTTCGACGGGGAAGCTTCTCTCTCAGCGATCAGGCTGGATGGCGAGCGTCGGTATCCGAAATGGCAGGGAAGACGACGTTCACCCGTCTGTGTTGGGCAGTAATGAAGTCGGCAGCAACTGCGGGGTGTTTCCCTCGACTAGCGTCGGCGACTACGCAACTAGTGGTTGTTGGCTGGAAGGATACTTGTGGGCTCATTAGGCTAGGGCTTTGGTTTACCCTACTCTTTGGGCCTGCTCTGGGTGTTGCTGGGTCTCCTGGGCCTTGAACTAGCTTGTGGCCCTGATCATCCTGAGTGTTGACTTAGAGAGATGTTCTAAGCCTCACAAATCAATTGCTAAATGATTAAGGAAATAGGTCATAGCTACAGTGAGAGCACGACTCCTTCATTCTCTCTACCTCTCTTCATCTGTTATCACCGCAGTGATCATATTTTGTTGTTGTGAGATTGTGTTAGTGCAGGTGATTGATCAAGCAAATAGCTAAATTCCAACATGGTATCAGAGCTCTATTGTGATTCAATGGCTTGGGGCGTATTATGATTCAATTATAGAGATTTCCAACAGTGAAACCCTGGAATCAATTTCATCAAAATCATGGCTGACACAAGTAGCAGTGGTGATATACGTACTCTAATCTTCAACGGTGAAAACTACGACTTCTAGAGGATCAAGATGAGAACAATTTTCATCTCACATGATCTTTGGAGTTTTGTCGAAGAAGACTATATTGTGTCTGAAGATGTAGTAACTCTCCCCGCAGCAGAGAAATTAGTTCTGAAGAGCAACACCAAAAGGGATGCTAAAGCCCTCGCTGTGATTCAAGGTGCAGTGACCGATGAGATCTTTTTCTGCATTTCAAATGAGGAGACAGCAAACGCTGCTTGGGAAATACTACAAGAAGAATATAGAGGTACAACAAAGGTTAGACAAGTTAAACTTCAGTCTTTAAGAAGGGATTTTGAATATACCCGAATGAAAAATGATGAATTGCTTAAAGATTTTTTGGCTAGGCTACGTTTTGTTGTGAATCAAATGAAATCCTATGGTGAAGTTGTAAACACGAGAATCCTGCAACCAATGAAAGAAGGACACATGTATAAAATAATATATATTTTTATTAATGAATTTGAGGGTTACAATCTCTGTAGATGCTCTTTCACAAGAATCTCCTCTGATTCGATCTCCAACGTTCATTTGATCCAAGGGTGGTGAGCACTTGACCTTGAATCAAACGATTGTAGTGTGAACTTCTTGTTATGTTGACAATTTGAGGGAGGCGATTGACCAAGGGCTGTAGAGGCTTGATCTTGATCTGATTTAGGCCACGAGTGATGTCACGTGGTGAGTGTTCTTCGGCTTTGGTAGGGGATGAACCGACACGTGTGCTTGGTGCTTGTTAATTCTCCACGAGCATGATGAAGAACTTGTAGAAGATTT
Source organism: Rosa chinensis (assembly GCF_002994745.2). Taxonomy (NCBI): domain Eukaryota; kingdom Viridiplantae; phylum Streptophyta; class Magnoliopsida; order Rosales; family Rosaceae; genus Rosa; species Rosa chinensis. The sequence continues at coordinate 18,884,758 of NC_037091.1, read as the reverse complement.
ACTTTGTTGACGATTTGTAGAAGGCGGTTGATCAAGGGATGCAGAGGCTTACTCTTGATCGGATTTGAACCATGAGCGATGTCATGTGGTGAGTGTTCTTTAGCTGTGATGGTGGATAAATCGGCATGTGTGCTTAGTGCTTGTTGATTCTCCACGAGCTTGATAAAGAACTTGGCAGAAGCTTTGCTTTGTTGACTACTTGAAGACGACGGATGATCAACGACTGAAGAGGCTTGATCTTGATCAGACCTGAACCACGAGAGGTGTCACGTGGCGAGTATGGCTTTGATGGCTGATGAATCGGCACGTTTGCTTGGTGCTTGTTGATTCTCCGTGAGTTTGACGACTTCTGAGCTTGCAAGTGATTTCCCTTGTTTATCTGAAGTTGGTGAGGTGAAGAGATCGGCTATTTGGCAACTTGATGGTTCTTCACGAGCTTGGGAGACTTCTGAGCTTTGGAGATTTCTTCCGTCTGCTTGCTTCCCTTTGTCGTCTGTTGTCTCCCCCCCCCCCCCCCCTCATCTTGATTTGAGAGGGGGTATTTATAGTGTTGTCGCCTCCCTCAACTTGGAAGACATTGATGACACAACATTAATCACATTCCTTAATTGTGTAATTAAATCAATCAATTTTAATTGATTGATTTAATTATTTTTTATTTAAGGAATATGTCAATCAATTTTGATTTGATTTAATGCCCGATTTCAATCAGAATTAAACAATTTAATCTGATTGATATTTGTATATAATACTTGATTTCAATCAGAATTAATCAATTTAATTTGATCGATATTTGTATTTAATGCTTGATTTTCATCAAGATCAATCAGTTTAATATGATTGATCCGTTGTAATGCTTAACTTGAGTAACAACCAATCAGCGATAAATTGACGCTTCCACGTCATTCCATTGGTGGACCACTCGTGTTTTGACATATGTCATCCTCGGAGCTCACATAATTTTGATGACGTACGAGCCACGTGTACCGTTTGTAGAACCCATGTGCAACTAAGCTTGTTTGGTCAGAATTTCAAAGATTGACCGATTTATTTAATGAATTTTATTTTCATTAAATTTCTTGTGTCTACAAATGCCCCCACTTCAAGGTGCGCCATAAACATGTGGTTGTCAAGTATTGGAGGTGTGACTTGAAGTGGCTTTTTTATGGCACATTTCACGTGCTTTGTAATCAGCTCAATTGGATTAATTAGCTGACCAGCTTGATTTTTTTGCTGATGCATTTGACATTGATAATTGTAATCATTGCCTTAATGCCAATTATTTATTTATTTCTGACTTGAGAGTTTTGATAACCATGCATGGCTACATTTCCATAAATTTGGAATAAATGGGTAATCTGCATATTGAATGGATTTCTTCTTTTCATCCATATAGCTTCCATTTGTGGCTCTGAAATTTCCTGACATGCAGCCCCACCCTTTTTTATTGAATTGGTAGGTTGTGAATTAGAGATGAAGGCCTCTCTCCTCCTTCTCAATTGATGCATAGCTAACATTCCCTTAATTGCTAAATTAATTACAACCTACCAAACTCATTTGATCTTCTACAAGTAAGAAATCTGCAATGGCTTGGTGATTTCTTTAAACTAAATAGGAAAATAAATGGGTTATACTCCGCCTCACTTTATAAAATGCACCATAAGGTTTTGCCCTAATCACCGTGCTCTCTTCCTTAGCCGCATGCACTCCTTTTCTTTATAACTTTCTTTTGCTGCACAATATGTAGACCAAGCCATGAATGAAGCTTGGTGTGGAGATAGATTCAACTAGTATTGTGGCTTTGAACTAGACGGTAACATTATGAAGGTGAGCTTAGTGGTATTGTGGTGGGTGTATGCGACGACGCCGGCCAATTCCGTTACTTCATGTAATAACATTGTTGTTGCAATTCTTTTTCTTTTTCTTTTTTTTTCAAATTTGCAGGATTCTTGAGATGACCTCATTTTACGTCAGAGAGCAAGCTTCACTCATATGTTGAACATGTAGGCGTGGCAATTGAGCAGTCTGTAATCTCAACTGTGTATGTGCGACAACCACTAGATCACTTGTGAGTGAAAGCTTATTCACACAGGTTATCGCATCATCACTTTTACTACCTACATCGCTGGGCACTTATCCTCCGCCAGCCTGTCAACACCCACCAACTCTCACAGGCAGTTCTCATAGTTTCCCCTCTGTGAGTCTCATCGACACTCACCAAGCCACATGCTTCATCTTCAATTATCGAAGCCTCTTCTTACACAAGCCATAATTAATAAGTCATTGACATGGTCTCCTTCACGAGTTGCGTCATATGCATGAATAATTAGCTCTGCAACTTCCTATGACAATTGAGCATCCAATTGTTTTTTATTTATCTTTGTCTCTTTGTAGAGTGGTGATGAGAATCAGAGAAAGTGGATTGCTTTTTAGAATAATCTTCATGCATGTATTAATCACCTCTCTCGATCAACACATGGGTTATTAACTCTTTTTTCTTTTCTTTTTTGCAACAGGGACATGAAAACAGCCAAGCACATAGTAATCTAGACGCGGTAGGATACCAAGCAATTTTGCCTCACGCGACAAATTGAGGACAGCAAACGACCTAAGCGCTTGAGTTCCTCCATTTCTCAGACATGGTGGGAACTCAATCCAAGCAATTAGGCTTTGTGTTATCGTTAACTATGAAAAGGAAGAACGTGAACGTCCTAAATGCTTGAATTTCTTCATCTCTTTGACATGGAGAGAGTCCGCTTCAAGTAGTTAGGCTTTGCGTATGCGTCGATATGAAAGGAAGAACGCGAACGTCCTAAATGCTTGGATTCCTCCATCTCTTGGACATGGAGAGAGTCCGCTGCAAGCAGTTAGGCTTTGCATATTTGTCGATAGCGAAAGAAGGCGCGAACTTCCAAAGATTGTGTACAGTTATGCTCCTGGTAGATATTTAATATTTGAGTTCTACACGCGCATCTTTTCTTTGACTTGGCGGACAACTCCAAATGCTTGAGTCATATCGAATCCAATAGTCCTCTTGAAGCATCTCTAAGCAGATTCATCTTTTTATTTTGTCGTGATTGAATTTAGAGACTTTCCAATCTGAGTCATCTTCTTACTTTGATATGACTGTACTCAGAATAACTTCCAGAGCAAAATCATCTTCTTTCTTTGGTATGACTGGACTCGGAGTAACTTTCCGAGATGCCTACGTACCCTTCTGAAGAAAGAGATCAAGTCATCACGTAGTTCAAGGATTTATGGATGATGATGATTTATTTATTTTTTTTGTCCTTATTTTGCTTGAGCCACCCTTTTGGGTTTTCAACTCAACGGACTTTTTTTTTTTTTTGGGTGCCACGTGCAGTTTAGGCTCTTGTTGGCTAGGAGCGTTGCAATTCTTCTATGCTCTAAGGAAATTTAGGCAAGTAGCATGCCCCCAGCAAAGGCGACGATGACACTACTTCAAGTTGATCAAAGATGATGGCAACATGATTTGATTGATCAAAGATGATGGCAACATGATTTGATTGAGCCACGTCATCTTCAATGTCTAAACAGATTTTACCTTGTTGTGCGATCTTTATGATGAGGTCTTTCAACACAAAGCACTTCTCCATCGGGTGACCGACGGTGGTATTTGCAATACTTTGGTTCATTGATGTGATGCATCTCTTCCGGACGCTTGCAGTCTGGCAGTTTAATTACTTTCTTTTGAAGCAAATCTTCCAACATGTCAACAACATCGGAATCTGGAAAAGGGTGACTTTTAGCTTCTAGCTCTTTAAGAGTGCGCCGCCTTGTTTGATCATCAGTTGGCTCCAACTTGTTTTGGTTATCTAACTTGATTTATGCTATGACTTTGATAGGAGCTGTGATTTCCAAGGACTCCATGACACATTTCTGATTTTGTGCTTCAACAATTTCACCTCTTCTTCGACTATGACTAGTGATGCTAAGTTCCATGACATGAGCTCGAGTGGCAAGTTCTTCAAAGGTGCGAGGCTTTATCTCTTGAAGGATGTACAGTAAGTCCCAATGCATGCCTTGAATGCATATTTCTACCGCTGACAACTCTGAGAGTCGATCCTTGCAGTCAAGGCTTAGTGCACGCCAACGGTTGATGAATTCTACGGCCGGCTCGTCCTTTCGTTGTTTGGTGTTGGTGAGCTCTAACATGCTCACAATGCGACGTGTACTAAAGAAGCGATTCAAGAACTCTTTTTCCATTTGCTCCCAGTTGTCAATGGATTCAGGCTCCAATTCTGTAAACCATTCAAATGCTGTCCCTCGGAGTGTGCGAACGAATTGTTTCACAAGTTAGTCGACATTTGTGCCAGCGCTATTGCATGTCTCAATGAAATCCGCAATGTGTTGCTTGGGGTTACCTTTGCCATCGAATTGTTGAAACTTAGGAGGTTGGTACCGAGTTGGCATCCTCAAATTGTCGAGCAGATTCGTATAAGGTTTGGAGTACATTAGCGTATCTTGAGAGGGACCACCATATTGAGCTCTGATTGAGTTGGCAATAATGTCTTGAAGTTGTTGAATTGACCATGAAGCTAGAATGGAATTTGATTCTTCTTTTTGTTCAGAAAATGATCCGCCAGATGAGTCTTTCTTATGACCATGCAGACCTTTTTCGGAGTCATCGCCACTTTGAGTTTCTGACTTCTCCATGAGTGCAGCAATTTCCATATCCTTCTCTTCAATAGTTTTCTGTAGCTTCTCAACTGCTTCAGCCAATTGGGCTATTTGGGTCGCCTGTTCTTCCACAGTGGTGACCCCTATCACCATGACTTGCATAGCAAAAGAGGCATCTTCCAAAATCCCTTCTATTTGGTTATCAGAAGACGAACTGAGGCATAGGTGTGTACGCAGATCAACACTGGCAGTGGGCAAAGGAGAATATTCTCTTGAATCGCTTAAGTATGCTGAACTTCCTTGCTTAGTGATGCTTGCCCCTAATGTTGTGAAAGTGCTAGTCTTACGCGACTTGGATGGATGAATTGTGAATGTCGCAAGTTGAGATGACTCACTTCGACCAGTATGATTGTTAAGGTTTCTACTCATTTTTTGAGTAGCAACCTTATTGGTCTTGTTTGTTAATTTGAGTTGAATCATCTTTGAAGCCATATGCTGACAATGATGACTTAAGATTGTCAGAGAAAGAGATGAGAGGCAAAGCTTGTCCCACAGGGTGCGCAAAATTTGTAAACACAAAAATCCTACAATGAATGAAAGAAAGACACGTGTACAAAATAATATTTATTTTTAGGATTAAATTCTGCTTACTACCTTGTTCTTTCAAGGGTTCATCAGTTCAGTCCCTACACTTCTAATTTAATCAGAAAAGTCCTTGCACTCTCCAATTTCATCAAATCGATCCAATCCATCACTATTCCGTCAATTTTCGCTGTTAAAATGCTGACGTGGGACCTTCTCACAAGGAAAATTCCCAAACTACCCATCATTAGGCAGCCCGCCAACGCTTCAATGTTGTGAATGCAAATGGGTAGTTTGGAAATTTTCCCCGAAAATTGATGGAGTGGTGATGGATTAGATTGATTTGATGAAATTAGAGAGTGCAAGGACTTTTCTGATTAAATTAGAAGTGCAGGGACTGAACTGATGAACCCTTGAAAGTACAGGGTAGTAAGCAGAATTTAGTCCATATTTTTATTAATGAATTTGAGGGTTACAATCTCTGTAGATGCTCTTTCACAAGAATCTCCTCTGATTCGATCTCCAACGTTGATTTGATCCAAGGGTGGCGAGCACTTGATCTTGAATCGAACGATTGTAGTGTGAACTCCTTGTTATGTTGACGATTTGAGAAAGACGATTGACCAAGGGCTGTAGAGGCTTGATCTTGATCGGATTTAGGCCACGAGTGGTGTCAAGTGGTGAGTGTTCTTCGGCTTTAGTAGGGGATGAACCGACACGTGTTTTTGGTGCTTGTTGATTCTCCACGAGCTTGATGAAGAACTTGTAGAAGATTTACTTTGTTGACGATTTGTAGAAGGCGGTTGATCAAGGGATGTAGAGGCTTGCTCTTGATCGGATTTGAACCACGAGCGATGTCACGTGGTGAGTGTTCTTTAGCTTTGATGGTGGATGAATCGGCACTTGTGCTTAGTGCTTGTTGATTCTGCACGAGCTTGATAAAGAACTTGGCAGAAACTTTGCTTTGTTAACAACTTGAAGACGACGGATGATCACGGGCTGAAGAGGCTTGATCTTGATCAGACCTAAACCACGAGAGGTGTCACGTGGCTAGTTTGGCTTTGATGGCGGATGAATCGGCACGTTTGCTTGGTGATTGTTGATTCTCCGCGAGTTTGACGACTTCTGAGCTTGCAGATGATTTCCCTTGTTTGTCTGAAGTCGGTGAGGTGAAGAGATCAGCTATTTGGTAGCTTGATGGTTCTTCACAAGCTTGGGAGACTTCTGAGCTTCGGAGAGGTTTCTTCCGCTTGTTTGCTTCCCTCTGTCGTCTGTCGTCCCCCCCCCCCCCCAATCTTGATTTGAGAGGAGGTATTTTTAGTGCTGTCGCCTCCCTCAACTTGGAAGACACTGATGACACAACATTAATCACATTCCTTAATTGTGTAATTAAATCAAGGGTTAAATATTGTTTAGTCCCTGTACTTTGCCTCTCTCATCGTTTCAGTCCCTGACATTCTAATTTAATCTAAAAACTCTCTAACCTCACAATTTCCCTCCAATAGGTCCCCTCCGCGTCAAATTAGGAGTTGGCCTTGGGTGAAATGTCCAATATACCCCTCTGTTATTTCTTTTTTCCTTTTTTTCCTTTTTAATTTCTTTTTTTCCTTTTTTTTTCTTTTTCCTTTTTAATTTCTTTTTTGCTTTTTCTTCTTTTTTTCTTGTTCCTTTTTAATTTCTTTTTTCCTTTTTTTTTTCTTTTCGTTCTGCCTACTTTCTCCTTCCTCAACCCACCAATCCCATTCAGATCAAACTCCACAACCCATCTGTTTCTCTCTCCCAAATAGAAACCAAACCCAGCAAAGACCTAGCTTGGCTGTGTATAGATGGACATCGAGCAAAAGCAAGAGGCTAGGAGTTGATCAATCACTTCTTCACCTTCTCTGAAGCCATCTCCCTCTGTTGTCTCTTAGCGGATCCGCCCTCGTCTCCATCGTCGCCGACGCCATCTCTCAAACATAAGCAAATCCCAATCGGCTCAGAAATTCACCGCTCAACCATTCCCCTCTTGTTTTCACAGCCTACTTCTCTCTCTCCCACTCAAATCCCACTTTCTCTCTCCACATCAGGCCTCAATTAGGAAACTTTTCACTGAAAACTACCATTTTTTAAGACTCTGAGGTTTTTGGGTCTTGCTCAAAATGGTGATTTGGATTTTGGGTCCGGTTGAAATGGTGGTTTTTGATGGCCAAGTTGACCAAAACCAGAAGTGAAGAAGAAGAATAGTGATGGAAAAGAAAAATGACCGCCGGCGTGGAGAACAATAATTGGGGTTTCGGGTCGATCTGGATTGGTTCGCCGATGTGGCGCTACTGATGCAGCAGGATGTGATGATCATTAAAAAGGAAAAAGACAAAAGAAAAAAGGAAAAAAGAAAAAAAGGAAAAAAATAAATTAAAATGGAAAAAAGAAAAATAAAAAAAGGAAAAAAAGAAATAACATATGGGTATATTGGACATTTCACCCAAGGCCAACTCCTAATTTGACGCGGAAGGGACCTATTAGAGGGAAATTGTGAGATCAGGGAGTTTTTAGATTAAATTAGAATGTCAGGGACTGAAACGATGAGAGAGGCAAAGTACAGGGACTAAACAGTATTTAACCCTTAAATTAATCAGTTTTAATTGATTGATTTAATTATTTTTTATTTAAGGAATATATCAATCAATTTTGATTTGATTTAATGCCCAATTTCAATCAGAATTAAACAATTTAATCTGATTGATATTTGTATATAATACTTTATTTCAATCAGAATTAATCAATTTAATTTGTTCGATATTTGTATTTAATGCTTGATTTTCATCAAGATCAATCAGTTTAATATGATTGATCCGTTTTAATGCTTAACTTGAGTAACAACCAATCAGCGATAAATTGACACTTCTACGTCATTCCATAGGTGGGTCACTCGTGTTTTGACATATGTCATCCTCGGAGCTCACATAATTTTGATGACGTACGAACCACGTGTACCATTTGTAGGACCCATGTGCAACTAAGCATGTTTGGTCAAAATTTCAAAGATTGACCGATTTATTTAATGAATTTTATTTTCATTAAATTTCTTGTGTCTACAGAAGTAATCCCAGAGAAAAGGATAGTTCAAAAGATTCTTCTCAATTTAACTAAAAAGTATGAATCAATAGTTGCAATCATTGAAGAAACAAAAGATATGGAGACCTTGAGTGAAGAAGCTGTTAGAGGATCTCTCAAAGCTTTTGATAAGAGATTAGAGTCACATACTGAAAATGAAACAGAGAGTGCTTTTTAATCTCTTAGTATTGGTTCAAGAGAGAGTCATAGTGGTTATAATCAAGACAGAAGTAGCTCTTCCAAGTTTAAAAAAAAATTGGAAAGGAAAAGGCAAAAAATGGAAAGGAAAGACCAACACCACAGTAAAGAATAATGATTGCAGTAGTAGTTCTTCTCTACCAAAGTCCAAGTTTTGTAGAAAATACCACTGTGGTTTCTTTTAGTTCAAAGGCAAGCCTAAATGCTCAAAGTGTGAAAGATTTGGGCATGTACAAAAAGATTACAACTTCAACAATGTTGTAAAACAATAGTGAAAAATTTGAGAGAGAGAGAGAGAGAGAGAGAGAGAGTTTAGACGTAGAGAGTAGAATGTGTGTATTATTCATCTCACCATGAGGAGCCCTATATAGGACTACATGGTGTACACAAAAGGGTAATACTTAATTACAATTCAATCACTCCTACAATTACAACCTTCAATCACCAATCTATAGGGATAGGCACCTATTACTCAACATCTATTTACATGGTTATCCACAAATATTTACAACAATCAACTAGCCAATTATTCAGAACAAGTGGATGGTGATTGCACACTCTTTTATGCTTGTCATGCAGCTGATAGGAGCATTTTAATGCGACGTTTTAATTGTTATTCCCTCATATTTACTTAGTTATTTCCTTAAATAAATCCTTCTTGTTTAGGAAAGTTTCCATCTTTAGAAAGTTTCTATTTTTAGTAATTTTAATAAAAGTTTCTATTTCTAGGTACCTTGGAATAAATGGAGCTGAAATGAAGAAATAGAGTTTTCCTAGTCCGACTAGGAATCCCAGTCAACGCAGGAATCCTGATGAGGCTAGGAAACCTGAAGGCATTAGGAGACAACATGATGACGTGGGAGATATTTTGGGAGATTAAATCTGATTTTTGCATGGAAAATCAAGGAGATTACGTGGAGAATATCAAGGGAGAATTTTAAGGAAGAAAAGATTCAAAAACATGTCCAAATTCGTTCCTCAATTCCCTCAAGATATGTTGGCTGAAATTAGAGAATAAAATCTGCAATTTTAATGTGAAAATCAAGAGAAAATCAAGGGGAGGATATTAAGGATAAAGCCATAGAGAGATTTAAGGGAGAAAAGGTCCAAAATGAGTCCGGATACATTGTCTAGGTTCATGCCTAGATATTTGGCCGAAAATGGTGAATAAAATCATATTAAATCTTGGGAAAATCAGCAATAATATATTTGGAAAGATTATGGATTTATTTTGGAGCTTTTTGATTGGTTGAGTGACATGGCAAAGCTGACGTGACATTAATTCATTGGTTGGAGCTGTGTGGTGCAACCAGAAAATTCCTTAGAAATTAAATTCATGAAGCCTTGCCTTCCCCTATATAAACCCCCCTATACTACACCACCACACCACAACACACCTCTTCATTCAGAAAATTCTCTCCATAACGTCAAGCTTTCTCTCCGTCCTCTAGTTTCAAGTCTCTGCGTCTTCAAGCAAAGAGAAGAAGAGAAGAAGAAGCCATGAAGCCTCCTAGCCACCATCATCTACCTTGTGTCGTGAAGCTTTGGAGCCTTGCTTTCAAGATCCAAGACCAATGTCTCAAGCTTTCCACCATTCATCCTTCATGGTGTAATTCTATCTTATTCCTTGTAACCTTTTTGGTTTTCTTTGTTTTGATTTCGTATGAACTTGATTTCTAGTTGACATAAACGTTAAGGGCAAAGTTTAAAGCCTATTTATATGTTTTGAAATAAAATTGCGATTTCTTTATATTGATTGATATGTTGCTTATGTGAGATTGCTTGATTGATTTTGTTTTACAGAAAACTTTTATATGTATGTGTTCTTTGGTGGCCAACTTAGGATATATGCATGTAATTGGAGCTAGATTTAAGTAGTGAAGGCTTTGGACAAAAGTCGAAATCAATTAAGGAGGATTGCAAATAGGTGAACTTATTCATAATTAGGTTGTGCACTTTGGTTGACATCATTTCTTTGTTCTTAATGCGTTGAATGTGTTCTTGATTAGCTAGCTTTCTAGACTATGATTGCATGTTCAATAGGATTGATTTAGGTGCTTTCACTTAGATTAATTATTCAAGGAAAGTAAAAAATGGGAAATCGTTTGCTTTCTAACGTTTCACATGGTCAACTTATTTCTCATGACATAGAAAATCAACTATAGGAATTGTGATTGGATTTCATTCATATGATTGTGGATTTGATCTTTATTCCTTGTGTTCCACCCTTGTATATATGTGTTTACATTTTTTATATTTTATTTAATAATCCTAAAACCCCCTTGTGTTTGTATATATTTTGTAAATATTATACTTTGCATTTATTTTAATTCTTTATTTGTTTTACAATGACATGTGTACCCTCAATCCCCGGCTAGAACGATCCATATTTACCATATACTAACGATGACATTTTCAGGGTTAAATTATGCGCTTTCCTTTAGTGTATCAGCAGCAACTGTTAAACAAAATGACAATGTCTGGTACATTGATAGTGGCTGTAGTAACCACATGACACCAAACAACTCTATCCTAATTGACCTTGATCCTGCTTTGACTTCAAGAGTGAAGATGGGGAATGGAGAATTGGTTAAAGCAAGTGGGAAAGGTTCTCTTGTGATTGAAACTAGGAAGGGGAGAAGACTTATCAAAGAAGTGATGCTGGTTCTAGAATTGGATCAAAATTTGTTGAGTGTTGGTCAGATTATGGAGCTCATATGTCAATTTTGGAGACGGTGTAGTCTGTATATATGAAGACAGGAACTTCAAGAATCTTGTTGCAAGAGCAAGAATGCAAGGGAACAGAAGTTTTCCCCTCATTATGAAATATTCAACTTCCATTGCAATGAAAATGGATGTGATGGAATCATCATGGCTATGGCACAAGAGGCTTGGTCATTTGAATTTTCAAAGACTGAAGAAATTATAGCAGCAAGATATGGTCTACGGTCTGCCATCAATTCAAGAAGCTGGAGAAGTATGTGATGGTTGTGCAATTGGAAAACAACATAGACAATCCTTCCAAGGGAGAAGGCATGGAAGCACATCCACTCTGATGTTTGTGGTCCTATGCAGACAACAACTCATGCCGGCAACAAGTACTTTCTGATCTTTGTGGATGACTATTCAAGAATGGTTTGGTTATTTTTCCTGAGACACAAACCGGAGGTATTCAATGTGTTCCAGAAATTCAAAATGATGGTGGAGAAGCAAAGTGGCCCACATATCAAGAAATTAAGAAGTGACCGCGGTGGTGAGTAGTATAACTCACATAAGTTTGACAAGTTCTGTGAAGATATGGGATTTGAAAGGCAACTCACAGCCACTTATACACCGCAACAAAATGGTGTAGCTAAGAGGAAGAACATGACTATTGTCAAAATGGCAAAGTCGATGTTACATGAGAAGTGAATGCCATATACTTTTTGGGGAGAAGCTGTGAACACCACAGTATACCTGATGAACAGGTACCCTACAAACGCAGTTGAGAAATTGACTCATTTTGAAGCTTTTAGTGGAACAAAACCATCAGTTAACCACTTGAAGGTATTTGGTTCAATATGTTACTCTCATGTGCTTAATCAACTCAAACATAAGCTTGAGGAAGCAAGTGAAAGATGTATCTTTGTGGGATACAGTAGCCACACTAAAGGCTACAAACTATACAAGTTGAAAACAGAAAAGCTTATTATTTCAAGAAATGTTGTTTTCAATGAAAAGGCATCTTAGGATTGGAAAATCAAATCAGTACAGTACTCCACAATTTCATCAACTGACAATGATGCAGTAGATGAAGATGAAGAAGAAGAAATCCTTGAAGTGGAAATCCCCGCAGCTCAACAATGTCCAGTAGCTCAATCTCCACAAGCTGCAAGTCCTCTTTCAGCACATTCACAAGCTTCTACTCCAAGTTCAACTCATGTGAGGGTGAGAAGACTCAGTGATGTGTATGCATCATGCAACTTTTGTGTGGTGGAACCTGAAAACTTTGAAGAAGCAGTGAAGGATAAAGCTTGACAGTCGGCTATGGAAGATGAAATAGCAGTGATTGAGAAGAATTCTATGTGGGAATTAGTTGACAGACCTAGTGATAAAGATGTCATAGGTGTGAAGTGGATTTACAAGACAAAGCTGAATTTAATAAGAGTTATACATAAGTTGGTATTAGGACCAATCTTTTGTATAACTCTTATTCATTTCCATCACATAATCGGGTTTTTGACTGTATTTCTGCTTATGTTTTCTTTTCAAGTTATACATAAGTTGGTATTAGGACCAATCTTTTGTTTAGAAACCTTTCTTGCATATCTGCATTGGCTTAGCTTCTATTAGTGCCTCCTACACAAGATATGCATTTTTCTATTGGCCTATGATCTTTTTTAGGTCAAAGGCTTGTTTTGCTGCATCGTTTCATATTGTTCGCTCAAAAATCGTCCTGGCCTCGTGTCACTGGGCCGAGGGCTTCTTTGGCTTACACGTGTCCTTCTGGAGTGGTGACGTGTGCGCAGGCGTGCCAACTCGTGCCGGTAGGCCAAGCGAGGTTTTGTTATAGATTATAGATCTTGCGCCGATCTAACTTCTGATCAGTTGATTGTGGGCCGAGGAATGATCAATCTCGGCTGCGGGGTTCTCTCTGCCTTGAATGGAAGGACTTTAGCACGGATCGGCCTTAACTAGCCGTAGTCTTCGTGCTGTGTAACTCGGTGATTGAGGTGAAAGTGAAGTGATGATGATTCTTTTTGTGATTTTGTATAAAGTAAATGACATAAAGTAAATAACAACAAATAAATAGCATAAACGAAAGTGCAGGAATGTAAAGGTGCAGGAAGATAAAGAACAAGAATGTAAATCGCCGGAAATAAAGTGCAGCAAAATGAACAGTGAAAAGATAAATTGCATGGAATGTAAAGAACAACAATATAAAGTGCAGAAAAGATAAATATCCATAAAGAAAGTGATAAGATAAACATGTAAAGATTGATAAGTGTTGGTGAAATGTTGAAATGTATTGAGATAAAATTTGAGTAATCGCGTAGAGCGTTTGGTCGAGGACCTCTAACAATGAAACCTATGGTCTTTTTTATAGTGAAACTAAACTACTGAATGAAGGAAAAGAAACAATCTCAACCTTTGACAGCTAAGACCGCATTGATTACAAATAGAACAGTATTCATGTTTGCGATTTTTTTTAACGTTATCAATGATTGATTCTTTCATGAGCAATCAATCAGGTCTTGTAACTGATGATTGGCAATAACACCTCCTGATGCTCATTCAAGTTAATTGCCCCAAACTTTGATAACGTTTCTCCTGACAATCAATCTCTTTGATGTGCCACGGCTAATTAGCCTCGGTCATTCATTACGACTCGTGGGTCCGCGGTCATTCATTACGCCTTGTGATTCATTTGGTCTCTCCTGATCTAATAACGGCTCTCTGCACACGTTATCTTTGGTCATAAATTTGGCAATAAACATTTAATGTGCCGCAGCTAATTGAGAATCAACTTTGTAAATCTTTAATGTGCAGCTGCTAATTTGATAATCAACTTTGTAAATCTTTAATGTGCCGTGGCTATTAATGAATTAGCAGTGGTCATTCATTACGCCTTGTGGGTCGGGCCTACCTATCTGCCACGTGAGCCTTGCCAAATATTGGTTCAAACAGAGCCCCCCTAGTCCCTTGAGCCTCGGCATAGATTCCGAGTGGTTAAGGGACTAAAAGATTATTTCTAGAAAATTCTCTTGGCAAGGCACGCGCTCTATTATAAGCGTTATTGACATTCGTTAAGCAACAGCCACTCATTGAGGCTTTTTGTTACCCCGCGGCTATTCAACCGTTCAAGTGCGGTCCTAAGCCAAATTTCTTGCGGGCCCTACCCACCTGTGTGCCTTGTGGGCATTGCCAATTTTAGGTTCAAACAGAGTCCCCCCTAGTCCCTTGAGCTTCGGCATAGATGCCGAATGGTTAAGGGACTAAAGGATAATATTACAAGCTTAATTGGCAAGGTACACTCTATACGCTCTTTGCCTAATCTCGCTGACATCTCTCAATATTTGGCATGTTTCTAAACTCATTACTTCATGACCATTTAACGATGGTTCAATTCAAACATGGTCTTTTGTTATGTCGTGGCCATACATCTGCTGTTACTCGCTAGTCGTGGTCCTTCACTTGCTACAGCCACTTAATTGTATCCCTTCGCCAGCCACAGTCATTCAATCGTAGCCTTCTCCAGCCGCGGCTCTTCACTAGCTGCGGTCATTCAACTGTTCAACCGCAATCCTTTGTTTCGCCACGGCCATTCATCTACCTTTATTTGCCAGCCACAGCCATTTAATCGCGGCCCTTCGCTAAACACTGCCATTCAACTGCTGTCCTTTGTCATGCGGCTAGTCATTAAGTTCGTGATATATATGTAGCCCTCCCCTAATTAATTCTTTGAGCCTCGGCTTGAGCTGAGTGGTGAAAGAACTGGTAAACAAAGTCGACCTCATTGTCGAATGACATCCAAATATTTTCCAGCCGTAATCATATAAATATTTCGACCTTACAGTTCCATGCCTATCGAGTAATTAAACGGCTCCCAGAAACACAACTTTTTACTTATTTTATTTTATTTTATTTTATTTTATTTTATTTTTGCAGAAACTAAAACAAGATAATAAAATGTAAAAATCATGTGTACCGTTATGGAGGTGGCCAACAATGTTTCACCCCAAGTTTTGAACATTTTGTATTCTCGGCATGGATTTTGAATTTTTCAAGGCCGATCTTTATTGACCAAAGGGAATGATTGCGATTTGTTTTCTTTTCCACTTTCATGTGAGCCGAAATTATATGCTCTTCAAATGTAATCGATTCCACTTTATCTGACCATGGCTTCTCCAAGTCAGCTTTATTTCCAATAATCATGTCAACATGCATGACATCTTGACTTAGATGATCAACACCATTGACCACATTATGCTCAGTGAGCTGACATTCCTTTGCTACAAGATTAAGATCTTTATCAAGCCGCGGATTGTTGAGGTCGGCTTTCTTTTCGAGAACCATATCCATATGAATAGTCTCGTTAATTGTACAGTCAAACATGTGATGGTCATTCTTCTTGACATTTTGAAAATTTTGACCTATCATGTTTGCCTCCATTTTTTAGGGAAGAACAACAGGTGGCCGAGTTTCCATATGATCATCAATAAATACTTCTTTTGGGAGGTCAGGTCTCGGTTACAGTGGCTTGCCTCCTTCAGTAATTTTTGATGTCTTAGCATCTTCATCTTATTCAGGTGTGACTTTATCTCTTCTCTGAAAATAGAAAATTGTGTGGCTATTTCTGCTACCCCTTTTTGAATGATCATGTTCACATGTATGGCTTTTTCAAAAGAGTTTACATCACGTGCTGAAAAGCTTACCTTCGACCATTTGATTGTGACCAACTTGTTGATCGTACAGGAGTTGCAGCGCGACTAGTGGAGTCTCCCGTACAAGCTGGCAACTCAAGCCATCAAAATTGTTGTAGGGCCCTATTTGGTTGTAGCCTTCTTGGTTGTTATGATGATAATTTGAATCATAACTATTGCATGGTGCATTAACTGTTTGCCCACAATTATCATACGGCTTGTTGGCCTACCCATAACCATGTTGGCTACCATAGCCATTCTGTGATCAAAGCCATATTGAGGTAGTATTGTGGGATTTTGTTGATCCCAAGATGCATGGCAGTTTAAATTAACAAAACTTTGGTACGCATCGTAGCTATATCTGCCATCAAAATCATACAATTGATTTTGGCCATATTGGCCACTGTAATCATTTATTGAAAGAGAGCCAGGTAAATTCGGCACATGATAACTCATTAGTGAAAATACATAACAGTATTCATGTTTGTGATTTTTTTTAACGTTATCAATGATTGATTCTTTCATGAGCAATCAATCAGGTCGTGTAACTGATGATTGGCAATAACACCTCCTGATGCTCATTCAAGTTAATTGCCCCAAACTTTGGTAACGTTTCTCCTGAAAATCAATCTCTTTGATGTGCCGCGGCTAATAGCCGCTGTCATTCATTACGACTCGTGGGTCTGCTGTCATTCATTACGCCTTGTGATTCATTTGGTCTCTCCTGATCTAATAACGGCTCTCTGCACACGTTATCTTTGGTCATAATGGAGAAACATACATGATGGAGATTTTGTACTGGTGTAAAATTTTAAGAATGGTTTCTAGTCATGAAATTGCCTAATAGAGAGGCAGCCCAGCCTATTTGGTAGAAATGCCTAGAGGTGAAACCTCTCAAAACATATTTGGGTGAGGTGAAATCCCCTCAAGAGAAATTTGGAAGAGGAGAAATGCCTTAAGGCTAATCTAGGTAGTCATGGTGCTCAAGGGAAGATTGTTTATGACAGTAGGACTAGAGGTGCAACTGATGATCAAAGTACCCCAGCTGATGTTGCTTCAGTTGCCTGAAGTTTTGACTCTATCAGTTTAGGCACAAAGCGCAGTGAGACCTTAAATGAATCTCATGAAGCCAACTATCAATTTAGTTATAATGCATATGGATACAATCATTAATCAATATGAAGAAGTACATGACCGATATTCTAGTTAGATTCATGTTTACTATCCCTTATAGGCGGTATAATCAGCAGCTCAAAAGAGATATATGACCATCATGTTCATCACTACAATTCGTTCTATATGGGTCATATGTCTTGGTCTGATTATTGTACTTTCATAGATTATTGTATTTTCGTAGATCAGCGAGCCTATTTTCAACCACATAGAGTCTCTTTTTTGATGTAGATGAAGTTGATATATATATATATATATATATATATATATATATATATATATATAACTTTGCTCATGTGTGGATATCCGCACCTAAGAAAAAATATACGGATTTCCAATTTTGACATACTTTTCAATCATATTTTCACATCTTAACCGTTCAGTTTTTAGGTCCTAATGTATAAATCACCTCTGCAAAATTTCAACCAAATTGGTGATCATTAAGGCATCAAAAATTGCAATTTACACGAACGAACCGAATATGCCGAACCGGAACCGTTCGTGTACATTGTTGTAAATTGCAGTTTTGGATGCCTTAACAATCACCAATTTGGCTGAAATTTTGCATAGGTGATCTATACATTAGGACCTAAAAATTGATCGGCTAAGATGTGAAAATATGATCGAAAAGTGGGTCAAAACCTAAAATCCGTACCTAAGAAAAACTGCGGACGTCCGCAGAGGAGAAGCACTCCCTAAAGTGCGGACATCAACACTTCTGTTCCTCTGAGGCCGCGACCGCACAGCGCAGCTTGCCAGAAGGAGGCCAGGGGTCAGAAGGACCAGTCTTCAGTCAGGTGGAGTCACCGGTAACCAGGTTACAGCGTTGCCCAGAAGCGATCTGGGATGCCTCCAGCCTCCATCAGGCAAGCCCCGCATTGCCATCGCCGCCTGAAAGCTGCTGCTGCGTCTACATCGGCAATTTAACTATAGTGCGATGTCCACCTATGATCGGGCCTATTTATATATATATATATATATATATATATATATATATATATCAATGTTTAAAAACGCTGAAGGCTTACCCGAGGCGTTTTCGGAAGAGCCTTGCAGCCTTGAGGCATAAGGTGCATAAGGCGTAAGCCTTACAATATAAATTTTTGTCGTCACATTAAGAGCAACCAAAAGAACATTAAGCCCTACTCTTATATATACCACATTAAGAGCAACCAAATTAACATTATTAATTATCATTCACTCATTATTAATTGCTACACTAAACAATTAAACATAACATCCTATCAATTACATATAAAATAACAATCTGGGCAGGGAATTTGAACAATACCAACCAACATATATGCATTAAGTCAATGATACAAAGCAAGAATCTTAATGGTTCAAAACTTCAGATACAGGTCAATTATACAAAGCAACAATCTTAATAGTTGTAACAATCAACAATCTTATATTCACAAAGCCTTTATAAAGCAGAGCCTAAACATTCAAACTTTCAAAGTGTGAAAATCAATTGGAATTGTACCTTCAAATCTTGTCTGCAAGTCGAACTCCAAATCTACAAGCACCTCTTCAAGTCTGCAAATCGAACTCCAAATCGAACTCCAAGTCTGCAAATCGAACTCCAAAATCCAAATCCAAATCCAACTCAAAGTGTGAAAATCAATTGGAATTGTACCTTCAAATCTTGTCTGCAAGTCGAACTCCAAAGCGAACTCCAAGTCTGCAAATTGAACTCCAAAATCCAAATCCAAATCCAAATTGAAGTCGAAGGCTACAAATCAAACTCCAAGTTCGAAAATAGTCTCCTTGGTCTCCTTTACAGCCAAATCGTTGAGAAAGATAATGGGTTCTAAGAGATTTGCATCAGCTTTGGAAGTGCGAAAGCTGAAAAGGGGAGGCGATGATGTATACTCTGCTCAATGTCGCGACCTAGAAGTCTATAAACCTCAAAAACCAAAATGACGATGTCTCGGAAAAAGACCCCCAAAAAAAAAAAAACACTGCGCGTACGCCTACGACGCCTCAAGCGTCGCTTTTTACACCTTGGTCGCCTCCTCAGAAGCCTCGTCGCCTTATCATCGAAACTCACTCAATTTAGGTGCTGATTTTCACTTTTTAGGCCTCAGGCGTTTTTTTAATTCATATATATATATATATATATATATATATACATACAAACACACCAATAAATTGAATCTTTCTGTAAAATTTTCTTTTTCAAAAAATCTTCAATATTTCTAAGGGTAATTCTAGTTAGACTTCCCAATTTACTCTCTAGACCTCCCTTAATTTTTGTAAAACTTTAAATCCTATTTTACCCCTTCTACACTTCTCGTCTTCTCTCTCTCAACAACAGAACCTCCCAAACATGTCAATTTTCCCCAATTGCAGAGACATCATCAGTCAATCTCTTTTCATTTACTTACAAGCCAAAGAGATTCATCAACAAGTTTCATTCTTATTCAAGCTCTACCTGACCAGCAATGGCTTCAATAAGCATTGAAGCTTGATCTCAAATCTAAGCACAACAACTCAAGTAATTGGCTGGGTTGATTTTTATATGGAAGGAAAACACTGAAAGATGGTTGAGTTGAGATTGAAAGCTTGCCAAAAGTGAAAGGCACAAAACAAAAGAAAACCTATACTTCAGACCAAACCACCATGACATATATTGTGGTAGTTCTTCCTTAATCAGTTAATCCTTGTGCAAAAGTATAATTACAAAGGAGAAAAGCTAAAATGGGTTATTTTTTCAATTGGGAAAGCTTAGTTCCCTCTCTTGAAATGAGTAGAAGTTCTTCTTTAATTGAGCTATATATCAACTGGGTCTCGTTGTTTATAATTGGGCAAGCTTCGTTGGTTGGTTTGCTGCAAAAAAGAGAGGTTTTGGTACTTCCATACATTGCCAACAATGGCTACTGAAAGATGATATTGGCTTCTGAGCGAAGCAAAAGTAAAGGTTCAGAAAGGATGGAGTCGACCGCGGATATGCTTCTAATTAATAGACGATTTCATTTCTTTTTCTTAAGAGAGGGTAAAATGGGAAATAAATTCTTGCAAAAATTATGAGAGGTCTAAATAGCAAATTAGGAGGTCTAACTAGAACCACCCTATTTCTAATATCTTCTTTTTTTTCTTTTCTTTTTTCGATAGATATGTATTGACCGACATTTTAATCCTTGCCTATCTATGTATGGCAGTTAGCGCTAGTCTTTTGGTGGCTCCTGGAGCCGGTATATGGCAATCATAACATGAACCATGCATGATCTAATAAAGCCAATGTTACTAACCAATTACCACCACTAAATAAGTCAGAAATAGATTTCAAAATCTTAGCCAAGAACACAATCACTTTGACCTTTGAATTAGGCAGAGAAAGTGCAAGGTCTTGTATCACTTGATACATATTTATGGCTTGTTTGAAATGGAGCAAAAGGACAGGCAGCAAAAGCCAAAAGGACGGGCATCAAAAGCCAAAAGGGCAAAGCCAGTTGGTGATGGTGGAACTTATGTGTGCGCTTTCCACCTTGTAATCACAGACCCTTTATACCCTTATTCCAAGTATCCTACCAAGAAACAAATTGCTAAAGAAGCCTTTAGACTGCCACTGAAAAATCTAGCTAAGAATATATAGCTTTTCTCTCTTTCTGTTTGGCATATCTCATTTGATTTCTCCATGCGACCATGCCCATATTTTTAAAGAATCTCTATAATGAGGAATGACTACAAGAACTCTACTGCCAGAAAAAAGGGCTTTGGTGGACCAAAAGTAGGTAGTGGGTTTGGCCGATAGTGGTTGAGACACTATGAGCGTAAAATGGATTACTTAAATCCGCAATTGCAATTTGTCCTCAAAAGGGTCTGGAAAGTATATATAGGGGCATGGTCCAACATGGTAACCCCCCCCCCCCCCACTGTGCTTGTATAATGCATTCCCTTTGATAGGACCTAAGTTTGTAACATATTTTATAGAATGGAAAGGATGAATGACGGAACTAAAGCAGGACTACCCTAGAAATTTTTTAAATGTTTTTACTTTTCTGGAAAACTGCAAATTCCATTTTAAAGCAAATATACTTTAATATCAGTCAGTTTATAACCATACAGTCCTCACAACAAAACTAGAAAATTGCACTCATCTTCATCCCTGGCAATCACATAAGAGAATTCAGTAATCAAAACTGATTATCTTTGTGGTTTCTCTCCAAAGATTATCTCCTAAAATATGAGTCATACCTGAAAATTGTGTCATATAGAAATTACTAACAAATACAAAGCATTTGATAGAATGGACATCATGATGATGATGATGATGATGATGATGATGGAAATCGACCGGTTAAATGGCGTGGCAGCCAACTGGAAACTTTGCCCCAGCCATATACAAGGCTGTTTTCATGAAGCCACAGTAACATTCTTGTAACTAAGATTAACGAGTTTTGGATGTTGTAGTTGCTGTCTGATAAGTGCTGAACAAGTATCATCTTTTCTAATACATTGGCTGGCATGGTATTCTCATTCTTAATTGTCATTTTCATTGTATAGAAACATAGAGATTAACTTTAGGCACATAAGCCAAGCCATTTCAACCAAAAGAAAAAGGAGAAAGAATAAGAGGGCACAATACTTTGTCATGTTTTTCCATTCCCATCTTCGTCAGTGTGCGTAGTGCTGTAGTTCTCCACTAACAGTCACATAACTACTCCCTCATTATCATAGTATGTCCCATTCCTCACCTTTAGATCTTAATCCTTTTTTGAAAATCTGGTTACCGTGTTCCCTTAAAGTACTATAAGATCAAGGCGGATCTTACCGACCAACGTGAATGTAGGGTTTGAAATTCAATAGCTGCATGTGCCATTGACAATTTGACAGATTATCTTCACTTTCTGGTTGCTGCATATATCCTTGACTCTATGGCAACGTTCTTTTCTGATTTAACTTCCAATTCACATAAGGTAGTGTCTCCGTCTATCTATTGGTAACATTCTCTCCTCTTTTTCCATTCTTTTGATTGAGAATCATTTGAACCTCTTTTGATCGTTGACTCAATTATCGATCAACGTTTACAATGGGGGGACTGCAATGAATTATTAGAAAATGAAGTGTGTAATAATACAGATACATATTATTTGTTGCTACTCATTTCTTAACAAGTTAAGTTTTCCGATTCTGTTCTGAAAATTTTCAAAACAATGAATTCTCATCTCTGCATTTCCTTCGTTTGTGTCAACAAGGTGTATAATTTTAGCTACGCCTGGATGTCTTTCCATATATAATTATTCGATTTTTTACGTGATATTAATTGTTAACTCATTTTCTAACTCTTTATAAATTATAGTTCATCATAATGCATGTAAGTTTAAGGTTAGTGGAAGGTGCATTAGTTGGGAATGCCAATCAGTCGGGTTATATATATAACTTCTTTTTGAGAGATTCCCTTTGGCAACTTGTTGGGTCCTTGATCGTACAAGTACCCTACATTTTTTGTCCATTTACCGTTTTTGTTGAAAGGTGAGTAAGCTAACGCGTGCACGTACGTCTAGTCCTTTACATCAAATCATCAATAGAGATAAAAAAAGGAAAAGCATCACATCCACACATATATGAGGTCACTTCTTTGAGATTAGCTTTTAGAGAGGCATTGCTTTGTTCTTGCTAAGTGGGCAAGAAATTAAATCCATCCTCCAAACTTTACACATACTCATCGTACTTAATTTATTAGTGCTAGAGATTCTAATTCAATTTGTTATAGCATTTTTCTTTTATTATATTTTCTTCTCTCTATTTTTTTTTTTCAACGCTGTCAAGCAACTATGAATTGGTGTATATCAGAGAAGAAAGAATGAAAACTTTGGTCACATGAATCGGCCACATTACTCGTGCAAGATGACAGTCGAAGCTCGTAGAGTTATACAGCTTATCTCACGTCTACAAATCGAGATTCACTAGCACTAAGCGGACTAATGCTTTCTGTATTTGTGAGAATCCTACTTGGATGGCTACAAACGCAGCCAAACAAGGATACCAACCCCTTTCCTTCGATGGAATCATTTAATGAGGACTTAATCATAACTAACTTTCTAATTCACTTTAGAGATCTGGTTATAAGGCCCACCAGTGATTAGGGTAAAAAGCCCAAATAGGTATGGTAGAATCAGTTAAATGAGCATTGGCTAAAAGGGTAGATATCAACAATAACTGATATCTTAATTAGTATATATTGTACGTATTATTAGTAAACTAAATGGACGTAAACAAACATTAACCAGGGTACGTGATTACTGAAAAACTTAATTAAACTACTAAGATGCTTCATTTTATTTTCTCTATGCTCCAACTCTAACCCCAACCCTAGCGACCCCTTTTAGTGGTGACGCTTTTTGCCACGGCAACTTCCTCTTTTCTGCATCTTAATGGCTTTTACCCAAATATTGTAAAAAATAAGTTTATATAAGTGGGAATAAAACAATCCATCTATATATCATCCAAGACAACAAACAACAAATGATCATATATATCTGGCCTCAATGGTATGATTATGACCCTTGCACTAATTCAAGGAAATGCTAGCTAATATATGATCAATGAATTGCGTATTGCAAAGCTGTAATCGGCGATATTGCCAAAGAAGTGTCCTAGCAAATCAATCGTCCTTTTTTATGGATCTAGTCAATAAACCTTTTGTTACATATGTCACATGTTGACATGTTATGCTTGGTTTCCACAACATGTTCAGCCATTTTTATACTAAAAGTCGAAAACCATCCGCATCTTCATGAGCAACAAAGGGGTTGTTCCTAAATGAATGATACCCCTTTGATTATCAAAGGGTTAAATGGAAACTGTTGTCAAGTTTAATATGATTAATCACATAAAGTAAGCTCTCTCAAGTATCTGGCTTGATATGCCTGGTTTATAGAAACACATTATTATTCCATTATACTAATATTAGTTTTAGGGAACAGGGGCTGTTTCATTTGCCCTTCGTTTTTTTATTCTTTATAGCACCGACGTCCCCATCAAACGAGTACTGCTAGCTATGAGGCAACAAATATGGAGGGATGAGAACTGTTTCAAACTTTCAATAGCTAGTCGAATAGTCCTCTTTAATTGGGAAGGGCAAGTATGTGCATGGACGGACGGACGGCCGGATGTGCCCTATCTCTAATCCTTAATATATAATTAAAAAAACATATATATAGTGTAATGTGTCAGCAAGCAGTGACGAAGCCACATTAGGGCCTAGTGCCTGTGACCCAAAAGAGGTTTTTTGTTTTTATATATTTTTATTTATTATTTTTATTAATTGTGAAGTATGTAGTTAACTTATATAAACACGTTGATTGCTCTAAGGATCTCCAAAAATCCGGAGTATCCTAGGTCTCAGTTTTGAGAATTTTGCTCGTCCGGCGGCACTTGGGATCGATGAGGGTTTGCCTCACTGTTAATGGGCCGTTGTCGGACGAGAGTTTGCTATTTCCTCGGGGAGCTCTAGGGAGAGGCGTTGAAACTCAAGGCTTTGGACGGGTGGTGGTGGTAAGTTCCAGACGAAATCTCTGGGTGTGGTTTGTAGTGATGGCAGTCTGGCTTTGGCGTGGGCTCTGCAGATCTGGGTGGCGGCAGGGTTTCTGAGGAGCTGTGCGGCGATGAAGATCTGGATGATCCGGGCGATGACTTTAAATTCTCGAGCGGTGCGCGGCGAAGTAGGCCAAGTGCGGTGGTGCGTTGTATGCTAGGTCGGATCGGTGAGGCTTGGTTGGGACGTGGTCGGCGCGGCACGAATATGGCGGGCGGTGCTGCACGGGCAGACGGTCTGCATGCGGATGATGACGTTTTGGGCCTTGCTCCAAATCCTGCTGGGCCTTGGGGGTTTGGGCTTTCTCCTTTTTGAGCTACCCCATTGGGCCTTTAATTTGGACTAGGGCTTTGCCCTTGGCTAACCCTATGTTTTTAGTTTTATCTAATTTCAATAATTTCCTTGTATTAGAAACCTAGATCTCTAGCGCCTTCGGCGTAGTATCAAAAGAGGATCTCCGCAATCTCTATGTTTTGAATGTATAATGAGTAAGTTTATTTTTATGTACCACTGTGGGTACTACCACTACTTTGTTTCATGTCTATGTCCTTAAATGACAGCAGAAGAGCATGTGACAACCCATTCTGACTTGTGGTAAATATTCTATTTCACCCCGCAGGCTTGATTCAAAAAAAAAAAAAAAAAAAAAATATATATATATATATATATATAGACACACACACGTTGATTTAGATAATTTAACATGTATGGTTCATTTACTGTAGTGGGTGCTGGTTTATTCCATAACATTGTGGTCTTGGGTTTGATTTGGTTGCTTTTGTGGGTTTTCTTTTTTTCTTTTAGTCTCAATAATTGTGTTCATATATAATATAAATCATTTTTTGGATATTAACACTTTTAAGCACATTTAAGCCATGCCATTTTAGATTTTCAGTCCTACATTTTTTTATGTCGTGTCCCTTTGTTGTTGGAGGTTCATTTTTGTGAGGAAGAGACGATTATCCATAACCCTAACTGCTCCAAAGAGGTTGCCGGTAATGGGTAATATGTGGCAGCTATCTAATTAAACGCCCTAGTTAATTCATGAATTGCATTTGCTTACGTACGTTTATTTTTGTCCAAAGGTGAAAGCTAGCACAACAGTGATGGGGTTAATTAGTCATACTCGAGAGAATATTATTAATTTCTAGCTAGTAGTACAACATATCTAACCTCAATAATTTAACAAGATATGGCTAAACAAAAGGTTTAGAAAGAGTACTTAACAGAACATGAACGTTGTCAACAACACATGACATACAATGACAATTATAATTGGTTGTCAAAATTGATTTGTAATTTGATTCATCAAAATAATACATGATATTAATTCGGTGTAGAAAAATTATTCAGGCGTGCCCTAGACCTCTTATATCCAACATGCATTGTTGTCTTGGTTTTCCTATTTTCTAAATCATACTAACATGTCTGTCTTATCACACGTGAATCAAGTATTCTAGCATTAGAAAAGCAAGGGATTAGGTTCATCAGCATGACTATCTATCGGAAACCCTAATAAAAATATCCAAGAACATTATGTATTTCAATTCAACTCCTAAAATAATTAGCAGATAAATTTTCAAAAACATGCATGCATCATATTAGCTAGTTTCATGCATGTTATATAGTTGACCATTTGAAAAGGAAAATTTATAAAAGTCTTCGGTCTTGCATCATAGTTCTCTTTGTTCATTATGCACACGCATAATATAATTAAATTAACCTCAATTTTCTATCACTAATAATGAAATTATGAATTAGGGTCCACTTTGTGGATGCTAATCAAATGGGTAAACTCATAATGAGAATAAATAATTGATCTTATAGAACTGGGAAAAGAGTTCAGTAAAGTAGATCATTAGGTATCGTGTGCAATCTAATCATTGAAAATGGAAACTAAGGTTACATGTCATCCCTTGAGAGATTGATCGAGACTTACAATGTTATTTGCCACCCAAAAAAAAAAAGACATATAATGTTTGATGATGTTAGAGGGTAAAAGCTAAAAAGCAAAACATAAGAAGTGCGTTACTCATATAATGATTTTTATAGAATCATATATGATGGTTTTTTTTTTCCTATCCTAGTGATGCTAAGAGCAGTACTCACGTCAAATGCATCAAATGAGCTTCCAACTAGGTAGTAGTTGAAACATAAGAAAACGTATTTGATCATACTGTTTCATTCGCTAATCCTTTATTAATAGATGAAAATTAAGAAGAACAAAGTTCGACCATGAAGCATGGCCATATTTCGATTCTTGCCATTTCGCTCCTTGAATTGAAAAAAGTAATAATTTATTAATTTATTTTCCCATGTGGTTCTTCCTGTTTGTTTATTATAAATAAGTCGTAGTCAATTATTCTAACTTACCAGGTACTTTACATATAGAAGCTGCATATACGTCGATGGCTTGAATTCACGAGTGGATTTCAACATGCACGTCGATGGCTTTAATTCTCAAGTGGATTACTAATTGCCATGTGGATGGCTATATAAACTGAATTGTGACAATTTGAATTGACTAGTATTCTAATTCTATACCAACCCTTGGAATTGATTGGTCGCTCCAAATTAGGTTTCCTTTTACAGAGTTTCCGACCTTATTGCAGCTGCCTTCTCTAATCTTAGCTCTAACTTTAACGTTTCAATAGCAGTTACGTGTTTGGAAGTTGCTCTATGTATCCAAGTTATCGTATCTCTTATACATATGTCAAACAGAACCCAAACACGGGTTCCAATCTTTGGGTCAACGACCCTTTATATATAACACTGTTTTGGATATTTTTTTGTATTGTACTGTTTGTTGAATAAAAAAATTTCTGTCATCACCAAAAATGATATTTATATATAAAACTGCTACCACGTAGTTATGGTTTACAGTTTGTTTCTACATGCACATCAAATTAATTTTGATTCATTTAATATTGTTTTTTTTTTTGTCATAATCATTTAATCTTGTTTAAGTGTCACCAAATTCACATGTTCCTCTGTGCAGTCAACTGTGTCTGCCAATTTACATCCTTTTTCATTCTAAACTCTTAAAATATGTATTCTCATTTGAAAACTAGTAGTAAATAATTAAGTACCAGTTGCCACAATAGTTCAACTATAAGAACTGCTTTTGGTGAGGAAACCAAAGAATTTTTTGTCACAATAATAAAAATTCCAAATTTTAATTCTTACTTACATCAATATCTTAATATTGTGGAGAGTGGAAAGAAAAAAAAGTACAAAGCATATGAAGAGAAAGTATGGATTTAAAATTATCAAACTTAATAATAGATAATGATGAAAAATTATATTATACTTCGGTGCATCACATATTTATATAAGAGAAAAATAATTTGTCAGAAATATAGTAATTAAGTTGGTTTTGCATCCATGTGTAGATAAACAGTATTAGCTTAGTAACTTGACAAATTAACGATCATAACATGGCTTTATGTAATTGTCTAAATTATTCTAAGAATTCGTCACAAATATACTAGGCCGTTGAAAGTGGCAAGCTACCTGCATCTATGTAGGATCGACAGGAAAAGCAGAAGAGAACCCTAGAGGTTCGCTAGCTGCTTCTTAGAGCAAGTTCACCCGTAGTCAAGAAATGTCAAGGTCGAGAAGTCAAGAATTTGACCAGTACGTCAAGATATTGTTCACTGCCACTGGACATGGGTTTACACCCGTTTTTTTTCTTGACCGGTCAAGACTGTTCATCTTTCACTGTTCATCAATTTTAACTATTCATTTTCCACTGTTCATTTAGTGTTTTAACTGCTCATTTTTATTGTTCACTTATTTTTCACTGTTCATTACTTTAAAAAAAAAATTAAAATTAGAATATATTTGATGTAAATAGATGATAATAATGGAGATTTATGCAATTTACTATTTTGAATATAGGGTGTGTGCTTTAATAAGAGGAATTTTCAAACACAACTTTTATTTCATAAAATTTATGCTTACATAAATGAAAAACTAGGAATAAGTACAATACAATTAACAACATGCATAATCACCTAATTATTCAAATCATAATCATAATCCTCATCCTCTCTAGGAATCCAATTTGCGTTTGAAGGGTCATCATTAGGGTTAGGGTTGGTGGAATCACCCGTAGAGAAAGGTGAAAATTGTGGTTTTGTAGGATATCCCCCGGAGTAAGGTGGTTGCGGATAGTATCCACCGGGGTAAGGGGGTTGTGGGAATCCACCGGTGAAGGGAGGTGGTGGGAATCCACCGGTTAAGGGAGGTTGTGGGAATCCATCGGGCCAAGGTGGTTGTGGGTATGCACCGGGGTAAGGTGGTTGTGGGTATGCACCACCAAAATTTGGTTGTGGGAATGCACCACCAAAATTGGGTTGCGGATAGTATCCACCCATAGAAGGTGGCGGCTGCTCGTCAAGATCTTCTTTCTCCGCTATCTTCTTTTGTTTTCTTGACCAATAACGCTTTTTATTTGGCTTCATTTTACTTGTATCAATCTCCATAATACGCTCTTCCCTCTCTTTATTTCGCTCTTCCCTCTCTTTAATTAGATCTTGCCTTTCTTGAAATAGGAGTTGCTCTTTTCGCATTTCGATTTGCAAGAGGATACATGCTCTTTTCTCTTCCTCTTGGAGACTTCAAGCGAATTCGTCATCGAGTTTTTTCTTGCCTGCGGTTGCCTCTATTTGGTTGTTCACTATACTCTCAAGTGTGCTTGACAAAGGACTTTGATCTTTCGCTGCCTTCTTTCCTTTCTAAATTGCTTCTTTCGCAGCCTTCCTTCCTTGAGGCCTCACATTATGATCAGTAGTTTCACCTGCAATTACCTCATCTACATCCATGTCCAAGTTGATGGGGGAATTTTCAGCAATTGGTTGTCTGTACGTTGGTTGACTTCCTACATTTGATGTTCCTCCGAATGTATGGCTAGGGATGTCTTTAAATTGTGCAAAGCCCTCCACAACAGCGTAACTATCAAAACTCTGAAAATTGTGTCTTCTTTTCTTCCCTTTTTTCTTCATCCCGGCATGCTACAATTTATGTGCTTCCTCTTACTACGTAATTAAAAAAAGTAATAAAAAATGCAATTAGTACAAATATAAACGCTATTATAAAGGATATTACAATTTAAACGATATTATAATTACTACATTATTTATGAAAACATATTTTACTATAATGTATCAACAAATTAAATAATTTATCAACAAATATAAAGGTCATAATTTTAATAAGAAAGTATCTCACCGTTTTACAATAAAAATCAATAAGTACAAATATAAACATCGTTGTAATTACATCATTATTTATCAACTAATTATTGTAATTATAACGAAAAACAAATACTAAAATTAAAATGATATTATAATTACTACATTATTTATCAAGTAATATTTTACTATAATGTATCAACAAATTAAATGACTTATCAACAAATACATACCTCATCAACCGCATTTGAACCGCTCTTGTACCAATTTTTCGCTTGCTTTAATGCACAATTCCACTCAAAGAGTTCAACTTTCAAAATTTTCCACCTTCCTTGCAAAGAGGAAGCTGATCGGCTCTGGGGCCAATTTGCGACAAAGCGTCGCCTCACGCGCCTCCATAGGTCGTTTTTTTTCTGATTTGTGCTCATAGCCGGATCTTGGCCAACAATTTTCCAAGACTTGCACAATTGAACATCTTCCTCATCCATCCATCTCCTTTTGTCTTGGATATTATCATCTTCACTTTGATTTTCCTCTTGTCGCGCCACTGGACCTGTGTTTCCCCTTTCTTCAGCCATATTGGATATAAATAAATTTGGAAGATGAAAGCTATATGAAGAGGAGGAAGCACAAAATTGGGTTACTATGAAAGATAATTTTTTGGGTGTGAGATGTAAAATAAATGGTAGGTATTTATAGAGAAATGTTTGGAATTTTTTAAAAATTTTTTTGTTACCGTTTATTAAAGTTACATACATATATATATATATAGTACTAATATAATTGTTTGCCGTTGGATCCGGAAATTAATTGAAACCAAGGACTGAGATTTCATGACCGTTGGGATCAGAATTCAAAGCCCTCCAACGGGTCTCTTCCACGTGCTCTTTATTCCGGCCCAATTCATGTCGCTACTCGACAAGCGCGTTGTTTCAGTCGTGTGGGAGTTGCGGCGCCACGCGTTAAGTAGCTCTCCTTCAATTCCGAATTTGGCGCGTCTCCTTGCTGGGCCGAGCTGGCTGATTTGTTGCCTGGGTCATGGAAATAGTCATGGGTATGACTATTTTCCTGGCTGTAGTCAAGAAGGGGTGGGTTTTGCCCGGTCAAGGCACCACCGGTGGAAGATGGATTTTGCTACAGTCAGTCACCACATCAGCTTTTTCTTGACTATGACCAGTCAAGAGCAAACCAGTGGACTTGCTCTTAATGTTGTTATTGTAAAAATTATCCCTCCAACTGGAATTAAACTGTTATTTTATTGATTCATTGGCAGACGTGTTAGGAGTTGATAGGACCATGAAGACGCATGTTGATTGAGGACTGCCACTGGCAGAGGTGACAGTTAACGGTCTCCCAGTTTCAGATGCACACCCTTTCGTACTTGCACTGCCCTAGTTAATAGGGTTCGCTTAAGAC
Source organism: Rosa chinensis (assembly GCF_002994745.2). Classification (NCBI taxonomy): domain Eukaryota; kingdom Viridiplantae; phylum Streptophyta; class Magnoliopsida; order Rosales; family Rosaceae; genus Rosa; species Rosa chinensis. Next base: position 18,853,511 of record NC_037091.1, on the reverse strand, counting down.
TTGGGCGGCACGTACCCCAAAGTACATGCAGTGCCCTATCATTTTTCGGATCTCCTCCTTCTCCTTCGCTCTGTTAAATGTGTCGCACTATATATTATATCTGCAAATATCGATCTCAAGCTATAAATGTGTCGCACTATGAATGAACTTCCAATTTAGTTTTTTTTTTTTTTTTTTTAGAGGAACATAGGGTTTAGATCTCTCTATTATGTTTGTTTGTTGTTTTGTTTTATTTACCAGAACTGAGTTCAGTGTGTTATATGAAGAGAGTACACTTGCAAGAACTGAAGTACAAAACAAGATTCTGTTCGTCATGTGATAATTGGGGGGGGGGGGGGGGGGGGGGGGGGGCGCAAAAGTAGAGTACCTGTTCTTGAGAAAACGACCAGGTACGTATGTACATTAACTTCAAACCGAATAGCCCCGAACGTTTTCCGAAGGCGTAGAGGATGAGTATTACATGCTCGGAATATAGAGTCACATTGTTTGAACTATAGTAGCACGAACAACAATTCATGTGTTAGCAGGATAACAATTCAACCGATATGATTCATATACGTGTTTGACCACATCAATTTGGTATCATTATAGATCCACAAACCTCCCGATTATGCTAACCTGGCTATGGAAGAGTATTTAGAGAACTGAACACTAATGGTATCTCTCCAAACACGTATTGTACGTCACTATCTTTCTCCATAACCCGATCAATCTACTAGTTTGTACACTATTGTAGATATAGGCGACCAATGTAAGCTCCAAAGACTACAATAAATATGATAAATTCAAGAAATATTCAGTTCTAAAAACAAGTTGGCCTACTTGAGAGGGAGTGATATGTTACTATATACATGATCAAATAAGGCGTTGAAAATTAATTACTATTTAATTTTGTTCTCTTGTTTGAATTTCGATGCGGTCAGGCCCGAGTGCATACTGTACTTCTATAATTGATCGTTACTAATTAGTTTATAGTTTACTCGATATATGTGAAGAAATTAACTTAAGGATGCGGCTATTGCCACCCTACTATTTTCTTAGTTCACCCTACAAACATTTGAATTATTGAAAAACGGTATTACCCAAGTGCAAAATGACTAATAAGTACATTAATTTTCTAAAATCTAAATATGTAAGAAAAAATAAATATATAAGTAATTAATTAAATACAAAGACTACTTAATTTCTCATTGGAAAACATTAATCTTTATCTTCTCCACCCAAATTTAAATTTATTACTATTTTTTTGTCTTTTTGTTGCCTCCTCATCATTAATTTGTTATTCAATTCACAAAACCATTACCTTTAACTTCATCAAAATCTTTGCAATATTCTTTGTGAACACATAAAGTAAAAATTTAAAACATGAAGAAAAAAAATCAATCTCTTCTTCATTGATCATAGTTGTAAATTTACTAATCTTTTTACATAGATTGAAATAGAGAACATTGAAATTGAAAGAATTTTTTTTAAAATGGGAGTAAATCATATTATGATTTTATTAGGAAACTTTAATAAATTTTAATTTTTTTATGAGTATGAATTAAATGAGAGATTTTAGCTAAAAATGTTATTTTTTAATTGGATATGTCATATAAGGATATTCTTGGAAAGACAAATGGGTTAAATAAGTAAATTTAATAATTAAAATTAAAATGTAGGGTGTAATGAGCAAGTAAGGTGAATAAAGAAAATGGTAGGGTGGCGATAGCCGCACCCTTAACTTAATTATATTTTCAGTCCAATAGAAACCACATGAGAGTAATATAACCATTGCCTCATTCTAAATTTACGTGACTGATGAGTGTTTTTTTTTTTTTTTTTGAATCAATCGATTAATGATTGTCATTCATCACAAGTCAGAATATGTCGTTACATACATTTCCGCTGCCATTTAAGGGTATAGACAGACAAGAAGATAGTGGTAGTACCCACAGTGGTACATAGAAATAGACCTACTCATTTTACATTCAAATACTAGAGGTATCGGGGATTCTCTATTGGTATTACGCTGTAGGCGCTAGAGATCTAGGTTCCTAGTACAAGGAAAATTATTGTAATTAGACAAAAAAGCTATAAAAAAAATAGGATTGGACCAAGGGCCAAAGCCTTTGTCCAAATTGAAAGCCCAACAACCCAAAGAGCCGAAGTCCAACCCCAAGGCCGAGCAGGATTGTCAGCGGCAACTCCACCAGACTCCGCTGCCACGAACCCGTATAGTTGCTCAGTTACAACTTCACCAGACTTTGTCGCCATGAAGCAACACCTCTTGATTCGCCGCCACGCCGCCACGAAGTCACAAGACCGTGCCACCTTGACCCAACACCGCCATGAAGCTGCATCCCTCGATCCAGCACCCACGACCTGTGCTGCCTTCGATTCAGCACCTTCCATCGCCGTTGATAAGGTCCACCGAACTGTGCAACACGGCAGCCACTCCTCAGCGACGTCCACTATAATCTAGGCCAACAACCCCCTACAAACCTTGAGTACAACACCTCTCGATAGGAGCCTCGGTCAATAGTATCAAACTACCCATCCGACAGTAGCCTGATAATATCTGAGCGGCCAGAAATCAGTCCTGGATGTCAGGGTGCCGCCAGACGAGAAAAAAGATCTTGCAGTCAAAGGTCGCTGTGGGGTTTTCTAGAGAGAATTTTTATTATTTGTATTATAATATCGATTCTTGACTAATGAGTGATTTATGATGAGACAATGGTTATAAAACATGTTATAAAATATATGTTTTCATTAATAGTTTAATTAACATATTTCAAATTTTAAATCTCATCTAATATTACGAGTTATTCTTAACACATTTTGAAAGTCATTCCTACATCCTTGTATCATTCTTCAATTGGTCTTTTCAGGTGATGAAAAATGGTTAGCAAGCTTACTCGGTCGGTTCGGTGGTACAAGGAGACACCCTAAGTTAGCATCATATCTTTAGAGTTCCTAATATACAATATTATGTTGTGTAACCCATCATGCAGGACACTCATCGGTAAAAATAGAACTCATCACCATTAATTCAATTTTTGTATACATTGATCAAGTTGGAGACTTGGAGTTATATGTAATATTTAAGTTCCATAATTGTGTTTTGACTCCAACAGCTAAATTATATATAAGCCTAGTTGGTGCCATGATTGATGTCATTGAAATGATCCTGCTCATATATATATATATATAATTTAACTAAACCCTAGGCGTGGGAGCATGCTCAACTCTCACGCAATGATAGAGGAAAAACCGCTGAAAGGGGAAATTTCTAAGCATTTGTTTTTGTTCTCTCTCTAGATATATATACATGATTATCGACAATGGAACCTGGAGAAGTAGGTGAGGTTAATTATTTGGAGTGGGGGAGAATATTGCGCATAATATATGTAACCTGTAAGCTGAAGTTAACATCTATATATTTTATAACCAAATTTTGAATGGATTGACAGTTTTGAGAAGAAATGAGTCAATTTTTTCTTTTTACAAAATAAGGTCAATTCATTATAGCAAAGGGTCAAGAACTAGAGTCATACATAAACTTAGCTAAAAAGGTCGACTGATAGTAACTCATGCCGACTTTCTAGTTAAATAAATATTACTGATTTGTACAAATTAATCTGGAGCTCGTTATAAAAATGAATTTTAACAATTTTGTATCTTGTAGAGAAAATGTTAATAATACTTACTTTAATTGTCGAACACGTAATTGTGGTATAAACACCACTCCACATCGTGACAAAAAAAATAGGAACAACTCCTTGAAAAGAGTTGGTCAATTACCTATAATTACCACTTTCAACATGAATCATAGTCCAAATTAGGGATGACAAAAATCCCCAGCGGGGCAGAGCTTCATTGGATACCCGCCCCTAATAGGAGGAGAATTCGGGGACAAATGGAGAATGGGGATGGGGATCCCCAATCCCCGCTATCTAAGATTGGGGATGAGGCAGGGATGGTATTGTGATCCCCATCCCCAAACCCGTCCCAATAACATATATATATATAATATATATATTAATTTATTTTTTATTATATAAATACAAATATATACATTTACTACTTTACTTTAATGGTTACACATTTACTTTAACGGTGTTTTAACTTTTTTTTTTTTAAAGGAACGGTGTTTTAACTTTTGCACTCACTGAATTATGATTTATGAATTTAATCATATTTTAATTTAATTTGTTGTATATTTTGATTTTAAAAAAGCAATATGAGAAAAAAAAATTTATTTATTAAATTCTTATTGGGGATTTGGGGCGGGTTTGGAGGCTTAGTCCCCATTAGGGATGGGGACGGGGAATCTCCAGTATATTTTTATTGGGGATTAGGGCAGGGTGGGGGTGGAGAATGACCTCGGAGATGGCGATGATATTGTGATCCCCATCCCGAACTCGCCCCATTGTCATCCCTAGTCCGAATCATGCAAACAGTCACTTAAGGACCGGTGCAATATGGTACCAAGAGAACTAACCCACACCTTTTTTCTCACTAGGCAACCCCGCCCCGCCCCTCCTCTCCTCACTGGCTAATTACTAACTACCAACAATACTTTCTTGGAGACCCACACTGACCGACTAAGAACCACAAACGTCTGAGTTGCAACTAGCATCACCTATCGGAAGACAAGCATCCCCAACATTGATTGACGACTCCATCGCTGATTAACTAACTATCCCACATACGACCCACAATATTAGGTAACTAATAATCTCACCGACTGAACGATGATTGTGCGATTGAACATATTTCTTTGTATAATTCAAACTCAACCCATTAGGGTAAAAACATACTAAATTGTATATATAATTTTTCTTTTCATGGTGATGATATCATGCATAATCGATGCGATTATGTAAGAGAACATATCATGATAATTTTGATAAAGAACTAACTTGATATTTTGTTTGTCTCTTTTTTTTTTTTTTTATCAAAATATTTTGTTAGATTCTAGAGTGCATCAGTTATATATTATATGTGTGATTTTCAGAGCCTCATCAGTTATTATATTGTTGCCCTCCCGATCTTGGAGGGCTAATCCACAGCACACTAGTTCTGTTTTATGGAAACTGCTTGATTGATTTATTGTGGCTCCTAAACAATGAGCTAGCTAGATAGATAGAATCCGTATATTGCCAGTTGGTTATGTAGGTAATTTGAAATGTGTAGCTCTGTATGTACGATGGTGCATATGCAAGGAAGGGTAGTCCCCCTTGAGTTTGACATAACCTGCGCCCTCATGGCCTGGTCTGTTGCTGGCCTAGCCTTGTCTTCCTGTTTTTGCTCTTCAATGTCGGAGAACCCAACAACAACAACAAGATGCTTTATTAATGCACCGGCTTCTTCTCAAACCAAAAGGTGGAATAGCTAGTTTAGCACAAACCTGTGCTGGAAATTAAAAATGAACTTGCCCTCTTTGATTTGAGGTGGTGAATTTAACCCTTTTTTTATATATATAAAAAAAAATTGTAGAGGGATTGTGTGGTTAAGTCTCGATATGAAAAACGGTTTTCCGTGTGATCTAGAAGTATTGTTTGAGGAACATGTAATTACTTTCTCTACCCTTTGTACTGACCCTGGAGTGGGGCAGTGCACGTTTGAGCCCAAAAGGGTGTCGATTAGGATGTGTAGATGACAAGCAGCACTGGCATTCTGAAAATTAGTGTCCAGGCACTAGGTAGTAGGAGGGCAGAGACCGAGCCATGAGGTGAAGGTTGAACAGGACCGAAAAATGGGTTGCGGTTACTGAACCGGAAGAAACAGTTAAAAAAAAAGCAGTGGACCAGATCGAACTGGGTCGGAACCGGGTTCTTTCTATGAACTTACCGGAATAAACTGAACCGGCTAAACTATATATAATATATATTAATTTTAATTAAATTTAAATATATGTTAATTTTTGATTGGTTTGTAATAGGTTTCATGTGAGCTTGACCTAACCTGATCAAAAAAAAAAAAAAAAACCCTAACCTATGCGATCCATTATCATCTCTCATTCACTCCCAGCCGTTTTTAGTTTTCTAACTCTCTCTCGACCCACTCTCTCTCTCTCAACCTCACCATTGCTGTTTCTCACTTTCTCGACCCACTCTCACTCTCGACTTCACCATCACACCATCACGGTCTCCCTTCACAATCGCTGTTTTGCATCATCACGGTCTCCCTTTACCATCGCTGCAAATGGACGTGGTAGGATCTGTCGTAACCACAGTTGATGATGAAGAGTGATTGACAGGTTAAAGCTGCGATGTCATGCTGTTTTGGACCTTTGACTGTAGGGCATGTTGTTTTGGAGTTGGCTGCAGACCTACAGATCTGTATTTCTATGCTTTCTTGAACTTTTTCTCAATTTTGGAGATCAAGAACTTTCTTTAAAGTTTGAAACTCTTTGATCGTTGAATTTAGGTCTGTAATGAACTAAGTTTGTTGAATTTCGATCTGTAATGATGATGCGGCTGAAATAGCTTCACAATTTAACCCTGCAAAATGTAGTTGTTAGTATAGGATAAGCAGGGATCGTTCAGTCCGGGGATTGTAGGGTACACCTACACAAAAAGGTCAATTAACAAATAAAAGAATAAAATGGGGGGTTTTGGAATTTGGTTTCTAATCTACTAAAAATAAAAACAAAACAAATAAAACTATATACAATGATCGACTTCCCTAACCTTGACCAATACCACTAAGAAATTACTAAGTGTAAAAACAGAAAATCCATTTCAACATGCTACAAAAATGTGCCCATCTTAAATGCCTAGATAAGAGCCTAAATGAAAAGCCTCAGCGGATCAATCCACTTATCTGATTCATTCTAATGTAGGCTTGGATCGGAAAAGTCCTTACCAAGCCTAATACTACTAATTTTCGAAAACACTCAGCGTAATTCTCTTAACTAGTAGTATTATCTAACCCTCGAATCAACTCACACGTGCAAATTAACCATTAGACATAGAATTTAACACGTAATTTCCAGAATCGTTTAACCATTGAACATAGTTTTTACCACTTTTTAGAACTAATTGCTACTTGTTTAACTCAGCGTCTTAACAAATAACAATTACTCTTGGCAAATTAAGCAAACACACAAAAACTCTCACCGTTATTCTAGCATGCAAACTTATGAACCTAACTCTGAAAATTACCAAAACACATAAAAGGGCACAAGATTGTAACATGCATCATAAAAGAATTCTCAAAATTAACTCAATAATAAACTGAAAATCTCAAAAATATTAATAAAAATATTCTGAAAATTTCATGTCTCCAATTACACAACTCACAAATTGAAACACACAAAACCGAAACAAAAATTATAAGTAGAGTCATAGTTACACTTTGAAGCTTTCCTCAGCGGCTTAGCAACACGGTGATGAACTCGTCTCTGCGATGGTGGTGGAGCGTCCTTGACTCAGCGCCTTAGAGCTTTGTAGATTGATGGATGGATGGTGGTCACGGTCTTGTAAGATATGGAGGTTTGAGGAGTGAATTGGGTAGTCTGGGAATGATCTTGGCTGGGAAGTGATCTTGGCTGGGAAGTGATATTGGCTGGGAAGTGATGCAAATTCAGTTCTGGACGTTGCCTATTTATAGGGGAGCATTGGTTGGCTTTCCCAACTGAAACGTCTTCTTTATGGCCTTAACTCCTCTCATAATGGGGCAATTCCTTTAATTTCCAAGCTGAAACATCTTTCTCTTATTTATTTTTCCAGCTGAAACATCTTTTTCTTTTATTCCTCAACTGAAAACGTCTTTTCTCCTTTATTCCCCAACTGAAAACGTCTTTCTCTTATTTATTTTCCAGCTGAAACGTCTTTCTCTTTTATTCCTCAACTGAAAACATCTTTTCTCCTTTATTTCCCTTCTTCATTGCTTGGTCAAATATTTTAATGCTTTATTTTATGACTCCATCATTGCTGTTTCCAAGAGTTCCGCCAAGCAACGTTTCCTACAACAAGCAGGAGAATATCAGAATTTTCTAGAGAAAATAAAGGGGAATTAAAATGTAAAGACCGCAAAAATAGTTGACAGTTAGGAATCCTGATCCAGCTAGGATTTTTCATGAATTTTACTTTTTCTGCCTATTTCACTCCAAACATTCAACAAGACTTTCAAAATGACTTAATGACTCAAAACACTAAACTAAGGGAAAAATAAGGCTAAAATGAGGCACATAATCAATAATATCGTCACACTTTTTTGCTCCTATCAACTACCCCACACTTAGCTTTTGCTAGTCCCTTAGCAAAATAAAAATACAAAACAAAACAACGACTCAACAAAAAAAACAAGTAAATGACTCTACTTCCCCTAACTGTTGTCTCAGAGACTCCAAACTCATGGCTTTCACGTTAAACACTTAATCAAAATTGCATAGATAATTCCATTGTTAATAAACCTGTGACATTCATATTACTAAGCAAGATATGGAGAACTTAAGTTATACAGTGAATGATAGCATGTTTCGAACAAGTCCAATCCAAACTCACAGGGCATACTCTCGATTTTTCTCTCAGAAATGGCTATGCTTAAAAGCTTCACTCTCCAGTATATGCAAGAGAATAAATTGTAAGGCAACAAACAGCTTGCATATTTCATCAATAAAAGCATTTTGTGAAGAATTTTTAAAGACCTCATGAAATGACTAAGTGCACAAATGGACCTAAACCATAAGCTCGACTGCGTACCTGACTCCACTAACCAAAGACTGCCCATCTCAAGGATCAAGTCAGCATTTAAAACAGGTTGTAATGGGGCTAAGCTAGGGTTTTCGAAATTAAGATTAAGGATACAAAAATCCTAAGGACCTAGCAGAGCATATAAGGACCACGTTATGTCATCATTTTTGTAGACCAAATATCATTGTTTTGGGCCAAACCTTCACTCTAACCAACATGGGAATGGACAAAGGCATAATTTTCAACTTTGAGCCTTCTACAAATTTGAAAGTCCAAAACCACACTTCAACAATTTCCCAAGAGTTTTCTTTTCAATTTTTCTTCTATTTTGCCGCTTTTCTTTCTTTCTTTCTTTTTTTTCATTTTCATTTTTTCATATTTTTTTTTCATTTTCTTTCATTCATTTTTCACGGCAATGTTCTTTCTTTTTCTTGGTTTTTCCCCACCCCACACTTGTCTTTCATCGTCACCCCTACACACTATGTCATGCTCTACTAAGTCCCTAAGACAAGGGTAGAGATATCTTGTACTAAGCTCATGGTAGGGTAGTGAGGGTGATGAAACAAAGGTTTTCAACGTAGGCTCAAAGGGGTTCATTCTAAGGAGTCCCACGACGGGCACAGTTGGGGACACATGCTTGTTTGGCTATGGTGGTTACCCTAATGCCTTCTATCCTATCCAGGATCAGTGCATATTATGGCATACAAGTTTTGACAGTCACAACAGCCGAGTTCTAGTACTCTCTAGTCCATTAAAATCTATGGCACATGATCATTGGATTTTCAAAGAATGATGAGGTTTTGCAAATACAGCCATGAAATTCTGGAATTATCAATTAAGCACTCGAAAAGAAAGTATTTTAGCTCAACAACTCACTTTGGGTCAAATGAATCAGACTTAATCCTAGCATGCTTAATGAACCAAGTTACAATCCTATCTCAAATCTTCATACAAGTATCACAATGTCGATTAACCACAGAATTCAATTAAGTCCTATTTCGATTGTGAAAACCTTCAGCCATGAATTCAGAGACATGTTCATCCTAGACGTTAGGAGCATCCTAAGACTCAAACAAACAAAAAGACTCTAAAACCAATTTTTTTTTTTTCTAAACTAAAATAAACTACACTGAAATAAAGGTGTAAACCCACCCCACACTTAGAATCTACATGGTTCTCAATGTAGGCAAAAAATATGGTATATAGACCCTAAATATGGGGGGCTACGAAAATAAGGGAAATGTAAAATAAACAAACAAACAAAGACACAAGTACAATTCAACCTAAGCAAGTGAAGGGATAGAAATGTCAAACTCTCGTTGATGGCTCCTCCACAGCTTCGTTTGAAATGGGTTGCCTCCTATGCAGCGCTTAATATTTATAGTCCTTTAGCCTGGACTCTTCTCCTTGTTCACAAGTGTTAGTAACATATACAAGGTTCGAAATACAAACATTATGTCTTTCCTACTTTCTAAGTTACTTTACATACTTAGGTACTGGAACAGAGGATCCAATATACCTTAAGCATGTCACACAACACGTTTTTTTTTTTTTTTTAGTTTATTATAAACATAGTTAATATCTCAATTGATTCCAAGTTGTAAGTCGAGCCCAATAGAAACCACTACTATTGGTGAGATACGATATAGGGATAGTTGCCCAGACATAAGTCTCTTTCCTTTGTTTCAGAAGGCCGAATGGCCAGATTAAGAAGTAAGTGAGAGGGAGGACTCATTTTAGTGATACTACGGAGGCTACTCCCACATAGTGGTTTACGCTCATTCTATAGTATCTCTGAGATCCAATTGAACCCATCACCCAGGGTCTCAACCTAAGACACCATCCATATGCGCCCCTTACTCAGCTGGGAAATTAACTAATGTGTTAGACCGTTCTCCAAGTGCTAATAAAGGCCGCCCTCAACCTCAAGAGACCTGAAAAAGGTACTAATGAAGGGTTTAGGCCAATATTAACAAAAGGGCCCTTGTCTACTCATACGATTTTACACACTTACAACAATTAAGTATTTAGCTAAATTCATAACCTAAGTATATTAATCTAAGTGAAACACATACAATTTACAACATACTAAAAAAAAAACTCATTCTACAATTTACAATATACTGAAAAAAAAAAAAAAATCTAAGTGAAACACATTCAATTTACAATATGGTTAAAAAAAACAACATCTACAAATTGTACAACAATGATAAAAGACATGCTTAATTTTGTAACACTCATAAAACTTAAACTAAATCACAATTAAAGCTTGGCCTAACCGAAATCGCAATTTGTCACCATTCCACAAGTGTAGTACAAAAATTAGCACGCATTCAATATACAACAAAATCGATGACACTTTAAGTGCAAGGGATTTTAACAATCCCCGGCAACGGCGCCAAAAATTGATGCGGCTGAAATAGCTTCACAATTTAACCCTGCAAAATGTAGTTGTTAGTATAGGATAAGCAGGGATCGTTCAGTCCGGGGATTGTAGGGTACACCTACACAAAAAGGTCAATTAACAAATAAAAGAATAAAATGGGGGGTTTTGGAATTTGGTTTCTAATCTACTAAAAATAAAAACAAAACAAATAAAACTATATACAATGATCGACTTCCCTAACCTTGACCAATACCACTAAGAAATTACTAAGTGTAAAAACAGAAAATCCATTTCAACATGCTACAAAAATGTGCCCATCTTAAATGCCTAGATAAGAGCCTAAATGAAAAGCCTCAGCGGATCAATCCACTTATCTGATTCATTCTAATGTAGGCTTGGATCGGAAAAGTCCTTACCAAGCCTAATACTACTAATTTTCGAAAACACTCAGCGTAATTCTCTTAACTAGTAGTATTATCTAACCCTCGAATCAACTCACACGTGCAAATTAACCATTAGACATAGAATTTAACACGTAATTTCCAGAATCGTTTAACCATTGAACATAGTTTTTACCACTTTTTAGAACTAATTGCTACTTGTTTAACTCAGCGTCTTAACAAATAACAATTACTCTTGGCAAATTAAGCAAACACACAAAAACTCTCACCGTTATTCTAGCATGCAAACTTATGAACCTAACTCTGAAAATTACCAAAACACATAAAAGGGCACAAGATTGTAACATGCATCATAAAAGAATTCTCAAAATTAACTCAATAATAAACTGAAAATCTCAAAAATATTAATAAAAATATTCTGAAAATTTCATGTCTCCAATTACACAACTCACAAATTGAAACACACAAAACCGAAACAAAAATTATAAGTAGAGTCATAGTTACACTTTGAAGCTTTCCTCAGCGGCTTAGCAACACGGTGATGAACTCGTCTCTGCGATGGTGGTGGAGCGTCCTTGACTCAGCGCCTTAGAGCTTTGTAGATTGATGGATGGATGGTGGTCACGGTCTTGTAAGATATGGAGGTTTGAGGAGTGAATTGGGTAGTCTGGGAATGATCTTGGCTGGGAAGTGATCTTGGCTGGGAAGTGATATTGGCTGGGAAGTGATGCAAATTCAGTTCTGGACGTTGCCTATTTATAGGGGAGCATTGGTTGGCTTTCCCAACTGAAACGTCTTCTTTATGGCCTTAACTCCTCTCATAATGGGGCAATTCCTTTAATTTCCAAGCTGAAACATCTTTCTCTTATTTATTTTTCCAGCTGAAACATCTTTTTCTTTTATTCCTCAACTGAAAACGTCTTTTCTCCTTTATTCCCCAACTGAAAACGTCTTTCTCTTATTTATTTTCCAGCTGAAACGTCTTTCTCTTTTATTCCTCAACTGAAAACATCTTTTCTCCTTTATTTCCCTTCTTCATTGCTTGGTCAAATATTTTAATGCTTTATTTTATGACTCCATCATTGCTGTTTCCAAGAGTTCCGCCAAGCAACGTTTCCTACAACAAGCAGGAGAATATCAGAATTTTCTAGAGAAAATAAAGGGGAATTAAAATGTAAAGACAGCAAAAATAGTTGACAGTTAGGAATCCTGATCCAGCTAGGATTTTTCATGAATTTTACTTTTTCTGCCTATTTCACTCCAAACATTCAACAAGACTTTCAAAATGACTTAATGACTCAAAACACTAAACTAAGGGAAAAATAAGGCTAAAATGAGTCACATAATCAATAATATCGTCACACTTTTTTGCTCCTATCAAATGAACCAACTGCTTAACTGTTTTTGGAATTTGTTGAATTTGTGAAGCTCTGCAATGACTGATGAACTATTGAACTAGGTTTCTGCATTTCTAGACTTTATAAATTCTTAAGTTCAGCCATGTTTTTACTGTTTATGGTTGTTTCCAGGTAACTTGGGCCATGAATTTTTGCTTGCTTCTGTTCAGGGTTTTGTTTTAATGGATTAATTGTTCTGGAAAAATTGGGCCACAAATAAATTTTAAAAAGCCCAACTAAGACCGAACCCGAACCAGGTCGAACTGAATTTTCGGCCCACTCTATTTAGAAACAGTTTTCATGCCAGATTTGACCTAACAGATAGAAATGGGTCAAACTCGGTTTGGATCCAAAACCGATCCGAGCCCGCCCCTACTAGGTAGTGACTAGCCGCCTCGATTAATAAAAAAAGTCTAAAATATTAATTTTTTTTTTTTGGTCAAAAATTCAAAATCAAATAGCTAACCAAGGCTGACTTTCTCTTCTCATTCTTGGACCTTATCTCTCTCCCTCTCGATCGAAGGTTTTCAGCTCTAAACAACACTGCCACAGCTCCCTTCTATTAAAGGTTTTCAAAATCTGGGTGGCCGCCTAGACAGCGCCGAGGCACTAGGTGGTGCCCAACCACCTCGATTAATTGAAAAAGGCCTAAATATAGGATTTTAATTTTTTTTGGGTCAAAAAGAAAAATCAAATACCTAAACTTATGGCTGTCTCTTTTGTCTCATCTGCGACCTTATCTCTTTCCCTCTCAATGAAAGTTTTCAACTGTAAGCGACACCGCCACAACTCCCCTCGATCAAAGGTTTCTCAACCTTCCCTCGTGTACAATTATTTTTTATGAGTTTTGATATCTTGTAACTGATTTTTTGGGTTTGTTTCTTTGAGCTTATTGAGTTAGTCTTCTTGGATTAAGAGTTTGGAATTTTGGTTTGTAGATGCTAGTATCATTCCATTCTTATTTTTATGTTAAAGCTTATTGAGTTAGTTTTCTGGGATTAAGAGTTTGGAATTTTGGTTTGTAGATGCTAGTATCATTCCATTCTTATTTTTATGTTACATAATAAAAATTAAAACTACATAAAAAATATGCTTATGTGTACATACGACCTATCGCCATGCATAATAAGCACTCACTCTGTGACCATTCCGGCCACATTACAATCCATTAAGAGTAGCCTTCGGGTACACCGATGACAGAGTTTTCAACTTGAGTCAAGCTTAAGTCCGGCCAATAACCAAGATGTGCCCACACACTCTCACCGAACAGCCATTCCTGATAATTAAGATCCCAACTGATGCATATTAGTCCCACATCAAAAATAAGGAAGCAATCACTCCTCAAGTTCTCTATATAAACCCATTGTTCAGAATGTCTCAAGGTATACATTTATTACTCACATACCGTTACACTGTCAATATCAATACTCAACTGACTTAAGCATCGGAGGAGCGAAAACTGGTCACCCAGTCTCTTTCTTGATGCACATGTGTTGTATTTGACAGGTAACCGTCGTGTACCTCACTTAATTAGCCTGAGAGCTCCGGACCCGATGTCCCTGAACACTACTTTTACTAGCCCCATCTGGGCAAAAACACTAGACGCTAAGTGTTAGGCCCCTCCCTACCACTCGACAACCACATAAAGATTTTTAGAACATTGTGTTGGATAACAGCGGAAGTGTAAAATAAGAAAAATAAATTTGGGTAGGGATATGTGATGCATGTTCAGAGCTCCTAGAGAGAGATATGGAGGAGACTCTTAAAATACATGATAAAGGAACTCACTCTTGTGATACTTCTATAAAAATACTCAACTAGACTAGCCTACTTATATAGGTCTACACTAGACAATGCCATAAGTATGACAATTACAACGGACTTAAGTATTTTCAAAACTCAAATTCTGTAACTCCTGTAACCACCGTAACAGTCACATTATGTCATAATTATTCAAATCATAAAAGCTCTCATAATTCTAAATTATTCCTAACTTCCAACATCCTCCCTTAATTTGGAATTAGTCTAACCTCAAGTTCTTCATCATGATTCTTGCTCCATTGCCTCTTTTTCTTCAATGAAATTGCTGACGGGCAATGAAATTGAAGGATGGAAAAAAAAAGGGAGGGAGAGATGGGCAAAAGGTGAAAGAAAAATGAGAGAGAGAGAGAGAGACAGAGACAGAGAGACAGAGAGAAGGGAGGCAAAAAAGAAAAAAAGGGAGAGAGATATGTGCACAAGAAGGAAGAAAAGTTGAAAAAGTGAAGATTGCGGAGAAGAAAAGAAAGGAAGTCAAAATGAGGGAAAAAAGAAAGGGAGGAATAGAAGAAAAAAAGGGAGAGAGAGATGAGCAAAGAAAGAAAATTAGAAGGGAGTGAAAAATATGGAGAAGAAAGAAGAAAATGAAGCAGCCTTTGTTGCTTTGCTATCTGCAGTTGGAGACAGCAATCTATGTAGTAGATTTCAACTTTGATGAATTAATGGCGCTCAAGGAAAAAGTGACGGACTTACTGCAGAAAGAGATTCTCTCCTTTCCATGTGAAGAGGATTCAAAGGAGCAAGAGGTGGCAGAGGAGGAAGAATTGGAAGAGGTGGCTACTAGTCCAGCTACCATGAAGGAAGAAATCTATATAGTGTATGAAGTATTGCTGATGGGCAATGAAATTGAAGGATGGAAAAAAAAAAGGAGCAGACACTGAGTTGTGAGAGAGAATAAGAAGAATAGAAATGAGAGGCAGAGGAGGAAAAAAAAAAGGAGGAAGAGAGAGATAGAAATAGTGAGTTCCTTTATCAGGTATTTTGAGAGTCTCCTCCATATCTCTCTCTAGGAGTCTGTACATGCCCTTGTGCTGTATATCTCCCTTATTGTGTGTCATTCATGCATCACATATCTCCCTACCCAAATTTATTTTTCTTATTTTACGTTTCCATTGTTATCCAACAAAGTGGTATCAGAGCCCTAGGCTCGATCTTTTGGGTACTATAAAAAATTGTTCGTGTATGAGTATTATGGCGTCAAGTGTGCATTGTAGTGAAACAATCTCCCTTACATAATATTGAGTGTGTGTATTCTCCATCCAGTTCTAACAAAAGTGGTATCATAGCCCTAGGCTCTATCTTTTGGGTATAGAAAAAAATTGTTCGTGTATGAGTATTATGGCGTCAAGTGTGCATTGTAGTGAAACATTCTCCCTTCCATAATATTGAGTGTGTGTATTCTCCATCCACTTCTAACAAACTTGTGAGAAGCCTGTGAGAGTGAGAGTGAGAGACCACCAGAAAAATGGTCAATGGTCCAAACATTGCCCCTTTCCAAGCTCCTTTGCTCACCAAAGAAGATTACAATAATTGGAGTGTAAAGATGAGGACTTCGATCGGTTGTTTTGATGCTTGGAAAGTTGTTGAGATAGGGTTCGTAGTACCCGAAAATGAAGCGGATTTGACACAAGCCCAAAGGGAAGCACTGAAGAATTCAAGGAAGAAAGATAAAAAGGTATTGAGTCTCATCCATCAAGCTTTGGATGACAATACATTTGAGAAATCTCAATTGCGATGAATCAACTGTGCTAGCTTAGGTGCTGATCGTGAGTAATGAGAAAGATGTGATGGTGTCTCAGTGAGATAGTTGGAGTAAAATATTTGCTCCAAAACTATTGAAAGAATTGAGAATCAAAATTAGGGCTAGGCATTTAAGCCCGAAAACCTGCCGATCCGGACCTGCCCGTTAGGGTCGGGCCTAATTTTTTTTTTTTATCAAAACGGTTCGGACCCAGGCCTTAACTTTCAAACAAATGGTTCAGGCCGGGCCTTATACTTCAAATTTGAAAAAGCCCGTCAGGCCCGTACGTATTAAAAATAGACAGATGTTCATATATTAGTGGTCTTAATATAGAGCACAAATTCCTTATCATAGGATCAGACATACAAGATTCTACTCCACTCAAATATCTAAAAACTTAGTCTTACAGCCTCACTTCTAATTTACTCGATCTAAAGTTAGGTCGTTCAGAACTTCATAGCCGCCTCCTCCTTCCTCCCTCTCCTCTGCCATAGCAGTGAGGCACTAACGCTGAGACGCCGTGAGCCCGTGACGCTGAGACGTCAAGGACTGCTCTTTCTCTCTCTCTCTCTCTCTCTTCACTTCACCTGCACGGGCGCATGGCTGCATAGCTCTCTCCCACAGGCCATATCCGACGCAAACGAGACTACAAGGCTGCCTCCTTCTTCTTCCCAAACCAAATTTGAACCCAACGCCTCCGCCTCCCCCATATCCTTCCTCCATCATTGACCTCGTCTGCGCTGCGCCGTCACTCTCCATCTCCACTACTAACCTTTGATGGCTTTGATTCAAGATTTGAGATCTGTAACCGGTGGCTTTGATTCAAGATGCCGTGACGCTGAGACGCCGAGAGGTCCAACAGTCCAGGACTGCGAGAGACTGCCTCCTTCTTTCTCCCTCACAGATCTTTCTGCCATATCATAAGTCAATTCGAAGCCAGAGAATAGGAGCCCATTGTTCTTTAGGTCTACCACTCTCGGGTTCCTCAGTTTATTGATAAATTTGATTTCTTATTTGTGCTTATTTGGTTTGTAGCTTGTAGATACCTCTACTAGCAAGCTAGTTTGCTATCTCACCAAGCATAAGTAACGCCCTCTTTGGGGGCCCAAAAGCCATGGTGGGACCCAACCGCGACTTGCATCTTGTAGCCTGATGTCCAACCTACTCCACGGTGGTCGGAAGCGGCCAATACCTCGCCGGGAAGCCACCTTCCTGGCCTTGCCAAGTTGCCTCTATAATAGGTCTTTCTACACTAGAATAGTGGGTTTGCATCCCACATTGAAGAACATGTAAATGAGAGGGGTTTCTTTTCCTATAAAAGGGACCCCTCCTTACACTTAGAATCCATCTTATTACATCTCATGTAATCTTCTTGGGCCGCAAGGCCCAACACACATAGTTAAGCTTTCAAGTGGACGTAGTCTCCTGCTAAGGCGGGAGACGAACCACTATACTTCTTGTCTCTCTCTCTCTCTCTCTCTCTCTCTCTCTCTCTCTCTCTCTATTTATCATTAATTAGACATCTCGGTCAACAACATTAACATTGGCGCTGTTTGTGGGAAGCCAACACAAAGGCTTCGTCACGTACCATGAACTTCGGTCAACGCCGACCAACTCTGATCAAGGCTGGTCAACGCCAACTCAAAGTTGGTCAACGCTACTCCATTGGCCATCCACCGCTGGGCATTCACGGCTAGACAGCCTCCGCTGGCCACCTTCCGCTAGCCATCCACGACTGGACATCCACTGCTGGATGACCTCCGCTGGCCATCCACCGTTGGCCACCCTCCGTTGGTCATCCACCGCTAGATATCCTCCGCTAGCCATCCACCGCTGGACAACCTCCACTAGCCATCCACTACTGGACAGCCTCCGCTAGTCATCAACGGCTGGACATCCATGGCTAGACAGCCTCCGCTGGACATCCTCCGTTGGCCATCCACGGCTAGACAGCCTCCACTGGCCACCTTCCACTGGTCATCCATCGCTGGTCATCCTCCGCTACCCGTCCACCGCTGGATATCCTCCGCTAGCCATCCACCGCTGGACATCATCCGCTAAGCATCTTCGCCAGACAGCCTCCGCTAGGCTGCACCGCTAGCAGTCGACGACAATAGGCTCCGCTAGGCATCCTCCTCTGGAAGGCCTCCGCTAGCAAGCCCAACGCACCAGCGGCCTCTGCTAGATAGCTCCGCTAGGGCGCCACTTCGCTGGCCATCCTCCGCTCGCCATCCACCGCTGGACATCCACGGCTAGACAGCCTCCGCTAGCCATCCACCACTGGACATCCATGGCTAGACAGTCTCCGTTGGCCACCTTTCGCTGGTCATCCATCGCTGGCCAGCCTCCACTGGTCATCCTCCGCTAGCCGTCCACCACTGGACATCCACAGCTAGACACCCTCTGCTGGACACCCTCGGCTAGAAAATCTCTGCTAGCTATCCTTTGCTGGCCATCCTCTGCTGGCCATCCTCCGCTGGGTCACCCTCCGCTGGTCATTCATCGCTGGCCACCCTCCGCTGGTCATCCATCGCTAGCCACCCTCTGCTGGCCAACCAAAGCAATGCAGCGTCATGCTTGGACAACTCCAACATGATTTGGGTACTTATATCAATTCCAACTACAACTCGCTCCAAATCGGCACAAGATAAGTAACTATATCTTCCTTTACGCTCTTTCAATATGAGCTAGTGCCATACCAATGCCATGCTTTTACTACTTCTAAGCATGCCTACAATATATCTCACTTGATATGTATTTACATGCTTCTATGACTTTAAGCATGCGTACATTATGTATCAATGTTGCTAGCACGTCCACCATACTAGATATGCCATGCTTTATGTCTCCATGATCCTTAGGCATGTTTACAACAATGTAAAAATGTTATTAAGTAACTTTACTACAAGTACATGCTATACGCATTACGCCATGCTTCTATTTAATTGCAACCCAATTAAATAAACATGTGACAGCCAAACAAACTATGCCATGCTTATTTGTTGTTCATGTAATTACAAACTTTACATATACTCTATATGTAAACTTATGGTCTAGCCTCCGAACACCATACTTTGTCAAACTTTCCCCAAGGAAAAAGACCCAAACGGGTCTAGACTCCACGAGTCTATGGTCTACGACCAATCACCAAGCGGTAAGGCAAACGCCTCATAATGACAATGATCGCTACGCAGCATTGCAATCAAACTTGTCTCCTCCGGGAAAGAGTAAAGGGACAGGTTAACATAGCCCACGACAGCCATTGATCGGGCGGTTAACCCCCGACGCTTGGGTATCAAAGATTAGGTTCGCTACCTAACACCCACTGCTCATACACAGCTCCCCTCATCAAACAATTTTTCGACCATATGGAGGTCTATTGCCAGGAGTCAGGGACTCCTCGGAGGGCCTAGCAGGGGGCCCACCCGAAGGGGCATAAGCGTTCGCTTCGATAAAATTCTAGATGGACGACGCATTTGCACTAATTATGCTAGTTATACAGCATAAAGCTACGCTTTGGTATCAACCCCACAAGAAAACCATCCTTCACTGGGGACTTCGGGGACTTGTACATACAGCCCAGCATAATTAGCGACGGTTACACTCACGCCTTCACGGCACGCCTGAGCTCTAACACTCACGCCTCTGCGGCACCCTCGAGCTTCCCGCTCACGAGCTCTCATGCTCACTCCTTCCCGGCATCATCGAGCTTCCCGCTCACTAGCTCTAACGCTCACGCCTCCGCGGCACCCCTGAGCTTCCCTCTCATGAGCTCTAACGCTCACGCCTACTCGGCACCCCC
Source organism: Rosa chinensis (assembly GCF_002994745.2). NCBI lineage: Eukaryota > Viridiplantae > Streptophyta > Magnoliopsida > Rosales > Rosaceae > Rosa > Rosa chinensis. The sequence continues at coordinate 18,833,282 of NC_037091.1, read as the reverse complement.
GAGCTTCCTGCTCAAGAGCTCTAACGCTCATGCCTTCACGGTACCCTCGAGCTTCCCACTCACGAGTTCTCAGGCTCACGCCTTCCCGACATCCTCAAGCTTCCCGCTCAGGAGCTCTAACTCTCACGCCTCCGCGACACCCCCGAGCTTCCAGCTCACGCCTTCCCGACACCCATCGAGCATCCCGCTCATGCCTTCCCAGCACCCATTGAGCATCCCGCTCAAGCCTTCCCTGCACCCATCGAGCATCCCCTCTCATGCCTTCCCGGCACCCCCGAGCTTACCGCACATGAGCTTTCCACTCATGCCTTCCCGGCACCCCCGAGCTTCCCGCTCACGAGATTTTTGCTCATGCCTTCCCGACAACCCCTGAGCTTCAGCTCACGCCTTCCCAGCACTCCCGAGCTTCCCGCTCACGCCTTCCCGGCAACCCCGAGCTCTAACACTCATGCCTCCCTGGCAATCCCGAGATTTACACTCACGTCTCCTCGACATAGGGCACATTAATGGAACATTGAATTCTTCTACCATTTGTCGTTTGCAACAAATCGAATTCTTTTCGCGTTCCATTAATACTAGCGAACACCAAACAAACACAAGCATTCACGTAGTCATCGTTCATGAGTTACAAATGCTTGCCTTCATGGCACTCATGCAACTTACACCGAGCGTAACCTCGCAATTCGACCTCGTTCATTTTCTTGGGTGCATCACGCATTTATCATATGCAATTCATATGTTCACACAACCGCATGCGTGCTCGAATTTATACGTCATAATCGATCGTACTCAACGTCATTCACATGTATACATCAACATATATCATGCACCTCATACATTCGTATATGCCAACGCATATCAATGCAACTCACATTTGTTTCCCAGTACAACAAAAATTCTACATATGCGCGCTTTTGTCTTTATTGTGAAGGTTAACGAGTCCCTTCTTACTTACGAAGTTCGGGGACTTGTAGGGGCTGGGCACCGCCCGGACGTTACTTATGCTTGATGACATCATGTTTATAACTCCCCAACCAAGAAGCTCCTCTTACTTGGGGACTTCGGAGACTTGTAGATACCTCTACTAGCAACCTAGTTTGCTATCTCACCAAGCATAAGTAACGCCCTCTTTGGGGGCCCATAAGCCATGGTGGGACCCAACCGCGACTTGCATCTTGTAACCCGATGTCCAAGCTACGCCACGGTGGTCGAAAGCGATCAATACCTCGCCGGGAAGCCACTTTCCCGGCCTTGCCAAGTTGCCTCCATAATAGGCTATTCTACAGTAGAATAGTGGGTTTGCATCCCACATTGAAGAACATGTCAATGAGAGGGGTTCCCTTACCTATAAAAGGGACCCCTCCTCACACTTAGAATCCATCCTATTACATCTCATGTAATCTTCTTGGGCCGCAAGGCCCAACACACATAGTTAAGCTTTCAAGTGGACGTAGTCTCCTGCTAAGGCGGGAGACGAACCACTATACTTCTTGTCTCTCTCTCTCTTTCTCTCTCTCTCTCTCTCTCTCTCTCTCTCTCTCTCTCTCTATTTATCGTTAATTAGACCCCTCGGTCAACAACATTAACATAGCTAAACTGGGATTTGGGTTTTTGTTCAATTAATTACAATTTGAGAGCAATGAACAATTGTATTTCACTGGTTTTTGTATTTTGACTGTCTGCTGAGAAAATGAGGCCGATTAGTGACTGCAAATATGCTTGTGAGTTGTGGAGAGGCTGATGGGAAGGTTGCTGTTTCATCGTCGACAGCAAATGTAGATTACATGTATTTGGGCCCGAAAGCTAGGAAGCCCTGCCCGAAATGAAACGGGCTGGTCCCTGTTGGTGCCAAAACGGGCTTTGCGCCCGAACAGTAAGAAACGGGCAGGGCCCGAGCCTAGTGAAATTTTAGTCGGACCCGACCCGTACCCAGCCCTAATCAAAATTCTCAATGAAGATCAACTTTGAAACTCAAAGGTTGCAAAGAGGTTGAAGTGTTGGAGTGACCGGCCATACCAAGACTTGCTCATGTTGTTGCAAGGTGGAGGAAAAAAATTGTGCTGCATCATATCTCCCTCCCCAAATTTAGTTTTTTTATAGGACTAAATTCAGTTTGCCCCCTCCAACTTTGGGGCAAACATCAGTTTGGTCCCTGACATTTTTTTTTAATCATGATGGTCCTTACACTTTTATTTTTCATCACACACGTCTAAAATTCAAATTTTGATCGAAAGATGACGTCAGATGCTGAGCTAGACCCGACAGCAGGGCCCACTTTTCAGATTTTGAACCCCTAAGAAGGGCATAATGGACATTTCCAATTTAATCTATTTTTTTTTTCCCTTTCTTTTCTGTATTTTCTCTATCTCCAAAGCCTAAACCAAATCGATCCAATAACTTCTCAATCTTCTCCTCCGTCCTCCTTCAAGCTCGAGATTCAGGCCACCGCACTTCTCAGCAAACTACAATTGGATTAACAACAGTTGGATAAACAAGGGGGTTTTCAGGTTGCAACTACAGTTGGATACAACACAAGCATTCAGCAACCTCAACCTGCCATTGAAAAATTCTCCAGTTCCCCTTTCACTATGACCAAACTGATCCGGCAGCCACCGACTTGTCCCTCCACCCATCGATCCCCTTCTGCCCAACCTTGAAAGAAATTGAAGTTCTTCCGGGGCCAGATCCATAATCTAATTCAAGAACGAAGCTTTGGGCCAAACCTCATCCAAACCTTCAATTCAATCCCAAATTTTCTTCCACCCAGGTCCGGTATCACCTCATTCGAACCTTCAATTCACCTCGTCTTTGGCCGGGACTCGTAAGGAGGCGGTGGATTAGATGTTGAGGGTCAATACCCTCTCTCTTCTCCACTTCTCACTGTTTTGACTTTTCTGCGGTGGTGGAGGTAGCTTTTGCTTCTAAGAGGCGGAGGTGAAATGACTAGAATGCTACTGCCTTCGCTGCTAACGTCGGTGCCGATGGAGGTCACTGCTTTCATGCTAGCCTGGTGGGATGACATCAACAAGTTGACTAAGTGGTAGGACGACATCTTCCACTCTCTCTGCGCCGCCTACGCCCTCGTCTCCTCCGTCGCTGTGGTCTTTCTCTCTCTTTCTCATATCGGTCTTTCTCTCTCTTTCTCATATTAGTCTCTCTCTCTCTCTCTCTCACAGATTTGTTAGGTTTAGTGATTTCGTGCTTTGATTTTTTTGGATTTGAGTAGAGGTTTGGGATCGGAGTTTATCATCCTCTACCATGTGAATCCAGAAAGAGAGAGAGAGAGAGAGAGAGAGAGAGAGAGAGAGAGAGAGAGAGAGAGAGAGAGAGCGAGAGAGCGAGAGATGAAGTCTTCGAAGAAGAAGAATATGGGAAACAAGGGTAGATTGGACATTTCGTCCGAACTGAGGGTCCAAGTCTGAAAAGTGGGCCCGCATGTTGGGGCCAACTCAGCTTGTGACGTCATCTTTCGATCCAAATTTGAATTTTGGACTTGCGTGATGAAAAATAAAAGTGCAAGGACCATCATGATTAAAAAAAAATGTTAGAGACCAAACTGATGTTTGCTCCAAAGTTGGAGGGGGCAAACTGAATTTAGTCATTTTTTATATTTACGTTTCCGCTATTATCCAACACATTGAAGAGAACACCCCCCAACACGCTAATCCAATTTTTCGTTCTTTTTGACACAAGGTTGCACAAACAAGGCTCGAGTCAGACATGATGGAGCAATCACGAACATTGATTTCCCCACTCTTCAACCTTCTTGTGGATATAAACCAAATTACCCTCTTCTCTTCATTCACACTCAGGGGGTTTTGAGGTCTATGCGTCGTTGACCGAGAAACGTAGCATGGTGTCCCTCACTCCTTCGTCATTTCATCGAGGGGATGTCTTGTGATTAGATAGGGTTAATGTGATACAACCTCAAGGTAGTTGTGTTACTAGATGCTAGGTCCTGATTTCATTTGATTCAATTTTGTGTTTAGGTTATGGTTTGAAATATCTATTTTGGTGGAAATCTCAATATTTTGAATTACAGAAACATAAATTTTGACTGAAATTTTGAGTGTCTATTATTGACATGTCAATAAATATAAGTCAATACCGGTACTTAAAAACTTGTTTCAAAAATATTTTCAATTTTGATCACATATTAGTAAGGTCAAATAACAATTTTTTTTTCAACGAAAATTATGGTAAGTTTTAAGATATTTAAATCCTTTAGAGTATGTTGCGTACTTCATAACTCTTTTTCAGTCGTACTGCAAAATCATGATTATATTCCTCCTAATCTATATAATTATTATCATTTATTGAATATGAGGAACTCACCAAAATTGTGAATCAAAGTGCAGAATAAACATCAAAATAATTGGAAAGTCCAGCAATCTTGTTTTCAAACATAGCTGCAATAATTGCCAATTACAAAAACAAAGAGAGAGAATGTATAAAAACGTGGTGATTATAACAGAGAACATGCTCCACTGGCACATTGTTACTAGTCCGTTGGGGCACATGCATACATTTCATAACAATTTACAATCTTCCAAGAGCTAGTACCTCCTAGCCTAGCTAGTTTACTATAAGAATAAAACACCAAAAGAAAAAACATAGCGACAAGCACATACCAAACCATTACAAATTGAATACTCTCACATTTGTTTCTTGTTTATGCTTAAAATAAAAACTAGAGCCTGAAACAATGAACTCTATTTCTTCTTCATACATTCTCATTTTCGTTGCTCATTTGTTCTTATAATGAAAAGGACCCAAAATGTAGAAAAGGAATCCGTCTGCTACTAATCAACGATCACGATCTTACTTCCGCACATTAGGTTTGCCATGGTGCGATGACTTTTTACAGATTATTGGGGTCCCATGCAAATTAAAGTCAATGCCTCAATTTTTTTGTTTTTGTTTTTGTTTTATGAGAGAAACTAAAATTACAAACTGAAACCTCTAATACAACCAAACCTAAACTTATCAAAGTTAAAAGCTGAAAGAGCCGAAAGCGGCAGCTTGTTTGCTCAAGTTATCGGGGTATCATAATTGTGGCCAATGTTGGCTATGTGCCGGCAATAAAATTAGCTTCTCGGAAACGTGAACAAAGGAAATCTCTTCAAATGCTGAGATGTCTCTGATAAGGGTTTGCAGACATCAAGGAATGGTGCATTTTCTGGTAATGGCATCAATGATCACTTAGAGTCACCTTCAATAATAGTGAAAGTAAATATCCTTTAAAAAATCTTAAAACTGAGAAAGTCAATTCCTCAGTTAACATATGTTTCTGTTTTCTTTTCTTCTTTTTAGAGATTTTTTTAAAGGATATTTACTTGCAAGATGCTCTAAAAAAATTGGTATTTTCTAAATAGGTTTTTAAGATCTTCTATTAAAATTATTGAAATCTATATAGTTTTGACTTACTGATATTGGAGGAGTTTCCATAATAATAACGACCTCTGTCGATCAAACAGAATCAGGTTCCATATCAGCAAGTCAAAACTATGATATATAGTTTTGAGGGAAATAGAATCAAGTTCTATAATAATAATGACCTCTCTCGGTCAAGCTAGAGAAATTAAAAAATTTCTCATATTACATCTAGACTAGACCTAAGGAGACGACCTAGTTGTGTTTGGAGTTGAAGCCTTAGACGAAGAGAAATCGAAAGTGTACTTTTAGGCTACCTAGCCTTGGGTGCCAAGTTTGAGTTCATCATTATGGTCGTGTGAGTTCTTAAAGGCTTGATGATCGATCTTCTTCCTTGTGAGGAGTTGACCAATCACAAAATGGGCTTTCGAATTCATTGTAATAGAGTTCGTGGCTTGGAAATCAATGATGCAATTACCAGAGATGGTGAAAGAAGTAGCAGAGAGGGAGTTATTAGAGATTAGTGGATTGGAATTTACTATAGCGTAATGCACAACTCAAAAACCAATGAAGTCATTATTAGAGATAGGGCTGTCAATTCCGACACGACTCGAAACCCGCACGATTAAAAAGCGGGTTAGCCGTGGGTCAACCCGCCGTGACCCATTTAATAAATGGGTCGGCTACGGTTCAACCCGCCAACACAAAGTGAACCCGTATAACCCGATTATGCTATACTTCTTCTTGAAAGTTTGGATGTTGGGAGTATTTGATCATAGGATTAGACAATTTGAAATATTTTGCTTTATAAGTATTGGATTTAATTATTTATGAATATACATAATTATTTATATCCTTCTTCTTGTGGAGTTTTTAGTGAATTTAATCAATTTATGCATTTTTTTAGTTAAATGGGTCGCATTGTTACTTAAATGGGTCATTTTGTCTAACACGACACAACATATTTGTTAAATGGGTTAAGCGGGTTGGAAAGGGGTAACCCGTTTAATAAATAGGTTGGGTTTGGGTTTAAATTTTTGACACGATTATTAAATGGGTTGGGTTTGGGTTTGTATCTTGCGACACGACAAATACATTGATCCGACACAAACCCAACCCGACATGACCCATTGACAGCCCTAATTAGAGTGGTGAGACGCGTCGATATAGCTAGCGTTAATAGAGAGAATGAGTCGAATTTTTAACATTGTAAAGACTATGACAAGAGAAATTGAACTTAAGATCTTTTAAGATAGAATAACACAGTGCTCTCATTATATAACTTTCCATTGTCGGTGAGCAGTGACCTATTGGTTATAGGGTTGTCAATTTTGACACGACCCGATAACACGACTTGAAACCCGCACAAAATAAAGCTGGTTGAACCCGCAAGATTAAAAGGTGGGTCGGCCGTGGGTCAACCCGCCATGACCCATTTAATAAATGGGTTGGCCACGGGTTAACCCTCCAACACGAAGTGAACCCGTATAACCCGATTATGCTATACTTCTTCTTGAAATTTTGGACGTTGGGAGTATTTGATCATAAGATTAGACAATTTAAAATATTTTGCTTTATAATTGTTAGATTTAATTATTTATGAATTATATATAATTATTTATATTCTTCGTCTTGTGGAGTTTTTAGCGAATTTAGTTAAATGGGTCACATTGTTAACCTTTAAATGAGTCATTTTGTTTAACATGACATGACCTATTTATTAAATGGGTTAATCGGGTTGGAAACGGGTAACCCGTTTAATAAATAGGTTGGGTTTGAGTTTAAATTTTTGACACGATTATTAAATGAGTTCGGTTTGTCTCTTGCTACTCGACAAATACTTTGATCCGACACGAACTCAAGCCGACATGACCCATTGACAGCCCTAGTTGGTTAGCTAGCTTAACTAACATCGTGGAGGTCACGGGTTCAAATCTCACTTACATCAAGGGTCGGGTGGGGAGTTAAAAACTTCCCATTATATAAACTAGTCTTTCTCCACACATGCTCTACATGTGCAAGTTATTATTATTTTTTTTAGAAAATAAAAGAAAAAATCGGAGTTAGTTATTGCAGAGAAAAGATAATGGAGAGAGAAAAGTGGGTTGTGGATATTTTATTTATTTATTTTTTTAATAAAAATATATTTTGTAAATGTCTTAATTATCCCTCTGATTTAATTAATTCTTAAAGTTTATTAATATTTTTGGGTCATTTCTGTCAACATTCTAAGATTTCTAAGATTGAGTAAGAAAATCATCTTCAAGGTAAACTATTATTTTTTTTTTTTGAAAAGGAGGTAAACTATTTTTTTTTTTTTAAAGGGGTTTTGAACCCAGCCTAGCTGGGAGGCTCAGCCCCACGGCCGGTTCCATTTATTATATTAATAGTAGGACTTTGTATCGGGGGGGACATAAAACCTGAACCCCGCGCTACATTAGAACAATTACAATAATCCTCGTAGAGAACGTCCTGAATAATAGCAGGAGTCTCCTCTAACCAAACATCATCAAGTGTAAACTATTATTAAGAGAAGAAAATTTGTTAGCTAAAATCTAGAATTTTGATAGAAATGATCATTTCTTACTCAATCTTAGAATTCTAGATTGAGTTTGCCACATGATCATTTCGATCATTGAAGTCATATACGATTTATTACCTCTAAAAATTGAATTATTGTACCCTTCTATAGTCAATGAAATAAACTAATGAATTATTTCGTCTTTCTGACTTTTGATCAGCTAGCCGTTGTTGCACCAGTAAACAATGAGAAAATGGAAAAAGCAAACCTGTTTTGCTAACCCTTTTTGCAGAAATAGAATTAATCATGTGGTTTATGTTGCGCATTTGGATGCCTTGGTTACTTTTAGTAATTAATTAACCTATCCATCAATCGTTGTCATTTTGAAAATTTTAACAATTCTACTAATTATAAGATTGAAACTGGCATGGTATGAAAAAATTGGAGTAAGATTTGTATACGTCATGGTCCAGTGTATCACTCTGAATGTTCGTAAGATTGAGTAAGAAAATCATCTTCAAGGTAAACTTTATGAGCCAAGAATATTCGACTATAATTAAGTTTAAGTTTGTAATCCTGTAAAATTGTCAAAGATCAAAGAATTTCACGTCAGAAGAGTGATAAAAGAGGACTAAAAGTGATAGGAAAAGTTTTTTTTTTAATTTATTATTATTATAATATTAATTTATTTATTTATTTTTGAAATAAAGGCAGCTACAGTTGCCCTCAAGTCTTGATTAAATAAACCGCATAATATATGTGTGTGTGGCGCGGGTGGCATGGTGGGGGAGAGGGGGGGGGGGGGGGGGGCATGGTGTCTAAACTCCAGTTTACAAAACACATTAGAGAACTTCATGAGATAATAATAGGAGTCTCAACTAAAAACATGTATTCTAATAAGCACACCAATTAGTGAAGAGTGTACAACTGCCTACTTCATTTACTTTACAATTGTGGTGACAATACCGGAAATTAAATGCTTACTCAATGTTATATTATACTAATTATTAAGATAAACTTTCCCACTATGTTGTCACTGAAATGTAAATTCGGTGACACATAGTTTCACCCTGCCACTAGGTGGTAGCGACCATTTGACGAAGAAATGAACTCACCGTCTAATTAGGATAGACAAGTCACTTTGAGTGTGCACATAAGTATGTAGCCTGAGTAGTCGCACACCACAAATGTAAGGACTTATTACCTGCAAAAACCACAACAAAACTAAATAATAGAAACAAATAAAAACTTAAAAATACACAACCGAGCTAGACAGGGCCCAAGAAATGAGTCCAAACCCAAGCATTAGCCCAGGTAGCAAGGAGGTAACTGCTCGTGTGTAAGGCCCAGCCCAATTCTAACACAGCCACCACCGACGTCATACTCTCTCTGTCTTCCCACCACCTGTATCGTTTTACCATTGCCAGTGCTCCTCTAACCCGGTTCTCCCAAGATAATGCTCCACTTGCCACCCTACCCAGATAAGCTGATTTGGAATAATTCACAGCTCCAACCCAGAAAAGCTCAACCATCAACCACCATCTCCGTCCAACCAGATTTCAAACCATTGCCACGGAACCTGCTTCCTCCGCCCTCCTCACCCCCAAACCAGCGACATCAGACAAATTTTCTACCACCCATCTGACCCACAAACTTGGCATGCACGAACAGAAGCACAGCCCCCAGCCACCTCAATCTCTCTTACCACCTGCCGCCGATCCCATCAATCTAGAGCAACACTACCCCAATCTAGAGAACCACGCTCACCCATCAACAATGACCGTTCAATGATTGCGTCCATGGACGCGTTGTCGGATGGAGGCTAGATTTTTTTTTTTGAAATCCCTAGCGCAGCGACACTAAAGAGAACCCAAATTTTGAAAAGTAATTTCATTTTAGCTCCCTGAGCTTTACACCTTAAATCAGTTATGCCCTTTGCACTTCTAATTTCATCACATGTACCCTTGTGCTCCTTGATTTAATCAATCTTGTCCAATCATAAGTTTTTCGGTCAAAAATTATGTAAATTGAAAGCGTGACTCTAATGGGCTTCCTTGTAGGATGATGATTCACTAACATAGGATACAAAATTATTTCATAAATGACCAAAATTTTAAAATATACTACCCAATAATTAGCAAAAAAGCTAAAGATTGGACAAGATTGATTGGAATTGAAAGTACATGGGTACTTGTGATGAAATTAGAAGTGTAGGAGCACATGTGATTTAGGGTATAAAGATTAGGGCTATAAATGATGTTGATCATTCGAAGTTAACTATAGGTATAATGAATATTTTTCATATAGAATGAAAAATTGGAGGTAGGTGAGAAAATCTCGAGGAGTTGGTTCAGTTGGCCTTCATTTTGGATTGAGTCTCTCAATGAAGCAAGGCGTGGTGGCTTTGGCGGGGTTCGGCGTGGTTGGTCCACCTGGAGCTACTCAGCCCTAATTAGTCTGGAGCTACTCAGCCCTAATCAGTCTGGAGCTACACATTACATTTTTGTTCATGCATGATGGCTACGTTGATGTTGGCAAAAGTATTCCCTCTCGGTGGCTGTAAGGATGGTGGTTGTTGCCTGTCGCCTTTGTAACTAGCTTGCAGCGTTTTCAACTTTACTCGACTTCTGGTGCGAGTCGAATCGATGACGATAGAGCAATATGTAGATAGTGGACTTGTTGATCCTCAACAAAGAATGTTATTGTTCTATGACAAACTCACTCCAACAACAAACATATTTGTGGTTTCAAGGGAATCCGAGGATTTGGAATTAGCTTACTCGCCTTTTTTGTTTGTTATATACATGAAAGAGAACAACGAGAGCGGTGGATATGAAACAAAAACCCTTTAGAGAAAAGAAACAAAAATTCAAAAGAAATGCCAAGCAAATAAATCATAGCCAATTGGATCAAAGGTCGAGAGGCATAGTATGCTTTCCATTGCGAACTCGTTTCTCTTTGTTTGATTTTTAATATTTTGAGATGCGTCTTTGCCAAATTTTAATATTCCGAAGTCGTTTTATCCTCACCAAATTACTAAGAAAGTTTCATACCTTGAGTTCATGGTTTTCAATTATTGGTTCCTGACCCTATACTTTTCAAACTTGTTGCATTGGAGAATAGTTGAACCAATTTAGATTATGTAATTATGTCTTGCTAAAAAAAGAATGAGACGTTATGTGTAATATTTACTCTTAATATACGTCTTCCCATAAACAATATATTGTAGTAATTGTACTGATAAATAGTGAGTCTCATAGTAGGGATGACAATGGGGCGGGTTGGGGATGGAGATCACAATACCATCCCCATCTCCGGGGTCATTCTCCACCCCCATCCTCACCCCAAATCCCCAATAAAAATATACTTGGGATTCCCCGTCCCCATCCCAATGGGGACTAAGCTTCCAAACCCGCCCCAAATCCCCAATAAGAATTTAATAAATAAAATATATTTTTCTTATATTGTTTTTTTTTTAAATCAAAATCTATAACAAATTAAATTAAAACATGATTAAATTCATAAATCATAATTCATTGAGTGCAAAAGTCAAAACACCATTAAAGTAAAAGTGTAGCCATTAAAGTAAAGTAGTAAATGTATATATTTGTATTTATCTAATAAAAAATAAATTAATATATATAAATTATATATATTTATATATGTTATTGGGGTGGGTTTAGGGATGTGGATCACAATACCATCCCCGCCCCATTCCCTATTTGTCCCCGAATTCTCCCCCTATTAGCAATGGCGTAGCTGGAAATTATATTGAGGAGGGTCAAAATTTTAATAGCCAAATTACCTTATATGTTAAAGAATTATCAGATAATTAATACTTCATTTAGTTACAATTGTCCACCAAAATAGCTTCAATTTAAAAGATGAATATATTACATTGAATTGATTTATCCCAAATTTTTTTGAGATGCCTAGCAAAAATATAAGAAAAAGAATAGTCTAATGTGTTATTGTACACGGTCTAGTGTGAAAGTTTTTTTTCTTTTCTTTTTTCTTTGTTTGAATAAGGTAAGTTAGTTTTGATCTTCTTTGTTTGGAGAATAAATGTATTAAAATATGTGAAGCTGATCATAAGAAAGTGGGCCCAAAGTTCAACCAGACCAATGAGCCGATCTTCTCACAAAAGGTCAACTAAAATCTAAAATCTCAGCCAATCAAGTTTAGTTTTATATCAAAGATGCTTAAATTTAAGCCAATCAGGAACAATTTTCAAAAGTTGAGAGGGGTCATCTGACCCTTCTCGCCCTATATTGGCTACGCCCTTGCCTATTAGGGCCGAGTAGCCAATGAAGCTCCACCCCGCTGGGGATTTTTGACATTCCTATTTCATAGGCTGTGCTTTTCGGTCTTCAACAATATATCAGAGTGGACCTTGTCTAATCATGTCATACACCATGAACACGATTTATGGGGCTTATGAGCTTGACAAAGCGGATGGATCTGCCATCATGTTGTAATTTGCGGCCGAGTGAGTCATCTCGAAATGTGGTGGCGAAAAAGCTTAGGGTTTCGAACAATTAATTGTATCCCTGCACAAGCTCTCATCCTTAGCTCTACTCTAGACACAGTTCTGTTTCTCGCGTGCTGAGCTACGACACACTCTACTTCAACCCAAAATCTATTTGTTGGACACGTAAAGCACATCTTGGCTTCATTGTTAGAGTCTTGTGGATCTCTACGTTAAGTTGTACAAGAAATATGCAATTATGCATGTTTGTGTCTGTACTACCCCGCTAAAATTAAAACAAACAATAAAAATGAGAGAATTCGAATCCAATTTCTTCACAATTAGGGAATTAATTCACTTCCCTAGCCGTAGCCGACTCGTGTGACAAATCTCTGTTGATAACTTCTTGGGAAGAAACTCAAGTGAGGAAGAATTTTTTCTGCAATAGGAAATACTGGGAGGGGGAACATGAAATGCACGTCAGCATAATTTTGATTGGGTGAGCAAGCCTATGAAATAGGGGTCAGAACCCCAAGGCATAAAAAATCCCTATCAATAAAAAACTATATCAATAATCAACTGTAGCAGTACCAGCAGCGGCTGCCCCAGTCAAGAGTCACCGGTAATACTTAAGAAACAATCGGTCTACAAAGATAATAACTACCAACCCTTTGTTATTTTATTGCTTTTATTCTCCAATTTTCTTCTGTGTTTCTTTTCTTAGCTAGAATTGGAAGTAATCCATAAGAGTTGGATTAAAAGTCACAATAGAGGCCCACTTGGGGTTGGGGTTAAACGGCGGGGGAGAGGGTCATAGCCCCCTTGGAGAGGTATATAAGCAGAGGCATCCTCTGCGCAATCTCATCTCATCTCATCACCGGCCATCACTAAAGCCAGAGAGTCACTACTGCTCTCTTTCTTTTTCTCCTTGGGATTCAAAATATCTCCATTCATTCAATGCTTCTTTAAAATCCTTGGATTTAATCTCTCAGCTTTGCTAGTAACTAGAACAGCCGTACTAGCTAGAGCCTAGCTAGAGTTCTTGGTTATATAAACATCATCGTCTTCTACGTGTTGTTGTTGTGACAAATTTGACTGGAAAAGATGGGGGGCACGGATAAGGCTATCAGCCTTGAGGAGATCAAGAACGAGACTGTTGATCTGGTATACTTTCCTTCACTTACCTTTTGCCAATCTTTACTAGCTTTCCTGGGAAACGAGCTGTTGCTCTTTACTTTGTTCTGTTTTTTTTCTGGGTGGTGGGTGCTTTTTCAATCCATGGCTTGAGCTTGTTCTTATGTTTAACAGTCTCTTTGTGCATGTTTTTCAACTGGGTCTTCGTTGGTTGATGCTCAGATCTAATTCTAACAGTTCTAATCTCATATTTCTCCAAAAGCGCCACTTAGAGAGTCACCGTATGTTATGTTGTTAGATTGCGAATTAAAACCATCATTCACAGGCAGAATCGTGTCTAGACATGTGGTTTTGATCGGTGGTTTAACAACTAACTAGAAAACCATATGTTCCATGGCTTTATGCTCTGTTTTACTCTGTGCATGCATAGCTACTTCAAAAGTTCATATCAGTTTCCATCTGGGTTTTTCAGAAGAGTCATTTGTTTGACATGGGTTCATCCCAAAGATTCAAATTTTTGTTTTGTTTTCTCAAACCATATGCTAGTTTCCAAACCCGTGGATCCAAGACATGTGAATGACAGAGAGATGAGTCCACTACGGTTAATAATGCCGCCCCCCCCCCCCCCCCCAAGTTGTTTACGCAATAAACTCCTCTCTCTCTCTCCCCCCCCCCCCCTCTTACACCTCGTTTGGTTCCTCCAAAAGTTTAACCCTAAAAATTACAAGTACTTTTCCGTGGTACTAAAATTCCCTTTTTGTTTATCTCAAACAAAACACAACTTCTTCGTTTCTTTTGATGACTCTCACGTTCGACCTGAGAGAGAGTCCCTTCACTGACACAAACTGTGTTTACCGTTGGGTTGCTCACATTCAGATTTGTATTTAGTTTTCCTATTTTACCCCTTTGATTTTTTTTAATTCCGCTCTCGTATCCCGACCCCTTTTGGAGCTCGTGTGATCTACGCACCAATGGAGCCCTGGCGTTGAAAAACCGCGCTGTCCCACTGACACAGACTACTATTATTTCATGATTACTAAAATTAAAAAGCCGTTAAATAATCACGGCGTCAGTCAACGCTTTGGTGATTGGCTAGCATCCCGAGAAGGCCCAGAGTTTGGATCAGTCTGTTCTGTCTTGTACACCGAGTTACCGAGTCGACTCAGCTCGACTCGCTAAATTATTGGCGTTTTTTTTCTTCTTTGAATTATGGAATTTTATGAACAATCTAAATAGTTGACTTTGAAATTTGAGTCCCATTTTAATTTGTGAAATTAATTCTGCTTACCATTGGTTTTGATGGACATGATTGGTGGGGTTTCGTTTTCAAGAATCCAAAAATAATAAAGTCATTTGAGTTTATCAGTTCGAGTAATAGAATATAATTATAATAAATCTGTCTCAGTTTTAAATAAGAAAATGTATTCAAGTTGGATTTCATTTAACAACAAAGACTCCCAAAATTATTTCAAAAATACATATTTTGGGTGGGATCTACTTATTTAGGAGATGAATAGTCATGGTTGTTGTGACCGTTGTAATGTATATACCATTGCAAGGTCACATGTGGACCTAATGCATATGTTAGAAAAGAATGTGAAACCAATGAACTGGTAACACTCATGTGCATGTTATGTGCTTGTGACATGTTGTCTTAGATGTGATTCTCCGACAGTTGTGATTATTGCCAACAGTTTCTTGTCTGAGTTCACAACTATGATTTGGTTGGCAATTCTTCTAGTATTATTCCAAATTTAATTATTAGTTTAATCCATTATTCTAAAAAAAAAAAACAAAAACAAAAACAAAAAAATTACATGCCATCCTAATGTAAAATGAGGTTACAGTTGATATTGAACAAATTCCTAACAATGAGTTGGTTTTCAGGAAAGGATTCCCATTGAGGAAGTGTTTGGGCAGCTGAAATGTTCCAGAGAAGGTCTAAGCGGGGCGGAAGGAGCCCAGAGGCTCGAGATTTTTGGTCCCAACAAGCTAGAAGAGAAGAAGGTACTTTAATTTTCATAGGAACATACTTTGTTTGGTTCATAATATCTAAATTTTGAATTAGAGAATTGACTATAACTTTTGGTACTGAAAATGAACAGGAGAGCAAATTTCTCAAGTTCCTTGGGTTTATGTGGAATCCTCTATCATGGGTCATGGAAGCTGCAGCCATTATGGCTATTGCTTTGGCCAATGGAGATGGGAAGCCCCCAGATTGGCAAGATTTTGTGGGTATTGTCTGCTTGTTGGTGATCAACTCCACTATCAGTTTCATTGAAGAAAACAATGCAGGAAATGCAGCTGCTGCACTTATGGCTGGTCTTGCTCCCAAGACAAAGGTATATGCTCACAAACTTAATTGGCAAGAGATTAAATAAGATACCTAATCAAACTTAGGAAGTTGAGTTTCATTATCCACTCGAGCATGTATCTAATAAGATTCATATTTACTCATTCTACATTTATAGAGCAGTTTACTGTTCTTGATACTTAATTGTTGAGAATGAGAGAACAATGATAGATTACTTAGTTACCAACTTTAATCACAATTTGTGTTAGTCAAAAATAAATGGATGCAATAATATTGATTCACATTGTGGTTCATGGTGATGTATATGTAGGTGCTTAGAGATGGAAAGTGGTCTGAGGAGGATGCTTCCATCCTGGTTCCAGGAGATATCATTAGCATCAAGTTGGGAGACATTGTCCCAGCTGATGCTCGTCTTCTTGAGGGTGATCCTTTAAAGATTGATCAATCTGCCCTTACGGGAGAATCACTTCCAGTGACCAAGCATCCAGGAGATGAAGTTTTCTCTGGTTCAACTTGCAAACAAGGTGAAATCGAAGCTGTTGTCATTGCCACTGGTGTCCACACCTTCTTTGGGAAGGCTGCTCATCTTGTAGACAGCACCAACCAAGTTGGACATTTCCAGAAGGTTCTCACTGCTATTGGAAACTTCTGTATCTGCTCCATTGCAGTTGGAATGTTGATTGAGATAGTAGTCATGTATCCCATTCAGCACAGAAAGTACAGGGACGGAATTAACAATCTCCTTGTACTCTTGATTGGAGGCATTCCCATTGCCATGCCTACCGTCTTGTCTGTGACAATGGCTATTGGATCTCACAGGCTCTCTCAGCAGGGTGCCATCACCAAGAGAATGACCGCCATTGAAGAAATGGCTGGTATGGATGTGCTTTGCAGTGACAAGACAGGAACACTAACTCTCAACAAGCTTAGTATTGACAAAAACTTGATTGAGGTCTTTGCCAAGGGTACGGAGAAAGACCATGTGGTTCTGCTTGCTGCAAGGGCATCTAGAACCGAAAACCAGGATGCCATTGATGCTGCCATGGTTGGAATGCTTGCTGACCCAAAGGAGGTATAACTCTTTTTTCAAACTTTCTTCTTCTTCTCAGATATACAGTTGTTTCTTAATTAACACTTGAAGGGAATTTGCGATGCATGTGAGTATCTTATACATTGCATACTTATGCATGCAGGCCCGTGCTGGCATTCGAGAAATTCACTTCTTGCCATTTAATCCTGTGGACAAGAGAACTGCTTTGACTTACATTGATTCTGATGGAAACTGGCACAGAGCAAGCAAAGGTGCACCTGAGCAGGTACTTCAGTTTTTTTCCTATATTTAACCATGACCCGATATTATCTACATTGTTATGCCAAGTATTCCTAATGATTAGATCAATTTCTCTTTATAGATTTTGGACCTCTGCAAGTGCAAAGAGGATTTCAAGAAGAAGGCTTTTGCCATTATTGACAAGTATGCTGAACGTGGTCTTCGGTCTTTGGCTGTTGCTAGACAGGTTTGCGACCTTACTAATTATGCTAATGTATTGTATTCTGCGACATGGTAATAACTAAATCAACACCATCTCATCATTGCTATTCGTACATGTTTACAGGAAGTGCCCGCAAAATCAAAAGAAAGTGAGGGCGGTCCATGGCAGTTGGTTGGGTTGTTGCCTCTTTTCGATCCACCAAGACACGATAGTGCAGAAACTATCCGCCAGGCTCTTAATCTTGGTGTGAATGTTAAGATGATTACTGGTAAGTCACTTCTTACCTCCATCTATTTCCTTTATGCATTTGTTTTGATTCTTGTGCATGGCTCACTCACTGATTGTCTCCATACGCACAGGTGATCAACTTGCTATTGCAAAGGAAACTGGTCGCAGACTTGGAATGGGAACAAACATGTACCCATCTGCTTCCTTACTTGGTCAAGACAAGGATGCAAGCATAGCTGCCCTCCCAATAGAAGAGTTAATCGAGAAGGCTGACGGGTTTGCTGGAGTGTTTCCAGGTGAGTTGTTATAAGTGAAAACAGTGTCACTGTTTTGTTTCGAAAGGTGAAAAATGCTCTTTTGTTTATGTTTTCTGAAACTTGTTTTTCTACTTGTAGAGCACAAATATGAGATTGTGAAGAAGTTGCAGGAGAGAAAGCACATTTGTGGAATGACAGGAGACGGTGTCAATGATGCCCCTGCATTGAAGAAGGCTGATATTGGAATTGCTGTCGCAGATGCTACAGATGCTGCACGAAGTGCTTCCGACATTGTTCTTACAGAACCCGGATTGAGTGTCATCATCAGTGCAGTGTTGACCAGTAGAGCTATTTTCCAGAGAATGAAGAACTACACGGTTAGTTTCTCCGCCTTTCTTGTCAACAAGCCACTTAAACTTGTTAGCTTGACTAAACAGTTTACGATTCCGAGCTTTAATTTTTTCCTTTTATTTTCTTGTTTTCTTGTAGATCTATGCAGTTTCCATCACCATCCGTATTGTGGTAAGTAAACGCTGGTGATTAAAACGTTTGGCTTCCCTTGCATATCAAGTCAATATTGATCTAATTGTCTTTTGTTTTGGAACATGTTGCAGTTTGGTTTCATGTTCATTGCACTCATATGGAAGTTTGACTTCTCTCCTTTCATGGTTTTGATTATTGCCATATTAAACGATGGTGAGTTTTTTTATTTTTATTATTTTTATAAGGTAATAATTTTTCAAATAGTATTCAATCGTGATTATTTACACCATGTACCTGTTAACTTTTGAAGGAACAATTATGACAATCTCAAAGGACAGAGTTGTACCATCCCCCCTTCCCGATAGCTGGAAATTGAAAGAGATATTTGCTACTGGGATTGTGCTCGGAGGTTACTTGGCATTGATGACCGTTATATTCTTCTGGTTGATGAAAGAAACCAACTTCTTTTCGGTAAGTTACAGTTTGCTATGTTAAGGAGTTTTAAAGACCCTTCTTCAAAGTTTGTTAAATATTGGCAATATGCTTTTTCTACAGGATAAATTTGGTGTCAGATCTATAAGAGAGAATCCCAAGGAACAAATGGCTGCTTTGTACCTACAAGTCAGTATTGTGAGCCAGGCTCTCATTTTTGTCACTCGATCACGAAGCTGGTCCTTTATGGAACGCCCTGGACTACTATTACTCGGTGCTTTTGCCATCGCCCAGCTGGTAAGAACAATGATACGGATTTCCTTTCCAGTTTTTCTTTCAAATACATAATAATCTGTGGATATCATACAAAGCTAAAAATTATGTGCCATTTTTCAGGTTGCAACTTTGATAGCAGTATATGCCAACTGGGGATTTGCAACAATACATGGATGCGGTTGGGGATGGGCCGGTGTCATCTGGCTTTACAGCATTGTCTTCTATTTCCCACTCGACATTATTAAGTTTGCAATCCGTTACATCTTGAGTGGAAAGGCATGGCTCAACATGCTAGAGAACAAGGTACATCTTAGATGTCTTTTGAATACAAGGTGGAACTATACATTGAGTTGGTTTGAATGGTGAACTCAAGATTTTCAATCTGACGTATCCTTCTTGTGACAGACTGCCTTTACCACCAAGAAAGATTA
This sequence comes from Rosa chinensis, assembly GCF_002994745.2. Classification (NCBI taxonomy): domain Eukaryota; kingdom Viridiplantae; phylum Streptophyta; class Magnoliopsida; order Rosales; family Rosaceae; genus Rosa; species Rosa chinensis. The sequence continues at coordinate 18,813,872 of NC_037091.1, read as the reverse complement.
TGGAAAAGAGGAGAGGGAAGCTCAATGGGCTCATGCACAAAGGACCCTTCATGGACTGCAAGCACCAGAAAGTAGTACTCTGTTTAGTGACAAGAGCAGCTACAGAGAGCTGTCTGAGATTGCCGAGCAGGCTAAGAGACGAGCAGAGATGGCAAGGTAAGACGCCATTCTATTAGAAACTAAAGTAATATCTCAAAATTTTTATATGATATGGCCAGTATTCTCTTGCGCGATATTTGATATTTTTAGTTGCCACACTTTCAAATCTTGCATAAGTTTCTCCAATTTACAGTCTAACAACATAACATGCTAGATTTTCTGGCACGAGAACATTTCCTTAGGAGATATAATATCGGTTTTGTTTGACATCAAATACTGAAAAAGTTGCTTTCGGAATTGTGTTTACAGACTTCGTGAGCTTACCACACTCAAGGGACATGTCGAGTCAGTGGCGAAGCTGAAGGGGCTGGACCTTGATTCAATCCAGCAGCATTATACAGTGTAAGAATCCCAGATGAGATTTTACCCGGGAAACAAGAGGCCACAATTCAACGATGTATCAAATTCAAGAGGAGAGACAATTAAGAAGGCCTAATTAGTTTAAACATTTTCTAGATATGATGGAGAGCATGTCTGTGCTATATATAACTACTCTCCTGGTCTGTTGTATTTTTACTTTCTCATGTATTTCAAGTGCCAGCAAAGAAAAGGTTGTGTTTGGTTTAGTTTTGTTCTCTTGTAGGGGCCAATTACCCATTCTCATAGCACTAATACTCTTATGCAAGGTGTCATGCCGCTTTTGAAGGCTCAAATAATCAGTGAATTTAACTTCATATCCATTTACACAATCCTTCAGTTGGCATCAATTTATATGGAACATAATTGAAATGTTCATCTTCAATTCATGAATTACAACTCAGCACTACTACATCGGGTTGTTTCAAGTTTCAAACTTCCATCTTCACTATATCTCTACTTGCAATACTGAAACGCCAATCAGTGCCAATTACAAAAATAGAAATCAAAACACATGACATTGATGTTTGCTTGTGTTTTCATTTAAATTGTTTTACTGAATTTACATAGTTTGGGGTATTTGCGTTTGGTTTAGGCATATTAGTTATGGTATTGATAGAAACAAGACAGAAACAGAGGAATGCTTGCACATGGAGGCATCGGGGCAGCGCCGATCTCAAGCAGGGGTGGTTGCTTGGCGGTTCTGACTGCTGGGTCTCCCTCGCTGGCCCAAAATATTAGGTGTTCTTACTGGTGGAATGATGAAGCTGCACGGTGCTCTTGGCAGTGTGCTAGGCGGTGTTTAGTGGCTTCAAGCAAGCTTGGGGCTGCTGGGCTGGCTTACTTCATATGGGCTAGGGGCTGGGTCTTTTGGACCTAATACTTGGTCCAACAGGCCTGCGGCTTGGGCAGTTGGGCCTAATATTTAGAATATTTTTTGCTTACATTCTATGCAGTAAAGAGGATCCCTGAGCACCACAATTGAGTTAAGGGTCTTTCTAAATGTACCCAGTAAATTTCTATGTAGACCCAGCATAAAAAAATTTATTCTATATTTCCAATTTTACCCTTACCTTTTCAAAAAGCCAGCTTCCTTCTCCGACTAAATTTTGTTGCTGGCTTTCTTGGCTATTCCTCTGCACTGGTTAGTTTAACTTTTTCATCGTTTAGAATATTGGGTTTCTGAGTTGCTCCATAAGGTTGCGAACAAAAATTGTGTAGGCTGTGAATCATGTCAGTTTGACATGAAATGGTGTGGCTTCGTGAAAGAGGCAATCGCTAAGATGATAAAAGATCAGGAACATGCCAAATTGATAGTTAACAATTCAATTTGGAATTGCAAAAGTAGTTAAATAAAATAGAGAATGATGGTGGGTTCAATCAACACCATGAAACCATGAATATAATTTTCATCTAGTAGCAGAAGGGAAACTATTCAAACTAAGCCAACTGCTCACGAAGGAGAGAGAGAGAGTGATAAAAAAAAAGGATTTAGGGAGTTCTGACCTCATATTAATGTTCCCTAATAGAATAGCCATATGTGGTTGATTTTCAAAGTTCTGTATGGGCAGTGGAGAGTTCAGTTGTTTGCCTTATGGTTTTCACAGAGGGAGGAAGAAAATGTTGCTGGAGATTAAGGGAAAGAGCCACCAGCGGCGGTTGGCTGAGGAATTGCACGTGGTGCTTTGTTTTTTTTTTTTTTTTTCCTCCAACTGTACAGGAACAATGTTGGAATAATTTGAAATAAAATATTATTGATGGGTCTACTTAGAAATATGCTGGGTACAAATAGAAAAACCCTTGAGTTAATTGGTGAAGGGTAGAAGGATAGAAAATTTGTGATGAGGAAGAAAAGATAAGTTTGGCACGATAGGGTTAGTAGGAATTTTGTGTGCACAAGCCTATGTAGAAAATTTGTGACCAATTATAATTAAGCTATCATCTCAATTAAAAAATTGTAGGAATTAATCATGTGTTTAAGACTTTAAGAGCCTATTGTAAAATGTCCATAACCGATTAGATTAGATAGGTTTGGTCCACTACTAGTTGTTATAGGGCAAAATCGACAACTGACACCGAAGTGGCCGGTTTAGTGTGGTTTTAGAGCAAGTTCACCTGTTGGGTCACCTACTATTCAATGCTTTTTAGTTTATATTTTCATTTTTTGGGTCACGAAATGCACTGTGCCCATGACCCAGGGCATGAAATACACTATGCAGGTCACCATGGTGACCCAAAACACTGTACAGGGTGACCCAGGACACGAAATACAGTGTGCTCGTGACCCAGAGGGTGAAATTAACACTAAAAAGCAGTGAATAGTGGGTGACCTAATGACCCAATAGGTGAACTTGCTCTTAGGCACCAACTGATCGGTTGGATCTGAAATCAGTTTTAGATGGTTCGGTTTCAAAAAAAAGTCCACCTCTAGGAACAAGTTGTAATTGAGTAATTATGACAATATTACCATCATTTTAGTAAGAATTGCACATTCTTACATTGCAAAACGTTGTACAAGTTATAAGTTTGCAATTCTTCCTCTTCCACATCAGAGTTAAGTTTTTTTAACCATACCTTCGTATATAACTTAAAGGTGCTTATATTCATATCTTTAAAATTGGTATTTGGACCTCCATATTTGTTACAGCTCCCAATTACTTTTTCAAATACTCAATATGCTAACTACACCTCCCCATTTTTTTTTTCAAAATGTCTCTAAGCCCTAATTTTCTTGATATGCAACCACTATTAAGTTCACCTTCTACAATTCCACTCCTTTGTGTCAAGTAGATGGAGTAATATTAGCAATACGGCCAAGAATTTCTTGAAAATGTGCTAGAAAAGCCAAAGAAAATTATAAGGGGTTACTTCATATTTGAATAAGAACCTTAAAATAAAAAAATTAGTCGAGTATAGTGCTTGAAAGCTCGGTACCATTTGGTCTAGTGGTATAAGTCTTCAATTTATAAACGGGATGTTGTGAATTCGACTCACAATAGACTAGTTGTTTATTTGAAAAAAAAAAAAAAAACAAGTACAGTGCATCAACACAATCAAGCTCCTGATGATGGCTTTCAAGTTCTTAAAGCTGACAATCAATACCATCAATTTCTTCAAGCAAAATAAAGAAAAGAAATAAAATAAAATAAAAACCCAATTTGTCACCCAAATGTTTTTTAGCTGAGAAGAATTTTTTTTTCAAAGAATTCTCATAATTTCATAACAATTTGCAAAATTTAGGTTTCAAAATCATGATTTGGTTCTCAATTATTAAATTTTCACTTTCTTCCATAGATTTTGATGGATAAACTAGGGTTTAAAGGAGATGGTTTAGAGCACGGGATTCAATGGCAAAGGAGTACGTTGGGCTTGTAGATAGTTTGGATGTGAAAGAATATGGTGCGTTTATTCTCACTTTATTGATCATTTTTATAAAATAATATAAAAACCTAATTTGTCACCCAAATATTTTTAGAAAAATATCCATTTACCCAAATTTGAGCCATATTAACCCCATTTACCCAAACATCTTTAGAGATTGCCCACTTACCCAATATTATATATATATATTTTACCCTAATACCCAATTAAGTATTTTTTTATTGCTTTTTATTTATTTTTGGGATAATTTTGCCCTCTCCTTCTTTGTCACTTAGAGAGAGAGAATTCATTGGAGACCTCGCCAAAGTCTAGTGACCGGTGGCTGGCGATGGACTCCGGTGACCCGTGATGGGAATCCGACAACCAGTGACCGGAATCCGGCTAAGGGAACAGTGATCGGATCCGGCGTCTGGTTTTATTGCCTCTAATAAACATTTTATTGCCCCCTAATAATCATATTATTGACCCCCAATAATCATATTATTGGCCCCCAATAATCATATTATTACCTCCCAATAATCATATGATTGCCCCCTAATAAGGGGATTCAAAGCACGCAGGTATTAATTACGCAAATTATAACCAGTCATCTAGTTTAAAAACACAAGAGTATTAGTTAAGCACAAAAAAAAATTGACTATAAATACATCTTCAATTAATCATCAGTAATTGAATTCATGTTAAAACCTATAAAAACTCATTATCAAGCAACATAGACACATCGGTGTGCTCAAGCAGAGAATGAGTGGAGAGCACACTGTTATAGGGGTCCGCAACAGACGTAGAAACCTAAGGAGAAGGATACACAGTGAATCCAAGCTTGGATCTTTTCCCATAGTCCACAGAAAGCCTCTCTAGCAGAAGCGACCTGAGACCTGACTCGGTACCTCCACCGACGACATTGAAGACAAGGAATCCTTGGAGCCCGGTGCAGTTATCAGCGAGCTTCTAGATTCGATTCGGGCAGAGATCGACGATCTCTTTGCCGATGGTGTAGTGACCACGGGCGAAGTTGTTGGCTGCATCCTTCTTACTGGAGATTAGCTGCTCAGGGTGGAAGAGCTGGCTGTAGGTTCCGGTGCAGACCTCTTCGATGACGGTGGGCTCGAGGTGGACAAAGATGGTGCGTGGGACATGCTTGCCGCGCCGGTCTCGGAGAAGAAGGTGTTGAAGGTGTCGTCGCTGTGGCCGATGGTCTTGTTGCTCGGCATCTGGCAGTCCGGCTGGAGAGAGAGAGAGAGAGAGAGAGAGAGAGAGAGAGAGAGAGAGAGAGAGAGAGAGAGAGAGAGAGAGAGAGAGAGAGAGAGAGAGAGAGACAGACAGACAGATAGACAGACAGAAAGACAGAGACAGAAAGACAGACAGACAGAGACAGAGGCAGAGTGAGAGGAGTCGACGGAGAGAGTCTGAGAGGAGTGTAGTTTGTTAATTAAAATGAGGGCAAAACTGTCATTGATGTTTAAATTGGGTAAATGAGATTAAAAACTTCTTGGTGGAGTAAGTTGGTTTTGCTATACCCGTATTCAACATGGCTTCTCCGAAGCAAGTCGAGCTGCAGGCTATCAAACAAGGATTACAACTACTTCAAACTCTTCAAGCTGGAAACACAATTGTCGAGACCGACTGTCTCCAGGCTACCTGGGATATTGCAAACCTGAATCATGAAGCTATTGCTAATGAGGCTCTTATTGACGACATCAAGGTTGCTGTAGATGCTTTGCATAATGTCTCTATTAGTTATGGGTCCAGGACTGGCAACGCAGTGGCCCATCGATTGGCTGGAACCGTGTATGAAGCCAACACCAGTATGTTCTGGTTTGACTGAGTCCTAGAATGTATTCTTGATGTATTAAACTATGATGTACTCAACCCCACTGTGGGTACTGCTTAATGAAATCTTCCTTTTAAATCAAAAAAAAAAATTTGTGTAAATGGTCAAAATCCCAATATTTTTTAGCTGAGAAGAAAAAATTTTCAGAAGAATTTTCATGATTTCATAACAATTTGCAAAATTTAGGTTTCAAAATCATGATTTGGTTCTTAATTATTAAATTTTCACTTTCTTCCATAGATTTTGATGGACAAACTAGGGTTTAATATTGAAGGAGATGGTGAAAAAAAATTATGCTTTGAAAATACCATAAGAGCACGGGATTCAATCCTGGTTTGAACATGGCAAAGGAGTACGTTGGGTTTGTAGATAGTTTGGACGTGAAAGAATATGGTGCATTTATTCTCACTTTATTGATCATTTTTATATAAGTTGATAAAGTTAGCTGCTGTTTTGCTGTTTGAGAAAAAAGAGAAGTCTATAATTTTAGAGATATGAATAGAAACACTCATAATTTAAACAACAATACATACTCTTGTTATATATACCCTGCAGTAATTATAACGAAATTCCACACATAACCGGCTATTTAGTTACTTTAATTTCATTAATTTGTAACTTAAAAGCTAACTCTAAAAAATAACAATAATAATAATAATAATAATAATAATTTTTATTATATTTAACTAATCAACGAGTTCGATCCCCACTAGACACCGAAGAATAGTCACCTGCAGCTGGAGACAAGTTACATAACTTCCTACTTCTTCCAGCAATTCATCGTCAACCATCTCATTCCCTCCTGGTAAAAGCCTTCTTAGTGATACCAACTTCCTGCTAGTCATCTCTGCCTCTTCGTCTTTCTTTGCATTTTCCTTGATAGCTGAAGTTCTTGCTCCGAAATGCGGTCTCACCGTACTAGGCATATTGGAGGAGCAGTACTTCTTCTTCTTATAACTTGCACTGCAGCTAGGGTTTTGCAGAAAACTCAAAGGCTTCGAAACACGAGGATGAGGTAGCAGAAAGCTCTTACCATTGAGACAATTTGTTTGGAGATTCTGTTTCAAAGCGCGCATCCAGGCAAACTCGCGCTGCGTTGATGCAGACAGCACCATTGCCATGTTCACTTGGTACCCAACAATTTTCTCCAACTCATGAATATCAGAGTTACAGCACTCCTCGTTTTCTTTGTTCTTCTTTAGAGCTGGCAATAAGTAATTGACATATCTTCTTGCAAACACAGAAGAGCGCACCCATCTGTTGGGTTGCAGAGAGTAAACACGTTTCGGATGTTTACCCATTTGCCTCATCATCACCATCGCAGAGAAGAAGAGAAATGAATTAGAGGAGAAAAGCAATAGTGGTATTGATGATGATGAACTAGAAGAAAACCCCTGGACTGGTTTTATAGGTGGCCAAGTTGATAAAAAACATGTCGATCAGTTTAATAACAAATTACTGATAGCTGAGAGCAGAAGGCTGATTTGGTTGCAAAATCTTGGGAGGTCAATTTGAACTAGCTAGGGAAAGCACATGGCTGCACATGCTTAAAATTTCTTTTACACCTACTCAAAAGAAAGGACACTTTCCCATGTGCACTTGGAAACAAAGACGGGGAAACCCCACTCTATAAATGCCCTCACATGACTCCACTGGTACTCTTTTTTCTTTGCTCTTTCAAGGGTCTTTCTTACTCTACCTTTTTTCCGCTCATTTCAAATCAATCACAGCTCACTCCTAGTGCCATTAATTCACTCCTTATTTTCAACTCCTGTACTTCATAGGATTTTCAACTCCTGTACTTCATAGGAAGTCCACTATGGTATCCATCTCCTCTTAGTAGCTCATTTCCCTACGTACTCATGGCAAAATTAAGAGAATAAAACAAGATAAAAAAAGGAAACAAAGGACTTGCTATGTAATCCATTTGCATCATCTGCTTCCATAGAGTTTCCAGCCTAATTGTTCATAGCATTGCACTGTCAGCACCATAATTGCAACAAATTAATGAAAGGATCGGATTGTCTTGATGCCAACGCTTGGATCTAGAGATCGATTAGACCAAAGTAAAGTGACCCTTCAAGACGAGCATATAGAAATAAGATGTTAATGAATGAAAACATGAAAGATTTACGGTGATTCACCCAATTTAAGCCACGTACAGTCATTATCGATGATGGTTGAGGGAATCATGCATGCATGTCATAGAGAAAACCAGTGCTCTAATTGTTCAATAATGCTACTTTTGATCGTGTAATTAACTCAATGCGGCAGTGTCTGAAATGTTGAGCTAATGACTCGACCTTACAAATGAAGTGGACCGGCAGTGACAATTCAAGACTGACAGATACAAAAACTGTCGACTTCTGCAGCAGTTGCTCAACCGTACACCCACTTGAACACTGAAGTGATCGATGCGAGGAAAAAACGTAATTCAAACCGCGACTATTCAATCTTAATGATTGTGAGGACATGCATGTTCCAGTAGTAGGACTTGTTGTCTGCATGTGCATTGTCTACAGTTCACTGGCAACAAATGCAGTAGCTGGGAGTCTGAGACTAGTTCAGCTTTCAGTGGCTCACAAGTCACAAGTCTGAGACTATTCGATCTTCCCATATTCTCATTCACGGGGGCTCACAAGTCACAAGTGTGACTTGTAACTCGCGGATATCATGCAGGCCAAGTTATTTTTGTTACTTAGTCCTTGTGGGTGCCCAGACTTTAGGCTTTTGCTAGGAGTATTACTGAGTACTAGGGGTCCATACCACGTGTAGAAGTTTGAAACTTTGGCCAGAAAGAGGTCCTTAATTTTTTTTTTTTCAATAGAGCCCTCCGTATCCATTAACTCTGCAAAATCACTTCTTGATTGATTTTTATGTGACTGTTTATTATAACTAAATGCATATATCAAAGGTTTAGCTGGTTGTCTTCTCAGTTTTGGATTTGAATTCAGTTTTACCCAGAATGGGTTTTGGGTGGATTGAAATTAATGTAGACGAGGGTGAATTGATTTATTAATTTATCTAAGTAGAAATGGATTTCGGGTTGAGTTCTCCTGTGAGTGTTCACCACCATGCTCGTCACCGTCAATGTAACTCATTTTCAGCCTCAGCTGCAGAATTTAGCCGCGACCCACTCAATGATTTTGATCTTGAATTTTTACTCCAAATTCAATTCCCTCCCTATTCAATATTTGATCTGCAAATCGAATTTTTGGAACAGGTAAAGAGAGAGAACGGCAGAAGGGAGAGAGAGAATTAAACATTGATCGACGCTTCCAAGCTTGTTTAATCAACATTTGTTTGATTGATCTGTTTTCATTTGGAGCAAAGTTTTTCTCGTTTTCTATTATTTTGTTGCAGTGAGGTATAAGTTATAATTTACTATTAATTGCAGAGAGTGGAATTTGCCAAAGGTTGACATGGGAGGGGATGCTTTGAATGTTTTTAATTCTCTCAACACTGTTGCTCTTGATCTTACTTCTCTAGCCATTAGTTAATTCTGGAAGGGTAGTGCTATTCACACGCGTATTTTTTTTATTCACATACCTCCTCTATTTTTCTATTATTTTAATTTAATTTTCTTTTATAAATTACTCTAACTACCCTAACTTGCAATTATTTTTTTTTCTTATTTCTTTTTTCTATTTGGCAAGTTAATCATGAATCAGCCATCATTACACAATAAATCAAATTTTTTTTTTTGCTATTAAGATATTATGATACGAAGATTTTCCAAGTAACACTAATTTTCAACAGTAAATATGGTTTTGCTCTCCACACTCTGATTGTTAGGTAAAAATGTACCGGACCTAATTCAACATTGTGAATAGAATACTAATACAATAACTAGTTGGTTATTTAGAGCAGTAGTTGTAGTTACTAAACTGAAATGTATAGATAGTAAAAAGTTGGTACGTATATAAAAATGAAATGCATAAACCGTAGTTGGGGCTGCAAAATCAAAGAGGAAAAAGTTGCACAAATATTTCAATAATGTATACTGGAGCATGAATTACCCAAATAATTTTCAAACCCAATTAACCCTCAATAAAAAAACAAACTCTTGTTGAAACCCACCCCCACCCTCGCAAACAACCACTCCTTATCTCTGAAACCCCCCTAAACTCATATTTGTATAATTTTCCTATGACAAAATCTTTCGTATTCTAGCATAACATAGTAGAACAAACAATGCCTATAATCATAAGGCTATCATTATTAGGTTGTTGTAAAGTTCTATAGTTGCTCAATGAATTCAAATACATCAAATAATTTTAGTTAGAATCTTACCATGAATGATGGATTCAGAGGGACTTGAATGATCATTGAACTCTTATTTTTCTTACATGTCTCCATTGCAACTCAAGTGTAAAATTTTCTCCAAAGATGGGTCTAAAGTTGTTTATTTTTCTTTGAATGAACTCCAAAGCATCACATTAGAGAGATATAATGACTATGCTAGAGAAGTTTTTGATGGAAAAAAACAAAGGGGAATTAGAAAGAGTTTTGAAGTTCTCTGTGCTTGCGGGAAATAAGGGTTTAGGATTTGGAAATGACTTAATTGCCAAAAAGAAAAAGAAAAAAGAAAACTTAATTGCAAGAGAGGGTAATTAGGGCAATTTGTACAAAAAAAATTGATTTAAAGTAATAGAAAAATAAAGGGGGTGTGTGAATAAAGAAAAATAAAGGGGGTGTGTGAATAGCACCACCAATTCTGGAATTAGTAAGTGATGTTTTATTTTATATTTTATTTTATTATTATCAAAAGAGAACTTCATTCCTAATGAACTTAATTACAATAAGATAGAGCACAAGATTCTACAAAGAGAGATGAATCTTGCCCACTTAGACTTCATACTGAAAGTCTATACTAACGCACTGAAGGAGCCAAGCAGACACTGACTCTAAACAAAGGAAAGGTTGACTAACTTTCAATGCCTCTTTTGCAAGACAGTGAGTAACATTGTTGTCTTCCCGCTTCACAAAGTGCATACTACAAAACTCAAAGGAATTAATTAAAAGTTTAATGCAACTAGGCATGCTCAGGGTATAGGTATTACGTCCCCCTCCCCGGGGTGTCAAAATAGTAATAATAATGATATGGGTGCGGGGCTGAGCTTCCCAACTTGACTGGGTTCCAAACCCCATTATTCAAAAAAAAAAAAAAGTTTAACTTCATCTAGGAGATGTCCTTCAAGACTTAAATCATCACAATCAACTTGTAAAGAATTAATGATCGATAGAACATCACCTTCTACTTCCAATCTTTTAAACCCTACATGACCAGCGAACCGAAGGCCATGAAGCAAAGCAAGAGCTTCAACTGACCTTGGTTGTGATCCACTTATCCACCGACTTGGGGGACTGCCATGGCTCCTTTTAACACTTCTTGATGGTCCCTGAACACAACACTCAGTCCACATATACCATTGCTAAGGTCACATGCTCCATCAAAATTCATTTTCAAGTTCCCCAAATGTAGTGGGCTCCAAGACACTTAGGAGTGTTGTGCCAAAGGTTGCTGGACTCTTTTAGTTTGACAAGCAAGTAGTTTATTGTACCATTCCCTAGCACATCGACAAAGCTCCTCCAGTTTAAATGTTTTTCCCCATGTCTATTCAGATTTCTATTCCTCCATAACCACCAAGTCAAGAAGCTAAACTTCTCAAGATCATCATCCACTGTGGGTAAAGCTATGATATGTTAACATTTCTCATACATCAACTATTTTTACCCCTTTAAGGACTCATATTACCACTTTGAGGACTAATATTACTATTTTGAGGACTAATATTACTATTTTGAGGACTCATATGGTAAACTAAGAAAATTTGCCATTTTAAGGACTCATGTTACCACTTTGAGGACTAATATTACTATTTTGAGGACTCATGTGGTAACTAAGAAAATTTACCACTTTAAGGACTCATGTTACTACTTTAAGGACTAATATTACTATTTTAATGACTCATTTTACCACTTTTAAGCCAATTGTATGCATGTCATATGTTAACACATTGTAGAATTTTCCCATCTCTCTATTGTAATGGAATTGACGTGTAGAAACAGATCAAGAAATGAAGGCTCCTTCCAAGTCTTGCATGCTTCACTAAGAAAATGTTGGAAAATTTAATATTAAGTTATTTATTTTTCATAATTTGTGGATGAATAATTTAGTGAAAATGTGTGAAGTTGAATAAATGTAAATGATTATGTAATGAGAAGTCATGGCTGTTCACAAAAGATAATTTTTAGTGAAAAATCATCTCTCCTCCAAAAGTCACCTTACATCTATAAAACAGTTGCTACATCATATTCTGAAAATAACTTTTCAATTCATCTTTCCTCCTCTCCTTTACATATGATTTTCTAATATCTTGAAAACCAATCAAGTCTTTTCAAGAGAGAGTTCATACACAATCTAAGTTCGCTGTACGTTCTTGAGGTTTGGAGTGCTGCTACTACAAGAAAAATGTGGTTGTATCCTGGGAGACGTTTGCCATTAAAACCTTTAAGCACCGATGAAGAGGCAATTTCGTCTTAAGCACATAGAACCAAGTTCTAGACTCGACCATGCATATTGTTTAAGGTTCTTCTAACTTTTATTCGGTTTCCATTGTTTAGATTTATGCATTCTATTTAGTATATTATCTGCATAAATGATTTCTTGGTTTTCCTATTAATATAGTAATTAAACCATATATTTTACCAACAATCTTAAGACGAAATCTTGTTTGGTCATTAGCTATATATTTATTTCGATATCTGTACATACCTGGACATCCATTACTATCTATTTCAACATTCAATTTTGGTATATCTCTGAGTTATGCATGGTTTTGAAGATAGACTTTTATAAGAATCATATTTTATTGTGTGGTCTATTACAAGTAGTCGAACAAGACGATAACTATGATTAATGTCTAGTATCTTGAAGAGAGTAAATATACGGTTTTCTTACGACTGGGCAGTTATGATGATAATTGCATGTTTTGCAATGTAGTTGCTGTTATAATTTATTTATGAAATGTATCCTCAGGTATTTATTTAAGTTATCATTATAACTTGAAAAAATGTTTCGTGGTTTCTATATTATATTTAAAAACAATGGTCATCCTTACGTATGTTCAGTCCTGATGTCTGTACCTATTGTTTGAGTCCAAAAGTAATTTTGGCAAGATCTTTTAGTGGATTTAGCAGAACAGGCTGATACTTGCGGCCCAAAAATAAGCCTACTTGGAATTGGGTTACAGCTTCGCCCATTCCGAAACCCATAAGGAAAACGAGCCCTTATTGGAGTCAGGTAGCGGAGATTGAATAGGAAACTGCAATCAATAATCCTTCTATGGCAAGGAATAGTCGAAACCCTAGTATAAATACCAGGTTTCAAGGACAAATCAAAGGACTTTCAAATCAATCAATCCCTCAGATTATCAAGCCTCCTCGGAGCAAACCTTCAACCTTGTTGAAACCCGACGACCGTGCTTCCAGTCCTAGTCTCTCCAAGAGCCGACTGTTAATGCTACTGCCACCGATACTACCAGCGAAGCAAGGGTAACGCCCTCGCAACCCCCGCGAAGCTAAAGTCACGCTTTAGCAAAACTCTGTGCTTTCTCCAAACTTTCCAGTGATTGCTCTGCTCAACCTACAATGTTGAGTATCGATTCGGTGACGCGAAGAGATCACAACCAAAGCCCTTATCCTTAAGGCAAGAAGTCCTTTCTCAGAAGGCAGGAAAAGAGCCTTGTGACGAGGTTGGTGCTCTCCTCGTCCACAACGCTTGATGAAGAAGTTAGGTCAAGGGACGCCCCGACGACTGCAGCCCACGGTACTGGCACGCTCGCGCATTCAAAAGAGACAGTTTGTACCGCACTGATTTCCGTGTCAAACATTTTGGCACGCCTAGTGGGACCTTTAGATTTTCGCGAACGAAACCATTGGGAAGTCAAGCGAAAACCCTTACCAAAAGGTTTACGCTAACTTCTCAAAGCATAAGACCTCCAATTACAGACCGTACCTCTGTGCAGACTGTCGTGGTCTTTCTGAAGAACAAGTGACTCAAAGGTTTTCTCGTTACCCCTAATCAACCAATATGTCAACTGGACAGGGAGAGAATCACCCGACCGCTACTGAGGGTCAAAGTGTCACTACTAACTAGGCAAGTGAGCCTGTCCGCACTACCGTGGTTCCTGATGCCGCGGAAAGTATAGAAAGAGAGGCTTTCGTTCCAAAGCCTATTCCAGAGGAAGCGACATTCGAAGAAAAACTCGCGATCATCATGGAGAATATCGAGAACCATCGTGTGAAGGTAGCTGCTGACTTTGACAGGGAAACTGTGAAAACAGACCAACTTATACGCGAACTAGACCAGCGGATTGCCCAACGTGTGAGGATACTAAGCAACAAATTTCACGATCGGAGAATGCAGTCAGGGACCATGCCATAGGTATCGCTGATGAGCAGAGTCAACATCAAAAAGAAGTTATGAAAGCTATCGAGAGCCAAACCAAGCAGACTGCGTCCGATTTGGCAGGTCTTTGCAAGGATGGTTCTAATCTTGCAACAGAGGTCGCCATGCAGAGAGCCGAACTGAACCAGGCTAAAGAAGTATTGAACAAAGCTCTAGGCGATCTTAACGCCATCCTTGGCTCACTTGGTCAGCCTTCTGGTTCTAGTAAGTATATTCCACCAAACACTCGCGAGAAGGCCAGCAACAGTGCGGCCACACCTCCTGCAATGGCCACCGCCGCATCAACCAAAAATAAGGAAAAAACCTTGGTGATTGGTGATAACAAGGCTGCCTCATCAACCTCACCAAAGGATAAGATCTAGAAGACCGGTGGTACACCAGCTGATCCTACAATATTTACTCAATACGATAGCGACGGAGCGGAGAATGTTTATCATGAACTCCCAGATAATTACTACCGCATTGACCAGACAGGCAACCCTGTCAGGATAACAGCTTTGGTCAAGGAGGCGCCCGTACCAGCGGTAACTCTTCAGCAGTCTGCTAATCCCCAGACTATTCGCCTAAAGGAACGAACAACGACAGCTAGCCAAATCATACCCTTGCAGGGTGCTCGCCAGACTGTGGTGCATCCTCCTCCTGGTCCAGAGTATGTGAGACGTGAATAGGTAGAGGAGATGATCAGGCTGGCTAACCCTAGGGCCCAAATGGATGGGGTCTATGAGGGACCTTTTCTGCCACATATAATGCTTGTGCCCTTTCCCAGAGGTTATAAGAATATCATATTTTCTACCTTTTCAGGGGAAGACAATGAGAACGCGACAACTCATCTGGCCAGGTTCAGGGTGCAATGCGGTCAGTACCAAAATGATGACATCCTCAAGTGCAGGATCTTCGGCACATCTCTTTCTGGAGCCGCTTTTAGATGGTTTTCCAAACTCCGACCAGGAACAGTGGCAGATTGGCCCACAATGGAAATGACAGGACCCACCCCGGATTTCACCCTGAAATCCGAAGTGTCCCTGCGGGACCCACCTTAGAAGAAATTCTACCAAAAATTTGGCAGAACTTTTCCTAAAAGTAGGCTACCCAAAACCTGTAGGAAAACATTTACACTTCTAAATTATCCATCCTTATTCTTCTGGAGCCACCCTGCTCCCCAAATTACAACATCAACCAAAAATCACATAACACTAATCACAACTTAAATAACATTAATTTCCTCAGGTAATCAGAGCAATTCTAACAGCAAGGGTAATCAAGGAAAACCTAAATCAAATAAAAATGCGGAAGCCATGTAGTTGACTATGCCTCAACTCCAATGTACGCCCGACCTCAACTAATTTCGCCTGCAAACTAGGCATTTGAAACCGAAGGGCCCAGGGAAAGTAATTTAAAAACATGTTAGAGTGAGTGGATAAAAATAAACGACTAAATAAATAAATTAATTAAAATAAAAGGAATTGTATTACTTCCCCACGAATTTAAATTCGTAAAACTTCGATGCATGCAACGTTTATAAAACGTATGTCTTTAAAACTCAGAGTCTCGTGAAAACATACCAGTCCCCGCTGGCTAAAAGAATCGGACTAGCCCCGCTAGTCAAGTAACAAATAAAAGGATATGGGAAAGGGATGTCACCATACGGGTAAAGAAACCCCTAACCTCGACTGCCACCCACACATAGATTGTGTGAGGAGGAGACTAAAAACCTCGACTATCACTCACGTGAGGAGGAGAAACCTCGACTGCCACTCACAAACACAAAGTAAGTGAGGAGGAGAATAAGCTACCTCAACTGCCACTCACAAACACAAGTAAGTGAGGAGGAGACCTAGTAATTGGACCCCGGTATGGTGAAGGAAAACATTCAAAATCCATAAAATCCAAAAGGCTTCCCCAATCTCTCACGAGAAAAAATATATATATTCCAATGACGTGACCCCGCATGCCAAAATATTCTCAAATCCGTAACCAAAACCGGAAATTAGTATAAGCAAAATCCCAATTCCAAAAATCTCTCAAAAACTCCAAGAAACAAACCAAATCCAAAAATCATTAATTAGGCATTCCCAATGCCAAAACCGAAAGTCAATAAATAAATGAGAAATCCAACTCCATCGAAAACTCATCTCGAAAATCTTCCAAAAATCCAAAGTCGGCGATTAAAAAAAATATATTTTTAATCCTGAAAATTCCTCGGAAAACGAATCTCTAGAAACCATATAATAATCATATTTTCCAAATAGAGCATAATAAACTTTGATTCAAAAATCCCATTGACATAGTAATAAATATTTAAATCCGTTTAATATGCTCAATAAATTAAAACAATAATTTAAGTCACAACTTCAGTTCCCAAATCAAAACAAGACAAATTAAAAATAATTTTCTGAAAACAAAATATAATCACATGGAATTAAATAACTAAATAATTAATACGGGAAAAACAATTGCATGCATCCTTATTTAAAAGCAAAGGTCCACTCACAGTACTATTCAGGTGATCACGCATACGAGTTCCTTCATCGAGCAAGAGTTCTGTATGTCGCCCTGTACACAATTATTTTTCGTGAATAACTATTCAACAATTAAATACGATTCCCAAAATTAAATCCTCATAAATCATCTCTCCACTTCTTCTCGGATTCATCCCAACTTTTACCTCTAATACCAATTCGTTATCTTAAAGGTTCCAAGGCAGAACCAAGAGATATCCGACGGTCGGATTCTTGTAAATCGATAATGGAATTCTAAATTCCAGAAATTCATAATCGATTAAAAACTTCTCCAATTCCAACCAAATTCACATATTCAACCTCTACAAAATTATAGGATTTAACTAGCTAAAAATAGAATTTAAATTATGTGTAAACGTCACCACTGTTCACGCGCGGCACTGTTCACTCAGCGGTCAACTTCTCCGATGGTCACCAAATTTTGGCAGCAGCTTCATCTCAACCCCCCTAGCATTTTTCTCAACTACACCAAGTTCAGAAAACAACTAGAACTACCTCAACAATTAAGAAAACAGTAAACCCCAATTTGTGAATAGTGCCCGGATTTCAATCTCAAAAATCCTCCAATAAATCTATGCAATATTATACTTAAAAGAAAACCCATGAGGTAAGGAAGAGATTGATACCATTTTTACTGCTTGAAATTGCCGGAATCGGCGCCGGAAGTATCGAAACAAAGTAACAAGTGAAAATAGTTGTCGTTTACCGTCCAAATAACTAGTGAACTGGTAAATTAAGGTATGGGACGTTACAGGAAAGGCTCTTCCGGGAAACTTTTGGAGCCATTGAGCCCGAGGTCAATTTGGCCTCTCTTTCTCAAATGTCGCAACAACCCACCGAGTCTGCCATTGCCTATCTTCAACGCTTTCAGATCCAGAAAGCCAAACTGAGTATGATCCTTCTTGAAAAAGAGTTAGTCAAGCTAGCGATCAAGGGTTTGGAACCACGCCAACGAAAGAAGCAACATGGCAGCATGATCCAGTCAATGGGAGAACTGATCACAGAGGTGGGTAGCTTTGAGCATCTCTTCAGAGAGACTGATGCCAGAAAAAATGCATCCAAAGAAACATATGTGCCAGGGAAACACCGCACAGTGGCAGCTCTTGGATACCTACAGCCCACCTATGATCCGTACTATCACCATCAAGGGGAAGAGGTTTTCCAGGGTGAAGAGGAAGCTGAAGAAGAGGAGAACGACGTCTCCGCACTAGAGTTGACAGGTAGGAAGAACTCAACCCTCAAGCAGTTAAAGATATCTAAAGAGCCTGTCAAGCTCAAGTTTGCAGCCTTCACCAAACCTGAGTTCACGACCTATACATATGATGCCAATAAGGCACATGAGATTCTGGATGAGATGATTGCCGCGAAGATGGTGAAAACAGACTTTGGCCCTTTCCCTCGACCGGATCAGTTGAAAGGGAAGAAGTACTGCAAATTCCACAACTTGTGGAACTATAACACAGCTGATTGTGTGAAGCTAAAAGACCAGATTCAGGTATGGCTCAATAACGGCAGTCTGCAGGTAGAAGCTTCGGCGGCCGCGGCAGCACTAGTAGACTTGAACCCTTTCCCGGATATCGGAGTTGGTATGGTTGATGTGAACTGGCCCAAGAAGAACCAAAGGAAACCAACCCTGGATTTGACTATTAAGGGGAAAGAAGAGAAGGATGAAGGGGAGGAAACCCCTGTAAAGAAGAAAGTTAAGCCCATCAATGAAGCATCACCAGTAGTACTTTGCTCGCGATGCAAAGAAGAATGCAGCATTCAAGTATCACACACAGAAGTAGAGCAGACATTTCGTTTTGGTTCCCTCCCGCCAATCAAATGGGCTTCCCCATCACGAAACTACCAACCTTCTAGCCCAAAGGCGAAAGATGAGGTAAAGCCACCACCATCCCCGAAGGATTCCAACTTGTTCAAAAAATTGAAAGCGGCCGCGGTCGATCAGAAACAAGAAGGAAGGGTTTGGAATGAGCACAAGGAAGTCGGGACCAAACCTTATATTCCTCATGCTTCAACGTCCACCATTAAGTAAGGAAAATGGTATACCAGAGAGAAGGGGAAGGCAGTAGAGATCAGCCCTTCCAAGAAAAGGAAATTGCAGCGCAGGTTCGGAGAAGCCAAACGGGCCTTAGAAGCTCTGGATCAAGGTCTGATCAAGCCATCGCAGTTGGTTAAATCTCCTGAGTAATATCAGAGGGAGATGGAGGCATTAGCCGCTAAGCCATTAGTGTTTTCAAAAAACAGGCATGCTCAGAAGCAGGAGCCTCTAAGCCTAGTGTTTTCTGTAGGATCACAACAGAAAGGACACCTCCGATAGCTAGGAAGGACAACTCGCCAACTAGGCGGCCACATGTTAGGCGCAGGTTGTTTCGAGATGAACCAGAAGCCAAACCCACAGTTTTTGAGAGATTGGAGAGCAAGGGCAGCACTGCAGAGGCTTTACAGTGGAGACCTAAAAAAGTCCAAAGTTTGGTGGTCGCGCCCCTAAAGGAGATACTTGTAGGGAAACAAAGGTCAAACTCGCCACTGTCGATGGCCGAGTTGTAGGAACAAGAACAGTATGAGGTAAAGGGTCTTACAGAAGAGTCATTGGTAGACTGGCTGGTAAAGCAGTTCAACACCGACATCCCGTTTGGGAAGCCAAAGCTCAACCTGGAGGACGACATAGATGAAACTGAGGCGGTTGACACTTCTTGCAATATGGTCTACATACTTCCCATGAGATATGCTTTGCCAATTTTCGTGCAGGAGTGTGTGGAGAATGAAGACGGTACCGATCAGCCTCTGCAAATCACATCGGCTGCAACAACACCTTTAGCAGAGGCAGTGGTTCTTGAGACTGAAGATGCTGAGGGTAAGGGTTTCTTTATGAGCTTCATAAGACCAACGCCCGCAATGGTTCAGAACATGCGACCTTTATATATAACAGTGGACATTGCTGGCACTAAGGTCAGCAAGGTCATAGTCGACATAGGGGCCGCTGTCAACATTATCACCATAAGAACCATGCATTTACTTGGGATCAAGAAAGAGAAGATCCAGTCAACATCCCTCACGCCGAAGAACTTCGCGGGGACAGTCACAAAAACTTTGGGCTAATTGTTTCTACGAATCAAGGTCGGACCAGCAGAGGGAGTCTATGCTTTCTTCGTGATAGACTGATACGCGGCCTATAGCGCCATCCTAGGGCGCGACTGGATTCACCGGAGCTATTGTGTTCCTTCAACTCTCCACCAGGAATTGGTGATGTGGAATAGGGTAACAGATCAAGCTGAGGTGATTAAAGCAGATCCTCGCCCATTCCTAATTTTCGCAAACTATGTAGATGCCAGGTACTACTTGGAGCCAATTACTCCATTGCAGATCAGTGGCATCGACGACAAAGGCCGCCCCACACGGGTGACGCCTCTGAATTGGCACAGTGGAGGCTTACACTCGCAAAAGAAGGCTTGGAAAGGCCTGGCCACGCTGTGCCCAAACCCTTAAACGATTAATGGATTACGACCTTCTAGAGGAAGGGATAGAGGCCTTCCACTCGCTATACGAAAGACTATCCTCGTATCGAGTGGAAAAAGAGGCCTATGATCGAGTCGCGACCTTGGAAATTGTCAACGAGGAGTTCTCTGACCAAGAGAAAGAAGATGAGGAAGAGATTCAGCTGGCTCTAGCAGCGCTGGACGACACCCCCCAAAGGTCAGGGATCCTACAGAAAAAGTCAATCTTGGAACAGCAGCTGAGCCACTAGAAGTGTCTATCAGCACTTACTTAGAGCCTAGCGAGAAACAAAGGCTCACTGATTTATTACTAGAATTCAAAGACTGCTTTGCGGAGAAATATGAAGACATGCCCGGCCTGTCACGGGACTTGGTTTGCCATCAACTACCAACGCTCCCTAACAAGAAGCCTGTGAAGCAAGAGCCGCGAAGAATGAACTCTAAGACCCAAATTCTAGTCAAAGAAAAAGTTGAAAAGATGCATAAATCGGGCATCATTCGGGTGGCCAAATACAATTAGTGGGTGTCCAATATTGTACCAGTCCGTAAGAAGAATGGTAAGATGAGGGTCTGCGTGGACTACAAAGACCTCAATGTCGCTATGCTTAAAACGCCTACCCCATGCCGGTCACGGATATGTTGGTAGATGCAGTGGTAGGACATGAATTGTTATCCTTCATGGACGGAACTACTGGGTATCACTAGATTCTGGTTGCGGAGGAAGACAGACAAAAAACCGAGTTCCATTGTCCAGGGTTCACGGGTGTTTTTGAATACGTGGTTATGCCTTTCGGACTGAAGAATGCTGGGGTAACGTTTCAGAGAGCCATGAACCTGATTTTCCACGACATTCATGTGGTCGTCAAGTCCAAGCAGTGCAGGGATCACATCACGGATCTTAGGAAAGTCTTCGAGCGAATGCGGCTACACAAGCTCAAGATGAATCCCGCCAAGTGCGTTTTCGGAGTTCAAGCAGGAGATTTTCTGGGTTTCATCGTCCATCAAAGGGGTATTGAAGTCCCTGAGGAAAAGGCAAGCGCGGTCATCAATGCCTCTTCCTCGCGCACAATGAAAGAGTTGCAACTATTATTGGGTAAGATCAACTTCTTGAGACGTTTCATATCTAACTCTACAGGTAAAATCCAACCCTTTTCCCCGCTATTGAGACTACAAGCACATAACGAGTTTGTTTGGGAACCTCAACACCAAGAGGCTTTTGACAAAATTAAGGCCTATCTGGTGAGCCCACCAGTACTCTTTCCACCAAGAGCTGGTTTTCCATTAAAGTTGTACATTTCAGCAGCTGAGGCGTCCATTGGCATCCTACTCGCCCAGGATGATGAGGAAGGGGTCGAGCATGCCATTTTTTACCTCAGTAGGACTTTGACGGATTGTGAGACCAGGTATACACCCATGGAAAAATTCTGCCTTACATTATACTTCTCAGCATGTAAGTTGCAGCACTACATGTTATCCTTTACCACTTGCATTATCGCTCAAACTGACCTGGTTAAGTACATGCTGTCGCGACCTATTCTGCGAGGTCGTATTGGCAAGTGGGTCCTGGCCATATCCGAATTCTCGCTGCAATACGTTCCACATAAAGTAGTGAAAGGACAAGCCATCGCGGACTTTCTAGCACTCACCCTATGTTGGACGTCCCCACAGTGACAGAGTTAGAGATAGCGACTGCAACCATATCTCGACCAGATTTGGCACGCATTCCAGAATATGCTATTTGGTATCAAGCTACCCTCTCCCTTCAACCCTGGGTATTATTTTTTGATGGCTCAAGAACATAAACACTGTCAGGGGCAGGGATTGTTCTGGAAAACCTAGCGGGCGATCGTTTTTCTTATTCTTTCCAGTTGGAGTTTAAGTGCACCAATAATCAAGCGGAGTATGAGGCCCTCATTATTGGCCTAGAAGTGTTACTAGAGCTAGGAGTAAGAGATGTCCAAGTACGCGGTGATTCTTTTCTTGTCATAAATCAACTTCAAGAGAAGTACAAGTGCGTGAGTTGCTTGCTTGTGCCATATTTGAATCGTGCCATTGAACTTCTGGATAAATTCAATGACGTGGATTTGGAATATATTCCTCGCGAGCGTAACTTTGCGGCCAACAAACTTGCTCAACTGGCTACGGGCATCACTTTAAAATATGGGGTTCGCGAGCGACTCTTGAAAGTTGAACGATGCACACTGCCTTCTTGGCTCACGCGACCTGACCCGCCAGACAATCCAGTTGTCGCGGTCCTTGAACCTATTGATATAGACTGGCGCATCCCTTTGATTGCTTACCTAAAGCAACTAGACGCTGCTGCAGACAGGAAGACTCGTTTTCTTACCTTAAATTACTTGCTCCGAGGCGATGAGTTACGCCGACGCGGCGAAGATGGCATAGACTTCCGGTGTTGTTTGGCCACGAAGCGAAACATTTGATGCGAGAAGTACATACCGGTGTATGTGGAGCCCATCAAGCTGGTCCAAAGATGCGGTTGCTCATCAGGCGACATGGATATTATTAGCCCAGGATCTTGAAAGACTGTATCACGTTCGTGAAAGGCTGTCAGGATTGCCAGGCTCATGGGCTGGTTCAGCATATTCTCAATATTCCCATGCAACCTATTATTAAACCTTGGCCTGCGCGAGGCTAGGCATTGGACTTGATTGGCATGATTCATCCCCATTCGTCACTTCAACACAAGTTTATCATCGTCGCTACGGATTTCTTCACTAAATGGGTTAAAGCTGAACCTTTGAAAGAAGCCTCTGGAGCAACCATCCGCCAGTTTATCTTTCGAAATATTATATGCAGGTTCGGCATCCCGAGGTGTTAGTATCAGACAGGGGGGCAGCGTTTATGGGTGGTGATATGGAGCAGCTCGTCCAAGACTACGACATCCAGTTTCTTCACAGAACACCGTACTATGCTCAGTCTAATGGTCAAGCGGAGGCCAGTAACAAGATTATCATCACCCTACTCAAGAAGATGCTTGTTGAAAACCCTCACCAATGGCATGAGACATTGTATGAAACGTTGTGGGTCTATCACACTTCAAAGCGGACTCCTACTGCCACAACGCCCTATGCACTCATGTTTGGTCATGATTCGATTTTGACATTGGAGATCTATGTTCACTCCCTACGCGTCCAAGATCAACATCATCTGATCGGTGATGACTACGTCCAGGCCATGTGGCAGGAGCACGAAGACCTTAGCGGACAGCGCTTAGAGGCTTTGGACAACTTAGTCATGGAGAAACAACGCATTGCTCGCGCCTATGATAAGAGAACTCGCGGTTGTAGTTACAAAGAAGGCGAGCTCGTATGGAAGGCGGTCCTTCCATTTGGTAAGAAGTTGACCGGTCGTGGTAAATGGACCCCGCGCTGGGAAAGGCCCTTTGTGATTCATAGAATTTTGGAACGTGGGGCTTTTCATCTCAAAGATTTGGATGGCGATCTCCACCGCAACCCTATCAATGGAAGGTTTTTAAAGAAATACTACCCCAGCATTTGGGAATTTGAAGATCCCCCAGCTTCTTCCGTTGCCGGGACAGAGGGGCAAACATAGTGTCCCTTGGCTCGCTTCATCCCCTGGTAACTAGGCCTTTTCATTGTGGCCTCGGTTACCTATCTTCCCTCCACCTACGAATACTAGGGGGGCAACACTCTATGCATAAAGGCCTCTATAGTGGCCAATATTTTGCACTTTTGCACAATATTTTTGCAGTAATTCTTTAGGCAAAATTTTTTGTACATTGTCGTTCAATATCCTTGACAACATGTGTTAGGAATGTATGTAACGGCCTATACCAGAGGCCTTATTATATTTTAGCAAATAAGAAAATTTGAATTTTGCATTCATGAAGTGGCTTTGCGGCCAAAAGCAAGACAATGTGTTCAAGAAAAATTACATTCACGACATATAAAGCCAGAAAGTGGCCGAACAACTAATAAAGATTCATGTCTTCTATGGGCTTCCTGATCTTGCGGCAAGATGGGTTGGTGAGATATTCACTCTTCCTCTACCTCTCTTCACCCTCTTCCGATCTCAGTTGCAGCTGCTATCATTTGTACTGGAACGAGAGGGAAGGAAATAATCCATTGCAACTTTTCTAGTTGGTTGTCCTCCGGGATGGAAACGGAATCAGCAATGGAGTGCGACCCAGTTGCCTCACCTACCTCTAAAGGAAAACAAAAGTCGGTCATCAGACCCCGGAGGTAGGCCGCGGAAGAAGAACGGTTGGCCTCAAAGTGGCCTTCCGCCCTTCTTCGCTTTGCTCCACGCGGAGAAATCTGAGAAGAGGGACTCCCTAGATTGTGGTGCCCCGCGTTAGGAGCTCCTCGTGTTCTTCAACCTACCCAAAACCTAGGATGTTCCATCCAGGCTTTCATAGACCAAAGACACGAGGTTGCTTGAGATTAGGCCATAAAGCCTACACAGGCAGTGAGATTAAGCCATAAAGCCTAAGATTCAGAGGCTAAGGGCGAGACTGTATAGAGAAGTTTTGAGAAATAGAAGGAAGAGGAGAAAGGCTTGCAAGGTCATTTCTGGGTAAGCCATGTTTGCGTAAGTATATTCATCTTTCCAAAGTATCGATATTTATAGGGGCCTGCCTCAGTGGCCTCAACCCTTGGATATGGGCGGTTCAAAATAATTCAACACCTTCAATGGGAATATCAATAGAATTCAATGCTGAGATCTCGGGAAGAAACGAAATTGAATACACCTGACAAAGTGGGCTAGATAATTTATTGCTAGTAATATTGTTCATACAAAATTAATGGGCCTAATATCAGAGGCCTAAAAGTCTCCGGCATGCACGAGTTAAGCGGAGGAAAAGTTCATCCAGGCGTAAGCTAGCATCAGCGGCGGCTTGTGTGGCCTGTTGGGCTGCTACACGAGCTTGGGCTAGGTCGTGGGTCAGCGTCTTGAAAGCGGCAAGGGGCTGCTCCAATTGAGGTTCCGCTTGGGCAAGCCTACCCGTCACATCAATTAATCGGGCCTGAAGATCCTGGATTTGGGTCTGCATGTGGTTTCTCTCGAGAGTCAAATCCTTGATGAAATTAGCCCGGTCATCCAAGAAGTCACGCCCAGCGTCCGTTTGTTGAGCAAGAGTCTGGTAGTGTGTTTCGGTCTGCCTGACTTGCGCGGTCGCGACCGCCCTCTCATTGAGTCCTTGGGGAAGATTCTGCAGCAGCTCGTCAACCTTTTGATATTGGTCTTTAGTAATAACCCTCTCGCGAAGAAGCACCCTCAGATACTCCAAAACTCTCGCGGGTGCGCCAGGAATTAGAATATCAGGGCCCAGGAAGTGACGAAGGCCTTCTCGGGCATCATCTACGACCCCAGGAGGAACCATTTCGAGCACGCGAGCTAGCCATTCTAAGGTAGACAGAGGCGTTTGCTCAGTGACAGGAGGGGCCTCAAAAGGCTCCGCAACAGGTACCGCCTCTGGTATTGGCTCAGGGTTTTCCCCTATTTCCCCTATTTCAATGGCTTGGAGGGCAGTCTCCTGATTAACCACATCGAGGACAGGGTCAACAGGATCCTCGGCCACTATCTCTCTGGCTATGACAGCCGCTTCCTCGTTTGGGATGGCATTTGAGTCCTAGAAAGAGGTATAGTCAGAATAACCAAGCCAGGGGTTAATAATAAAGCATTTGGTTAAGAAAGGTACCTCTTCAACAGGTGGCTCGTGAAGAGTTGCTGCTGGCATAGATTGCTGGGCAATCTCACCTAACGCTGGAACTGAATCAGGCGCCGCCGGTTCGAGGAGAAGGATTGCAGTTGTTTGCTCTTGGGAAATGTCCGGGAGCGGCATTCTTTCTTCGGCCTCAGGCAAGCTGTCATCTATAACCTGTATTGGGAACAGAACCAACTGCATATTATTTGCAGCATCAATTGGTGAAGGAGGATTTGGCTCTTGGAATTGTGAACCAGACACACCTTTGTCAGCAGCAGAAGATCCTTCCCCAACTTGTCTTGATGAACTCCAACGAACTTGCAGAGGAGGAACGTTATTAAGTCATACATAACAGAACAAAAAGTCATGGCTCATTTAGATGGGTATTACCAGTCGGTCAGCGATTGGTTCATCTTCTGCCCATGGATCAGTCCGAGGATCAGTGCGACTGCATTTGCGGGCTAAAGCGGCAGCAATTTGTCAGGATTAAAGTGGCTTCATAATAAGCTTTGAAGGAGATATCGGAACTATGAGATTTTAAGACAAGAACCTTACTGTTTGTGGGTCATCATCGTCAGAAGAGGAGTTTTCGACTTCAGGCTCCGTCACTATCACTTTCTTCTTCGCGACCTGACCAGTGACCGGAGAAGCATCAACTGCACGACTGCCAGTGGGTGGCACATTTCCCTGATGCAACAAAACCTGAATGAGAAGGGGAAAAGCAGACAAGAAATAAAAAATATAAAAAAAAATATATGTGTATATATAAGGCAATTACCTCTTGGGGAGGGTCACGAATGACGATCCCAGCCTGGACCGGGCGCGGGGCTCGCGGAGCCGGTTCAGGTAGCAGGGGTCGCGCCTCATCTTCAGGAAAGTGAGCGAGTAACTCGATATCAGCATCATAAGGATATCTTAGCCCTTCAAAAATAGTCGCGGAGAGCTCGTCATCCCTTTGTCCGCAATTGACAGAAACTTCCGACCACCATTGATCATAGTCTTCAGCAATCCCATCCACAGGGTCGATGTTATTAGCCCAGTCGGGGAGATCAACCAGTACAAGCATGCTTTATATTGGCGGAGGCCTAGTTGTGGGGCCAATTCTACGCCAAGAAGTGTTGTAGTTCCAAGCATCATAGAGGGGGAATGGCACTAGTGGCCAAACTAGCGAGAGAAGTAGTTGGGAGCGTAAAGCTCATAACTGAGTTCATCAACAGCAAGCCTAATGTCTGAACAAGAGATCGCGCGGCGAAACGCCAAGCGCGCACGATCGCTATAATTAGGAGCTCCAGGAAGGAATCCATTTTCAAGAGGAGTGGGGAATCTCCTATTGAGTGCTAAGTCGCAGTAGGGCATTTCGTGCAGGAGGTACAAATATGAGAAATACTCAAATTAGGGTGGGGATGTGTACCTCTCTTCGCGACAAAACCACTGACCAAGAATAGTGTCAGCCGGTGGTAGCAATGAAATATCGTCGCGGCGGAAGAATGAGAAGTAGGTTTGAATCTAGAAATCAAGGATCCAAAAAGGGCCAGAGATGCTAGTCTCGAAAGGATGCATGGTGGCCTGGTATAGAGTACGGTAGAGGGAACCCAACACTGGTTGTCCTAACCCCACGCGGCGGCCGTTATAGAGGGCTCTGGCCAGGAAAGTCCAAGGACCAGTGGGCTTATTGGCAGAAATACAGAAGATGAAATTGCAGAGCCAATACTCCAGAAAAGCAATGCCACCAGTCGCATTGTGTTCTTTGTGATAATAAGCCAGCCACCGTGGATAGGAGCTGCTGTGAACGCCGCGACCACTTTGGGCCATGGTGGATGAGAAGTTGTCAGAGTCAAATTCGCCAAGTAGATAGGGCTCACCGTCGATGGGCAGTCCAGTAATTGTAAGAATATCCAATAATTTAATACTCATTTGGCCAAAACGGAAGTCAAATGTGTTGGTGGCAGTATTTTAAAAGCAAAGGAAGGCAGCGAGGGGCGAGCGATTGCCACCGTGAGGGAGGCGAAAGCATAAGTCGATGGTTTGGGTAATACCTGCTGCGTTCCAGTGAGCCAGATCTCTCACGCGCTCTTCGTGATACCAAGAAAGCTCCGCCACGCTGATCGAGGATGGCCAGTACCCTATTTTCGCTCGATGTTTTTGCGCACCCCAACTGCTGAAATCTCCAGGGGCCATTTGGAGGACCGGAATGGGTCGACGGATGGGTAGGCCATAGAGGGCGATAGCGTCGTCTGGAATGGAATCTCGCGGTGCCGGGCCCAGTCCGACATGTTGATTTCAGAGCCTGAGAAGTAGTGGTCTCTGGATATTGGTGTGGAGATGACAGCGGGCACCGATTCCTGTTCCCCAAGTGCGAGCAGCTTTTTCGTTGAGTTCTTTCTCCTGATCGATAACTATTTTCTTTGGAGGAGCCATTTCTGGGTTTCTGTCTGGAGAATTGTAGGTTTAGGACAAAGATTTTCTGGGTTTTTGGAGATTGATGAGTTTCTGATGTGACAGGTTTGAAGTGGCTGCGGGATTTAAATAAAAGATTTTGTGAGGGAAACGATGTGACGAAAAGATGATTTACCAAGCGAATAGACGCAACCCTCATTAATGATATCGTTTTGGTCACCAGACGTGTCGTTTTAGGCCCCTTCAATCAGTTACATTCTCGTGGGCCCGATTTCAGCGCCTGGGGGGGGCAATGTTTGAGCCCAAAAGTAATTTTGGCAAGATCCTTTAGTGGATTTAGCAGAGCAGGCCGATACCTGCGGCCCAAAAATAAGCCTACATGGAATTGGGTTACAGCTTCGCCCATTCCGAAGCCCATAAGGAAAACGAGCCCTTATTGGAGTCAGGTAGAGGAGATTGAATAGGAAACTGCAATCAATAATCCTTTTATGGCAAGGAACAGTCGAAACCCTAGTATAAATACCAGGTTTCAAGGACAAATCAAAGGACTCTCAAATCAATCAATCCCTCGGATTGTCAAGCCTCCTCGGAGCAAACCTTCAACCTCATTGAAACCCGGCGACCGTGCTTCCAGTCTTAGTCTCTCCAAGAGCCGACTGTTAGTGCTACTGCCACCGAGACTACCAGCGAAGCAAGGGTAACGCCCTCGCAACCCCCGCGAAGCTAAAGTCATGCTTTAGCAAAACCCTGTGCTTTCTCCAAAATTCCCAGTGATTGCTCTGCTCAACCTACAACGTTGAGTATCGATTCGGTGACGGGAAGAGATCACAACCAAAGCCCTTATCCGTCAGGCAAGAAGTCTTTTCTCGGAAGGCAGGAAAAGAGCCTTGTGACGAGGTTGGTGCTTTCCTCGTCCACAACGCTTGATGAAGAAGTTAGGTCAAGGGACGCCCCGACGACTGCACCCCACGGTGCTGGCACGCTCGCGCATTCAAAAGAGACAGTTTGTACCGCACTGATTTCCGTGTCAAACACCTATATGCATGATTTGATTGAAGGAAAACTTCATGATTGATTATCTATTTGAATATGCACATGACAGAATAAGTTATAACTAATCTAGAATTTGCAATGTGCAAATTGGAGAATAGCAGTTTGCCATCTATAAACTTCAGTCGGCACTCATGATCATCAATATACAATAAAAGACAATATTGATGAAGAAGTGATCGAGACTTCTGGGCTATGTCATCTGATCAAATTTTCAATTGTGCAGAAATGTTGTTTACAGAACCGGTAAATGACGCTAGGCATTCATGCAAAAAGGTTGATAATAAAATTTGAGATTAATGCATCCTTAAGTCATCTGCTAAATTTGTGATCGAATTGAAAGTAGGTCATGGCAATTTTGAATCGAAAATTTTGTCTTTAGACATGTCGACCAATCATAGTGAGAACTTCAGTTCCTACTTCTTAATGAATTTAAAGAAGTATTGATGCTTTAATAATATCAATAGTAATGAGAGATTTGTGGGGGATGATCACATTGTCTTTTCTGTCATGGCGACATTTCAAAATTTGGAAGAACGATCAATAGAATGACAGATATGGAGGAAGCTCCACAAAATAGTTCATAAGCACCACAGATTTGTGGAGAGATGCTTTGCTAATCATAAAGAAAGTACCTCTGAAAATGTGGGGGTGTGGCTAAATTTTAGCCAACATAAGTAGTAAGTCTCTATCAATTTATGAATTGAAGACTTAACTTGGTAACAACTACTCTCCAATGAATTTAGTTCATATATTGAATTTGATTTGCGATAGAGTTATAGTCAAACAAGTGGGCTCAATTATTTGAATCGCAGTTTGACTAGAGAGTAAGTTGATCATCAAAGGGAATGAGGTGTAAGCCTAAAATATAAAGTCACCACTATGGATACCCAACCTAGTTGATTGGAGATCCCAAGATCTAGGTTCAAAGGGACAACTAAATGGTGCATAACTTTGAAGTAGCATTGTGGAGATAAATGTCCTTCCCATATCCTATGATGAAACAATGCACAATGAATGAGGGTAAGGTTTGTTTTTAATGATTCCTATAGCTTGATTTTCAAGTGGGGTATAGAAGGATACTCTTCATAGAAAACCACCTATATGAGTGTGAAATGAGGCCGTTTCTATGAGAATTTTGAGGGTTGAATTCTCAAAAGCACTCATGAATACCGGGTGCTGTCCATGGCTGGAATGACACAACCGTAGAACTAGATGTGTACGAAAAGATATTGTGTGAATACTATTGTCTTGGTTTACATATATGGCTGAATAGTTCAAGGCATCACGTTCACTAATTAGCTAGTAAATCTGATGGTATTTCACCAAGGAAAGTTTAATGCCAAAACCTACCTATCCTGAAGTGATATCATTTCAACCGAACTCTCTCATATGTGCATGCGCACTATCATTTGAAAGTTTCCTCTCTAACTAATTATTTCATCCATTTAGGGGATTGTTGGAAAATTTAATATTAAGTTAATTATTTTCCATAATTTGTGGATGAATAATTTAGTGAAAATGTGTGAAGTTGAATAAATGTAAATGACTATATAATGAGAAGTCATGACTGTTTACAAAAGATAACTTTTGGTGAAAAGTCATCTCTCCTCCATAAGTCATCTTACATCACTACAACAAATTCTAGCATTAGTGAGCAAATTGTATGTGACCATATCAATGTTGGTCACAAATAGTATTGAATTAATGACTACTATTACTAGCTGGTCACTAACACTTTTAATGACCAAATGTTTTAGTACTAGTGATCATTTATGCTGGGTCACTGATGTTTCTTAGACTTTATAACACATGATTTTGCAATAGTGACCAAAATTTTGCAGCTGGATGGAGGGAATTTTCTCTTAAATCTTAGAGTAGGCAGGTTAGTTTCAAAATTAAAAACCAAGTTCTTTTACGAGTGCGGCATTCAAAACCGCCATTTTAAGTCTCACATAATTTATACCCAAAAAATAAAAAATATAATCCCTAGTTCACCGTCCTTTTCTCTTTATCGTGCTTTTCCCTCACTCCTCTTCTCGCGAACAAAACCCTTTTGCTTCATGGTCCATCACTGAGCTGCTGTGCAGGTTGAAGAAGGGGGACATTGTGGAGCTAACCCAGGTCATGGGGAAAGGCTTCGAGATTGACCAGATCGAACCGCTGGAGAATTATCTTACGGTTCTAGTTTTCACAACGGGATCTGGAATCAGGTTTGTTGCCATTCAATTGATTTTGGATTCACTAATTTTGAGGCAATAGAATGAATTCGATTGCTAACATGTTTCAATTTCAGTTATGGAGTCTGATCAGGTCTTTGATTGAATTAGGGTTTAATGTTGATAAGGGATTCAATGTGAAGCTCTTCTATGGGGCCAGAAACCTTGACATAATGGCTTATCAAGTTTGTAATAATGTTGTTCTTGTTCATTTTCATATGTTTTCTAGGGTTGCATTTTCTTTTTCGATTTGTGACTACTTTTGTTTGATTGATGTCTGCAATGTGTCTTTTGCTTTATTTTGGTTCTAACTGCAAAGAGGTTTGAATGGGCATGGAAGAGCGTTGTTCTTTGCTGGCTAAGATTAAACTTCTTCATCGTATTTCTATCAAATATGGCCACTTCACTAGAAGATCTACAAACCAAAATGGTCTTCTGGAACGAAATTTGAGGAAACACAAGGAAAAGGTGAGATCTACTAAAATTTGAATGTGGGTGTTCATCCATATCTTGTTGTAATTTTATTGGATTTTTTTTTGTTCATTTGAGTTGTTCATAGTGTTCTCTCTTCTTTCATGGGCCGGAACCAGTGGGACTTAGATTGTTTAATTTAATTCTAACATGGTATATGTATTATTTGAAGAACTGAGTATTGAATTTAAAGAAGCATTTGTTCTTGGGACAGCCACAAATTTATTGATTTGATTATCCATTTCTTTTTTGTAAGAGGTACATCTTTCCCTTAGCTAGGTTGATGATTTTGTAGGCATGAGAATGTTCCTTGATTTCTTTCTCTTTCTACTCATGTAATTGCTAGTTGAGGAATGAGGATATACCTTAAGCAGATGTAAGTCGATCCCAAGATATGGCTATAATTGTAAATTAACTTGCTTATTGTGTTATTGTTCTCGTAAACTAGGAAATCCAAAAGAACAGTAGAGCTACTCCTTGTAGAACTGAATGAGGTTCAAGAGAGAAATAACGGTCTCCAGGAAGAGCTAGCAAAATCTGCTAATGAAATTTCTCTACTCTAGGGAAAGGGATCTTGCTGAGGCTGGCAAGCTTGAAGCTATTTTAAGTCTTGAAAGTTATCTACTACTCACTCCGAGGAAAGAAACCAATGTTCTGAATTTGCAGGACTGAAATCTAGTGTAGATCAACTCAGGAGGGCTTTCCATGATATTATCAATCCATTGGCTGGTTTTTTTTTTTTTTTTTGAATACAGGGCTGGTGCGGCTACTCTCAAGCCTTGATTAATGAAACCATCGAATACAAGGGGGGGACATTGAGCCTAAATTGTGAGCCCAGGAAAAATGTGTCCAGCTTAGCGACGATCATGCGATAAATTATTCAACGATCTCGTTAAACGTGGTGATGCTCGAGGAAATTTTCGAGGATTTTCACAAAGTGAAATCTTAAATTTAGGAGTTGGATAATAAAGTACACGGCACGACGAGTTCGTGGAAATTTTCAGAGAATTATTAGGATACCCGAGCTATTTATAGTGGCTGTCCGAAGTTTGGGATTTTGAAAATTTATTCCAGAAATTAATTACATAAACATAAAACAGGTGGAGCAAATCCTAGCCATCCACCGTCTCCACCGCTTGATCCTAGCCTTCCATCATTAATTGGACACATCTATATAAGTTGTGAATGGTGGGAAGACACTTGAACATCCGAGAGAGAGAGAGAGCTTGATGATCTCTGAACCGAGACGCAGCGCGACCTGACAACTTGACCCGGCCACCGCGCCACCTTCTGGCCACCGATAGTTGACGGACGACCACCGTTTGCTTCATCTCCGTGTCACCTACCTCCCTACATCCTCAGATCGCCCATGCACTGATGGTGAACAGAGCAGCAATGATGGGAAGCCCTGAGCTTTCTCCGGCCACCTCTGCAACTTCCGGCGACCGATTAAGCTACACTTGGTATGGGAACTCACCTCCTCGTCATGCTAAACACCCTAGTATGATTAGTTTTCTGATTTGATCAACTTTAACTCATCTTCGTTTCTGGGTTGCTTCTCCCTCCGTCGTGGTTCCTCAACACTGGCAGCTTTCCGAGCTCTTCCCGGCTTCATTTTGGCTAGGTTGCATCTGTAGGAGGAATCTAGCCACAATTGGAGCAGAGCCACGAACTTGCTGGGTTGCAGACGTCGAACTCCATTACCGGTCGAGCTCGAATTATGTGGGACGGAGTTGATCAACTCGGCATCGACTAAGCTATCTTCGGCAATTGTGTTCTTCTTCATCGAGGTTTCGTCTGCAAATTCTACCCCAGAAGGTAAAATTGAGGTTCTGTACTTCTGCGCACTCTTGATAGATTTGTTGAACTGTAGTGTTTGGTTGAAATCAGAATATCCTGGTTACGAGCTTGATAGTGGGTTGTGTTGAATGGGTTGTTTGCCTTGAGTGGACTGACTTGTGATCATCAAGTTTGATATTTTGATCGTACTATTTTGGCTGTTGGTTGTTCGGTGTTTTTGATGACTTGTTCAAGACTAGTTTTGGTATTAGTGTTGAATTGAGATCATGTGGTGGAAGTGGCCTAAAGTAATATATGGGTGTCTAGAGTAAATTAGATACACCCATATTGAGTCGAAAATAGGTTCGGGAAAATATTGGGTGTCCTTAGTAATTCCGTTGAATTATTATGCGACACAAATGTTAAGTAAAGAAAAGAAATTAATTATTTACATATATTGGGTGGCCTTAGGAATCAGGTACACTCAATATATGTTTGCTCAAACGTGGTCAAAATAGTCAATCCTGGTCAAACCAGGAAAGGTTGGTCAAAACAGGAAAAGTTAGTTTGGACGATTCATTAATCGTCGAGATTTCCTATAATTGTTCAAAATATATTAATTATCGAAATGTCGGAATCTAGGACTCTAGTTACCCGTGGAACAGAAGGTTCGCAACTCTTGGAGTACGTGAGAGAAAGCATCAGAATCCAGGTAGGGATTCAGGACTCTTCTTGGTTGGTGATTTTCTTATATATTTTTATTTAGTTGGTATGGTTTGGTTATGTTCAAATGCAATGCATACTAACCAAACCATGTGAGAAATGTGATGGCTTGAGAGCGAAGGGTGGCTCTGACTTCCTTGGGTTCGATCCCCAAAACCTCCAGAGGGTTAGTTATACTGGTCGTCCGGGTATTCGGATCGTAAGGACGGGCCCGGTACGTGTGCATAGCTAGGTAGCGGACGCTCTCGCTACGCTTACCTAGTGATAAAGTAAATTGAGGTAAGGTCGTGTAGTGGGTCTATGGGACCGGCCATCTGGTAAGATTCAGCGCGCGTATTCAGTTTAGTATCAGGCATTGATTTTCGAGTCAAAAAGCATTCTTATAAAGTTTGTCGTTCTTTTAAATATTTGGTTTAAGCAAGTTTTCATACTGGAGCGCTCCAAATACTTATCTGTTGATTTTGAAACCTAGTCGAGTTAGAGTCCCTGTTGAGCAGCAAGGACGAAAGCTCACCCCTATTACAGCATGGATGCAGGTACTGTGCATTGGTGACGGGATAGTAGCGGACGAAGCTGGGTGTGCGGAACAAGTTCTGTAAATCATTGTTTGGTTTCCGTTCTAAATTCTACTTTGCAATCTTCGTGTTTCAGAACCTGTTGATACCTAGCCTCGAGTCAAACTTAGCTGAATTCTTTTCATCGGGGTTCGTACCTCATGTTAGCTTTTACCCAAGTTTCGGACGAACTAAATAGATTTCAGCAACTCAAGTTTTTCACCTCAAAAATATTTGTAGCTTCCGCTGTGTTTATACAAAAAGTTTTCAAGCAAAAATGCCTAGCGGTTCTCTAGGACATTAATCGAGAGTTCGGTTTATGTCTTAGAGACTCGCGGCGCTGTGACGTGCTTAAGTTGGTGAGGTGCAGCTTGAGGCGTTACATAAACCCCTGATTACAATCGGCACCTAGAGTACATCTTGAAATAATATCATGAGTCTCTACTAAACAATTGTATTCAAAACGCACCAACAAGCAAAGAACGGGCTCCAGACTGTTCTATTTGCTTCCCAGCAGTGACACAACGGAAAGATAACTCGATCTACAACTCGAAGATAGCATATCATAATATCCATTCTCACAGCTTCCCCATCATGTTGCCACTGGAAAATACATCCAGTGACATCAAGTTTCACCCTGCCACTAGGAGACAGCGACCATTTGACCAAGCAAGGAACTCGCTGCCTACCAAGAGCAGACAAGGCATTTTGAGTGCACACACAGGCACAAAGCCCGACTAGCCCTACCCAACTAGTGTAGGGGCTTATTACACGCCAAAGACGTGACAAAACTAAATAACTGCAATAAATAAAATGAACAACAAAAATAAAATAACTAGCCCAAGCCTATCCCAAAAGGGGGACCCAAGCCCAAGCAACAGTCCAGGAAAGAGGAAGACCATACACTGCTAGCCAGACCTGGCCCAACTCCGTCGGACCCAGCATAGCACCACTCTGACACCTTCGCCATAACACAGTCAACGAACTGCCATCTCCAACGCTCGTAGGTGAAGAAGCATCCCAGATCAAAACCAAGCAATGAAGAAACAGCGTTGTCGCACCATGGAGAAGTTTTGTGGAGACCTGCCAACTCGGATCGGGCTCATATGACCCAACCCAGATCGGGTCGCTCTAATCAATTGCTAGCCACGCCACGCCAAACGTCTCACCTCTTGGTTATCTCAAAACCTGTGATCTGCTCCGTCGTCGAAGAAAGAAACAACACTAGCCGCGATCTTCCCCTTCCTCACCTCACTGCCATCCACTGTGATCTCCCCAATTAGAATGAGAACCTTGATCGAGGGACCCCACTGCACACTAGACCCATGCAGAGTTGACAAGTGCCCGTCTGAATATATATATGCAAGGAAGGCTTACGGTGGGTGAATTAAGGAGGGCTATCTTCCTTCAGTACGAATATATATATATATATATATATATATATATATATATATATATATATATGCAAGGAAGCAAGCCTGCCCATTCAATTAAGGTGGATGGACATGGAACAACTCATGGAAGAAACAATCATCCTCTAATTGCAATCATCAATGAATATATATGCAATTAACGTTGCCTAGAGGAAGATTACGTCCAAGACTCCAAGAGGCAATTAACCTTGCCTATATTCTAGCTACAGCAGAGGCAAATAACTATGTCTTATTGCCTATATTGAGAGTTTTGATTTGATTCAAGTCCAATAACTATGACCTAAAATATAGTATTTCATTCCTATTAGGAAGGAGAATATGCAACGAGTAGCCTATATATAGAGGCTAAAGATGATATATAACACATAACTCCTCAATCAACTAATCTCTCCGGAGCAAACCTACCTTCAACCTAGTTAAAACTAGTGAAGCAAGGGTAACTCCCTCGCAAAACCCGTGCTTTCTCCTACTTCCTAGTAATTGCTCTGCTTAACCTACAACGTTGAGTATCGACTCGGTGATCTAAGAGATCACACCACAAGTCCTTATCCGTAAGGCATAGAAAAGAACCTTGTGATGAGGTTGGTGCTCTCCTTGTCCACAGTGTTTGATGAGAAGTATGGGGAAGAAAAAATCATCATACAATAAAAGGGCCTCCTAGGCTCTTGTAATAGCCTCCCAGGCTAAACGCTCGACTGCAACCCACAAGGTGTTGTGAGGAAGAGCAATGAGCTAGTTAGCAGTATAAATACAACCCAAGTATGGTTAAGAAAACAATTTAAAAACAAACAAAAAACTCTTCAAAACAAAAAATCTCACATAAAATAACATAATAATCGCAAAGCAAGTCACGAGTACGATTCCTAACAGCACTCTAAAAATCTCATTACAAATTCATAAATAAAGTTCATATGCCAGATTAAATTATAAACCAAATATCATAAACAAGATCCAAATCCGAATTCTAACAAAACTCAAGGAAATCATCTCTACAGCAATCCCAATGCCAAAACCAAAAGCCGATAAATATTAGATAATTTTGAAAATTTCATTTTTGAAAATCTTTCATAAAGCTCACAATCGATGAATAAAAACATACTTCAGTTCTAGAAATAGCCTCAAAAAAGAATTCGTCAAAAATTATCATAATTCATAAATTGTCCTCAAATCCAGAATACTCTTCGAAAAACATTTCCATAAAATGCAAGTCATGACTTAGCTCAAATCCCAAATATAAATTGAAAACCATAAGTCATGACTAATATCGCAAATTCAAATCCGAGCAAAGGAAATTCATCAAGGTAATTATTTTTCCAAAATCCAATCCAACATGCTCAATATAATTTTGATATGTATAGTAAAATCCATATTTGAAAATCATGACGGAAATCAATAAACCATTTCTGAAATAAAATCCAATATGTCAACAAAATAAATACCAGCATCCATTTACAAAAATAATTGCATGCTTATAATTTAAAACAAAAGTCCATTCACTGTATAGCTTAGACGATCATGCGTAAAGAATTCATAATCAAGCAAATGCTCGGTACATCATCCTGTATACAAAAGTACATTTTAAATAACCGCACGGAAGGTTCAAAATAAATTTACGATATTAAATAAAAAACTAAATATTGTCGACCCTCTGGAATCTAAAAGTTCCAAAACTTCACGGAATCTAACTGAACTTCAACAACATCATCGTTTCATCGATTCTAGCGTTCTAGAATGGAAACGAAGGAAATCCATCAGTTATATCTCTATAAACTGACACCCAAAACTCCAAACTTCAGAATTCTCTAATCGATATCAAACCTTCACCAAAATATACCAATTTTTACCCACACCATCAAGACATCAAGCCCTAGCTAATGAGCTAAACCAAAAGGCCGGAAGCGGTCCCACACGCCACTATTTCAACCTCCGAATCGGGTATCACAACCTATGTCAATTTTTTCATTACAACAACCCCAATCATTCTTAAAACTACAACAAGGTTTACCTTAGAAGCAAATGGGGTCCAACTTCTTCAATGCTTCGATTCTCGCTTCTTTGATCAAATCGAGCTATAAGGCTTGCACTAGTATCATCACCGAAGCATGGGCTTTAAAACCCAGTGGTGCATGGCATCGTCGGAGGTGGCTGGAAAATGGCGATTGAACTGGGTCAAGGATACGACCAACCA
Source organism: Rosa chinensis (assembly GCF_002994745.2). NCBI lineage: Eukaryota > Viridiplantae > Streptophyta > Magnoliopsida > Rosales > Rosaceae > Rosa > Rosa chinensis. The sequence goes on along the minus strand of NC_037091.1, from coordinate 18,775,152 downwards.
AGCTGAGTTTTGCTCCGAATCTCCGTTTCTACTGCAAATCGAAGCTATTGGTAGCCAGAGTCTTGGATGTTGTGGGGACACGTGCCGAACACGATCGCTTTGGTGGTCTGGGCCTCTGGGGTGGTCGGACGATGACAAAACATGTCGGATAGTGAATCCAAGTCGGGTTACAGTCTGGTCATGTCGAGAGAAAACTAAGATTAGGGTTCTCTGACCAAAATGGAAACTTTTCGGAAATAGAAAGTTTCCCTTTACAACTTTCTATATATAGGAAGTTTCCAAAATAATAACTTTGACCATAACTTCTTCATACGAACTCTGATTTAAAAGTACTGTGTGTACAAGAAATTGGTTTAACTTCTTCTACAACTTTCGTGAAGGAAGTTTCCTAAAAAATTGAGCCAAACAAAAAGTCAACTTTTGGTGCCCCTAAAGTTTCAAAACGAGGGCAAAAAGTAACAATAGTTGTTGTTTACCGTCCAAATGACTAATAAACCGGTATATTGAGGTGCGGGGTTAACAGCTTGGCACAAAGAAAAGCACTGGTATCAGGAAGATGAGACGTACCCACGTCGCTGGAGACCGACTATCGACAATGCAAGTTAGCAATATAGGGTGCCACCATCACCTAGCTAGAAGTCGATCTTAAAAGACCGGAAACCCTAGCAGTATTAGGGTTAAGGTTTGGGGCAGAAACATCTCTCGCCTCTAAATTAGCCACCGCAAGCACCGGCAGACCACTATAACCTTGAGTATTGTGCTCCAACAATCCACAAATGCGGCAAATCGATCAAATTTTGATCGAAGTTTTGCAGAAACCCCATGCACAAACTCAAATTCCATTCCTAGAAAAGGTTGACGTACTGGCGCCTCAATATCATGTTTGATCCTGACCTTAGCTTGTGTGCCTCTTCGGATCTTAGTCTTATCTAGAAACAGCACCTCCCCCAACATGCAGCCAACCATGTAGATAGCCTCTAAAGCTTTATTTAAAGGGCAAGACCATCAACAGAAACAAGGCTTGAGATACCGACTGTTGGATGTGAGAATTACATTATTTTAGGATTCAAAACCCTAATTTTATTAACTATACCATTCAAAGGGCAAGGCTGTCAACGAAAACAAGACTTGGGACACCGACCGTTGGATGTGAGAGTTAAATTATAATCGTTTATCATCCAAATGACTAATAAATCGGTAAATTTAGTTATAAGGTGTAACAGTTAGCTCACTTGCTAATGAAGAAGTCGTTTCATTAGAGATTGTTCAAGGAATTTTTGATTGAGCATTGGAATTCGAAGGGTCATGTTGAAGCAAAAAAATTGGGAGATGATATATTCACGTTTAGCCTTCTAGAGGACAAAGCAAAGGTGATTGAATATAGTCCCTGGACCTTCGATAAAGCACCGATGATATTAGAGGAACTGGATGGGGATACTGTTCAATCGATGATCCATATTCATCATGCCAACTATTGGGCACAATGCCACAGCATGCCGCTAGGGATTATGTCAATAGCTACAAGAAAAATGCTTTGCAGCATACAGGGGAAAGTCATTGAAGTGGCATCAATCGAGACTGGTAAGATGGTGGGGAAATTCATCAGAGTCAGGGTAATAATAAATGTGGAGAAGACTTTGTGTAGAGGAACAAAGTTGTTTTCATCTAAAGGGGGTTTCGAATGGATCAAATTTCGATACGAGAAACTTCCAAATAAAGTTCTGTTATAGGTGTAGGAGAATTAGTGACATCATTCCGGATTGCACTTTCATACCGAAAAGTCAAAAGTTAGCAACCTTATGGGGAGTTTCTTAGAGCTGAAAATAAAAGAAAATTTTGGCTTAACTAGCCCTAGCCAAGGCTCAGTTCGGTCAGTTGAGATTGTTGATGACTAATTTGGTGAAACATTATGAACAAATAAAAGCCACTAAATATCAAATCCAATGTTTTAAGAAATTATAGCACTAAGTGTGGCCGTTACTAAAATAAGCACTATAGGGTCTTAATGTTCAATCGTCAATTTCTACATAGCAAAGGAATTATATTCTTAAAATTCAATTTGTAATCAATATGGTCTCAACAATTAAAGCCGAGACTGTTTTTGTTTTAATATCTTTATTTTGTACTATAAAAGGGGCCATAGACATCCTTGTTAGAGGTCCATGACCAAAAGAACAAAGCTCAACACATGCAAATTTAACATTCTCAATTTTTTCTATCGAATCTTTATGCACCATCAATCTATAGTATCTCTCGTGAATTTATTTTCTTATTGGCATTTTTTTTTTCATGCACTTCACATTTTTGCAATTTTTTTTATTATTCTTTATTTCTCTTGCCCATTATTCCATCTACATTTAATTTCTTAATTTGCATCTACTTTTTTGCACTTACATTTTGCAAATCATATTAAGAAATTAAAAAAAAAATCACAAGGACATTTGGATCTAGTAAACAAGTTTCCTAGGGTTCTTGCATTTCTTCATCCCAACCCATATTGAATCAAGGCATTAGGGTAACACCTTGTACTTTGAATATATTTTTATTGTGACTTGTGGATATTTGCATCCTATAGATTTATCTATAGTCACTCGCACTTTCATATTCACTGACCGAGTTGCAGCACTTTCACATTCCCATAGATTTATCGGCCAACATTCTTGCTAGTAAGGCCGACCTATGTAAAGTCTTTGCATCCAAGGCAGAGAGAACCCAATGGCTGAGATGAATCTTTACTCTGCCCACAATTGACTGACTAGAAGTTAGATCAGTGCAAGATCAACAACCTAAAACAAAACTCGCTTGGCCTTTCGGCCGCGGGTTGGCATGCCCGTGCACACGTCACTAAGGTAGAAGGACAAGTGTAAGCCCTCATCCAAGTGAGACATAGCCGAGACAATTTTTGTGCAAACACATACAAATTAAACCACTTTTTGATGTGGATTTAATTGTTGGGTAGTGAAGAAGAAGTGGAAAAGTAAAGAGGATAAGGACGGTGCAAAAGGTGACAACAACAGTACAAAAGAAGTACAAAAATCAGACTCTGTTCAAGTAAATCTAGAATATGTGTCTGGCCCAAACTCTAGGTTACTTGTGCAAGTTGTAATATGGTTAATGTTAGAGATATTCGTAGATATCCAATCATTGTATGATTATATTTCCATGCACAACTATGATTCTATGCTTGTAATCCTCTATATAAAGAGGCGCCTATTAACAAAGAAAGCACGACTCAATTATCTCCCAATTTCAGTTTTCCTAAAACACGTTATCAGCTCAAAGTCCTAACCCTAAAACCCTAATTTTGTAGCCTTCAGACCCTAGCAACCATCGCCGCACATATCGAAGCCCTTAATCCCAGAAACCCAGAACTGACGGCGAAACCACTAGAACATGTCGGAATTACACCAAACCGGCCGTCGGAAAATTTTGAACCGCTTCGTTAGCCTTACTCCGCTAGCCTCTCCTGACTGCTCTGCGTGCGCCCCTACGCCTGCTGCCGACGGCCCTCGCAAGACCCTTGCTAACATATGCCAACAGCCCCTGCACAAGCTCTGCAAACCCTCTGCTGACAGCTCTCGCAAGCCTCTACAAGCCCTTGCCGGCACCCCAGTGCCTACCCTCGGCATCGCTCACGTATAGCTCCGCACATTAGCCTACCTAGTTTTTGACAGTACCTCGACAGCTTAGCGCAGCCCAAGACGCCCATGCTGACAGCACTTCACATTAAATCCTTGATGAAATTCTGTGGAAAATATATCACAGATGCGATGTTGATTGAGAGGACTCTATCTACCTTCCCCGTCTCTGCTTTGATTGTTGTTAAGAACTATCGAATCGATGTTATTGCAGGGCGGATCACAAGGTTTGATGAGCTTATTGGAGCCATTAATGTCGCTGAAAAGCATGACAACATCCTTGTGAAGAACTATAATTTGAGACCAGTGGAAATAGAGCATATTCCGGAGTCCAATTATAGTTGCGCCTCTCTAAAAGAGGGCGCCAAGAGAGAAACCCTAAATCTAGGGACAGTTCTGGACGTTCTGATCCATATTCTCGCTCTAATAAGGAAGGTAACCTCCAAAATAGGAGGACATGGAACTGAAGAGGTCAACGTCGAAAGAGGGAGGGAGGCAACGCCTCTAGCCATGTTTGTGGCACCACTAACACTAAGAGCCATCTAAATGACGCTTTCAAAGCACCTCAATCAATGGAGTCTGAGCAAAGAGATGAATGTTCTCGATGTGGAGTATTCGATCATTGGGCACAAATTTGTAGAGCTCATGAAGAAATTGACACCGCCTACAAAACATATTGTGAAGCAAGAGAAGCTCACTATGTGGAACAAGAAGATGATCTAGAGTGAAGGGTTGAAGACTTCAAATCTGGCTGGGATCAATAGATGGCCAATTCTGTTTAAGTCTTTATTTCTCTAAGAGATGTAATAGGCAGTTGCCATAGATTTTTATAGTAAATGTCATTGGTTTAGTTTCTCTTCAAAATAAGCTCATCCAAAGTGAGTATGATGTCTAGGAAGGTTTTGAGATAAGTGGTACTTAAGCGGGCTTTGCTCTACCGACATCTCTCTACTCACTTGGTCATATTTATTTAAGAGTTACCAAAACAAGTTAAATGACTACCTTTGTTTTGAATTAGCTAGTACTTGGATTAGATTCTCTTAATGGTTAAGAAATAATGATGTACTTCGTTGGCTAATGAATAAATTTTATAGTTCTTTTCATTATGACTCCATTTTGATTCTGAGCAAATTACTTTATGACTACGATGGCTGGGCCATCAGTAGTTCAAGGAAATGGAATGGCCCAAATTGCTCTTGCCAAATGGCACCTTGATTACTGTTACAAAAACTCTCTACGCTCCTAGGGCAAATCGCACCCTATTAAGCTATTCGAGCCAACAGATTCCATGTAGAAATGCATGTAGAGAACAGAAAAGAGTTCATTTGCACTACTTTTAATGATTGCGAATAAAGATGCATGTTAGAGAAATTTATGTGTCTCTCTCTTGGACATCCATTCTTTCAAGAGAAATGACGCATGAATCAAAAGTTGATTCCTGGACTAAGTGTGACCACCGCTGCTGCCGTGCACCACCGGCCTAGGGCTGGCACAGTCCCTATCCATGACGGCATGGATGGCTTCCATCAAAGTGATGGTGCCCTAGGTGATGCTCTAATCACCAACTTTGCTTCAAATAACGTTTCAGACGCTCAAGCCCAACCAAAATCCTTATTGGTTGCTCATAACGCCTCTCACTCGTTTTACAAAGTCCGTTCCTTAGGGAAATTTGGCCTGAGACCGTTCTATGCAAATGATATGAAAATACGCATCCTATTCTTACATAGAATCTGAGGGGATTCTGTGCACTAATTCAACCAACTTGCGGACATTTAAATATTTCATGATGTTGGTTGACAAGCAAACATGCTGGTCACGTGTTGTGCCATTGTCAACTTGTCATGCTGCTTATACTACACTCCTAGCATGTATCATATGACACGGGCTCACTCCCCGAATCATCATATTCAGTCACTCGAACTTGACAATGCTAGAGAGTTTACATCGAAGACTTTTGATGATTATTGCATATCACCGGGATTGATGTTGGATATCATATTCCCATGTACACACCCAAATGGTCTTGTAGAAATGACTACGATGGTAGCCCAGACATTGGTAATGCGCACCAATCTCCCTATATCCGCTTAGGGTGATGCAATATCGTATATAGCTATGCTAATTCGTTTATGACCCGCCGCCACTCAAACAATGTCTGCTTTACAGCTAGTGACTCATACTTCTGCATATTTGAATGAGCCATTTATGTGCCAATTACGCCACCACAACGCACTATGATAGGCTCTTACAGATAAATGGGAAACTAAGTTGGATTTGAGACTCTAAAAAATTGTCTGTCACTTAATGCCCTTGCTAGGCGATCTCTTTATCGCTAAATTTGTGGATTTTCATTTTGATCAAATAGTCTTCCAGTCATTAAGGGGAGATAAAAACACTGATGTTCAGCAGGAATGACAGGAATTGTCGTGGTCTGTCCTCACTATGTCTAATTTTGATCCCTGCTAAAGTGACGAGATCACACATATCTGCTGCGAACATGCCTGCAAGGATGGATGTCTCTACGAGAGGATATAGCGCCACCCTACATGGAAGTAGGCATGACGCCAACGCCATAAAGAGTGGCACTCTAGAGTTACAAGTCATAGCCCCAGCTAGGATGCGTGGGAGGCTCATGGGTTCGAAGGATACTTTGGCATCCAATCCTTGGATCATTAGCACTCAAAACCTATCTCATGAGAATCTTCCGGATTATTGTTATCATTGGGGGACGCCTCAATGTCAAAACCTATTCCTGATAATATAGAGCTCTCTGAAAAATACACTAGTGTACTTGAGACGTGGGATAGAAACTCCATCTTGATTGATGATGTAGTCGCACATTTCTTTCACATGAGTTTTTTGAGTCTGATAATATCGAACCATGCTCCGTTAATGAATGAATGTCAATGTAGAGAAATTTGGCCTAAATGGAAATATGAGATCCAGGTTAAGTCGGATTATCTAACGAAGAGGAAGGTTTTTAGAGCCTGAGATGCCAACACCTCTTATCATAAAACATGTTGACTAATGGGTCTTCATTAGAAAGCTTGATGAGAAAAGGATATTGTAATCTCACTTTATGGAGCAAGGCTTCTCACAAACTGCCCTGAAATCTACTACGATGAGACATATTTTCTCGTAATGGATGTCATTACACTCTGCTACCTTGTCAGTTTAGTAGTTTATGAATAACTGAACATGCAGCTTACGAATGTGGTTACTACGTATCTCTATGGGGATTCAGATACGGAATATACATGAAGGTTCATGGTGAACTTCATTTACCCAAGTCAAATGGCTCTAGACCACGGAGCGCGTTTGTAACCGGGTTGAAACGCTCACTAAAGTCACTACTTGATTGGGAAAGGATATGCCTACACTTTTTCATGACAAGTTTTGGATTCTATCGCGGTTCATGTTTAGACATGATCTTCGTTGGAATCCCCTGAAGAGTTAAGGAAAACCACTGAACACTTGAAATCAAAGTTTGAGATGAAGGAGCTTGGGAGAACATGATTATATCTCGGTTTGGAACTTGAGCATCGTGTTGAAAGATGCTTAGGCGTTTTGACAAGGTCAAGCCTTCAAGCACCCCCATGATCATCCGTAGTCTTGATCTTGAAAAGAATCCTCTTCATCCGAAGGATGATGACGAAGATGTGCTAGAGGCAGAAGTGCCATACTTAAGTACAATGTGCAAGACTGGACATGAATTGGCGCATTATTGTACTTACCCAAATGCACAAGACCGGACATCTCATTTGCAGTGAACTTGTTAGTTAGATATAGCTCTGCGCCAACGCGACACCATTAGATTGGTGTAAAAGATATCTTTCGATACTTGAGATGTACGATTGATATGGATTTGTTCTATCCCTATAGAAATATGATGGATTCAGACCCATCACACACCAGGAACGCCACCAACACTAGCATGCGTCCTCTATCCCCATCCTAAAACAACATTGACGTTTTTGAAGATTTTGCTGATGCTAAGTATTTCTCTAACCCACACAAATGTCATTCCTAAACTAGTTAAGTGTTCACTATGGGAAAGATTGCGATATCTTGGAGGTCTACAGAACATACCCTAATCGCTATATCTTCAAACCATGCAGAAATTATTGCTCTTGACGAATCGATTCGTGAATGTATATGGATTGGATCTATAATTATGCATGTTTGAAATAATTGTGGTTTGAAGTCTACCACAGATGATCCTACGAGCATTTATAAGGATAATGCCGCTTGTATTGAACAAATGAAGCAATGCTACATCAAAGGCGACAACACTAAGCATAATCAGCAATAACAGACTCACCTCAAAATCAAAGTGAACTAGGTTCAATTTGAGGACAGTGTGACAGACTTGTTGCCTAAGTCATTGCCTAAATCCACTTTCGAGAAATATGTTGGTAGCATCTTTCGGGGAAGTTATCTGAACTCCCATAACCGTAGTCATCATGGGGAGATGCAGACATCAGGGGGAGATGTCTACATGTTTGGTCTTGAAACGTGAAGGGTGTGTTGTACTCTTTTTCTCCTTTGACTGAGATTATTTTTATCCCACTGAGTTTTTGTTACTCGGCAAGGTTTTTGACGAGGCAACGAGAGGAGCACCACATTTGGGCGACACAAGAGGGAGTGTTCAAGTAAATCCAATATATGTGTCTGGTTCAAACTCTAGGTTATTTGTGCAAGTTGTAATATGGTTAATGTTAGAGATATTCTCGGAGATATTTGTAGATATCTAATCATTGTACGATTATGTTTCCATGTACAACTCTGATTATATGCTTGTAATCCTCTATATAAAGAGACCCATATTATCAATGAAAGCATGACTCAATTCTCTCCCAATTTCAGTTTTCCTAAAACAGATGTTTGTTTCTAAGTCTATTTGGTTGAACACAAATAGTTTCATCAATACGTCAAAATTTCAAAAACTATTGTTGCTTTGGTTTTGTTCAATTTTTGTTTTTATCGATGAAAGCCATCAAGTAATCAAATGGATCCCATTGGATGATACATCAGCACTTGAGCTGACTTGGATTTTCATATCATTCGACAATTTCAAAAGTGGGACCCATTGAGACTACATCAACATATAACAATTATTTGACAAAATGGTTAATGGAAGAGAAAGACTAATTAAATTGGTAAGAGCAAGTTCAGTGGTCTCAATTGTGACTGGTCTCAAAATTGATGATTTTCACTTTCCACCGGTAAAAAAAAAAAAAAGGCCTGAAGACTAGTTAAACCAAGTCAGTTTGTAGGTCACCAAATTGACCTAGAGAGTAACCTAGAGCAACTGGCCTCCAGCATCGCCCAAGCCTGATCATGGTTGACACCAGCAAAAACTACATTGAACAACAATCTTCGAGATGGCCAACGACACCCAAAACGACAATTCATCAAAACCTAATCAAAACTCAAAACTGATTATACAATAACATAAAACATGAAGAATAGAAGGATTTCCTTACGTCATGCATAGCCAATAATGGTCGTAGTAGCTAGAATTTGTCAAAGAACAGCTGGAAAACCCTAAGCTTTCGGGCTTCAATACCTCTTTGTCGATCAATGTATGGCTGCACTGCAATTAGAGGCATGTTCGCGACAGCGAGACAAACCGAACAGTACCTGTGCGCCACCCTGAGGTAGCCGGACGGCGAAGTTCAGATTGGGTCACTTTATCAGGTAGTCAGGTTGGAGAAACGGGTCGCAAGTTCCAAAGCATGTATGGCGATTTGGAGCGTCCAATATGATCTACACCCTTATATAGTCTCTTTGAAATGATTTTGGACGGCTTTCGATGAAGCGGTGGTTATTTTCAACAGCCTAGATTGCAATCGCATATTTTTCTTTTTATTTAAAATGAATTACCATACATTCTAAAAAAAAAAAAAAAGAATTACCATAGTACCCAAACTTCATAAATTCAAAATAAATAGTTCGGGTGTCCAAAAAATTCTCTGAAAATTTCCACAGACTCGTTGCATCGTGTACTTTATTATCAGACTCTTAGAATATTGAAGATTTTACCTTGTAAGAAATTTCAAAATATATTCTTGAGCACCTTAAGAATTATCGAGATTGTCAAATAGTTTCCTACGATCTCAGCTTGGCTCATTAATTTTTTTTGGGGCTAACAATTTACATAATATATTTCTCATTTGCAAGAATTAAATTAATAGAATATTTAATGAACAATATCTTGACCTAGTAACTCAGACCCAACGGGTGGAAACAAGAATAAAAAAGTAGTGAATAGTGCACTGACCCAGCAACCCATCGAGTGAACTTGCTCTAAGTATATAGGTCGATATAACTGATGAAATTGAAAGACTATGGAATAACACAGGGTAAAGTTCACGGAACTAAACTAGAATTAGTCTAATAGTTTATTATTTTTTATAATTCTCTTCGCTTGTATTGACACTTGAACGGTGTTGTCCCAACCGTCAATGTAAACCAATTTACTATTAACTCTGTGCACACAAGTTACGCTTTAGAGCATCTTTAGCAATGCTAGCCATTTTTGAGTCAAATTTTAGCTAAAGTGGCTAAAAAGTCATTTTGGCTAGCTACTTTATAAATACGTCTGCATCAGTGCTCTATATTTTAACTAGTTTTGAATTTATATTATTTTTTAAATGAAGATTAAATAGTTTAAATATATTTATAAATTACATAAAATAAGTCAAATGTTTTAAATTATAGAGAGGATCATCTCGCTCTCTATATTTAGGAGCGAGATAGCTAAAAGTTATAATAGAGGGCCATTTAGAAGTCTGGTGCAACTGCTAAAATATATAAAAAGCTAAACATGCTCTCCAAAATAGCTAAGAAGCCAAAATAGAGTTTGCTAAAAATGCTCTAATATCTCTTCAGTTGGTACAATAGTTACAATAAAAATGATTTTATTGAAGAATATGATGCACTTTCCTAACCTAAATTAGACGTCACGTAAACCGAATAAGACCTATCAAAATCTAATCCCGCTCACAGATTTTAAACCTATGATTTTGTTAAAAACAACCGTTCTAGAATCCTCCACTTTATCACTATAAATAAACCAAACAATATTTTTTATGTGTAATACAACCACCAATTCTTCGAGTTTCTCTAATCTATCGTTAAGATCGAATTCTATTATGAAGAATGGTGAGGCATCTATAGATCAAGATTAGGAGGAATATGATGTCAGATCTGAAGAGCTTGATGCACACAGATAATTCAAATATCGGATTAATGATTTACCAGAGGTATATTTATTTATAATAAGTACTCTCTTCATGAATCTGAATTTTATACATGTAAATAGTTCCTATCACATGTAATGATCTTAATCATATTTGCTAATATTAATTGCATGAATTATATGTAGGTTGGAGCTATTCCACCAAGTATCCACGATAATGTACTTTTCTTTTGAAAGGAGTAAATGTTGTTTTTGAGCTCCGGTGGCATAAGTTCCTAGCAACACTAAACAAGGAGAATAAGGTGTCACGCAACTGAATCCATTAATATCCTCAATCCCTCATATGCTTCATAGTTGAAGGTAGAAGACGGTGGTGTCATGAAGTATTTTGTTGTTGTCGTCAGTGGCAAATTCATGACTTTATTCCTATGGAAGTATAATCCTTACATAAACTAAGCGAAGGGAGATAGTGGAGGCGAAAATCATTAAGATTTGGGGATATTGATTTTGATAATTTTTATTTTTGATAACAAGAGATCAGCCCATTATATAGATTCAGCAAACAATACAAAAACGAAACACCCCTATGGAGTTGACAGAAAGAATCGTTCCTTAGGAAACCCTAAACACCTATTCTATGACAAAACCAAGCCTTAGGCCACTTCCAGTACTCCCACCTTTTAAGGAAGATAACACACCTTTATTTCAAACAAATATCAACAATCTCAAAAGCAAATGGCAAAATGAACCCTCAGAGAATGTGAACTTTGTGACCTATTAAAGAAACTAAATGCTAAGAATGGAAGATGACAAGTCACCTTCCATCCCTTCCAAAATTAAACAATCTCAACAGGCCCACCAAGCCCAGGAATAGGAAACCCAAACAAGGACTCCCAACCAAGCCCAGATCCAGGCCCAAGACAACTATTCAACACAAACCCTAGAAAAATTACAATCAACTTGGGCACCTCCGCCCCCGCCGCCATCTTGATCACTGCTGCCGCGACCTCGAACGCCATGATCAACACCCATCCTACTTCTGGAACTAGAGCCGCCTCTCCAGCCTCCAAAACAAGTCTACTCAGGCCAGAACATGTCATAGCACTCATGATCATTGTTGCCGGCAAGAGTAGAATACCACGACCAGTTTCCACCTCCGCTAGAAGATTGCCATGACCAATTTACCAAACTAGCACCGCTACCGTCCAACACTTAAAAAGATCCGTCACCTCCATCGAATGGAGAAAAAAGATCCATCCAATCCGGATCCCACCAATCCCGTCACCAATGGCAGTCTGCTTACTATCGCCGGACGTCTTCAACCGAACCGACCCCGCTTCAACCCTTCCCCAATCCTCCCAATCTAAGGATCACAGGTTTTGAAACAATCCAACACCAAATCGGGCTTCCGATCTCCAATCCCGCAATCTCCATCTGCAAAAACAGCCAAGAGCAAGAGACCATAGCCTATAAACACGATGGAACGCTGAGCAAGCCAGCTGTCACCTTCGAAGAAAAGACGAAAGAGAGGAGAAGCCCCCTCCTCTATCTCAAACGCAAGACCGCCGCCGTCGAGAGAACCCTCTTGCGAGGGACAGAGAGAAAACCATAGGTTTTTCGAAAAAAACTAATACATTTGATTTTGATAGTTGATAGATAAAGAAATATAAAAAATTTAGTGAGGGCAGCAGCCCCCCTAAGATCTATATAGGCCCGCCAATGGTTGTTGTTGTTTTTTTTTTTCTTCAACAACATAGTTATCTTGCGTACATATGAGCTGTTTTTAGAAAAGAAGTTTGATAATAATCGTAATATTATATGTAATGTCAGTAACATATATGGTTTTGAAGAATAAAAGTAATGTCCTCGCCATTATAACTTATAAGTAATCTATTATTGTACAAAATAATGGTTTTAAATTGATATTGGAAAGGATGTGCCGATGTGGTTACAATATTGTTGGTTAGTTTTTTTTTTTTTTTTTTTCGTTTTAGTGAAAGATTTCGATCTCTATTAAATAAAGGGAGTACAATGCAATAGATGCCAAAAAAAAAAAAAAAACAAAATAAAAACAAAAACAAAAAAATTGAAAAGTAACATTAAAAAAAAATTAACATCAAATCGAATATGTATGACATTTTTTTTATTTTTGGAGATTTGGGATCTAGTGTATGTATTTTCTTAACGGTGACTCTGTGTAGCCATACTAATCACTTCATTTCTACCAAAAAATGACAATTCTTATGTTCACTCATAGGTTGAATGAGCATATTCACCCCCATTATCGATTAACATGATGTTACTTAATAAATTTATAATTCAACAGTCCATATCTTAAATTAGCCTTTAAAAACTATCTCTATAAAAAAATCAATCGAATCAGAAATCGTTTAATTATCCAATTGAATCAAACAAATGGATCGTTCTAACAACACTTACTACTACTATGATGAACCATCCATGTATTTCATAGAAATGAATAACTAAAAGGTCTTTAATTTAATTGATTTTTTACAGAATTAATCTTTGTATTACGTTATACAATATGAATGGTTGGATTTATAAAATCACAAATTTATTATAAAATTATTATGCGTTAATCGCAATAGAGGGTGAATATATTCATTCACCTAAAGAGTGAACTTAAGAAATGTCCAATTGGGTCCTTGACCCAAAGTACCAAAATAAGCAAAAATTATCTCACTTACCTCAACAACATATTATTGTTCCTACATTAAATGACCATTTTACCCTCAAATCAATTAAAGAATTACAATCACTGCCATCATCAACATCAATCTCTCTCCTCCCAATCTGAAACTCCCTCTCTCTCCCTCCCTCCTCCTGATTGAAATTCCCTCCCTCTCTCCCCCCGCCCTACAAAGCCTCGATGTCGACTGCGCCTACTACCCGACCCGAGCTGCCCACCACAGCATCGTCACCAGCGCTTGGCTCGCCCAGGCCCAGGCCGCCGTCGGAGCTTGGATCTTTCTTTGCAGCTAGTGGCTTAGGTGGCCGAGCTTTTCTTCGGCGGCGAAGAAACTTGACGGAGACTACACAACGTAAGATCGGAGCTTTCTCCTGTGTCTCGATATTCGGATCCATTTCTCCTCGTCTCTTTGATCTGCGTCTCCATATTCAGATCCAAATCCAAATCCGAAGCTCCAAGTGCCAGTAGTTCCGTTTGGGTTTTGCTCCAGGTCAAGCTCGGATGCAGTCATTCAGGCTGTATTTTTTTTTGTGGCTAAAATGGTTTTTTTTTGGGTGCCTAGAGCATTGTTTGGGTGCCCAAATCATTTTTTTTATTTTAATTTTTTTCTTGAAATCGGGTCAAAAGGCTAAAAAAAAAAAACAGAAAAAAAAAGTTCTATTGGAGGGCAATAAAGGCCTGTTGGGGGCAATACTGGTTTATTAAAAGTCTATTATGGAGCAATAAACTTTTTGAATTGATGTAATCTCTTCGTTTTTTTCTTCAATCAGAAGTTTTATTTATCTAATTTTAGGAAGATTAGTTCTCATTTCAGTGATTGAGACGTCTATTGCTCCCCAATAGACTTTTATTGCCCCCAATAGACCTCTACTGCCCCTCAATAGACTTCTATTAGGGGGCAATAAATATTTTGGTGACCTATGAGATCTCCGACGACCTCTTTGAAGATTTTCGGTGAGGTTTTCAGGAAAGTCTGGTTGGCGACGGCCGGTGACCAGAATCCGAAGATCGATGACAGAATCCGGCGGCCGGTGATTGGAATCTGGCGCCCGGTGACGGGAATCCAACAACAGGTGACCGGAATCCGGCGAAGTCTCCTATAGTTTCTCTCTCTTCCATTTTTTTTTCTCTCCTTCTAAATAACACATGGGTGAGGGTAAAATGGTATTAAAAAAAAATTATGGGGTATTAGGGAAGATTTTCTTAGAATGCTTTGAGTAAGAGATAATTAAAAAAAAACTTAATAGGGTAAGTGGGAAAAAAACTCTAAAAATAGGATAAATAGACAAAAACCCAAAAGAATACTTCATTTTTAAATTTAAAAAAAAAAAAAAAAAACTTCATTTGCTGATCGTAATTTTGGCTTTGGCTAAACGATTTAATTGATACTCAAAAACTTTTTCGCCTTGTTGACAATGTCACCCAAAATGTGCTCAATCTTCTTATTATCATGCCACGTGGTGGTGCTGCAATCATGGAAAAGGATGAACAGTAGTGTCAGAAATGAAGTCTTAACAGCAAAAACAGAAAGACCTGACAATTTTCAGAGCCCAGAAAACTAGTAACCATGTCTGTGGCCTCATCCCAACAGAGCTTTCTTGCAAACGCTCTCATTCCACAAACCCACAAACCCAAAACCAAGTTCTTCACTTCACCATACACTATCTCATGCAAAAGAAGCTCCTCATCAGATGATGATCATCAGAAAGGTCTTTCCAGGTACTTGTATATACTAAAAGTAGTTGGTTTATTGAACTGGGTTTTTGTTTTTCAAGCTTGATTCTTGTTCTAGTTGCTGTTTAATTTGATATGATTTTGTGTTATGTAGTAATGAAATTCCCAGAAAGAATGAGAACCAATTTGCAAAGTTGGCAATGGTGACATTGGCAGCTGGTGTGTTGACTCTGGGCTCTGTTCAAGATGCTTCAGCTGCCAAGAGTGGTGGCAGAGTAGGTGGACAGGCGTTCCGGTCTTCGGCTCCTCGGCCTTCCTCCCCTAGGATCAATAACAATTCCAGGTAAATAAATGCTATGCAAGTTTGGATATGACTACTTCAGTGATTTAATTGGGCCAAATGGTTGTGATGATTAAAAGAGTATGCCTAGTATTGGTTTTAAAGGCTTACTAATGTTGTGGCTTCATATGCTAGCTATTGAGCAGAGATGAGAGTTTCAGTTTCTTGAGTTGGAAAATGGGAGTGTCCCCTATTAAAAAAAAAAAAAATGGGAGTGTCCCAAATAATTGTAATATCCAGTTTGTTTTTGTAATTAGATGTTGATCCACTAACTGGTATTCTAATTTGGTAGTGTTTTTTATGCTTTTACCAAGGCTGTAGGCATTGTTGGTGGTTTACACATTCTAATGAG
Source organism: Rosa chinensis (assembly GCF_002994745.2). Taxonomy (NCBI): domain Eukaryota; kingdom Viridiplantae; phylum Streptophyta; class Magnoliopsida; order Rosales; family Rosaceae; genus Rosa; species Rosa chinensis. The sequence goes on along the minus strand of NC_037091.1, from coordinate 18,759,234 downwards.
CTATTCATAAGCTGTGAAATAAGTTCATCTGCTACTGGAGAATCCAATGCTTTAGGCTTTACTGTGGCAACTGTATTTGCTTTTATTGAATTTTAGCCCTGTATCAGAAGGGATTGCTCTTAAACTTTTCAAGTTCAGTAATTAGAATTAGCTTCTATTGAAGAATCTTTGAATATCCATTGAAGTACTAAGGGCTTCTTTTTCAGGACAACAAAGAATAAGAAGATAGGTTTTGTGTGTAACAATCACCTTGAGTAGTACTATTACCCTCAGATAATCAACATTGTTCGATTGTTTACTGTTTCCCAAATCAGTTGAGCTTTAACGTCCGGTCATTGTCTAACATGGTTTATAAACTTCTATTCAACCTCCAACTTCCATCCGCTGCATTTTCATAGTGCAAGATTAGAGGTGTTGTGTGGGACTTGTATGTTTCTCTGCTCTAAATGAAGGATGTGTCTGCAAATATGTTAGCTGACAATGCATTGTCAGAATGCTAACCCATTCATTAACATTTAAAGCTTCCAGTGTTCAGTGGTTCACAAAGGCACTCAGCTCTTGGAGGACCATATTCATTAATGTTTAAGATACAAACCCTGTCAGAAGTTGTAGACTAGTACATAATTTTAATTCTCTTAAGACTTATCTTCCCATATATGACTTGAGTTCTAGGAACTGCATAAGAACTTAACCTCAAGGTTACGAGTGTCTTTCAAAAGGACTGGCATCTACAATTTTGCATGTTATTAGAAGTCAGTGATTCATTAAGTTTTATCATTTTCCATTGATTCAACCCTGGACCTACAAAATAAAACATTTTCAATTTAGTACATATATCTTAGACCTTCACTCAGAGATTATGGAACTATCAAAACACTGTATTTGATCATCTAGCAGGAGTAAAAGAAGGGCATCAACGGTATAAAGAGAAAAGATTAGTAAGAGGCTATTGTTGTTGTTGTTTCTTGTTTTATTTTAACCAACTGAGAAGCTAGTTAACAGTGATGTACTATATGTAGATGATTAGTTATATTTATACCCTGAAGAAAATGTGCCAAAAGATGTTGGTAATTGAGATTATTGCCTACTATTGATTACCAGGTTGGTTGTTGAAGCTAGTGATATGAAGTATTTACTATTGATATAATGGTCCATAGAGAAAACAAGAGTTTCATTGATCAGTACATTTTTTTTTTCTTGAGTTTTGTTTCTTAATTGATATCCATTAATTGGTGGTCAGTTTGATAGGGATTTTAAGGCTTCTGAGACATAGGTTAGTTACAAATTCGAATGAGCTATAGATAAGATGTGAAACAAGTTCTTCTGTCCAAGATTTTAGACCTCAACTGCTACAAATGTAATTGACTTGACTTAAATTAGTCCTATACCAGAAGGGATTGCTCCTGAACTTTTCACAGTTCTTATTTCAAATTGGCCTTTTGAAGAATTTTTCAATACTAGTAAAGCACTGATAAGAGAAGTGATCACCTTGAGGACTGATGGCTTCTTTTTCTGGTTCAAAGAGAAAATCATGATAGGTCTGATGTGGAACAATCACTTTGGTTTTCAGTTATTAATATTATTACCCTGAGATGATAAACGTATTGGATTATTAACCGGTTCCTAAGCACTTGAGCTTTTGTATACAATCATTGTCTAACATGGTATCAAAGCTTTTGTTCGACCTCTCATCCCCATCCACTGCATCAATATGCATATTGCACGATCCTAGGCAGTATCTGGCATTTATATGTCTGACATGTTAGTTGGTATATAATTGTCCAATTGCTAATCCATTCCTTCTCTTTGAGTGTTCGGTAGTTCAAAAAGTTACTAAGCACTTGGGACCAAATTCTTTAATCTTCAAGATACAAACCCTCTCACAAGTTGTGGACTAGTGAATAGCTTTATTAGGACATAATGCTGATTCTCTGAAGACATATGTTCCAATGCACAACTTGGGTCCTAGTAATTGTTTAAGAACATAACCTTGAGGTTATGAATATGATTCAAGAGGACTTGCATCTACAATTTCGGAATTAGATATCTGTTGTTAGTTACAAGACTTTCATATTCTCACAGCAGAGGATGAGATCAAGTGATCAACCATCTTTTGCCATCTTAATGTAATCTATAATTTTATATAATATTTTGACATGATTCTTGGATTGCTGACTTCCTTTTGTAATCTGTACAATTTTGTAGGACCAATATTTACATCAATCCTCCTGTTGCTCCGCCATTAGTCGGTGGTTATGGATATGGTTATGGATCACCATTCTTTGGTGGGTGGGGTTGGTCTCCATTTTCATTTTTCGCCCCAGGTCCTGGTGTTGTCGTTGGCATTGGTGGCGGCTTCCAACTGTTAGCTATTGCTGTGTTTCTTGGTGCAATTGCTGCCGTGGCAAGGAGATTCAACGCTTCAAGAGACGAAGAAGATGATGATTACTATTAAAAGATAACTTATATTGTTAGCATTCAGTGAACAGTAAATGTTGTACTTCAATGGCTACGATACATTTTGAGTAGCCATCCTGCTGGTAAATATAGTAGCATCATGTAATCTTTATTTTCTACGGTTATTAATGTAACATAATCATTTAGGTATGTATGTGTGGGTGTAATTTGTCGTCACCTCTTGAGAGGCGACCCCAGACCTATGATCCATTAAAACTTCCAATCAGGGTTTAGTGTTTAGGATCCAAGTCTTAGACCTTTGTCTGGCTTTGTGTGAGGGGCATCTTTTGGCTCTGCAGAAATGGCTTCATTAAAATTGATGCGGATGGGGACTCAAAGCTCCTAATAGATTGCATTGTGGGGAAGTGTACTAGTGTAGTGTTCCATGAAGGGCTTCCTATATTATCAGATATTTCTCAAACATTTCTTCCGGAAAGTTTATTTTCTTGCAAATTCCTTGCCTGGGGCATTCTCTTCACCCTAAATTTTCTTAGAGAAATTGTTAATGCTGGTAAGAGAATTGTTCAATTTGAGGACGGAGGGGTTTTTTTTTCAGGTGGGGAAAAGGTCTGATGTCTAGCAATCACTTTGGTTTTGAGTCATTCTCAGTTACTATTTCATTTAGATGATTCACATGTTTGAGCCCAAAAGTAATTTTGGCTGGATCCTTAGAAGTATTTAGTATTTCCGGGCCAATATCTGCGGCCCAAAAATGAGTCTACTATGGTTATGGGTTACAACTTTGCCCGTGCCGGAATTTATAAGGAAAACGAGCCCTCATGCGATTCGAGCATCGAAGACCAAATATGAATCTATCATTCAATAATCCTTCTACAACAAGGAATTACCGAAAGTCTAGGTGTATATACCAGATTTCAAGGGAAACACTGCACACAATCATTCAACTAATCGCACAGATTATCAAAGCCACCTCCGGAGCAACCTCAACGCATGTTGAACCCAGAGATTGTCAAGGACCGTCTTGATGTCGAGATCGTCGAGGACTGTCTCGATGTAGAGAAGCTAGGGTAACGCCTTAGCAACCTTTGTGCTTTCTCCTCCTTCCCAATTATTTCTCTACTTAGTATACAAAACTAAGTATCAATATTGTGATGGAATAGATCTCAACCAAAGTCCTTATCCGTAAGGCATAGACAAGAACCTTGTGACGAGGTTGGTACTCTCCTTGTCCACAAGCTTGAAGAGAAGTCAGGTCCGGGATAGCCAGCTCTAGACGATTTGCACCCCACGGTGTTGGCACGCTGCGCATCACAAGCAAAAGAGCCTGTTTGCTAGCCAAACTAGGTCGTAGCCAAACATCACCATTACTGGTTTGAGTCATACAATCATATGCTAGTTAATGAGCAGACCAGAGAATTTCAGATCAATACATTTTTAGTGGGTTTTTGGTTTCATAAGTAGATGTTGATCCATTAATTGGTTGTCAAATTTGAATATTTGATAATCTTTTTTTGACACAGGCAAGTTACAAATTCTAAAGAGCTAGATAAGCTGTGAAACAAGTTCTTCTGCTACTTTTAGGCTTCTCTGTGGCAAATGTAATTACTTTAAGCTAAACGATCTTGAACTTTCCAAGTTCTTTTTGTGATTCAAATTGGTCTCTAGTAAAGAAGTTTTGAAAATTTATATAAGCACTGGACCTGGTAAGAGAAATTATCAACTTGAAGACTTTCAGGTTGAAATGCAAGATAGGTCTGATGTGCATCAATCACTTTGGTTATGATTTATTATTACTATTACTTATGCATGATCAGCATGATTGGATTGTTTACTGGTTCTCAAGTATTTAAGCTTTTCCTTGACATCTCATCCCCATCAGCTGCATTTGCATAAGGCAAGATTGTAGGCGGTGCGCTGCACTTGCGTATTTGTATGCTTAAATGGATGTGCCTCCTGAATGTTAGTTGATATGCCTTGTCAGATTTCTTGCTAGATGTTTAACAGCTAAAGCTTTGAGTATTCAGTGGTCAATTGACAAAGTGACACAGCAGTTGGAGAACCAAGTTCTTTATCTTCAATATACAAATTACTCTCAGGAATCTTCCCATATATGAATTGGGTTCTGGGAATGGTTCCACCTTGTGTTCTAGGTAGGAAAGATGTTTAATGGGAATTGCTATTCAAGTGTAGATTATTATACTTATCCCCTAAAGAAAATATGCCAAACAACTGTCTATTCTCTGCATCACAAATTTACAATAGACTTACATTTGATGGCAATATTTATCATTCTACCAGCTGCATGCACAACCACAATAACAGGTTCTTTCCATCAACTTTTGAGTTTGAGAACCACTAGCTGACATGACCCCAGCTGCTGGTGCACTTAACCAAACTTTGATGATGTCTTCTTTGATCTCTACAAAATCCAGGATTCTGCCTGTTCCAGCCAGATATATGATGGCCTAATATCAGATGGACCTGGAAACTGAGCTCTACAACAAACCCTTTGCATGACATTGGTGAAGAATATTCTACATGTGATCGGATATTCAGATTCATTGGGTATTTTGATTTATGTAACATTGTTGACGTTTTTCTCATCGAGCTCAAGACCCTGTAGTTTCTAAACCACAACAAGGCAATCTGTCTCATCTAGTAGTTATAGTAGAGTAGTAGTAGCAGTAGTAGTACATTCCCTCCATCTGCCATCCGACCATAGAGGAGTAAGAATTAGAGAAGCATGAAAATTGATATATACTCATAAATACCTGGTTGTTTTCTTTGAGTAGATTCGTGATGAAAGCCAACATAGTGTCTGCTACAGAATTGACCTCTGAGAAAAGAAGTTTTCTTGGAAGAAAATCCACTGGCAACTACGATCGATTTCTACAAACAAAATGAAAACCCCAAAAAATTTAGAACAAATGAGCTAAGAGAAATTAGTTGCACAAAAAAGAATGAATTAATGAAACTGAGAATTAGTGTTAACAGTGTTAACCTTAAATGATAAATGAGATGTTTAAAATCTAACTTTTCATTCGGTGGGAGGGTAGGTCAATTTTCATTTTTCACCTGAGTGTTTCAGTGTGGCATTGGTGGTGGCTTCCAACTTTTAACTAGTGCCGTGTTTCTTTGTTGCCATTGCTGCAGTTGGAAGGAGGTTCAACAGATCACGAGACAAAGAAGATGATGATTACTATTACCGGAGAGCTTATATTTACTATGATATAAAATAAGCAGTACATGTTCGTCAGGCTACAAGATATATGAGGAGCCATCCTGTTCTACTATAAAATAGCATTATGTAATAATATTCCACGGTTTCTGTTGTAACATGTGCATACTGTAAGTAATCGTGAGATTTTAGTTTCTCAACTGTTCAAGTTTCAAGTCTCCAAGACATTGACCAAAGAAAAAACTTCATATTATGTTTGTATGTTATAGAGAAGCTAGTTACTAAAATGTACCATATTCAGGTTTGGATGATAAATTCATACCCTAAAGAAAATGTGCCGAACAATCCATTCTCTGCATCATAAATTCACAATAAATTTACATTTGATGTCTTCTATCATTCTATCAGCTGCACAGCTGCTATTACAGGTATTTTTTCTCTCAGTTTCTGAGTTAGAGCAACACGAACTGTCATGACCCCAGCTGCTGGTCCACTTAACCGAACTTTGACAATGTAGTCTTTGATCTCTAAAAGCTCCAGAATTCCACCTCCTGTGCCAGCCAGATATGGCCTAATCTCGGCAAGAAGCTGAAAAGATGGACGCTGAACATTAGGCTTTAAAACAAACATTGCATGGAGTTTGTGAAGATGATATAGATATATTTGCATGTTAGGATTTGTTGGATTTTAATATTTGTCTAACCATTTCGACATTTTCCTCATTGAGCTCAAGGCCCGTCTCAGTGTCCAGAATCTGCTCCACTTCCATAATCTCTGGTATTTTATCACGCAGGCGAGTTTCGATTCCCATCTTTAGTGTCATAGTCGAGCTTGGACATGATCCACAAGCTCCTTGTAGTTTTAATACCACAACAAGGCCATCTATCTCATGTAGTGCCACATTCCCTCCATCTGCCATCAAGCCAGGTCGTACCTCATCCAATACTCTCTCCACATTTTCTTCGGTTAAAGGAAGAACACAGTTTGGAGAAACAACATGCCCTGCATGATGAAGGATGAAGTACTTCTAATTATGGAAAAGAGGGCTAACCTGGAAGTCATAAATTCTATTCATTTAAATCATTATCACAAGTTCTTTATTGGTTCATGTATCAGTAATGGTTTATAAATCCTTGGGTTCATGTAAGAGTTCATTAGTTATCTAGTATTCATGTATCAGTATATTAGACTTCTTCTACAGCAACATATGAATATAATGGTGGTTTCTCTTACTTGGTCATTCCCAAATTCTATTATAAATCTATCCATGTTCTTTCCTAGGAGAGTTTCCTATTTCCTTACAAACTTATACATCTAGATGCACTACCACTTTGCACCAGTTAAATGAAAAACAAAAAGAAGTCAATTTAACTGCATGTATATTCATATAAATAGATTGCATTTAGAATCTTGGACGAAATAGAGATGGATATCATCATCTGATTTGGATCCTTTGTATTCCTTCCATTCTTGAAATGAAAATACATGAGTTCCTAAAAATTACATGCCGAGATGAAGTTATCAGACCCTATACATAATCACAGCATTGATAATAATTTTTCCCTTTCAATGTTCCAAACTTCCAATGTTGTCAAGGTTGACATTTTGAGACTGTTATCTTCTTCCACATTGACATTTCGCATCTCATGGATGCCATCAATCCTGACTAGTTTCTTACAACGACAACTTGGCATGCACTTCCATTGCAACTGAAACAAGGACCATTACCCTTACCTTGCTTCTCTGCTCCATTCGATCTATTGTCAGTTACCTCACTGAGTTTGTTGGCTGATGTTATGGATTTGTAGGTATCCTAGTTTAGAAAGGTATTTGTATATGTAAACCAAACCAATTGCAGCTGGATAGGTCGATAGTATTTATCGAGCTCTTTCATTCATTTCAAGCATCTCTATTGGAAAGATATGCTACTATTACTAGATTCCAATCCCATGAAATCTAAATGCATCCTTATGACTTTAGTAAAGCTCCTGTATTTGAAGAGATGAGGTAGAGAACCAGCAATTAAAACCTAAATGTCATGTTTCATGATGTAACTCTCATCAAGCAATCCTTTAAGATCATAGTTTTATTAATTTTCTTCCATAGAAAGCAATGATACATAATGCTTTTGAATTGAAATGTATATCCAGATTATGAAATCAAACGGATATCCAATCACCATCACAGCAGTTGCTAGGGCTTTTTGTAAGAGTAAACTACACTTTCCTGTTGTATAGCTTGGGTAAATCTTCAATTTGATCCATGAAGCTTAAATTTGATCAGTGTACAACCTAAAGCTTGCACATTGTTGATCAGAATGCTAAGTGAACCCAATTGAAGTCAGGCAGATATGATCTGACTGACTCATGAACACGTTTGACAATAATTTAACATTTCGCAAACGTGGACACACTGGGCTATACATTGATCAAATTCAAACATTAGAGAACAAATTAAAATTTGACTCAAATGAATGAATTAGGTTGCATTCAGAATCTTAGAATAAATAGGAGAGGATGTCATCATTGGATTTGGATTTGGATTCTGAACCTGTATTGCTTTCATTCTTGAAAATAAGTTGCAGGAATTTCCTAACAAAAAATTCTAGTGGGACATCTGACAGCAATAGATTGTAAGAGCGGAGAATAAGGGTAGTTGTTTTAATTGTGACAGTTAGTACAAGCCAAGCTATCATTGTCAGTCTAATCCTAATCACTGCAATGTAACAGTTTCTTCCCTATTTATGTTGCCTAGTAGGCGAGGGTGATTTTAGAGAATGTCAACTTCTTATGTTGACATATCATGTCCTCTCGCTCCAAGCTCCTTAATTCCTCACACCAATATCTTAGCCTGACCATTTCATCACAATTGCCATGAAAGACCCTTGGCGCCCTACCGTTACTCTGTGTTTTTCCATCTGAGCCATTTTCAGTTACCTCACTGAAATTGTTGGCTAATGTTATGGGATATATGGATTTCCTAGACGACTTATGCCTCCATGTAGGTCACCGCAAACCAATTGCAGTTGAATTGGTGGAAATATGCATCTAACTTTTTTATTCATCTCAAGCATGTCTAGTTGTCTACTGGTAAATTATTCTAGCTATTACTAAGATTTCAATGCCATGAAATCTAAATGCAGCCTTAAGAACAGAGATTAAAGCTTCAATATCATGTTTCATGCTGTAACTCACATCAGCCAAGCCTTTACGATTTTAAGTTTTATTATTTTTCTTCCCTACATGTTTTCAAAACAACGATACATGATGCTCTTTCAATTGTTTCTGTAGAATTGAAACATAAATCCAATATCACAATTCAAACCAGCTGGGGTAGGACTTCTCTAAGGATTTACCATCATTGCACCGTTCCTTCTAAACAAATTAAAGTCAATCACAGTTTGCACTTGCATAGCTTAACTCAATCTTCAGTTTGATCCATGATGTTTCGATTTGATCAATGTATAACCTAAAGCTTGTAAATTGTTGACAAATATAAGGGTCATTGCAATTTGCTTGACTCACGATCAGAATAAACAAAGTTTTAACATTTATAAAATGTGAAAACATTAGGGAACAAACTAAAATTTGACTCGAAGAATAAGGGTCATTGCAAATTGTAATTGTCTCCCAAGTAAAGTCCTTTCCTATTAGACAGAAACAGCAGAAAATCCCAGTAGTACCATTTGCATAGAGGACTCAGAATTAGAGAAACATTATAATTGATATATACTCATAAATACCTGGTTGTTTTCTTCGAGCAGGTTTGCAGTAAAACCCAACAAAATGTCTGCTACAGAACTGACCTCTGAGAAAACAAGTTTGGTTTGAAGAAAATCCACTGGCATCTACAACTGAGTTCTACACGCAACAAAGAAAACCCATAATTAATGAGCTAAGAGATATTGTAGTTGTACGTTAAAAGAATGAATCAATGAAACTGAGGAATCAGTGTTAACCTTGGAGAGTGAGAAATGAGAAGTTGAAGTTCTTTCAGACGATGGGTTAAACAGAGCAGTGGTCGTTTGTGTTGTCTTTGGTGAGAATGCACCCACCATTGAATTCAGACAACTGGAAGCTTTCGTCTTCTCAATTGCTTTCTGGTTATTGGAGAGGGAGAGTGATGGGGGGAATTTTGATAGAGAGAACCAATATTTGATTGGCTGCAAATAATAGACAAACTAGAATGGAACACACCATTCTGTAGTTCTGTGGATAGAAATGCGCGAGCTGCACTTTTGCTAAACGCACAAACCCTGCAGTTTCACTACGTGTATTATTTTCCATTTTCCCCATATACATGTAGAGTTATATAACTACGGTCGTGAAAATCAATATGAAGAAAGCCCCATATCAAAAAAAATAAAATATCGGAGCCAATCATGCTTATCCTTGTTGTAGGAGAATTGTAATTGTATTTATTATTGATAATAGGAGCCCTTATATAGAGAGTTACAAGGTACACAAAAGATAATCCGAATACAATTGAATACCTAGAAAACTTTCCTATTACAACTCTAAACCCTAGTTTGTAGAGGCACACATTATGTCGACATCCTTCAACACTCCTCCTTGTGCCGCTCAAACTTGGTGATGACGCTTGGATCGTTGCCTCACTAAAAACCTTGCCAGGTAACAAAAACCATGTGGGACAAAAATAACCCTGGTCGAAGGACAAAAAGAGCACAACACGTCCTTCACTCTTCGAGATCGAACATGCAGACATCATATCTCCCCCTGATTGCTACAATCATGGGAGTTCGGATAACTTTCTTAATCCAATGCTTCTCACATGTTTCTCGAAGGTGGATTTAGGTAACGACTTAGTAAATAAGTCCGCTATATTATCTTCTGATCTGATTTGATTCACTTCAATCTTTAGAAGTGCTTGTTGTTGCTGATTGTAAAATAACTTTGTGCGATATATGCTTGGTGTTGTCGCCCTTGATGAAACCTAATTTTATTTTCTCAATACAAGCTGCATTATCTTCATAAATGCATGTAGGTTCATCTGTGGTAGACTTCAAACCACAAGTTCCTCGAATATGTCTAACTACAGACCTTCGCCATATGCATTCTGGCACGGCTTCATGTAGAGCGATAATCTCTACATGATTTGAGGAAGTAACAACAAGGGTCTGCTTTGTAGACCTCTAAGATATCGTAGTGCTTCCCATGGTAAAGACATAACCCATTTGGAAGCGACATTTGTGAGGGTCAGAGAGATACCCTGCATCAGCAAACATCACCATCGTTTTGGTGTAAGGGAGGAGGATGACGCCGGCCACCCTTGGCGGTGGCAGCTTAGCCGGTCATGGCGTCTTGGACGGCGCCACTTGGGCTAATGAGATCCTTTCTCATTCTTCCATCATTCTTTTCTCTCTGCAGGGGTAGAACATGCCCATATCTATCGTACATTTTAAGTAACGAAGGATTGTCTTTATAGTTTATACTAGTCCAATGACGTTGCGTTGGCGCAGGGCTATATCCAGCCAACAAGTTCGTAACAATTGAGGCGTCCGGTCTTGTATTGTGATAAGTACAATAATGCGCCTATTGTACTCAGGTAAGCACTTTTGCTATTAACACGTTTTCGTCGTCATCCCTGGTCCGAAACGGATCCCACTTAGGGTCAAGACTACGGACGACCATGGGAGTGCATCTTTGACTTTATCAAAATGCAAAGCATTTATTGACACAGTTACAAGTTCTAAATCTAGACAAAACCGTGTTCTCCCAAGGTCCTTCATCTCAAACTTGGATTTCAGGTGTTCAGCGGTTTCCCTTAACTCTCAAGGGTTTCAATCATGTTTATCAACATAAACCGTGACAATTACAAATCCAGAACTTGTCATGAAAATGCAGGGGCATAGTTCATCATATCCCTTCCCAATCAAGTAGTCATTTTAGTGAGCGTTTCACCCTCATTGCAAACGCGCTCCGTGGTCAAAAGCCACTTGATTTGGGTAAATGAAGTCCACAAGAACCTTCATTATATTCCGTATCTAGATCCCCATAGAGATACGTAGTGACCACATTCGTAAGCTGCATGTTCAATTATTCGGAAACTACCAAATTGACAAGGTAGTGGAGTGCAATGACATCCATTACGAGAGAATATGTCTTCTCGTAGTCGATTCCAGGGCATTTTGTGAGAAGCCTTGTGCCATAAGGCGAGATTATCATATCTTTTTCTCATCACGCTATCTAACGAAGACCTATTAATGTCAACAGGTTTTATGTTAGAAGGTGTTACAATCTCAGGCCTGAAATCCTTCCTCTTCGTTAGTGAATCCAATTCAACCTGGATCGCATCTTTCCATTTAGGCCAATTTTCTCTACGTTGGCATTCTTCAACGGAGTAAGGTTCAATGTCATTGGTCTCAATAATTCCACATCTCCATGTACACTAGTGTAATTCGTAGAGATCTCTATATTCTCAGGAATTGGTTCTAACATTGAGACGTCCCCCAACGATGTCTCTTGGACATAACCACAATCCAGGATATTCTCATGAGACGGATTTTGAGTATCAATGATCAATAGATCAAGTTGTGCCAAACTCGCTCTCTTCCTATGGTGAGAATCCATTGAACCTATAGGTCTCCTACGCTCTCTAGCGGAACCCATGGCCTATGACGCCATTATGCCACTTTGTGGCGTCACCATACCACCATCCGTAGTGGTGCTGTACCCATCTCCTCTGGGTGACACCATGTCCTCCTATGGGGACATCAATCCTTGCAGATATGTTTGCAGCAGGTATATGTGATCTCATCACTTTTAGGGGATCAAGATGAGACATAGTGGGGACAGACCACGACAATTCCTATCGTTTATGTTGAACGTTGACGTTCTAATCTCCCCCTAACGACGGGAAGACTGTCTCATCAAAGTGACATTCCGCAAATCTAGTGGAAAAAAGATCGTCTGTCAAGGGTTCTACATAGCGGACTTATAGTTGGAGACTCATGTCCAACAAATATATATATATATATATATATATATATATATGCATTCGTTGTAATGACTCATGTTGATGCGCTGTGGCGGTGCAATTGGCATATGAATCGCACACTCAAATATGCATAAGTACGAGATATTAGACTCGAACCCAGTCACTAGCTGTAACGCAAATAAAAGTTGAGTGGCTGCTATGATTCGTAGACGAATTAGCATAGCTGCATGCGATATTGCATAACCCAAGCGGAAATATTGGTGCGCCTTACCAATGTCCGGGCTACCATCGTAGTAGTTTAATGGTGGCTTTTCAGCGAGACCAATTGGGTGTGTACATGGGAATATGATACTTGATATCAATACCCAATTATATGCAATAGTCATCTAAAATTTTTGATGTAAACTCTCTAGCATTTTCAAGTCGAATTGATTGAACGGGATGATCCAGGTAGTGAGCTCGTAGCCATATGATTTGGGCTAGGAGTGCATCTTAAGCAGCATTACAAGTGGACGATAGTGCGACACGTGACCAGCGTGTCCACATATCAACCAACAACATAAAACATCTAGCAGTCCGCAAGTTGGTTGAGTCGATCCACAGAATCCCCTTGGATTCTTTGTAAGAATGAAATTATTCCTTTAGTATCCTTTGCATAGGATGGTGGTGATCCTTAAAAAAAACAGGCTTTACAAAACGAAAGATTGGCTGTATAATCAACCGATGAAGGTTTTGGTTGAGCCAGAATGTCACAATTTACTTCGAGAAGTAGAGAGAGGAGCCAAGTCTCCATACATGGCATCAATGCCATGTGTTGGCCGCAGGGGGTAGGCGGTGCTGGCCATGTGTGGCCAGTCTTGCACAATCATGGCGCTATGAGGCGCATGTGCAGCTCCTAGAACCAATTCTTGATTCTTACTTCTTTTCGTTCTGAAAAATGGATGTCCGTGTTAAGTCTTTAATACACGGATCATCATGTCACGATCTGGGTGTCCCAAACGGTCATGCCAAAGCCTATATGTATCAGAATCCCATAAATCATCTCTCATGACATGGTTGGATTCAATGACTCGAATAGTGGTTGCATACAACCCACTAGAGCGACACATAAGTTTCTCTAATACTCGTTTATGTCCGTAGTCATTAGAGGTGATACAAAGGAACTGTTGTCCATTCTCACAATGTGTTTCCACATGAAAACCATTGGCTCTTATATCTTTCAAATAAAGTTCGAATTAAGATATGTCCAAGACATTAAAGAATCGACACTTTATTAATAGCCAATGATTACATCAAAGTTTCTTGATCAAATATAATCCAAATAAAATGAAATGTAGACAAATTGTAGTCACTCAATCCTTTTGGTAATTCCAATCAAATATGACCAGGGAAGTAGAGAGAGATGTCGGTGGAGCGAGGCTCTCTTAAGTACCACTGATCTCAATTACTTTCCTAGACATCATATTCTAGTGAGAAATAGTTAAAATCAAATGTCATTTATTCATTAAGCCACAATTGCCATTACATAATTCTTGGAAAATGAAAGACTATTTAATCAAAATCTGCGGCATCAACATTGTTGTTTTCCTCGCGATATTTGAAGTTCGTAATGATGAGATTGACGTCATTGTCATCTCCATCATCTCCTTCAGCTGCGAGATGAGCCTCATGCTCTCTCATATCTTTTATACACCTTGTATTGTGCAGCATTTGTTTTTTCACTCGCATTTTAGTGCTTAAACCAATGCTCTGAAGATCCACATCTATAGCATTACCTCACCCATTAATTGAGATGCACCTTGTGCATTTGGACATCCTTCATGGATCCCACGTTGGCCAATGTTGCCATGTGTCAACGTATCTCGAGGTTTTCCTTCCTTTGTAGGGCGGTTGTCTGGACCCACAAGTCCATTTTGTTATCCCCTAACTTTTAGGGTTCCGCTCCTTGCACCATTCTTTCGATGCGTTATTATAATTCGCCTCGTGAACGCTCTTAGTTCCAACAGGCCTTTGAATTATGGTTTTTCACGAGTATGTTGTCAACTTACTCAGTAAATGACATAAGTTGATGAAAACTCGTAATCCATCTAGCATTGCACGCAAGCCTAGTGCTGAGACGGGGAAGGTTGAGAGGATTTCTCAATTAATTCATATTCTGTGAGCTCTACTCCACAGGATCTCATTAGTAGTGAGGTGATTCTTGACGTTATTCAACCATCGGTGATAACAAATGTCATTTGAATCTGGTTTAGTGAAGTTGGGTTTTTGCACGTTTGCATTCGACATTCAAAGGTGAAGGAGAATAGATTAGTTACGGAGTAAAAACTTCCACGACAACTAATGTAAGATTTCCGAGCCTTAATGCTACAAAGAAATAGATTTTCAAGAATATTTTGGATTAGACCAAACAATGATGTTTTAATATGCTCACGATTTGATGCTTAAGGATGCTCTTAGTCCAAGCATTGTGAACACTCTTAGTTCACACGAACGCTCTTAGTTCGTTTAATTATGAACACTCTTAGTTCATACGAACACTCTTAGTTTGGTAAGCGTGAATCCCCACAATTCCGCTTTGTTAAATACTCAAAACCATTTGGCAACATATATTTCAATATTCTGCAGAAAATCAAAGAATTTAAAATACATGAAAACAGCAACTTTAATTCACAAAACTTACGTGATGATTTAGAGCTTGAGAACACGCGCTTGTTGGAGCAGGCGTGTTTTGGGGCAGCATCAATAAGTGACATCAGCAAGAAGCAGTTTCTACAGCAGTTTGGCAGCAGTTTGGATAGCAGCAAGTAGCAGTTTAGGCAGCAGTTTGGGCAGCAATTTGGACAGCAGCAAGTAGCAGTTTCTGCAACAGTTTGGCAGTAGTTTCTACAGCAGCAAGTAGCAGTTTCTGCAGCAGTTTGGCAGCAGTTTCTGCAGCAATTTGGATAGCAGCAAGTAGCAGTTTCTGCAGCAATTTGGACAGCAGCAGGAAGGCAGCAGGAGCAGCAGGGGCTGCAGGCTTACAGCAGGAGGAGCAGGGAGGCTACGGCTAGGGTTTGGAAAGCTGCGGCAGATTTGTTGTTTAGGGTTTTTAGTTTTTTCTTCTTTTTTTTCCAGCTAGGGTTAGAGTATCGTGCTGATAACGTGTTGTAGAAGAATTGTAATTGTGTTTATTATTGATAATAGGAGCCCTTATATAGGGAGTTACAAGGTACACAAAAGGTAATCCGAATACAATTGAATACCTAGAATACTTTCCTATTACAACTCTAAACCCTAGTTTGTAGAGACACACATTATGTCGACATCCTTCAACAATCCTCTGTTTTTTTTATTTAGAAAAGTCAACCTTTATTCAATCAGACCAACGATTACATATCTCGGGATTGACCCGTTGTAGTCTCAGTATCTCCCAACAACCTGGGAATACATCCTCTACTCAAATCCCTGCTATCTGTATCAGTTAAAGGCCTCTCACTAGAAGTGATGGACAAATGATGCTCATCCTCTTTGCGCTAATAGAGTTCGATTGTTTGAACAATTGTGAGGTGAGCATCATAAGCTCTAAACTCAAACCTCAGTAAATCAAAGCTCACCGGCTTGCGAGCCTTGATTTACCCATTACAAGAGTTGCAAGGCCAATTCGTGTGACCAAGGTTTGCCTTCTATTTTCACTCATGTACACAAATTTCAAGATTAATTTAGAAGAGGATTTATTCTCAATAACAAAAAAATTAATAATAATAATTCATGACAGGCAACTCGGAACACCTATTCATCACTTGACCAAAGATTTATGGGATAATTTCATCTAAGTTCAAAACTCACACCCCGTACCCGTTTTTTTTTATTTTTAAAGGAGGTTCTAGTTGGACCTCTAAATTTGATATTTGGACCTCTAACTTTTTTAAATTATTAATAGATTTTGTCAAGTCATATGAAAAGACAAATAAAGACAAAGTGAGAAAAATGAAAAAAAAAAATTACTTTTCTTACCTCCCCAAATATAACATTCAATTAAATTGGTTTTTTCTTTTTCTGGAATTTCCTTATATTACTATATAGTTTTATAATTTATCTAAAATAACTAAGTAAAAATAATAATTTCTATACATAGCCCATCATTTAATACAAAAGTAAATTCAAAACAATCTGATTTGAAATTTTCTTAAACTAAATTAATTGAAAAGTTATTACTCAATCAGTCAATCTTCCAACCTAAAACCTAACTCAGCTTGTGACGTCATCTTTCAAGTCTAATTTGATTTTGGACGCGCGTGATGGAAAATGGAAGTGCAAGGACCATCATGATTAAAAAAAAAAAAAGATTAGGGACCAAACTAATCTTTGCCCTAAAGTTGGAGGGGGGCAAACTGAATTTAGATCATTATTTAATTTCTAGTGACTTGTTTGGAATTTTACTATAACCAAGTCCATAATTGAAAACTACAAAAAGCAATTGAGCAAATTCAGAAATGTTCAAAGTCTAAAACAATGAAACTCATGCTACTCTTGATCTCTTCATACTTCAAGGTTCAGGGCTTCAATGCTTTACATATCAATCACAGTCTTTACCTTGCCCTTTAGTTTTGGAGGCCCGGATGTGTTTCTGCTAGAGGATGTGGTCGAGTCTTCTACATTTTTTTTTTATTACATAAAAACTAACAATACACAACAACTAGTCCAGTTGTAAATTGTATTCTAAGGCTAAGGGTTTAGGTTTTATGTTCCCCCTATGTCTAACTTATCATAAATAAACAATAATAGAACCGGACGTAGGGCTTAGCCTCAACTAGGTTCCAAACCCCTTCAAAAAAACAAAAAAAAAAAACAACAAGTCTATGAGTTGAACTCAAGACGTTTCATTGATTAAAGGGGGACCAATGTCACTAGACCAAATGGTACTGGACAATTGGGTGTTTTACAATAATGTGCAATTACTTGAGTCCATCAACTAGGGCTGACATTTTCAGCCAAGACAAACCAACCAGCCCAGTTCGAGCCGAGCCAAAGAAGTCGGTAACCGAACTATTGGTACGGTAGTACTGAACCGAGAGAGATATGACAGTACGGTATTGGTTTTGATTTTTAGAAAAATATGGTATACCCTACCAAACCATATATAACATATATTATTTATTTATTTATATATTATATATATATATATATATATATATTGATCTGAACCGTTAATTATTAATAGTTTTATTGCATATTAAATTATAACCGTTTGATTAAACTTAAACTTTCCAAACCCTGAGTGTAGAATTCAGAAACATCAATCAGTCCCTTGAACCGAGCCATCTAGAATCTCTCTCAGACTCAAACCCTCTCCACCTCTCGTTGACCCAATCTCTTCTTCGAAGCCCGAACTATCCAAGAATCAAATCCAAAAATGTTAATCTGTTCATTTGAATCGCTTCTACGGCTGGTGAGTCTTCCCATTTGGTTAATTTTTATTTTTTATTTTACTATTTTAGTTAGAAGCTCTTGGATTTATTCAATTCATGTTCTAAGTTGAGTGATTTCTAATGTTTTTGCTGTTTTGCATCTTGCTGCTGTTGAATCTCAAGTGGAATCGATCTCTGTTGTAGTGTTGCCATTAATCTCAAGTGAAATCGAATCGGTCTCTTTCAAGTGAAAATTTTATCTGTGAGTTTTGAACCCATTACTTTGTTTTTTTGTTAGAATCGATCTCTGCAGGGTCTCTCAATTATGTGATGTTCTACGTTTTCAGGTTTTGGTGATTAACTAATTCTGGGCTTTGTTTTTTGTTTCTGTTTTTGCTTTTGGAGATCAGGTCCAGTTTGGCATTGCTTTTAGATATTTGGAAAGCTAAAAGCTTATCATTATTATAGTGGTGAGGGTGAGGTCCAGTTTGTGACTTTGTTACTTTGTTTGATAATTGATTGTTTATGTCATTTTGTGGTTGTTGATATACTAATATAGAGCTCTTACTTTTGTTTGATTGTTTATGTGGTCCAGTTTGAATGTTTTATTAGGTTGCATTTTTGTGGTCCAGTTTTAATGTAATATTTGATTAGGTTGTAATGTAATGATTATGTGGTCTAGTTTTAATTTGTAATGTTTCATACTATTAATCAGGCATTTTCAAACTTAACAGTTCATGCTTCCATCATCATTGATCGAAGGTTAGTCAAACTAAGGAAACTTCCTTAGTTTTGATTCTATTTATATTTGCATCTTGTTGCTGTGAATTCTATAATCAGAAATCAGCCAATGACAAGTCTTTTGTTTTATTTTTTGTTCTAATATGTTTTTTTTTTTTAATGTGTCTCTTACTCTATTTTTTTTTTCCAATCTAAAGCATTGAAGGCTTCAAGCTCGAGCATAATAGGAGCAAACGTTTGTAGCAAGAGGTCAGTTTATGTACTATGGAAGGATGTGATATATTATATATGCTAGTGCTAAGAATTAGATAATTTGTGAACTGTTTTTGACCTTTTTGTTGAATTAGACCAATTAGTGAACAAATTTGTGAAGGTTTGATGCTATGTGAAGTGTGAACTGTTGTTGGGTTTTTTGTTGAATTAGACCAATTAGTGAACAAATTTTTGAAGCTTTGATGCTATGTGAAGTGTGAATTGTTGGGTTTTGTTAATTTATGGTTTTTGTTTTCTTTCTTTTTCTGTAGCTATGGGTACACAAAGTGGAATCTAAGTCAAACCAGTAGCTCAAGCCCTTCTATTAGTTCTGCCATGTATATAAACTGTACTGTAGCTTTAGGGTAGTCCCCTTTAGGACCATCCACTCAAACACTCCCACCTTCAACTATAGGTTCAAGTTCAGGTGCTAAATCTGAACCTGGCAGTGACAACATACAACCCTCTGCTGTAACTGGGCAGAAAAGAAAAGAGCATGCTAACAAAAGCCCTCTTTGGGCACATTTTACTAGATGTAAACTCCTGAACTCAGACCAAATAGATAAATGTTGGTGCACTTGTAACTATTGTAATGAGAAAGTCTTGTGTGATAGTAAAAAGAATGGGACAAGCTCAATGTGGTCACATACTAGGAAATGTGGTAGTCATGCGTTACACGCAGAATCTGATCCCAAGCTAGCTAAGTTGAATAGGGATAATGTAAGTGGAGCAGCAACATACCATAATTATAACCGGAAGAGGTGTGATGATAGGTGCATAGATATGATTATCAAGGATGAACTTCCTTTTGGGCATGTAGAGAAAGAAGGATTTCAAGCTTTCTGTAAAGAATTGGAGCCTCAATGGCCTGGAGTGAACAGAAAGTAGATTGCTAAGGGTGTCTTAGATAGGTTTAATTTTGAAAAGGCTGTATTGTTAAGTCAATTAAGGGCAAATGAGACAAGGATCTCAATTACCACCGACACTTGGACATCTATCCAGAATATAAATTACTTGGTGTTAACTACCCATTTTATGGACAGTGACTGGAAATTGCACAAAAGGATTATAAACTTTTGTACAATTACTAGTCATAAGGGAGAGGAGATTGGAAGGGTATTAGAGTTGTGTTTGCAGCAGTGGGAGATTACTGAAGTGTTTACCATCACGGTAGACAATGCTAGCGCTAATGATTTGGCTGTGGCATACATGATGAGAAGGTTGAGGGGTTATAAGACTTTGATATTTGGGGGACAGTTTCTACATTTAAGGTGTGCATGCCACATCATAAATTTAATATTTAGGGATGGTATGAAGGAGTTAGAAGCTAGGATTGCTGCTAGATGGAACTGTGCTAAGTATGTTAGGAGTTCATCGCAAAGACTTGACAAGTTTAGGGAGTTTGCTGTTTTGGAATAATGCAGCGCAAATGCCAATGTTCCATTAGATGTAATCACAAGATGGAACAGCACATATCTCATGCTTGAAGCTGCACTCAAGTATGAGACTGTGTTTGGAAGAATGGCTGAAGAAGATAGTCAGTTTCAAGCATATTTCGAAGAAACTAACAAAAATGGCAAGAGCAGGGTTGGAGCCCCATCTAATGGGGACTGGAGGAATGCACAAGCCTTTTGCTTGTTCTTGAAGAAGTTTTATGAAGCTACTGTGAAGCTTAGTGCTTGGAAAAAAATCATTGCAAATATATTATTTGTTGAAATGATAACTTTGCAAACTGAGATTGACAAGGCCATGAATGCAGAAGATGAAGTTTTAAAGAGGGTTGCTACTTCAATGAAGACCAAGTTCAACAAATATTAACTGAGATTGACAAGACCATGAATGCAGAAGATGAAGTTTTAAGGAGAGTTGCTACTTTAATGAAGACCAAGTTCAACAAATATTGGGGAAACTTCGAATCGGTGAACGATAATGGTCACGCCCCGATTTTTAAACACACTTAAAAATCATTATATATAATCCTATAATTATACATGCGTGATGATTTAGCCTTTCAATACAAAATACCTGAATTTTTTTTCTTTTTAAACCAAGTACATACTGATGTCCTGAACCCACAAAGTCAATATATACTACTTCTCAGAGTTATGTATTACACAAGTTATGAATTAAATTGCCACAATAAAATAATAAGTAAATGCTCCTCAGAGCTTACTACAAGCGGAAGTCTTAATAACAGTAATGTCACAAAATTGGCTTCCTACCGTAAAGTTGCACGTTACCTCAGTTTCAGCCACCATTACCCTGACCTGCAGGATTAACCCCTACACCATTGAATAGTGCACCGGGTTACCACACAACAACCCCAGTAAGCTTATGAAAGCTCGTATGAGTAAACTCAAATACAACAACCCAAACAACTCACACAAATCACGGGAAAAACCCACACGTTCCAATTAAGGAGACAACTCACGAAAATCACGGAAAAAACCCACACGTTCCAATCAAGGAAACAACTCACGCAAATCACGGGAAAAACTCACACATTCTAATCAAGGAAACAACTCACACAAATCACGGGAAAAACCCACACGTTCCAATTAAGGAAATAACTTCTGTCCATCATGGATAGTAAAATAAAGAATATACTCAAGACTCTCTTTTAAAAAACTCGTACTCATGAGTCACAAGTAACCTCACTGTTATCCCTATTAGATACCACGACGGATAGACTAGAGCTCTAACTGATCGTATCCACTTACCTGACCAAAGGCATGAAGTCCTGATTTTCTACCCTCGGTCACATTCATGACCCTCGATCACATTTCGTGATCCATGATCCTCAACTTTCAAGTCTTTCGATCCATAGTATAAATACCAAAACATTAAGCAACTCACATTGGACCCAAAATGTTACACAATCCCGGTCACCATCTGTGACCTCTTGGTACAAAGACCAAAATATTAAGCAAGTCACAATTGACCCAAAATGAATGCACCCACTATTATTGTTTCATCACAACAAATCCACCCACACATATATATTTCACGTAAATATATATATATATATATATAGATAGAGAGAGAGAGAGAGAGAGAGAGAGAGAGACATTTACTCATGAATGCTACTAATACCAACTATAGTTTGCAGTTAACTAAATAACTCTCAACACGATAAGGCAAACCCGTTCATAAATGAACATTGTGAGATTACTCACCTTTGAATCCTGCTGCGTCTTCTATATAGAACAGAGTAGCACAACCACAAAATATACATCCAAGAATACTTCGTCAAGTACCTAATCACATACGGTCTCAACTTAGTACACAAATCACAAGCAATTAAAGTCTACAATCCCCCTTTTGAACTAAAATCCACATAAGTAATGCCAATCAAGACCAAATTTCATTCGAGACCACCCCAAAGTCTCCGGAACACTTCTACGATCGCTATATCAAAACCACATGTCGATCGGACAATTGAATCCACATGGATCGAAACCCGAACGATTCCAAATCACAAAAACCCTAACATGCTTATACGATCTCCAAAAATTACGTATTATATATCGAAATGCTCATATCAACGAGTAGATGGTATTTAAAACCAGAAACTGTTCCTTACATGGATGGAACGCCTCTAAAGCACCGCCACAGGCGATGGCACAACCACCGCTGGCCAAAACTTAAAACCATCTTAATCCAACCGTCCAAAATGTCAAGAACACCAAATAGAACAATTTTAATACCTAGGGTTCAAGCCAACTCGGTCTAGATCGTGGTCTATCGCTATCCAAAGCTAGGAAAATACTTATCACCTCGAGTTGACCTTGCTTCGGTCTGAATCATCCAAAACCACCACCAAGGGTTGAAAGAGGAAGCTCCCACGAACCCAAAAAGTCTAGTTTGAGCCACTGCCGTGGCCAGATGAGAGAGTTCCGGTCGGATCCTGCCGCCGCCAAACTTTGGAGCTTCGATCCACCTCCGTGTGTGAGAATCAAAGCAAACCGCCACCAGATGGAGGTAGGCAACGTAGCTTTGAATGGTTATGGGTTGGTTCGGTGGTCTGCTGTCGCCGGAGTTGCAAGTTCTGGCTGGGTCGAGTTTTGCGGGTCTAGGTCCGGTTGAGCAAAAAGAAGAGAGAGAACAGAGCTTCCGGAAATTTCTAAAAACCGATGAAAAAGGAAAGTGATTTCCTTTTTCAGAAAACCCCTATTTATAGTAAATTTCCAAAAATAGTAGGTTTTTCCGCTGATCATAATTTCCTCATACGAACTCCGATTTCCGCATTCCACAAGTCTACGAACTTGTATCAACACGTTCTACGACTTTCATGAAGGAAGTTTTCGAAGAAACCCAATGAATAAAAAGTCAACCTTCGCCCCCCCCCCCCCCCCCCCCAAAATGACGCTTCCTGAATAATTATTCGCCCGAAACACTTCCTCTCCATCCACGAGCCACGAAACCACGATAACCACTAATTAGAGTCCTGAAAATCTTCAGAAAATAATAACAAATTTCTGGGGTACTATAATAATCATGATAGCTAATGTTCTTGACCCAAGATATAAGCTACAATGGGCAAAAGTAGCTATGGAAAAGGTCAATGCAAGCTATGAAATGATTAACTCAATACAAAAGGGAGTTGAAGAAAATATTGCTGAACATGTATGATGAATATAAGGGTAGCAAAGGCAGTAACCAAACTTAACAAATCATTGGAGAAGATTTTGGATTGGAAGGGGATGATTTGGAGAACCTTGATGAAGTTAGCAAGCAAATAGCAAGGGAGAGGATGGCAAAGCAATCCCAATGCATAAGAAATGAAGTTGATCAATATTTATAGGATAGGTATGTTAGCCTCTTGGCAAAAATTTTTGAAATTCACAAGTGGTGGAAGGCCAATGAGCAAACCTATCCAGTCCTATCAAAGCTAGCAAAGGATATTTTGCAATTCCGTGCTCAACAGTGGCTTTGGAGAATGCATTCAGTTTTGGATCAAGAGTGGTGGATCCTTTTAGAGCTTCATTGACACCAAAAATGGTGGAAGCCCTTGTTTGCACTTTGGATTGGTTAAAATATGATCCCCCAAAACTTCTATAAAGATCCCACTGAAGATGACCTTGAGATGTACCACACTTTTGAGGAACTTGAGAGGAGTAAGCCACTGAAAATGTGGACTTTATGATTCATAATTGAGCAAGCATAATATTGTCATTAACCTCTTTTTTGTTCTTTTGCAGAAAACACTTTTAATCAGGGAATTGGTGCATCAATAAACAGTACCACTTCTGTTCAAACTGATGCCTAGAAGCCTATGGGTGCTTGTATGGTATGCAGTTGTCTAATTCCATCTCTAACTACCTTGTTTTAATTATTGGATTAAATTCTGCTTACTACCTTGTACTTTCAAGGGTTCATCAGTTTAGTCCCTACACTTCTAATTTAATCAGAAAAGGCCTTGCACTCTCCAATTTCATCTAATCGATCAAATCCGTCACTATTCCGTCAATTTCAGCTGTTAGACTGCTGACGTGGGACCTTTTCACAGGGAAAATTTCCAAACTACCCATCGCTAGGCAGCTCGCCGACGTGTTAGTGTTGTGAATGCAGATGGGTAGTTTGGAAATTTTCCCCGAAAATTGACGGAGTGGTGATGGATTGGATCGATTTGACGAAATTGGAGAGTGCAAGGACTTTTTTGATTAAATTAGAAGTGCAGAGACTGAACTGATGAACCCTTGAAAGTACAAGGTAGTAAGCAAAATTTAGTCCTTAATTATTCTATGTTTGTGAAGTTAAAATAGTTGTTTGACTTGCTTCAAACCTAATGGTCGAGGTTATAACTTATAAGTGATGCAGTCTTCTCTTAAGTGTTATTAGATTTTTGGTTCATTACTGAGCTTCATTGACACCAAATTTGATGTGTTTTGGCAGCATTGCAAATTTTTGGTTCAAGTGCTACTTTCTATTTGTTATTTTGTTTAATTCCCTTGTTTCTTCATATGAACTTTCAATTTAGTTATTCAGATTATTGTACATTTGTATGAACTTTTAGTTTAGTGATTTTATGAACTATGAATTGGAATTTCTGAATTTGTATGAAGTATGAAGTATGAACAATTAAGTGATGAAATGAAGCAATGAAGTTGATGTATCATGAATGAGAGTTATATACTTATTTTTCTGATTTTTTATTTATTTACTTATTGGTCTGGGCTTTTTAAAATTATAGATGGGTCACAATGGAATTGTGGCTCGCTAAAACGTTCTTCTTTCCGAACTACATAACTCGCTACAGAGTGTACATGCAACTCTGGATCTCTTCATGCCTCAAGATTTAGAGAAGTAGTGCGTTACATATCAATCACAATCTTCACCTTGCCTTTTGGTTTTGGAGGCTTAGTTGTTTGCTGCTAGAGGATGTGGTTGAGTTTAATTTCTACATTCTTTTTTTTATTATATAAAAACTAACAATACATAATGACTTGTCCATGAGTTGAACTTAGGAGCTCCCAATTATAAAAGCGGAACTAATGTCATGAGACCAAATGGTACTGGACAATTGAGTGTTATACAATAATCCGCAATTGTTAGAGTCCATCAACAATAATCAAATGTCATTGGATAATCCACATAAAACCAAAAACATTAAGAGCATATCAAAGGTGCCCTTTATCTTTTTGTTAAATTTGTTGGGAAAAAAAAAAAAACCTAAATGTTCCATTAGGAGCTACTTTTTTTTTTTTTTTGAATAATAAGGGCTACTTTTATAAAACCTTAAAAATGTTGCTGTAATCATGTTCAGAAGTTTATGGAGCCATATATTTTTACTTTTTCTGAGTTGAATTATATATAGTCCTTCATTGAAAAGGTGAATGATACAAAACATAGGTGTGACAAGTTGCAAGCTCAGTTTCAATTGAGTGATAGTTGAACCGCACACAACCTCTAAACAATCATGGATTGCATGTAGGTCATTTAAAATAACCATCATAAGCCAGGGAGGCCCCATCTTGAACCATTGAAACGTGCTTCTTCCCGAGCTATATAACTTGCCACATAGTGAACAACCTAATTTGGTCCTGGTTAGTCTTTTTTAGGTTGTGGCTTTTAGGCTCACTCACTCTTGGGTCTATATTTGGGATCTAGGAGGCCTCTGCTTAAAAAGCTAGGCTTTGGTCTTCTTTGGATTGGGGACTCGGGTTTTCAATCCTCCCAAAAGAAGAAGAGAAAGTAACCAAAGAAAATCACTTGACCTTGGAAAAAAATGGAGAAAAGTCAATGTCTTCCTCCTGTCAATATTCTTCCAAAACCCCCCTCCCCCCTCTCTCTTTCTTTCTAGACTGGAACCCAACAAAAACCAAAAGGAACAGAGAAGTAGCCCAAATAAAATAACAAGACCAGGAGGTGTTTTAGCAAGCAGTAGCCACGTAGGTCTTAACCATGCTTATTAATCACATCAAAGTATTTGTTTTAAAACTAATAGATAAAACAAAACATAGACAAACTAAAGTATAATAAGGTAAAATCAAATTACCAATCCAGGTAACAAAAACTCACCCAAAAGGAAAACTCTTCAAAATGAAATTTCTCAAATTTTTTTTTTCTACTTTTGTAGTAGCTCTAAGAGTCAAAGATTTACCTGTAAAATCCTAAAAGCTACCAATATCTGGTAGAAGCCTCTCTTTGGGTGGGACCGTGAATACATATACATAAGGCCAAAAGAAAAATCTTCCAACCTCATACAAAAAGGAAAATAGGAAAAACAAAAAGACAAAAAAGCTATAACAACAATACCATTTGTGCAGCTTGATACTTGAAAGATGTTCCTATTGAGATTACACATCTCATGTTGAAATAAATATAACTTCCGATTAGTGATGGCATAGCTATAAGGTTGAGCAAGACACATAAAAGTCATTCATAGACATCAGTTATTTGCATGAGCAAGGGACTGTATGCCTGAAACGAGCATATGGAAAAGAGTATGAAAAGTCCAATCCTAAGTATGACCTGCAATTTTTCAGCAAAACAGAAAGAAAGAAAAAGAAGAAGTTAAATTTCCACATACTCACCAAAAGAAAAACCAAATCTAGAGAGGTATTACGCCACCAACCCCATAGCACGAAAATCTTAACCTTCTACTCAACATTTACAATAACAGCATAACATTCTTAATTGATCTTTTCATTCAAATGCATCATGCAACCAATCAAAAAGAGCATAGATCAAGTTAACCATCCACAATTACACTCCCTGTTAATACAAAGACTGCAATTGACCCTAATCTATTCCCTAAAGTTAATTTTTCGGTAGCAAATCTAAGAACTTAAGCAATAAATCCTTGATTTTGAGATAGAATTGGAATTGATTTAGGGAAATTAGAGGTTACCAAATGTCTTTGGGGAAGCCATATTTGATGAGCTCCTCGTTCTAGAACTTGTTAAGGTCTATGAAGACAGTGAAATCGCTGTCCTTTGAAGTAGAACACCATCTTTTTCTTCTTCATGGGTTTTGGACTTTGGAAACTGGTGCAACCACAGAGAGCACTGTGAGGAGCTATGAAATCAAGGGTTTCATTCCATCTTCGCAGCTATCGGTTCTTCTTCTTCTTCTTAATTTCTCTCAAAAAAGGTAACACAAACAAGTGGTTATAAACTTAAGCCAATCGAATGCTCTTGAGCACCAAACGAACAAAGACAATGCACTTCTTCACAAAATTTAAAACCCAAAGTGGATTTGAGCGCCAAACAAATAAAGACAATGAAGAAGAGCAATGAAATCCCAAATTTAACTCACCTATCGAAAGGATTTAAGCACCAATCCCTAAGCCCGTGAAATCCCATTTCCTCATCCTTCAACTCGAACCCAACTTGATTGGTGATAACTCAATCCCCCTTTTCAGCATAACAAAAAAAACCCCAAATCGAACGAAACTCGAACCCTAATCGAGTAGAACCCAACTCGATTGGTGAGAACACAATCCCCCTTTTCAACAGAACAAAAACCCAAATTGAACCCTAATCTAGACTTGAAATATGGTGAGAAGATGGTGAAGAAAAGCTCCAGGTTTGGCTCGAAGCCTTGAAATGAAGAAAAGCTCTTGTTTTTTCTCTCAGACATGAAAAACGGCCAAGACAAACTTTGTTTGAGTGTGCCCTCAAGTTGCCTAAGACTCTTAAGGCATTAAGCATTAACTTACTCAGACAACATATAGATACATTTATATTGTCTGAATTGCTAGATAGCTAAGGGAACAAAAGATGGAAATTTTCAGCCTGTGCAATCAAAATGTCAGTTTTGGCACTTAGGCTAGGCATTTCTCATTCACACAAAAAAAATAGTTCATAATGTTGTAGGAAATTGCAAGCATGACAAACCATTGAAGCCGAATTTGCTCGTTTTGGGGGGGGGGGGGGGGGGGGAATGAATGCCATTTTGGAGACTTCTCCAAATTTGGCCACTCATTTGCACAATGGCACACTAAAAACCATTGTATGATAATTTGCAAGTATACTCCTACAACACAGGTAACTAAACTATTGTAGAATTTAGTGGCATCTAGGGTACAATTTGGAGCCAAATTTGAGTCAATTTAGGAGGGAAATCTGCCGCAATTTTTTTTTTTTTGATTCATACAATAGATTATTCTTGTAACCATTGTGCAATGATCTTCTGGATAAAAATTTCAGAATTTTAACCAACTTACTCAACGTAAGTTTAGTAAACATGTTGTCTGATGCACTTTCCTTCATCACACAACACTTTTTTTTGTGTGCAAAAAGTGTAGTGTGTTAAGGTTTTTGGCATAGTGCTTCCCTTCTCTATGTAGTCAACACGTATGATGATGGAAATTTGAATGCCCACTTCTTAATCATAGTTTTGATTCTTGCCGAACAGATTTGAATACTTTAATTAGTATGTCGTAAGGGTCAAACTGACAAATGAAAATAGATAAGAGAAATAATAAATATTGTAATCGACTATTATTGAAATGAAAAGTTTGGAGAAAATAAATGCAATTTTTTGGTATAATTTGAAAGAACTCGCCCCAGATTTCACCCTGATATCTAAGGTGGCCCTGTGGGGACCACTTCAAGAATAACTCTACCTAAAATTCGGCAGAGTCACCCCTAAATATGGACTACCCAAAACTTGTAAACCACACAATTACACTTCCAATAATACATACCACCCTCAACTCCTGGAGTCACCTTACTCCCCAAATAACAACTCCAACACAAATTACAAGTCTCAACTGAATAACATTAATCTCAATCCCACAGGTTATCAGAGCAATCTAAAAGAGTAAGGTGAAAACAAGTTAAAAATAGATTAAATACGTAACCTACAAGATAGATTACAATAACAGCTGATGCTATGCCTCGAATCCTACTATGTCAAACCAGTTAATCTGTAGACTGTGCATTTGAAACCAAAGGGCCCAGGGGGGAAACATGAAAAACGTTTGCATGAGTGGACAAAATAAATGCTCGTACTAAATGAAAAAAAAAGAGGAACTTAAACTTTCCCACATATTTAACTTATAAAATCTTGATGCATGCAATAGATATAAAACATTTAGCTTTAAATCTAAAATCCAGTAAAAACATACCAGCCCCGCTTGTTAAGTATAAAAATGTAGCATGGGGAAGATAAGTATCACCATACAATAAAAGAGCCTCTCAGGCTCTATCCTCGACTTGGACCTGCAAACACAAAGTAAGTGAGGAGGAGCCTCGACTGCCACCCATGTGAGGAGGACAACTAAATAAATCAACCTAAGTATGGTGGAGAAAATATTCAAAAACAGTAAAATACATAAAACTTCCCCAAAATCCCGCAAATGAAGTCACGAGTACGATTCCGAACCGTACTTTGAAAAATCTCATGAGAAATCAAATAAATCAAAGACGTGTCTCGCACGCCAAGATATTCTTGAATCAATAACAAGATGAGCAAGATTAAAGTAAATTCACAATCCAAAATAATAACCATTTATCAGAAATAAATTATCGAAAGCTCTATTTTTTTTTAAGAATATCATGTCGATGTATTAATACTCATGCCAGAAAGGACCGTTACATATCCTCCCTCTACCATCTATAGGTAGACAAAGAATTTGTGGTAAACTACAGCGATACATAGATTAGGTCCGATCATTTGACGGTACCCATGCTCACTTATTTAAGAACGCCTAGAAACTATGCCACCAAATGCAAGTACATATGCTAAGGAAAAAACCCTAAATAAGACCCAGCCCTAGAAGTCTAACTCACTTCTCGTGAGGCCCAAGATAAGGCCCAAAGACCTCATCCCAGCCCTAGAAGGAGAAAGCTAGCCCAATAGGCCCAGGCAAGCTTGAAGCCGAGCAGTCGCAACCCAGCAGCCCCAACAGCGACCAAGCATCATGCCGCCACCAAAAGATGCGTCGTTGTGCCTCTGTGTCACCGGCACCGCTGAGACCTTGTCAAGAGGCACTGCGCCATCCCGTGGAGCGCTAACTAGCTGCACCATCTTCGAGGAGCCGACCTCCAATGCAATCGCCCATACCCCAACACCACGCTCCAAAACTGATCGAGATCAGTTTGACAAGGAGTGCCTCAATTTGAGGTTGATCAATCTTGTTCCTTCCTTCGCCGGAGAAGACTTGGTTCCCCAGATCAGGTAAAGCAATAGGCAGAGGGCAATCAGGTTTCTCTGCGTTTCCTTGGTGTTGAGTCGAAACCCTCACCATGATATTCCATCCTTTGTTTTTGTGTAATGGCCAGAGCCATGGCTGGCATAGAGATCGGTTGTTGGTGGCCGGAGGTAGATGGCCTAGCCTCAGTGGGCTAGGGTTGAGGGAGAGCAGCGCTGAGATAATTCCCCAATACTTTTTCTAAGCATATATGTGTATGTATCTACCATTATTGAAAGCTTTATGTCAAAACAAATAGTAAAGCAAAATCTTTCCCGAAAGTCAACATCAACATAAATCACAATCAACCTTAGAAAATCACCATTGAAAGCCATCCATGAGATAAATCAAAATCAAAATCCGAAAATGAATCATATGTTCAAATTATAATTAAAGTCATTCATTTAAAAAAAAAAATTATTGCATGAATATATTACTTAAAACAAAAGTTCACTCACAGTATTCAGCTAACATGACCAAGCGTATGTGTGATGTCCTAGAAATTCGTATTTATTTTCCGAGGATTTTCCGGAATTAATTTTATGATTATTGGACAGTT
The DNA here is from genome assembly GCF_002994745.2 of Rosa chinensis. Classification (NCBI taxonomy): domain Eukaryota; kingdom Viridiplantae; phylum Streptophyta; class Magnoliopsida; order Rosales; family Rosaceae; genus Rosa; species Rosa chinensis. Next base: position 18,728,101 of record NC_037091.1, on the reverse strand, counting down.
TCGTGGCTCGTGCATGGAGCGGAAGTGTTTCGGACGAATTTTTATTCGGAAAGTATGACTTTAGGGGGGGGCGCAAAGGTTGACTTTTTATATGTTGAGATTCTCTAAAAACTTCCTTCACAAAAGTTGTAGAGCGCGTCGATACGAGTTCGTGGACATGTGGAATGTGAGAATCTGAGTTCGTATGAAAAAGTTATGAGCAATTGAAAATTTGGGAAAAATTATATAAAGAGGAGAAATTCAGGGATTTTTCATTAAATCCCAAAATTTCCCCTTTTTTCTCTTTTCTCCCCCAGATTCTCTCTGTTCTCTCTCCTCACCCCAGCACAACCCAACCCAGACACGGGTGATCCGACCGTAGTTTTCCGGCTTTTTCCAACGTCCACCAAGGACGAGACCAATTCAGACCTGGTCGCCGAAGTCTCGCCATCCTCTCTCTGGTGCTTGACAGCGACAAAAATCACCGAAAAGTAGAGACAGGAGCAGCTACAGTCAACGTAATCAGATCCTGCCGGATTTTCTTAGTTTCCGGCGACTCCTCGGCCGATCGTTCTCGATCAGTTTTGGAATCTTCTCCTCCTCTAGATCATCCTCATACCCTCCATGAAGGAAGATTTTGCTTATGAAGCGAAAGATCAAGGTTTGAAAATCAGTGGTGCACAACGAATCTAGAGCTTGATCAGACGGTAGAAATTGATCGATCTTGCAAGCGTGATCCAAGATGATCTAGACTGATCTAGTCTTAGCTCTTGGTACTTGACGAAGTATTCTTGGACGTTGTTCTGTGGTTTGGCTGCTTTGTTCTATATTGAAGATGCAGCGGGAGTTTCGAGGTGAGTAATCTCACAATGTTCATTTATGAACGGGTTTACCTTATCGTTTTGATAGTTATTTAGTTAACTGTAAATTGTAGTTGGTATTAGTAGCATTCCTGAGTGAATGTCTACGTGTATATATATTTATGTGTAGCAGATTTGTTGTAATAAAACAATAATTATGGGTGCGTTCATTTTATTGTTTTGGGTGTGACTTTTCGTGAAACAATATTTTTGTGAAATGGTTGATTTCTATTGTTTTAAAAAGTGTTGTGTATTGTGGAACATTTTAGTTCACGATGAGTTATTTAAATGTGGGTCTTGTATCGGGAGTAATTGATAGGGATCAATTACTGAGAATCTTTTATTTTAGATTCGTGTAACATTTTGGGTCCAGTGGGACTCCTGTAATGTTTTTGGTATTTATACCGTGGATCCAAAGGCTTACGTGTTGAGGATCGTGGATCACGAAATGTGATCGTGGGTGGCAAAATCGGGAATTCACTCCTTTGGCCGGGTTAGTGGATACGATCAGTTAAAGCTCTAGTCTGTCCACCGTGCTTTGTTTCTTGATTGAAACGTGATTCGTGTGAGTTTATCTCGTGCTTTGTTTCTTGATTGAAATGTGATTCGTGTGAGTTTATCTCGTGTTTTTTTTCTTGATTGAAACGTGATACATGTGGGTTTATCCCATGATTTGTGTGAGTTGTTTCGTGATTGAAACTTGCGAGTTTATCTCGTGATTTGTGTGATTTCGTGTGTGTCTTTCCCGTGATTTTGTGTGAGTTGTTTTTGAGTTATTCATACGAGCTTGCAAAAACTTACCGGATTTGTTGTATAGCAACCCGGTACACCATTCAAACGGTGTTAATCCTACAGGTCAAGGAATCTGGGCTGATTCTGAGGTAGCGTGCTAGCAGCTATACGGTAAGAAGTCAATTTTGTGACTTTACCGTTATTATGACTTCCGCTTGTAGTGAGGTCTGAGGAGCATTTACGTTTTATTTTGTTGTTGACAATTTAATTCGTAAGCTTGTGTAATATATTAACTTTGAGGGTTCAGGACATCAGTATGTACTTGGTTTAAAGGGAAAAAGTTTATAGGTATTTTGTATTGACGGTTGAACGATCACACATGTATAATTATGGGATTATATATCGATTTTTATATTTGTGTTAAAAATCAGGGGCGTGACAGTATGGATCCTCGTGGATCGATGAGTTAGTACCTCGTCTTAAAATTCGTAAACGACGATTTGAAATTTAAATGCGATTCTAAAATGAAAACCGAAAACCCCTCGCACAAGTAATTCAATGAATATCCGAAATCACATCAGAATCAACCCAAACTTCAATGGTTTCGCCAATTTAATTATTCCAACATCCCAATGCGGTCGGATCTCCTCGAATCACAACTTGAAAATCCGAAACTTCAAAAATTCTGATTGATACCAAACTTCTTCCGATTTTCACCAAAATTTTACCCACAAGTTCTACATGTTACAAGGAACCCAACCAACCAAATTAGGAGGTCGGAATCGTCCCCACGCGCTGCCGTCTCCGACCCCCAAATTGGGTGAAACCACCTATGTCAGTTTCTTCCTCTCATCAAACCCAACAACCCTTTACAACTACCACAAAGTCTAGAAATGCATGGATTGACGGAAAATTACCTCGAAAAGTCGATAAACCCTTGAATTCAAATCCCTTATTCAGCCTTCACACTTCAAATTTGATCAAGAGGCTTGTATGGCTAGGAAGAGGAGGATGGCAGCTCCAAAACTCAATTGGTGGCGTGTCCGAAGGTGGCCGAAAAATGGAGAACTGACTAGAGAAAGAAAACGGGTCGACGGAGGACCTTCCAAACTTCAATTCGTTGTTTCAGGCTTGATTTGAAGTAAACCAAAGCTGGAAAGCCAAAAAGGAGGAGGAGGCGTGCCAATGCAGCGGCCTGAAACGGTCGGACGACGAAATGGCCGAGTTAAGCTTCTGGGTTGGATAAGGTTTATCGGGTTGTACAGAGAGAGAAATCGGCTGAGGCTTAGTGTAAGTTTCCGAAAATGTAAACTTACCAAAGGTAAATGGCCTATTTATAGTAAATTTTTTTGAAACATTAGCTTTAGCTTTTTACCATAAATTTTGGATACGAACTCCGATTTGAGCGTGCCACATGTTCACGAACTTGGTTTAACGTCCTCTACAAATTCCGTGATGAAAATTTTCTCAAATGACGAACGATACAAAAAGTCAACTTCTTGGAACCCCTAAAACTACCTAAACGAAGTTAAAAGTAAAAGAAATTGTCGTTTACGATCCAAATGACTAGTAAACTGATAAATTGGTGTACGGAATGTAACATAATTATTATCCTTAATAGTCATTTTATGGGTTGTTATACATGTCATTTGATAATTTATAGGAGAGCGAGGTCATGAGCACATTTGGAGGACGTCCCAATAAAAATATCTACTATAATTGTTTGATATACAGTATGAATTTACTTTTTATATCTCCTCATTTTGAAAACATTAAAAGAAAAACGAAAAACTTAAGGTACTTTCTTAAAATGTAATCCTAATTTCGCCTCTGGTTATATGCTAAAAGCATATTGGTGCGGTAGATTTATAGATCTCAAGGATTGTGACCACATCTACAGTATAGGGAGATGACCCACCGCTGGCAGGGAAGTTGCTGAAGCTAACCCAAAGAAATTGAATACTTGACCCATCTTAAAATGTTGCACATCCAACAATTTTGTAATTCTGAGGGAGTGAGGGGTGTGTTACTGTGTGTTTTGGAGGTTCTTTAACTTTCAAGACTCTTATCAAACGAAACAAAGAGGACTAATGGGCCTGTGTAATTGGCACTAATGCAGTCCAAATACTTCTTCAACAACCTTGCTTGAGGGGAAACTCGAATAAAATAAAAAACGGATGTTAATTTCCCTACATTATGCTGGTCATTTTGAATTTCCCTATTGGTGATGTACTACCCATCTAACACATGGACACCCTTAAATGACCTCCCTTTTTTTTTTTGGTTACAAAATGACCTCCATTTTGTCCAAAATATAAGTTCTATAATTACGGGTTCCCGGACGTACAGATCGATATATCTCCCTTACAGAGTTACAGCATAATATCAGGGCCTGAAGATCCTTGTCTGTTCCCTTATATCTTCCATTTCTAATTTCTTAATGCAAACTTGTCCAACGTACGTTTCTTCCTCCATGTGCTTAACTCATTATATAGATAGTTTTCCGAAGCAATTGATATTCAAGCCAATCTGTTTGCTCTCCAAACTTTGGTGGTGTAAGAATAAAAGGTACAATAATTGAAGCCAATAAGATCGATAAACAAAGAACGTACAGAAATGATCGACGAATAATATATTGGCAATAGATCAACGTGGGATGAGAAGATATCATAGTATATTGAGAGAGGGTATTGGATCCAGAGTAGATAAGCCTTTGGCCCGGAAATAGAGAGATTCCTCTGGTTTTTATCGTTTTTCAATTTGTTTCTTTTAGGGTTTAATTTTGTTTTTATTATTGGCTGGTAACACATCCCAGAACTGATGCATTGAATGGGAGTACTGGATTGGGGGAAAGAGATTAGTTTTGTACTTTTGTTTTGCTGAATATCATAATATCAAATATCAATATGACGCATGAACCAGAAGACATTAATGTTAGCTTATCAGAATCTTTAGAAGAGTTCCATCCTTACGGGTTTTTCTCCTTCTCTTATTGGTGGCCATGTGTTATTCTTTCTGCTTTTTTTTTTCTCTCTCTCTCTTTTCGCTGCCCAAGTATTTTTCTCCAAATAGAAATTCAAACATTGTGGGTTGTCGAGGCAAGAAAGCAATAGGCAACTTTGATATGTGGACTCAACGCATGCAGCTATCTCACGGTTTACATAGTAGCTAGTAGCTACTTCCTATATTGGACTTGGACTTTTGGGGAGTCTTAATTTTCATAAACCATGATTACTCTCTTTAAGTTGGGAAAGATCATCTGGGATTCCTTTCCGAGCTACTTAGGAGTTAGTACCTATCCACCCGGCCGGGGAGCCAAGACTTGTTTTCTATGTTCTTGTACGTATTGAATCTCTTACCTGAACAACATTTATGTCTTCTTTCCTATATATGTTTTTTACTTCCATGTTGAGACGGTTCTATCAAGGTTATGCATCACTTCTTATCTTTTAGTCGTTTTCCTTCCATCAAGCAGTCCTGTAATAGCTCGAGTTCAGCAACGGGGAGCTTCTACTTTGGCCGGGCCGGTCAAAGATCAAGAATTGTACGCTCTACCAAGAATGTTCATGTCATTCCGCATGACTGCTGGTATGGCAAGTGACATTATTTTAACAAGAGACTTTGAATAAGCTAGCTATGTCATCTTATCTTGTTGCGAAAGTTTATACCATGAAGAATTGCGAATCATGTATTGCCCCCTTTCACACATAAAACTAGAACTAATATGAAGTCAACACAGGATCTGAGTCATGAGTCATGACAGAACTCGATCGATGAGCAGGTGCTCCATCCACTCGCATGATTTGATTTACAGAAAAGACGGTGGTAGAACAAATCAACAACTCGATCAGCAATATGAACTTGTAGCTCGTTGGGTAAACTTAATATTTTCGTTTCGTTTTTAAAATTAAGACAGGCTAGAAAGGAAAGGATTGAAGCAGTAAGATTCGAAGAACTTAGAAAGAGCACTCGGTCCCCCCCGACAGGTCAAATCACAAAGTGAGCACTAGAACCTTCCCACTTCGCATAAAAACACAGCATGATAAGTTGATAACTCTAACAACCTTCCCTACGTTGGGTGACTGACATGTGTCTCTTTTGCCCAGCCCACATGATCGAGAATTCGAGATATATATATATATATATATATATATATATATATATATATATATATTTATCACCATGGTTCATGATCCAAAAATGTTAGGTCATCAATTGGCGTCTACATTGCTTTAAATAAGAAACTCTCTCGCATGCTTTATACTGCCAAATACATAACCTACTTAAGAGTTTTGAATATTCATCGATACAAATTTCGGAAAATTTTTTGTCAGTAATCATTCTAAGTCCGAAAAATTCTTTGTCAGTAATCATTCTAAGTTTATCTGATAAATTCTAATTTTCAGTAATAATCATATTCTTTGGACACAAGCAACTAAAAATAATAATTAAAATCTCTGATGACAAATTCAGCAACGATCATTACATGTGGACTTCATTGAAATCAAAATTTAGGTGTAATTACTTTGAAATCCACGTTAAGGTCTGCTTTCTCAAGATGTGATGTATAATACTTTTTTCTTTTCATTAAGTTGTCTGATATACTCGAATCACAAGTAACTTTGCATTGCATTCTATGTTATAAGAGATCTTTTCCAGAAAGTCATTAGAAAGGGGAACCGATGACATTGTATATATAATGGAATGGTAGGGTCTAAGCATTGATGCTGTTCAAGTACAATGAAGTCTTAACCAACAAAGACATGCGAAAATATCTTCAAATCTAATATATTGAGAACTTGAGAACAAACCAGGGTGCTTTTGTAATGGTTGTGTACAGCTCGCTCTTGAACTTTGAAATATATCACATAGAAGATGAAGATTTACCTCTAAACTCTAAAGTGAGATATGGGGATGACTTTATTGAATTGTAACTAACCTTTCTATCCGCACTCTTGCGCGTGCGAAATGGTACGTGCAAAATAACGTTTATATTATACATATAGAATAATGATGAAATTTATTAACATCCAATACTCGTATAAAAAGAAATAACGTTATGCAAGAAATCATATAGTTTATCGATAAAAAAAACTGAATCAAATAGTTCATAGAGAGAGTTCCAACCATGAAAGCTACGTAGAGAGCTTACTAATTAAGGTCCTAAAAAATGATGTTATGAGGAACAAAAGAAGTATTGTGTGTTCATATACCGCACAATTACTTCCTAACTACTATTGCGAGTGGTGAGATTTTTGTTATTTATTTTGTTGAGGTAGTAGACAGTTTGTGAAATTTCTCTTTTACCTGATTGTACATTTTTATCCTTTCTCATCTCAAGTAATTTTTTTTTTTTAAATGTTATTACAAATTAGAAACTCAATTTTTGGTAAAGGCTAGGCTTTATGTACTTCGACAACCTAGAACCATACCAGGGTGATTTGGGTGTCAATTAGCTTTCGATATAACATTTGGGGCATTACATTTGGATATGTCAAGTTTTTTTAGTCTTGTTTTAGCATAGCATTTACGGGCTCTTACATAGAATCAATCTGGAACCCTCAACTCTGCCCGAGAAACCTCTACTGAGAAGAACATCTCCATCATTGATTGTTGGAGAAGCTAGTCCTCCGCTGGCATCATCATAGCTGATAATATTGGCTTAGACCTAAATACACTTGGAGACACAAGAGGAGACCACCGTACCTAAAGCCAAGCCAAGCTGCTCCGTAGATCCCATATCACGCTGTACACTCTAGAGTCGAAACCTACCAAAACACTCTTAATCCACAAACGTCATAGGGAACCAGTGATAACACCGCCGAAAGTCCCTCATCATATAGAGAGAAGACCCTGTTTCTGTTTCCGCCTCGGGAAAGAGAAAGAAGAGAAGAAAGAAAGGAGTGAACTATAAGCATTGTTGTTGCACAATAAGGTAAAAGACGTATATTAGGACTTCATCCTTGTCTGAAATTGCCGCGGGATGCCCACAATCATTAAACAAAAATCCATTAACCTACACTATGTACAACTCAGGAAACTCAGTGCAAATGGCTCGTCGTGCAAAAATCTTACGTTTTAATTGAGTGAACCGCGAACATGACATGCTCAAATTACAAACAATTTGTTAAAAAAGAGTTTGTCATTGACATTCAGTTATTAAGAACGAGTCTTAAGTACTTGAATTCGGCATGAATATGAATGTTGCAATAAAAATCGCTTAAAACGGGTATCATGGATAAACTAGGCAGCATACAAGAGCTCAAGAATTAATTAGTTAATCATGATTTTTTAAGGTTCTAACTAAAGTAGCATGTGCTCAAACCTTTGGTACGAGTTAATTAGTAGTAGGCCATTTTGTGGTCCTTGATTAAGTTGAAAATAGTAATAAATGGAAAATAATGGAGGCCATAAATACTAACGCCAATTGGAGGAGGAGAATCTTGGAGAGGTGGGGCGGGATCCACTGATATTACGGCCTGTACCTCAAATAGGGCACAACGCGTGCTTATTCCAGTCCAAATCAAACAACAAACTTAATTGGATCGTATTGAATCGAAGATGCCCCCCTCCTTGCATGCGTCACCAGCTATGCATCGCTTCTTTTATCTTTTTCTCTTGTTTCCTGGCACAACTAGATCGACCCATTAGGTTTTTTTCATTTCATGCATCATCATGAGGAAGAACAATTTTGATCTCATAATCCATGTTCTACACCTTCCATTTCAAGATCAATACCTTTCTAGTTCGGGTCAGTAACTTAATAGCTAGGGGCAATATCGTTTTGGCTTGAGGCTTAATTTTTACTTTCGAGCAGGTAGTTTTTTAAGATCCGGATCGGTAGCTTTTAGATTTATAAGAGTTTATGAGAAATATTGAGTGACCTAAAAAAACATAAGGTCACGTGACTTTTTGTGACCTTATTTGTAAGCAAAAGCTCGAATTTGTTAAAAGAAAGCTGATTGAACTTGTTCATTATGATCAAAGCCGGCCAAGCTTGAGCATGGCTAATCAAACTCGATCGATAGGTGGTTAAAGAGGTCTAAGATTTCATATATACAAGCAGCAATGCAGCATACAGTACCCATCATACCAGTGGTCTGTCAGAGAGTTGAGTTACTGTGAAGTAGTTAAGCCCTCATCATACATACCCTTGGAAAATGAAAGTAACTACAAAGGAAACTAAATGAGAGATCTAACCTCAAGACACGTTGATGTAGGACGAGATTTTAGCCAATTTCAACAAAAAATCTCGGAAAAAAAAAAGCGTTTCCACATTAAGAAAAAATAATTATTCAATTGAAAATTAGTATTCATATAGGCTTCTTAATGATATAATTAATCATAAATAACTCTTTTAGATATATCGGGATTCTCGAGCAAAATCTTGATTGAGATTCCAAGCTTTAGTATCTGGGATTCTATTTCCGATTTTTATTTAATCAAGTTTAATTAGGTTTCCTAGTTTTAGTCTACAATAAATTGTTTTTTATGTTTTCTAGTTGTATTAGGTTTATGCTATGTGCCCTATATAAGACACCTCTTAGATTATAATTTTCATTCAAGTTATCAATAAAAAATTAAAAAAAAAACAAATATTAGAGAAGTTTCCCTATGTTTCTTACAGCTGTGCCCGTAATTGCTAGTGAATTCTAGCTTATCTCATATGGCTTTTGACGCTTGACGGAGCCTCTTGCTATCGTGTTCACGCTTCCTGCATCACAGATAAAGTGCCCAAAATAGAAACCGTAGCCTCTACAATCAATAACTCTTAACACAATACCCAAAATAGAAACCCTAGCTTGCCCTACGATCAACTCTTGACACAGTGCCCGGCCGAAATAAAAACCCTAGTTTGCCCTACAGCCAAGCTAGCTACTTGATAAGATCCGCAAATCAGGCAAACTGCTACCCAAAGCCCTACTACTGAAACTGTGTGTACCTTTTTCAATATACCAGCACGTTTAGCTTCTATTAAAGTGAGTGACTTAGATCAGAGCGTTGTTAGTTTGAAATGAAAAAAGTAAAGAGCCTGATATTAATGTTGACGCCTCTTTGCAGAACCTGATACACGTTTTTTCCCATTTGGGTAGCTAAAATGAGGAGAATGTTGAATATATGAATTGAAAATTGTTGACACTTACGCATGACAAATGGTATCAAAGTCTAGCTAGCCACTGCTCGAGCTTCATGTCTCTTGCGATCAATTTGAATATCAAGGTGCAGCTAATGAATTCAGAATTTCAGACTATAAGATGATACCTGAAGATGGTTTGAATTATGCCGAAGTAGAGATCATGGCCGGGAACTAGCGAGTGCAAGAATCGATCTGGCCACGTACGTAACCGGAAAACTCATAGTTGGCCGGCCGGTTTGAGTTCAGTTCCTTCAGAGAGTTGATGACATGGACAGACAAAAACCTATGACATGACATTTGCAAGTCAATCACGCTAATTGGATTCGATCTTCTTTTCTTGTTTACTCTGTTAGCATATATATGTGAATAAAACCAATGAAGCCACCATGTTCGGCATACTGTCACATTATCTATATATTAATGGGCGTTATATACACACACACACATGAAGTTGATGCGATCGACAGAGACTAGATTCTCATTACTTCGTCAACTTCCATAACAAATCAAATCTCATACACTTCACAGTTCACACATACATAGGTTAAGTTAAGAAATGACAGCATCCTAATCTCCAAGAAAAATGGAAAAATGGAAAAATGGAAATACATACAAATATACAACTCTCTCTCTCTCTCTCTCTCTCTCTCTCTCTCTCTCTCTCTCTCTCTCTCTCTCTCTCTCTCTCTCTCTCTCATATTTGTGGATGGTTTCACGTGGCCAACCCAAAACCGCCCATATGCATGTAGATGTAGCCGTCCCAATTAAGTTGATTAATAGGTCAATTATTCCTCATTATGTATATTTTAGTATGTTGATTATGTATGAAGTTATTTTATTGATTGATTAAGATGGCTTTCGTAGGACTAGGGACCGAGCAGAGATCGAGAAATCTCTCAGGCATTGCGTTACAGATCAAATAGTAGGTACAAATGGTACAGAAAGCATTTTGTAACAAGATGAGCAATTATAAAAACTTGATTAGGTAGGTAGTACTTCATACATAGCACTATCTCCCAAGAATTAGATAATCCATGAAGTTTGATGTCATTTTTCAAAAGATAATATTCTCTTACCACATATTGTGGTCATCGTGGCCATGTGTTACACATTGTGTGGATCATTTCCATCCCATATTGATGTTTTGAGTTATCTTAAGTTGCATCAAGTTTTTTTGAGATGAAATTCCCCATTTGTATGCACCATGGTGGTTGTTGTTGACGTGTGAGTCATTATGTTGGTATGTCAGTCATTATTAATTGACGCGTGAGTCATTTAGAGAATATGTGTATTCAGTAGTTTCCTAATAGGAATTAGTTTCATATACTAGATCGTACTAATGTGTAGTACAAGTATAGTACAATAGGGTTTTGTATATATATCCCTTACACAATTGAGAATAATATAGAAGAATTCTCACTCACAAATATTTTCTCTTTTTCCATCTCAATATTTGACTTGGTATTAGAGTGAAGATCCGAGAGGACTTTGTCTCTTTGTTTTTTCCTTCATTCTTCTTTCCTCACACTCTGGGGTAAGATTGTTCCTTCCTCGAATTCGGGGGTTAGGATTGTTTTTTGGTTTTTAGCAGGTTTACTGCTGTTTCTTGACTAGTCGATCAATCTCTCTCAACTTATCAACTTACCTTCTATCTCAATTCTGCTGCACAATTGTTTCTGTTGGTATTCCAATGGCTGGCCCTGATACTCCACTTCTAGAAGGTGGGAATACCAGCAATTCCAGTATTCAGAAGGTTGAAGTTTTCATTCAAAATCCGGATTCTTCCTCAAGTTCATTCGGAGGAGCAAAATTGAATGGACCTGGGAATTACAGAACATGGAAGAAGATGATTTCAGCCCACCTTCATGGAATCCACAAAATGGGTCATGTCACCGGTACCATTAAGGTGCCGACGAATTATCAGAGTGAAGAATATGTCAAGTGAGAAGATGTTGATGGACTTGTACTATTAATTCTGTACAAGGCCATGACTGATGAGGTGGTCCAATTGATCATTAGGTGTGATACGGCTGCAAAAGTTTGGAAGAAGCTCAATGATCTCTATCTAAATGAATCTGACTTCTCTCAGATCTATGAGTTGTTGTGCAAGGCAACAAGGATGAAGCAAGATGGACAAGCGGTTTCAATGTTCTACACTCAGCTGAAGAATGTTTGGGCTGAGATTGATCAACGGCGACCAAACACATTGAAGGATGCTGAGGATATAGCCTGGTATGTCAAGGAGAAGGAGTTGGAGCATGTGCACCAATTTCTCAATAGATTAGATGCTAGACATGACAATGCCAAGGGAGAGCTGCTACGTCGGCAAGAGTCTCCTTCCCTTATTGAGGCATTTCACTACATCCGTATGGATGAATCTCAGCAGGATAGTGCAAAGGGAGTTATTTCTAAAATCTCTAGCCTGACTGTCCAAGCTAAGCCTTCACGGGCTCAAGGTCCACCTCCTGCCTTCACTGCACCACCTTCAAGACTTCGTCCCATTACTTAGGCTCGTTCATTAATAGCCAATTCTAGGTTAGTATGTCATCATTGCAATCTACCTGGACATGCCAAGGAGACTTGTTATAAGCTGGTTGGATATCCAGCTTAATATTTCAGCAAGCCTAAGCCAACAGGACCTCGAGGGAAAGGAAATTCAGCTGTCCATCTAGTTCAGAATTCGGAGTACCTTGGTATTGCAGGGTAAGATCATACCACAGGGCAGAGTTGACAATCCTTTAGTATCAATGGTTGGTAGAGGTACTGGTAAGATTGGTATGGCTTTAAAAGTTTCAAACTTTGTAGGTTCAGATACTTGGATTATTGATTCTAGTGCTTCTAATTAGGGGTCATCATTTGGCCCGCGGGCCTAAAAGCCCATGGGCGCCCGCCCAGCCCAGTAGGCAAAAGCCCGGCCCGACCCTCAGAAAAGCCCATCTCGGCCCTGCCCATTGGGCACGAGGCAGGGCTAGGGCGGAGGGTTCAAAGCCCAAGCCCGGTCCGCGGCCCGGCCAGTTATGTGCCCATTAAAGCCCGCCCGGCCCGGCCTTATAAGCCCTCCCGAAAGCCCATTCAATTTTTGTATTAATATATTTTTATGTAGTTATATTGAACTAATTATTGCATTAGGCCATATGTTTTTTTAATTTTATATTTTATTTTGTTCAATAATTAACATATCATCATTTTTTCATAGGTTTTTGTATTTTTTTAACAAAATAATATGACATATAAATATAATGGGCTCGACCCTGCCCACCCAAAAAAGCCCGGCCCGGCCCGGCCCTAAAAAGCCCGTAAGGCCCTGGGCCCATGGGCGGCCCTGGGCCTTGAATTTTAAGAGAAGCCCGGCCCTACCCGGCCCGAAAAATAAAAAAAATATGTTTTAGCCCTGCCTGAGCCCATTAATTTTGGGCAGGGCATTGACGACCCCTACTTCTGATCATATGACCTATGATAGAAAATACTTCATTAGTTTATCCACTCCTAGTGTGTCACATGTTATAAATGCCAATGGTGAGTCATTCCCTGTCCTAGGCGTTGGGTCCATAAGAGTCACACCCACCTTAGTTTTACATGATGTCTTATATGTGCCTGACTTGTCTCATCATCTAATCTCGGTTCCCCAGCTCAATACTCAATCCATGTGCTCTGTAACATTCTTTCCTATGTATGTTCTTTTTCAGGATATTCTGACCAGGGAGGTAATCAGCAGGGGGTATCTGAGGGGAAGATTGTTTCATTTGGACCAAGCATATGCATGGGAGGAGCCAAGGAAGATTGCATCAGTCGCTTTGACTTTGAATTCTAGAGAATTGAATGAAGTGTGGTTATGGCATAGACGCTTAGGGCATCCTTCTTTCAGTGTAATGCGTAAAACTATGCCCTCTTTATTTGTTGGCATTAATGAGTCTTCCTTGCATTGTGAAACTTGTGTTTTGGCAAAAAGCCATCGAGTCAGTTACCCATTGAGTCTTTTTAATAAAAGTTCCATTCCCTTTAAAATTATTCACTCTGACGTGTGGGGACCTTCCAAAGAACCCACTATTTCTGGAATGCGTTATTTTGTTCTATTTATTGACAATTGTACTCGATTGTCATGGGTTGCATTGCTTAGGTCTAAGGATGTTGTATTTCCTACATTTCAAGAATTTCAAAAAATGATTCAAACACAATTTAATGGCCTTATCAAAATTTTTCGTTCTGATAATGGGGGGGAGTTTGTCAATAGTGTTTTTCAGGAGCACTTCCAAGAATAAGGCATAATTCATCAAACTACTTGTCCCCACACACCAGAACAAAATGGCGTGTCAGAGCATAAAAACCGTCATCTCTTAGACATAGCCCGAGCATTATTATTTGGTGCTCATATTCCCAAGTATCTATGGGGTGAAGCGTTCCAAACTACATCCCACCTCATTAATCATCTTCCTTCCATCGTCCTTCAGGGGAGTATTCCCTTCGAAGTCTTGTCAACCCATGTCTATATTCCTTCATTCCATAACCTACATGCCCGAGTCTTTAGATGTGTTGCCTTTGTCCATATACCAAAAAACCAGCGGTCAAAGTTGGATGCCCGGGCTCGGAAGTGTGTCTTTGTAGGCTATGGTTCTCATCAGAAAGGATATAAGTGTTATCACCCACCTACACGGAAGTTCTACATCACCATGGACGTATCTTTCTATGAAGACATGTACTATTTATTCCCCACCAACAACTCTATTGAGGGGGGGAATGAATTTTTTGAAGAGATGTATGTTGGTGGAGCATTGAAGAAGAATCAAGATGCAGAAGAAGAAAGCACGGCTGAAATTCCAGAGTCGACAGGGGGAGTTGACCTGTCAGTCAAAGAAATCTTACAGTCGTCGACTAGTCAAGCAGTCGACCTATCAAAAAAAGGGGGAGTTGACATGTCAATCCCCAGACGAGAAGACATCGATGTCGACATCGACCAATTGACTTCTGAAGCTGAAGAAGATTCTATACAGGCTTTCCCCTTACCTGATATTCCACCCCTAATGCTGAAATCTCTGGTCAAGAAGCTCCAACTCAGGTATGTCCGATATCTTCATCTGGTAATCCAGTAGAGTCTGTCTCTTCTACATATGTGTTACCTAGTAGAACCACCCGCGGTCAACCAGCAAAAAGGTATGAACCTTCCATAACTGCTAAAGCCAAATATCCAATAGCTAACTTTGTGTCACACCATAGGTTATCCAAACCTTATGCATCATTTGTGAATCAAATATCCTATGTATCTGTACCTAACAAAGTGCAGGGGGCTATGGGAGACCCAAAGTGGGCCAAGGCAATGGAAGAAGAAATGGAGGCATTAGAGAAGAATCACACCTGGGAACTTGTACCACTACCCCGTGGAAAAAGCTAGTTGGATGTAGGTGGGTTTTCACTGTGAAACATAATGCAGATGACATAATAAGCAGGTATAAGGCAAGGTTGGTCGCTAAAGGATTTACTTAGATGTACGGGATTGACTATGATGAGACTTTTGAGTAGCCAAGATGAATACTGTTCGAGTGTTATTATCACTGGCAGCAAACCTGAATTGGCCACTCCATCAATTTGATGTTAAGAATGCTTTCCTTCATGGAGAGCTAACTGAAGAAGTTTACATGAACTTACCTCCTGGTTATATACCTGACATACCAGGTGATATTGTGTGCAGGGTGAAGAAGTCCCTTTTATGGACTGAAACAGTCACTCTGTGCATGGTTTGGCAGGTTTACTCAATCCATGAGACGGTTTGGATATAAGCAAAGCAATTCTGATCACACCTTGTTCCTGAAACACCAAAAGGGGAAGGTGACTGTGCTAATCATATATGTAGATGATATGGTGATTACAGGGAATGATCTAGCAGAAATTGAAAGCCTAAAGCGAAGTTATCATCCGAATTTTAGATGAAGAATCTAGGTGACTTAAAATATTTCTTGGGGATAGAGGTCGCCAGGGGAGAGATGGTATCTTCTTATGTCAGAGAAAGTATGTGATGGACCTCTTGGCAGAAACAGGCATGTTAGATTGTTGCCCAATTGATACTCCAATTGACCAAAACCACAAACTGGCAGAATACCCTGATCAAGTTCCAACTGACAAACCTCTGTACCAAAGGTTAGTGGGATGTCTGTTTTACTTATCACATACTAGACCTGATGTAGCCTATGCAGTTAGTGTTATAAGTCAGTTTATGCACAATCCAAGTGAAAGACACATGGATGCTGTAGTGAGGATCTTGAGGTATTTGAAGTCTACACCAGGAAAAGGTTTAATGTTCTCAAAACATCAACACCTTGATGTTAGTGGGTATACAGATGCTGATTGGGCTGGTTATATCACAGACCGGAAGTCTACATCTGGCTACTTTACCTTTGTGGGAGGAAACCTTGTTACCTGGAGGAGCAAGAAACATAAGGTTGTTGCAAGGTCAAGTGCTGAAGCTGAATATCGTGGTATGGCACATGGAGTGTGTGTACTCCTATGGTTACGTAATCTTCTCCGAGATTTGGGTTTTAAGCCTAAGTCAGCTATGCAGCTGTATTGTGACAACAAAGCTGCAATTGAAATCTCTCAGAATCCTGTGCAACATGATCGAACGAAGCATGTGGAAGTTGATCGACACTTCATTAAGGAAAAGCTGGATGCAAAGTTGATTACCTTTCCTTTCGTTCCTACTGAGGAATAATTAGCAGATATACTCACCAAAGCTGTAGCTAGCAAGTTGTTCTATAACTTACTAGGCAAGTTAGGTTTTCGTGATGTTTATGCCCACTTGAGGGGGAGTGTTGACGTGTGAGTCATTATGTTGACATGTCAGTCATTATTAGTTGACGCGGGAGTCATTTAGAGAATATGTGTATTCCGTAGTTTCCTTATAGGAATTAGTTTTCTATACTAGATCGTACTAATGTGTAGTACAAAAATAGTACAATAGGGTTTTGTATATATATCCCTTCCACAATTGTGAATAATATAGAAGAATTCTCACTCACAAATATTTTCTCTTTTTCCATCTCAAATATTTGACTGTTGTGCTATGAAAAATATTGGAATATAGACCCCCCTTGAAAGTTAAGAGTTCAACTAAGACACATGAATGACACATACATTATCATCATTCCGAGGTGAAGTTGACATAATATACACGACAACTGTAGGGAAATTTCTATGTTCACCCTAATTTTAACGTAGAAGTTGTATAATTAAACTTTTTACTTAACCCACTTTCTTACACTTGATCACAACTTGAGTTAACCCCAACAGCTTCAGTACTTCGATTGCTTATATATATGCTGCACTATGTGGAAATCTAATTGAAGGCAACATGGTAGTGATTAATGACTAGCTAGCAGCATGCTCTTTATTGCTTTTTTGTTTCTTCAAGATAGAGATCGCGATGAAGCAAGATGCTCGATAAAATGCAAGCATAATGATGTCTGATCGAAAATAAAGACATGTAATGGAGAAATTTTCCGAATCCATCACTTAATAGAATCGTTTCTGGGGGGAAAGTTCCTAGAACATGGCTGAGGTAGGTACTTGAGCGATATTCATTTGTGTGGAAGTGCATGAATTATGAGTTGGTGTGCAATAATGGGGGGTTCAGAAAATGCAGAAGATGATGACCAAAGCCCATGTTACCTTAGGATATTTAGAAGCCAATAAACAAGTAAGAGACAAGAAGACACATCCACATCCACATCCACATAATATGTGAATCTGATTTATGTCATAGAGCTAGAGATAGATCGATAGATATGTATAATGAGTATAGTGATCCTGATCGAGAGGATTCTCAGGCCAGGGCCTGGGGCATGTGGTTGTGGTATCCCCAGATCAGAAATTGTAGCGGAAGGTGCCTTTAAATTTGGATTTTCAATTGTGATTAATTAATTGCTTATTGCTTTGGCATGGGACAGCTACATTTTGGCCCCTTCAGCTTTTTGCTGAAAGTGATTTCTGCCTAAGTTTCCCTTTCCTCTCATCTCTAATCTCTAATCTCAACCCCTACTGGTTTCTGTTTAATAAATTATTTTTTTACCACTCTCAATTCAAACATTGATTTCTTTGTTCCCCATGCTATCTATTCTTCCCTTTTAAAGAATGAACGAGACTTCATGGTTGATTATTTTTCATTATTGTGACAATTGTGCATGAAATAGTGCTCAACTTACTTCCTGGATTTGGTTAAGTCCATAAGTTAGATTCTTTTCTCTATCATTTCCTGTGTAGATAGAGACCTCAAAAAAAGAATTTGGAGCTATATGGCTGGGTTGCTAATTTAATCAAGCTTATGGTTAAAAAATGAATTTAGAGCTGTATGGGTTGCTAGTTTAATCAAGTTTATGGTCCCATATTTACTGCATCTTTAATTCAGATCCAACCTTAATCCAACATGATCATGACTCTCCTAAACATGCATAATTTATAAACCTAGCTAATAATTATGGAACCCCCGGCCGCACTCATAAACTTTGTACTAGAAGAAAATCTTAATTGCAACCCTGGACTAGATATGGTTGCTTACAGTACGGAGATTATTATCAAATATAGGGTTGAATTTCTAAAAGATTTTATTTTAAGATTGGTTCTGGGCAAGAGGCACCAGCTAGCTTTCCATGTATTTTCATGCAAATCTTGATGATGTTCTGTAAGACTTTGTCTGGAATATCTTGTTCACAATCACTGGCCTACCTTTGGCCATGGATTGTCATCAAGTCTGGTTTTATTATATACATGGCTCTGTGGCCCCCCATCGATATTTGATCTTCCCCCCATGTTATGGTCCATCACCAACATACAAGTACAATTCTGCAAAATACTGTTTTGAATATAGTATCCAACGTCGGAGACTTTCCCACACACTCACAATCGGAGGTGGATTCCGGGCGATGAGCCTAGGCAACTGTCTGTAGTGGAACTTTTCCCAAGTCATGTCATGAAACAACTTCACATTTTATGTTTTTGTAAAGTTATGCGTCCAACGGGAGATATTATTAATAAGCGATTATGTGCCTTTTAGTCTTACTTCAATATGGATCCGCTACATAAAATCATTAAATTTCAAGTTCGGCCTAATTTTAACATGATGTGAAAGCGGATTACCGTTTACCAATCAATTTTGGGTTAGATGAATACTGAAACAATCTTCTGTGTATAAAATAATAGTGCCATACTATGAATGAGGTATATTTAAACTCTCTCTCACTCTCTCTCTCTCTCTCTCTTAAGTGATATATATGAATAATATTGAACACACCAAGACATTGGTATACTATACTTTTTTTCCATGCCTGCTAACTTCACAGCCTGGCAAGCCTGAATTATTAACATGACCATGAACATGATTATGATTTTTTTAAGTTAAGGAGGGTTTGGTTGTTGCTTTGTTTCCTAATTAAAGTAGTACTGAGGAGCCTTAGCCTGGAATGGATTAATTGGCCTCTTTCAAGAGATTTGCTGGTGTAGAGGTGTCCAGGAATCTTCTGTATTCCAATTCACCACGTACCGCACTCCAGACTCCAGAGCGTTGCTAGCTGCACTCCTTTCGATTTCTCCGTCGAATCCACGCGTAAAGGAAGAATGACTAGTACTCATGTTGGCTAGTACTGCTCATCATCATCATCGTTGTCGTCGTCGTCGTCATCATCATCATCATCATCATAAGAGAATCTCTGCAGTTTGGATATTGAGTTTTAGTTTCTCAGTGGTTACTATTGCTAGCTTATGGATGATAGAAGTATAATTGGCATGAAGTTGAACAAGGAAAGGTCTCAATGAGCCTCATAGCAGAGAGTCACTACCTGACCTCTTTCTATTTCAGGTAAGAACTACAACAGAAGTTTTAAGTTTTGTGCTATGTTCTTGCTTTCTTTTTATTCTTTTAGCCATTTCTGGTACTTCTTATCTTCTGGGAAGTGATGATTCTAATTCGGGATTGCATGATGGTGTGAAGTTGCAGCTGATCTATTTGTTTGTTTGTATTTATGGACATACAATATCCCATAGCATTAATAGGGAAAGAAGCTTTTTCTATTTATTTGGATAATCAACAGTGCAAAAGCTCTTATAGGCTGTACTAGTTATTGTTCATGTATTCTGAACTGCATATATTAGACACAAATTTTATTTCTTTCTGGGTTTCAGAGTTCACCTATATATATTTCCATGCATGTATCTAATTGATTTCACTTATGTTGCAACTTGTGAGCATGATCAATCGGTCTGTTTTTCTGAATTCTTCGGTCTGTTTTTCTGAATTCATCATTTAGATTTAGCTTTGAGGATTGTCAAAAGCAGAAATGTACCAAGAAAAACTAGACCAGCCACTCACATTCCATATTTGGTCTCACTATTGCCCACATACCATTTTCTTTGTCTTGTAACTTTGTTATCCGGTTACACTTTCAGAGCTCTGGATTCAATTCTGAGCCGTTTCTTCTCTCCTTTGATATCCTTCATTCCAAACCTTGATTATGCCTGTTTTGACATATTCTTTTCATGTGGGGAAACTAGTCCCATTCTAAATATGCTACCTGCAATTGTACACCAAATAGGGAACCAGCAGTGTCATGGAGCACAAATGTGGTATATGAATCCAAGTGTCAGTGAATCAAAGACTGTTCTCTTGCAATTGGGATTGAAGATAATTCAATTGTTCCTAGATGTAGTAGGACTGGTAGACTTGGGTCCAACTTGACTGTGTCTCCACAATCAATTAGTGGTTTTATATAGCACAACCACTCCACTAAATAATAGTTCTTTCTATTTCCTACATGATATTATTGACATGTACCTGATTTAATCATTGTAGAGCAACAAAATTTTGTGTGTTTTTTATTGTCAAAAATATATATGTTTCTCCTGTAGTTATCAACAGTTTTTGATCGGCGTATTACTCCTTCAGGCATGGGAACCAAAATTGAATACTCCATCAATATATTAGGAGGAGCCTCACAAGGTAGCAACAGCTTAGCTGTTCGTAGAGTGGATGACTGGGACTATTTTCAGAAAAGTGGGCTGAAGGAAAAATATCAAAAGACTAGATTCGAGGACAATCTTCGCAACTCAATGGACAGAATGCTTGATAAGCATAACATGGATACCATCAGAAAGACAATGCAGATGCATGAAGACACCTTTAGGCACCAGGTATGATAAAACTCTCGATCTAATGCTTGTTTACTCCACTCTTATGTAAATAATGTCTACCTAGCTAGCTTTGGAAGTAGTTTGCAGATTCAAGTGTTATTGCTTTATTGAAAATACCTCATCAACTTCTCAACAAACCGTTTTGATCAAGTGATCACGGTTGGAGACTTTAAGAGAAACTTACAATTTCCTTCTGGATAACCAATCTGTCATATTACTCCTACACGGTTCATATATACACCGTTTTGCTAATTTAGATACCAAGTCTTGTTGCTTATCGAATCAGATTGCTGTTGTATTTGATGAATTTCCATAGTTTCAAACTGATGACAGAAAAGATACCAAATATTGCAGATATGTGAGCTCCACCGGCTGTACAGTGTACAAAAGATGCTAATGGATGAACTGAACCAAGAGATAAAACAAAACAGAATTTGGGGTCCCATGACTAGTAGTGCAGATCACATTCACATTCACCAGTCTCAGTTGTTTAACCAGCAGCATTTGACAGCTCAAACTGCGTCTTCCGGATATAATTTCCATCTTCATAGGTTGAGAGATGATCCAAACTCTACAGAGCGCAGTGGAAGTTGCTCAGGAGAGTATACCATGAGAATTTCAAGAGGTTTTGATCTCGAAAGGCCAGCTGCCGAGGAAGACATCTCGACAGGAGTTAGTACTATTGATCAAGACCAGACAGGGCCAAGTTCTAACATGGCATTGATCAAAAGTAACAATATGAGGAGCATGGATGTCTATGACGAAGATAGTGAGGAAGTGGAGCTTACATTAAGCATTGGAAGCAGCAAGAGCAAGAAAAGATCCAAACCTTACCTGCGGCCTCATTTAGGGTGTTCGGAACTGGTGATCAATAAAGAAAAGGTACTCGACTCACCTGCCTCGTTCAAATCAGATAGAGGAGATTGCAGTGATCCCACAACTCCCATGAGCAGCTCCAGTGCAACAGTTGACCAGGAAAGAAAGCAGCCACATTGGCTTTTACATGGTTTAAAGCTCAAATAGGACTAATACTTCAAATTGCGTGCTTGTTTGGAAAAATCTACGCGTTGTTCATTATTGAAATTCTAATTAAGTTGTCAATTTAATAAATGAACAATTGATCAGACACTGTTTTGAGGCATTACATTGGTGCATGTAAATACGACATTTCCAAACCTTGGTTTGCTAGATGAGTAATAGGATCATTATCTGTCACTTACGCACTAGAACTCTAGAAGTCAGGCATTGACTAAATTTTTATTCTCTTTTTGGCTTGATAGTGAAGAAGAAACAACAATTCTTAAATTTTCTGAAGTAATATAAAAAGACAAGAACTTTTGCAAGATATTGTAGTTCTTTACAAATTCCAAAACGGATCGATGCATCATATAGAAGCCAGGAAGAAAAGTAGAAATGCTAATACAGCTAATGTCACTTGCAATCTCAATCGTGGAATCATATTCATTTGAGTTTGCCTCGAGGCATTCGTCAGTACTGCTTGCTAATGCAGATAATATCTATGAAAAACATCAACACCTTTTTTTTGTTGTTACTCTCCTTCTTCACAGCCACAGAAGAAGATAAACAAAAATAAGAGCATTATATCCTCTGGAGTTCAGAGTTTCATGTCTCAGATCACTTTCAAACTTGTCTTGTATTGGCTTATTGGCCCCCATACAATATGCTGTTAATGTGGTGCAAATATAGGAGCATCATCACTTCCTGTTTATGTTGGACCATTCAATAATATTAGTACTTGTGTCCGTCTGTCATCAATAATTGAACATGCAGCACAGACTATATTTTGTTTCTTCTTGATCTATCAGAATAAGTTGAGCATATTGCTCGGTGCAAACAGTATGCACCCGATAGTTGTTAGTTCGAATTGCAGAAAGTGTCTCTCTGAAAACAGGTATGAGGTTCTGCACTCGGCTGCCCCTTTATCTATTAGTATTTGTAATTGATTGTTTGTACAGAGATTGTCTGTTGCTTATATGCTGCAAATTTTTGTTGAATGAGCTACGGCCCCAGTAGTAACAATTTATCGTGGTAATAAAGCAAGAGATAGTGCGTTGAAGGATGAATCAAGTGTTTTCTAAACCAGTCTGCAGTCTGCAGATATCACTCTAAGTCTGTATTTAAACCAATCTCAATTTCTAATTAGCCAGGTTAATGTCAGAACAATTTGTGGGCTATAATAAGAGAGCTCATGTTTTCAAGGCACAGTGTAGCAAGACTTCCCTCAACATACTAGTTGCCTATTTGCCACCACTACTATGAAAATATAAGAATGCCAATAGAATGCAATGAAGCCCAACACTCTCCTGTTGTTGGCCTACATTTTACACTCACTAAAACAACCACAACATTCAGAAGAAAGCGTAACTCAAGGTTGTTAACTTAATAAGCAAACCAAGATCGTTTCACAAAATACATAAACACAACCAAATGATCAATACAATATGAGCTAGAATACAACAAGAGGAGATGCATCACCTGCTTCATGCACAACAGTCATTCCTTCAAAAGCAGTAGCAGCAACACAGTTATTCAACACAAATAATCCGAGCTCCAAAACTTCAAGCAGCCACACGCAAGAAATCTTCTGCTCAACTATGTGTTTAACTCCTCTCTATGGGGCAGGACTGAATGTTTTGTCACATAGTGAATAGAGACTTCAAGCACCTATATATACAAACTAGATAGGTCTTCCCATAAAAGAATCCTTAATTCTAGCCAATGAGTTATTTATGAAAGATGCTATAATTATCATATCAACTAATTAGATATTTATCTTTATCAAAATAGATTCCTAACCATATGAGTGACATACCAAAGCCCATTAGGTGTCTAGGTAGATAATTCATATATTTCCCATTTATTGTAATAAGTTTAATCAGTTTGTTATTTACTTAATATAGATAATATTAGGTCCAAATAATATTTTACAAAGGTTGCTAGAAATTAATTATGCATTATTGTGTGAGTTTCTAATGTAAGGATTAAAACAGTATGAAAGTGGTGAGAGTTTGAATGCAATTTCGGGTCATCCAAAATTTTCTTCAAATGATATGGTATTTATCCAATCGTAAATTTTGATTTTAGTCAACTTACTTCACCAAATATGTCTGTAATGCCTCTTGAAATGTGATGAAAAGTCATGTTCTCTGGGCAAATTATCTGTAGAAAGTAATTTGTCCACAGGCGCAAGGGGGTGCCTTTTATAGATTTGAGATTAGTAAAAATTAAACTCTTCATTTTATTCACACGCTAAAGATGTTCCAAATTAGAACTATAAAACTAAAAGTGAAGTCAGTCGCACCAGCCCACTTTTAAAAAAATAAAAAATAAATAAAAAAATAAACTAAAAGCACCTCCAATAGAGTAGTTAAGGTGTTTTATTTTCCACCCTTTGATGTAAATCTAAGGGTTATTGAGCATAAATTATTTGGTCAGCAATTGACCAGGTGAACACCACTGAGTTAAAGCAAAGTTAAATATAACTTTTTGTAAGATGGGTAGCTATATTTAGCAATGAATTTTGAATAGTTGTATTTCTATCTCCTTTTTTTTTTTTTTTTTTTTGGAAAGGGGGCTGGTGCAGCTGCCCTCAAGCCTTGATTAATAAAACTGCAGAATAGATTGAGGGAGGGGACATAGAGCCTGAACCCCACATTACAATAAGCATCAAGAGAGCATCCTGAAATAATATCAGGAGTCTCCACAAAATCTATGTATTCTAACATGCACCAATTAGCAAAGAGTGCTCGACTGGCTACTCTATTTGCTTTGACAAAGCAGTGATATAACGGAAAGATAACTTTATTACGAAGAAGCATCATTACAAATATTTAAACATAAATAGTATTACTGGAAAAAAATTGAAATAAAATATTTGAAATAACTAGTATTGCTGGAAAAAAATTACTAAACATATAACTATATGTTGCTCTAGTATTAATGTGCCTAGTTATTTACCGTGGTATTTTTTTTTTTTTAAGGAAAATTTACCCTTCTTTGTATTCAAGATTAAAAATTTAGCAAATTATTGATAACTACAATCTCGTGCAAATAATTCCCACACGCAGAGTCCAAGGGACCTATTTCCTTGCGGTGAGCTGATAAAGCTCATGTAGACAAGCTTCCAAATTCTTTTTTTTTTACTGACGAAAATGTCCCTTAACACACATGAGGAAGACAGACGAGATAGAGGGAGAGAGAGAGAGAAAGAGGGAAAGGGAAAGAGAGAGAGAGAAAGAGAGCTCGAGAGAGAGAATAGAGAGAGGTGGAGAGAGAGAAAGAGAGAACAGATCTGGATCGGGTCAATCAAGGAGACAAATTTGAAAATCTCACTCAAATATGAAGTTTGATTTGTAAGCCAGAGAGAGAAGAGATCTAGATCAGTATCGATATTCGGATCGAGCTTGAGATCAATTAAGGCGATGAATCTAAAGTTTTCATTCATACATGAACTTTGAATTATAGATCTAACACTTTGAGGTATGTTTTTCTGTATTTTGAATTTTTCAATTCTATTTCTTTTGAAATTCACAATGGGTTGTTTTGCATGTGGATTGTCTTGTTAATTCAAACTTACTTTTTATTGTGTTCATGGTGTGAAATCAAATGCTAGCTGATATATATAATTGATTTTTCTTTTTCCTGGTTAATACTTAACACATCTGATTTTACTTAATCGTTGGTGTTTAGGCTTTCACAGTTCTGTTTTCATGAAGCAATTGGTTAATTAAGTCTCTTCTTGCAGGGTATTTTAATTTGTATCCAGTGGCTGAGGTAGATGTTTTATTCAAATTACACAGTTTATTACCATTACATATAATGATGGTAAAGTTCTTAGGAACTCTAGTTATCTACTAAATCCCTACTGATCCTCATTAGCAATTGACATGTTCCTACTGACCTAAAATAGGATTATTTTATTCCTACTGATCCTTAGTAGCAAAACCTAGACCCACATAGGCGTGTATGGTTTGCTATTAACCCTCATAGGCATATCTGGTTTGCTATTAACAATCAGTAAGCATATCTGATTTGTTATTGAGCCTTAATAGCCATATCTAATTTACTATTGAACTTTAGTAACCATATATGAATTGTTATTGAACCTCAGTAGCCATGTTTGAGTTGTTATTGACCATCAGTGATATTTGATTTGTTATTGAATGTTAGTAACAATTGTGTGATTGCTGTTACTGGTGAATATTTGTGTGTAGCAGTTATGTTTGAAGCATTTACTTTTAGTTTTTGTGGTTTAATTTTAAGATTCTGGTGTATTGATTAGCTAATCCCTTTGTTACCGAAGGTCAGTAACATATGTGAATATGGTCTTGTGGAGCTACTCACTTCATGATTATTCTTCTTGTGTTATATATTTAGATCAAGGCTGCTATTGAGGTTTCCAACACATGGATGAGATTGTTCACTATGGTCTTTGGCGTCGACCTAGTGGGACAATTGAATTTTGAAATTTCATTATTTTGAGTCAATTTGTGAGGAACTTGTAGTAGTTTACTTACCTTTTTATAATAAATGGAACCTTGATATTGTCATTTCTATAGAAGCTCAATTTTAATTACAATTAGAGCTTTGATTATACTTATTCAAATTCCTGTTTTTGTTATTGTTTTTAGTAAGTATACTGATGATCAGTAACAATATTAGTAAGTATACTGACGGTCAGTAATAACATTAGTGAGTATAGTGAGAGTGAGTATCAATGTTTGTAAGTGCACTTACTCAATAAAAATATCAGTTACTAACTGTCAGTAGCATTGTCGAAAGACTCTTAGCAACCATCGTAAATATATTGAGTCTCAGCAGCAGTTTAGCTTTTATTCTTTTTTTTAAGGAAAGACGACAAACTATATTAAGTGATAACAGAAGGTTACATGGAGCGATGCAAAAGCATCGAAATAAAACAATAAAGAAAAACGAAATGCACACACGCATCTATAATAAAGAAGAAACAATAAAGGATAATAAGATGCACTGACGCATCTAGAAAGAAAGGTAACCATGATGTGACTTGATGTCGAACGACATCGCTGCACTGCACATGTCACAAAAGCAGTGTAAATGTAATAGTAACCGTAACAGTAACCGTAACCGGTGATATGATCACCTAGGAGAAGTGATTCGCCCACCAGGAGTTCGAAAGTAACCAAGGGTGTCAGAAACTCGAGAATTAGCAAACAAACTCCTAAGAACCAAAACCAATACCATAACAGTATGAGCAGCTGTCTCGGTTCCAAGATCCGGATTTGTAAGCGACCAGGATCCCAAATAAGGATCCAAATCCGACCTGAGCCCAAAGTCAAGTCTGCCAAAGCAACCTTGATGAAAGCCCAAGCCCATTTGAAACTGATTAGGGCACCCAAGCTCATGGGCACCCTAGCATCAGCTCCACTCCGGGCAAACAGAATAAGCCCACAAGCTGCAACCTTAGGCAAACCATTAGGGCCCAAGTCCAAGTCAGCAAAAGAGGCCAAAGCCCTAGCCCACTTAGGGTTATCCCTTCCAGCCAAAACCAGACTGCTTGTGATCCTGCCGCCGCACCAAACTACTTGTGACCCTGCCACCACGCCTCCTTTTTCCCTGCACCATGGCACCAGAAATCTCCTAAGCTCCTTACCACCAGATGACCCACGTAAAGAAAGGACGCCGTCATCCACCGTGCCTTCAACCTGTGGGCAATGAGGATGTGAACCAATCCATCCATCCAAACTCGCGCTGACGTCGCGGAAGTTAGACCACCCAAACAGATGAGCCATTTGCCACCAGACAACCTAGTGACGTCGAGAATCCAGAAAACGTCCTCGATGGAGGTGCTGCTGCCATATGTGGAGAGAAGACCCAAAACGAGATTGACCCCTAATCTCACAGTCTGATCCCTTCCGCCATGATCGATTCGAAACTGCCTCACCCTCCAGCAACGCACCTTGATCTTTGAGCCTCGCCCGCCGTGGCCTAATCGAGCCACCACCATCAAAAGGTAGAAGATCCGGTAGAAAACAAGCCATCACGCCTACTAGCAATAATGGCACAGACGAATTATGCGACAGAGAAGACACAGAGATAGCCGATCTTGATTTAGGAGCCCCCAAAGAAGACGCCATAGATGCACTCCATACAGGACGGAGAGAGGTGCAGAGAGGCCAAACCCGAGGGTGGCGCTCTCCCAACCCTAGCAGAGCTCTGCTAGGTCGAGACATTAAACGTGCAGTTTAGCTTTTATTCTTGAGTGAGAAAAAATATTTCTTATAAGCTTCTAAGACTCCACAATTCATCTTGTTGATTTTCGTTGGTTACTTTGTTTAAGATTCATTTATGGATTCTTATTTTCCTTTTGGGTCCTTTTCTTTACTTCCTTTGATTTGTATTTGGTAGTAGACAAAGTTTCTCATTGCTACTAACAATCAGTAGCAGTATCCATTTTATTACTACCGTCGGTAGCAATATACTTTTTGTTGCACTTTGAGAAAATTTATGTTATTTTGAAATTTATGGTTTTATTATTGTTATTGAACATCAGTAGCAATATCATAATCATGGCTCTGCCTCAATAGCAGTAGTCTATCTATCACAGTTTAAATCTATTATGGACATTGTATTTTCTAATAATACAGTTTAGGCAAAAAATTAGTGTTGAAATGAAGTGCAGCCAGAAAAATGAAACAACTAATTCTCTCGATATGTTACTGACCCCCAGTAAGTTTCTAGTTAGTTCTAAAGCAGAATACAGAGATTCAGATGAGTTCTTTTTAGTAGAACAATGATAAACTCGTAATACTGATAATAATAGTCAACTGGCTGGCATTAATGAGTTGGTAGTTCGGTACAAAGGGAAAGAAATAGATGCGGTGGTATTCTCATAATTAATTGCAAATTTAATGTCTAATGTTTAATTTCAGTTCCTCTCCGTGTTTTGATTATGGCCGCACGGGTTTCCAGTCCCCCCATTTTGCACATGGTCATTTGACCATTTGACTTTACCTTAATGGTAAATAGCTCAAAATTTATCTGGTTTCACAAATAAAACTCTACATGTATATACACTCAGCACAAGGTAAAAGTAATATGTGTGCTTGTTATTATATGTGTCAAGCTCCAAGCTGAAAATTGGATCAAAAAACAACATAGCAAACCCCGCAATAAGATAAGTAGCTTTATTTCCCTTTCTGCACAAATAAAGCTTGATTTTTTCAACTTGTGAATATATCCATTTCTCGTAACTTTGAGTAACTAAAGCTCATGTCAGGCACACCAGTTATCCTCATCCTTAACAGGTCCTTCATCCTCATCGAAAATCAATCTGGATGGTGACCATAGTAGAATTTGTCTGTCATTGCCACCTGTGTATAGTTCCTGATCTTGCAAACTAAACCAGCAACAATTCACATGTTCATAGTGACCACAAAATAATAGGGCTGTTTTACCTAACCACATATCGAATGTTGTGTATAGTTCTTGGTCTTGCAAACTAAACCAGCAACAGTTCACATGTTCATAGTGACCACAAAATGATAGGGCCGTTCTACCTAACCCAGTTACTTTTAACCCAGTAACCATAATGGGCAGTAGCATGATCCTGACTAGACAACGTTCTATTGGAACTTGTGGGACTTTAGTCCCACGTGGAAGGAAATTGTGAGGGTTATGGCCTTTATAAGACCACTTAATTCCAAACAAGTAAATGGATGACAAAACCTAGAAGTGGGCTTTGGTGGGCTTTTCCTATTGGGTTTCCCATAGGAATAGCATATATATATATATATATATATATATATATATATATAAGTCAAAGATGGGCCTTGGGCCTCTTGGGCTCGGTTTGACTAAATCTGATTTTATTTTTTGCTTAACTGTCCAATTTTCGGATAAAATCTAACAGTTGCAATGGATGGAATCAAACAACGTCAAACAACTACCGACACAACCGACGCAACTGATCGTCTTGGCTTCTATATAAGGACAACCTTCGGTCGTCAATAATCATCAATCAATCTTCTTCTTCCTTCTCTCAAAGTTATTATGAGAAACATAAAGTAGAATTCGTTAGGGACAAGTTCTTGCACAAAAACTTGTACCAAATAGTTGTATCCTCTAGATAGACGTCCTAAACTGCAGCACAAGTGGGGGTGAATTTTTGTCTTAGGTCACTACATTGCAGGCCTCTATCTGATCAAGTTAGTAAATTTCAATTTCGGCTTAATGCTATTTGATTTCAATTCGTTCACCCACTGTTATATATTCTGGTTATATTCCATATCTATATTCGTATATATGTATGTATGTATGTATGTATGTATATATTGATTGGTTCTAACAATCTAAGGCTGAAAATTCAAGATGGATCAATCAGGATCTGCTGTGAAAAATCATGTGGAGAAACCTGAGAAATTCAAGGGTTCGGATTTCAAATGCTGGCAACAGAAGATGTTGTTCTATTTGACAACTCTTCATGTGGCATATGTTCTCACAACCGAGGCTCCAAAGGCTCTTCCCGAAGGAGATGGAGAGAATGTTCCAACTGATGCTCAAAAGGTCGAAAATCAGAGGGCCATTGTTGCCTGGGGAGTTTCTGTGCAGGACCTATATTCTCAATGCCTTAGATGATTCCTTGTATGACATCTTTTCATCCTTCAAAACAGCAAGGGAATTGTGGGAGTCGTTGGACAACAAGTACAAGACTGAAGTTGCCTGTTCAAAGAAGTTTGTCATTGGCAAGTTTCTGAACTACAAGATGGTCAATGCCAAGTCTGTTTTCAAGCAAGTGGAGGAACTCCAAGTCATTGTTCATGAGTTAGATGAAGAAGGTATGGGACTGAACTCAAATTTTCTTGTTGGTTCTGTTATTGAAAAGTTACCTCCTTCATGGAAAGATTTCAAAGTTTATCTGAAACATCTAACTGAGGACATGAATTTTGAGCAATTGGTACTAAAACTTCCTGTTGAAGAGGACCACCGTAGAAGTGAAAGGGCTGATGCTACTTCTATGGAGCCAACTGCTAACATGGTTGGAGGGAGTCCATCAAAGGCCAAGTTTCAGAAAAACAAGGGCAAGAATGATGTTGCCAAACCAACTCTTGCTACTGCTGCAAAGAAGCCACTCGCCCCATAAAAGAACAAGGCCTTCAAAAAGCCACAAACTGGAGGTTGTTGGGTGTGCGGCAAACCAGGGCATAGAGCAAAAGAGTGTCGCTTCAAGAAAGATCAAGGAGGTGGAGGTTCTGGAAGTTCCAACAACCTAGCAAACCTTGCTAAAGATCAATTCATTGTTGTGGTTTCTGAGGCAAATTTGGTGACTAATTCAACCGATTGGTGGATTGATACCGGTGCTACAAGGCACGTCTGCTCTGCAAAGGAGATGTTCATTCCATACCAGCCAATCAAGGAAGAAGAACCTCTGTTCATGGTGAATGCCACAACTGCCAAAGTTGAAGGAAAAGGGAAGGTGATTCTGAAATTCACTTCAGGAAAAGATCTTGTACTCACTAACGTACTTCATGTGCCTGAAATCTGCAAGAACCTAGTGTCTGGTCTTGTTCTAAGCAACAAGGGATTCAAACTAATGTTCGAATCTGACAAATTTATACTCACCAAAGGTGGGGTGTATGTAGGAAAGGGTTACCTTAGTGAAGGGCTCTTTAAACTAAATGTTGTACCTACTATGGATGCTATTATTAATAATAATAATGCAGGCACTAGCACTACTTTTATGTACATGATTGATTCCTCTTCCTTATGGAATTCTAGATTAGGCCATGTTAATTTTTGTTCTTTACAAAGAATGGTAAATTTAGGCATACTACCAAAGTGTTCAATGAACAAAATGACTAAGTGTGAAATCTGTATTGAATCAAAATATGCAGGTCATTCTCATAAATCTGTATAGAAATCCAATGAAGTACTTGTTTTAA
This sequence comes from Rosa chinensis, assembly GCF_002994745.2. Classification (NCBI taxonomy): domain Eukaryota; kingdom Viridiplantae; phylum Streptophyta; class Magnoliopsida; order Rosales; family Rosaceae; genus Rosa; species Rosa chinensis. The sequence continues at coordinate 18,696,287 of NC_037091.1, read as the reverse complement.
TTCATAGTGATTTGTGCTATTTTAAATCAACTCCAACTCGTGGAGGAAAGAACTATTACATATCATTCATAGATGATTGCAGTAAGTATTGTTATGTATATTTGATACATAGCAAAGATGAGGCTTTAAATATGTTTAAAACATACAAAGTTGAAGTTGAGAATCAACTTGAGAAACGAATAAAAATTCTAAGGTCTGATAGAGGTGGAGAATATGAATCCAAAGACTTTGCAGAATTTTGTTCTTCCCATGGCATTGTGCATCAAACTACAGCTCCATATACTCCACAACAAAATGGAGTTGCCGAACGAAAGAATAGAACTTTGAAGAATATGATAAATTCAATGTTAATTAGTTCGGGAGCACCACATAATCTGTAGGGAGATCGAGGCCTTGCTTACTGCAAATATGATGTTAAATAGAATTCCTCATAAACTAAGTGATCAATCTCCTTATGAACTATGGAAAGGAAGGTTGCCTACCTATAAAACGATGAAAGTGTGGGGTTGTCTTGCAAAAGTTCAAGTTCCTTTTCCAAAGAGAACTAAACTTGGACCAAAAACAATTGATTGCATATATATTGGCCCTGCAAATAATAGTGTTGCCTATAGATTTTTGGTTTACAAATTCGATGTTGCTGATATAAGTATAAACACAATCATAGAATCTGTCAAAGCAGAATTCTTTGAGGATAATTTTCCTTACAAGGATAGGACTAATCCAAGGAAAAGAATGTATTTCATACATTGCCTCAAAGTGAGTTAAACAAAAGTACTGAAATTGGTGAAAATGATACTTCTACTATTCAAGAAGAAATTCTAGAACCAAGGAGAAGTAAACGTGGAAAAATTGCTAAAGAGTTTGAACCCGATTTTATGACCTTTAATCTTGAAGGAGAACCTCAAACATATAAGGCTGCCATGGAATCATAGGAAGCACCTTATTGGAAAGAGGCTATTCAAAGTGAAGTGGAATCCATTATACAAAATAATACTTGGACATTGGTTGATTTACCTTCGGGACATAAATTAATAGGCCATAAATGGATTTTCAAAAGAAAGATGAGACCCGATGGTACCATAGAAAAATACAAAGCTCGTATAGTAGCTAAAGGGTATCGTAAAAAAGAAGGTGTAGATTCGGCCAAAAACTGCATCACACTACACTTTTTAGACAACGAAAAAAAAATTTCCGTTGTGTGATAACTGAAACTGCTTCACACAACAGGTTTAATGAGATTGGCGTTGTATAAGGAGGTCGTACATCAATTTTTTTGGGTCCAAGATTATTGTACAACAGTTTTAAGGATTTGTCTGTTGTCTGAATGTAAAAAAAATTCCCCCTCACCTTGCTCAAATTTTGGTCTAAATTTTGACTCACCTTGCACAACAGTATTGTTGTATATGTTGTATGAGAGTAAGTTGCAAAATAACATACAACGCATTTTTTTGTTTACGTTGTGCAAGTTTGGAAGAAAATCAGATGCACTCCAAAATGAGAGTGATTAGCCCCAAAAAGACCAATTTTTGGGTGAAATGCTGGTACATGAATGTAAGCTCCTACAACAGAATGACCTATTTTTGTTGTGTGAATGCGAGATGGCAATCCTAGGCGGGAGAAGTGCGTTTGTATGTGATTCGCACTAGGCGGGAGATTTGCTTGTTAGGTCGTCCCTAAGTTTCAAGTATAGACCATCAGACAACCAAAATTCATTTATGTGTTGTCTGACTTGATTATACAAACCAAAATTCATTTATGTCTCCCACTTAGCTAGTCTTTGCGAAAAGCCGTAAAACCCATGTTCTTCTAGCTTCTGAAAGCGGAACCCATCTTCTTATCTTAAAAGAATCAAACCCATGTTCTTCTTGAAACCCATCTTCTTCAGCAAAAGAAACTTCCACACTTCCTCTCTCTCTGATTTCACTCCCCTCTCTGCGGTTCTTTGAGTCGCAAACCCTAACCCCTCTTTTCTTCGATTTCCAATTTTCAAATTTGAAGAGGCGTGTAATTCTCCTCTCTTTGCTATCTCGACTTGAGATTAGGGTTCTTCATACTGAAAAAATTAGGAGGTTCTTCGATCTGCTGATTCTGCATACTGGGAAGAAGAAGCTCATCAAAGGAATGTGAAGGCTGGGTCTTCGAAACCTCTAATAGATCTCACGAGTTAGTCGCTGGTGCATCCAAGACGGTGGCGCTCAAGCAAGAAGATTCGATAAGAGCGGGGAACGAAACTTTCACACTCCGAAAAAAAAATTAGACCCGACCCCGAGAGCGCTTTAACCCTAATTTTCATTCTTAACCCATCGACCTCCTCCTCCCCAAACTCGCTCCTCCTCCTCTTCACCATCACAATCCTTCCTCCTCCATTCTCCGGCGGAATCTGAAGCTCCGAGAGAGCCGAAGAAACCTAGACCCCAACAAAGTTGAAGAAATTGATGAAGCTCTAAATCCTTTCGACAACAAACTCGAGCTCCCTCTCCACCTTTCGCCGCCTCCGACGGAGATCAACCAGCTTATGTTCTCTGCTTCCAGCTTTGTCGGTTAACCTAACACAACCACGATGATGACGGCTCAGTTGCACCCTGAATCGACGTTGCCGGCTCCGAAATTTCCTAACTTTCGATTCCGATTCACACTAGTCGAGACTAGGAAGAAGAAGCGGTAATGATGAGTTCGGCGGTGCTGAAGGAGAGAAGAAGGCCAAATGCTCTGACTGTGTCCCTTAATTCGAAGATTTACAGAGTCAGCGATAGGCTCTTCCTCTGCCTCTCCGGCCTCACCACCGATGCTCAGACTCTGTAAGTTGGAATTGCTTGTTCTTCACTTAGGGTTATGGTTTGTAAGCGTTGATTTCAATTGGTGTAATTTTGTTATGGTTTTTAAGCGTTGATTTCGATTAGAGGCGGCAAACGGGCCGGCCAGGCCCGGCCCGGCCCATTTTAAGGGGGCCTAGTCGTGCTTCGTGCCGGGCTTGGGCCGGCCCATTTATTATCGTGTCGGGCTCGTGTCGGCCCATTTACTTAAACATTAAGCCCGGCCCGGCCCATGGCCCGAGCCCATATTGTGGTGGGCCGTGCTCGTGCCGGGTCAATAACGGGCCGTGCTCGTGCCTACCCATTATAAAGCACGATTTTAAAATCTTAATTTGAACAAATAAAAATTAATTTTATTTAACTATTTAGAAAATTAAAATAAATTAAGTTCTACAACGTTTTTCTTAATCTTAACTTTTTAAGATTAGATTTCTAATAATTTTTTATATTCCACTATAAGAAAGAAAGAAGAAAAAAACTCAAAATATATTGTTTTTAGTATATTATTGTGAGATTAATCTTTATTAATATAATGAGGATTTAGTATCTATGATTATTTCCTTCAATCTATAGTTGTATTATTATGAGATTAGTCTTTATTAATAAACATATATTTAATATTTAGACAAAATACTTATGTCAAAACAATGATATATTGTTTTGTTTCATTATTTTGACAATATAAAAGAAAGCATTGCTGGAATTGTCATGAGATTTTAAATAAAAATGTCTCATATTCAAATCTCATCATTGTAGTTTTTTAATATTTTTTTTAAAAAATGAAATTTTGTGTTTGTAACGGGCCGGGCCACAATATGTCGTGCTCGGGCCGTGCCGGGCCGGGCCAATGGGCCAATATTTTTAGGTCCAGCCCGACCCGTTATTCTAACGTGCTCGGGTCGTGCCGGGCCACTAACGGGCTTGGGCCGTGCCGGGCCGCTTTTAAGCGTGCCTGGCCCGTGCCGTGCTCGTGCTTAGTGGCCCGTTTGCCACCTCTAATTTCGATTGGTGTAATTTTTTGTTTGGGTAATTTTGGTGAAGGTTTCAGAGGCTTATGTATAAACACAAGCTTTACCAGCAGAGGGAAGAGAGGCATTTTTGATGGGTGTTCTGTATATGCTTGAGCAATGTGATTTAGGTTTGGTCCAGACTCGTACTTGATACATCTGTCATGATCTTTCTTAAATTTTACTTTTTTTTTTTTTTTTGTCAACTGCAGGTCACCTGATGGAAAAGATTGAATGCTGACCGAACTCGGAATCAAAGATGGGGCACAACTGAAGCGCCATTTGATCCCCAAATCTAGAGTGAAATCTAAGAGAAGCAAAACAAAAAGCGAAAGCAAAACCAGAGAGAGGTAAAGGTCTTTTGAGCTTCTTAGTTTAAGCAATTGAGAATTATCTTTTTGCGTTTATAGTTTTCTGAAACCATTTGGCCTTAGTTCTGAATGTTCACGTTTTATTTTCCTATATGTTCACCGGAATGAATGTGGGGAGTTGGAACGTTTGGAGAAGCTAGTGAATAGTATGAGAGGGGAAGCTTGGTATATATTGGTGAAGAAAGAATTGAAATTGGCTGAATTGGTATATATTGGAGTTAAGCTTGCACCTTTCGTTAGTTTGATCCACCTATTTTTTCTTTTGCTGCATTTTGGAATTTTTCTGGGAATCCAGACAGTGTTTTCTCTTCTAGCATTCTGCATTATTATGGTATTTAGTTTTTGGATGTGATTACGGATCTGGCGGTATGGTGTTAGCTTGAGAATCTTTATTGACGATGTATGTGAAATTTGGTTATATTGTGGAATTATTTGTTTGTTTTTGTCAATTTTTTATGGAGGTCTTGACTTTTTGACCCTGTTTTGATTGGTTTGGTTTGCAACTGGGAATTGATAATAATGAAAGGAAGGAATAGGTTTGAGTATTTTGCTGGATAACGATTTTGACTTGGTCATATGCTTGATTGTGAGGGATTTTTGGTAATGAAGACTAAATGAAATGAAATTGGGAATAATGGTCATGTTTTAGTAGTCTCACTCAATGAAATTGAAAGCTCTGTGTGATCTAGTTAAATAATCTGCTTCCTGTTTTCTCCTTTTTGCTATTGGATTTGAAACTTGAAAGCCTAGATACAAGTTCTAATGCATTACCTATTGAGACATGATGAGGGTATTAGTAATAATACTCTTTGCATTTAGTTGTATATATCTTTCATGGTCCTGATTATATTCTATGTCCTTGTTCAATAGGAGAGAAAATACTTTGGGGAAATCTATCAGCATTGGAATCAAGTCTTTAGGGAGCCAGGATGGGCACTGATGGTGGATATTGGAAGGGTACCATTCTTATTCCTTTAATAATGAACTCTCTCTCATGTCTATTTATAGTTACAAATCCTAGTGATTCTCAATTATAAGCAATTAGCATTTCCTCCAGATTTTGGTTCTTCAATCTTCGATGGCAACAATGATAATTTTATTTAGATAAAGAAGAAGTTGGAATTTGGTTAAATCCCTTTATCTGTTATGTTTAATGTACGACTCAATTTGGATGCTGATTCTAATAGAAACTTTGACCGTCATGTTCCACAGCTCTTGATTAACCCATATTATGAATTTATAACTACAAATAATATATCGGTTGGACACTTACTTACTTTTTAATTTTTAGCATTTGTGGAATGTTTATCGAGCTACCTGACTTTAGTCATAGAGATGACCCCCATAGATATAAAACAGGAAATTGTTAGGGTGTATGTTAGTTTTTGTCCAAACTTTTCCATAAACCTTTTTTCCTAGGACGTCACTGCTTACTTGCTCTCATCCTGTGATACATGTACCAAGCTTATATATCAAGGGGCATATTGCCGAAGAATAAATATGGCCAAGGTCTGTGGGGATCTCTTCTCCAGAAACCTCCCTCCATCTCCTCTGCAACCTTCCCCGCTTCTTCTTCCTTATGTCTTTTTTTAAAAGAGTTTTGTTATATGATATGCCAAACTCAGAGGCCAAACTCAGAGCTGCCATCAAACTCAGAGCTGCCAAATTTTTTTATTTTCTCTCTTCTTCTTCCACCTCTTCTTCTTCCAGCACCAGCAGCAACATTTACACCACAGGCTTCAAAATTGTTGACTTAGGACTGCATGGCATGTGTTGATCTTCTTGAAGTCATGCTGGTGGAACATTTGCAGAGGTTACTATTAATACACATAAAGTTATGTTTGAAATATAGATGTTTATCATCATGTGATGAGTAGTTTTTACCCAAACGAATTTAAGACTTTGCATTTATGTCATTTCAGGTTAAGCCTGACCAACTTTTTACCCCTCTTTTTACTGACTTATTACTAGCATATGGGAAACTTTGGATGCTATATGTAACCTAGTTTACGTAACTTATTCTAGTAAACAAGTTTCTAACTGAATTTTACAGAAATTTTTATTCCTCTTCTAGTTCACGTGAGATTCACTTCTCTTTTTAAATTTCCTTAGTTTGGTTGCGTACTTGCGTCCTTCTTGATATGTCTGTTCAGAGTTTGAAGTCTAATATATTCTACATTGGTTATTAGCTTGTAATTTCTTTCATACTATTTTGCAAATATTGTAGTCATGTACTCGTAGCCTCTTTAAATTATTGTTTCAGGAATATTGTGCAGCAATGTGAATATTCAAATGTTAAAGCTACTGAACTGATTCTCCCACAGTTTGTGTTTTGAAAGATCACCTGCCTTCCAAAGTGGGGCTTGCATTAAGAGATGTAGATGCAAGTCTTTTTCTTTTTTCTTTTTCTGCAACTTCTTGCTTGTAGCAACTCATGTGTAGTGTGGCTTTTGATGTGGGAATATTGCATGCTGCCTCTTGAAATAAGTTGTTGTTTTTTGTTTGTGGTTGTAGATTATTCAATTGCAAAGAAGTTAATTTATTCTCTCAAGTCAATTTTTTAAAGGTTTCCTTCCCTTGGCTTGTTAACTAACATTACATCAGTGGTGGCAGAAGTAGAAGAAAGAAGAGAGGAGCAGCAGGAGCAGGCATATTACATCAATGGTGGCAGAAGTAGAAGAAAGAAAAGAGGGGCAGCAGGAGCAAGCATTAGTAGCGGGCGAAGTGGGCAAGCAATCATAAATAGTCCAATAATCACTGTATCCATTTCTAGCACACTTATTTTTTTGTCTCTGATGCAATGTAAGACAATAAATTGTCACTGATTCATGACTTTGTGGAACAATGACTAATACGAATGTATATATCTTGGTGGATCCAATGTATTTTGAAGTTTAAAGTATGGGTTAAAGTATTGCTAGTTCATTTGATGGTTTGCATCAAATTTTATTTCCATTTGATCACTATTGCTCATTAGGTAAATGGATGTTTAATTGATCATACAACAGATTTCTCATACATCAGACAATGGTTCTTTGAAAAAGTAAAATCTTCTAATTAACTTTCACACAACAGAAAACACTAGAGCTCCGTTGTCTGAAAAGCTTAACAAACAACGGACTTAAACAAGTTCTGTTGTCTGAAGGCAGCACCGCAGCTGCGCAGCAGTTGCGCATGGCACCTGTCGAGCCATCTGTCGAGTATCACACAACACGTTTAACACATACACGTTGTCTGTATGTTTCTCAGACAACTGTGTTCCACTGTTGTCTGAATTTTCATCAGACAACTGTGTTCCACTGTTGTCTGAATTTTCATCAGACAGCGGCTCGGTCTACAACGGTGACTCTCCATATCCCACAACGGTTTCCATCTGTCGTCTGATAATGTTTTTGGCATAGTGATTAATTGCTATAGCGGCTGTACTCAATTTGGAAATACACCAAACAGATGTGAAAACCGCATTTCTAAATGGCGAACTAGATGAAGAAATCTACATGGAACAACCCGAAGGGTTTATTTTTAAGTCACTTTACGGACTTAAACAAGCTCCCAAGCAATGGCATGAGAAATTTGATAATACACTATTATCAAATGGATTCAAACTTAATGAATGTGACAAATGTGTCTATGTTAAAGAATGTAGAAACGCGTTTGTCATTGTATGCTTATATGTGGACGACATGCTCATTATGGGAACAAGTAAGGATGTAATTAATCAAACAAAGAAAATGTTGCATTCCTCTTTTGATATGAAAGATATGGGAATAGCGGATGTGATTCTTAGGATTCGAATGAAAAGGAATTCGGATGGTTACATACTTACTCAATCTCATTATATAGAAAAGGTCCTTAGAAAATTTGGACACTATGATGATAGGCTGGTTGTTACTCCATTTGATCCCTCTAGTCATCTTAAGAAAAATCAAGGTGATAGTGTAATTGGAGTATACTCAAGTTCTTGGAAGCTTAATGTACATAATGAATTGTACAAGACCGGATTTGGCATATAGTTTAAGTCGACGTAGTAGGTACTCAAGCAATCCGGGAAAAGAACATTGGATTGCCTTGTAAGAGTCTTACGATATCTAAAGCATACAATAGATTATGGGTTGTATTATACAAATATCCTCCCATATTAGATGGGTATTGTGATGCAAATTGGATTTCCAATAATTCGGATAGTAAGTCCACAAGTGGGTATGTATTTACACTTGGAGGTGCTGCCGTATCTTGGAAATCATCGAAACAAACTATGAATACACGTTCAATAATGGAAGCAGAATTTGTAGCCTTAGACAAAGCTGCCGAAGAAGCGGAATGGCTTAAAAATTTCCTAGAAGGTATTCCATTGTGGCCAAAGCCTGTCACGGACATTTGCATACATTGTGATAGTATGGCTGCTCTTACAAGAGCAAAGAACCAAATCTACAATGGCAAATCGAGGCATATAAGGCAACGTCACAAAACTATACGAGACTTGCTCAAAAATGGAATCATTTCCATTGACTATGTAAAATCAAAGAAAAATATAGCGGATCATTTGACTAAAGGCCTTAATAGAGAGTAAGTACTATTTACATTGAGGGGAATGGGCTTAAAGCCAATACAATGAGTCACTACTTGGCGGAAACCTAACCTAACAACGTTGGAGATCCCATGGTCTAGGTTCAATAGGCAAACTAGTTGGGGAAGACTCAAGATGCATAACACACACACATATGCTCATTCCTAAGATGAAACCAAGTGTGTATTCCGTTGACTATCAAGGGATGAATATTAATATATTCTTAATAATGCTAATATCTTTTAAGTGGGATAGTACGAACTATTCTTAATTGACATTACCTATATGAGACTGATGTGGGGTCGCATTTATGAGAACTGACATGGCTAAGTTCTCTAAAAATCTCATGAAGTAAGGAGTTGTTCAGGACCAAAATGAACACAACTGTAAGAATGTGAAATATGTCTTGATACGATATGTGTGATACTTATAGTCTCGGTTTACTACAAATCGTGAATAGTTCAAGACTTGTGTTCACAACTTCACAAAGAAAATCCGATAAGTAGTCACTACGAAAGGTTCAAGTCCACAAGACACATTTTCCGATGCATATCCTATCTAAGTTCTCCGAAGTAATGATAAGTTCCTATCTATCTTATTTTCTATTCAAATGTAGGGTATTGTTAGGGTTTGAATAGAAAATATGGGGTATTGTTGGAACTTGTGGGACATTAGTCCCACATGGAAGGAAATTGTGAGGGTTATGGCCTTTATAAGACCACTTAATTCCAAACAAGTAAATGGATGACAAAACCTAGAAGTGGGCTTTGGTGGGCTTTTCCTACTGGGTTTCCCATAGGAATAGCATATATATATATATATATATATAAGTCAAAGATGGGCCTTGGGCCTCTTGGGCTCGGTTTGACTAAATCTGATTTTTTTTTGCTTAACTGTTCAATTTTCGGATAAAATCTAACAATTGCAATGGATGGAATCAAACAACGTCAAACAACTACCGACACAACCGACGCAACTGATCGTCTTGGCTTCTATATAAGGACGACCTTCAGTCGTCAATAATCATCAATCAATCTTCTTCTTCCTTCTCTCAAAATTATTCTGAGAAACATAAAGTAGAATTCGTTAGGGACAAGTTCTTGTGCAAGAACTTGTTCCAGATAGTTGTATCCTCTAGATAGACATCCTAAACTGCAGCACAAGTGGGGGAGAATTTCTATCTTAGGTCACTGCATTGCAGGCCTCTATCTGATCAAGTTAGTAAATTTCAATTTCGGCTTAATGCTATTTGATTTCAATTTGTTCACCCACTGTTATATATTCTAGTTATATTCCATATCTGTATTCGTTTATCTATATATAATTATATATATATTGTTCCTGTACGTATATACTGATTGGTTCTAACCGATTCTTGGATGTAATATTTGCTTCATGGATCCCTTTACTGGGATTTTACTGGTGGAAAGTATATTTCATAGATCTCCTATAAATGAATAGGATTCCTTGTAATCTAAGATATTGTACTTGTAATTCTCTATATATACAGACCCTATTATCAATGAAAAGTACCTCTACATTCTCTCAAATTCCTTTTTTCTATAGCACTATATTTCATTTTTTTATTTATTTTAACTTAAAATATAGCCTAAGTTGTTGAAACTACTCAAAAGATGTTCTACACCAAAAGTTAAATTAATAAAGTTGGAATGGTCAACAAAAATGAGAGATTTATTTTTCTTTGACCTTAGGGTAATTGTATCGTTGTATTTAATGTATATAAACTTTTCTTTATCCTATAAATTGTTTTAGAATACTGAAAGTAAAGAGAGAATTTGGGAGAATAGTTGTGTTTTTTTTTGTTGATAATAGGATTCTCTATATATAGAGGATACAAGTACAATTCTTTTGAGTATAATAAATCATATTCTAATTAAGACTAGGAATCTAAAATAATCTTCTCCTATTACAACACATTAGTAAGGTACACATATATCGAATATCCTTGAACATAAATATAATAAATATTTTACTGCTAATGGTCACATGCTTAGGAGCTGTGGAGAGAACCTAGAGCCTTAGAATTGGTGGATGCATCACTACAGTCATATCAGCCAGATGAAGTCCGTAGATGTATTCAAGTTGGGCTCTTGTGTGAGGAGGACAATTTAGAGAAACAACTTATCATGTCAGATGTTATTTTCATGTTATGTGGTGAGGCATCTCTTCCTTCTCCTGTACAACCTGCATTTGGCGTCAACACGGTTTCTAGAAATACTCTTGATCAGTCAAATAACGACTCAAGTATAACTGAAGTGGAAGGGCGATAATGAAACATACTAAATCCAAGAGGTTTTCCAGTGTGTAGCAAGTTTTTATGCCTAGTATCCCTTAGTCATAGTATTATGGTGGATGAATATGTTCTTTTTTTCTAAAGTACTATTTCAGTGGAGTTATAGTACTTCCTCAGTTCGTTTATATCCCCTCTATTTTTTCTCTTCTTCTTTTGGTTATTTCTAATCTTCATATCAAATTTGGTTTGATGCTTCAAGCTATTCAATAAGAAATAATTTATCCAAAAAAAAAAAAACCTAAAATAGTTACATTGTTGAAGATGCTCAAAAGATGTTCTAATTAGAACTATAAAAAAATAAGCTGAGCATCTCCAAAAGAGTAGCTAAAGCAAAGTTAAATATAACTTTTAGTAAACTAGGTAGCTATATTTAATTAGCTAGGATATTTGAGTAGTTATATTTCTATCTCCTATTTTATTTTCCCTTTATCCAGACGATAATCTATGATTTGATAGAATATTTTAAATTACTAGTATTGCTGGAGAGAAATTGTTAAACCTATACCTATATTTTGCTCTCTTATAGTATAGCGTACTTTGTTAAAAATGCTCAAAAGATGTTATGAGATAAAAAATTTCCCAACAAAATGAAGAAATTCAAACTTAAGACTTCATTCACCATCGTACGTAGAAGGTGTAAGAAGTTATTCTTTCATGATTATAAAGTTGATATTATTCTCAACAAATGTGAGAATAGGGTTCCATACATAAGTTCTTCCTTAAGATTTCCGTTTGATCACAACTTGCTAAGATCATATATTTTCCTCCATTTTTCAATTTAATCGTGTTTTTTTTCTTGTATAGTACTGCATATGAAATATGCCTATTTATCAACTTCTATTGGTCTTTTAGCCTAGTTGGAGCCTTGTGGTAACGGTAGATAGATTGTTGGAGGCCACATTGTGAAAATATTTTAGGAACGCGATGTCAAGCGGATGATTTTAGGTGTTTCTTCCACAATGTTTCAATAACTCACTTTTGATAGATTGTTGGATGCCACATTGTGAAAATATTTTAGGAACCGATGTCATGCGGATGATTTTAGGTGTTTCTTCCACAATGTTTCAATAACTCACTTTTGCAAGAAATATCCCCTATAAAACAATGTAGATCCAAAAGTCTACAACTTTGGTATATATCTTTATGCTCTCCAGTCTAATACAACAACTTCTTCAATCAATCCTCCACGAAGGGCAATGCAATCTTTTTGGTGGACTTTACGAAATTTGAGGTAATAGTTAAAGATCGCTTGACAGTTGAGAATACATATAGTTATGAACTGTACCAATATGCTCATATTACGGTGATTGAGGCAATGCAATCAATGTAACATGAATTGTATCCGTTTCATTTTTGCAATTCTTTTGGTTCAAACTCTCAACTAGCACAAATCCCATGGAGATCTTCCTTTTGGTTGCTATATCTATAAGTAGCATAGCACTATTTGTAGTGTATATGAATTCAACAGTGGGTTTGTGCGGGGTTTGCCTTTATATGAATATACGTCTTCAATCTAGCTTCAAGTATCTTCATAAAAGTTTTTCTCTTGATCTTCAGTGGGCATTAAGTATCAACATATGCTTAAGGAAATTATTTTAGTTAATAATCATTGGCATGCGACTAAACTATGCATGATTTATGTTTGTTATGTATGTGCAGGAGTCACAAGAAATATCAAATCAGTTTTTTTTTTTTTTTTTTTTTTTTAAGAAGAGACAAAAACACTTTTATTAAAGGGACTTAAATAGAAACAGTAATCAAATGTTACAAGAAGCTAACCACAGTTTGGAAATAACCTCTAAGTAGTAACAAAGACTCCAGCTCTTAGAGTTCATATATACAGAACAATAAGTGGGTATGCCCAAGCCGACCACAGCCATACTAAAAAGACACGCCCCACTATTGTCTTACATACAAAAAAATAAAAACCCAAAAAAGAAAACCTACACATAGTGTGCTAAGCTCGGCTGTCACTCTCAAGCTAGACAACAAAAGCGAAAAGAGAGCAAAAGACGAAATAAAACCCTAGTGGGCTCTAAAGCCCAAGATTAGGCCCAAAGTAAATCCTAAGGCCCAAAACTAGGCAACACCGTTATCCTCAGCGTAGCCAGCAACCATAGTTTCGACACCAACCGCATCTCCACCGCTAGTATGTCACGCCCTGATTTTTAAACACAAATAAAAATCGATATATAACCCCATAATTATATATGCGTGATGGTTCAGCCATCAATACAGAATACCTGGAAAACTTTTTCCTTTTAAACCAAGTACAACTGATGCCCTGAACCCACTATGTCAATACAACTCACTCCACAGAGTCAACTATTACACAAGTTTACAAATAAAATTGTCACAACCAAATAATAAGTAAATGCTCCTCAGAGCTACTACAACAGAAGTCTTTTCAACAGTAAAGTCACAAAATTGGCTTCATACCGTATAGCTATAAGCACACGATCTCAGCTTCAGCCACGATTATCCTGACTTGCAGGATTAACCCCTACACCATTGAATAGTGCACTAAGTTGCCACACAACAAACCCGGTAAGCTTATGAAAGCTTGTATGAGTAAACTCAAAACCCCAAAGCAGAAACACATTCTTAAGTCACCTTAACCTAAATAATGATAAGCACATAACTCATAACTACAACGATCTGTTTCATAATCTTCCATAACATGCTTACATAGGTCAACTAGTAACTAAAACCACATGCTCAGATTCTCAACCTAGCATCCAATAACACAAATTCCAGTCAAACAAAACCTTCTCAAGTAATGTTTGGAAATCCTTTGACGAACAACGGCGAGTCACAAAGATCTCACTCATTTCCTTCCCACCAGAACCTTTGTCATCAACATGACATCAAAAGTGAAAACAATGAATCACCTTCCTATCCTCACACAGAGCACAATTGTCACCACTATGGCCTTTAGGATCAATAAAACCATCCATCAATACAATCATGAAGAAACAAGGCAATCACAATTCAAAATAGGCAAAACAGTTCATAGTAACCCATGCATATAGTTTAGTTTAGGAGGTCACATTAAGACAAGCAATTCAAGCCATAGTAATCATCATAACCCCACACTTTGACATCCATAGGTAGCTCCACCCATCACAACAGTCCTCTCGATCGTTTTAACTTAATAACAATTCAACTTCGCTACAGAGCAGTCATCACACAGATTTCACCGGTCATCACACAGGTAGTCATCATCCTACTGATCATCACACAGATTCGCCGGTCATCACATAGGTACTCATCGTCCTACTGATCATCCACAGGTAGTCATCGTCCTACTGATCATCACACAGATTCGCTGGTCATCACAAAGGTAGTCATCATCCTACAGATCATCACATAGATTCGCCAGTCATCACATAGGTAAGCATCGTCCTACTAATCATCACACAGATTCGCCGGTCATCACACAGATAGCGATCATCCAACTGATCATCACACAGATTTCGCCGGTCATCACACAGCACACAGATAGCGATCATCCAACTGATCATCACACAGATTTCATCGATTCATTACACAGATATTCCTACACAAGCTTTACCATATCTTAAATATCAGTTAAGACGGTCATAATAGACCCATGGTATCTCAACACATGATATTCTACAATCACAACTCAATACACAATTTCACCATTCTCGAGCAATAATGAACTCATTTCACATATTGTTCACATCCAACGAAGCCACCAATACATATATATTCCACATAAATATATATATATATATATATATATATATATATATACGTAGTCATCCACTCAGGAATGCCACTAATACCAACAATAGTTATGGTTAAACTAATAACTCAAAGACAATTTGGTAACTATGCTCGTAACGAATATCGTGTGATTCACTCACCTCTGAATCCCGCTGCGTCTTCACACGCTAACCAAGACAAGAACAAGCGCCACAATCCGCTCAACACAATCCTATCAAGTACCAAAACACATAAGGCCTCGATTCAGTGCACGAATCACAAAGTGATTAAAGTTCGAACCCCTGATTTGAACTAAAACCATAAAAGTGACGCCAATTGAGGCGAAACCACATCTGAGACCACCCAAAGTCTCCGAAATACTTTTATGATCGATATGTCAAAACCGCAAGTCGATTAGATAGTCGGATCCTCACGGATCGATAATCGAAATTATCGAATCACAAAAATCCTAAAATGCTCATACGATCTCCAAAAATTACAAACAATATATCGGAATGCTCGTATCAACCAGTAGATCGAATTCAGGAACAGAAATTATCCCTAAGGTGGCTGGAAACCACTGGAAAACACCACCAAAGTGGCGACACCACCAAAGTGGCGACACCACCGCCCGCCAAAATTCGGAATTTGACAAAACTTCCAACACCAAAGTTCTTCATCTCAACTCCAATTATAACTTTCATAACTAGCACAAAGTCTAGATCAAAGCCATTTGGCCAGAATTTACCTCGAAAGCTTTGAATTCCAATGAACCTTAGAATCCCAATCTTCAAAATTCGACCTCCACACTTTGAATCGCTGCAAACCACCTTGGAGAGAAGCATCTACGTCCTCTGGGCTTCAAAAGCCCTTAAAAAACACCGGCTATGGTGGCCAGAATCGGAAGTTCCGATCTAGGCTTGACGCAGCGCCATCTCCCACTTCCTAGCCTTGCAGCACCCACCACAGCTCGACCCACGCTTGATGGCTTCCACGGACCTCTAGAGGAGAGCAAGGCAAGCGAAAACCCCTCAAGAATCTCGTCAATTGATGGCCGGACGGTGAAGAAATCAGCAGGCAAAGGGAGAGGGCGAAACCGGGGTTGGGGGAGAGGAGAGAGAAAAGTTTAAGAAAATGGAAACTCTGTTATTTTTTTCAGAATTTTTCCTATAGGCTAAATACTGGTTATTACCCTATGGTTTAGGTCTAAAATCAATTCAGTCCCTGGACTTCTGATTTCATCAAAAACACTCGTGTACTTTCAATTTTGATCTAATAGGTCAAATTCGTTAATGTTCTGCTATGGGTTCAACTTATAGTTGGATTATTTGATGAAAACCTTTTATTTGATAGATTTCTAATAGTGAGACCCACTCCTAAATTGACTATGCATGCCACCTCGACACCATATCATAAAACATAGGCTATATATGAGCCACGTCAACAAATTAAATGACTCAATTATCGGAAGACTAACATATTGGACCTATTAGATTAAACTTGAAACTGCAGGGGTGTTTTTAATAAAATTAGAAGTCTAGGGACTGAATTGATTTTGGACTTAAACCACAGGGTAGTAACCAGTATTTAACCCTTTTCCTATTTAACCAAAATGGAAACTTTTTCCAATGGTCATAACTTCTTCATACGAACTCTGATTTCCGCATGTCCCCGAACTCGTATCGACACGCTCTACTACTTTCGTGAAGGAAGTTTTCATAGAAACCCAACGAATGAAAGTCAACCCTTGCGCCGCCCCTAAAATGACGCTTCATGAATATTTATTAGCCCAAAACACTTCCCCTCCATCCACGAGCCACAAAACCGTCCAATAACCAAAAATTAGATTCCGGAAAATCCTCGAAAAATATAACGAATTTCTGGGGTAGTACACAGTAACCTTGTCACCAGCGGCACCATCGTCTCCTTTTCTGCTGCTAACCATAGCTTCGTCACTCAAATTAATGAGCCAAAACTGTGAGCCTCCACAAAAGGGAGGATCTTGAAGCACCAAGACCGCCGCCACTAGATTCGATTCCAGGAAGGACCCTATCCTCGTCACCCACTGCACCGCATTGCTTCCAATAGTCGTGGCTACTGATAGTGACAAGATAATTTTTGTGGAGATTGGGGTAAAAGAAGAAAAGTGACGATAAGAAAACAAAGGAGAAACCCCGACCAAGAAAACCGTCCAAGTGTAGGGAAGACAAAGAGTTTAATCGGAGATTCAAAAATAAGGAAGAAAAAAACAAGATTGGCTTGACAGCGACAAAGGGAGGACAAGGAGAATTTTTTTTTAATTGTTTTTTTTTTATCTCAAATGTTCTATTTGTTTCTGTAAAGAATTATGTGTACTAAAGATCAAACCAGCTTAAGAGAATTAGTTGTTCTCTCTCTCGCTCTCTCTCTCTCTCTCTCAGACTCCAAAGAGCAGGCTTTCCTGAGGTTGTGATGTTCAGTCCGACGGCGCGTCCTTGTGACGTCGTTGTCGGACGGGCTTGTCTGGTTCAATGGTTCGCTAGAGGTCGATTGATGTAGGCAGTGGGTTAGAGGTGTTGGGCTGTCGGTAATGGCGACGAGTGATGTAGATCTTTTCCGATCTGGGCTCGGGTCATGGTTGAGCATTGACACGACTTGTTGGTTGGTGGCTGATCACAGGTGCGAGGATTGGCGGCCGCTGGTATGGAGGTCTGCTCCAATCTTTTCTCTCATTAGAGATTCATGGAGTTCGGACGGGTGGTCGACATACCAACCTAGGGTATGATCTGGATCTGATCGGGATCTGGTGTGCTTCGCAGTCAAGTCGTGGCCTTCAGCCGGAGTTATATGCAGGTTGCGGCATGGTGATATAGTGGTGGTTTCGATCCGGTGGCGCTTGGGATGGTTACTAGCCTCGTTGCAGCGGGGACAACAATTTGGATTGGGCCTGAGTTGTTGGGCCCCTATTGGAGGGGTGTTAGGGTTCTTTTTTGTTGTTTATTTCTTGTATTTAATTTACTGCTTTGTGTTAGTAATAAATCCCTACTCTATAACAATAGGGTGGGTCATGCTTTTTGTTTGGGTGTGCACTCTTAGTGCCTTGTCTGTCCTAGAGAAAAGGCTAGTCTTTATCAAATGGACACAACCCCTAGTGGCAGGATGAAACATAGTGTCGTCGGATGTTCTGATCGACAGCATAGTGGGAAAGCATATTTCATTGTTTTTTGGCTTTATATGAGCTTTATTGTTCCGGTATGTCACAGTTGTAAAGCAAATGAAGTTGCTCAGTTATCTGGTATGTCAACCCTTGCTAGTTGGTGTATATTTGAATACATAGGATTAGTGGGAGCTCCTGTTATTATCCAGGATGCTTTCTCGTTACTAATTGTTCCGGGTTTAGGCTTTACGTCCCCCCCTTTGTATTTAGCAGTTTCATTAATGAAGGCTTGAGGGCAGCTGCACCAACCCTTATTTCAAAAAAAAAAAAAAAAAAAAGATCAAACCAGCTTAAATTGAAAGGAAAGAAGCATTCGATAAAACTGGACATACATAGATTTGTGGTTATCCAAATTGAAAGTTAAATTAATAAAGCTAGAATGGTAGACAAAAAGGAGAGATTAACTTTTCTTAACATTGGGATAATTATATTTTGGCATATAATGTATATATACTTTTCTTTATCCTATATATATATTGAATATTTTACTTCTAATGGTAATTCAGTTTCTATTTAATATATCTAATATTAATATATATATATATATATATATATATATATATACAGGCGTTCTTGGTTGCGGACGTCCGTACCTAAGGATTAGGTACGGATTTCCATTTTTTCCCCCCTTTCCGATCACACATTTAGATCTTAACCATTCAGTTTTTAGGTCCTAATGTATAGATCATCTCTGCAAAATTTCAGCCAAATTGGAGATCGTTAAGGCATTCAAAACTGCAATTTACAACAATGAATACGAACGGTTCTGGTTCGACAGATTCGGAACCGTTCGTATTCATTGTTGTAAATTGCAGTTTTGAATGCCTTAATGATCACCAATTTGGCTGAAATTTTGCAGAAATGATCTATACATTAGGACCTAAAAACTGAACGGTTAAGATCTAAATGTGAGACCAGAAAGAGGGGAAAAAATGGAAATCCGTACCTAATCCTTAGGTACGGACGTCCTCACCTGAGAATGGTTCTATATATATATATATATATATATATATATATATATATATATATATATAGTATACAAAATAAGTTTTGGCCCCATAACAATGAAAAGTGGGCTTTCAATTTCTTTTGTTTGAATCAAAACATATAAGTTCTCATTCAATTCAAGCCATAATGGCACGAATACATATTTTCCACTACCTAGAATATAGGCAAGTAGGAAAAGTGGCATCTATCACCACTCATTATACATTCAATGCTCACTTATTAAAAGAGAGCCTATAAACTATGAAAACAAAATAGTAAATAGGCAAAGTCAAAAAATAAAACTTAAATTTTCTCCTTGCCCTTCTTACTAGGGCTTGGAGACTTAGTAAGATAAGTAAGGCAGAGCTCATCATATTCTTCAGCTACCTTTCTCGATTTTGGGGAATCTTATTTTTGGAACCTAGTGGCCTACCCTTTTTCTTCTTCGGTTCAACCTTCTCTTCATGCATGACTTCCTTTGATACCAAAATGCTTCCAAGTGCTTCAACCATTCCAAGAGATTTTGCAGAGAACTTGTTAGTGAACTCCGACATCTCTAACTTTTTTATGGGTGCATAAGTAAGCACCATTTTGTTAGATAGTTTACGCAACAATATTTTCAGCTTCTTTAGAAAGGAGATTGGTGAGGTTGGCCTTCTTCTCTTGGTTATCGCAGATTTTTCAATAGGAACATGTTCTTCCACAGGACCTGGTTCTTCAACAACTGGGGCAAGAGCCATTGAATTATCTGTACTAGCCTTTGAGTTCATATCCCTCTAACGCAGCACAATAGTCCTATGTCCACTACCATGCTCTTTTGGACCAAACAGGGTCCTGCTAACAGGATGCAAAATAGGGGTTTGGATACCTCGAAACTAGAAAGCACCATTCACAAACTTGTTGGCGGCAAACCCTACATAAGAAACTACAATTTCCAATCTTTTTCCACATTAACACGCTCCAAACTCGACATGGCTCTACCATTAACAAGTGGACATTGATCTCCTTCATGAAAAATCAAATGACAAAGGTTGCATTTTCCTACAAGATTCTCGGAGAAAAAAGAAATTTATGCTTCCATATTGGTATGTATGTATGTGTGTGTATATATATATATACAGATTTTATCCAAAGCGGAGCTCCACATTGAAATTAACGTGTGAAGTTCGAGTTTTGGGTCACTTTTTGGTCGCATATCCACATCTCGACCTTTCAGTTTTTAGGTACTAGTGTATAGATCATCTCTGTAAATTTTTAGCCAAAATGATGATAGTTAAGGCATTGATAACTGCCTTAAAGCTAGTATGGTTCAGATTGACAGATTTAGTCCGTCCATTGGTTTAAGCGAGTTAGATATCTTAACGATCATCAATTTGGCTGAAAATTTGCAGATATGATCTATACACTAGTACCTAAAAACTAAACGGTCGAGATGTGGATATGCGACCGAAAAGTGACCCAAAACTCAAACTTCACAAGTTAATTTTAAAGCAGAGCTCCGCTCTGGATGAAATCTGTATATATATATATATATATATATATATATTATAGGAATTAAATCACAATTAAAGGAATTAAATAGTGGGATGTTTATGGTCTAAGTACTGATAGGGAGAAGATTAATTAGTTACTTAATTACTTCTTTTTTAAACTAACTTTTCTTACATACTTTATCAATTACCTTTTCCGTTTCTAGCTTAGCATGAGATTTTTTTTTTTTTTGGAGGGGAAAGGAAGATATATTCCTGTGATGGGAAAGATCATATGTCACGCCTCGAATTTTGAATAAATAAATTCAAATTCGAAACGCGATAACTTAACAAGCACAAGAAAAACACATAGAAAATTTTTCATTTAAATTAAGTAACTAAACAAACTGAGCTCACAGTGTCAATACCGACTAGTTCTTTAGAGTCACGTATTACATTACAGATAGTTTACAAATTAAATTGAATGACAATTCAATAAGTAAAACCACCCACCACAACTCACTACACAACGGAAGACTTAAAACTAAGAGTACTCGTCGACGTCCATGCTATCGAACGTACACCTCAGCTTCGATGACGATCACTCGATATTCTAACCTGCACAATAACCCCTACACCATGGAATAGTGCACCGGGTTGAAACAACAAACCCGGTAAGCTTTTGCAAGCTCGTGTGAGTAAACCCAATTAAAATGACTTACGTCACGCATGCTTATAATTTCTCAACTCGATCGTGAGATAAATTAAAGCAACAACATTTAACTCCACAAAACACATCCAAACATTCAATCACACTTGGTAAAAATTAGTAATCCCTACGTAGAAATTTAGTTCAGGAGATACCCAAAAAGCACACAATTCAAAAATAGAAATCATAGTAATCCCTGCATAAAATTTAGTTCAGGAGACTACATTAAAATTAATCAATAGAAATTATAGTAATTCCTGCATATAGCTTAGTTCAGGAGATTACTGAAAAATCAACAATAGAAGAGAAAAAGAAAAAGAAATAAAGAAACCAAACAATAGAAATGAAAAAGGAAATTAATTAAAGAAATCAACAACTCATGCTAAAACCAAGACTTCACCCTTCAACTCTGAATACACAATCTCACAAAATAACTCGTTTCAAAACTCGACATCGTTGCCTCTCAAAGGTAACATACATCACCTCAATCGTAGCCCGTCACTGCTTACTGTTATGGCATCCGCTACACTCACCTCAATCGTAGCCCGTCACCGCCTAGGGTTATGGCATCCGATACACTCGCCTCAATCGTAGCCCGTCACCCGCCGGCATCTGATACACTCCCCTCAATCGTAGCCCGTCACCGCTTACGGTTATGGCATCTGACTCCCCTCAATCGTAGCCCGTCACCCGCCTAGGGTTATGGCATCCGATATACTCCCCTCAATCATAGCCCATCACCGCTTACGGTTATGGCATCCAACTCACCTCAATTGTAGCCAGTCACCCGCCTAGGGTTATGACATCCGATACACTCTGCTCAATCGTAGCCCGTCACCGCTTATGGTATGGCATCTGATACCCTCACCTTCATCACTACTTTGACACTAGATCCATAGATCGAAAATATTTACAAGTCCTACATGACCCAAAATGTTATTCCAAAACTCAAATACTCTTTCTCAAGCAAAACACACTTTTACACAATAATCAACACATCATGATAATTGCATGCTCGTAAGAGAAATGCTCGAAATAACAATTCAATCAACACTTAATAATTACTTCACCAATGTCACTCCACACGTATATATTGAATTGTTATTTCGAGCATTATATATATATATACACACACACACACGTAGCCATTCATGCAGGTCATGATACTATTCATCAGAACACTTATACGATCAAAATATCAAATCTACATGTCGATCGGACGGCCGGATCCTCTCGGATAGTAAACCGATCAAAACGAAAACCCTAAACTTTGAAAATTCATAACTTGCTCATACGATTTCCAAAAATTACAGACTATATATCAAAATGATCGTATCGATGTGTAGATTAAAAAGAGGAATAGAAACTGTTCTTGGGTGGCCGAAACCAGCCAAAAATCACCACCACAGTGACGGCGCCGCCGCCGCCCCAAGGTCAAAATTTGACAAAACTTCCTAAACAAAATATCTTCATCTCAACTCCAATTACAACTTTCATAACTAGCACAAAGTCTGAATCAAAGCCATTTAGCCTGAATTTACTTCGCAAGTTTTGAAAACCGATGAACCCTAGATTCCCAATCTTCCAAATTCGAGCTCCACAGGTTGAATCGTTGCAAGCCACCTTGGGAGAAAGCTTCTACGTTCTCTAGGCTTCAAAAGCCCCCAAGAATCACCGCCTGAGGTGGCGAGAATCGTGAGCTTCGATGTGGGCGATTTGCAGAGCCACCGCCCATCTTTCCGGCCTTGTAGCGCCGTGCACGGGCCAATCCATGTCGTGAAACTTCCCAGACTTGGAGATGGGATTGAGGCGAAGATAATGGAAGAAACAATTCGTCGATTGGTGGCCGAAGAAGGGAGAATGAAGCCAGCAAAGTCGGCTGGGCGAAACTGGGCTCGGGACCAAAGAGAGGGAAAAGTTTCCCATTTTGGAAACTTGATATTTTCTGATTTTTTTTCGGATTTTTCCTATATATCCCAAAATGAAAACTTTTTTCCAATGGCCATAACTTTTCATACAAAGTCCGATTCTCCCATTCCGCATATCCATGAACTCGTATTGACGCGCTCTACGACTTTCATGAAGGAAGTTATCGCATAATCTAAACGTATAAAAAGTCAACCCTTGAATCAAAGCATTCTGAGCGAATATTTGTCCGAAACACTTCCGCTCCACCCTCGAACCACGAAATCGTACCAACGAACACTTATTAATTCCCGGAAATATATAGAAATTAATAACAAATTTCTAGGGTCTTAAATTATAGGACCGTACAAGGTCATTCTTTATTCCTACATGACCCTAGTTCTCCGCATCTACCTTAACTGGCTCGGGGACTAAGACCTCTTGGTGTACCCTTCCACCAGACCCTGCAATGAATAGCTTCAAAATAAGATTGTGTTGAGTCCAGCCCCGAACGGGCTAGCCAAGGCCCAAATGCGAATCCAACTCAAGTCAAAGAGAGAAGGGAAGGAGGGCTTGACCCAACATGCCCAACCCACTCCCACTGTCCTCATCCCTGCACCCAGACCAATTCATGTCGGAACCCTAGTAAGACCACTAGAGCTGATGCCGCCCTAGTTCAGTCCGGCGGCCTTCCCAGATGCGAAACCATGATAGTCATTCTGTCTGCCAAAAGGTTGCTTCTGTCGACAAAATAGCCGCCCTATCCAAACACAATCCAATTGTCTTCTTTGTCTATCTAATCAGCCGGCGTCAAGCCTCACTGCTCAACCAGCAGAGAATCTGAGACCTCTGCCACCCTATAACTTGAAGCCCAAACTTCCACAACTAGCGCCGTAGATCTAGACCAAACCCGACACTGGAAGAACTCCCCGACACACACCAGACGAGATAGACGCCAGAAGATGTCCTCTGGCAGGCAATGATCGAAACTCTGCTGCACGAAACCCTAGGTTTTGGTATGAGTTAGAAGCCCTAACTTGGCATGAGATTATGAATGACAATCATGAATATATGAGAAGTATAAGCTTTTCCAAGTTATCTTCACTCCAAATATTTGAATGAGTGTACCGTTTATAAGTATAAGCTTTCATCTAGTAAATGACCTTTATTATTTGTGACTGTTGAGGATATAGTAGAAATAAAAAAGTTTTCTAATTCCACATACTATGATTCAAAATACTTGGTTTAGGTATGGTCCTTGTTTCACATGAATACGTCATTCAGTTGAGTTGCTAAATTGATAAGATAAAGTCAAAGTATGAAAGCTTGCACGTGGGTGTTTAATGTTTTTTCTGTTCATCAAGGATAGAAATTAAGATTTACAATTAATATATGCACAGGACCAGCGACTTATAACTGCACTTTGTTTAATTAAGTTGTTGTCGTACTATTCTTCTATATTGTTCTTCTATTAATATATGCAAAGAACCATCCATGTTTTGATTCCAAAACCACTTAGAGATGAATTAAAGTCTAAAGATTATAAAAAAGAAAAAATTAAATTAAATTTTAAGACTTTGGAATGTAAATTCATTGGATATCGAAAAAATAGTATAGAATATCGCTTTTATCACCGAGATAAAGGGTTGATAGAAAGCAGAGATGCTGATTTTCTAGAAATCATTGATATGATTACTCTAATTCAAGAGTTAAACTTAGAAGCAGATCAAGATAACTTTGATCATGACCAATTTGGTGATCATGCCAGTGTTCATAATCAAGTGGGAGGTGTAGATGTAGACATCATGATAATGACATGGATATAGATATGATTGACATTATGTCATTAGATCTTGATAGTAATGTTCAAAACAGTGGGAGACGAAAAAGAAAAAGGGAAACATATAAAAGGTTGAAAGATCATTATATTTTCAATCTTGAAGAGGTAGATGAATAAGTGAGAGACCCAAGAACATTTAAACAAGCAATGGATGGATCTGCTTCATAATAATGGTAAGAAGCCATGGAAGTCGAAATAGATTCCATGAAGAAAAATAAAGTATGGGAACCTCATTGGTTGTAAATGGGTACTTCGGAAAACGTTTAAAGTACATGGTACCTTATATAGATACAAAATCTGTTTAGGGGCTAAAGGTTATATACAAAAACTTGGAACAAATTTTGTTAATACATATTCTCTGGTTGAAAATTTTCAATCTATTAGAATACTCATGCAAATTGTTGCAAGAATGGATTTAGAACTCCATCAACTAAATATCAAAACAACTTTTCTCAATGGAGATTTGAAGGAAGACATCTATATATGTGGTTCAACTGGAAGGATTTCATGTGAAATGATATGAAAACAAAGTCTATAAGTTAAAGAATTCATTGTATAGACTTAAGCAGTCATCTAGACAATGGTATTTAAAGTTCCACCAAGCTATCCTTGAGATAGTTATCACATGAACAAACTAGATCATTGTATATATACTTGGATAATCGATAAAGTTTCCAATGCCCTCTATATAGGTTATCAAATGCCCTTTATCTTTTTTCTTATATGCGGTGTATTTAAAGTAAACCATCTGCACATAAAAAGGTTGTTGATGTGTTTTGTGATAATAAGTCTGCCATCTTCCTGATTAAAAGTAGAGCAAATAGTTCTAAAGAAAAACACATTGACGTAAAATATCATATATAAAAGATATAATGGAAAGAGGTTGAGTAAAAGTCAACTACGCACCCTCGGAATAAATGGTGGCTGATCGTATGTCCAAAGGATTTTAACTCTTAAAAAATTCAAAGAGCATGCTGGTAAAATGGGTTTAAAATCACCTAGATATGACTAAACATGCTAGTAAGTATCATTGTAGTGTTTTAGAGGCGCCTAAAATTGACAATTGCTACATCTCTATCTGATTAAAATTGGTCAGAAATAAGATAAAGGTCGTTAATTAAGAAACAAAATTATAACAAATCTTCTTGTCTATAAAATCTGCTTTGGGGCAACAAGAATGAATTTGTATAATATTAAGATTAGTGCGAATTATTAAGTCACCATTGATATTAGGTGCGTATAGGGAAAATTCTACAATATGTTAACGTATGACATGCATACAATTGCCTTAAAAATGGTAAAATGAGTCCTCAATATAGTAATATTAGTCCTCAAAGTAGTAACACGAGTCCTTAAAGTGGTAAATTTTCTTAGTTACCACATGAGTCCTCAAAATAGTAATATTAGTCCTCAAAGTGGTAACATAAGTCCTTAAAGTGATAAATTTTGTTAGTTTATCATATGAGTCCTGAAAATAGTAATATTAGTCCTCAAAGTGATAACATGAGTCCTTAGAGGGGTAAAAATAGTTGATGTATGAGAAATGTTAACATACCATAGCTTTACTCGTGCGGATAGTTATGTTCTTAATATATGAAATGGTGTCAACTTATTAATTAAGATAAGCTGTGATGAAATGAAAAATGATTCAAAAACATGGAGCGTGGTAAATGAAATCATAATTTGGCTGTTGGAAAATCCAGAGCAATCAGGTAAATGATACTCAGAATGAATTTTCAAATAAATTAGGATGAAAGTTAAGAGTGATTGCAATTAAATAAGTGACCGTCAGCAAAAACATCGAAAACCTAGAAGCCATTGGAAACTTAAATCATCATGATCAAGTGGGAGATGTTGGAATGTGATCATGTGATTAAATGGCTTCACAATGAGCATGCTATGTGTGAGGAGATGTACTATAACATTGGTGTATCAAGACACACTTGAACAAGGAAATTCACATATCCTAAAAGGGTACAATTATACGGAAGTGAAGGGGTATATATGTATTGATAATAATAGTGAAGAGATAAAACTAATCAATAGTTATATCTGTTCACTAAAGAGGTATAATGGTTGAGGTCCATAAAAGGAACATTAATTCCTTCCATTGTTATTTATTTAGATATTTGTGTTTCTCTTGTTGTGTCTAGATTACAGACGCCATACCATTGTTATGAACAGTCTAATGACAATAATCACAATTATCCTTTCTACATTTACTAACAAGAAGAATTTTGATTCATACAAATACTTTATCGATTGCAATCACCATTTTCATTCAAAAGCGTGCTTTAACTTTTTTTGTTGCATATCTTTTGGATAAAAGACATTGTTCTACTTTTAAATTGAGAGCAAGTCTCTTTTCTTTGGACTTGGCTATACAAAACCTTCATAACAAATTCAATCACAATTTTCATTCAAAAGCATGCTTTAACTTTTAGCTCAATGGTTAGAGCACCCATTACCTAAGATCCAGGTCATGGGTTCGAGTCACCATGGACCATGGGGGTAGAAGTGAAATCTTTTGATCATCTTTAAATAAAAATAAATAAATAAAAAAAACTTTTCTTGTGGCATCTTTTGGATAACAGACCTTGTTCTACTTTTGGTCTCACAATAATCCTTTTTTCTTTTCTTTTTTTCATTCATAAGAGCGTTTTAACATTTTATGTTTAATCTCGTCTTAAAAAAAATGTAGTGTTTGTTGCATCATTTGAATAAAAGATCTTGAACTGAGAGCAGGTCTTTTTTCTTATTTGGCCTCAAACTTTAACCCAAATTCAATATCCATTTTTCGCTCAAAACTAATTTCAGTTTTTTTGAAAGGAAACTAATTACAGTTTTTATTGCATCTTCAGACGAAAGACTTTTTTCTACTTTGGAATTTCAGTTCCCACTTATTTCCAAAGCTCTTTAGTCTTCTTTCTAGTGTCTATTTTGGTCAGATAGTTACTAACTTTAATCATGGAACAATAATCTACACCTAAAGACTGCACTGATGAAAACCTTTAGCTCAAGATGAATATTAAGAGTCATCCATGGTAAGCACATGACTTGATACATCACAGGTAACTCAACAAGCTAGCAAAGTAGGAATGTGAATGATCCCTAGTACATGGAAATGAGCTTCTTGCAATCTCAATTGTCTAAAAATGGATGGCATCTTGTAAAAGTTCAGTTTGCTCCATGTATTTGACATCGATTGGTAATGTAGATAATGCCAGTTTCCTTATCCATAATCTCCCCCACTATCCAGAAAAAAGAGGACGAGAGAAAATAAGAGCATTGTAATCTTATTCGACTACAGATCTTTTATTGGCTGCTTGGCCTCATACACTACTTTGTTAATACAGAATATAGGAGTAGTACTGCTTCCTAATTCTATTGGCCCATTCAATAGTATCACTACTGCTATCATCAATAATTAAACATATGCTAGCAATTAGATTTAAGTAGAGGGTGTGCATGTGCAAAACTGGGACCTCATATGGCTGTAGCTTAATGGTCTCTAAGATATCAAAGTTTAAACCAAGCAGTGAGATATAACATCAAATATCCGAAGTATGAACCATCATCTTTACACATGGCTGGCCTAATTAGCTAAACATTATGTTGGTATTTGGATAGATACTATTATCCCCCATCAAAGCATTGACTAATCAGCATGGAGTATATGTAGCTGGATATATTTTTTAGTACGCATAGTTGAAGTTGTTAAGTTGGTAATAATAGGGGTGCGACATGAGAGACAGAAGACGTGGATCATGTAACATTACAACTTCAACCAGTAAAGTTTCCAATATTGATATGTGCAACCTCATGTGTGCTACTTCAACTGATACCAAAATTATTTTCTATCTTTAGCATCACATGATGAGATGAATTCTCTATCTTTCATGATTTCAACTCTCTCTCTCTCACTCTCTCTCCCAGTGCAAAGCAAAGAAAGAGACCCCAGCTCTCTGGATCATTCTTGAACTCTCTCAAGATTGTTTCTCAGAAGACGTACAAGTGTACAACTGTCGGGGTAGAGAGTGAGACAGAGAAAATATCTAGAGCTACAATACGTTGGTGGCTTTTTAAGCCAGACTGATTAATGGCAGGGATGTAACTTAAGAAAAAGATAGAGGGCAAAACCGTTATTTTACTGTTAAATGAACAATATGAACAGTCCCCGAGCTTTAAATGTATGTAAAATGACATGACACACATGACTGTGTATATCTATGTATTTTTGTTCCAATTCGATATGTGGATTTTTATTATATTAAGCATATGGGATTTAGGCCTAATTTGGTCCCGAGGTGATTATGAGATTGTGACTTATAAAATAATTTAAGCGGCAACTTAAGGTGCAAGCTTACACTATATCCTATGCAACTGATAAAAGCTGCAAATTGACTGCTTCTATAAGCTTGGCTTTTAAACATTGATGGATTTTTGTCTTCTATACCCGTATTAGCCCTAGACAATGTATTAAATAACCTTACACACACACACACACACAGATCCTATCCAGAGTGAGGCCTCGCTCTGAAATTAAAGTGCGCTTTTAGAGTTTTTGACACCCAAAAATCCAGCTAACAAGCCCAATTCATATTTCGAGGAGAATTACACCCGTCACGCCATGCACATGGACCCAAGCCACATTCATGCACTTGGGGCTTACAAGAATGGGTGTGGTGTGGAAGGTTACGGAAAAGTATGAACCCATCGTTAGTTTTAGACACTAGTAATTTTGGACTTGGGAACCAAAATTCAAGCCTAGTAGTCTAATCCTAACATGGGTAACCGAAGAAAAGAGAAAGCCCAAAAGCCCAAGCCCAAATCTTTTAGAACCAAACAAAACAGTAAATGCTAAACATAGGATTCTTTATCCCAGCCGCATAACATAATCCCATAAAGGAACATAATCCCAGCAGCATAGCAAAATCTTATGAGCAGATTTAAGCAGCGGGAATCCTGCAATAGTAATTCCAGCAGCAGATTTCACAACTGAAATCCTGGATAGCAATCCCAACAGCAGATCTTAGGGATTATGATCACAACCATACGCCAAAGGCAGCAAGAGTAATGAGTCATCATGACTCAACTCCTATAAATTCAGAGTTCTTGCTGCAACAAGAGGCGCATTCAGAAACAACCCCAAAGAAACCCACGTGCAAAGCAAACCCAAGCAATTCTCTAATACTTATCCCAGAAACATGTAGGAAACCCCAGAAACAAAACCAAGCAGTTTTCTCCAACACCTATCCTAAAAACCCATTTTCAATCCAAAAACTCATCAACCATAATCCGAATCTAAGCTTTCATGGCTGCTGCAAATCTCTCATCTTCATTACAAATCATGATTTTCTAGCTCCCACGCCACATGCATCTTGCCAAGCCTCTTTTGAAACGATCAATTCATTGTCGTTAATATACAAGGAGCTGTCGGGAAGAACACAACAGCAAGCTTCCTTGGATTCTCATGTCCTTCGAAGTTTGCTGGGCCTAGTCTTCGCTAACTCAGACAAAGGGGACAAGATTTTGGGTTCGGCCATGGTGATTTCATTGTCGTACAACCTTGATCAAAAGTGCCCTTACAAGAGTTTAAGGTCACTTTTTGATCGCATATTCACATCTCGACCGTTCAGTTTTTAGGTACTAATGTATAGATCATCTCTGCAAAATTTCAACCAAACTAATGGTCGTTAAGGCATTGATAACTGTAGGTTCAGGTTGCACAAATTCAGTTCGTCCACTGGTTTAAGCGAGTTAGATACCTTCAAGATCATCAATTTGGCTGAAAATTTGCAGAGATGATCTATACATTAGTACCTAAAAACTAAATTGTCGAGATGTAGATATGAGACCGAAAAGTAACCCTAAACTCTAACCTCTAATTTCAAAGGGAGGCCTCACTCTGGATAGATATTATATATATATATATATATTAGGGGGGATCAGAAGCAGACATCCGCGCACTGTATAGTAAAATTGCGGACTGAACACAACTCAACTCTTCAACTTCCAGAATCTACTCCTAAATCATCTTCTCTCTCCCTCGAGAAGAGTCTCAAGGATGTTAAAATCATAGATCATCTCAGATGGCCTTTAATTCCTCCAAATCCATCTCCTCCAACCATTGTAGTTCATACCTATCTGCAAGCAGATGTTTAAGGTTTCTTGTGGGTCTGAAATTCTTCCAAAGTGGAAAAGAAGATGATTCAAGAATGAGTAGGAAGATTAACCAAGCAGAATAGAATGAAATCAAGCTAGATTCTGATCAATGCGCAATTTTTCAGTTCTGCGAACATCCGCTTTCGAATGGTGCCATATATATATATATATATATATATATATATATATATATATATATATACAGATCCTATCCAGAGCGGAGCTCCGCTTTGAAATTAACGTGTGAAGTTCGAGTTTTGGGTCATTTTTCGGTCGCATATCCACATCTCGACCCTTCAGTTTTTAGGTACTAGTGTATAGATCATCTCTGCAAATTTTCAGCCAAATTGATGATCGTTAAGATATCTAACTAGCTTAAACCAATGGACGGACTGAATCTGTCAACCTGAACCGTACTAGCTTTAAGGTAGTTATCAATGCCTTAACGATCATCATTTTGGCTAAAAATTTGCAAAGACGATCTATACACTAGTACTTAAAAACTGAACGGTCGAGATGTGGATATGCGACCGAAAAGTGACCAAAAAATCGAACTTCACAAGTTAATTTTCAAAGCGGAGCTCCGCTCTGGATAAAATCTGTATATATATATACAGATCCTATCCAGAGCGAGGCATCGCTTTGAAATTTCAGAGCGAGGTTAGGGTTTAGGGTCACTTTTCGGTCGCATATCCACATCTCAACCGTTCAGTTTCTAGGTACTAATGTATAGATCATCTCCGCAAAATTTCAGCCAAATTGATGGTCGTTAAGGCATTGATAACTGCCTTAAAGCTAGTACGGTTCAGGTTGGACAGATTCAGTTCATCCATTGGTTTAAGCGAGTTAGATACCTTAAAGACCATCAATTTCGTTGAAATTTTGCAGAGATGATCTATACATTAGTACCTAAAAACTGAACGGTTGAGATGTGGATATGCGACCGAAAAGTGACCCTAAACCCTAACCTCGCTCTAAAATTTCAAAGCGATGCCTCGCTCTAGATAGGATCTGTATATATATATATATATATATATATATATATATATATTGTCATAGCATAGCATAGTACTATAATGGTAACTACGATACATCTGGGTTGATTTTTTTTAAATATAAATTAAGCCTAATGTCGTTTGTATTAAGTATTATGTGATTTCATGCAAGTATTTTTAAACAAATTAAACAATAAAATCATTCTCAACATCATATCTATTTCGATCATTTTATACACTATCAACACTTATATTAAAGTTTACCAAACAGTTGAATACTACTTTTTGTCTAACAGCACTTTTAAAAACATAATTTATCAAATGCTCAGCTACTTAATTTGTAAACTAATTATTCTCCCAGCACAACTAAAGCTGATTTTTTTTTTTAAATCACAACTATACCAAACTAGGCCTTAATTTGCTTTCTGTGCATTGTGGGGGTTTTTTACTTCAACAGTGTCTGAACTCTTCGAGGACTTTTAAAATGATACCTGTACTTTCAAAGTGATCAAGGTGATACCTGGACTCAAGTTTTCTTGTCAACGTCATACCTACATCAAAATTCCATTACGGTGCTGTTAATTCTAACCACGTGTAACGCATGTGAGTCGCAAAAGAGAGCTAAATGACTTATGTGCCCTCAAATTACTTTTTTATATGAACTATGATTTAATATTAATAAAATAATTCATTTAAATGAATTTTATAATTAATTATAGAAAAAAAAATTATATTTAAGAGAGAGAAATAAAGGAAGAATTAAAAAAAAAATTATTTCTCTCTCTCATTCATCTTCAATTACCCATAATTGTTCTTCTATCTCCAGATCTTGATCCAGAGATAATAATCCTTTCTTCTTTTTTTTTGGTGAACAACAGCTCGTTGAACTTTACCAGTTCGTTTGCCTGTTTGCTAATTCCCCTGTAGTTTAATAGTTTAATTTTTGTTTCGATCTGTTTTTGTTTTTGTTTGTTGTGTAAAATTTTGGAGAGATTGCTTTCGAGGCCCAGGAGTAGCAGCAATCTTTATTTGATGCTCCAAGATAGGTTAATCTCCTAAACTCCAAAATTGAAATTGGGATCTTGATCCGCCGGATTACTGCACCCCATCCTACCTCCCTGCCTCGAAGACTATGCACTACCGCCGGATTCAATCAAAGATGCCTTCCTCAAAGCCGCTACCTTCGTGAAGTCACGCACCACCTTGATCTTTACCGCTGAGGACGATGACGAGGAAGACTGCATGAGGTCGTGCAAAAAGATAGCTTCTAATCTCATCTAAAATCCAGAAGACACCACCTGATTCACAGAGGTTGATCTCATAAAGAAGAAGATACAAACAAAACCCAAAAGCTTCTTTAATATCCCAAAACTGTCATCACAGTACTCCATGACAATCCCCACCTTTCATCACTCTCACTCCAATTTAATGCCTTCAAGTTTTCCTCTTCAAACCTATCTTACTTCAATTTCAAACCCATTAAACCCATTCAACTTTTCTCTACATATATTCATCTTCAACCTCCAACACCATCTATTGATCAAATTTTCTTGTTTGTTTAAGTATGTATGGTTGATCAAATTTTCTTTTTTTGTTGTTGTTTAAGTTCCTATCAATCGATGGGAACTCTAGAGAGAGAAAGATGGCATCATAACGGTTTGCTGGGTTACCGAAGATGAACATGAACAATTACTGGGATTTTTTTTCTTTCTTTTTTGCTGGGTTAATTAAGAAGATGAATATGAAGAATTACTAGGTTCAAATACTTATCTTGCTGTCACTAAGGTGGGAGTGGTGGTGGAGGAGACCCGGTTGGATTTGGAGATGGAATTTCGGGAGGAGAGAGATTACCAGTTTTTCTTTTGGGATCTTGGTTAAATACTTAATAGAACAGAGCAAAAAAATTATTTCAACTTTTATTTTCAATATAATAATTTTATAAGTGTGGTTAGTTGGGAGGGAATTCAGTTTTTAATAGACTTTAGGCGGAATCGAACGAAAAGGTCATTTTTGCCCTCACTTTTTGACTCACGTGCGCCCCACGTGCCTCGGACTAGCTGAGCCGTAACAGAATTTTAACGTAGGTATGACATTGACAAGAAAACTTGAGTCCAGGTATCATCTTGATCACTTTGAAAGTGCAGGTATCATTTTAAAAGTCCTCGAAGAGTTCAGACACTATTGAACTAAAAAACCCTTACAATTAATGTGCTGCAAAGTACTGATACAATTAATTCTAAGTAAATTGTTATTGGCAAGTGTAACAAGAAAACGAAGTCAAATAAGAAACTCCAGCATTTGTAAATGAGAAGGATGATGCAGCTGCATAGGTATCTTCCTACTCACATTACTTAACATTTGTTACAATAAAATAGCTTTAGGTTTTGGAGGCACTGCTTGTATAGTTAAGAGCATGAGATTCTGCGTTTGAGAAATGCTAGAAAAGTCTCATGCTTCCTATACCAGGCTGCTTGTTGTATTTCAATTCGATTCAATTGCCAAAAGCGTATTCTTTGGGAAACTTCCTTGTAAAACCTAGCAGAGATGTAATACAAATTGAAACAAGTGAGTCTGTTCCTGCTGTTTAGTAAGCACTAATTGTTCTCTGAAACCATTCAGAGATTTAGAGCATGAGCTCACATCAAGACTATGCACACAGATTAATTAATTCTTCTAATATAATATCCAAAAGCCTCGAGTCACTGTGCAGATAGAAAACAGGTTCACTCTATGTGATAATTAAGGAAGTTCAATCTTGACTGTAATTGCTGAATCTGTTCTAATCATGCCGACAGTATTCTTCATTTCGAGGAGCATTATATGCTCTGATTAAATTTCCAGAGCAATGTAGCTTCACTGAGAGGGTACTTTGGTTTTTTGCTAATGTTCACCACAATAAAAATAACTGTTATGGTGGCTTAAATGCTGTATTATCTTTATGTATACTTGTTGGTATATATGGGTTAAAGGCTGGTGGTATTCTCAGAGATCACATTTGTGTTTGGATAATATGGTTACTGGTCAACCAAGTAATAGAATCTGAAGCTTGGTTGAAAATTGCTGCGCACCTCTCTTACTGCCGGTGGTAGTCTTGCTGTTAAGTGTGACGTTGGACATTGTAGTAGTCGATGATTTGGACCTGATAGCTAAATTTATAAGCTATTGATTTTCCTTATTCAAACTTAAGAATGTTAATTGTACCAAGGGTAAACAAGGGTTTTTCCCGCAGAAGACTAAGGTTCTAACTACTCAAAACAACGTCACAAAAGTGACCACTGTTCCTAGTGAACAGCAGTCGAAAATCTAATTAAAAACCTAACCTAAGCCATTCATAAAATTATGAAAATTTACAGAGACGTACTAAAAACACAGAAAGACAAGCATACAAAATTTGGTGATTTTTGGAGTTGATTTACTATTCTAAAAAAATACAAAAAAAGAGAGAACAGAAAGTGACCAAAACAGATTTTTGATTTGGTTTTAGAAAACAATGAGAATAAAGCTAGCTAGGGAAGATGCATCCACCCCCGACAATCACACACGAGATAATTTGGTCAATCCTAATTCAATTAATCTAGATGAAGATGCTCAGGTTGGCTCGGTCCCCTTGAACACAACCTATTACCCTTTCTTACTTCGTACGCTAGGCAGGAAGTGCTCTACACGTAGGCTATTCTCTAACATGCAACAAGAAGAGATCATTAAGGTCCAAAAGAGTTTGAGACATCACTAGGCATCAAAATAAACTTAGCGCCATGCTAAACCTAGAACTTAGTTTACTTGATAGTGAAAACTAACAATTGCTTCTCTAGAAGGTTTGAGGAATCCAACTATTGGTCTAAGCATCAAACAATCAAAGCGGTAGAATCCTAACATACATAATAAGCGTGCACTCAAAGCATACAGGCAAGCATTCATCAATGGAAAAGTAGTAAAGTAATAAAGTCTCATCTTGAATTAAAAGAAAAGAAAATCAAATGTCAAATCATCTTGTAGTTCATGTCTAGAGGCTTCAAGCAGCCCCCTAAGTAATAAGAACCTAGCTAAACATAGAAGAAACAAAACAAACTAAAGAAGGGGAGGAAGAGAGAGAGAGAGACATGGCTACTGCATATGGATCCCCTTTTATATGCGTAAAGGTTGCCTTCATCTTTCTTGTTGTGTAGGAAATCCAAAACCTAAAAGAATTAGGATTAGTGTGCTTAGGTGGAGTTTTCCTATTGGCTCTTGAACTTGATGACTCATTCCAACCATTCAAATTGCACCACTTGTCCATATTAAGTTGAAATATGAAGCACAAACTCGGCCTCGGGCTTCCCGGTGTAATTTGGGCCTCAAAACATAAATTCCCGTCCAACCTCAGATTCACGCGTAGCCTGACCTTCTTGTACTAAATCAGCCATAACTTCTTATAAAAAAAATGATATTGATGAGTCGTAAAAAGATCTGGAAACTACACATCCAAGGCTTTCCATGAATATAAAGATCATCATCTCTTTTCATCATGAGCTGATCTTAATAATCTGTCGAAATTGACTGATTTGCACAGGCAAATTTGGCGATTTTGCCTTTCAATCCCTCTTTTCATTCTTTTCTTCTTCTTTGCTCAAAATTCCTATAAAACAAATAAATTCAAAGTAAATAACTAGAAAATACACTAAACTAACAAAGAAAGTATAGAGATTAACGTTATTAATATCACATAAGTATGCTTCTATCAAGTACCCCCACCCTTAAGCTTTGCTAGTCCCTAGCAAACAGAGAACTAACTAGAACAAAAAACACGGACTGATACGCTAAAAGTAAGCGCGCAATTTAACCCTATAAAATGTCATCGTTAGTATATAGTAAATAGGGATCGTTCTATTCCGGGGATTGAGGGTACACCTGTCATTGTAAAACAAATAAAGAATTAAAATAAGTATAAAGTATTATTTACAAAAATAAAACAAACAAAAGGGGGTTTTAGGATTATTAAATCAAAAATTAAATAAAGAAAATAAAGAAAATGTAAAAACATATATACACGGGTGGAACGCAAGGAATAAAGATCAAATCCACAATCATATGAATGAAATCCAATCACAATTCCTATAGTTGATCTTCTATGCCATGAGAAAGAAGTTGACCATGTGAAACGTTAAAAAGCAAACGATTTCCCATATTTTACTTTCCTTCAATAATTAATCTAAGTGAAAGCACCTAAATTAATCCTATTGAACATGCAATTATAGTCTAGAAAGCTAGCTAATCAAGAACACATTCAACGCATGAAGCATAGAGAAAGGATGTCAACCAAAGTGCACAACCTAGTTATGAATAAGTTCACCTATTTGCAATCCTCCTTAACTGATTTCGACTTTTGTCTAAAGCCTTTACTACTTAAATTTAGCTCCAATTACATGCATATATCCTAAGTTGGCCACGAAAGAACACATACATATAAAAGTTTTCTGTAAAACAAAATCAATCAAGCAATCTCACATAAGCAACATATAAATCAACATAAAGAAATCACAACTTTATTTCAAAACATATAAATGGGCTTTAAACTTTGCCCTTAACGTCATGTTAACTAGAATTCATAACTCTACGAATCAAACAAAGGAAAAGAAAAGAAAGTTTGAAATACACCGTGAAAGATGGATGACATGGCCTTGAGACGAAGAACTCGAAGATCCTTGAAAGCAAGCAATCTTCTAGGGACGACCCAAGGGTGGATGGCGGATAGAATCTTGATGTATTGCATGACTTCTTCTCCTCCTTGGTTGAGACGTAAAGCTTTTGAAGACTAGAGAATGGAGAGAATTTTTCTGATGTTTAGAAAAGAATGAGAGAGAGATGTGTTGTGGTATGGTGGTGTTGTGGTGTGATGTTGTTGTGAGGAGGCTATATATAGGGGAAGGCAAGGCTTCATGAATTTAATTTCCAAGGTATTTTCTGGTTGCACCACACAGCTTCGACCAATCACGTAGCGCCACGTCAGCTCTGTTGTGTCATCCAACCAATCAAAAAGCTCCAAAATCAATCCCTAATATATTGTTGCCAAATTTCCCATGATTTAATCTGATTTTATTCACAATTTTCGGCCAAATATCTAGGCATGAACCTAGACAATGTATCTGGACACATTTTGGACCTTTTCTCCCTTAAATCTCTCCATGGCTTTATCCTTAACATCCTCCCTTTGATTTTCTCTTGATTTTCACATTAAAATTGCATATTTTATTCTCTAATTTCCGCCAACATATCTTGAGGGAATTAAGGAACGAATCTGGACTTGTTTTGAGCTTTTTCTTGCTGCACAATCCCATGAAACTCTCCCAAGATTTTCTCAACGTAATCTCCTTGATTTTCACATTATCTCCATCATTTCCCATGCAAAAATCAGATTTAATCTCCCATAATATCTCCCACGTCATTTTCAAGCCATGTGGTCTCCTAATGCCTTCAGGTTTCCTAGCCTCATTAGGATTCCTACGTTGACTGGGATTCCTAGTCGGACCAGGAAAACTCAATTTCTTCATTTCAGCTCATTTCCTTGTCATTTATTCCAATGTACCTAGAAAATAGAAACTAAATTAAAAATGATTAATTAAAGGAAATAACTAAGAAAAATATGAGGAAATAATTATTAAAACGTCGCATGAAAATGCTCCTATCATGGACCTATTATCTTCCAAACATCTCAGAGAACTTATAATCCCACATGTATGTTCAACAAGATTCAAGCAGTCTTGAAATCGAACTCATAATCAGACTTAAGAGCTAATTTACTTTGATAACCATCATGCTCAAAATATAATGCAAAGATAATCAGAACCAATGCAACAAAAGAAAATCTAACATCTTCATGTTTCAAACAAGTGTCAACTCAATTTCTCACAAAGATGCTCTCAATTTCTTTTCACTCATGATTTTTTGACTTTAATGCACACAATCCTAAATATTGCTACGTGAAAGAGATGATATATACAATGCAACAAAAAGCTCACGTAGATAATATGAAAAGCTCTTTTTGATAATACATTATTTTTTATAAAGATTTCACAAATGATACTAGCATAAGACCAAATGAACCCAAGCTATAGTCTCATCTCCGTGCACAAATCTCCACAGACCAACTGACATCCCCAATGATCAAATAGGTCTTTTATTCAAGGTTGTAATAAGGCCAAATGTTGAGGTTAATAGAAAGAAAGGATAGAAAAATTCAAAGATTCTATAGAACTTAATGGAGCAATATTCGAAGAACATAAGAGATAGAAGAATCTTGCAATTCCTCAAGGTAATCAATCTTAGAACACATGAAGCAAGTAATTTTTTTTTTCAAGGTCAGATATCATCTTGTTGGGCATTTGCTTCATTCTATACCTTTCTTTTAACACTTGTGAAATAGGACAAAGACCAAATTTTCTTGAACAGGCCTTCAATTCAAAATAAACTCCTTATTCACAAAGGGGGGATTAAAATCCATTCACACTTTTTTCTCTTTTTTTTCCGTATACTTATTTTTTTTCATATTTTTTTTCGGCATACATATATATTTTTTTTATGGACAAGTCTTACCTCCACACTTCCTTACAAAAGTACCTCGAACATAATTATCGGGGTTGTCTAGGGTACCCTGATGTATGCCATACCTTTATTTTTATTTTTAATTTTTTAATAAATTAATGTAGTGGAAACCTATTGAACTGGTTAACGTACATGTTACCCACTTGACTGTTGACATGTGTCATTTTTAAAAATAAAATTTACCATATTAATAACACATTCTATCTTGATATGTACTATTGTTCAAAAACATGTAACAAATATTGTCAAAATAATAACTTACCCCTAGTAGAACTAAAACTACGATTTATGATCACACTTATTTTAGTTATTGTAATTGAGTGGTCAAAGATGTAAATATCATAGTTGGACAACTTTTAACAAATGGAGAACATTGATTATCAAATGGAGAACCTCATAACAATACTGAGTACTTACATATCTTTTGGTCTAATATTAATGGGCTAAATACTGTTTAGTACCCTGTGGTATAAGCCAAACATCGATTCAGTCCCTCGAGTTTCAATTTCATTAAAAACACCCCCACAGTATCATCTTCTCGTCCAATAGGTCCATCCGGCTCAATTCCGTCAATTTCAACCATAAGTGCTGACATGACATTTCTAACTCATCAAAAGTGGGGCCCACACAGAAATGAAATTCCCAAACTGGCCCTGGCCAACTGAATATGGAAAAATCTAAAATAAATTCCAGACTTTGAAGTTGGGGAGACTCGAACCCACTCCAATACATATGCAAATGAAAGCTCCTACCACCAAACCACTTACATGGTATTGGTATGTTTCAAACAAAAATAACATATGTATTTTGTCATCGTCCTTCTCCACCCACCTCTCTCCTCCTCTCCTTCTTCTTCCTCTTCTGCCATGAAAGACCCAGACCCCAAACCCAGAATTAGGGATCGGCCTCCTCTCCGTCGTCACTCGTCACTTGAGCATTCTTTCTCCCCTCCAGTTAGACGTTTCAGACCGAACTTGTTCTTCTTCTTCATCGGTTCGTGAATCACTCCTCAGTCTTCCATCAACCTATCCACCCTAATCTCCAGCCTGCGCATGACCCTTCTTCCCAACGCTGATCAGAACCACATCCAATCCAAATTTCCTCAACTCTACAATTCGGGTCTAGGCTTTCTTAGTGGAATCAATTCGCTTCATGGCCTCTGTGATTTTCTAGCTGCTCCTAATGGAATCAATTCGCTCTCGAAGCTCACGCAGACCACAGCAGATTGCTAGACTTCGTGAAAGTTGGGAATGAAGAGTTTGGCGTGAAATTGGGGCAAAAGAGGATTTGGGTTTTGAAGAAATGAAGGTTTTAAAGATACCCACATGGAAAAAGCCATTGGCTTTCATTTTGTGTTGCTTGGGTTTTGCAAAGATCGAGCAAATGGGTTTAAAGTTGGAAATTTTTTTTCATCGAAATTGAAACTTGGAATCTCTGCAAAACGATTATGTTAATGTAAACTTGCCACCACATTTGGTGGCTGTTGTTTATTGACATGCCACTAAGATAGAATCACAAAAACAATAAGAAGAAGACGTGCATGACCCTTGCTTTTACTGAAGTTCTCTCTTGCAATTGATTGAATATCATTATATTGAGCTCCAATTATGATTCCCACTAAGACCCTTGTTCATAAAAACCCAGACCAAAAACATGGGGTCTGGGTCTTTCATGGCAGAAGAGGAAGAAGAAGAGGAGAGGAGGAGAGAGGTGGGTGGAGAAGGACGAGGACAAAATAAATTTGTTATTTTTGTTTGTAACATTCCAAGACCATGCAAGTGGTCTAGTGGTTGAGGCTTTCATTTGCATATGTGTTGGGGTGGGTTCCAGTCTCCCCAACCACAAAGTCTGGAGTTTATTTTAGATTTTTCCATATTCAGTTGGCCAAGGTCAGTTTAGGAATTTCACTTCTGTGTGGGCCCCACTTTTGATGAGTTGGAAAGGCCATGTCAACACTTAACGGCTGAAATTGACAGAGTTGAGTCAGAGGGACTTATTGGACGAGAAGATGATATTGTGGGGGTATTTTTGATGAAATTGAAACTTGAGGGACTGAATCGATATTTGACCCATACCACAGGGTACTAAACAGTATTTAGCCCAATATTAATGTTATCATGTTCACAGCACAAATGTTGTCAGAATTGTAAAATGGTTGATAATCTTGTAAATGATGTAGTTTTTGAAGTAATTACTACAAACAGAAAAGAAAAAAAAATTACTACTTCTACATCAACTGTCGGGGGTTGTGGTAAAATGTGTAGTATTGTAGTAATCATTTCAGTAACGATAACAACATAAAGATTTACCACTCTGACAACAAATTTGTTATCACACTTGTTAAATTGTTCATAAAATAGTACATTAGTTTAGGTGGAGTAATTACTACAAATAGAACAAAAAATACCCTTTTTACATCAATTGACGTGGATTGTAGTAAAATACATGGTCATTGAAGTAATCATTTCATTAATGATCAAAACATAAAGATGTACCACTCCGACAACAAATTGGTTGTCACACATGTTAAATTGTTCATAAACTAGTACATAGGTTGTAGGTGGAGTAATTACTACAAGTAGAACAAAATTTATCGTTTTTACATCAATTGTTGTAGTATGTAGTAAATTATGTCAACTGGAAGTAATTACGACTTCGACGATGGAAATTACACAATATATTAGTTTAATTACGCAAGGGAGAACTTCATTACACCTATGAGGACATATGTGGTTTTATTCAAAATATAATGGTTTACTTATATGATAACACATTGTGGTAACATTCGTAAATTAGTTCAAAAAACAGTAAAACAAGTTGTACGTAAAGTAGTTACTACATCTAAAACAAAGATTATCTATTTTTACATTAATTGTAGTGGTTGTCATAAAATGTATGTAAAAAGAATTATATTTGGTTAAGGAAACTACTAATGATAT
The DNA here is from genome assembly GCF_002994745.2 of Rosa chinensis. NCBI lineage: Eukaryota > Viridiplantae > Streptophyta > Magnoliopsida > Rosales > Rosaceae > Rosa > Rosa chinensis. The sequence goes on along the minus strand of NC_037091.1, from coordinate 18,653,700 downwards.
AATTAATTATTAATAAATACTATTTAACTAATCTAATTCCTCAAGCCTAATTTAAAAGGTTTTTGTTTTTAATAAGTAAACAATGTAATTGTCAATTGATAATCAAGCAGTAAGCTAATGATAAAATTAATTAGTAATGAAGACTATTTAACTAATAGTAATTCGGTGAGCCTAGATTAGAAGGTTATTTAAAAAAAAATTTAAAAGGAAAAAACATAATTGTCAATTTTCAATTGATAATAAAAAAATAATTGGCTAAGAGCTAAACAATTTACCAGATTTTAATTATTTTGGACCATTGGATATATTACTAATCCAATAGTCTAAAATATTTAACAAAATGGGTGTATGACAAACACTCGGGTACCTAAGAAAATTCTCATGAGTATCTCTCTAATGATTGCTCCACTAATTCCTTAGGATAGGGTAAGGATATATCTATACTAAGCTTTAAGGGTAGGAATTTGTGGATGATGAAAGAAAAGGCTTAATGTAGGCTCAAGGGGGTTAACTAGGGGATTGTACATCTTGTGTGCATAAAAGGGACACAGGTTAATTTGGCTATGGTGGTAAATCCTAGTGTCTTTATCCCTTCAGAGGTTCAAGTATTAGATTGGCAAAAAGTTTTGACAGTCATGAAAGACAAGTTCTAGCATTCTCTAGTCAAATTAAAAGCTGCGGTCAATATGCATAGTTAAGATGAAATGAAATGTGAAATCAACAAACCCTCGTCAAGAAAATAGGATGATCTAAATTAAAATCACTCAGAAAAGAATGGCACATATACGGGCTCAATATCTCACAAGGGTAAGATCAAGTTTAACTTGTCATAGCATGTTTCAATCAAATTTTCAGTCATCACATAAGCCTTAACTATCTATTGCACCATAGATTAAGCACAATAATCATCAAAATTTATTAGCAATTACTTAAGATTATAAATTCAAAATCATGCTTGCAATCATCTTGTAACCATAATATACTTCATATCTACAGTTCATGCTCATCATAGTGTTGCAAGACTCATAAAGACTCAACAAAAATAAATACTAAATTAGACTCTTTTTAATTTTTTTAATATAGATGACAAAAACTAACAACCTAAAAATAGCAAAAAGTTTCAATATTCTTCCCCCCACACTTAAACCAAACATTTCCCTCAATGTTTGACCAATGACAACATGAAATGAATAGAATTAAGTACAAAAAGAGAAAGGAAAGGAAACAACAAAAGCAAATATAGTTAAGAAAAGTAGAGAATGCTCCCTCTTGTAGACTTCCCAAAGCACACAATCTTCGGAGACGAACTAAAGACACCAACCTCAAGGCTATTAAGCCTTGACTTCCTAACGTAAGCTCCATGCCGAACTTGCTCCATAGATACTCCAATAATGCTCCAAACAATAGGAAACATCACTTTTCACATACTGATTTAAGCTAAAACCTTGCAGCAGCCCTACTTCCGAGGCTTATAGCTCATCCATTCAGAAGAAAGTTCATATTTAGGGCTTTCCGTACATATGTGGCATGAATTCAAACTCTAAGGGATGTGAAAACTAGAGACCTGCAAAGTTAGCAAAAAATTACAGAAGACTGGCAGAATGCTGACAGAATGAACTTTGTCCATTTAAACTTGAATACCCGACGCTACAAGTGTCACATTCAAAAACAGATATCTGGGGCTTCAAATCCTTATAAGGTTTGTCTCATTTGGACCCGGAAAGGATCCCTTGTTTTGCACTTTATGTGGCTCAGCTTCCCAGTTTTCCGATTTTCTACCCCGACCCTTCTGTACTTAACTGGAGACTACAGATGTATTAGAACTCAAAATTCATTAAAAGTAGACTTCTAGGGCATTAGATCCATATATGGTACGTTTTCTGATTCCAAGTGAGCTGTGAACAGCAGCAGTGCAAAGTGAACTGATCCGCAAGGCAGAAAAACTGATTTGCTCAAAAGTGATTTTCCTCAACTATATGACCTGCACAAAAACTGAAAACATAAAAACGAACAAAATATGACGCAAAGATTGAGAAGAAAATGAATAATGAGAGCGTCCCTTATAATTAGAAGCTTTGATTAATGTCGCAATCTTCTTCCTCCATTAATTGGGTTGCCTCCCAAGAAGCACTTGGTTTAACATCTTTAGCCTAACATAGCAGCTCTTCATCAAGAGTAATCAAGAGGTTTAGGTCTTGGTTCCACCAAATGCTTGACTCTCTTTAGTGACGTTTCATGGTTTCTTAACAACAACTTGCGTACCTTAGAAGCAATGAAAATATATGATTTGATGCCCTTCTTTTTCTTTCTCTTTTTCCATTGTCTCCATCTTCTATTCGATCCACCAAGCATGGCTAGAAGGATCTCCTTATCATAATTTGGATGCTCATTTATCACCATCTCCACATGTTCAAAGAAATCAAATGGTGCTTGGATGGAGGGAGCATGTGGAGAGCTTGAAAGTGGCAAGGAAGAATCCATTGGTCTTCCATGTGCTAGCAATAGAGGCCCGAGGATAGGTACTTTGATAGGCTTCTCTTCTATGCAATTAGTTATGTCTTGATCTTCATGTAGTATTTTGATTGCTTTCGGCATATGGAACTCATTGTCATTAAGTTCAACTTGAAGTTCCGCATTGAAAGAGTCCTCATCATCACTATATGCACAGGCTTCAAGCTCGGTGACAAATTTCTCTGTATAACTCTCACAAGTCATGACTTTGAGTTCCTCTTCATGGGGCTCATCCAAATCCAAGCCTTCATCCTCATCAAATATTGATTCAAGTGGTGCATCATGAGGTTGAAGCAAGGTTATAGATGTATGTGGCTCCCATAGAGTTATCAGTGGTGTAGGAGGGTGCTCTTGTAGTATTATGGTCTCTAAAATATCATCAATGGCCAGTAAATCATCATCCTCGATCATTTGTGGACAACTCTTGAAGTGGTTCTTGCTCCTTTGACTTTTGATTCAAGCATGCCAAAATTGTATCTACATATTGTCCAGTCTTCTCAACAGATTTGTTAATATTCTGCCTACAAGTTTTCATGTCTTGGATACAAGAATCCACACACTGTAAAAAGGAAGAAACACTGACGCAGTCGGAAGTAAACCTAGGTTTATAAGCAATAAACCTAAAACAAGAATTCTGGAGTCCACCAGAGATAAATGAGAAAATTCCCAATTTTGATTAATAATATGATAAAAGATAGGTTCTGCAGCAGTTTAAGGTTGCTTATATATGAGAAAAGAAACCCTAGGGGGACTAACAATGAAACCCTAAAGCCCACAGATAAAAACAAAACAAATCCAAAACAAACTAGAAAACCAAAAATTCTGAAAAATAGTAAATTGCAGTTTTGAGGCCTAAAGGACCCCGAAAGCCCGAAAAAGCCCGCACATCATGGCATAGCGACGAGTTTTGTTTCTGAAGTCGTTTCCTTTTCGGAAAGCTATAGCAATCGCGATTCGGACACCAAATGCCAAAGTTGCAGTAAACCGGGTTTTCCTCATTTTCCACCATCGAGCTGTTCTTCAATTCAGACCGCCATTCGTTCTACATCAGTCTCCTCCACCTCCGAAGAACTAGACCTCGAGTTCTCTTTAGGATAAAGAACCTCATCTTCATGAGACTCATGCAGATCAGCAACATTAAAGGTGTTAGAAATGCCCATGGAATCAGGAAGTGCAACAACATAAGCATTGCCATTGATCTTCCTCAACTCCTTAAAAGGACCATATTTTCTTGGCTTCAGCTTGTTATAGGTACCAACAGGAAATCTCTCCTTCGTCAGAAACACCATCATGTCATCCCCCTCTTGGAACACTTTAACTCTTCGATGCTTGTCAACTGCAGCTTTATACTTGGCATTAGTTTCTTCCAACTTAATCTTGACTTCTTCTCTAACAGAATGCACATCCCTAGCCATGCCCTCAGCAACAACACTAACACCAGGAACTTTAGGAACCTTCACTAAATCAACCACATGTCGAGGAACAGCAGTATAAACTAATGAGAATGGTGACTTCCCTGTGGCACTATGCACAGCACTGTTATAAGCAAACTCCACCTGTGGCAAGGCATAATCCCACTGTTTGGGCCTATCTCCATAAACACTCCTGACCATGTTACCCAACGTTCTGTTAGTAACCTCTGTTTGCCCATCAGTTTAAGGATGAGCTATGCTGCTATGGTTCAAAGTTATTCCAAATATTCTCCACAATGTAATCCAGAAGTGACTAAAGAACTTCGTGTCTCTATCAGAAGTAATGGACTTGGGCATTCCATGCAAACGAACCACATCCCTGACAAACAGTTTGGCTATATTGGAAGCATCAGCAGTCTTCTTACAATCTATAAAGTGTGCCATCTTGGAGAACCTATCAACTACCACAAACACATAATCCACACCCCTTTGCGTACGGGTAATCCCAACACAAAGTCCATAGCAAGATCCTACCAAATATCTTCAGGAATAGGTAAAAGTAAATAAAGACCAGTATTTTGGGACTGACCCTTAGAAACCTGGCAGGTCTACGCACTTCCTCACAATAGCTCCTACATCCTTCTTCAGCTGTGGCCAGAAATAGCTCTCCTCAAGGCTAGAAATAGTTTTGTCTCGGCCCAAGTGTCCACTCAACCCCCCTCCATGCAAATCTCTAATAAGTTTCTCCCTCAATGATGAACTAGGAATACATAGCCGATTGCCCTTGAATAAATAACCATCATTCATATAGAAATCTACAACTACATGATTGCTATTGCACTTGGCCCAAATCTCCTTAAAATCAACGTCTTCCTCATATAATTCTTTCAAGAGATCAAAACTGACAATCTCCTGTGCTAAAGTGACCAGCAAGGAAGCCCTACTCAAAGCATCTGCCACCCTATTAAGAGTACTAGATTTATGCTGAATCACAAAAGGAAATTTCTGTAGAAAACTCACCCACCTTGCATGCATCTTGTTCATAGTTTTCTGACTATTAAGGTACTTCAAGGCCTGATGGTCAGTGAACAATACAAATTCTCTCTGAATTAGATAGTGCTCCCATTACTTTAACGCCCGAAACCAAGCATAAAATTCCTGATCATAAGTACTCCACTTTTGACGAGCTTCACTCAATTTTTCACTAAAGAATGCTACTGGCCTCTTCTCTTGTGACAACACTGCACCTACTCCCACGCCACTAGCATCACATTCAACCTCGAACACCTTGTCAAAATTGGAAAGAGCAAGAACCGGTGCAATACAAAGTTCCTCCTTGATTAAAGCAAAGCTCTTCTCTTGTTCTTCTCCCCATTGGAATTTGCCTTTCTTCAAACATTCAGTAATAGGGTCAGTGATGGTACTGAAATTTCTTACAAATCTCCTATAAAAAGTAGCCAAACCATGAAAACTCCGTACCTCAGAAACTGTTTTTGGAGCTAGCCATTCTCTGATAGCTCGTACCTTGTCTTCATAAACCTGAATGCCTTCTTCTCCAACCACAAAACCCCGAAATAACAGCTTGTTAGTACATAAAGTACACTTCTTCAGGTTAATGTACAGTTTATTTTCCTATAAAGCTCCTAAAACCTGCCTCAAATGTACCAGATGTTCTTCTTTGGTCCTGCTATATATCAATATATCATTAAAATACACCACAAAAAAAGAACCAATAAAAGGACGAAGAACCTGGTTCATAAGCCTCATAAAGGTGCTGGGTGCATTAGACAACCCGAATGACATCACCATCCACTCATATAACCCATCCTTGCTCTTAAAGGTTGTCCTCCACTCATCCCCTAGCTTGATTCGAATCTGGTGGTAACCACTTCGAAGATCTATTTTTGTAAACACCTTGGAACCCTCCAGCTCATCAAGCATGTCCTCCAAATGAGGAATAGGAAACCTGTACTTCACATCTGCCATTGATTGCCCTTCATAGGAACAAAGAGGACGGGAACTGCACAAGGACTCATACTTTCACGAATGAACCCTTTCTTCAGCAAGACTTCAATCTACTCCCTCAAAATCTCATTCTCCTTAGGACTCATGCGGTAATGGGGCAGATTTGGCAAACTAGCTCCAGGAACCAGATCAATATGATGCTGAATGTCCCTCATAGGTGGTAACTCGTTGGGCAGCAGATCTGAAATCAGCTCCTCAAACTCTCCCAACATATTCTGCATTTCCTTAGGGATTACCATATGTTCCTTTTCTGCAGTCAACAACCCTTTAATCACCACTGGACAAATAACTTCAGATTCTTTAAAGTCTTCCTCCATCTCGAATTCACTGCTAGACAAGGTTAGAAAACTCTCCCCTTTCTTTACACCAGATCTCTCAAATTTATAAACATGAGCCATGGCAATTTTATGACTATTCCACATCAACACCATCACATTATCTCTGCCTTTGTAAGTCACATCCACATCATATTGGCAGGGTCACCCAAATAAAATATGACAAGCATCCATATCAATATTATCACACAGAGCATCTCCAACCATTTAGTCATAAGCCAAAGCCATATGCAAAATTTGACTCCCCTAGTGTCATCACTATTCATTCAATTTTTCCATCTCCAACCATGTTTAGTCAAAAGCCAAAGTCATTTAATACATTAATCATTTTAGAGAATTAATTAACTACAATATGAATTTATATATCATACATAATTATGTTATATAATATATCGTCATTAATTGATTAAAAAAAATTATTTATTTATTTTTGGGAATCTATATATTCGTGCCACGTGTCAATGCTATTCGGATCCGATATCTTATCTCTATCTCGGTTGAGATTTTATTTATCACGTGATAAGATAAGATTTTCTATCTCAACTTTATTACCGATTCTAATGCCACGTGTCAGTCGTTGAAAGGCTGGTTAGATTACGTTTTTGATTTTTATCTGCCACGTGTCGTATCCTATCTTCAGATATCCTTTTCCAACCCTCCATAAATACGGAGTCATTCACTCCATCATAGCTCACCAATTCACAAACACATCTCTTCTCATATCAGAAGCTTAGAAATTCTGAACTTCCTTTTCATTTTATATTTTTGGTTCCTTGTTGCAATGAATAGGTTACGGAAATTGTTGATGCAAGAGGAAGAAGATATCATTACAAGAAATCGTCAAAGAGCCCTGGTGATGCAGGCAGCTTCCTCTCATATCTTGAGGATCCAAGAGGAAGAATCACAGTGGGGTGGTTCACAGCCCGGGCGCCAGTACATCGCAAGAGATCAAGAAGCTATGGATCGACGATTGAAAGCTCTATACTTCACTTCGCCGTGCAGGTTCCAGGGCGATATATTTCGCAGAAGGTACAGAATGCGACCTCATGTGTTTGACCAAATGATGCATGATGTTGCCAACCATGATTCGTACTTCGTGCAAACTGATGATGCCTCCGGCAGAGTTGGTTTGTCTACCGAACAAAAGCTGACTTGTGCTATGAGGATGCTTGCTTACGGGCTTCCGGCTGACCTGTGTGATGAGTTTCTAGATGTAGCTGAATCTACAGCTTTGGAGATCTTGTCGCACTTTACTAGAGCAATCTGGAATGTGTACCACGATCATTACCTTCGTCGACCAACTCCGGCATATTTACAGCGGTTGCTCAATGTTGCCGACAAAAGGGGGTTCCCCGGAATGGTGGGAAGTCTCGATTGTATGCACTGGCAGTGGAAAAACTGCCTAACCTCATGGCAAGGGCACTTCACTGGTTATAAGGGAAAACCCACAATCATTCTGGAGGTGGTGGCATCATACGATGCTTGGATTTGGCGCGCCTATTTCGGACTTCTAGGTTCCCTTAATGATATTAATGTACTTGGAATGTCTCCATTATTCAACGAAATATGCACAGGTGAGGCTCCTCGAGTTTCTTACTATGTAGGTGATAGAGAATATGGCCAATGCTACTACCTAGTTGATGGGATCTACCCTAAATGGGGATCTTTTGTGAAAGCAATTAGAAATCCAATTACTCCAGAGCAAGCTCATTTTACAAAGATGCAGGAGTCATACAGAAAAGACGTGGAGAGGGCTTTTGGCATTCTCCAAGCTCGTTTTGCAATAGTAAGAGGACCCGCCCGTGGATGGGATAGGGAGGACCTATCATACATCATGATGACCTGCATTATTTTGCACAACATGATTGTCAATGATGAGCGTGAAGAAGATGAAGAGTCGCCTTTTGACCCCGATGATATCTCCACCAGACCAAGGAAAGCACAAATATATGAGAGGTATGAGGATGATCATGAGGTTGAGCGCAACCGTCCCGAACTTGAGGAGTTCATGACCCGTTACCAGGGGGTTAGATGCCCAATTGTGCATAGAGTCCTTCAAGGAGATTTGGTTAATCACCTCTGGAACATGAAGCTGCAAGCAGAGCGGAACCGCAGATGAAGAGATTGTATTTTCACGCTTTCAATAATTGGCAATGTGGCCATTGTGTGGTTTGATTGTTTGTGTGTTTATGCTTTGTAATGTTGTGTGGTTTTATTTTATTGTTAGTGTGTTTATGCTTTTGTAATGCAGTGTGTTTTATTGTTATGAATAAAAGTGAGATAAAAACAAGTTTTTGTTTTTATTTGTTAACTATAAAATATAGCAACAATTTTATTTCATAATTGAAAAACATAAGTGAAAAAGTACAACCAATAAAATATTTCTAATTTTTCCCCATCCATTGAGTCTCTTGAACTGGCACGTAGAGGTCCAAGTTAGAGTCATCTTCACTATGTGGTGTATTTTCTTCTGGAGAAAAGGAGGGTTGACGAAATGCACCAGCACTAGAGCTTTGTTCCTCCCTCTCAATAATCTGTGCTTGCTTCCTCTCCCAATAACTCCGTTTTTGGGGTGTGAAAATTGACGGATCCACTTTCATTGTGCGAGCATCATCCGCGTGTTGCTCAGCTAATTTAGTCTCCTCCCTGAGTTGCAGCCTGTATTCGAGATCGCGCTCTCCTTGGTCTGCAATCCTTTGCATTTGCAATAAGAGTTCACCTGTTTCGTCTTGCCTGGATTTTTTCTTAGCAGCCTTTTGAGCTTTTTGACCTGGGGGGCGTGCATGCACATTTGAAGAGCTTGGAGAGTCACTCGCGGGAGTGCCGTCATCCTCTAAGTTGATAGAGGTAGGAAAACTTAAGCTACCGACATTCATGCCCAGAGGATTGCTAAACTTTTTTGTATCCTTTAATATTGGCCAACAATGCTCAAACGCAAACTCCTCTCCTTTAGCTAAGGTATGATAGATTGACTTAGCTTGTAATACCTATAAATAAGAAGATATTAATCATGTACTATATATATTTATATGAAAATCAATATACATAACATGCTAAAATAATGGTAAAATTAATTTTAAAAATAAGAATAAAACGTCAAGAATAAGGATGATTACCTTGTCGGTGGCGTTATCACCACTTCCTCGAAGAAGTGCCGCTTTGTTAAGAGTTTGACGCCATCTTTGGCATGCCGGTCTAATCTTTTTCCAACGATCGTCACACCCTCCTCCCAATCTAACCACGCCTCCGGCAGGCTTGCAAGTCTCGTATACTTCATGTATACGCTCCCACAATTTTTTTTTCTCTTGACTAGTACCCTTAGAGCCGTCTTCACCAACGGTAACTACAGCTATGCACAAGGCTATATCTTCAGCGTCCTTCCAACACTCTTGTCTTGGGTTAGGCATCTTCTAAAAAAATTGAAAGCTAGCTAGATGAAGAACAAAGGTGAAAAAGAATGAAGTTTGGAGGAGATTGGAGATGTTTTGGAGTGAAAAATTATGAAGAAGAGGGTTGGTATTTATAGAATTTGTTAAAGTTACTGTTCCAAAGGGCAAAAAACATTTTCCTGATTTTTTAGAAATTTTTCTTTTATTTTTTCAAATTTTTTTTTGGTTTAAAACACATTTACTTTATTATTAACCGTTGATTTTAATCCACACAGTTTTTTGAACCGTCAGATTAGATATTCCCTAAATTTATATTTACTTTTTGATTTTTAGAACCAATTAATCTCAGCCTTTCATTTTAAATTGAATTAATGAATCATGAATCTCAACCGTTGGTTTTCAGTACTGTTGGAAGCCCCAACGGCTTCTGTCACTGGCGGGCCCAGTGTCGGCCAAAGTACTGCGCGTGTATGGCGCGTTTCTCCCCCTCCAAGCCTTTATTTTGTCCTTTTGCGCATTTGAGGGATTCAGACTCCCTCTGCGTGTTGTCTCTGTGTTCCAAAGAAAACCCATGTGCAGCTGGGGCCCAGCCGATTCCTTCCTCAGCCAAGATGGCTTTCGTTCCAGCACCCTTCGTCAAAATGACTCCCATTTTGACTGATAGCTAAACTTAGTGAGTTGTTGGAGATGGCTTCCGGAAAAGCCAAAGCCATTTTGGCTTTTGACTACAACCGTTGGAGATGCCCTAATGCTTACCAATGGATACCAGTACTTTGCAGACTCAACAACTCGAACTTGTGGACCTTTCTTGACCCATCCCAGAGAATAAGGTACCTCATGAGGCTGTGTAGGTAACTGCAAATACTCCACCAACTTTCTGGCTACGAAATTTTCGCAGCTCCCATTATCTACAATCAGATTGCACACTTTGTTATTAATGGAACAAAGTGATTTGAAAATATTGCGCCGCTGCCCATCTTCCTTAGGAGATAATAAGATCTTTTGCAACACAATATTAACCTTCTCAGGAGACTCCTCCACCACAAACTCAACCCCTTCATATTCATCACCTCTTCCAACTTCTCCATCATCTTCATCATAATCATCCATAAGGGCAGTTTGTCTCCTCTTAGGACACACATTAGACCTATGTATAGGCTTGTTGCATCTATAGCAGATTTCTGTTGTAGGCCTTGCATAAGGATTATTAGGCTTCTGATTTGGGACCCTATTTTGAGCACCACTAGAACTGCTAGAACTAGTAGTCCCTTTAAAAGGAGGATTGGTAACCCTAGGTCCACTCTCCGTATTCTGTTGTATGGCTTTACCCTTGCCAGCTGAGGAGTTCACTAACTCTGTGCTCCTTTAATAGGTATACCTCTGGAAAGAAGAAGCTCGTGAAGGCTTCTCTAATAGTTCTACTTTCAATGCTAGGCTTGAAGCTTCTATCATAGTCCACACAGTTTGCAACCCAATTTTCTCCTAAATGGCCGGCTTCAGCCCACTGATATAGCGAGCCACCTTCTGACTTTCAGTTTCTCCTAGTTCATTACACTCTGAATAGCATAAGAACTCAGCATTATACTCAGCCACAGTCCTAGTGCCTTGGACACAATCAATATACAACCTGTGCAGAATCTGCTCATAATCATCTGGCAAGAACCTCTCCATCATCAGCTGTTTCATTCTTCTACATGTTTGATTACCCTGCTTCCTCTGCTTCTTTCGAGTATTCTGCAACTTATCCCACCAAACTGTAGCAGTACTCTTCAATCGCCGGGCAACATGTTTAACCTACTTGTATTCAGGCACCTCCATAATCTCAAAGAATCTATCCACCTGAAGCTGCCAATCAAGATAATATTCCACACCCAAGTTGCTCGAAAAGAAAGGAATTTCAGCCTTGACTTTGTAATCCTGGTCAGCTTGTCCTAGTTGATCAGGTTGCACAATTTCTTCTTCAGAATCAGATTCTGAATTATTAACAACAATTTCACCACATGGAGCCCTAGCTCGCTGGCCTCCTTCCCTGCCTCTATTCTGATTGTTGTTGTTTTTGTTCCTCTATCCCAACAATCCACAAATTTCTCCAATCTAATTGTTCACGGAGTCGTTCACGGTGTTGATGCCAGCAGCAAACGATGTGGTAAGAGAAGCAGTAAGAGCATCAAGATCTACTCTTGTAACATCACCCATTGCTACTAAAGTAAATAGGAGAGACAAGGAAGATCTGCTCTGATACCACCTGACACAGTCGGAAATAACCTTAGGTTTACAAGCAATAAACCTAAAACAAGATTTCTGGAGTCCACCAGAGATAAATGAGAATATTCTCAATTTTGATTGATAATATGATAAAAGATAGGTTCTGCAGCCGTTTAAGGTTGCTTATATATGAGAAAAGAAATATTAGGGCGACTAACAATGAAACCCTAAAACCCACGGGTAAAAACAAAACAAATCCAAAACAAACTAGAAAACCGAAAATTTTGAAAAATAGTAAATTGCACTTTTGAGGCCTTAAACGACCCCGAAAACCCGAAAAAGCCCACTCGTCATGGCATAGCGACGAGTTTTGTTCCTGACATCGTTCCCTTTCCGGAAAGCTATAGCAATCGCGATTCGGACACCGAATGTCAAAGTTGCAGCAAATCGGGTTTTCCTCATTTTCCACAATCAAGCTGTTCTTCAATTCGGACCGCCATTCGTTCTACATCAAACACTTTTAGTCATAGAAGCATCTAAATCTTCAAGAGAGTCACCTTGAGGTGTTGGCAATTGATAATCATGGTATGACGATGAGGAAGCTTCAAAAGCATTAAAGGATCCTTGTTGGACATTTGGATAGCCATTCTGCTCAGAGTATGGAGGATAATCCCATGCCGAATTGTATGCAGGCGCATAATTATCATTCCAATGCCCTTGGTTTGCTTGATATCCTCCAAACAAGCTACTTTGATTAAAGTAACCTTGATATTGTATGTTTGCACATCTCTCCGCTGAATGCCCAACCATGGAGCATATGGAACGTGACTCATAAACTTGATGCCACATCTGAAACAAAGAAAACAAAAATCATGTTAGTAATATATACAAAACAATCAAAATAGAAAATAAGAACGTACACAAGTAAATAGAACACAATAGTCCCCAACAATGGCGCCAAAAATTGATAACTAAATTTATAAGCTATTGATTTTCCTTATTCATGACACTTAAGATTGTCAATTACGGTGCGTTTGGATGAGAAAATTATAAAATCCGTAGGAATTTATAAATGATGGAATCTTTAACTCCATCAATCTAAAATTCCATTAATTGCAATTTCTATTTTTTGGTTGTATCTATTTAGGATTTGAAATGTGTAATAAATTAAGAAAGTTTAAAACAAATAAAAAGATAAAATAGAAAAAAAGTCTTGCTTTGGAAATAAAAATTGAATACTGCAAAGGAATTCGTAAATGACACCTATTTTGGTGGAAATTGAAGTGAGGAATTTAAATAACGAATTCCTTCGTTTTTTTTTCCACAGAGAAATTTAAAATTTACAATCTGATAATGCCAAATGAGGGAATTGACTTTTAGGAATTATGAAATCCTCACTTTCAATTAAATTCCATCATTTTTTCCCTCATCCAAACACACTCTTATAGAAAGAGTAAACAAGGGTCTTTCCAACAGAAGACTAAGGTTCTAATTACTCAAAACAACGACACAAAATTGACCACTGTTCCAGCGAACAGCATTTGAAAATATAATTAAAAACCTAATCTAAACTATTAAAAACCAAATTTATAAAGATGTACTAGACACACAGGATGTCGAGCATACAAAATTTGGAGACTTTTGGAATTCATTTACTATTATAAACAAATACAAAAATATAGAGAACAGAAAGTAACGAAAACAGATTTTTGATATGGTTTTAGAAAACAATGAGAATAAAGCTAGCTAGGGAAGATGCATCCACCACCGACAATCACACACAAAATAATTTGTTCAATCCTAATTCAATTAATCTAGATGAAGATGCTCAGGTTGGCTCAGTATGCTTGAACACAACCTATTACCCTTTCTTACTTCGTACTCTAGACAGGAAGTGCTCTACACCTAGGCTATTCTCTAACATGCAACCTAAAGGTATGTTTATTAGATTAACAAGAAGAGATCATTAAGGTCTAAAAGAGTTTGAGACATCACTAGGCATCACAATAAACTTAGTGCCTTGCTAAACGTAGGACTTAGTTTACTTGATAATGAAAACTAACAATTGCTTCTCTAGAAGGTTTGAGGAATCCAACTATTGATCCAGGCATCAAACAATCAAAGCGGTAGAATCCTAACATGTATACTAAGCGTGCACTCAAAGCATACAAGCAAGCATTCATCAATGGAAAAGTAGTAAACTAAAGTCTCATCTTGAATAAAAAGAAAATAAAATCAAAGGTCAAATCATCTCGTAGTTCATGTCTAGGGGCTTCAAGCAGCCCCTAACTAATAAAAACCTAGTTAAACATAGAAGAAATAAAACAAACTAAAGAAGGGGAGGAAGAGAGAGAGACAGATGCTGCATATGGATCCCCTTTTATATGCTTAAAGGGTGCCTTCATCTTTCTTGTTGTGTAGGAAATCCAAAACCTAAAAGAATTAGGGTTAGCGTGCTTAGGTAGAGTTTTCCTATTGGCTCTTGAACACCATTCACATCGCACCATTTGTCCATATTAAGTTGAAATATGAAGCACAAACTCAACCTAGGGCTTCCCGGCGTGATTGGGCCTCAAAACATAAATTCACGTCCAACCACAGATTCACGTGCAACCTGACCTTTTTGTACTTAATCGGTCATAACTTATTATAGAAAAGTTGACTGATTTGCACAGGCAGATTTGCCGATTTTGCCTTTCAATCCCTCTTTTGATTCTTTTCTTCTTCTTTGCTCAAAATACCTATATATAAAACAAATAAACAAAGTAAATAACTAGAAAATACACTAAACTAACAAAAAAAGTATAGAGATTAACGTTATTAATATCGCATAAATATGCTTCTATCAGGACCCTCTCAACTAAGCTTGTGATTCACAGGTGCAAGATCAAGTTCAAGTTCTTGAGCTTAAAATCAGTCAATTTTATAGAGAAATGAACATGCATGGTTGCTTATGTCATTTCAAAGTGGAGCCTTGACACCGAGATTGGAGTGAATTATGCATGGTTTTCTCCTTGAAGATTCATGTTACCTTGTAAAGTTCCCATATAGGAAGACTTGTATCAGCCATATGAGCTGATTTATTTTGTTTTTCGGGCCTTTTAGTCCTCCGTCTATCAGGAAAAAAAATAAAATGAGAGAGAGAGAGAGAGAGAGAGTGAAGTGTGCTATTTTGAAGGATGCTGCTGCATAGGTTTTCTTCCTACTCACATTAGTAAACAGTTGTTACAATAAATAGGTTCATCAGTATTCTAGATAGATTTAGCTTTTGGAGCCAATCCTTGAGATTCTATGCTATTAGAGCATGCGATTTTACGTTTAAGAAAATTGAATCGAATACCAGGCCGCAGTGCTTTGCAGTATTTATTCAATTGCTAAAAGTGCATTATTTGGTAAACAAGTGAGCCTAGCTCTTCCCGCTGTAAACTAAGAGCTACTTGTTTTCCGAAGCCATTAAAGCATGAAACTGAAACATCATGCATGACTACACATACAAATGAATCTACTCCCAAGATATACATGTCCCAAAAATTCAAATCATTGTGCAGATATAAAACAGCTTCACTCTATCTGAAGCTATTCTGAAGATGCTCCATTAGTTCTAGTTGGGACGGGTGCAATCGCTCCGAATCTCCCCTCGAGTTCCAGTTAGAACCCCAACTCTGCCTAACTTGGTTATGGCCTGCACAAAAGCCTGGTTAAAAGCAGCATTACTTGATGCAAATGTGTTGACAGTAGGCTTTGATCTTGAATCCGTAAATAGTATCTGGTCAGAGGTGAATAGACCCTTTCCTTGCTGTAGGTTCTGGAAGTAAGCATTGTCAAACTTCTGAGGTGTAGTTGGGTCCATGTTAATGGCAATTCTCGGATCCACTTTAAGGGGGCACATCTGTCTAAGCTGCAATGCATACCCTGAATTGAGTGTTGGGTCGATACTCTTTGCGGGGCTAAAGTTGTAGATTCGTTTGGAGAAGCGGTTGCAATGAGAGAAACCAAGTGTGTGCGCACCTAAGAAAAGCACACAAGTTAGAAAAACATCTTGATAATCCTGGTTGAATATGTACACAAATTAAGGTTATGTAAGAATGTGTGATTAAGGAAATGTTCTCTTGCTAGACAGTTTACACTCGTTACCCTGTCAATCTAAACTATTATTGGATTGATTATTTTTCTTCCGGTCCAATGTATGGTAACAGTTAACACATTACCCCTTATGTCACAATATGAATCAAAAGCTGACAGAAAAAGAAGACTACCTGATAATGCAATCATGTCAGTCTGGGTGAGACCATGAGCGTTAAAGATGGTGTTAAGCTGGTCTAGATTGAAAGTAGGGGGAGGAAGCTGCCTCTGAACACTCGCAACAGTCGATACTCTTCCATCTCGCCTACCCAATTCAACGGAATACGATGGTCCCCCGGCCTGCATATGGCACAGTTGCATCAGACAAAACATATAGGAGTATTTAAATAGGATAATGCTTCATTACAGGAGGATAATTGTAGTAGTTAGGTCGTTAGAATAGGCATAACTTTATGTCACATTCCTTGGTCTACTTTCGAAAAGCTTCTTTGTTTTTCTCAAGTCCAACCTTAACAACTGAAACGAAAGAGACTGCGAAAGGAGAATTTCTATACCAATTTCACAACATCTCTAGTAGTTAGAAAGATGTCACATTCCTTGGTTTACTTTTGAAAAGCTTCTTTGTTTTTCTCAAGTCCAACCTCAACAACTGCAACGAAATAGACTGCAAAAGGAGAATTTCTATACCAATTTCACAACATCTCTAGTTGCCAGAGCTAGTATATCTGCACATGAAACTTTGTTTCTGCAGTTAGGATCTTTATCAACTGCAGCCTTGGCTTTGATCACGGTGTCAAATCCATCTCCGGCGAGGGAAAGGTTGTCCGGGTGATCCTTCTCAGCATTATTAGTTGGTGACTGAATCAACACTGAAGCATCACAACCCTGTAAAACATAAGCATAAGCTGTTACAGAAATGACCAACAATGTAATATCAACCTAACGTTGAACAAACATTAATTGTATCAAAACTAAAAGTAGTTACTTAAAAAGGTCCATCTACTAACCCGAACAAAGCAATCGTGGAAGAAGAGTCGAAGAGTGGCTGGAACAGTAACAAAAGTCTGCCGGAACTTGGTCGCGACGGCTGAGCTGACTAAGGACTCAACATTGGGACATGTGCCTTTATAGAAGTCCGTCCTAAGCTGAGCAGAAACTGTTCCAAAGAGCAAAGGTAGGAGAAAGACTGAGAGAACAATGAAACTACGAGCTTCCATGTTTTCTTTGTCTGTTGTTGATGTTTATGTGTGTTGTGGGGTTAGAGACCTATTTATACAACTGACACAAGAAAAAGTATAACAAAAACAAAAGCATATAGGAAAAGTAGTGGTGTTAAAAAAAAGAACAGAGGTCTAGGACCTTTTCTTTGACACTCTGGCAACTAAATTATACACCAAGTTTCTTCTTAGTTTGGAGATATATATATATGGGTTGAGGAGAGCTGATAAAGTATTTCAATACCATGTTCTGGCACATGGAAAGAAGTCATATGTATAGAAATTTGGTTAATAGGTTTTACAAATGATTGGATTGTTTGGAGAAAAATTTTCACAAGTATGCTTTTTAATCTCTCTAGCCGGGGTTTGTAGAATCATGACAGGCTAAAACTGCATAGGGAAATAGACATCTATGAGTAGACAACTAAAACGACAAACCAATTCAATTTAAAATCTAGGAACAATTTGGAATGTGACTACAGATCCATGCCAACTAAAATAATGCTTGTAAAGAACAATACTCAACCACCCAAAAGAATTAAGAACAAAAGTTGAAGTTAATACAAGTCTAGCATGGACACACAACTGTTTATAATAACAATTAGGATTACAGTTTTATTTATTTTTAAGACCTCCTTGCTTGTTCAAATGCTATCGTAACTCTTCACATTACTCTTGAATTGCATAAATTAAGGATGAGGAGAGTAGCTTAATTTGATTATATATGGAAGGCAATTGGCTGTATATGAAGCATGTTAGCATCATAGCATGACATAGATGATTTTATATGTGCAAGTAGAATTGTGGTGTTGAGGAGTGCAAGTATTTAGAGAAGCCCATCTCATACAAGTTATGTGTGAAAGTTCATTTCAATAATCAGTTGACCAGAAACAACATATTATAATGAAGGAATGTTTCAACTCTCTCTCTCTCATTTTGATTTAATTGCATTCTTCATTTTAGCAAACCAATTACTATACAGATAGAGTCTGAAAAGAGCAACCTCACGGGGCAAGTTTCTGTTAACGGAGATAGAGTTGGGAGATATATACAAAAGATGGAAAGTTGATTGAATCAATTAGACATGAAAGTGAATTATAACCTTTCAAAAAAAAAAAAAGTGAATTATAATGCCTTCAGAATGGAAAATACGTACCTAACATCAGAGTTCAAAAGCTAGTAGAATTTCATGAGAAAGACAAAATTTGTAGATGTAGGTAAGGTGGTAAGTCATCATCAGTGATTCCTAATATACCCAAAAGGGAAGGGCAGCTTTGGATACTGCCTAAACCTAACAAATGAAATTCATTGAAAATTTGCCATTTTGAAATAATAATGTGGAGATCGATCTCTTATCTGTTGTCATTATTGGTATCATGATTTCGGGGTATTGAGCAACTAACAATAGAAAAAAGTATTGTTTTTGGGCTGTTTTCAATTTGAGTTTTTATTTTTGGTACCGTCTTCTGATTCTGCACCCATGAGCAACTCGAAATTAGTGTAGAATAGAGAGGAAAGAAAGTAAACTTTAATCACACATGTTAAATCAAAGCTCGTAAATTTAGTAAATAGTCGACTAGTTGATGTATGAGTTTACACCTCATCTCGTTTGATTTGAGTGTATGTTCACATCGGAGGAAGTTGGGTAAACAACTCCGAGGAGATTGATATTGATTTGGGCAATGCCAATTTCTCTAAATATTAAAGTCAATGTAGAGTAGCAGTCAATTATAGGGTACTAGTTGTGCACTCCACCAAATGTTAATGTATGGACCAAAGATAAAAAATTATAAAACTTCGACGGTTATATATAAAAGCTTCTAGACAAAAACCCTAATGAGTCACATACATTTCTGGATATGACTGTAGCCAATCTCCATAGGTCAGCTATTTGCACAAGTTGGTAATGAAGCACTGTCAATCAGCATATTATCCGCTAAAGCCTACAACATATTCCATCGGATAATGCCAGGAAATACTCACGTTCATCTGCTATTGTCGATAATAAGTTAATAACGTCATTTAGGATATGGTTATCAACATTATTTGTTGACTCTATCTGTCGATGATAACAATCATTAGAAGCTCACATGGTTCCTCTCTGTCATTTAGTGTCAAAAGAGCCCGAGGAATGTGAGAGCGAGATCGCGTTTCTCATCTCAAATTGATTGATTATTTGTATATGATGCTTGAGTGGATTTGGGTTTGGGTCGGTCCGATTTTAAATATTGGAGTCCATATTGGAACTAAAATATCGGGTTAGTTATAAGGCATTCCAAATTGCAATCTACATATACATACAATGATCACAATTTGATCATAGATATGTGACATGTGTGTAAAAAAAACCATATACTCATGCTCACAAACACATGCACATAAGCTCGACAATAATCACAAAAGAACTAAAGCTTACCTTCAGCAATCACAGGCATGGATTCCATCTTCAACAGCTGCAAACTTGATCACTAGAATATAGCCATCTGTTGCTTACCAACTTGCTTCTCAATGGACAGAACTAATGCAATAATCGTGGTGGCAACAGGGACCAATTCATCTATATATAGAGGAGACTTAACCTCAAGAAGCTTCCTATTAAAGCAGTCCATATCGGTTTAGGTTTCCTAATTAGATTCTTAATATAACACATCATTGTAGTCTTCCTTGCAGGCCAAGAATTGGATTACTTTACTTAATGAATTGATACACTGTTTCATTAGGCCACTAGTATAGATTTTCAGTTTGTATCCATATTAAACTAGGATTGATATTAAGCTAATCATCATATACATTAATATGATAATTTGTGACAAGTCCACATTTGATTCTAACAATCTCTCCCTTGGACCGACACATATTATACTTGATGATTTGCACCAGATAATATCAAAACTAATTTAACTTACGAAAGTGCACGCCAGATAACAAACTTGAATCATAAATCCATTCCAACATGGTCCGATCACAGTTACTTATGCAGAGTAAGAAACAATATACATTTTAACAAAAATGCAGAGTTTCAAAACCACAAACACAAGTCCCTGTAATCCACATATGTCAAACCAGAAGTGAAACGATATATGCTAATGTGTATCAACAAGAAGGCATATACCAAGTCCTACTTTATGTTTCTTAAACCAGAAACTCAAGCAAATTTTCTGAACACTGATGGCTTAAAATTATTGCTTGAACCTTAACATCATGCTATACATGATTTAAGCCATCTGATAGCAAGTATGATATTCAAAGCAAGATGACAATTTCCAAAATAAAATAATAAAACTGCAGCAAAACCATAACTAGAAATACCTCAAAATTTTATTGATACTAAAATCTGTCATTACAAACAAGTTGTGATAAACAAAACTAAAAATCACAACTAAAATACAAGAACTTAAAAACCTCATAATTTTAAAATGCTCCAATTAGACTAACTCTCACTGAATTTAAATATCTAAGCTAGTTAAAACTCCAATGTTTGCTGTATGCTTCTGGAATGTAGCCACTGTTAATGCCTTGGTGAAAGGATCTGCTAGCTGTGAATTTGTATCAATACTCAAAACAGCTATTTCACCATGCTTTACTCTTTCTCTGACACTGTAATACTTTAAATCAATGTGCTTAGAGTTATTTGATCTTTTACTGTTTTTGCTAAAGAAAACAGCTACTTCATTATCACAATAAATCACAACTTTTCCAGCCACAATGTGACTTAACACATTGGTCTGCATCAAAAATTCCTGATCCAAAGTCCTTCACACACAGCTTCATACATTGCAATGAATTCAGCTTGCATGGTGAAAGTTGAAACAAGTGTTCGTTTCATGGTCTTCCAAGAAATGGCACCCCCTGCAAGCATGAACACATATCCACAAGTTGACTTCTTGGAGTCTGGATAATTCCCTGCAAAATCAGAGTCTGAAAATCCAACAAGTTTCAGATCTTCCACTTGCCTATACACTAGCATGTAATCCTTAGTTCTTTGCAGGTACCTCAACACTTTCTTCCCAGCTACCCAGTGCTTATGGCCTGGATTGGATTGAAACCTTGATAAAATCCCTATTGCAAAAGACAAGTTTGGCCTAGTATAGACTTATGCATACATGAGACTTCCTACAAGTCTAACATAAGGCTTTGACTCCATATATATTCTCTTTCTCAATATCACTTTTGGGATTTTGTTTCTTGGTTAGGTTATCTCCTTTGGACATGGGGACTTCTCCAGCTGAACACTTCCATACCAAATCTCTTTAAAAAATTTGTAACATAATTCTGTTGAGACAAACTAAGTAGTCTTTGTGCCCTATCTCTTTTAATCTCAATGCCTAGTACATAGGATGCTTCTCCTAAATCTTTGATGTCAAAATTCCTTGACAGAAAGGTCTTGGTATCTTTAAGCAATTTTATGTTACTGCTAGCCAAGAGAATATCATCCACACAGAGGACTAGGAAAATAAAATTGTTCCCAACTGTCTTCAAGTAAACACACTCATCAACAAAGTTTTCTGTAAATCCAAAAGTGGAAATCACTTGGTCAAATTTCTTGTTCCACTGTCTAAAAGCTTGTTTTAGGCCATAGATTGATTTTTTTTTAACTTGGCACACTAAGTTTTCACTTCCAACTTGTACAAAACCTTCTGGCTGCCTCATATAAATCACTTCATCTAGTTCACCATTCAAAAAAGCTGTTTTAACATCCATCTGGTGCAGCTCCATATCAAAATGAGCCACTAAAGTCATGATTATCCTAAACGAGTCTTTTGTAGAAACTAGAGAAAAAGTCTCAGTAAAGTCAATGCCCTCTTTCTGTGTAAAACCTTTGGCAACTAACCTTGCCTTGTATCTCTCTACATTGCCATTTGCATCTCTTTTGGTTTTGAAAACCCATTTACAACCTATAGGCTTCTGTTTGGGGTCAGGTTCAACTAATTCCCAAACTATATTTTGGCTCATGGAATCAATTTTTGCTTCCATTGCTAGCTGCCATTGATGAGATTCACTACTTTCAATGGCCTGATTAAATGTAGTTGGATCATTGTCCTCTGCACAGTCCATTTCAATTTCTGCTTCTTGCAGATAAGCAATGTAGTCACTCTCTTCCCCCCCCCCTGTGATCTTCTAGGTTTAGGATTTTTAGGATTAGGTTGAGCTACTGGAGGATTTTGAGGTTCAGCATCAGGGATTGGTTCTGGTAAAATTTCTGGTTAAGCTTGATGATCATCGAGATGCATTTCTTGATCAGGCACTTGATCTTGTGCATCTTGATTTTCTGTAACAGTTTCAGTTGCTAATGGTTCTTGTTCTAAAGGCAATGCTACATTTATATTCTCATTCAACACAATTTCCTCAAAATCTGAGATTAAATCCTCAAAGTTTGTATTGTGAACTTTTTCACTTAGGAATTTTACTTGATGAGTTTCAAAAATTTTAGGTGAATGATGAGCAGAATATAATTTATAACCTTTAGATTTATCTGGATAACCTATAAAATAGCAACTAACAGTTTTGGGGTCAAGTTTATTCAAGCTTGGATTATAAATCCTAGCTTCTGCATGGCATCCCCAAACATGGCAGTGATGAAGACTAGGTTTCCTGCCACACCAAATCTCAAAAGCAGTCTTTTCTATGGCTTTGCTAGGTGTCCTATTGCAAATATAATTTGCAGTTTTTAAAGCCTCACCCCACAGAAATTTTGGCAAGCCAGTTGTACACATCATGCATCTAACCATGTTCAAGAGTGTCCTATTTTTTCTTTCTGCAACACCATTCTGTTGTGGATTATAGGGTGTTGTGTATTGAGCTTTAATTCCATTGTCCTGCAAAAACAAGGCAAATGGACCCTTTTGTTGGCAGGATTCAGTGTACTTGCCATAAAACTCACCACCTCTATCTGATCTTACTGTTTTGATTTTCTTTTCTAGTTGATTTTCTACCTCAGACTTAAATATTTGAAAGACTTTCAATGCTTGTGCCTTTTCTGAAAGTAGATAAACATAACTGTATCTAGAAAAATCATCAATGAATGTGATGAAATACACATTCCCACAGATAGTTTGATGCCTAAATGGACCACATATATCAGTGTGTATAAGTTCTAGTAAATTTTGGCTTCTATATGCAGTCTTCTTTCTTGTATTGGTTATTTTTCCCTTAAAGCATTCCACACAGTCTGTTAGATCAGAAAAATCAAGTTCATTTAGGATTTTGTTTTTCACCAAAATTTTTAGTCTCTCTTTAGACCCATGGCCAAGTCTTCTATGCCACAAAAATGCAGAATTTTCATTTAGTTTGGTTCTTTTAATACCTGTTAAAGTGCTAGTACTATTTGTGTTATCTTCAACAAGTAAAATTTCTTGTTGAGCCATTGAACAATTTAACTGTAAATAATCATTCATAATAACACCAGAACCAATTTGAACAGAATTTCTAGAAATAACAATTCCATTACTATCAATAACAAGTCTATAACCAGATTTTACTAAAAGAGAAACTGAAACCAAATTCCTTCTCATGGAAGGTACATAAAAAAACATTGTCCAAAACTAACAATTTTCCTAATCCTAAATCGAGCTTTAAGGTGCCAATAGCCTTGACTGCCACTCTCATGCCATTTCCCACACACAGGTTCACTTCATCACTTTTTGGGATTCTCCTCCTTATGAATCCCTGCAAAGAATTAGTTATATGAATAGGTGAGCTTGAATCTATCCACCAAGACTGTGGTTCAACATTTATAAGATTAATTTGTAGAGAAAAAAATGAATTAGAAAAGATCTTACCCTTTTTGGCTAACCAGTTTTTGTAGCCAGTGCAGTCCTTTTTAATGTGTTCTACTCTTTTGTAAAAATAGCACTTGAACCTAAATAGCTTGTTTTCCTTGGCCACTGCAACTGTTGAACTCTTAGTTATGGCTTTGGTAGGCTTTAGCTTGTTCTGGGGCTTTTTCTTCTTAGGTTTCTCAATGAGATTGATGGTTGTGGCAGGCTATTTTTCTTTATTAATCCTGTGTTCCTCATCCACACAAATGGATATGAGCTCATCTAGAGTCCAGTTACCCTTTTGAGTATTGTAACTAGTCCTAAGATGACTAAAACTGTTAGGCAAGGAATGTAGTGCATAATGCACTACCTGCTCATCCCTATAGCTCCCTGAGTCTGCCATTTATGTTGATCATCTTCATTATATGTTCTCTAACTCCCCCTGAACCCGTGTACTTTAAATCATGAAACTCCTTAGTTAGCCTAGCTGCTTCTGCTTTCTCACTTTCTTTAAACTTAGTTGCTATAAGTTTCAAAAAATCTGATGCTAGCTCAGCCTCTTCTCTGCTTCCCCTGACAATCTTAGATATAGAGGTACGGATGAGGTTCTTAGTCATTCTATTGAATCTATGCCACTTCTTGTAAAGATCAGTTTCTTTCTTGGTGCTCTTATCATTTAACTCTGCAAGCTTATCCTCAGTACAGCAATAGTCTATATTTTCATGCATTCCCATATAATTTTCTACAGAGTCCAGCCAAGCTCTATAGTTAGTTCCAGTTAGTATCAAGACACTGTTCAAGTTCATGTAAGAGTTACCTAAGGAGCAAAACAAAATTCACGTGAGTTCTCAATTTGTAAAGAAAATAACTTTTAAGTTTTATGTGTTTTATTAAGCGTTAAGGTACTTAAACAAGAACAATCCAATACAAGATCATACAGAAAACCTAAACAATACATACTTGCATTCATGTCAGTCCACACATATAACAATATTAAGCATCACTTTTGAGCAGAAGCCTAATATCCTGTAGTTCTTTATCAATATGCCATGCTTAATCAAAACACATTATCCAAGGAGATTCATCCACATCTTTAGACAGAAGAAAAATTTCCAAGTATCCAAATATATTTTCATTAAGTATGCATACTGCTGTCTTGCATTCTAAGACCATACTTGACCACTTCTTTGGAAGATAAACAAAAGTATAGTCTTAAAACACAAGACACAATTTCAGTTTTGTTATTCTATATGCTTTCTGCCAACATCAATGAAGAATGCTTTATGCACTATGTTCACTTATGTCAATAGAAAACTACAAAACTCATGAGCTTTTGACTTTATATTCTACCTAGATCATATTGTCTTTATAAGAAAATTAAGCTCTTGCATCTGTCAATTTCTACAATGTTTAAAGCTTTTGGGAGATTCTAATTCTTCAGACATTGTCACATGATCACAGATGCAGTACCATATAAGCAATCAATTCATCATGCATATTCAAGCACAACCAAAAATTGTTTTGATTTCAAGATCCACAGAACAATCAAGAAATTGTAAATTTCATCCGGTCACCATTTACTCTAGCCTAATGCACGCCGGGAATGCAACTAGGGTTATTGAGCACAATCAAAAAACTCAATTATCATGCTATGAATCGAAACCAATTTTCACAGAAAAACTTGATTTTGCTTTTTTTTCCCCCCAATTTGCTGCTAAAAATCTCAGCAGAAGCATGAACTTGATATCCAGATGCAGCAATCGACTCTATTGGCTTCTTGATTCACAGAAATCGGGGTTTTGAATCCCCTCTCAAGATGACAACATCTCGCGCATTTCTGAATCCAGTCCCAGACCTTCATCTTGATCAAAACTAACCGTTGTAATACAACGGTCACTTGTTCTTGATGTTTTGGTTAGGTTTGGGCCTAGATGGTCCGCATGCTGTGACTGGGCCTAGAGCTGTTAACAGGCTGAAGGCCTGTTACCCCATAAAACAAATTTTTTGTTTTTTTTTTGTTTTGCAAAACCCTAAAACGATTTTCATGTCAAGCAAAATTAAATTCATATTTGTGAGCCTATGCTGTGATACCAATTGTAATAAAACCATATACTCATGCTCACAAACACATGCACATAAGCTCGACAATAATCACAAAAGAACTAAAACTTACCTTCATCAATCACAGGCATGGATTCCATCTTCAGCAGCTGCAAACTTGATCATTAGAATATAGCCTTCTGTTGCTTACCAACTTACTTCTCAATGGACAGAACTAATGAAATAATCGTGGTGGCAACAGGGACCAATTCATCCATATATATAGGAGACTTAACCTCAAGAAGCTTCCCATTAAAGCAGTCCATATAGGTTTAGGTTTCCTAATTAGATTCTTAATGTAACACATCATTGTAGTCTTCCTTGCAGACCAAGGATTGGATTGCTTTACTTAATGAATTAATACACTGTTTCATCAAGCCACTAGTATAGATTTTCAGTTTGTATCCATGTTAAACTAGGATTGATATTAAGCTAATCATCATATACATTATGATAATTTGTGACAAGTGCACATTTGATTCTAACAATGTGTACGTGTTTCTGCAATCGGATTAGTTAGATAACACTTCGATTATTAGAAATCGGTTTGATCTAAACAAAACCATGGAATTCTCACTCAGGAACCGCACCTAAACATTAGTTCATGTTCAATTCAGGGTGGTTCCTTAATTCTTCGAGTCCAAATCATTAGTTCATGTGCTTAAATGTTGAGACCATTTTTCGTATAATATACAATAATGCAACTAACTGTAATAATTTTGATTGTTCATGTCCTAGCACTTTCCTAGAAACACTAAAATACATCAAACTGTACATTAATGTATCAGTGCATGAAGTAGAACAACTCAATACACTAATAAAGTAGTTTCAGTGGTAACTCGTTCAGCTTAATCTTGAGCTAGTCTACTACCATATGGAGCAAGTATACTATAATAAGAAGCTAGTTTACAATTGATGTTCATATATTGGAATAGTCAATCCACTCTAAAAAAATGGTGGAACAGAGACTGAAACCAAAACTCCGAGCTCAGGTCAGGTTTAGAATTTTAAACCGATCAAAACTAAACCAATAATCGGTTCAGAATTCAATTATTGAATTCGCATACGGAAAAATTAGACTTTTAAGAAGACAATGAAACTAAGAAGATAAGAAGAACAAGAAATGAGAGACGGATGATGACAACTTAAGATGACGAAACTTTTGAATAAGGGTGAGTGATACCATCTAGGTTAAGCCTATGATTGGTCTGGACTTTGTCCACTGTTTGCCACATGACCATAAAAGGTTAATTAATTTATATGATTTTTAAAATCTATTGACATGAACTGAATGATCAAATTTCATCGGAAAACTGGATCGAACCGCGCCGAACTGGTAATGTACACACTTTCCCAAAATAATTCATGAAGTAGAACACACATTTGCATTTGCATAATCACCTATAAATGCTTCATGAAACATTGCGAGTCTGATCCAATAAAGCACCTCTTTGGTAGCCAATTGTAAGCAGAGCCCCTAAGCACATCCAACCCCATGTACAAATATATCAAGTAATTATGGTCAGAGATATCGTGCTCCGAATGAAATTTGAATTAAACATTCCAAATTTCTGAAAAGATCGTCAAGTTTCACATCGTATATAGGTATTGTCAAGTTAGATGAATATAGTAACGCTACATATGAGGAGCTTTTTTAAGTGATAAAAGCAACCAAAACCCAATTGGATTGTTGATCAACAAGAACATTTACTTTCAACCCATATTAAGAGGTTCCATAGAGGTTCCATCTAACAGAAACATGTGGTCTCTCATCCACCATAGCAAGTGTTGACATCTATTATTTCACCCAACACAAGAAAAATTTCGGAGCGAAAAATAGAGGGCAGAATTGGTTGTCCCGACCCATGTACATGTGCGACAAATACCTGCAAAATAAAACATTGATTACCAACATATTTGTGAAGATACTAATTATTATAATATCTAAAGTAACTTCTGCATGTGGATGATTTGTGGAAACTCCAGTCTAGCTACTCTTGTCAAAACATAATTCACTTGATATAGAAACTCCACATATCTGCCATCTGCACTCAAACCTGAAGAGCGCATGCACATACAAGCAAAAGATTGATGGTTGAAAATGAAACCTTTAATATGGCCCATCAAAATTCTTTTACTGCAAGCTATGCCTAACATGACAATATATTCCAAAAGCAAATTAAACAAATGACGTAAACAAATGATGTATATTCCATTACATACAAAATATATAGTTTGCCCCCATCTTTATGGCAAATAATAATGTTCAATGTTTACTACAATAGTGAAAGAGAAGAAAACGATATTCATGAGATGATATTTCAGAGATCATATAGCATCAAAAAGACGAAAACTACAGTACAAAGGAGCTTATTTATGGAAAGTTAATGTAAAAAGGAAAATAGTAGGTAAGCTGATCATATAAAAAAGTTACCATTAATCATAACTGAAACAAGCAAAACAGAATGCATTCAGAGGATACTTGATGCAGTAGATCATTACTAACGATGTCAAAGACAGTACCACCTGGATAATCACATGTTCAGTAGTTTTGGACTCTCAAGATGTACCTGTACAAAATATAGGCCAGAGTGCCGAATCTTTCAACTTCCCTGGAGAACCTTTCGAGGATCAAGTTGCCCACTACAGTAACTGGAAGGAACAGCTGAAAGCTCCTGCCTTCCTCTCCACTCCTCTCCGGGTTTCAATGTGATAGGTCTCTCAATAGCAGCAGCCTCCACACAGAGCATATGTTTGTACTCATCATCTCCAAAATCAGCCATAGCCTTTGCCTTCTTATCCCAGGGATTCCACACCACTGGATCAAAGAAACAAGTACACAATATAATTCCAACCAACAGAATAAGGGCAGGCATTTCAAAGCAACAAGATTCTCACTTTTGATGGAATGTAGATATGACAGACTGAGAGCTTACAATGTGACTGAATGAAAATAAGGCTATTTTGAGATGTAGGCTAGATAGCTAGCGAATTCAGTGAAAATAATGTCCTCAAAAAGCATCGTACGTTCTTTACTCTTTTGATAAAAGTGTGTTTCTTATAAATAACAGGACAGAATGTAGCACCAGTCTTCATATCGTTAACAACAAATGGTTGGGACAAGGCTAGGTGGCAGTTGATTGATATGAAATTTCCACTATCTTTACTATCAATACCTATTAAATCAATCATTCCAAAGCAAGGATATATTCAATAACACAAAGAAAGAAATAGCAACTGTTCTCTACACAGATCCTAGGTATCTTAGGACAGAGAAACTGCCAAGAAGATATGTAATAAATGTTACAATGGTACATTCAACATTGAGCTTCCGTTATTCATGGCTCAGGTTAAACAGTGTAAAACCAGGCATTTAACTGCAAACACAACACCTCAAGCAACAATAACATCATTATGAAAGGACATGAATGTATTAAATTTATTCATCCTCACCAGCATCTGGAAGCCCATCTTTACGTATTACAAATGTTCTCTTCTTCTCATGATCCAGAATTGCAATCTTTGTAGGAGTGCTAAGATATATCTTGTCGACCTGATCAGAGTTGCATAAATTGAAAATATATAAATAAATAATAAATAGAACCGTATTAACAATGCATAACTAGAAAATGAATGGCCTAGTAAATTTACCTCCGATTCAAACGTTATAGCATCCCCTTGCTCAGTACAACGTTTCCTGTTCTGCATGTTGTCCAGATAATCGAGGGTCTCCAAGCCTTCTACACGAACTTCACTGTAGAGTGAACACCAGCACTATCAACTTTAAATACCATCCAGAACTGAATTTATGTTAGAATGAAAATGGCTTTGAAGTTGAGGACAGGTACAAAAATAACTGTAATGGTAGAATAATGACTAATTGAAAAAACTCTTTTCTTGTGTTACAGTCACGTTGCAAAAGATTCACAGTACTCATCTGATCATTTAGTGGTAGGCCATAAACATTGAAAATCATATTTTCAGTTTATTGGATTATGATAGGCAACAGAACTTATATATGCTCTAAAAATACGGAACCTTGATGATAATCAGGCCCACATCGGAGTTCACAATCGGGATAAAAAGAGGCTGCATGTACATCTCGGTACATTCATCTTGTGCAGAAGGCCCAGGTTGGGATTTAGCTTAATACAAATCTACCAAAAAGAATAAATAGATGCTGCAGAAGATTTTCAAAACGTATATTTTAAATGCTCATGAAAGATGTAGAGGTCAGTAAGTTTAGAAGGCCTAGAGGCTTGACCAATCTGTCATTCAATTAGGAATCAAGAATCATGGTAGGATAACCAAGAAATCATTGAAGCTAATACTATAACTGTCTTTTCGTAATATGTGAGGTTAGGTGATGGCCTTCGTTCTAGAAAAGGTACTCCAAAATTCTAGGCTTCTTATGAGCGATTCACAATTATAAATTGTGAGGCCCTTCTCATAGTGATCCCTAGTCTGTCACGTCAAACTTCTTTATTATCTGTATTAGTGCAAGACATTATTCAGCTGTTGTACATCTCTTTATTATCTGATATTTCTAGCATCCCTGACTATTAGTGCAAGATATTATTCAGCTGTTGTGCATCAAACATATTCCAGTATACACATACATGTAAACTACTGATAAAAATTCATGATGAAGGAAAAAGTAATCAACTATTCCCAGTTCATCAGATTGGAAAAGAATTGCCAAACAGACCTAATGAATAAAATATTTTGAAAATTCCTAACTGAAATTTTCTTTAGATTTTGCCCTCAAAGTTTGTATTAAGCCAAACAACCACACAAGTTCAATGATTAAGCTTTTGATAAATAAGAGAGGAAGTTTACTGTTATGTTGATACAAAAGCTAGGTCCTGAAGTACCTATTCCCAACTTTACATCCCACAGTCAATGACATGAAGTTGTGGCAAATTGTGCATTACTTACAAATGAGAAACGAGGCCCCAGCATAAGTCAAGTTCCTAGATTTGTGTGCTCTAGCTAGGGCAGCCCAACCATGTTAGTTAATTGCTAATGCCCTTCTTTTTTTTCTTGGGACATTGGGAACAGTTGACAATAATATCCACTGTT
This sequence comes from Rosa chinensis, assembly GCF_002994745.2. NCBI lineage: Eukaryota > Viridiplantae > Streptophyta > Magnoliopsida > Rosales > Rosaceae > Rosa > Rosa chinensis. The sequence continues at coordinate 18,622,583 of NC_037091.1, read as the reverse complement.
GGGAACAATGGGGACAAACATGAGTACATTAAAATTTCTCAAAAGTGATAGTGGCTATGTAAGATGGGAATTATTTCCACCCACCAAACGTATTGTCCTCCCCCCCCCCCCCCAACTTCTCCACTCTCTTCCTCACACAACTTGAATAATTACAAAAGAAATAGACTTACAAAAAAATAAAATTAACTAAATAAATAAAAGGACTAGGTCCTGAAATATCATTCCCAACTTGCTTGTCATGCAGATGATGACTTGAAGTTGTCGCAAATTGTGCATCCAATTACATATAAAATGACAAACAATGCCTAACAGTAAGTCAAATTCCCAGTTTAGGTGCGTGATTTATACTAGCTTAAAGACCAATAATTTTTGGTGAATTACCAAGTAAGGTTCTTTATTCTAATGTCTGCCTATAGCTATGATAATTTCAAGAATGCATAACCAAGATTACAGAAATGTCAGTGTCTTGTTATGACTGACGATTTTTATTCCATGCATAAACTAATATCTAACGTCTCTATGTGATAAAAACAAAAACGAGTAAAAAACACAACAGTGAACAGCGCCATAATAGCAATTCTAACATAAATCAAGTTCAGTAATTACCTTATATCTGAAACAGAGAAATAAGTATGATAAGCAAACGTGAATGTGAATGGCTTCCCATCAGAGTTGGTATTCCGGATGCGAGATGTCAACATCAGATCTCCTCCAGGTCCCAAAGCTACTCGCAGCCGGAACTCATAACTTCAATTCAACAAGTTAATTTAAAAGACCCCTTAGTGCTAAGACTGAATGAAAAAAGAAATTTATAGAGATTCTAATTAAAACTGTCTCCAGAGACTATGATAATTCAAATTATGTCCCAGTATTTACCTATGAGGCCAAGTCTTAATATCTTCTTCAGTAGGCTTAAGAATCAAATCAACAAAAACCTTATTGGAAGTATTTGTTGGAAAAGGAGATGGATCAGGGTCAATGCTCCAAAATCTGTTTCTAGCAAATCCATGTGCATCAAGAGAACCAAGATTTGAAAACTGCATAGACAGAGTGCAAGTTCCCTTCACCAAGATAAACAATCAACCCAAGCAAGAAAGACAACTAGAAGAAGTGCATACTTGTGGAAAGCAAATTGGGATCCCCCCACGAATTGCTTTTGGAGGCTTAAATATAGCCTGCAGAAAAAAGAAAAAGTATAAATGTTAAATGGAAGAGAACAAAAGAAAGATGACAATATAAGGCAGGAAAAAGGATGCCAATCGGTATTACCAAACCCCATACCCATTGTTACACGTATGATGGTAATCAAGTATATATTGAAGCCTATTATAAAAGCTTGACAGAAAATGCAAAATAATGTCCTAAAAGGAAATTAAAGCATACCAACCTCCAGCGGAATAATGAAAAACTGAGTATATGATTCATTTAGCCTCTAAGAAAAGATTAAAAGTCAGCTCACCCAAGTAATATATTTATAGAGATTTTTGTTTAAGATGGGGGGCACATTCTTTACTTCTCTTTATCCTTGAAAATACATGGATGAGGAAACATTTCTAAAAGTGGACACCAAAGATGCGTAGCGAGGAAAAGCGTTTTCAATTAGAATAATGCTAGAGACCAGCTTATGTGGCAGCTAATGTGGCATAGCCACTTAAACAATCAGACAAATCCCAAATCACAATTTTCATTAAATGATGTGGCATAAAGGTGGTCTCTAGGTAGTACGCCAAAAGGTGGTTCACCTAGCATGACTCAATCAATTATGTGTTATTCGAAGTCAACCACAAATCTCAAATAGATGCCAGACTGCCAGACAGTTAGCAACTGTCTTGATTGGCATCAACAGCATATAAAAAGAGGATACATGGAAAGAAATCTTCAGTTACATCCCCCATAACCTCTATGTCCAAATCCTTGTTCATGCACAATCAGGAAAATTCCCAGAACTGTAAATAAAGAGACTAATGAGAACTTCTGGAAAAAATGACTTAGTGGCTTATCCTATGATCGGTAACATGAAAGTCTAATGGATCTTTTGGTGGGGGAAACCAAATTAATAGATGATTCAACCTTTACTACACGAAACTGTTTGGATGCTGAAATGATTATAATCAAATGCACTTCCATGTGCTAGCCATTAAATTCTGGAATGGCGTACAGACCAATAATCAGTATTAATGATGGTTACAAAACTGTTGTTTCACTTTATATGAATATAGGCCATTAAAAATTAGCCAGAATAAAGTGGCGACCAGGTGCAAAAACCACAGGAGAAGTCCACATTGCAGTACGAAATAACATAGCGATTCATTGGGGGGGGGGGGGGGGGGGGGGGGGGCGGGGGGGGGTGGTGATACACATTTGCTTTAACATCTAATTGTTGTTGTCATGCACGGAGAGGCTTTATTAAGAGTAAAAACACAAATTCATTCATCCAAAAGACTACTTCTCTGAACTATATTCCAAACTACTTCTGCATTATTACCAACTTGCATAACTTATTGATGTATCTTGACAGTCAAGATATTCTCAAGCACGACATCCAATTACTGTAACCACTAAAAGATAAAGACCTGTTTAGCGACCATGAAAACATGAAACACGTGTATATATGAATAGTATACACACAGACACAGTCACTTCGTTATGTCTGTGTAATCCTGGAGTCAAATCAAGGAGAAAGGTTGTTTGTTGACACACTTATGCATCCACTCCAACCGTACAATTATGCATTTCAATATGCAGACTTTTATGAAACTGTAATCACTAACAAGATTAATCCCAATAGTCCAGAAGATCAAGTAATGCAGCTGACCAAATGTTAGAACCCACCTAAGTTTATAGAAGCAAACAAAGTAGATATAAATGATTATGGATGACAAACTGTTATGTGGAATGCCAGCACTAATGCAGTACCACAAAGCCATTTTCACATTCTCAGTTCGATTACATGCTGAAAATTATGGTGTACACTGACATCCTTCTCAAATGTTTATATTACAGGAACATAAACTTTCACTCACTCAAACATGCATATGGCACTACTACCACATTTTCACCCAAGTAATATTTAGGTAATATGATATATTTATTCAACAGTTGAACCCAGGAAAAATCAGGAGGCAATAAACAATTGTTTAGTTATAAGAAATTAAATAATCCTCATTATAGATACTACCCAGCCCTGTACATAACAAAAAGAAAGTTCCATGACATTCACTAGTAACATCAACTCCTACAGGAAAAAAAAAAGGAACAGAAATAACACCAGCTTTCTTCACAGTACCTTATTGCTGACAAATAGCAATTCCTCCCCCTGGTCATTCTTCCATGATGTTACATGACCCCCATACAAATACACCTGGGAAGACGAGATAAATATAAGACATCAGATAAAGACCTAAGGAACATGCTTCTGCAGCCTGAAGTATAATAGGACAATAGAAAATGGTAAACTCAAAGGAAAATGAAGTTTGTTCATTTCAGATATGCCCAAATAGGAGCGTGTTACAGGTATTTGAGACCACAAAAAACTATCCCTTATAAATGTCAAATGACGCTTGTCCTACTACTCACCACAACTGATTTGCTGACACAGCAATGCCAGCTGTTCCAGACAGCATTTCTACTAAGCACAAAGGATACGTTTGAGAACATTAAACACAGGCCTTATGCACTAAGGTTTGGTGGTCTGACTCTAACAAAGTTTCACAGAATCAATTCAAAAGGCATTGCTTCAATGTAACAATGCGGAGTAACCCATCGAGGATCCAATTTAGTAGATGTATTAGTGTTTGATTTTAATATTAATACAATACCAAATTTGTGAATATTGAAAGCTGGAACACGACCCATATTTCAAGTAGTTGAGTCCAAATTCACAAGTCAAAAAAAGTAAACCAATTGAGTTACTAAATAGGCATCAAAAGAATGCACAATTCACTAATGAAAGAGGAATGAAGCATCATGGGATACGTCACAAGAAGTAAATGGCATGCTTACTAAACTATCACATTTATCAGAATCAACTAACAGATTCACATTAGATATTCTTAGACAGGGAACGCAAAAAAAATACAACTATGGTAGCAAATTTTGGTTTGGTAAAACGCAACTGTGGTTGATGAAATAAATTGCATTTGCATAAGCAAAGCATGCATTACTATCTCCGATTACTATGGCTAAAGCTCAAGAATCACAGGTGTACATGTATGGGAGTCAAAATGAATTAATCTTGAATTTTCCTGTACCAAGCATTGTCAAAAGATGGGGCTCGAAAGAAAGGTGTATTTATATCCAGGTCACGATGGAATCCCTCACTCTTGATTTTTCCCCTCTTGTACACGGGGTCACAAAAGCTTGACTACACTCTTGTTTTTTCCTCATAAAGGCATAAACTCAAAGGCTTAGTCATAACCTCACTCTTGATTTCCTCTACCATGCATTACTACAAGGGCGAAAGCTCAAGAATCACAGAGTTACCGTACGAAATATGAACAATACAGCTATTGTGGCCTTAGAATCTTTCTTTTTGTAAAGGATTAAGAACAATTTCAGAATTGAAGTTAGGATTACAATCAAAGAAAACCTATACATCAAATTCCTCACGATTTCAGAATCAAGAACCTGAGCTAAACAGATCTAAACACAAAAAAATCAACCAAAACCAGCCAATCGAAAGAAAAAGCAATCCAAAAATCTCAGCAAAAACGGAATCAAAGAAAGCATCAGATCTCGAACCGATCACACAAAATGAGAAACCTCAAAGCGGAAGAGAATACGACGGCGTTTAGTGGAAGAGTACCTCGGCGAGACTGCCGCGCGGATCACGGAGGACGACCTTGTCGAGGCCATTAACGCCCTTAACGAACTCGACGCCGTGAGGAGGAGGAGTGGTCTTGGTGTTCGCAGCAGTAGTAGCAATGGGATTGGGAACCTTTTCGCTACTCATTTTCTCTCTCTCTCTCCCTCTCTGTCGCTCTCTCTCTCTCTCTCTCTTTCTCTGGTGAGAGTGCTTCGTCGCTTTGTTTTCTTTTGTTGCTTAAGAAAGCCGCGCGCTTATTTATATGGACAATATCCTTTAGGCTATTAGTACCAGCTAGTCTCAGTCACAGGAAACTTTCTCTCTCAGGAAATTTCTTTTACAATAAGAAAAGCACTATATGTGGCGATCGTACTTTAAAGCATTTACAACGACATTACATAAAATTTTCTTATTTTGTTCATAAATTTAGTTATATTTTTAATTTTTTTTATTATAAAATTCATTCGCCCTCTCACTTGCAAATAAATGACTTATGCCACTGGATCAAATAGTATTTGGCAAAATTTTGAATAAATCTTTATTTTTAATTAATTAATTAATCAAAAAGAAAATATTACATAATTTTACTCATTAATTGCATTTGCAACATAAAAGCAAATAATGGATCACATATTATTTTAAGGGTTTAGAGCTTTTTAACACATCTCTTGCTTATTCGCTCCAGAAAAGTCGGAGCTGAGTATGCTGAAACCCTAGGGTTTTGGTAGCAGGGCGGCGGCGAACTTCGGTCCTCTACCTGCTTCTGGGTTTCTCCAGCATCGCTCCATTTCGGTGAGGCACATAGGTAGCAGTGGTCTGGTCTCGAGGTTTGCGCTTGGATCGGAACTCCTGTGTTTCCGCTTGGCGACGCGTCTTTGGCTGCGAGAATTCATCGTTGGTGTCGGGTAGGCGTGAAGTGATCGGCAGGTGGCGGCGAGATCTGCTAGGTCGGAGACGGAGTAGGTTCAGTCCTTGGGGTCAACCCAAGACGGGCCTGCTTTGAATGTCCGGTGGGTTTTGGGTTTGCTTTCCAGAAGCGGACCAATGAGGGGTTTCTCCAGTGTGCTCTGATGGTGGAAGGCCGCGGACGCCCGCCGAAGCGGTGATGAGCGGAGGTGGCTTCTCTACAAGATTAGATCTAGCAGGCATGAGTGGGGGAACGATGGGTTTAGGTAGTGGGCCTTTAGGCCTCTAGTTTTCTGGGATATGATTGCAACTTGGTGAATTGGGCCTAGGCTGGTCCAATTCCCTTTCTTCTCTCTCACTTGGGTCGGGCGTGATTTGAGCCTCACCATGATCCTAATTCAAGGTTGTTCCCTGTAGTGACTGGTGGAGGGGTACACCAAGATAGTCTTAGGCCCCAAGCTAGTGAAGGCAGATGCGGAGAGTTAGGGTTGTGTTTCCAATAAATTAGTTATTAGTTTTCTTTGCATTTTCCTTTGGATTTTAGTTGTTACGTTTTCCTTTTTGCATTTTAGTTTTTGCATTCCCTTATGGGTATTAGTCTGACTATTTCTGTAGTCAGTTGAACAGTGAATGTAATTGGTGATCTTCAGATCCCCTAGGTTGACATTGTACGATGTTATGATCTTTCCGATTAGTGGAATATAATCCATTCTCCTAGAAAAAAAAAACATAAAAGCAAATAATGCAGCTCAATAGCGTCAGGTTCCAGCATATCAAAAGGGAAGCCAACTTTCTATCTCGTGCTATTGCAAACACAGGACACAGTTCCACTGCCAAAGTTTGGAGGAATTCTCTACCCCTATTTGTTTCAAATGCTTTTGATTTTGATAATCTTGTTATTGGTTATATAAGAGGGATTACTTTGTAATTTTATTTCACTAACTGAAAAATAAACATAAATGCAAATAATTATATCACATGACACAATTTGTTAGCTATTATCTTTAGCTATATTCTCTCTTTTTCTTTTTTCACACCAGCAAAGGAGAGTTAAAATAATGAAGAGAAAGGGAAAGTATTGAGAGTAAAAATATAATTCACAATCGTGTAGAGGGTTTATATACAACCTTTAGGTGGTGTTTGTTACACAGGATTGGACCGGATTGAACATCCTTATCTAGTCTAATCCCAGTTATCCCATGTTTGGCAGCAAGGAGGACTCTTTTTAATGAGACTCCACAGTCCCAAATACACCCCAACATCTTCTACCACAAACCCACCAAAAACCATGGAATTGTGGAAGACTGGAAGCCACTCTCACTCGATCTTCTCTTCCCTTCTGTTCGTCGTTCTCTCATTCTCTCATCATTGTCAACCTGCAATTCAACCATGCCCTATCTATTACACTGATGAAAGAATCTAAAACACAAGAAACAAAATCACAAACAACTCCAAGACCTCCGCATCGGAAATAGCATATCGTAGAATGATTGGGTCTGAGTTCGCCGGCAAGCTTCTGCAAATTGAAAGCTGAGAATAAACCAAACCAAATGATTGGGAATCTGATGATTGCAAAGGTAATGAATCAATGAAAGATCGTATTTTGAGAATTGGGTATTGGATGTTTTGTTGTTTGCTTAGATGGGTATTGATTGGAATTGCATAATTTTAGATTTGGGTGAAGGATTTCAATTCTGGAAGTTGAATTTGTTTGGGAAGAACTGCAGGCACCTTGGCTTGACTGGAAACCCAGATCTCTTGATGAAGAACGCAGGCACCTTGGCTTGACTGGAAGAGAAATTTGGTATGGCTTTGATCTGAGAAGTTTGAGAGAAATTGTTGATGATGTTGATGGTGTTGCAGGTCTGTGGTGTTGATGGAGTCTGGGTCTTTATGTTAGTGTTATTAGTCCCTCCAGCACCAAACATGAGTCAAGACACAGTAAAGCATAAGCCCAGCTTGAGGAGTCCAGGACAATTATAGAAATTAAGGCAAGGTATGACAATCCCAGGAAACAAACATCACCTTATTGTACTACAAGTCAGTATAAGGAAACTATTAAATACAAATATTCTCTTATTAACGACTCAAATATTCTCCTATTAATCCTATTAATGACTCAAATATTTTCTTATTAAACCTTTTAGTGACTCACAAGTCAACAGTCGCCCTCAAGTTGGGTCATAAACATCCTGAACACCCAACTTGCCGAGTGAGTCATGGAACACCTTGTGTACTTACATAGGCATTTGCAAGCATAATTAGCTATAATGAGCCACGTTCATGCTACCGCCAGCAGTACCAAAACCCACCAAAGGGGTGACCTACGGGGACACAGCTAAGTAGGCTACCGCCTAAGCCCCGGCGTACCCCCAGCGCCAAGATAGCATCAGAAGCTCCAGAAGCTGAGAACTAAAGCATATCAGTTCCACATCGAAAATATGGAAAAGAACAGCTCCCTCCTCACCCATAAAAGGTTCTCTCCTCTCTCCTCATTAATTACGCATTTACTACTTACCTATTGTTACTTTGTCAATATAAATACATTGACTAACTTAGGCATCGGAGAAGAGAAGACCGCCCAACGTGGTCTCCCTCTGACACCCTCTATATTTTACTTGACAGATAGCGGAAGCTCTGAATATCACAAGTAGCGGTCCGCCCATCGGATCAGCGTTAACCAAGGTTTAGCTACCGCTAAACTTTAGACATCAACATTGGCGCCATCTGTGGGAATCCTTGAACAAAAGGTCATCCCACCACATCCACCATAACTAACGGTAGCGGGGCAAACGCTGAAGAGCATGCCAATCATTCCGCCAACCCCCATCCCACCAACCCAACGATTAACATTAACCCAGCAGGTAACGTTAACTATGAGCTATTCAACACACCGGTCAACCCCAGCATGGAACTACAGATTACTCTCCAAGTCCCGCCAACTCAAACAACAGTGGAGGCTCAGCTAAGTGGCAGATACCCACCGGTGCAGTACCTTGTCGCTATGTATGAACTGGCACTGGCGGACCTCTACAAGGCAAATAGAGAGCACGAGCAGGAGCGCAGAGAAAAAGTTGAGGCCCAAAAGTAGGTGGCCACGCTGATGTCAAGATTCGATGAGCTGAAAAAGGCACTGGAGGCAAACGCTAACCCAAAGCAGAGCGAACAATCGCAGGGCACTAGACGCAGTCTACCCAATATCGGCGGATTGGTACCTGTACCAATCATACAGATGCAAGTACCGCTGAACCCGCCAGAGTTATTGGAAATGGGACCACCACCCCCGCCCCGACTAATGTTGGAGCAAGAGGCGGAGTCACAGCCACACACTAACCGCTCGGCAATTAGGGCTAAAACTAAGGGAAATCCACCTGCCCCCAAGCGGGAACTGGCCCAGCGAAACCTCCAGGCGGGGCCTACTGGTGACGCAACCGTCCTAATCCTATAAAGGATGCAACAACTAGAGTAAAGGCTAGTCCGGGCGGAGGCAGGCGCCCCAGCACCAATGCCAAATCCATTCTTTGCGTCCAGGTCAGGACTATTCACTGCTAGGATACTACATGCCATCCGCCCGGCACACGCAAAGACACCAAACATGTCACATTATGGCGGCATGACTGACTCCTTTATTCATATGGACACCGTCAAAAAAGTCACTAACAACAAGGGGTTCGATGACGCCACCCTCTGCCACTTATTCAGCGAAACACTGGATAGTAAGGCAATGAGTTAGTTTTTTAAGTGCCCGCTAGGATCAATTGACTCATTCCACGCATTATCAAATGCTTTCCTCTATCGGTTCAACCTATTGGCCTCCAAACATTACAACACAAGTCAGTTGTTCAACGTCAAATAGGGCGAAGAGGAAACATTGAAGGCATTCGTCACCCGGTGGAAAGCGGCGGCATCTCAGTGCCGATATCTTGATAAAACAATGGCGCTGGCAGCCTTTAAGCAAGGACTCCTAAAGGGACCATTCCTCTATCATCTCAATTATAACCATCCAAATGTAGCATATGACCACACCATGGGCGAAGCAGTCATCCATGCATAGGTAGAATTCATCACATATGGAGAAAGTCCCCCACCTCCGCCAACACCGGCAAAGGCCACTCAACCTTCCTCCAGCCATCAGGAAACCGCTAACAAAGCCCCTGCTACGCCGCCAACTAATAAGAAGAGAGAGTGGCAGCAGGGCAACTACCAGAACAAGCAACAGAAGGACCAACATTATAACAAGGGCAACCGCTTATCTCATGGGGATAACCGTAATAAATAGACAGAGTCCTCCCAGCAGTACGCAGTGTTCACAGTTCTCATAGCCTCATATGAGGAGATATACGACCAGTGCAAGGACCAGATTCCGCCACCACCCCCAAGAAAATACCCAAGGGTGGGAAAGCCCAGAAACACCAGCAAGTGGTGCAAATACCACGAGGACAGCGGTCACAACACCAACAATTGCAATGCTCTCAAAACAGCTGTGGAGACTTTGTACCATGACGGTAGGATGGAACAATTCAAAGTGCGCCAACCGCCACCCGTGGTTGCCAACATCGAACCCATACACCGCATCAATACCATCAACGACGGTGCTCCAATCACCAATATGTCTCACAGAGCAAAAAAGCACTATGCACGCTCTAACCACCCCAAAGAAGTTTGCAATATTCGCTATGAGAGATTCGCTAAACTCCAAAAGTCTGGGTGGGAACCCATTACCTTCTTGGAGGAGGAGAAGTGCGGAGTACATTTGCCCCACGACGACCCATTCTTGTACAAACTCGGTAAATGGTCAGTGGGAAGGGTCCTTGTAGATAGCGGATCCGCTGTCAATGTCATCTTCAATGGTTGCTATAATCAACACCAGCGGAACAGAAAATTACTCCAGGATCATGAGCCGCTGCTCAGCTTCTTCGGTGACGTCACGCAACCACTCGGTTCTAACTATATGCCCCTAGTTATCGGTTCTAGCCCTTGCACAACGAAAACATATACAGAGTTCATCATCTTCGATTGCTTCAGCTCATACAATGCCATCATTGGTCGACCAGCGCTCAACAAACTAAAATGCATCATAGCCGGGTACATGCTTCTTATGAAGTTCCCTACGCCCAACTAGACAGGCTATGTTAGGGGAAGTCATCAATTGGCACGAGAGTGTTACTCAACAACTGTGTCGCGGTCGACACTCTGCCACGAAATCCTAACGGTAGGAAACCATACCAGCACCAAATATCTTTGAAGATCCTAGGGATGATGAGAAGAAATATGTCAAAAATGAGCCTGTCAACCCAGAAACATCCTTGAGGGTTATCAGCATCTCCGACGAACACCTTGAGCAGACAGTCCGCATTGGCGCTCAGCTAGACCCAAAGGTAGCGACTGAACTCACCCAATTTCTACGTGACAACGCCGCCGTCTTTGCATGGTCCTACACTGACATGCCAGGCATCTCCCTTGAGATCATCACACACAAGTTGAGTATCAAACCATCCTTCTATCCTGTCAAGCAGCGGCGAAGGGCCTTTGAAGAGGAAAGGTATCGGGCAATAGGGAAAGAGGTCACAAAGCTCTAGAACATTGGGTTCATCCGCCAAGTCAATTAACCCCAGTGGATTTCCAACCTGGTCATGGTCAAGAAACCAAGCGAAAAGTGGCGGATATGTGTAGACTTCAAAAGCCTCAACAAGGCATGCCCCAAGGATAGCTTCCCACTACCCCGCATACACCAACTGGTCGATGCAACAACTGGACACGAGTACTCAGCATGATGGACTCCTTCTCCAGCTACAATTAGATCAAGATGCACCCTGGTGACCAAGAGTGCACCGCCTTCACCACCGACAAGGGCCTATATTGTTACAATGTTATGCCCTTCGATTTGAAGAACGCTGGTACAACTTACCAGCGGTTGATGGATGCCATGTTCGCTAAGCATCTGGGCAAAATCATAGAGGTATACGTGGATGACATGTTGGTCAAAAGCATCAAAGCCAGCGGGCACGTGGCCAACCTCCGCATCATATTCGCCATTCTATTGACCTATGACATGTGCCTCAACCCAAAAAAATGTTTCTTTAGCGTCACCGCTAGCAAATTCTTGGGTTACATTGTTAATGAGTGGGGCATAGAGGCCAACCCTGACAAGGTATAAGCCATCCTCAAGTTGAAGGCCCCGGAGTGGAAGGTGCACGTTCACAGCCTCCAAGGCAAGCTAACTGCCCTCTCTCGATTCATCTCCAAACTGGAACCCAGACTGTGAGAAGGCGTTCCAGAGTTTGAAAAAATACTTGGGAGCAGTCCCGCTTCTTTCCATTCCCGTGCAAGGGGAGACACTAGATGTATACCTAGCAGTATCACTATCAGCGGTAAGCTGCGCCATTGTCGGACGAGAGGGCCAGGAGGAGCTCCCTGCGTTCTACGCCGGCAAAGGCATGAACTGGGCGAAGACAAGATATACACCCCTGGAGCAACTCGCTCTCGCACTCATTATCTCCGCTAGACGCCTCCGCCAATACTTTCAGGCCCATACCATTCATGTCCTAACAAGCCAACCGCTGAAGCAGGTAATGCAGAACCCTGAACATTAGGGGCGCCTCAGTAAGTGGGCCATCGAGCTCAGCGAGTTCGAAATTGACTACAAGCCAAGAACCGCCATGAAAGGCCAGGCGGTGGCAGACTTCATCGCTGAGCTCACCGAGCGTTAGGATGAACCCGACCTAGGGACACAAGCGGCCATCACATAAATGATAACCGCTGAGGAACCAACCCCCCACCAGCAGTCAGACTGGAACCTCCACATTAACGGCTCCGCTTGCGCCAAGGCTAGCAGCGCCGAAGTCATCTTAACAGGGCCAGGGGGACTGAACGTGGAATACACATTAAAGTTCAATTTCAAGGCCTCAAACAACATGGCGGAGTATGAAGCGCTAATTGTCGGCTTACTCCTCGCCATCTATTCGGGGGCTGATAGTGTCAACATATTCAGCGACTCCCAGCTAGTTGTTAACCAGGTCAATGATAGTTTCCAGGCCAAGGACCAACAGTTAACGGCATACTTGGGGTACGTCAGGATGCTTCTCAAAAAATTTAACTTTCACACCATCACACAGATTCCCAAGAAAGAGAACGTCAAGGCTGATTCACTGGCACGACTGGCAACCGCTCAACCACACCAAAGTCCAGTGGACACAAGGGTAGAGTGCCTTAACAAGCCAAACATCACAAAAACCTTGGCGGAAATTTTCAATATTGAGGTCCATCCCAACTAGATGGATGAAATCATCGAATACAAGCGTAATGGAACACTGCCCATCTATAAGGTCGAAGCACAACAGCTCAAGCGGAGAGCAACCCGCTACAACATTCAGAATGGAAAGCTTTACCGCTAGGGGTTCACTCATCCCAACCTCCGGTGTCTGACCCCAGTGGAGGGAAAAGACGTTCTTGCAATGATACACGCTAGGGAATGTGGAAAACACTCAGGCACTAGGTCTTTGGCCAATCGCACAATGCGATAGGGATACTTTTGGCCCACGCTAAGCGACGACGCCAGAAGGGTGTCAAGGTCTTGTCACAAATGTCAACAATACGCTGACCTCCCCCGTGCCCCGGCGGAACCTCTGTCAATCATCATTGGTCCATGGATTCACTCCACCTGGGGCCTGGATTTGTTGGGAAAATTCCTAACCGCCAAGGGTCAGTTCAAATACATCATTGTCACCATCAACTACAACAGCAAGTGGATCGAGGCACAACCACTGACGGCAATAACTACCGCCAAGGTAGTCCACTTCCTCTGGAAGAACATATACTGCCGCTACGGCGCCCCCCATACCATCATCACAGACAATGGCACGCAGTTCAACAACAAAGAACTCATATCTTTCACCGCTAACCTGGGCATCAAGATGAGGTTTGCATCTGTCGCTCACCCCCAAACCAACGGCCAACTTGAAGCAGCAAACAAGATAATCAAGAAGCTGCTGAAAAAGAAACTCGACGACGATTCCAAGGGTTTATGGGCGAAAAAAACTCCCGGGTTCTATGGGCCATCAGGACTGCCCCAACTTCCGCCATTGGTGAAACACCATTCTGTATGATGTACAGTACCGAGGCCGTCCTACCTATCGAGGTCACCCAACCTACCGCTAGGGTCGAGGGCTACTGCCCCGAGACCAATGGTGAGGGCATCGGCCTCGACAAGGACCTCCTCGAGGAGAAATTACACAAGGCCCATTTACACAACTTGCAAAACAAGCAACGGGTATCACGTTTCTACAATGCCATAGTCAAAGCTCGGAACCTCTAACTGGGGGACTGGGTAATGAAGGAAGTCATTCCACCGCCAATGACACTCCGCCCAACATGGGAAGGATCATACAAAATTGTGCAAGTCGTTAGCCCAAGCACCTTCTACTTAATGGACAAGGATGGCGTCATAACGACCCACCCTTGGAATACAGAACACCTTCGGTATTATTACAAATAGTCATGCCGCTACCCAAGAGCATCTTGACTTCACTAAATTTTGCTCTATGTTTAGCTAAGGGAAGCTACCCAATGGGTGCAACCCCACTTTTGTAAGCGCTGATCTATCAGCTATCAATGAAACGAGGAATTATTCAAACCATTGTCACCCAGTCAAAGCACAAGAATTAACTGGCAACGCCAACAATATTCGGCGGACCATGTTCACTACATCATGCACTTGGGAACAATTTTAATTCCTTTAATGTTTCGTTGATCGACAAAAGCCTAAGTCAAAACTCTAGCAGTATGTCAACATGCAAGCAACGCAATCATTGTAAACAGACCCACTAAAAATTTCAAAGAAACTACGCTTCATTATCTAGGGTCGGGACTCCCCGCCCAAAAAATATCGTCAAGGTACAAGAAAGCCTTAGCGGCATTACAAAAAGAAAAGAAGTAAACAAGCACAGGGCCACAAGGGCTCGAATGATCTTCAGGGATTGTTGGGCACGACAACAACTTCTTCACCATCCACCGGCGTCTACCGATCGACCAAGCGGCTTGTTTGGTCAGACCCGTGAGCAGTAGGGCTTGGCGTCACCATGGTGCCATCCGCGCGGGTGTAGGCCGCCATAAAATTTGCATGAGAGACTTCTGATTGAGTTGGGGGTGGCGTCTGCAAACTGACATCGGCTGGACGATACCACTTCCTGAGCGGACACCAGTCAACTTGGTGAGCGCCCTTCTGGTTAAACAGTTCCAGGTTGGCGGTGGTGCCAGCCTTGGCCATCTCCATCATCGCCTACTTGTATTCTGCAGACTCCTTGAATGCCTCCACGGCGGCGGCCTCAATACGGCTCGTCTCCTCTTCCCGCTAGGCAATCTCGCCCTCCAACCGCTACACCTCCGAGGATTTGGCTGCAGAATCACACTGAAGGATCTGAATTTTCTTGACCTTTGCTGCCAGTTGATCCTTCAGCAAGGCTATGTCTTGCTCCAGCTAAGACACATGGTTATTCAGCACGAGGTCCCGTGTGATGGCTACATTCAGCTTGGCGCGGGCATCAGCAGCGTCGCACTCTACCTTGGTCAGGCACCGCCCCACGTCCCCCAGCTCCCTTTGGAGACCGCTAATCTCCTCCCTAAGCTACTGCTCAGTCTGGGGCTGGCTCGACGCCGCCAGGAACATCTCATGCAGCCCAACAGAGAGATTCCCGAAGGCTGAGCTGAATGGCGATTGATCAATGGCAGTCGAGCGCACAATCCCCTTAAGGCATCCGAACCCCAGCCGCTCACAAAGGTGAAAAAGAAACTCCTGCTCGTGGCAAATAAGTCCAGATCACTCTTTTGCACCTCCCTACTAGAGGCCGCAGTCACCTTGGGCGGAGCCTGCTTTGTCTTCTTCTGCTGGGGGCCCCAATGGTCTCTGTGTCAGCAATCTCGTCCTCCTCATCGGCGTTGTTCTGCCGCCACTTCCTCTGCAATACAGCCCGTGTGGTGCCAGCGGCGACAGGCCTCGTTGTCATCTGCGGCTCCAACCCCGCAATGGTAGCTAGTGCCTTCGTGGGTACCGCCCTCTCCTTCTAGGACCCACACTGATTGGCGGGCACCTTTTCTTTTAGCTGTGCAGGGGCAGTCGGAGCCTTGCTCTCGCCTGCAACACTGTGATCACCGCCAGCTCCAGCTTGAACGACTAGCAGACTGTCTGGGCAGAGATGAGAGTGGTGTGACATCGGCAGCACCACTGGGGTTTTAGACTGGCTCACCGCCAACGTCTGTGGATTCGCCATCGTTTGCTGAGCCGCCAACCCGGCGGCGTACATGCTCTCAAGAAAATTATTTATCTCGGCACGGTCCATCTCTTTGGCGAAAGCATCGCAGCTCACTTTGTTACCCGATAGAGAGTCTACAAAAACAACAGGTTAGCCTGATACAAAACCAAAGCTAGGGCAGGGATCAGCGGAAGTCACTTACCAAGGGCATGTCAACTGTTGATCGACCAACAATTCCCAACTGGTGAGAAGTTGAAGGTCAAGCAGGTTGTGATTCCGCCAACAGCCTCTAATCCTCGCCACACGGTACTCTTCCTCACGTGTCAGGTTGTAATGCAGGCCGGCTATAAAAACAACGAAATAAGATTGAGAATAAGGTACAACGACATCTCATACAAATAAGGCTAGCAACTAGACTTAGCGGAACCTAGCGACAACCTCGGATAGGTTGGAACTCCGACTTAATCCTGAATGTTGGCTCCCCAACATTCTCCCTAGCCTAATATTCCCATCCAGCGGTAGCAACACAGAAGGTCCCCGCCAGGGAGACATGGAATCCTTCAAATTCGTGATTAGCTTGGGCGCCCCCTGGCGACGACTCAAATTCATCTGCCCGCTGTAGTCTTGGCGCTTCACATATACCAACTCGTAGAAATGTAGCACCTTCGCCACAGTTGGACCCTCACAACCGGATAAGCTCCATAGTAAGTTAAGCACCATAAGCAATCGCCACATATTAGGGCATACATTCCCAAAAGCGATACCAAACTCGCAAACTAAGATTTGCAGATTTGGCAGAAGAGGAAACGTCACCCCCTGGTGGAAGATCGCCTCATCCATGGTAGCGCACCCCACTAGCAGAATGAAGGCCTTCTCATCAGCGGTTGGCAGACGCAACTTCACCATTTCGGGCAGGCGGAACACCCGCTTCAGACAGTTGACCATGGCCACAGTCATCGGCCCTCCTGCCTCATCAACTGCGGTGCCATCACTTAGAACCCAAGCAGACTCTATCTCTCCACCGCCATACTCCCCCCCCCCCCCCCCCCCCCCGTCAGCTGAACCGCTAGCGGAGCTATTGCTCGCTAACCGCTCTTCGCGCCTATTGTGGGTGGCAACTTCCTACCCAGCCCCAGAGCTTTCTGCACGACCGGCACGACCCATTACTACCTCCCAAGGTATTGTCTGTAGCGGCTCAGATAGTGAGGTTCCTACATGGGCAGACGGACACAACGAGTCAATAAACACCCTATCCGCCACGCTGAACGACACGTCAGACCCGGAATCCTCATTGCTCGAGACCTCTACGATGCTAGCCATCACAAACCCTAAAACCCAAACCAGTCAGTTCACACAAGATCTAAGCTATCCCTATGTCAATTTTCACTCAAGAACATCAAGAACACCCATACCTAGAAATCCCAGAAAGTGCCAAAACAAGAACAAAACGCATCCACACTCAAATCCAGATTTAACCATCTTGCAAGGCAAGAAACCCCAACCCTTTGTCAAACACATAAAACCCACCCCAAAACACAATTCAAGACCCTTAGATACACCAGGGAACGACAGAAACCACTTCAAAATAGCAAAACCAGAAACAAACAAACAAAGAAGATCCAACGAAACAGGGATGAGATTCAGAATACCAACCTTAAAGATGGAAACTCTGGCGTGCTTGAGGGTGCTCGTCTTCACTTCAAGAGGCCTTCGCCCTTCAACGATCGATAACTTCACGAAATCGTAGGATCTCCTCCTTGGATCTTAGAGGAAAGCTTGACAATGACGATATCAGTTCAAAGTGTGAAGTGTCAAACTACTTTGTTTCCCTCTCTTTTATGTCAACATCAAACCAATCTAGGCCGTCAGCTGAAAAACGACATCGCACCACAGTCGTACAAGTGCCCCACGAACGCACTAACTCCTCGGTTAATCTCCAAGGGGACGCCTCGGTTACAAAATCAATAATTACTCGCATTAATGGCGAAGAGATGGGCATGCTGAAGAGACGTTTTCACGCACGCTAACCCAATCTGTGACGGCCACGTGTCGGGCATCATTAAACGAAGCGTCTACCCGAAGTAACCATGAAAGAGGAAGACTACCAATCATCGGAGTCTCCGCTAAGCGCAACTCCGCTAGGGGAACTCCTCCCTTTTCTTCTTGCAAGCGAGTCTCCGCTAAGCGCAACTCCGCTAGCGGAACTCCCTTTTCCTCTTGCAAGCGAGTCTCCTCTAAAGCGCAACTACGCTAGCGGAACTCCATTTTCGTCTTGCAAGCGAGTCTCCGCTAAGCGCAACTCCTCTAGCGAAACTCCCTTTTCTTCTTGCAAGCGAGTCTCCACTAAGCGCAACTCCGCTAGCGAAACTCCCTTCTCTTCTTGCAAGCGAGTCTCCGCTAGCGGAACTCCCTTTTCCTCTTGCAAGCGAGTCTTCGCTAAAGCGCAACTCCCTTTTCCTTTTGCAAGCAAGTCTCCGCTAAAGCGCAACTCCGGTAGCGGAGCTCCCTTTTCTTCTTGCAGCGAGTCTCCGCTAAGCTCAACTCCGCTAGCGAAACTCCCTTTTCTTCTTGCAAGCGAGTCTCTGCTAGCGAAACTCCCTTTTCCTCTTACAAGCGAGTCTCCGCTAAAGCGCAACTCCGCTAGCGGAACTCCTTTTTCTCTTGCAAGCGAGTCTCCCCTAAAGAACAATTCCGTTAGCGGAACTCCGTTTTCTTCTTGCAAGCAAGTCTCCTCTAAAGCGCAACTCTGCTAGCGGAGCTCCCTTTTCTTCTTGCAAGCCAGAGTCTCCACTAAGCGCAACTCCGCTAGCAGAACTTCTCCCTTCTGCAAGTAAGACAGTCTGCTGAACGACAACTAGCTAGGTCCCTACGACGCTTCTTGCCACTTACTATCAACGGAGGAAATTCCACCAACGGCGATTCCCTAGGTAACACCTCCTTCTGACGACGACCGCCACGCGACATTACAGTCAAACCTACGATGACCGCCACACTCACTGAAGCCATGGTCCTCCAGGACAAGGGGACACATCAACAGTCTTCGACGGCCCTGATCAGGCATGTTGACCCCCACCACTTGGGTATCAAAGATTGAGCTCGCTACCCAACACCCTCTGCTCAACGCAACTCCCCTCCACAAACAATACACTGGCCAAACGGAGGTCTATCTTAGCTGGAGAGTAGGCGACTCCCTGGGGGGCCTAGTAGGGGCCCACCCGAAAGGGTATAAAGCGTTTGCTCAGTAAGTCCATGGTTGACAATGCACTGACTCTAATTATGCTTTTGCAAGTCTAGCGGAAGTAACGCTTCAAACCGCTAGGCAACTCCCCAACCAAGATTGCCCTCCTTGACTGGGGACTTGAGGGACTTGTACTTACATAGGAATTTGCAAGCATAATTAGCTATAATGAGCCACGCTCATGCTACCGCCAGTGGTACCAAAACCCGCCAAATGGGTGACCTACGGGAATACAGCCAAGCAGGCTACCACCTGAGCCCCGGCGTACCCCCAGATCACCGCTAACGCACCGCGCAAAGATAGCATCAGAAGCTCCAGAAGCTGGGAACTGAAGCATATCAGTCCCACATCGAAAACATGGAGAAGATCAGCTCCCTCCTCACCCATAAAAGGCTCTCTCCTCTCTCCTCATTAATTACGCATTTACTACTTACCTACTGTTACTTTTTCAACATAAATACATTGACTAACTTAGGCATCGGAGAAGAGAAAACCGCCCAACACGGTCTCCCTCTGACGCCCTTTGTATTTTACTTGACAGGTAGTGGAAGCTCTGAATATCACAAGTAGCGGTCTGCCCATCGAATCAGCGTTAACCAAGGTTCAGCTACCGCTGAACTTTAGATATCAACACCTTGCTAGATACAGCTTTAGTGAATATATCCGAGAATTGTTTCTCAGTTGAAACAAAAGGAAAGGCAATAAGCTTTGCATGAAATTTCTCTCTAATGAAATGTCAATCAACCTCCACCTGCTTCATACGATCATGTTGTACAGGATTCTTGAGATATTTCAATTACAGCTTTGTTATCACAATATAACTGCGTAGCTGACTTGGGCTTCAATATGAAATCTTGAAGTACATTACTTAGCCATAGGCTCACACTTTATGTGTCATGCCTCTATATTCAACTTTTGCACCTGATCTTGTAATAAAGCTTCTGCTTCATACTTCTCTAGGTGAAGTACTCAGACATAGACTTCTTGTATGTGATAGAACCAACCCAATCTGCATCTGTATACCCACTAACATCAAGATGTTGATGTTTAGAGGTCATCAAACCTTTTCCTAGTCCTGACTTTAAATACCTTAAAATTCTTATCGTTGCCTTCATGTGTCGTTCACTTGAATTGTGCATAAACTGACTCACAACACTAATTGTATAAGCAACACATGGTCTAGTGTGTGATACGTCCCAATAACCTTTGATATCCTAGTTTACCAGTTGGAATCAGATCAAAATACTCTGTCAGTCTATGATTCTGTTCAATTGCAGTGCCAATTGGACAACAATCTAACACACATGTATTTGCCAAGAGATCCAATGCATACTTTTGTTGACACAAGAAGATGTCATATGTCTCTTTCGCTACCGCAATCCCCAAGAAATACTTCCAGTCTCCCAGATCCTTCATTTCAAATTTTGAGTCCAACTTCTCTTGCAGACTTCCAATTACCACTAAATCATCCCCAGTAATAACCGTATCATCCACATATATAATAAGAACAGTTACCTTCCCCTTTTGGTGTTTTAGAAACAATATATTTTCTTAGTTACTTTGTTTGTACCCAAAGCTCCTCATGCATTGAGTGAACCTGCCAAACCATGCACAAGGGGACTGTTTTAGTCCATATAGGGACTTCTTCAGTCAACATACAATATCACCAAGTGTGTCAGCTATATATCTAGGTCAAAGATTCATGTACACTTCTTTTTTTTAACTCCCCATGAAGAAATGCATTCTTGAGGTCAAACTAATGGAGTGACTAATTCAAATTAGCAACTAAGGACAATAACACCTGTGGCTGCTGGAGCAAAGGTCCTATCATAGTCAATTCCATACGTCTGAGTGAATTCCTTAGCCACCAACCTTGACTTATATCTGCTCAATGTGCCATCTGCATTGTGTTTCACAGTAAAGATCCACCTACATCCAACTATCTTTTTGCCACCTGGAAGTGGTACAAGTTCCCAAGTGTGGTTATTTTCTAATGCATCCATTTCTTCCTCCATCACCTTGGCCCACTTAGGATCTCCCAAAGCTTCCTACACTTTATTAGGTACAAATATAGAGGATATTTGATGCACAAAAGACTCATATATGGGTTGACATAAAGTTTGCATCTGGATATTTAGATTTAGCATGAAGAGTGGGCACATACTTCTTGGCAGGTTGACCATGAATTAACCGGTTAGGTTATCTGGTAAACTAGACTCAACATGAGCGGTTCAACATTATTATTATTATTATTAGACTTAGACATGTGTTGAGAACATACCTCTAGATGATCTTCAGACTTGAGAAATCTTGGTCAATGAGGGATAATGAATGAGGGGGAGTCAGTGTCAAAGGGGGAATTATACCACTAGACGGTCTAGACCAAATGTACTATGCAAAATTCAGTTATTTTTGAATAAATATTTATTTTTAATTAATTAATCAATGATCGGACGAATATTTTCTATGTTTTTAGTGCATTTCTCTCTACATTTTGCTTAGTTATTCTCTTAACAATATCATTTCTAACTTATTTTGTTGTTTTTAGGTAGAAATGATCTCCAAACGCAAGAAATGAGCTAAGAAGAGCTGGAAATGATGAAAATGAAGGCAAGGAGGAAATGAGGCGCAGAAATGACAAAGAAATGGAGATGATGCTATGTCTTGAAGATGACTCAAGACAGTTCAAGAATGTTCTAGAATAAAGAAGGAATTTCGGCAAAGTTAAAGATTAATTTCGAATTTGCCCATTTTGGGAGAGTTTGGCCCAAAGTTTGAATCATGTGACTTGCACATGATGCTCTAGATCCTTCTTGACGTTTTGGAGGAGTCCATGACCCATTCTACATGCTTTTGCCGTGATATTTACAAGGAAGAATAAGAGATTTTCGGAAAATATCTTTAAGGGATATTATTGGATTTTCTTGGGATTTTATGAGAGAAAATAGAGGAATAAGAATTGATTTATGACTCTACATACAAGGAAGACCGAAAATAAGTATAGATACATGGAAGATTTCAGCCAAAGAAAGGTTACTTGCTCTCTACTTCATATGCAATTTTCTTATTGGTTGAAGTGATGTAATTCAAGAGAAATACAAGGGAACCCTAGCCCTTGCCATTCACTATATAAAGGAGGTTTGTGAAGACGTTAAACACACCACAAAATTCAGAATCAAATACACAAACACTCCCCTTTCTCTTCCAAGTTTCGGCAACTTCAAGAAATCCAAAGTTCAAGGCCGTGAGCATCCATCCTCTCCATTCAAGCATCCTTGCCATAGCTCTCATCCATTCCACCACCTTTTGAAGCTTCTTGCGTCCTTGAAAATCAAAAAGTGTAACCATGGAACCTTACTTTTGTTTTTGGTTTTACTATGTAAACCTATTTCGGGTTTTATATAAATTGCGATTTGGATTTCATTCTTGGTTTCTTGTTATGCGATTTCTATGGTGGATGAAAGATTGAATTTAGTTATGTGATTTTCAAATACTATGAAGCATGTTTTAGGTTTTAGGTTTTCAAAAAGATAAATTGCGATATCAAAGTGTTCTTGCATGATTGTTAATTTCGAACTTCAATCCCAATTTTTATGTGTTAATTGATCTTTGGATGCATACTTAGGTTGATAAACATGTAATTGAATCCATATTAAGGTGCTAGCGTTCTAGGCTTTAATAATTTTGGTGGAAAAACTATAATTACTTAGGTAAATTAACAATCAGTCTTGCATGCATGATTAGCGTTCTAACTTGTGTTCTTGACTTGAATTAATCAAACTTCCATGATTCTTAATGTGTTGAAAGTGTTTTTGTTAGTGATTAGCTACCACTAGTGATTGCATGATTAATAGGGTTAACTATGGTGCGTTCATCTAGTTAATTTAATTAAGGAAAGTAAAAAGAACTTTGTATGCATTCATCTTTGTTCTTGATTGATTCTATGTTTGGATATATTTTGATTTGTGATTTGATGTTTGAAACCTTGCCAACGTGTTAGTAGTAGTTAATTACATCTATTTTCGTTCCATTCATTTAATTCTACTTGATTCTTGGTTTTGATGTGTCACGTGTATATATTTACTTAGATGTTAAATTAGAAAACAAGTCCTAAATCCCCTTATTTATATTTTTCGTAAATAATGTATTTATATATTCTTTAATTTGTTTTGCTAACGTTTCATTTTTCAGGAATTAATTAGGCCCTAATCCCCGGTTGAGAACGATCTCTACTTATTCTTACTGCATTAATAGGGTTTTAAATTGATACACTAATTTGTGTACGTCAATCAAAAATAAAATATTAAACAATTTTACTCATCAATTGCATTTGCTACATAAAAGTAAGTAATGCAGCTCATAGTGCCAGGTTCCAACATATCAAAATGAACAGATTTGCTCACCTAAGGGACAGTTTTAAAGGACTGTGAGAGACAAATGCATCTCAACCACATGTATTAAATATAAAAGCAGAAATTATAACAACTTAAAACTGTGTATTTATTTTCAGCCGTCAGATTCACTTGTCCCTCACAATCCCTTAAAAACTGTCCCTTAGGTGAGCAGGCCTTTCAAAATGAAAGCAAACTTTCTAGCTGATGCTATTGCAAACAATGACACAATTCCACTGTTAAAGTTTGGAGGAATTCTCTTCCCCTATTTGCTTTGGATCCAGCCATCCAGGCGACAGTAGCTATGTGGAAACCTTTGTTGAGGGCGGCATGGATGCTAAGACTTGTTCTTGTTTCGGTTTCAGGTTACAGGGCAGTCTTAGTCCTTTGGGTGGCACTGCTTGATGAAGGTTTTGTTTTCTTGAAGTAGGATGGTGGTGACGTCTCCAATGGGTCGTGGCGGCACATCTGTTAGGCCTTGGGTTGGGCTGTCCTTTAGGGCTCCTATTTGTTAGTTTTTTTACCTTCTTACTATTTCCTATTGTTTTTAGGTAGCTAGGCACTCTTTTGTGGAACTATGAGTTTTACCTTTAAGCTTGCTTATTTACTATGTTATTTCAGTGTGTAGGTTTGCTTAAATAAGTGAGCATGGAACCATCAAATGAGTAGACCTAATATATGTATCGTTGCAGTACTACCACAAACTCTTTATCTATCCAAAGTCGGTAGATGGAGGATATGTAATGGCATATTCTGACCTGACTTATTTATGTATCAACATGATATTCATTCAAAAAAAATCTGAAATCTGCACAAATCCACTTACATTATCCAAAGCAGAAACCAGAAAGAAGAAGAAGAAGAAACCAGAAAGAAGAACAAACCCAGGAAGAAGAACAAACCTTCTTGGGGAAAGAAATTCCAAAGCAACAACGAGTAAACCTCAGTCCACCATTAGAACCGAACCCTGAAACAAACCCTCAATCTGTTGTAATCACTAACTCTTTCATTCAAAAAACATAGAAAACTAAAACAGACCTTAGATCTACGAACCTGAAGAACATTGTATCAAAGCCCTAATTTTCCAAATCGATATCCAAATTGTAGTAGGGATCTTAGTAGAGAAATGGGTTTAATTCTTCCCTTCGGTTGCGGGCTATTTTGGATTCGGTTTCGAGTAAAAGTACATGCATGGGTTGCTGTGTTGAATTGGAAGGAGCTAAGTAAGAGCACGCAATTGTGGGTTTGGTGGGAGTAATTGGGGGAAAGCACTACACCAAAAACGTTAACACACAACACTTTTTGCACAACGGAAAAAAAAAAAGTGTTGTGTGATGAAGAAAAGTTAATCACACAACATGTTTAGTAAACTTACGTTGTATAAGGTGGTTAAAATTCTGAAGTTTTTGTTTAGAAAGTCATTGCACAACGGTTACAAGAATAATCTGTTGTGTGAATCAAAAAAAAATTTGCGGTAGATTTCCCTCCTAGATGGACTCAAATTTGGCTCCAAATTGTACAACAGTTTAGTTATTTGTGTTGTAGGAGTATACTTGCAAATCATCATACAATGGTTTTTAATGTGCCGTTGTGCAAGTAAGTGGCAGAATTTGGAGAAGTCTCCAAAATGACATTCATTCCCCCTCAAAACAAGCAAATTTGGCTTCAATGGTTTGTCATGCTTGTAACTTCCTACAACATAATGAACTATTTCTGTTGTGTGAATCAGAAATGCCTAACGTGAGCGCCAAAACTGGCATTTTAATTGCACAAGCGGGAAATTTTCATCTTTTGTTCCCTCAGCTATGTAGCAATTCAGACAACGTAAATGTATCTATACGTTGTCTGAGTAACTTAAAAAAAAAAAAAAAAAAAAAAGCTATTGCTTAATGCCTAGGGCACATTTAAACAAAGTTGCTTGGCTATTTTTCATAACCTCTCGATCTCTTCTCTCAGGACGCCCAACACGCACAGCTCTCCATCTCTCTCGCGAAATCTCTGTCCTCCTCATCGTTGAACTCTCACGTTCTACTCTCTCTCTCTCTCGCTCTCTCTCTCTTTTTCTCTCTCCAGATTGCTCCTCTCCCTATCTCACTTTTAGTCTTCTCTCGCTCACTTCTTCATCCAACTCTCTTCTTTACCCAGAAATCATAGTCTTCCTCTCTCTTTCATTCTGAAATCCCAAATAGGGAAACCCCAATCTTAGATTCCCCGAAATCAACCAAATCTCTATTGGTCGAACCCTCAATCTGAAACCCAAATTTCATTGACCTAACTCTCGTCTCCACAATTAGCCGGATTTACACCGCACAGCCATGGGCCAGGAACTTGATGAAGAACAAGCAGCGCCGCTGGTCATCCTCCGATGGCAAGATTTGGGCGAGTTGCCAGAAAAACGAGCTGATTATTAGGGCTCCCAAAAAGGCGAGAACGGGGGTGGAAGATGGTTTGCAGAAGATTGCTCAAGAACAGCGGTGAATCTAGGGTTTGTAGAAGAATACCCGATATCCATTGCTAGTTCCTGGTGAACTCTCTGCGAGATTGCACAATTTCAAGAACTCCCACTGCTTATATCTGGGTATGATTCTTTTTCATGTTCTTCCTAGCGATAATTGGCAATTTTTGTTCTTTTTCAATTTCGTCAAATCTCTTGGTTTGATAAGCCTTAGTAATCTAATTTCTGTTTTACGAATCTCATCGATATATTCCCCGACATATTCCACCCTCATAACTATTTATTGTCTTTTCTTGATGTCTTATGTTTATGAAACAGGGCAGGAATTGAAGAAGACCATTGAAACAGGACAACTCAATTTACCCGGTTAAACTCTAAAAGCGTTCACTAGCGGTGGCTTTCTTTTCTATCCAAATCAGAACTAGATGGTAAGCGAGTGGCTCGATTTGTGTGGATTAGATCTTAGAGGTTTAATTTTTTTTTCAATCCACTCTTCCGCAGATTCCAAGCCTAACCCTCTCATCCTCTTCGCAATGTCGCCGCCGTCGTCTCTCCCCAAACCTCTAACCTCGCCATCTCCCCTAGACACCTCTGCGATGCCATTGAAGAGTTCCAGTGCCGCCAGCACACCGCCGAGTTATGCGTCCTCACTTACCCATAGGTCTTACACATCTCATATCATCCACCACTCCAAAAAGGTCCGCTCTTCAATTGAATTTGGTTTTCTAATCTGGGTGATGCTGTTTACTTTGGTGTTCATTTTGTTGGCCTTTAATTTTTATATTGACAGTGAGAAATCTCAATTCTCAAAATGGAAGGTGTGTCACTGTTTCTTAGTAAAACAGCAATTTAATGGTCTCTGTTGTTTGTTTGTTGACAGATTGATAGTATCATGTCAACAAGGCATGTAAACGAAAATGATGCAAGCAGAAGATTGAAGTCAAAGTTTCTAATTCAGTTTGATGGAGTGACATCTAATCCTAATGATCGAGTAATTGTGAATTGGTAAGCTTTATATATATCTCACTTCAACCAAAGCCTGTTGGGAACATTGCTAGTTAGGCATTATGACTGATTGAAGGAACCGTGGCTGTGTGACATTGTGGTAACCCATACTAGTTATGTATTGCTGCTGATTGACGTAAGGGTTGTTTCTGGTCTAGTAAATAAATGTATAGTTTACTTTGGTGTTGATTATGTTGGCTTATTGCTTGGTGCTACTACAAATTTTATAAAATACATAAGTGCTTGATGGTGGTCCGATGTAAAAACGAATTAATTTGTTGGTATTTTCTGCGGCACAAGGAGATGTTAATCCTTGAAATTTAGGACTGTCGTAGATGCTCTAACTTGGAATCCTTGTTGAGTCTATTTATCATTTCAGCTTTGTAACATGCTTGTTTATTTTTGTTTGACTGCAAATGAAAAGGTTTTATTCTGGGGACAAGATCTTGGCCAAGAAACCACCTTATTATAGAACACTTGAGGTGCCTGATATGTGGTTTTCTCTGGAGCTTGTATGGGAAATAAAAGGTGCAGACTTTACAGTTTGATGGAGTGATATCTAATCCTAATGATCTAGTAATTGTGATTGGTAAGCTTTATATCTCACTTCAATCAAAGCTTGTGAATTTAAATAAGTAGTGTTGCCATGCCAGAAATCGATGGTCAGTGTTGGCTGGTTAGCTTCAACAATGCCAACTTGTTAGATAATGCCTTTCTTATTTGTAATCATTGTAGTCTGTTAGGGATTTTGATCAAGGAAAATAAGTTCACTTGGATTGTTAATAAAATCTTAGAAACAAACTTTGTTCATCTCCTAGAATTAGTTGAATTAAATAAGTCAGGGGATAAAAGGGTGACACGGAATAAATTTCTGACTTAATTTCTCAGATGAGTTTCGAGGGCTGTTATACATATATTTTTTTTTCATTTTATATTTTCATTCTAATCATGCCAAAACCTGAATAGATTTTAGCATGCCTCTCTAATACTGTTTTTATATTCTTGTAGGTGCTACTAATAAGCCTCAAGAACTAGATGACGCAGTTATTAGAAAGATTGGTTAGTTTTATTTTCTTCTCTCTTTCATTTTGCTGAGACTATCTTGTGAATCAGTATTTTGAAATTTTTGTTGGTCTAGAGTGCACATTAATGCTATTCCAGTGTTGGTAGCCTAGTTGAATAAGCAAGTACCAACTGATAAGTTGGCTCTAGTCTCTACAATATTACTAGTATAAACAATCCCACATGAGTGTTGCCAGTGAATCTCACATATCCAAAACCAAATTAATAAAATAATATATATATATATATATATATATATATATTATGGTCTAACCTTTGTTCTCGGAATTATGGTTTGATAGAGAGATTCAAGCTAGTGGTTTACAAGGCCCTATTCCATCTAGCATTTCTGTCTTGAATAATTTAATAGAACTGTGAGTTTGTTCCTTTCTCGTCTCCTAGATATTTTGTACACTTGTTCCTTTCTCTTCTCCTAGGTATTTATTTCCTCTACTATAATATTTGCTTTTCGTCTAATTTATATAATTCAACCATGTTTTTTTTAGGGTTTAATCTTGTAAGAAGGTGATCCCAGGGGCCTGTCATTTCTGTTTTCTGCATGATTTTAGGAATTGTTAATTTGCTGAGCATTTTTCTTCTAGTATTACCGATATTGGCTTATCGTCTCTAGGTTCAAGTATCTACAAGCATTTGATACGAGTGGCTAAGCCTGTTTTGATATTCGGACTCTTCCTGCATTTGACACCCAAGCTGAACCAGTGGGGCATTTCATGATTTTTGAAATACCTACACTTCTTGTTTTACTCTCAGTTTTTGATATCTTAAAGGAGACTCTTCAATGATCATTTTGAACATGGTTTCGTGAAAAAATGAGTTAAAATGAGATACTTATGCTATTTTGAAGTTACTGCACTGTTTCAGGATTTCTGCAGAATTCAGCATTTCAGTCACTTTAGATTCTTGTTTGACCATCCATTTGAATTGCGAATAGCATGAAACTATGCAAAATAGTAGCTTTGCATGTCTACTTGAAATCTGGAAAGTTGTGCTTAAAATCACTGAAAGAAAAGTTGTTGGTGAATTTTTCTTTCTTGTTACCAGTTTTCTGAAACTGTCTCAAGCTTGCAGCTTATTGTTACTCTTAGAATGCTTATGAGTATGTTTGTAGGATTTTGGGTATTTCCGGCAATTTTTATGGTTTTAGTTCTTGTTTTTTCGACTTGGAAATCAAACCCTTTTGATTATTTTCTGGATAACTGTTTTAGAATTGAAAGGGGTTTTCTTGGTCTTCATAGATGCATATAAACACGGTGCATTTTTAGCTATTCTGGTGCTATACTTGGAGAGTTCAGTTTTTTTTTCCAAATTATCTTTTGTACTATAAATGAAATTTTAATCATTCATGCTCTTTTTTCCTAATGAAATTATCTTCTACTAATGTTTACCTTTTAATATCTTTTGGTGCATTTTTAGGCTATGGATTCATTTGAGCCCTATGGAAATGGAACAAATGGATCAAATGGAGAGAATGGCGAAAATGTAGAAAACGACGCAAATGGAGAAAACAGGGTAGATGGAAACGGGGTAGAGCATGCATTGCCACCCCCACCCCTGTTATCCCACCAGATGTTGTTCCATTGCGTGCTCAAGTAGATATTACACCTAAACCTTTAAAGAAGAAGATTGTGCGCCTACCAATTGCTAGGCGAGGCCTTGGAACAAAAGGGCAAAAGATTCATCTGCTGACTAATAGATTTAAATCTCTTACTATTTGAACATATATAGGCAACAACTATAAATCTTGTGTGGTGAGGATGCATTCAAAGATGGGCATACAATCAGCTTCTACATGGAGCCTAAAGTGTTTAGATTACTCATTTGATGGTTTACAATGTTTGTATTTGATGAACTCCTGTTCATTTCGTAAATGGACCAAATGAATGCACAATCTAATTCCAGAATGGGATGTTCAAATGATCACACAACAAATTAGATATAATGATCACTGCCTGTTGTCTGAATGGCCAAAAATGGGAGAAAAAAACATTGTAATCAATATATCACACATCGGTTTTTAACGAATCAGTGTCTTCTGATTTATACTCAGACAACAGAATTAATTGAACTCTGTTGTCTTAAAAGCTAATCACACAACAGAACTAATTAAACTCTATTGTCCTAAATGTTAATAACACAACAGAACCAATTGAACTCTGTTGTCCAAAATGTTAATAACACAACAGAACCAATTGAACTCTGTTGTCCTAAAGTTAATCACACAACAGATATAGTCTAAGAACTGATGTTTGAAGATCAATCAGACAACAGACAAAATAAAAAAATGTTGTCTGATATGCTTAACATACAACAGCTTAAAACTGGCACTGTTGTCTGAAGACAGTGCCTCAACTGCTGCACAGCTGCGCTTCGCATCTGCCGAGCTATCACACAACAGTTATAACACAAACCTGTTGTCTGTATGTTTATCACACAACTGTGTTCCACCGTTGTCTGATTTTTCATCAGACAACGGCTCACTCTACAACGGTGGGACTCCAAATCCCACATCGGTTTTCTGCCGTTGTCTGATGCAATTTTTGGTGTAGTGAAGTAAAGGAATAAGAGTGGTTGTCGGGCTTCAATTAAGTTGTTTGGTGGGAGAGTCCAATTTGTCTTAAGTTTCTCCAACAACAGATGAAAATGACCATTGTGTGACAATATAATGACAAAGCAGGCTAGGAGGGAAAATTTGCCGCTTGTGCCTACATAGGTTTCATCAAATTGAAACTTTGCCACGCTGTGCAATTTTCTTCCATGCTCAGACAACAGAACAATGACAATCTGTTGTATAAATTTGTGCATCTTGCACTAGGTGTGCCTAGTGGGATTTTTCAAAATTCATACAACAGTTCGTTGTACAACAGATAACAAAAGACTGTTGTGTGTATAATTCAAATTGCATTTTGTTGAGCTCGTTCGCGGAGGGAATCATATGCTCATTTCCCTCCATTCTAGGCCTCACACTTACACAACATAAAATCCTTAACTCAGTTGTGCAATGTCTTCCTAAAAAAAAAGTTTTCAATTTCCTTGCATTCACACAACAGAAACAGATTTATTCCGTTGTATGATAGAGTTAGTGTTAACACACAATAGCAGATTTTGGTTCTGTTGTGTGATGAGTGTTGTGTGTTTCGATTTTTGTAGTAGTGATATATATATATATATATATATATATATATATATATATTGTGACTATATAATGGGCACACACTAGAATTTATTTATTAAACATAAATACAGGCTAAAAACCCAAAGCCTCACTCTCGGATAAACAACTAAATTAAAAGCTATTTAGTTACTCATAGATGAGTTTTACAAGTACTTACTTGGAATAAAAGCACACTCCACACTGGAGCTTACAGGAAGAGAAGAGCACACTACTAATACTACGGCTTTGGCTTTCTTACTCTTTGAGAGAAAATTATTCTGCTCAATTTTCTGATGCCTTACAACTGAAACTAAGGCTCTTTTTATAGGGAGCGGAACTCAAACTAGAATTCAAAATACCAAAATGTATAGGACAACTCCATTATTTTCTGCTCTCGTGAGTGCTCCGGATGATTGAGGTCGATTGACGATAAGAAGATTCCTTTAGGTGAAATATTTTTCACCTTCTTCTTTTTGAAAGAGCAATAACATCTTTTAGGAAAAAGCCAAAGTTGCTTTCAGTGCTTTTTACACCTGCTACTTCACATGTTTTCATCTATTTCTGAATTATGGCCTAGGATAAAAAAAGTTGGTTTCCATCCTGGCTTTGGTTCCAATATCCTCTACATTTGTATATGCATACATTTTGTAGTGGTTGTCATTTTCAAGCTTTTTGATTCACTGTAAACAAGCTAACATGTAGTCGAGTTCCTTTTTCTGATAGATAGAAAAAGGTCACTGCTAATAACTTCAGGGTGATCATAAGCAGTGATTATGATTTTTTCTCCTGTTGTCAGGAATATATTTTCAGTGTCTTCTTCAATGATCTTTTTGATGTATTCCAGAGACATAGCCTTCATCCAGGGAATGCTAGAATTTGGTTGGCCATTATATCCTACACATGCTGGTTGAAGATATATTCCTTGAATAATTCTCACATAATGATATAGAGAAATATAATCAACTTCGCCATTTCTCTTCTGAATCCATTCTGGTGGAGTAGATATGAACTTCAACCTAAGAATGCAGTCATTTTTTTATAACATTCTTGACTGTGTTCACTATTATGGGAGGTAGTCCCTTAAGATCATCATTGGTTTTATTCCAGAGGTTATGGACGATGTTGGTATGCACATACCTTCTAGGCACAAGTATTGGAAGCACAAGACTCGTATCGCCAATACACCAGCTAGATAGGTTCCTAGACGAGGGTTCCGATACCCCTCGGGTGATATCGGGATCCCGAGCGTCCCACACCGAAAGAAACGGGACCAAGCTCCTACAAATCTACTACATTAAGGTCATCTCCAACAACCCAAAGAGGTAACTGTTTACTATCACTTTCCACTATCATTATCTTACTCGATACTGACTTAGGCATCAGAGCGTTGAAGGCCGGCACACCCGGTCTTCCCTCTGACCTTTGTCTATTTAGCAGATAAGCCAGACCGATAGTGGTAGTAGCGGACCGATACATTCCGTGTTCAGCTGGATCGAACTCCTCTCGAGACAATTGAAACATTTGGAGCTAGAAGGACTCCCCTCGCTCCTTGTTGGCAGGTCAACACATCGATGGCTACCAGCAACAACGATCCACCTCGCGAGGCAGAGACCCTTGAGGTCTAGCGCACTCTCGAGTTTCAGAGCCCGAGCACCGAGACTTGATTAGTCATGACCACTGATCCCACCACCGCGCTACAGATAACAATGAGTGACCTCATGGAAACACGAGTGTAGGCCAATGCCGAGGGCGCAGCGGCCATGGCTACCCACCGCAAGGTCGAGAATATGCCCAACCAAAACCGCACCTTACGAGAAGCACTCAAGCGGCGAGTCGCCCATAATGAAGCTTTGGACAGAGCCCATCAGCAGGAGACCCCGATACCAACTATTGGCGGTGTCCCGACACCAGGAGCAGTCCTCACCACTGACCCAAGCACCAGCCTCGCTGGCACCTTCGTACCTCCAAGCGCTACATCGGGAAGCCCCACGGATCCCACTCCTGGCAGCACGAGTGCAGGACCCCAGGTCATCTACTTGAATTCACCCCTATTCCCCAATCAACTCGGCATGGCGCTGCCACCTCAGACTGTCCAGGATGTAGCGGGAACCTCGGGTACAAATGCCGCCACGGCCGCCAACATACCTCCACCCGACCAATACTCTGCTATTGCTCCAAATGAGTGAGGCCATTGCCTCCTTACAGGTACTAGTGGAAAGCGCCGAAAGCAGAGCCGGCTGGCAACCGATCACGACAGGCTTTCAGGGAAAGACGAGACCATTCACTTCCCTCATACAGGCTGAGAATCGCCCACCAGAGGCCAAGCCCTTCAAGATTGAGAAATATAACGACACCCGAGACCCCTACCACCACTTGGAAGTGTTCCAGTCCATCCTACACGGTACCCGATTCATGGACGCCATGGCCTGCCACTCGTTGGAGGAAACTTTGACGGACGAGGTCTTACGCTGGTTCCTTAACTTACCCACCAACTCCATTGATAGTTTCCAAGAACTCGGGGACAAGTTTCTGAGACGATTCATCCTATGCGGCAGCGGGTATCGCACAATACCTGACCTATTTCGGCTCAAGCAACGGCCAAACGAGCGATTGCTAGACTTTGTTCACCGATGGCAGAAACAGGCCACTCAATGCTGCTCCCTCGACCCGGTCTTAGCTGCATCAACATTCAAGCAAGCACCCCAGCCTGGATACTTCTTGCTGAAGATCAACACCAATCCCCCTGCAACATATGATGACCTCCTCGATGCCGCTACCGCCTTCGCTCAGGCCGAGTACAATACCTTTGGTTGCTATACCAACGCCAATGCGCACCCGATCACCGTACCTTAAGTAAACAACTCCGATACTAGAAACAAAAACACCAATCGAGACAAACCTGCCCAGCCGAACGACGAGCGACAATGCTATAGCGATATGAGGAACAAGCAATACAGGAAGAGCCCCGAGAAGCCCAAATATAACTCCTTAAGCAGTTGACATTGCGATGCACCATACGGCAGCACCAGGTACAAGGATGACCAGCGTTTCGCGGCACCTCGATACTAGATTTACACCACACTCACCGCCTCTTATGAGGATATCTGGAACAACCACAAAGACATCATCCCATGCCCGCCGCGACACAAACATAGCCAGGCAAAACCACCCGATAACGGTAAATACTGCACATATCATGAGGAATCCGGCCACCCCACCAATATCTGTTGGGCACTGAAAAATGCTATCGAGCACCTCATTCAGAGCGGCTAGCTCTCGCAATATTGTACTCCATCCACAGGCACTAACTCCATTGAGGTCTACAGACAAATTCTAACGATACACGGCCGCGCTCCAATGACACCTGAGACCCACCATGCACAAGAGCCCAAATGCCCTTGGGGCTAGGAGGTGTTGGGACTTAGCCATGACTGGCACACCCCACAAGTAGAATGGCACTCGATAGCCTTTAATCGCAGCGAAGACACCATCAAGAAGCACCATAACGACCCATTCTTAGTCACCATGATCATCGACCACTATCGATGCCACATGGTCTTGGTCGATAGCGGCGCAGTAGTCAGCGTCATGTTCGGCAGTTGCTACGAGGGCCTCAACCAAGATAAGAAGAAACTCACCCAAGACCAGGAACCCCTAATCAGCTTCGCAAGAGAGATCACACAGCCCTTGGGATCCGATGATTTGCAGATCACACTGGGCGGTGGCGGCACTGTCGCCACCATGACAGTGCACTTCATCATCGTCGATTTCCCTTCCTCCTACAACGTCATCCTGGGACGAGACACCATTTGGGGACTTCAATGCTTTGTGGCAGGACATATGCTAATAATGAAGATACCTACCCCGGGCGGCATCCTCACCGTCAGAGGCGATCAAGAGCTCGCGAGACAGTGCAATTCCTTGACTGTCGCAAGGGGACACAGCAGACGAGAGGTCCTCCTAACTTCTAACCTACCCTCTCCCTCCGACAAGCCAGATGATCTAAGGGAAGATCCAGAGACTTCAGAAGATCGCGATACACTCAGTAAAAAGAAGGACGATAAGTGCAAGCTCAAGCACCCTAGACCAAATGCTTTGGAAGATCTGATATCAGTCTCCATTTCTGATACACACCCAGAAAGAAAAGTGAAGATCGGGTCCAAAACCGACCCACAGTTCCAAGCAAAGTTAATCGCCTTCCTCAAGACTCGACAGGAAGTGTTCGCATGGTCGTACACCGATATGCTAGGAATCTCTCCAGAACTATTGACCCACAAACTCACCATTTCACCAGATGTTCCCCCAAACAGCCAGAAGAGAAAGGCCTTCACGGAAGAGAAATACAAGGCAATCCAGGCCGAGGTCAAGAAACTCCAGGACATCGGGTTTGTCAGGGAAGTCTCCTACCTGACATGGCTCTCCAATGTCGTAATGGTAAAAAAGGCCAATGGAAAGTGGCGCATGTGTGTCGATTACACCAACTTGAACAAGGCTTGCCTAAATGACAGCTTCCCCCTACCATGAATCGATCAGCTAGTTGACTCCACGACAGGCCACAAGCTCCTTAGTTTTATGGATACCTTCTCGGGCTACAACCAAATCACCATGGAACCCTCCGATCAGGAGCACACATCTTTCATCACCAATAAGGGTTTGTACTGTTACAAGGTAATGCCATTCGGTTTAAAGAACACCAAGGCCACGTACCAGCGACTAGTTAACGCCATGTTCACAGATCATATCGGTAAGATCATGGAAGTATACTTGGACGACATGCTCGTCAAAAGCGTCACCATTGAAGATCACATCAAGAATCTGGGTATCGTTTTCGACATCCTACTCCAATACGGTATGTGACTCAACCCGAACAAGTGCATGTTTGGCGTATTGGGAGGTAAATTCCTGGGCTTGGTAGTCAGCGAGAAGGGCATCGAGGCCAACCCCGAGAAGGTACAGGAAATCCTTGATATGACACCACCAAAAACCAGGAATGAGGTCTAGTTCCTCACCGGGAAGGTTGTCGCTCTCGTTCGGTTCATATCGCACTTAACCGACAGGTGCGCCCTATTCTTCAAGCTCCTCAAAACTCACCATACCGAGACGGTCAATTGGGGACCCGAACACGAAAAGTCTTTCCAGGGCCTCTGAGACTATCTGGCGTCAGTACCCACTCTTTCAAAACCTATCCCAGGAGAGGTCCTATACATCTACCTCACAGTATTAATCATTGTGATCAGCGCTGCCTTGGTCAGGCGAAAGGACAGCAACGACCTACAAGTCTATTACACCGGTAAGGGGCTCAACGATGCCGAGTCCAGGTGCTCCGATATCGAGAAATTTGCCCTCGCACTCCTCACAGCCGCCCGGTGACTACTGTAATATTTCCAGGCGCACACCATACACTTCTTGACCAACAAACCTTTGAATCTTCGGGAAGACTGGTAAAGTGGTCCATCGAAATTGGCGAATTTGACATTCACTACACGCCACGTACAACCATCAAGGGGCAAGCCACCACAAACTTCATCGCTGAGTTCATACCCCGAGAAGATACCGCACCCTCGGACGTGCCTGTCTCGGAACCCCATGCCACGCCCACATGGACTCTTCACGTGGACGGATCCTCTAACAGTAAGCTCAGTGGTGCCAGGATAGTCTTGGTTGACCCTTCTACACATGCGAGTAGGGCTGTCAATGGGTTGTGTCGGGTCAAGGTATTTGTCGTGTCACAAGATATAAACCCAAACCCAACCCATTTAATAATCATGTCAAAAATTTAGACCCAAACCCAACCTATTTATTAAACGGGTTACCCGTTTCCAAGCCTCTTAACACATTTAATAAATAGGTCGTGTTTTGTTAGATAAAATGACCAATTTAACTAAAACAATGGGACCCATTTAACTAAAATATATATAAATTGATTAAATTCACTAAAAACTCCATAAGACGAAAAATATAAATAATTATATATAATTTATAAATAATTAAATCCAATAATTAAAAAGCGAAATATTTCAAATTGTCTAATCCTATGATCAAATACTCCAAACGTCCAAAATTTCAAGAAGAAACATAGCACAATAGGGTTATACGGGTTCACTTCGTGTTGGCGACCCATTTATTAAATGGGTCATGGCGGGTTGACCCAGCACCGACCCGCTTTTTAATCATGCGGGTTCAACCCGCTTTATTTCTTGCGGGTTTCGAGTCGTGTCGGAATTGACAGCCTTACATATGAGTATGCGCTGCAGTTCAAGTTCAAAGCCTCAAAAAACGCAGCCGAGTACGAAGCACTAATCGTTGGCATCCAACTGGCCAAGGAATTAGGAGTCACGAAAATGGCAATCTTTAGTAATTCCCAACTCGTCGTCAACCAAGTCGGCGGCGATTTCCAAGCCAAGGAGCCACATCTATCCCACTACCAATCCCTCGCCAAGGCTTTACTCCAGCGATGCCTCACCAACCATACAATCGCCCTAATCCCTCGGGCACAGAACAGCAAAGCAAATGCTGTCGCGAGGTTGGCCACATTGCCCGAAAACACCGATATGGGAAGCTTCAGGCTGGAAATCCTGGACAAGCTGACCATCGATAAGCCATTCTCGAAGATATTCCTGACCGAGAGCGAGTGCCCGCCTTCATGGATGGATCCATTTATTGACTACATCTCCAAGGGTATCGAGCCCCACAATAAGACTATTACCACAAGGCTTCGCAGAAGAGCAACGTTATACACGGTGTGAGAGGGAAAACTGTACAGGAAGGGAAGATCCTCCCCCCTGTTGAACTGCATCTCCTTCGAAGAGGGACAACGAGTCTTGCTATCACAGCATAGCGGAATTTGTGGCAACCACGCGGGTGCGAGAAACTTGTCATTTATGGCACTACTTACAGGATATTATTGGCCCACAATCGAGCAGGACGCGAAGCGTATCGCTAGCCCCTGTCTTAAGTGCCACCAATTCTCCAACTCCCCTCTTCCACCATCGGTACCGCTCTCGATCATAATCGCCCCTTGAGCATACTGCCAGTGGGGCCTGGACTTCATTGGCAAATTCTCAACAGCACCGGAACAGCTCAAATTCGCCATCGTTGCAGTAGACTAGAACACCAAGTGGGTTGAGGCCGAGGCTTTAGCCACAATCACAGTTGCCAAGGTAATTAACTTCTTGTGGAAGAACATATACTGTCGATTCGGACTCCCCGAGACAATCATCACGGACGATGGTGCCCAGTTCGATAACGATACTCTCAGGGACTTCGTTGGCCAGTACGGCACGCAGATTTGATATGCCTCCCCCACACACCAACAGACAAATGGCCAGGTCAAAGCTGTCAATAAGATAATCAAGCAAAACTTGAAGAAGAGGCTCGACGATGCCAAGGGACTATGGGCCGAGAAACTCCCTGAGGTGCTATGGGCAATACGAACGACCCCGACAGAGGCCAATGGCGAATCCCCTTTCTGCTTGTCCTTCAGCATCGAGGCAGTGATCCCTGTCGAGCAGGAGGTACGTAGCGAGAGGGTCGCATGTTTCGACCCACTCACCAACTCGAAAGGGTTGAACCTTGACTCTGATATCTTGGAAGAGCGCCACGAGCGACCCACCTCCTGAATATCAACAATAAGATGTGTATCGCACGCTATTAAAATGCCAGAATCCTGCCTCGCCTCTTCTTCGTCGGGGACTAGGTGATGAAGGAAAAGATGCCAGCCCCAACGGGGCTCAAGGCCACCTGGGAAGAGCCGTACTAAATCATTGAGGGCGTCGGACCCGCTACCTTCTACTTGAGGGGAACAGATGGTATCACCCTCCCACATCCGTGGAACGCCCAGCATCTCTGATACTACCCTAAGTAGGCCAAGGGATCCAAGCTCGCCTCCGCAGCGCTATCGCACCCCCCATGCTTGTAAGCGTCAATATTATCACCTTTTACCTTTCTTAGTCAATGTATTTCACAGTTGCCTTTGTGTGGTATTATATGTTATGATATTACGTATATATCGAGTGCTCTCATAATGAATGCAACACTCCTAATCGCCACACCCACCCAACGTATCAAGAGAATGTTAACGCTTATCGCCTTCCGACCTATGATTGGTCACATCTCTCTCATCATTATCACCATAGGCCTTACAATGGCCACCATAACACGCAACAGGCAAGGGCACGCTGTACAGCAATCCCAACTTATTGCCTATGTGCTTAATAATGATAATGCGATATCACTCACGAACACAATGTTGTCCCTGGCGAACTCCTGCATTGCCAGGTGCGATCAAATGAATGAATGAATGTTATGCGATAAGCCGACCAATGAATGAATAATAATGTGATATCGCCCACGGTTGGTTAAGCTGATACAGCACAATGTTGTCCCTCGCGAACCGTTGCGCTGCCAGTTGTGATCAAATGAATGAATGTTATGCGATACGCCGACCAATGAATAAATAATAATGCGATATCGCCCACAGCCGGTTCCTTTGATATAGCACAATGTTGTCCCTCGCGAACCCCTGCGCAGCCAGTTACGATCAAATGAATGAATGTTATGTGATACGCTGACCAATGAATGAATAATAATGCGATATCGCCCACGACCGGTTTTGCTGATACAGCACAATACTATCCCTCGCGAACCCCTGCGGTGCTAGTTGCGATCAAATGAATGAATGAGTGAATGTTATGCAATACTTCGACTAATGAATGAATAATAATGCGATATCACTCACGGCCGGTTCCGCTGATACAGCACAATATTGTCCCTCGCGAACCCCTGCGCTGCCAAGATTATGATTCAATGAATGAATGAATGACATGCGTTATGCCACTGAACGATATGAGATACGCCAATGAATGAATGAATGACATGCGATACGCCAATGAACGAATGAACGATATGCGATACGCCAACGAACGAATGCATGAATGTTAAGCGATACGCCATCGAAGATTGACGAGGATTGATAGGCTGGCCGGGCAATGGTGGGAAAGACTGGGGGGCAGTACCGGCTCACCACTCGATCTCCATTGTTGTAGCCCGCCGCACCTCCAACAATCTTGGTCCTTGGGTTTCTCACTTGGACTAGTTTTCAGTTTCGCAGGGGCACATATTGCGCAATCCCCAATCCCCAAATGGGTCTTGAAGCCGAGTCCTTGTGAGATTAGGCTATAAAGCCCATAACCCAAGATGAGATTAAACTATAAAGCCCAGAAATCTGGAACCACATATTGCCTAAAGGGAGGAAAAGATTTCAAAAGCAGAAGCACAATGAAAAACAAAGAAAACGCCATGTTGAAAATATGATCAACCCATCTCCTTACCCCTGCCTATTTATAGGGGAATGCCACAGCCACCAACCGACTCCATACGACCAATCGTTGCATCGCCTTAATGATGTGCATTAATGACAAGACAACCAATCGATAAAGCAATAAATATATTCAGTGCACGGGGGAGTATCGCCCAACAACATCTCTTCCCCATAAACTTTACGTGTCCCAATACCACGCGGACATTCCAAAAAGTCAGACCACTCGGTCAATTGTCTCAATAAAATCCAAAGCATTTACACAGAAAGGGAAAAACCTATTGCTAGCACAAAATGACAAAATACAGAGGTTAAGTCTCGCCCTCGACGCTACGTGCCTGCTCCTCTACTCGATCTCGCTCCTTCACCCCGTCACGCTCCCCAACATTCTCTCCTTGCACCTCACCATCTTGGCCATGGGCCCCCTGCTCGCCAGTAGCATATTCTGCCTCGCGATTGCCAGCTTGGCCAGACGCACGCTCCGATACCGCCTGCTCCCGGATCACAATCCCAGTACCTCGACCACTACTTGCAGCATTGGCTTGCGATCTCGCTGCCTTCTTGGCCTGCATATCCCGCACCATTTCTCCTGTTTGATCCAATCTACAGCGATACCATCTCGAATTGAGTGCAAGGCCCCATCCAAGAAGGCCTTGTTCATCTTCTCTTGAAAGTGAGGTGTCCGAAGATAGAGATCCAACTCCTTATCCATACCATCTCGCCTAGCCTTGGCGAGCTTGTCCCGATGCGCCTGTACAGCAGCGTGCAAGCGAATGCACTCCTCAACAAAGTTACTCGATCGAGCCTGTTGCTCGGTACACTCCATCCTGAGCCCCTCCATCTGTGCCTCCCTCTCACTTGCTTCAAGCTCTACATCCCGTAAACGGTCCACCTCCCTTTGCAGATTACCAACCTGCCCCTCCAAATCCACCACGCGATCTGGATAAGGAGCCAAACTCTCCAAGGCAGCAGCACGAAGCTCCAACTGGGCATCGCGCTCCCGGACCTGCCTTTCCAAGTCCTGCAGACACTTTTTAGCTTCGGCAACCTGGGCCCTAACTTGCTCCACCAACCTCATGCCATCCTCCGCCCGCTGTAGCTTCCCAGTTAAATCCAGGTTGGTCTCCCTCAATGGAGCGATAGCACCCTCAGCCTCTTAACGACGAGCCTCCTCTATGGCAAGTGCTCGTTCCAGCTCCATCCTCCTCGCGATCCCTTCATTGATTACTCGCCTCATATCCTTGCGCTCCACCCGGCCTTGGTCCACTGCACCCTGAAGCTCGCTCGGCCGC
Organism: Rosa chinensis; assembly: GCF_002994745.2. Taxonomy (NCBI): domain Eukaryota; kingdom Viridiplantae; phylum Streptophyta; class Magnoliopsida; order Rosales; family Rosaceae; genus Rosa; species Rosa chinensis. The sequence continues at coordinate 18,580,695 of NC_037091.1, read as the reverse complement.
TCCCTCTGAGCTACTAGCTCCCCTTGCAGTCGAGCTATCTCCCGATCAAAATGAGCTACCAACTCGGAAGAGGCGTGGTAATTCAAGTTCACAGCCTACATCACACACCATTGTCAGCATGTCTACGTGACAGCAATAAGAAACAAGCAAACTCATAATGATACGTACCCTCATCAACCTCTCTTGAGCCTCCTGATACCCCAGGCACGGGTCTTCAGCACTCACGTGACTGCGGTCGTGATGACAGTTCCGCAAGTCCACAACCATATGAAGGATGGCGCCGTGGTAATTCCAATCTTGCGCAGGGTACGCGCGAGACCCTCGACAACTTCATCGCAAGAACCCCGCGAGCCCTCACTCGTAGATCTCGAGCGGGATACATTATCAACCCGAGACCTCTTACTATCACGAGTGTCGATAGCAACACCAACTGGGGGACTCCCGAGACGAAGCTGCGAGGCCGTTCTTTTCCTCAACCTGACCCTATCCGTAGGGGCACATGTGTCTGACACTCGGACCCCATCCCCCTATCCATTATGGGTCCTTGTCTCGGTAACTTGGGCAACCCTGATAATACCTTCTGCAGGCTCAGGTTGCACCTCAGGAACCTCAACTGTCAGACCTGTCTTACCAACAGCCTGGCTGGTCACCTCTGCCTCTCTACTGTCCACTGTAATCACCTCCCACGAGACGGGATCACCACCCTCATCAGCAAAAACGGTCTCCAACTGTTCCTGAACCACATCCTGCATTAGGCGAGCACGAGCACTAGTATCGCTCTGACGTCGCTCCGCCTTCTCTAGCAGCTCCTCGACGGAGATCTCTACCTCTACCGTGGGCTCCGAGGCCCGAGCCATGTCACCAAGATCATCCCCTCTTACCGAGTCCCAAAGGGGATTGACGCTGGCCAACTTCTCGAGTCTCGGGGACTGATGCTCGCCAACGCGCACTTGGGGAAGCTTGCCCACCTCACCAGCCTGCATGGGCGGCTCCTGGGCATCTTGAGTGGGCTCTTAAGCATCGCGAACCTCATGCCCCTCGGCACCAGCTTCTTCCTCGGCCCGCTGATTGAGATACTCCAGCATGGTATCGGGAAACTGCAGATACATCTCATCGGGCAACGACATACTCACCCGATGATCAGTCACACGTACCGTATCCGGCAGGTCAACGTCCACTCGCCTCTCTGACTGCGATTCTCACAACAACCCTTGTATAATGGTGTCAGGATCGACATAAGCATACGGGGCGTCACATTTGCTAAGGACCTCGTTCGGCATGTCCTCTGCAAAATAAACATACAATGTCAGCAAGGATACCACACAACATACGACACCACGCCAAACAAAAAGAGAACCCCTCACCCGAAAACCTCCCCAACTCAAATCTCTCGTATATCGGAAGCCTACACAGGTGACAAAAACCCCTCGCCTCCTTGGGAAATTCACCCATCACCCTTGCCACACGCTTCTGCTATAGCGTGGTCAAATCCACCTCTTGCCTCACTACGATGCACAAAAATGCTATTAGTATACACCAAAGGCAAGAAAACCCACCAAAAAAGGCAATCATGATACTCACAAATGGGTTGGAACCGGCTCGGAGCCCCGTGCACCATATCCGGATTCTGCCACCAGCCGCCTACTAGGCATGGCCTCCCCTGCCAGTGTGCATAAATGTTCGACAACAAGTCCTCGATAACGGCATTGTCGCACGCCCTAAAATTCACGCATCCACTATTGCCGGCTTTAGTCGAGTACTACATCTTGAACATGCAGCTTTATCAGCAGCTTTATCAAGTTTAAAATGTTTAAAATTGTTTACTCTAGCACAATCGGTGCTTACAGTAAAGGGTTTTGCTACAAAAGCTGGAGAATTTAAAATTGTTTTCTTGACAGGTAAGATTTCTTTTTCTCCTGGAGGATAATTTTGTTCTGTAGTGCTGAATTTGCCACTACAAAATTTACAGATCTTTTCAATGTTGGTTCTAGGCGTTTTTGCCAGAACCACACTTGACCAGTAATTATCACTAGCATAAGTTTGGAGTATGATTTCATCATTCTCTTCTGGTTGTTGTAGAGGAAGGAGATTCTTGCAGAGGAATTTTATCTGCTTCACAATTTTTTCATCATTTTCTGTGAAGTTCCATTTTCTTTTGGAACTTGTTTTAGGAGATAAAATTGCTGTTAATCCTGAGATTTTGGGAATGAAATCCCTTCCATAGTTGATGGCTCCTAAGAATCTTTCTAGACTTTTAGCATCAAAAATTTTATTTGGGAATTTCCAGATTTTCTCAAGGATGTGGGGTTGCAGCTTTATTACTCCATTCTTCATATTTATACCCCGAAAATCAACTTCATCTAGGATAAAAAGACTTTCTTTTCTCCTAAGATGATCCCATGCTGAATTATTAACTTAACAATCTCATGAAGGTGTTTCATGTGTTCTTCTCCGTTTTTGGAGAAAACGAGGATGTCTTCAATGTAGACGACACAGAATTCAGCAACATGTTTGAAGATGTCATCCATCTTTCTCTGGAAGATTGAAGGGGCTTGTTTTAGGCCAAAGGGCATTACTAACCATTTGTAATTACCTTGTGGTGTTCCAAATGTAGTGAGAGGAACACTGTCTGGATACATCTTGACTTGCCAAAATCCCGACTTTGCATCGAATTTTGAAAAGACTCTAGCTCCTTTGAGCTGATTGATCAAGACTCTTGCTTGAGCTATTTGATAACCGTCTTTAACGGTCTTTTTATTGACATCTCTGTAGTCAATCACCATTCTAGCTTTTCCTCTAACACTTTCTGCATGGTTTCTCACATAGAAAGCTAGAGCATGATGAGGGCTAGTAGATGGTCTAATTAATCTCTTGTTCAGGAGATCTTCTATATCTTTTCTGAATTATTTTTTATCTTCCTCTTTGTATTGAGGAATGGCTTTGACATGACATATAGCATTCATATCATGTAATCTTAATTCACAGACCACTGGGTCTTTTTTCCAAAATTTCTTAGGGTCTACATCTATATTCTGTTCGAGCATTTTCTTGATTTTATCAAGAGTAGGGATTTTCTGAGATTCAAGCTATTTTGAAAGTGCTTGAGATTATGCTCATAGATGAAACTAGCTTCTTCATCTTTGCTAGTTCCTTATTCAGAAGAATCTTCAATAAGCAATTCATTTTGTTGCTTAATTTGAAGCACAGGTTCAAATCTGTGCTTATAGGGCTTATGATCACCACTATTTCGTTGCGATCTCTGATATTGAGTAGTAAAGTTTGGACCTACTACACTTTTTGCTTGGGTAAGTCTATCGACCCAAAACATTCTGTCTCCTTTTCTGAAGCCCATAGCTTCTTCATCTTGAACAAACCTTTGTTGGAGAAGGAAATCATTTCCCAACAAGAAATCCTCTTGGAGAAGGAAATCATTTTCCAACAAGAAATCTGACCCTTGGCCTTCTGATTGCCAAAGAGTACTGATGATAAATGTTCCTCCACCAATGGTGATGTGAACATCTCTAGCTACCTTTTTCATGGTTAAATGACTTCCATCAAACTGGACACCAGTAGCTATTCTTTTATTATTTTCTTTCCATAGTTCTTCTAGTATTGCAAATCTTTTTGCAACTGTGAATCCTAATCCATTATCTACGAATGCATGTAGATGATATTTTCTATGTTCAGGAAATTTTAATCAAATCTCTATGTAGTTGCTATATCTACTAGTAGAGATGATTTTCGATTGTTAAAGCACTTTTTCTTGTTCTTGTGGTATGAATGGTTTACATTCTTCTGGATTGTTTTCTAGTTCAACAAGTTCTATGTTTTCATCTTCCTGTTCTTCTATCTTTTCATCTTTTAGAGATGAAATAACAGTTGATGCTAGATCTAGAACTTCTGAATCTTTCTTTTCACAAAAATATTATTCATATTATTGTTCTACTAATTAGCTGATAAGGCCATTCTTTGTTTTTCTTCTTGCTTCAGCTATGAAGCATTCTTTGTGATAAGTCTTTTTTGACTCTTCACGAAACATAGGAAGTCCATCCTTTTCATGATATAGGTAGTAGTCACAAATGGATGTACCTGGGTCAACCTGATATGAAGACACTATTTTTTCTATCTTACTTTCTTCCCAATTTTGGACTTTAAGAACATTCATCTGTCTAGATTCTAAGTATTCTATTTCACAGTCAGATGAGGATTCTTCTTCAGACCATGCAGAGTATACTGACCTATCATCATCTTCTTCATTAGAATAAGCTATTTCATAGCCTTTCATATTCGTTGTTTCTACTATAGGCTCATATTCTTCAAATAGAGCTTTTGTAGATCTTTTATTTTTCTCTAGACATTCATTGGCACAATGCCCTTCAGCATTACACAACCAGCATCTGCATGCTTTCTTTTGTGGTTTATTAAGAAGGTTATTTTGGTGATTCTTCTTTTTCTTGAAGAATTTCTTTTTTGGATCTCTTTCTGATTTTTTGAAGTTGGAGCTTTTCTTAAACTTCCAATCTTTTTTGTTTTCATTCTTTCTAAACCGTTTTGAGTAATATTTTTCTTTTCTTTTTTAACGAAACTTGGTTTCATAACAACCCTAATTGGTAGGCATATCCAGTATTCTGTAATAGAAGTTTTCCATTCCTTTGAGCTGTTTCTTGGCCATTTTGGCTCTAAGATTTGCTTTGCATTGTTCTTTTAGTAATTGCCTAATTCTGTCGGCAATTCCTCCAACTGAAAATCTTTCAATTGGTTTTTCAGCTATGCTTTCTCTCATAGTTGTTCTCCATGGTTAAGGAAGTTTCTTGTGTAACAGGTTTACTAGATCCGTGTTTTCTAGTTCACCTATTGTACAGTAGTATTCTTGAAATTCATTTAGATACTCTTCCAAATATCTCCTATCATAGATTTTGAGAGCATAAATGTTTGATTTGGCCGCTTCTTTGGCCTTTTCACTCAGGTTTGAGAGATCTCGACAGAATTGATCGTACAGGGGTACTACAAAATCATATGGTGATTTCGAGTTTTTTTATTTCTTCTAACCAATCTCTTCCTCTAGCAGTTTCTTTGAAAGACAAGTAATATTTCTTGGTTACTCCTGTAAGGGTAGTTTCAAAATATACTTGAAGATTTGGTGCTTCAAATTTTCCAAGGGTGAGAGCAGCAGCCATCATGAGGCTATCTACCCATTGGTCAATAGCTTTTCTTTTATGTAGGGCTTTGTCTAGATTTAGCCATATACCATAATTTATAATTGGCACCCTAGGCATGTTGTCCTCTGGGACAAATCTTTAAGAATTCCTTTCTTCTCTTTTGCCTGTAGGAGCTTTCTGTATAGGGAGTTTCAGTTTTCCCTTTTCTCTGATGATAAAAGTTTTGGAATTGGAGCTTTCTCTGTCTTCCATTTCTATATCTTGACAAGGAATGACTTTTCTTACCCTTCCTATTTTGAAAATTTTCATTCCTTCTATTAGTTGTTCTAATCATTCAGTATTTTTGCAGGATTCTGCTTCATCATAGAGTTCATAGAGCCTTTTTGCTTTAAACATATTTACTGGTCTATTTAGATCAGTTTCTAGTTCTTCAGTAATAGGATCTGTTAGTTCTTCTTCAACAAAAATTCCACTAGTACTCGCTTCTCTAGTACTATTGCATCTTCTGAAGTTTCTATTTATCCTGATATTCTCAAGACCAACATCAGTTTTTCTATGATCATCAAATTTTAGACTGATATCTCCATTTTTTCTACTTTCATAAATTGCCGCTTTAGCACTTTCTGGTGGTTTCTTTGGACTAGATAATTTCCATTCGATAGGAAAAGTTACTTCGTTCCAAGTAACCTTGTGAATTTTTTGTGAATGGTTCTTTTGACTGGTGAGGAATCCAGTAGTAATACCTGAGATATTTGATATCCTTGTCTTAGGTTCTCTGTGGCACTCATCAGTTTATAGTATATCCTATATACTATTGCAACCTCTTGCATATTTTTTTTCATGGTTATGCCGTCTGACTTTACTCTCAGTCTCAGACAGTGAGCAGCATCTTTCAAGCTTGTTGAGAAATTTAAGAAACAGTTGAAATACGCCACTTGGTTGCATAAAGATGCTTCAAGTGTTCCCAACAGACTAGCTTGAAAATCTGTTAGTCTATTGCCATGTAAGACACATAGAACTGAACAGTTTATGCCTTCTCGAGTGAGAAGTTTTATACCTCCTTGGACTGCTCCAATGTGCATAAATTCATAATTTTTTGCCCTTGCTCTGGCAACTTCTTGAGGAGTGATCATTAAGAGATATGTTTCTCCTGTTGTAGAAGGAGTTGTAAATTCCAATAATTTGAAATGATGGCTGTTCATTAACTCAAATTTTCATCTTTTATAGATTTGTTTGAAATCTAATTTTGGAATTGCGGAGTTTTTCACCTCCTGTTCTATTTCATTATATTCAAATTCTTCTGCATTTAGGAGTTGTACTCCTTTCTTTTTCCCGAATATGTTCATCATCTTGACATCTCTTGCTAACAAGTGTTTTGGTTTTTCATACTTGATACTCGTCAGGCTAGTAGAAGGCTCTAGAAAAATCATGCTTGGAGTGGGATTCTTCTCAGGCTTTTCTAATGGTTTAAATCCGTTAGATTTCTTGGATTTAACTGGAGGCTTTTTCTTATCCTTCAGTAATTTTTTCATAGAATCCAGCATTTCTTCCTGTTCACTGATTTTTCTGCCAACACTTGTTAGCTGTTCTTCTTCCTTTTTAGGAAGTTCTTTGATATAATCTATTTTGTACTCCAATTGTTCTAATTGGGAGATTATATCTGGTACTTTCTTTAGATGATCTTGGCATTTAGATAATTCTTTTATCAGATTCTGATGTTTCATCAAAAGATTTTAATAGAGAATTCAACTTCTCTAATATTAATTCAGATATTGTCCCCATTGGGGATTCACTTTTGAGTTTTTTCAGCAAGCTCTGATACCAGTGATTTGCGGATCTAACCAATGCTCAAATAATCAAGAGGTTTTTGTTCCTCTCTAAGAGTATACTTGATATCTTCAATATCCTTTTCAACTTTATAAATTCTTTTCTGGACTATAAAGATAATATCCCAATAATCGGGAGATTCTCTTTTGAGTCTTGATCTGAAATCTTTTAATTTTCTCAATTTTTCTTTTTCTTCTACTGATTCTTTGCTAGTTTTGTTACAAATAGCAATCAACTCTAATCTAGAAAATAATTGAAATTATGAATAGTAAAAATTAACTGGTCACCTTCGAGTTAGAGGATAGATTTATAGCTGCAATATGCCAAACAAATGAACTCAAAAGTATGGGCCCACTACGCTTTGTCAACCTTTTTTTTTTTTTTTTTGTAACGGAGAGATAACGAAAAAATTAACGGCGTACACCAAAATGAAAGAGAGAAGCAAACTTGATACACTAATGTGATAGTTATGAAAGTTGGTGTACTGAAATGTAGAATTGCCTAAAGTTGATGTATGGTTTGTGATGTTCTCCCATGATAAAATGGCTCGCATACCATAGTTGCTCATATACGAAAGCTGAGTTAAGTTCAGTTCACACATGTTCATGTAACAGTGGAGTGATGGTTTTGCCCCTGGTTTTCTACGACAATTTCAACGGTGGCAAAGAAAGTCGGTAATTAGGCTTATCAGCTTAGAGTTGGCATCCATACCCATTGGGTAATACCCACCCAACAATAGTTTGTGGGTAATACCCATCAAATAATTCGCAGGTATGGGTATTTACCCAACCCATTTCTAAACGGGTAAACCCATACCTACCCATTTACCCGTTTTCAATATGGACAGGTTTTTTTTTTTTTTTGAATACTCACTATTTAAGCGCCCCCAATCCCCATATGGGGATATTTTCAAATAGTCGATTGAGTATTTCAAATACTTGAGACAGTGTTTAAGAAATAAATTGTTGGTTTAGTCACGAGGAAGCAATACGTTTAAAACAAATATTTATTTCTGTAAAACAGTTTTCACAACTTGGCGATTAAATGTAAAATAATAAAATTTGGTTCGTAAATGAACCATCCTCACGGATTGCCTTTTCAATCGTCTTTCACAATTATACGATGATCCAACAGTCGGATCCTCACGGATTGCCTTCTGAATCGTCCTTTCACAATTATACCATGATCTAACGGTCATATCCTCACGGATCGCCTTCTGAATCGTCTTTTCACAATTATACGATGATCCAACGGCCGGATCCTCATAGATCGCCCTTAAAATCATCCTCTCAAAATTATACGAAGATCCAACGGTCATATCCTCACAGATCGCCTTTTGAATCGTCTTTCCACAATTATATGATGATCCAACAGTTGGATCCTTACGGATCGCCCTTAAGATCATCCTCTCAAAATTATACAAAGATCCAACGGTCAGATCCTCATAGATCGCCTTTTGAACCATCTTTTCACAATTATACGATAATCCAACGGTCAGATCCTCATCCGAGACCACACAAAGTCATCAGAACACTTCTACGATCAATATATCAAATCTACAGTCGATCGGACGGTCTAATCCTCACAGATCAAAACCCATTTACGCCAGTATATCGAAACTACATTTCGTAACAATTGAGATTTTATTAAATTTACGCTAAACAAGAATTAATACCAAAAATCTCGATCATTACATTTTGGGTCTCAGAGTTTTGGCAGCACAACACCTCTAATCATGGCGGCTCATCTCGTTGAAGACTTGAAGGTGTATTCTGGGTGGGAAAGAGAAAGACCCCCCCGTATAGGTTTTCTGTTTTTTTTTTTTTTTTTTAGAATAAGAAAATTATTAAAATGCCCCATATGTTGGTTGAAAAATAATAGTTCTGTTTTAGGGAATCAGAAATTGAGAGAAATTCGCTGTGTATTCTCATTGATAATAGGGGCCTCTTTATATAGATGATTACAATGCATAGAATCTCAATTATACAAGGAAAGTAATTGTACATTGAATAGGAATCTAGATCCTTCTAATTTAACTCTATTACCACTCGGTCAAGTAACCTAGAGTTTGATCCAAACACAAATTAGGATTTAGTTGAACACTCCCCCTTGTGTTGCCCAAACGCGGTGCTTTTCTCGTTGCCTTGTTAAAAACCTTATCGAGTAATAAAAACCCAGTGGGACAAAAAATAACCTTGGAAGAAGGGGAAAAAGAGCACAACACACCTTTCAGGATTCGAGACGAACACGTAGACATCTCCCCCTGATGTCTGCACCTCCTCCTGATGTCTACGATCATGGGAGTTCAGATAATTTCACAAGCCAATTCTTGCCACATGTTTCTCGAACGTGAATTTGGGCAATGACTTAGTGAACAAGTCTGCCACATTGTCCTCAGATCGAACCTGGTTCACTTTGATCTTGAGGAGTTTCTGTTGTTGCTGATTGTAGAAGAATTTAGGCGATATGTGCTTGGTGTTGTCGCCTTTGATGTAGCCTTGCTTCATTTGTTCAATGCAAGCAGCATTATCCTCATAAATGCTTGGTGGCTCATCTGTGGTAGACTTCAGACCACAATTTCTTTGAACATGCTTAACTATGGACCTAAGCCATATACATTCAAGAACTACTTTGTGAAGAGCAATAATCTCTGCATGATTTGAAGAGGTAGCGACTAAGGTTTGCTTTGTAGACCTCCAAGATATCGCGGTCTATCCTATGGTGAAAACATAACCAGTTTGGGAGCGACCTTTGTGTGGGTCAGAGAGTTACCCAGTATCAGCAAAACATTCCAAAACATTTATATAGTTTTGGGATGGGGAGAGGGAACGCAGTCCACCATATGTGGCGTCCCTGACACTAGATGGGTCCGAATCCATCTTCTCTATGTAGGGATAGAACAAGCTCATATCAATCGTACCACTTAGGTATCGAAAGATATCTTTAACACCAGTCCAATAGGGTCGTGTTGGTGCAGAGCTATATCTAGCTAGCAAGTTCACAGCGAATGAGATATTCGGTTTTGTGCATTGTGCTAAGTACAATAATGTGCCTATTGCACTTAGGTAGGGCACTTCTGTCTCTAGCACTTCTTCTTCGTCATCTTTTGGACGTAATGGATCCTTCTTTGGATCAAGACTACGGACGACCATTGGGGTGCTTGAAGGCTTAATCTTGTCAATGCTGAAACGCCTAAGCATCTTTTGGGTATAAGCTGATTGATGAATCAGGATACCATCTCTATGGTGCTCAAGTTCTAAACCGAGGCAAAACCGTGTTTTCCCAAGATCTTTCATCTCAAACTCGGATTTCAAGTGTTCAGCGGTTTCCCTTAACTCTTTAAGGGTGCCAATTATGTTCATGTCATAGACATAAACCGCTACTATTGCAAATCCGAAACTTGTCCTTTTTATGAACACACATGGACATAGTTCATTGTTGACATATCCCTTTCCAATCAAGAAGTCACTTAGACGGTTATACCACATCCGTTCGGATTGTTTCAATCCATATAGTGAGCGTTTCAATCTAATTGCAAACGTGCTTTGTGGTTTAGAGCCACTTGATTTGGGTAACTAAAGTCCATCTGGGACCTTCATGTATGTTTCTGCATCTAGACCCCCATATAGATACGCAGTAACTACATCCATAAGCTGCATGTTCAGTTTTTCGGAAATTACCAAACTGACAAGGTAGCGGAACGTTATTACGTCCATTACTGGAGAATAGGTCTCCTCGTAGTCGATTCTAGGGCGTTGTGAGATGTAACGTCCCGGACCTAAATTTTACCGTTTACTAGTCATTTGGACGGGAAACGACAATTTCTTTCAACTTTTACTTGTTTAGATACTTTTAGTGGCCCTAAAAGTTGACTTTTTGTTCGGGTCAAAATTTGAGGAAACTTCCTTCATGAAAGTTGTAGAGGACGTTAAACCGAGCGCGTGCATATGTGGTGCGTAAAAATTGGAGTTCGTATGTGAAAGTTATAAGCGAAAGATTAAAGTTACTGTTTACGGTTACTGTTCATGGTAAGTTTCTATAAATAGCCGAGTTACTGTGGTAAGTTTCCATTTTTGGAAACCTACCCGGCTCTTTCTCTCTCCTCCCCCGACATTTCCTTCCTCTTCGGCCCGATTCTTCCTCCTCCGATTTCTCCCTCCTCCGGCCGACCCACGGTGAAATCCGGCCATCCCCAAGCTCGTCTCCTCCCCCTTGACGCATCTGTGGTGGTATTTTGGGGAGATTTGGCCGGAGGAGCTCGATTTCTTGCTGGGAAGATTACTGTAGCAACTTGCGGGTTTTGACGATTTCCGGCGATTCCGGCCACCTCCGGCCACCAGGTTAGCATCGAAGGTTCGGTTTTTGACATAGATCATTTCCCCTAAGGTCTTTCATTTCAATTTGCAGTGTAGAGGTCGAATTAACGAATTGAAACTTCTAGGGTTCTTGGAGTTTTCTGGAAAAATTTCACCGGCCGGTTTCGACTGTTTAAAGGTAAAATTGGGTTGTGTTGTAGTTGAGAAAATTGATCAGTGTGTTGAGTAGGTGCTACTGTCAAAATATGGTGGCCATCGGAGGTAGTGGCCGCCGGCACGTGGGGCCCACGCGCTGCCACTATTGGCGGCGCGTGGAGGCGTGTGTGGGCAGGGTTTTAATTTCAGTTTTTAGCCCTTTAAATTGTATAAATGTTGTGGAGCTTGTATGTGAAGTTTGGTGAATTTTGGAAGAGTTTGGATATGTTTGTGAATTCCCGAAGTTTGGAAGTTTTGGTTGTCGAATTGTGGGAATCCGACCTTCGGGTTTCCTTTGTTCTGATATGGAATACTTTAATCGACGGAGATAGATTAATGGTGAAGTTTGGATTGAATCCGGAAAGAAATGGTGATGTGGGATTTCGTAGGGTTTTGGGATTCATTATAGAATCGTACTTGTTTATCGAATTATTGTTTACGGAATATAATTGTGTACAGGACGAGGTACTGACCCATAGCTTGACGAGGATCCTTACGCTTGGGTACCACGTTAGCCGCATACTGTGAGTGGACGTTTATTTTCAAAGAATGATGCATGCATTTATTTATTTGTTTCTAAGATAATAAGTTGTTTATCGTATTACTTTCCCGAGCATATGGTTATTTTTAGAAATGGTTTTGGATATTTGATTATTTGAAGATTTTATGGCGTGCGGGGTCACGTCATTGGTTTTGCTTATCTTACCTTATTTATTTATTTCCGATGTGATTTCTGGATTTATACTATTTATATTATATTTATATCCGGCGATTTGAGATTTTCGAAATGAGATTTCGATGGAGTTAATCTTTATACTTATTTATCTCCTATTTATTTTGAACTTGAGATTATCTTGGCGTGTGGGACACGTCGTTGGAAATTCATTTACGAGAGTTGGGGAAGTTTTATGGATTTACTTGGTTTTCGGATTTCCTTTGCCATACTTTGGGTGACTTATCATTGCTAGCATTGATCTTCCGCCTTTGTGGCGAGGTGATGGGATCACCGAAGCCCTCCGCCTTTGTGGCGCTGGTTACTGTCTCTGTGACAGTAATTCTGAAGCCCAGTATCCTATCGCTACACATAGTGGCGTAAGGGTATATTACGAGAGTAATAGGAGTACTTTAGCCTGGGAGGCTATCACCCGAGCCTTGGAGGCTCACTCGTATGGCTATCGTCTTCCCCTACTCATTATACTATTTTCGACTAGCGGGGCTAGTCCGATTTTCTTTTAACCAGCGGGGCTGGTCTTATTTTTTTCCTTAAGTATCAGAGTTCCAACCTTTTCTTTTAAATCGTATGTGACTAGCGGGGCTAGTCGGTTTTCATGAGCGGAACTCCTCTTATTTTATTTTTGTTAATCATTGCATGCATCGGGAATTTTTAAAGAAATAAATGTGGGAAAGTATAAAATCCCTTTTGTTTGAAATTGTTTATTTTTGTCCACTCACGCTAACGTTTTTATATACTTTTCCCTGGGCCTTTCGGTTTCAAATGCCCAGTTCGCAGTGTAGCTGTTCGGCTTTAGGAGTTGAGGCTTAGCACCACCGCTGTCATCTATCCCTCGTAGGTTACTTGCTAACCTACTATGTATATCGTTGTTCTTTTGGTTCTAGACTGCTCTGATAACCTTGAGATTTTTGTATTAATATTGTAACCTATGACTTGGTTGTAATTTGAGTTAATTGGATAATTTGATACTCTAAATTGTGGAGTTGTGCGGTTTTGGGAGCAGGGTGGCTCCAGAAGTTTTGGGAGGGTTGTTTAGAAGTGAAATTGAAATTCTACAGGTTTTGGGTTGCCCATTTTTAAGGGAGGTTATGCCGAAATTTTTGGTAAACCTTCTTTAAAGGTGGGTCCCGCGGGGCCACTTCGGATTCCAGGGTGGAATCCGGGGCGGACCCTGTCATGAGAAGCCTTGTGCCACAAGCGAGCTTTGTACCTTACAATCTCGCTTTTCTCATTACGCTTTCTAACGAATACCCATTTGTGACCAACTAGTTTGGTATTAGGTGGTATTGGTACAACATTGCCAAATACCTTTCTTTTCGCTAGAGAATCATGTTCTGCCTGGATCGCATCTTTCCATTTTGGCCAGTCAGCTCTACGTTGGCATTCATCAACGGAGCGTGGTTCGATGTCATTGGTCTCAATAATCTCACGCGCCACTGAATACGCGAATACATCATCAATGATGATGGAGTTTCTTTCCCACGTCCCATGTACACTAGTGTAATTAATAGAGATCTCTACTTTCTCAGGGATAGGTTCTGACATTGAGGCGTCCCCCAATGATGTCTCTTGGACATAACCATAATCTGGAACATTCTCATGGGACGGATTTTGAGTATCGATGATCAAAGGGTTTGTTTGTGCCTCATTCGCTCTATTTCTGGGGCTAGTATCCTTCGAACCAATTGGTCTACCGCGCTTCCTTGCAGGACCTATGGCCATAGACACCACAACATTGCCATTCTGGGCAATTGCGCCATCTCCTGGTGTACTTACATAGACATTTGCAAGCATAATTAGCTATAATGAGCCACGCTCATGATACCGCCAGTAGTACCAGCTACCGCCAACTGTGTAACCTACGGAAACATAACCAAACAAGCTACCGCCCGAGCCCCGGCTCGTCCCCAGATCACCGCTGACGCGCCGGGCCAAGTTAGTATCAGAAGCTTCAGAAGCCAAGTTAGGATCAGTTCCCTCCTCACCTATAAAAGGTTCTCTCCTCTATCCTCATTAATTACGCATTTAATACTTACATACTGTTACTTTGTCAACACAAATACATAGACTTAGGCATCAGAGAAGAGAAGACCGCCCAACGCGGTCTTCCTTTGATGCCCTCTGTATTTCACTTGACAGGTAGAGGGAGATCTAAGAGTATCATAGGTAGCGGTCCACCCATCGGACCAGCGTTAACAAAGGTTTAGCTACCGCTGAACTTTAAACATTAACACCTGGTGTCACAGAAGTGGTGTTATGTCCATTATTTGCGACATCAATCCTTGCAGGCATGTTTGCAACAGGTATGTGTGATCTCGTCACTTTGGCAACATCAAAAAAATGCATCAGGCAGAGTGTCTACTACGTTCTGGATTATTCTTCGCACTTTAAGTTCGGAATGTGCGGTACGGGGATCAAGATGAGACATAGTGGGGACAGACCACGAAAATTCCTGTCGTTCCTGTTGAACATATGTGTTCTTATCTCCCCCTAATGATGGGAAGACTGTCTCATCAAAGTGACAATCCGCAAATCTAGCGGTAAAGAGATCGCCTGTCAAGGGTTCAAGAAAACGGACGATGGTTGGAGATTCATATCTAACATAAATGCCCATTTGTCGTTGTGGACCCATCTTAGTACGTTGTAGCGGCGTAATAGGCACATAAATGGCACACCCAAAAATGCGTAAGTGCGAGATATCAGGCTCGTACCCAGTCACTAGCTATAACGCAGTGTAAGATTGGGTTGCAGTGGGTCGTAGACGAATTAGCGTCGCTGCATGCAATATTGCATATCCCAAGCAGAAACAGGGAGATTGGTGCGCATAACCAATGTCCACGCTATCATCTGTAGTCGTTTGATAGCAGCTTATGCGAGACCATTTTGGGTATGAACATGGGGAACTGGATGCTCTACATCAATCCCCAGTGACATGCAATAGTCATCAAACGTTTTCGATGTAAACTCCCTAGCATTATCAAGTCGAATTGACTTAATAGGATGATTAGGGTAGTGATCCCGTAGACGGATAATCTGGGTAAGGAGTTTAGCATAAGCAGCATTTCGAGTCGACAACAGCATGACATGTGACTAGCATGTCGATGCATCAACCAATACTATAAAGTATTTAAAAGGTCCGCATGATGGTTGAATTGGTCCACAGATATCCCCTTGGATTCTCTGTAAGAACGGAATGAGTATTTTAGGATCCTTTGCGTAGGACTGTCTCGGTCCTAATTTCCTGAAGGAACAGGCTTCGCAAAATGAGTGAGGGGCCTTAGAAGCAACCAATGAGGATTTTGGTTGGGTCTAAGCGTCTGTAGCGCTATTAGAAGCAAAATGTGTGACTACATCTCCCATCATGGCATTGGAGCCATGTAAATTGGTGTGTGTGGCGTCATGGTCACTAGGAGAGGTAACCATGGCGTCATGCTCATGGTTGATACCATTAATGGCGTCATCACATGGGACTTGGGCGGCCCTATGGTGCCCCAAGACGGCAGCAGCACCAGATGCTGCAATTGTTACGATCTTGCTAAGTCCATGAATCAATGTTCAATTCTTGCTTCTTCTCACTCTGAAGAATGGATGTCCGTGTGAAGTTTTTGGTATACGGAGCATCATATCATGACCAGGGTCTCCTAGTCGGTCATGCCAAAGCCAATATGTGTCTGAATCCAAGAGATCTTCTCTTATCACATTATTGGATTCAATTGGTCGAATTGTAGTGACATAAAGTCCACTAGATTGACACATAAGCTTCTCTAAGATGCGCTTTAGTCCGCAATCATTAGAGGTAATGCAAAGGAACTCTTTTCCATTCTCATTATGCCTTTCGGCATGGAATCCGTTGGCTCTTATATCTTAAAAGCTCAATAAGGTACGATTGGTCTTAGGAGCGTAGAGAGCTTCAGTGGCTTTAATCAAGGTGCCATTTGTCAATAGGAATTGGACCATTCCAAGTCCTTGAACTAAACCTGATGTCCCAGCCATCGTAGTCACAGAGAAAAATGTAGGCAACATCTCTAAGAATAATTGCCTATGTCGTATAATGGTGTGCGTAGTTGCACTATCCGCAAGACATTGTAGTTCATTCATTCCTAAAAGAAAAGCTCATAATTAAAAAGGAGTCATAAAGAAAAGCACTCAACTTTTATTAATAACCCAAACGGAATTACATCATCGTTTCTTTAACCAAAAAAATCTAATCCAATAAACTAGCTAATGCAAAACAATGGTAGTCGTCCAACTCCTTTTGGTAATTTCAATGCAAATGTGACCAGGTGAGTAGAGAGATGTCGGTGGAGTAAAGCTCACTTAATCTCAAAACCTTCCTAGACATCACACTTACATTGAGTACGCCTCTTTGAAGAAAGACTAATACCATTGGCATCTACTATAATAATATGGCAATTGCCTACATCTCTTGGAAAATAAAAAGACTTAATCAAAATTTCCAGTTTCTAGGTCTTGATCCTTGTAGTCTTCCACCCTTAGATCGAGATTGCCATCTTGATCTTCTTGTTCCATGTAGTTTGCCTCCCTTGCTTCACGATACGTCTTGTATGCGTTTGCAACTTGCTGGGATGCTTTACATGCTTTTGCCCAATGTCCAGTTGATCCACATCTGAGACAAGCATCATTATGGTCAAGTTCCCTTGATCGAGGCGCTCTGGGAGCGCTTTGAGGACGGTTATTGCCTTTGGTGGCGTTACCACCATAACGGGAGGCTTGGCCTCTTTCTCTCTTCACACGTTTACCTCCACGGTTCCGTGCACGCCTATCTTAGAGGTTTCCTTCCTTTTTAGGGTTAGAATATGGACCAGAACGTTCAGAATTATCCCTATTCTTAGGGTTTCGGTCCTTGCGTCCTCCCTTGGAGGCGCAACTATAATTAGACTCCGGAATTGACTTGGTTCCCACGGGTCTAGAGTTATAGTTCTTCACAAGTATGTTGTCGTGCTTTTCAGCTACGTTCATAGCACCAATTAGCTTATGAAATCTTGTGATGCGTCTAGCATTGACATCAATCCGATAGTTTTTGGCTATCATCAATGCAGAGATGGGGAAGGTGGAGAGAGTCTTCTCGATCAACATCGTATCAGTGATTTTCTGTCCAGACAATTCCATCACAGACTTGATACGAAGTGCTCCTGAATTGTAGTCAAGTACAGACTTGAAATCACATAAGCGGAGGCTATGCCATCTCACTTCTAAGTCTGGAAGCAGGGAATCACGGACGTTGCCAAAACACTGCTCGAGTTCTACCCATAGTTTTCTTGGGTCTTCCTAATTGAGGTACTCATTTTGGAGCGCGTCATTCATGTGCCTTGTCATGAGAATGATGGCTTTTGCTTCATTAGCCTCTCTCGTAGCTCTATTTGCTTCAAAAGCAGCAGCTTGTTGAGGAGTAAGCACATCATGACTTGGCTCTTGGATCGTACTCAGGATCCCATCAGCCTTAAGATGCTAGAGCACATCACGGACCCACTTGTGGTATCCTGCGCCTGTTGTCTCTAGTGGAGCGAAGCTCAACTTGTTCAAGTTACTCATCCTGAAAAACAACAAGAAAATTGGGTTAGTTTCCGAGCGAAAAAGACTACCACAAAAAACTATAAAATTTCTGGGCGTAGTCGCTTCCAAGAAATTAGGGTTTTCTGAGCGTAGTCGCTTCCAAGAAAATCCGATTCCAAGAGGGGTTTTGGATTAGATCGAAACAATGATGTATGCGGTCGATCGTTTTTCTTCTCAACAAACTCTAAGTTTGGAGGACTCTATAAGCTCCAAGCTTGGAGTGAGCACGAACTCCCACAGTTCGGCTATTGGTCTCCCCTATGAAGAAGAAAGGGGGGTAGAAGAAGGGATGTTGAAGTCCCCGAGAAAAGAAGAAGAAATTGAAAAACTTCAAAAACGAGAACTTTTAGAAAAGTTTACCTTGAAAAGATGCCGGAATTCTTGACCGGAAAAGATGACGGAGGTGGCCGAAAAAAGGTTGCCGGAGGTGGCCGGAAACTGGTGTCCAGAGGTGATGGCTGGAGCTAGGCAGGGTTGCTGCAGGGGCTATGTAGGGTAGACAGGCAGGTGCTAGGCAGATGCAGGCACAGGGGTGCGCATGTCTTAGCAGGTGCCGGCAGGTGTCGGCAAGGGCTATGCGAAGCTTTCGGCAGATGTTAACAGGGGTAGGCACAAGGCTCGGCAGGTGTCTTGGTAGCTCTCAGCAGGTCTCGGCAGGAGGCTTGCAGGGGCTTTCGGCAGGTCTCGGCAGATGCAAGCACAGGGCTCGACAGCTGCTCGGCAGGGCTCGCAGGGGCAGGCACAAGGTAGGGGCTGGTCCGATTTTTCTGACGGCTGGTTCAGGGGTTTTCCGGCAGGTTCCGGTGGTTCCACCGCCGGTTCTGGGCTCCTTGGGACTAGGGCTTCGATATGTGGGGCGGTGGTTGCAGGATTTTGAAGGTTACGAAATTAGGGTTTTCAAGGTTAGGGCTTCATGCTGATAACGTGTTTTAGGGAATCAGAAATTGAGAGAAATTCGCTATGTATTCTCATTGATAATAGGGGCCTCTTTATATAGAGGATTACAATGCATAGAATCTCAATCATACAAGGAAAGTAATCGTACATTGAATAGGAATCTAGATCCTTCTAATTTAACCCTATTACCACTACGTCAAGTAACCTAGAGTTTGGGCCAAACACAAATTAGGGTTTACTTGAACAAGTTCTCAATTAAAAAAAAATAATTTGGTGTGGTTTACAATTTTATATGGGAATTTTACCCACGGGTATACCCATACCCCACCCATTTTTATACGGGTATTTTGTAACTACCCATACCCATAAACTATGGGTATTACCCATTAACAGATACACCAAAAGGAAAAATTACCCTCGGGTACCCGTACCTGTGGGTTTTAATGTCATCCCTATATCAGCTTAGTGTGTTTTTAGAGAAGAGAAGAAGAGGGATTGAAATCGGTAAGGTTTTAAAGTTTGAAGCTTTCATTTGGTTAGATTTTTGGGGTTGCGTTTTTGTTGTTTTTTGCTGGAATTGGGTTTTGGGTTTGATTTGTTAAATTGTGTTTCGCAGTTCTAAATATTGTTCACTGGAATATCTAGGAAAGAAGAACAACACAATAGGTAAGATTCCAGAATTTGAATCTTTAATTTGATAAATTTGTTGTGCTATTCTCACGGTTGATTGTACTTGGATCTGAATATTGTGTTGTGTACATACATGTGCATTTGCAAGCATAATTAGCTATAATGAGCCACGCTCATTGTACCGCCAGGGGTACCAACGCCCACCATATAAGTGACTGGCGTAAAGACAGCTAGCCGGGTTACCGCCTAAGCCCCGGATCAACCCCAAAGCACCGCCGACGCGCCGCCACGCGCCGTGTCAAGTTAGCATCAGAAGCTACTGAAACTGGGAACTGAAGCACATCAGTCCCACATCGAAAACAAGGAGAAGATCATCCTCTTCCTCACCTATAAAAGGTCCTCTCCTCTCTCCTCATTTATTACGCATTCAATATTTACCTACTGTTACTTTGTCAACATAAATACATTGACTAACTTAGGCATCGGAGAGTTGAAGACCGCCCAGCGCGGTCTCCCTCTGACGCCCATTGTATTTTACTTGACAGGTAACGGGAACCACTAACAACAGAAGTATCGATCCGCCCGCCGGATCAGCGTTAACTAAAGTCCAGCTACCGCTAGACTTTTAGACATTAACATTGGCGCCGTCTGTGGGAACTCTTGAACTAAAGATCATCCCACTACAATCACCATGACTAACGGTAGCGGGGGAAACGCTGAGGAACAGGCAGAGCTCCCCGCCATTCCCCAACCCTCCGACCCTGCGATCGGCGTTAACCGCGCACTATTCACAACCCCGGCCAACCCCGGCGGTGAGGCAAATCCAGGCAGCAGCCGCCCATCAGGCCAAGATCTCGTCACCATGTACGAGATAGCACTGGCGGATCTTCATAAGGCAAACAGAGAGCGTGAGGAGGAGCGCAAGGAGAAGGCCGAAGCCCAAAGACAGGTGGCCGCCCTCATGACGCGCTTTGAGGAACTAAAAAACACTTTGGCGACCACCGACCGCCCGGCACAGAGCGAGCAGTCACGCAGCACCAGGCGTAGTCGACCCAGCGCGGGCACAACGATGCCAGGGCCGGTCGTACAAATGCATGTACCGCTGAACCCACCTGGGTTGTCGGGAATGGGACCGCCGCCCATACCCCAACTAATGTTAGAACAGGTGGCGGAATCACTTCCACGCACCAACCGCTCGAATACCAGGGCAGGGACTGAGGGTGATCGGCCCATACCTAGGCGCAAGCCAACTCGGCAGGTCGGTCAGGCCAATTCCGCCGGCGATGCAACCGCCCAGCTATTGGAAAGGATGCACCAAATGGAGCAGAGGTTGATCCAGGCGGAGACGGGCGTCCCAGCGTCAACTCGGAACCCGCTATTCACTTCCAGACCCGGCCCCTTTTCCGCCGCGATCCTGCAGGCTGTCAGACCGACATATGCAAAAACCCCGAAGATGTCGCAGTATGGCGGAATGACCGATCCCTTTGTCCACATGGACACCTTCAAGAAGGTCACCAACAACAAAGGGTTCGACGATGCCACCTTATGCCATCTGTTCAGCGAAACGTTGGACGGCGAGGCAATGAACTGGTTTTTTGAATGTCCGCCAGGATCTGTCGGCTCATTCCATGCACTGTCGCATGCTTTCCTCTCCCGCTTCATCTTACTGTCCGCCGGACATCACAATACAAGTCAACTTTTCGGCGTTAAACAAGGGGAGGACGAATCACTGAAGGCCTTTGTCACAAGGTGGCGGGCGGCAGCATCTCAATGCCGCGACCTAGACAAAACCATGGCATCGGTAGCCTTCAGGAAAGGACTCCTCAAGGGACCGTTCCTCTATCACCTCAATTACAATCATCCCAATGCGACGTACGACCACGTCATGAGTGAGGCGGTCATCCACGCCCAGGCGGAATTCATCACATATGGAGAGACCCCACCACCAGCAACGCCAACAAGGTCAACCCAACCATCTTCCAGTCACCAGGTAACCGCTGACAAGCCCCCCTCAGCACCGCCAGCTGACAAGAAAAGGGAGTGGCAGCAGGACCACCACCAAACCAAGCGGCAGAAAGGGCAACATTATTACAAGGGAAACCGCCCAACTCATGGGGATAACCACAACAGGCAGGCGGAGTCCTCACAGCGGTACGCAGTTTTCACGGTCCTAACGGCCTCATATGAAGATATCTATAATCAGTGCAAGGATCAGATCCCACCGCCACCCCCTCCAAAGTACCCAAAAACAGGCAAGCCCAGGAACACTGGCAAGTGGTGCAAATACCACACGGACAGCGGCCACAATACAAACAACTGCAATGCTCTCAAAACGGCCATTGAGACTTTGTACCGTGACGGCAAGTTGGAGCAGTTCAAGGTGCGCCAACCACCACCAGTGATGGCCAACGTTGAGACCTTTGGCCGCATCAACACCATCGATGGCGGTGCTCCAATCACCAACATGTCTCACAGGGCAAGAAAGCGCTATGAACGCGCTAACCACCCAAAGGAAGTTTGCAACATCCGCTACGAAAGATCCGCCAAACTCCCGAGATCAGGTTGGGAGCCTATTACCTTTTTAGAGGAGGAGGAGCGCGGAGTACATTTACCCCATGACGATCCATTCTTAGTCGATGCCATTCTTGGCAAATTCTCGGTGGGGAGAATCTTGGTGGATAGCGGGTCCGCTGTCAACGTCATCTTCAGCGGTTGCTATGACCATCTCAAGCGGAACAAGAAACTACTCCAGGATCACGAGCCACTGCTCAGCTTCTCCGGTGACATCACACAACCACTAGGGTCGGATTACATGCGACTAGTTATCGGCACTAGTCCCTGTATGGCGGAAGTGCACACGGAGTTCATTATTGTCGACTGTTTCAGTTCGTACAACGCTATCATTGGTCGACCAGCGCTTAATAAGCTCAAGTGCATCATTGCCGGATACATGCTTCTCATGAAGTTCCCCACGCCCAACGGCACAGGCTGTGTGAGGGGAAGCCAACAGCTGGCACGAGAATGTTATTCAGCGACTATGGCACGGTCAACGCGCCGCCATGAAATCCTCACAGTGGGTAATGACCCACCACCACCGAATATCTTTGAGGATCCCAGAGATGAGGAGGAGAAATATGTAAAGAAGGAGCCGGTCAACCCGGACACGTCACTGAAGGTTGTCTGCATCTCAGACGAGCATCCTGAGAGGACGGTCCGCATAGGCGCCCAACTAGATCCAGAAGTGGAGGCAGAACTCACTCAATTCCTACGTGATAACGCAGCCGTCTTTGCATGGTCCTATGCGGACATGCCAGGCATCTCTACTGAAATAATCACTCATAAGCTGACCATCAAACCTTCCTTTTTTCCCATCAAGCAGAAGCGGAGGGCTTTTGATGAGGAAAAGTACCAGGCAATCGGACAGGAGGTCGCCAAACTACGGGACATTGGATTCATCCGCCAAGTCATCTACCCTCAATGGATCTCAAATCTGGTAATGGTAAAAAAGCCCAGCGGCAAGTGGCGGATGTGCGTCGACTTCAAAAATCTCAACAAGGCATGCCCAAAGGATAGTTTCCCGCTACCTCGTATCGATCAGCTGGTCGATGCAACCGCCGGACACGAACTCCTCAGCATGATGGACGCCTTCTCCGGATACAATCAGATCAAGATGCACCCCAGCGACCAAGAATGCACCACCTTCACCACCGACAAAGGCCTCTACTGCTACAATGTCATGCCTTTTGGTTTGAAGAACGCCGGTGCAACTTATCAGCGGTTGATGAACGCCATGTTCGCTGAGCATCTGGGAAAAATCATCGAGGTCTATGTGGACGACATGCTAGTTAAGAGCATAAAGGCCAGTGGACATGTGGCAAACCTCAGGATCATAGTAACCATCCTCCTGGCCTACGGTATGCGCCTCAACCCAGAAAAATGTTTCTTTGCAGTCACCGCTAGCAAATTTCTGGGTTACATCGTCAGCGAGCGAGGTATCGAGGCTAACCCAGATAAGGTACAGGCCATCCTTAACCTGTCGGACCCCAAGTATAAGGTGGACGTCCAGTGCCTCCAGGGCAAGTTAACCGCCCTTTCTCGATTCATCTCTCGACTTACTGACAAGTGCGCCCCATTCTTCAAACTTCTCAAAACGACTCACAAGAAGGTCATTGACTGGAACCCAGAATGTCAAGCGGCGTTCCAGGGCCTAAAGGAATATCTGGCGGCAGTCCCTCTCCTTTCTGTCCCTGTCTAAGGAGAGACACTATTCATATATCTGGCGGTCTCGGCAACGGCAGTAAGCTGCGCCATAGTCCGGCGGGAATGCCAGGATGAACTCCCAGTATTCTACGCCGGCAGAGGTATGAACGGAGCGGAAACAAGGTATCCACCGTTGGAACAGCTGGCTCTCGCACTTATCGTTGCCGCCAGACGCCTCCGCCAATATTTCCAGGCTCACACGATCCATGTGTTAACCAATCAACCGCTGAGGCAGGTAATGTAGAACCCTGAACACTCGGGGCACCTCAGTAAGTGGGCGATTGAGCTCAGCAAATTTGACATAGAATACAAGCCAAGAACCGCCAAGAAGGGCCAGGCAGTAGCGGACTTCATCGCTGAACTTACCGAGCGTCAGCCGGAACCCAGTACTCAAACAAAGTCCGCAACAGAAATAGTAGCCAGTGCAGAGGCAACTCCCCCACAGTCCGATTAGAACCTCCACGTGGACGGATCCGCCTGTGCCAAGGCCAGCGGCGCCGGAGTCATCTTAACCGGACCCGGGGGACTGAACGCAGAGTACGCGTTGAAATTCAACTTCAAAGCTTCAAACAATATGGTGGAGTACGAGGCGCTCATAGCCGGTCTACTCCTCGCCATTGACTCCGGAGCTGACAACGTCAACATATTCAGCGACTCCCAACTAGTCGTCAATCAGGTCAACGACAGCTTCCAAGCCAAGGACCAGCAGCTAGCGGCATATTTGGGGTACGTAAAGACGTTGCTAAAGAAGTTCAAATTTCACACAATCACACAAATCCCCAGGGAAAAGAACGCCAAGGCTGATTCACTGGCGAGGCTGGCAACCGCCCAACCGCATCAGAGTCCAGCGGACACAAGGGTGGAGTATCTTGACAAGCCAAGTATCACAAAGACCCTGGCGGAAATCTTCAACGTTCAGGTCAACCCCAGCTGGATGGACGAGATCATTACATATAAACGCAACGGAACGTTGCCAGAAGACAAGGTACAGGCAAGACAGCTCCAGCGAAGAGCAACCCGCTACAACATCCAGCACGGCAAGCTCTACCGCCAGGGGTTCACCCATCCTAACCTCCGCTGTCTAACCCCAGAGGAAGGAAGGGTTGTCCTAGCAGAAATCCATGGCGGGGAATGCGGAAACCACTCGGGCGCCAGATCCCTGGCCAACCGCACAATGCGACAAGGGTACTTCTGGCCCACACTTGGTGATGACGCCCGGCGGATTTCGAGGTCTTGCCACAAATGCCAACAGTTTGCAGATCTCCCACACGCACCAGCGGAACCACTGTCAATCATCGTGGGCCCATGGATTCATTCCACGTGGGGCCTTGATCTGATGGGAAAATTCCAAACTGCCAAGGGTCAGTTCAAATACATCATTGTTGCCATCGATTACAACAGCAAGTGGATAGAGGCAGAGCCACTGACGGCAATAACTACCGCCAAGGTAATTCGCTTCCTTTGGAAGAATATTTACTGCCGCTACGGTGTCCCACACACAATCATTACAGACAACGGCACACAGTTCAACAATGACGAGCTCATCTCCTTCACCACCAACTTAGGCACCAAGTTGAGGTTTGCATCTGTCGCCCACCCCCAGACCAACGGCCAGGTCGAAGCGGCAAATAAGATAATCAAAAAGTTGTTAAAAAAGAGGCTCGACAACGCCAAGGGTTTATGGGCGGAAAAGCTCCCAGAGGTTCTGTGGGCCATACGAACAATTCCAACCTCCGCCACCGGAGAAACTCCTTTTTGTATGATGTTCGGCACAGAGGCTGTCTTACCCATTGAAGTTACTCAACCTACCGCTAGAGTCGAAGGCTACTGCCCAGAGAACAACAGCGCCGGCGTCAACTTGGACAAGGACCTCCTAGAAGAGAAAAGACGCAAGGCCCACTTACACAATCTACAAAACAAACAACGGGTATCACGTTTCTACAACGCCAGAGTCAAGGCCCGGAACCTCCAGCTGGGGGACTCGGTCATGAAGGAAGTCATTCCGCCGCCGACAAAACTCCGCCCAACTTGGGAAGGCCCGTACAAAATTGTGGAAGTCGTTAGCCCAGGCACCTTCTACTTAATGGACAAGGACGGCGTCACATCGGCCCGCCCTTGGAATACTGAACACCTTCGGTATTACTACAAATAGTCAGAACGCTACCCAGGAGCATCTTGACTTAGCTAAATTTTTTGTTCAAATATTTAGCTAAGGGAAGCTACCCAACGGGTACTACCCCGCTTTTGTACACTGATCAGTCAGCTATCAATGAAACGAGGAATTATTCAAACCATTGTTACCAAGTCTAGCACTGAGGGCAACTGGCAACGCCAGCAATCGTCGGCGGACCTCGTCCGCTACGAGGTGCACTTGGACCAATTTTAATTCCTTTAATGTTTCATTGATCGACAAAAGAAAAATATAACTTAAAAACACTACATGGCAAACCAAGTCAGAAATTTATGTTACGCCCCAAAATTCTTTACAAACTGATATGCCTCAGCGGCTACAAAAAAGCGGAAAGCGGAAAAAAACTATGGAAGTCTCAGCTAGCTTCAGCGGTTGGCTTCGACTTCTGCGGCTTCAACAGGCGGCGGCGCGACCGATCGGCTCGCTTGATCGGACCCTCGAGCTGTCGGACTGGGGGTCTCTATGGTACCATCCACCCGGGTGTGTGCCTCCAGAAATCCGGCACGTGACACCTCCGACGGGGTCTGCTGGGGAGTCTGCTGGGACCCTTCCGGCGGATGTGGGCCACTTTCCCCGCTGCCCGAGTGAGTACCCGCAGCTGGGGCAGGCACGACGTCTGTCTCCGGCGGGACACTCTCGGCCGCCGGCACGTCAGGCTGTGACGCCTTTGCAAAGTCAATGGCACCCTTCCGCTTCAACATGTCTATATTGGCCCGGGCCCCAGACTTCTCCGCTTCGGTCAGTGTCTTCTTAAATTCTGCCGACTGCTTGAACGCTTCGACAGCGGCGGCCGCAGCGGTACTCCCTTCAGCTCTCAGGCGGGTAACCTCACCCCCAGCCACTTCATTTCGGCCATCCTATCGGCAGACTCCCACTGCACTATAATGAGTTTTTTGTCTTTAGCGGCTATCCGCTCCTGCAGCAATGCGATCTCCTGCTCCAACTGGGAGACGCGTTCATTCCTCTCCAAGTCCCGCCTGATGGCCGCATTAAGCTTGCCGCGGGCGTCCGCATAATCACACTCCGCCTTGACCAGCCCCCGCTCAACCTCCGCCAGTCTCTCCTTTGCCTCTGCCAACTCCCTCTGGAGACCTCCGATTTCTTCCCTGAGCTCTCCCTCAATCCGGGGCTGCTTTGACGCCGCCACGAACATATCATGTAACCCCGCCGATATTTGGCCAAAGGCCGAGCTGAAGGGCGATTGGTCAATTGCCATCGGGCGCGATATGCCCGCCAGACCGCCGAACCCCAGCCGCTCGCACAGATGGAAGAGGAACTCCCGCTCCCCTTCTGTCATAAATGGCGCATACTCGGCGAACGAGTCTAGCTCACCGACGGCGGGCGCCTCTCCCTCCACCGAAGCAGTCTTTGAGGGAGCCTGTCGGGCCTTCTTCTGACGACGGGACCCGACCACCACCTCGTCTCCCTCTTCCTCGTCAGGAGACTCAGCCGTCCGGCGCTTTCTCTCCAGCGCCCTCTGACTCCCAGCGACGGCCCTCGTCACCCTCACTGGCGGCTCCTCCCTTGTCACAGTGACATCTTCCGCCGGTTGCACAACCTTTTGAGGACCCCGCCTGTGAGCAGGCATCCGCTCCTTCTGTGGCCCGGCCGCAGCACTTCCCCTCTGATCCACGCCGACTGTCTGAGTCCCCGCCTGCACCGTAGGCAGACCATCCTCACCAAGGTGAGACTGGTGCGGCATCGGCATCACCACCGGAACATCGGACTGGCTCAGCGCCAATGTCTCCGGGTTCACCACGGTCTGCTGGGCCGCCAGCCCCTCGGCATACATGGCCTCCAAAAAATTGTCTATCTCCGCCCGATCCATCGCCTTCTCAAATGCGTCGCGACTCGATTTGTTGCCCGGCGGAGTTTCTAAAAAAAAAGCGACAGCCATCAGTCAAACAATTCAAAAATATAGTACGATATGACATGGTAGACTCCTCACCAATGGAGCGTGTTAGTCGCAGGTCGACCAGCAACTCCCAACCAGTCAGCAGGAGGAAATCAAGCAAGTTTCGGTTCCGCCAGCAACCCCTGATCCTCGCCACGCGACACTCTTCTTCGCGCGTTAGCGTGTACCGAAGTCCCGCTACACAAAAAAAAAAAAAAAAAAAAAAAACACGTCGTTAGTAGGAATACAAGTGCAAGCACGTCAACACGCCAAATACTTTCAGCGGAAACCGGACACCAACCTCGAATAGGTTGGAACTCAGACTTGATCCTAAATGTCGGCCCTTCCTCATTCGATCTGGCGTGGTACTCCCAACCGTCTGTAGCGACGCAGAAGGTCCCCCGCCAGTAGGACATTGAGTCCCTTAGATTCTCAATTAGCTTGGGCGCTCCCTGCCGGCGACTCAAGTTCACTTGCCCTTTGCAGCCTCGGCGCTTCACATACACTAACTCGTAGAAGTAAAGCACTTCCGCCACAGTCGGCCCCTCGCACCCGGATAACCGCCAAAGGGAGTTCAGGGCCAACATTAACCGCCACATATTGGGGCAAATCTGACCAAACGCAAGGCCAAATTCGCACGCCAATATCTGGAGGTTGGGCACCAGCGGGAATGTCAGTCCTTGACGGAATATCGCCTCGTGAACGGCAGCAGAACCCGCTGGGAGAATCGAGGCCTTTTCATCCGCTGTCGGCGGGCGCAGCTTCACCGACCCCGGCAACCGAAACGTCTGTTTCATCCGGTTAACGGCAGCGGCGGTCATCCGCCCACCTGCCTCGTCGACGGCGGTGCCATCTGAGAGAAACCACGCTGATTCGACATTCTGCCCCGCTACTTCCTCTTCGCCAGCAGAGCCGCTAGCAGCACTATTGCTTGCCAAGCGCTCGTAGCGCCTAGTTTTGGCGGCAGCGGCCTCACCCGCCCTAGAGCTCTCTGGACGCGAACCACGGCCCATAGCTACGTCCCAGAGGATGGTCTGAAGAGGCTCAACTTCTAGCGGTTCTGGCAGTGAGGTTCCTGCATGGGCAGACGGACGCAACGAATCAATAAAAATCCTATCCGCCGCGCTGAACGACACGTCAGACCCGGAATCCTCACTGCTCGAAATCTCTATAACGTTAGCCATCCCAAACCCTAAAACCCACATCAGTTAGCACAAATACATATCTAACCTACTCTCGCATCAGATATAGCCAAGGGTATCAACAACAAAACCCAGAAAACTCCAAAGTACAAAACAGACGCACTCAACCCAGATTCGGCTATCTATTCCTTAACCACCAACGCTTAGCCAACCATAATCCAACCCCCCCAAAGAAATCCCATTCACACCTCAAAACACACCCAGCAAAACCAGCAGTCATCTCAGAAAGGCAAAAACAGCAAAACCCAGAAATAAACAGACCCACTAAAACAAAAACAAAAAGGGGAAATCCAGGTACCAACCTCAATGGTGCAATCTTCTGCACGGTCGTGCACGGTGACGATCGACGTCTCTCTGGAAACGGTATACCCACGCTCCGGCAGGCTCTCTCTTCGGTCTCGGACAAACAGAACTCGAAGACGACGACTAGGTTTTCAAATTTTCGCAAAGTGGCAAATCTCCCAAGGTTCCCCCCCCCCCCCCCACCCTTTTTATCTCGGCATCAACGCGTCCTAAGCCGTCCGCTCCATAACGGCATCACGTACCAGCAGTACACGTGTCATCAGTCTCCACTCACTCTCCAGAGTACCCGAGGCGTTACCTCGGTTATGAAACCCACAATTAATATCATTAAAAGCTAGAAGATGGACAGGCTTAGGAGACAAGCCTACGCACGCTAACCCGCTATAGGTTCGACACGTGTTAAACAGTTGGGATGACTTCGTAAAGAACCGCCTGAAGTCTCTGCTGAGCGAAACCCCGCCAGCGGAACTTCTCCCTCGTCATTTCTCGAGACCAAGTCTCCGCTGAGCGAAACCCCGCCAGCGGATCTTCACTTGTCATCCTCCAAGTGACGGAGTTTCCGCTGAGCGAAACCCCGCCAGCGGATCTTCACTTGTCATCTGCCAAGTGACGGAGTCTCCGCTGAGCGAAACCCCGCCAGCGGATCTTCACTTGTCATCCTCCAAGTGACGGAGTCTCCGCTGAGCGAAACCCCGCCAGCGGATCTTCACTTGTCATCCGCCAAGTGACGGAGTCTCCGCTGAGCGAAACCCCGCCAGCGGATCTTCACTTGTCATCCGCCAAGTGACGGAGTCTCCGCTGAGCGAAACCCCGCCAGCGGATCTTCACTTGTCATCCGCCAAGTGACGGAGTCTCCGCTGAGCGAAACCCCGCCAGCGGATCTTCACGTGTCATCTCCCAGGTGACAGTCCACAGAGCGAAACCCCGCCAGCGGAACTTCTTTTGTCACCATCTAAGTCTCCAACGGAACTTCTCTCGTCATTCCGTAAACGGGGCGTCCTCCGCTACACAGCACACCGCTAGCGAACCCCCTTTCTCATCTGACAAACTGCGTACTTTATTCAGCGCAATACCGCTCAATAAAATACCACCAAGCACGTCTACTTGACGCTGCTTCCTGCTACATCTAGTGGGGGGACTTCCGCCAGCGGTGGATCCCGAGGCCACGCCTCTCTGACAACGTCGCCACGCGGAGTTACGGTCAGAATGTCCCTACGGGACACGGGGACTAGTCAACAGTCTACGACAGCCCTGATCAGGTACGTTGACCCCCGTCACTTGGGTGCTAAGATTGGGCTCACAACCCAACACCCTCTGCTCCGTGCAGCGCTGCTCCGTGCAGCTCCCCCTCAACAAACAATAATAGCGACCATCCGGAGGTCCATCTTAGCCGGGGAGTGGGGGACTCCCTGGGGGGCCTAGCAGGGGCCCACCCGAAAGGGCACAAAGCGTTTGCTCAGTAAATCCATGGTTGACGACGCACTGACGCTAATTATGCTTCTGCAAAGTCTAGCGGGAGAAACGCTTCAAACCGCCGATCAACTCCCCAACCAAGATTGCCCTCCTTGACTGGGGATTTGGGGGACTTGTACATACATGTGCATTTGCAAGCATAATTAGCTATAATGAGCCACGCTCATTGTACCGCCAGGGGTACCAACGCCCACCATATAAGTGACTGGCGTAAAGACAGCTAGCCGGGTTACCGCCTGAGCCCCGGATCAACCCCAAAGCACCGCCGACGCGCCGCCACGCGCCGTGTCAAGTTAGCATCAGAAGCTACTGAAACTGGGAACTGAAGCACATCAGTCCCACATCGAAAACAAGGAGAAGATCATCCTCTTCCTCACCTATAAAAGGTCCTCTCCTCTCTCCTCATTTATTATGCATTCAATACTTACCTACTGTTACTTTGTCAACATAAATGCATTGACTAACTTAGGCATCGGAGAGTTGAAGACCGCCCAGCGCGGTCTCCCTCTGACGCCCATTGTATTTTACTTGACAGGTAACGGGAACCACTAACAACAGAAGTATCGATCCGCCCGCCGGATCAGCGTTAACTAAAGTCCAGCTACCGCTAGACTTTTAGACATTAACATGTTGTTATGGGTTTTTGTTTTGATCTGTTGAATATTTTGTATGCTCGATTTTTGCTGTGCAGTTCTGCTTTCTATTATGATGTTGTTTACAATCTTGATATGACTAACTTTTGTTGTTTTACATGCACTATTGTAGCAGTGCAAAAAAGAGGAACTGTAATGCGTTACTTTTAGTTTTGATTTGATTATTTTGTTTAACTTTTCACCACTCAATTTTTTTAACTTCATTCAAGTGCAACTACTATATGACTATAATGGTGGAATGCTGAAATTACTTTGCTATTTCTATTCTTAGAAAGCTCAAACTGAAATTGAAATGAAGCTATAACTATAATAATCAGCATATTAGTTGGGTAATATGTTAAAATATCATGATACCACAGTTATTTCGTTCACTTTTTATTTTCTAATATGGACTTTCTGGAGCAAATACTGGGTTGTATCAGATAGTTGGGACAGTAGCATAGTTAGTTTGCTGAGGGGAGATTCATGGACTTTCTGTGCTCATTTTGTGAAGATACATATTTTCTTCGTCACTTGAACCATTTATTTCTAAATGTATAGTTTAGATGATCTTAACGATAAGAAGTGAGGAAATGGTCAACCATAATTAATGAATTAGCATTAGTGATCATAAATACTTGGTCTGCACTGCAAAGTCTCACTTGGTATGAGGTTTTGGTTTCACATACAGGTCTGAAATATAGTACTATTGAAATCTGAAGAACAATAGTGAGGGGGATGTATTTTCTTTTCTTTTTCACTCAATACTTCCTTTCATTTATTTGTATGCAGCCTCAGCTCTATTCTGAATATTTCAAGTTCTTTATCTATGGTAGTTTTTTGAATAATCTTCACATTGTTAACTTTTATTTTTTTTACATGTAGCACGTACGGCAATCAGGTTTTGTTGGATTTGAATCAAATCTGGTAACACACGATCCTCTCTCTCTCTCTCTCTCTCTCTCATAGTAGTTTTTTGAATAATCTTCACATTGTTAACTTTTATTTTTTTTACATGCAGCACGGCAATCAGGTTTTGTTGGATTTGAATCAAATCTGGTAACACCCCATCCTCTCTCTCTCTCTCTCTCTCTCTCTCTCTCTCTCTCTCTCTCTCTCTCTCAGTAGATTAGTATTGCGCTTTTGCAATCTGTGTTTGAATAAAGCTGAGTTGATCATAACTTATAACCAGAGATCAAAAATCTCTCTCTCTCTCTCTCTCTCTCAGTAGATTAGTATTGCGCTTTTGCAATCTGTGTTTGAATAAAGCTGAGTTGATCATAACTTATAACCAGAGATCAAAAACACAACTTGGTTTAACTCTATTCAGCAAATGGTTCTCCTAAAGTGGCAAGTTAGTATGTGGTCACCACTATTATTGAATATGTCTGCTTTTTGGAAAGTAAAGTTGGATTTGGAACAATTAATTCATTTTTCTTCTAAATTCACAGGTATAGATATTGTTTTACTGTATTCAGTGTCATCACTGAAATATATATTAGAAACTTACAGTGCATGTAAGAGTTCATATTTTGGTTGCAAAAAGTTCATTGTTTTCAAGAAGAACAAATCACGAATGAAATTGTGTAAAAATAAGTTTGAAACAAAGTGCATTACAACTCACTATATGCTAGCGCAAGTAATGAACTAAAATCCTTTTTTTTTTTTTTAATTCTTTAAAATTTTCAGTCAACCAGGATTGCAGATCAATTTGTATGCATAGCACGCTGGGTAAATTATGTTGATGAGGAAAGTCCCTGGAATTCTTCCTTAATGATCAACTAATTTCTTAGCATTAAACTGTTAATTATTGTGCTTCAGCATCTAATTAATGTAAAAATCAAGGCATAGTGTTCAATTGCAACAAAACTGTGATTAATTCAAGTTTGGTTATTTTTCTGCATTCGCGTTTCAATCCACATGCATATAATCGTGTCATTCCATTCATCTTTCCCTTACCTTCTTCCCTAAGAGCAAGTCCAACAGATTCCCTATATTTTAATTTTTCTCTACTTTAGGGAAAAATGAGCCTCTTTTGCTCCAACAGATTCCCTATAACTATCTCTATTTTAGGGAAAGTGAGGAGAGAGAAAACCAAATTCCCTATATTTACAGCAAACTCCAAAATTTTAAAGAAGAATATGGAGATTTTATAGATTACTGTAAACTAAGGAATCTGTTGGAGTTGGAGAAGAAAAATAGGCTAAAGGTTTGACTTTTGCTTCTCTATAATACAAAAATTATAGGGAAGCTGTTGGAGTTGCTCTAAACTATTTTACTCCTATGAATAAGAAAAGTTAACCTCTAATATAATAATGCTATTCTTACTAATTCTTCAAACATTTTGCAGGACTGCACACAGAACTCCATCCATTCAAAACAGAACTCCATTAACTTTTAAGTATGCCTCACCTCAATAGCTATTTCCGGAGCATACTTCAATTCAATATATACATTGTAATACAAAATTTTGGCCAAGATGTACCTCACTTCAGAACATAATTGCAATAAAAACAATTCCTCAGGAATTTTTCTCTACGTGCCGCATAAAAATTATGGTATCTAATTTTATAATATTAACAACATTACTAAGTAAAAGGAGTTATGGCAAACTCATTCGTAACTATAAATTCTGCAGCCAAGCGCGGGTATATTTTCTAGTACATATCAAAGAACACGTACGTCTTTCGTACGTCTTTCATTACATACTTGGACTAAGATTATTCACTGATAGGACCAGACAGTTCTCCATTATTCAGAACAGTAATTCAAAGCAACAAGCATCTGAGACATTGACTTGCTGAAAGAGAAAGCAAAGACACTTTGGATCTGAAACCACCCACATCAGAGGCCCGAATAATCAAACTTCCGAGTTCTCGAGTAAGCTCATTTCCATACATGACAGCAGCTTCTATCATTATGTCAAAACAAAGTAAGTAATGTTATCCATCAAGCAAGATATTCTGGAACTAGTTTATTATTTTGAAAACCTTCAAAAATTAAAGCACAAGCAATCAACAACACAAATAATGAAGAGCTTACCGTTTATCTACAGTTGAACTCCTACACACTGCTGCATCTCCAAGAAGTCTTACGCAGTAAAGTAAGGCAGACTCCCACAAATCCTGTGAAGAATCCAATCTCTATGCTTACATAAAACCCTGTGGTTATGAAACCATCACTTTCAGCGCCACCAGTGACTTCTGGATCTTCACTCGGTCCATCTCCTGGGCATTTTGTGTTTAGCTGTGTCCCGCAAAGTCCAACATTTCCAGCGAATGAAGATTCAATAAAAGTCAGAAGTTGGGTGCTGGATGGAATTCTTCCTGACAAGTTGTTGATCGATAAGTTCAATACAGCTAAAGAATGCAAGTTCGTAAAACTATCAGGAATACTACCAGATAGGTGGTTTCTTGACAAATCAAGAACTTCTAGCACCTCCAACTGACCAAACTTTCCAGGAATCAGCCCAGTCAAATTGTTTCTTGAAAGGTTAAGAGAACGCAACCCAAGCATATATGTTATGTTTTCCGGAATCACCCCAGTTAGGTTATTGCTTGAAATGTCAAAGCTCCTCAAATACCTAACGTCTTGCCTATACTCCCTCTCTGCTCCTTTCCAAATATGTTGTAAAACAAAATCAGAAGGAACTGGCAAATCATCCACTTCTTGAGAAACCAAAGAGAAAGCTGTCAAATTGTTGAGGCAACGTGGCAATACTCCAGATATATTGTTTTGAGAGAGGTCCAAAACACGAATGAGAGGCAGACTGCATATACTTGAGGGAATGCTTCCACAGAAGTGGTTTGACCTTAATTGTAGAACCCACATCTCTTTAAGGCTGCTGCCTATCCATGCTTGTATCTTTCCAGATAAGTTATTGAATCCGAGGTCAACCAAAACTAACCGCGTACAGTTCTCCAGAGAAGGCAGTTCACCTGAAAAATTGTTACGTTGTAATTGTAATTGATAAAGAGACTCTAAAGAACCAAATGAGCTTGGTATTTTCCCAGAGAAACTATTGTTGGCCAAATTCAACGCGAGCAGTTCTTTAAATTGAAACCAACAATTAGGGAGTTCCCCTGATAGCAGATTATAAAAAAGGTCAAGTATTTCCAAACTTGGAGCTTGAGTTGAACATATGGAAGATAGGTCCCCCGTAAACTTGTTTTTGGAGAGCAACAATGCACTTACATTTTTATGAAATGGTGGGAGTGCACCACAGAACCGATTGGAACTCAAATCAATTAAATAAATCCTGCAGTTTCTTGATGTTAGATTCGGAAACCTTCCATGGATTTGGTTGATTGAGAGATTTAACAGAGATAAGCTGCAAGGTAGATCCCAAAAATTATCAGGTATTGAATCTGATATCCCAGCATTAGACAAATCAAGTCTAGAAAGTCTTCTCTGTGTTAGAGTCCATTTAGGAAAAGCAGGGCCGACCTTGCAAGATGCCATCTTTAATTCATCAAGCTGAAAAGGTGGATTCCAACTTAAGCTCACACGGAAAGAAAAAGCTGGATTATAAGAAACATCCACATGCAGTAGTTGAGACAAGTTCAAGAAGTGGACTTCAGTTAAGACAACATTCAGAGAATTTCGAGAAAGATCAATTTCTGTAAGGCTGGAAAGTTGACCTAAACTGTCATGTAGAGAGCCATTCAGTTGATTATGGGAAAGATCTATCGTTGATAACAATGAGAGACCTGTAACATCTGGGAATGAGCCACTTAACCGGTTATGACCTAGACGCAAGGTTCTGAGCTGAGAAAGTTGCCGAAAACTTTTTGGAAGCGACCCGCTCATAGTGGCATTATCAATGTCCAATTCTTGCAAGGATACAAACCTTGTTAAATCATCGGGAAATGACCCCCACCACAAATTATCACCCAAGTAGAGTGACTTAAGG
The DNA here is from genome assembly GCF_002994745.2 of Rosa chinensis. Classification (NCBI taxonomy): domain Eukaryota; kingdom Viridiplantae; phylum Streptophyta; class Magnoliopsida; order Rosales; family Rosaceae; genus Rosa; species Rosa chinensis. Next base: position 18,544,497 of record NC_037091.1, on the reverse strand, counting down.
GTATCCTGCGCACAAGACAAGTTGCCTATAGATTGTTCAAGTCTGTCAGAAAAATTGTTTGACAATAAATTCAATGTTTCCAATCTGCATAGGCTTCGGAAGGATTTTGGTATGCCACCTTCAAGTTGATTATAAGAGAGGTCAAGAGATAATAGAAAATCCATGTTTGTGAAAGCATTTGGAATAGGACCTTTCATCCTGTTATCATGTAGGTCAATGGAAACAAGGTTCCTGCTGACATTGCCTATCCAACAAAATACTGAAGAACCGAGGAAATTATAAGGGAGATGAAGTACTTGCAGAGAGGTGGAAGAATTAATAAAGGAAAGTGATGCCATATCAACATCAGGAAGTTGACATAAAATTAACCGGAGCTCCATCAGAGAAGGCAGCTGGCTTATAGATTGGGGCCAATTTACAGCACGAGAGAAATTAAGATATGACATGTTCAAGTATCTCAAGGAAGAAAGCTGAGATACCCACTTGAGATTTTCAAAAGTAACAGAGTTCGATGAAAGATCAAGAGTATGCAAATTGGATAGATTGCCAAGTTGGGGAGGAATGGATCCACTAAAAAAATTGAATGCAAGTTTGAGTACTTTCAACCGACTCAAAGAACCAATGGACTTGGGAATCGTTCCATTAAAAGAATTATAACCGAGGTCCAAGTAATATAGATATGGCAATTCAAGTAGTGAGGGACCAATCTCACCTCCTAATAGATTATAGTAGAGATCTAGCATGATGACATGACCTGTTTGGTTGTCGCATGCAACTCCTCCCCACTCGCAGCAGTCTTCCTTGCTTTCCCAAGAGGCTAGAGCATTTGAGTCATCCACCAACCCTTGTTTGAACTGAAGAAGAGCATGTTTTTCCCTCTCCATACACCGAACAATAACATCGCTAGAAGTACTGATATTCACAGCAGCACTGGAACAACAACAGGAAGCAGCAGACGAAACGATGACCAGCCATAGAAGCCGAGCCAACACAGAACCAGAATGTATGGATGATCTACCACTCATAACTACGAACGGCATGAATATAAGTATGGTCTTGAAACTAAGCAAGAGATGGCAATGACTTTAAACTTTGAAGAGCTAGTTATATATCATTTCCATCTATGTTTAATTACATCTGAAAGTTGAGGTTGCAGTTTATTATATATGTTGATCCAAGTTTGACGAGTGTGCAAGGCTGGCATAATGCATTATGCATGAGCAGGCCTCAATATACTAAAGAATCTGACTTTAAATTTGTTGTTTCTCGTTTGGTGTCTCCCGCCTGTCTTAGGTTAGAGCTTCCAATAAATTAGTCTCAATATTTTGCTAATAGTTTTTTCTCTTCCACTTGGCAAACGCTAATAGCCATTGATCGGGTAATTGTCTCATAGTGATGTAGGACGAGATTTTAGCCCATTTCAACAAAAAATCTCAAAAAGAAAGAAGCGTTTTTACATTAAAAAAAATAATTTAAATATTAAAAATTAGTATTCAAATAAACTTTTTAATGATGAAATTAATCATAAATTATTATTTTGAATATATCGTGATTTTCAAGCAAAATCTTAGTTGGGATTCCAATTACATATTTGCATAATATTATTTAATATCTAAAATTCTATTTCTGATTTTTATTTAAGGAGGTTTAATTAGGTTTCCTAGTATATAATGGTTTATTGGTCATCATTAGAGAAATGGTTAATTATACATTTATAACATGTTTACAAGTCAATGATTTCAAAACTGTGCAAATGGTGCTAATTATGCAATCCATAGGCTTGCTACCAATAGGAGCGGAGGAGCCAATTGGTAGAAAAAAGAGGATGGGAGAAAAGTCACACTTTATTGTCAAAATAGGAGCCAATTGGTTTTTACACTGCTGTACACACTTCCATTCCTCAAAGTATCAATACAACCTAAGTATGCATTTGCAAGCCCCCTAATTGTTCTACTCAAATCAGATTTTGAACCCTCAAAAAAAAAAAAATCAATTTTGTGAATAAAAAATGAGAAGGCAAAACTGCAAGCTCACAACAAACCTGTGACCAAAGAATAATACCAAGCAGCTAACTTACGGAAAAATGCAAACCTAGACATTCAAACCAGCTCAACAAGGCCAAAAAAGGGGGAAAACTGACGAGAAAAAAATGTGTTTCTGTCCAACCATGAAAATAAGCTTCTTGGGAGCAGAAGCAGCTAAAAATGCACTGATGCTGTCCCTTTCACTCCTCAGAAATTGAGTACCGCCACTGCAGGAAGAATAAGTAAAGCACTGTAATTAGAATGCTTCCCCCGTTGCTAGTGTAAGATAATCAAATTTATATTTTCACAAGAGCTGTACAGTTTTGGTGGGCAAGCATTCCAATACATGCAACATAAACTGCAGGAAGCTGAAGAAAATGCGGAGCATGAGAATATTCAAAACAGTTGAACGGCCATTTTAAGCTTGTTCTGTTTCCACTTGGGCAACTTATAAAAAGCATCCTTTGCCATCCCAAGATGCTCCCTGAACTCCTCTGATGACAAGTAAATCTGCTTGTGCCATATAAGGACGGAATTCAAGATACAAACTTAAAATGTTACAATCATTACAATAAATTTCAATTTATTACCTCTCGCTTCGTCACATCAATTTCTGCAACAGGTTCCGCTGACGTTGTTTTAAGGCGTTCATATGGGTAAATGGGAACACCTTCATCTTCTGCTTCACCCTCTTTCACATCTTCCTCTATCGTGAGGGATTCCATTTTGCTGCTCATAAAAGTGTCCTTGCTATTTGTCTCCGGTTTTGGTTTCGGAGCCCCTGCACTCACTTCATCCATTAAAAATGTGCTTCAAACTACGCATCCTTAAACAACTGAATGCAAGAATTACTAAATTAACTTCAAGGAGCTCAACCCATTTACCTTTAGGTGATCTTGGTATATTGTTTGTCTTTTCAAAGCTAGCGGTGAGTGCTGCTATAGCTGATGACTTTGAAGCCAATTTTGATGAATCTGGGGTTACAGATTTTGGATACAGTTGGGATTTTCTGACCATTGGGGGTGGAGTTGAAAGGTTCCTCGCATTAGCACTCTCAAAAGTAGCAGCCAGTGCATTGAAAGCTGGAGACCTGCCCCTCACACGCACTCGGTCAGGACTGAAAGACATGCTTCTGGAACGCTGTGATTTTTCTGGCACACTAGACCTCCCACCATAAGATACAGGTGTTCTTCGTTTGGGTTTCTAATCAGGCATTAAATATTTAATCAGAGATTAAATGCTAATCACCAATCTGGCAATAAGATGCAAGAATTGCAAGGGAAGAGTCGAACAAAATAGTTTCAGACTTGCATTCAATATAGACAATAATCCAATACAGACAGAGTGGCTACAGAACAATTACAGATACAAAAAATCAATACAGACATGGACTTACTTAAACTGCTCCTAAATCATATACTGGATCCAGAACAATACCACATCTCATCTAGTGTTTAGTTGACACACAATTTCAGATAAAACTATATGTTGGAGCCAAAATTTTGGACTCTAGAAAAGAGCATAAACATAAACCCCTACATAGATAGACAACATCTCCCAAAAATATTCAACAATAAATTTCGGAACCATTATTCAATGAGGTATGTCTGTGGAACGATCACAGGTCCTTAGAGCTCTAGGAAAACAAAATCTACCACCAACTTTAGGAATGTGCAAAGAACCAGAAACTCGTAGATATTCACATCATTTTCCGTATAAGATCTCACAAAAAAAATATGGATATATTATATGTTGAGTTTTTTGGGACAATTATGGGCACACAGACTTTTTGGGACACGTGTAGGTATCTTCACAAAATTTCTAACTGGACTGTCATTGAGTTATCAAAATTTGAACCAATATCAGCAACGTTATGAAATCAAGTAATTTCAGGTAAGAGTATGTAATTATGATCAGGATCTTATGCAATCAAAATTGACAAAAAGAATGCTTACATCTACAGCCGGAGCACGCCCATGTTTCACTATAGTAAGTTTCCGTTGGAATGAATTTCCATGCATCTGAGCCAAAAATAAAAAAAAGACCAATCAGAATTTCGAAAAGATCTCATGTTGCGTCAACAATATGATAGTCGCTCACCTTAGATTTTGCAGAGTCCCAAGTGAAGAAGCGTGTGAAGAAAGGTGGCTCACTTCCTTCCATGACGATATATATTGGCGCTTGACGAGATAAGTTTTCCATAAGAAAATCACGCTCAAGAAATTTCTGTAAGAACAAAAATTTGCCAAGAAACAGTGATATTAGGAAAAGTAAGAGATAGTGCCAGTTCAGAACCAATATTACAAACTGAGGTCAGATTAAGTTTCTGTAGAAAGTTGAAAAAATTTCTAAGAGATAATTATAAAAGAGTAAACAAATCTTGCAAACAGATCAAGGAAAGATATATATACATAACTAAAAAAATTTACTAAGTCCAAGTGGTGCACATTAAAATGAAAGCCATATAATGTTTTGGTACTAAAATACTAGCCAATGAACCGAAGTACAGTCATTGCTTATCGGTCAATACTCATACCTCCCCAATAGTTAAAGCATGCATTTTATCCTTGGAGTTGACTTCTTGGCCAACCCAAACAAAGATGTCAGTGTGACAATCCAAGATGAACATATCTTCAGTCATCAAATCGTCCTGGGTGAAATTGTATATCTCCACTACCTGCACCAATAACTTCCATTAAAACTGCATGCAAAAATACATCTGAAGTATGATCGCATAGGTTAATGCAAGAAAGCCTCAATATCCCATGCAACTTTTAAGCTGAATGGACATGCAGACATGGATACAGCAGTCAACTACCATATGTAGACATAGACAAAAGATAACATGCACGTCAAGTCTCAGAAAGAAAGATATTAGGACTAACCAACATGTATGTATATTTTTCGAAGATTTGGAATACCTAACATATGAAGTTTGGCAACTTTGAAGGAATGCTAGTATGAAGCATCAAGTTGAAAAGGAAAAAGGAAGATGATGGCTTTTATAAGTAAATGACACTAAATATTCTGAAGAATCCAAATTAGTGTCCGAAATAGGTTCACATACTTTCATGTTCTCAGGTGTTAGAAAAACTGCTTTTTGTAGAAGCATCATAAATCATAATGTTTATGGGGCATGACACAAGATAATCCGACACAAGAAACAATAGTAGAAAAAGACCTCACATAATGCCTGCCTGCATTATTATTTTTTAAAGTACAAAACCAAAAAATAATTTCTTTTTTCAAAGCCTGACATTCATATCAAGGATTAGAAATGATAGAATAAATAATGTACCTTTAAATTCTCTGAAGATCGACGTGCAATGTTGTCATATCAAACCAACAGAAAGAAGAAAAGTTAAAACACCTCATGGCGTAAACTAGATTGAATAAATAAAATTAGAAGATATGAAAACTTCACCACCCAGAAAATTTCATACCATTTGAGAAGATGCAAGAAAATAGGCGAGGATCACTTTCTGCATCTCTTACAATTTTTTGGCTGGGATACTCTGCCTTTCCTCCTAACAAATCCCAAAACTGTTCAGATTCGGTATTTTCCTTTTGTGGTTTTGACTGAAGATTTGGCTGTAGACAATTGGCAATGAAAAATTATGCAGATTAATAAGGAGATTGCATTGTGAAAAGTTAATAAGGACATCTTCATACAGAGAAAATGTAACAGAAGAACTGAAAGCACCCTCCACTATGACATATGTACATTTGTGGAAATGCACGAGTGCTCAATGATGCATATTGAAAATCTTACTAGCCTTTTTCCCATTACAGATATGTACAAGCAAATAACTACCATAAAAGGCGGTAATCTATAGCTTGTTTTATTAACTAAGAGAAAACATTGAACTTGTCACACCTTTATTAGATCCAGCTGCCTCTCAACAAGTTCCTGATCATCTGCGGTTGCAAGGCTTCCAGACCATGTAAAGACAGTTGAGCCACTGTGTAATATATAACAGTAGGAGGAATTCAAAGATGATGCAACCTGGTGGAAGGGGATAAAGGAATTAGATCAGAATAAATAGGGATGAATAACTTTCATATACAGGACAGGTATATGCAGTTATGCACAGACTCAGACACACACGCACTGTAGTCTACAGGTATCATATGCCAACTAGACCAGGACAATAAAAAATAGAAGACTTACTGCTTCAACTTGAATTGCTTGCATATTATCAGGTCCAGATCCCTGGACACGAAATAAAGCAACACCATCTTCTTGATATGTCTCATCTGGAACTTCCTTCTCCGCAACATACTTTTTATACCCATCACTTAGACCACCCTGAGAGATTTCACATAGAACCGCTCTAGGGGTTAATTAAAAAGAGGAAAATGTGTATAAATGTTGAATAAGAAAATTAATTTCTTTAATGATCTTTGTTATAGGTTTCAATATTATCCTAGAAGGTATGATATAACTCACAAACCTTCAGAACAATTAAGCTTTGGAAGATTGAATAGAACTGAATTGGTTCATTTCCTTCATAGATACGTGCCTAAAAATTAGTACAAAAAATACCATCAGTAAGTAAGAAAAGAAATAAGGACGATTATTACTACACGAAAGCAACAGCCTTAACAGTTCATGAACTACCTGGGCTGGCAGAAACTTCAATGACTCAACCATCTTGCTTGCAAGTGAAATAGCTGATGCTCTTTCTTCCTATTTTCAGTTGTAATTCATATTTAGTAACCCGTCAACCAGACATGCAATCTAGAGTGCATTTGCATAAATAAACATACATCTTTCTAACTCTTGTACACACATATGTATCTTGAAAAAAAGAGAAGGTAAACTTTCTAAAAAGTAATTATTTTGTTGAGTTGATGTCCTATAAAGCTATAAGCAAGCTGTGCATCATAATGATTTAAATAATTTACAATTACATTATAAGCCCATGACCGAAGACAGACAATCACATTGCCAGCATGCTAAGATTTGAAGTACTCTGATTCAGCATGAAAAACTATGATCTTTGTTTCAGAAATTCTTTCCACCATTTGCAAGAACGTAAACAAGGAGATTAATAAATATAATTACTAAACAAACAGTTCCAGGGTTAATATCCTTTCACTCAGGAGAGAGCTTAACAGCAATATAGGATTTCTGTAGAAATACTTTTGCAGTTAAATTATAGTTTTTGTTGGATCTGTGAGTTGAATATAGTATACCAAAGAAAGCTATGCACTTACACAGCTTTAAAAACTTGGATTTTACTTTTTTGGTCAGCCTCTTTTGAGTTGTATGAGGGACTCCGTTATACATACTGTATTTATGCATATCTACGATTATTTTTAATAAAAACTTATTAAAACTGTTTCCTACTTCAAATGTCCATAATGCTAAAGGAACAAATTGAGAGAGAGAAAATCACAATAATACGATCATGATGCCAAAAAGATAACATTCTTGGCAAATTATTACCTCAATACTCTGCTTTCCAAACCATGTTCCTATAAGCTGTTCTTCTTTATCTTCTCCTGGATACGAGTACTGGAAGATATAGCAATCTCCACTATAAATTTTTGACTGATCAGAAGCAGGAAGAAGAATCTTTTCCTGGCCATTCACTCGCCAAACCTGCCAAAAGAAAGACCAACCTTTCATTAGCAAATGTAACCAGCGAGTTGTCTTGAGGTTATATTCATAATTCTAGCACAAAAATGTGTATTAGTTCAAGTGAAATCTTTCCAGAAAGTTTAAATTGAATAACAAGTACTTACTATGCTAAGTAAGAAAGGTTACAAAGGGGATTATATAATTAAAAAGTCAACTATTGGTCAATTCAGGCTCCTAAGTAAACAAGTCAATTCATCAGATTATCATAGAAATAGATATACAGTACCAGCAGATTTCCTGTGCAATCGATGTATGGTTGAGGTTCTTCTTTCACAGGATCAGCTTTCAACAGACCCTTCACATTAACCCCTTGACGCTTTAGAAGTGCTATAAAAACAACCAAAACAGAAATAAGATTTTGTTTTTGTTTTTGATATTTCATAGCAAATTAGCAATATATCATTGAAAAAAAAAATCAGAAGTAAAACAATCCACTGACTGACCTGCAACCTTGCCCCTACCATCCTCTGACACAGCTACTTCAACTGTTTGAGGCCATGAATCGAATTTGGACTTGAACATTACCGTCTCGAATCCCTCAATAACACGAATCATATGCGATTTAGACCGATCAGGACCACGTAGCAACTCCTATATGATGAGATCAAGGTAATACGAGGGCTCTTTAGAATTCAAATCATTATGCAATACAAATATTGGATAAAATAAAATAAAAAATAACAAAATAGAAAATGACAAGGATTTGTACTTCGGCAGCTCCACTTGCACTCCTCCTTTCATCAAGCGATGTGTTTCTCCCCATCCAAACAAACAACTCCAGCCCACAATCTAGAAGATAGCACTTATTTGTTTCTAGTAATTCCCTTGTCAAAGAATCAGCCTCAACTGGTTCTGCCTTCTCTTTCTCAACACTTAAAAGGCAAATATCATTCTGTTAGTACTACAAAATAAATGGATTTTAAAATTCAACTGGTTCTTCCAACTTCACTAAATTAACTGAAGTACTCATTACATTATCTCAATTCCTTTGGGTGAACCACAAAAAAAAAAAGAATAGATTCCTTGTAATGGATCAAAAAGTTGGAACAAAATAACAGAGGCATACAAACATATGTACATTTGTAAATACTCTGAAGTGACATACTGATCTTTTTAAAAAGAATGATAAGGGACTTCAAATGAAAAAGGAAATTACTTATCAGGGCAGGGATGAGGTTATTTTGAGAATATACCTAATTAAAAAGGATAAGTTGAGATGGAAAATTACCGAAGTAGCTTAGTACTATGAGAATCAAAATTTTTGTCCTCATCATTCGCTGTTTTCTTCGGAAGTGGAGCAAAACCACCAAATAAAGCCCAGAATTCTCCAGTATCAGCATCAGCCATCAACTTTCCATCCTCTAAATGAAAGCCAAGTAGACTGACTCAGAGAGAGAAAAATGAAAGTCGATGATCATCATCTAACTTCCCACCAACTCATTTGACTTACCAATGGAAGCTATGTCACACTTCCCGTCGTGATACGTGTCTTTAATGTACTGGACAACTTCTAAAGCCTTTGCCCTTTCTTGAATGGATGAGTTGGAACCATTAAACTGAAAAATTTTAGACTTGGTATCCAGAACAAAAATGTCGTCGTGGTTGAGTGAAGATCGAGCAAAAGAAACCTGTAATGGAAACAAAATAAACTTACTTCAAAGGAAAAGAAAACTAAATGTTGTATGCCTGCTGTATGGCATATGCATACTTGCACACATATTATGCACATAATTGTATCTACATGTGTTATATACATAAATACACAACATATACAATATCTGAATATGTACGTAATCATTCATGTATTATACACACATGTGTATAATATATGAACATTTGCATAATCATTCATATATTATACAGATCAATGAGATTTATCCATCCTGAGCAGAGAATTTATTGACACAAGCTTGCCTCTTTGACATGGACGACATGTTTTCCTTTGCAAACAAACAACCGCGTTGTATGTTCTTCAGCCTCAGCATGTTTAAACCCAGAAGCAATTCCACCTTCTTGAGGTATGATACACGGTTTGAAATAAGATAGAAATTTAGCAGTTTCATGACCCTGTACTTCACGATACTGAACAGCACGTCCTCCAAGAGCTGCATCTAATTCCACTGTCTTAATGGCTGCAGTGCCTGCTTCATCCTGTTTCAAATGATTACTACATCAGAAAGATATGCGAGGAATTTCTTTTTGATAGCAATATCCCAGAAACTAAAATCAGAGGATAGCTTGAACAAGGAAAACAGTACAGTTTACCTGAGAAGTATCTTTACCAAGCCAATAATGGATATCATGTCGCAAGGCACCACTTTTTGAGGCTGTTGTCTGGGTAGAAAAGGTAAGCGATTCAAATTAATGACATTTCAAAATACCAAGTGCTTAAATACAAGCAAAATATATGAGAAATATTATCCGAAAGAACAAAGAAAAATATTGACATTGACTTATATTCCATACATAACCTTGCTGTTGTGTGATGCGTATCACAACAAAAGCAAGCCAAGCAGCAGAAATGAGTTAGATCAGTCATATTCGCTTACTTTCAAGATCACATAAGAGTCCCCCATAAAAAACTTTCCATGAGAGGATTGTGGGACAATAACAGGACGAAAGTTTTCAATGCGCCATATTTCAAGTCCACTATTCATTGTCAAGGTGAAACATAACACAAACATTCCTAAGAAGAAGATTGAAACTAAAGTCCATATAAATCCAAATGAAAAAGAACAGAAATGGAAGCAAAAATGGACATCAGCAGCAGCACTATGGTAATAGTTGCTGTACTTATGTTCAGTTACCCTAATAAACTGCAAAATGCATTGATCAGAAAGAAATCCAAACTACAATGATAAGAACTGCAAGGGTTCTGAACATTTCATAAGATAAAGGATACGCCTTTTGTCCAGCTCCGTGGAAAGCTGGATCCAAATCTCTCATGGAAACAGCCATTTTGTTTCTGCAGCTTTATCTATTGAGTTATCCACAATTTTGGCTAGATGTTTGGAGTCAAATGAGCCTGAAACAATATGCAAAACTCACATTATAACCATAACATAGAGTCAAGTAGAACCTCACAGAAGAGCAAAAAAGTCCCATTTTATGTTTCTTGCATGAAATATACAATATGAAGCTTACTTCACCATAAGATTCGAACCTCATCATTACATGCACAATGCAACTCACTAATCGAGACCTTTTGCTCAACATGCATTACATAATGTCGAGAAAATTCAGTATTTTTATTTCAAAAGTTGAAACAAACGCCAGTGATTCACAGGACAATGCATTTACAACAGATACTCTTGGCCATTGATGAAGCACTAAACAGGACAATAGCAGTAGGAAAGATAATCAAAACACAAAACCATGCCCGGAACTCAGGAAACCATTTCAGAAATGGCAAACACAGATGGATAGTGGCAAGCAGAGAGAGCCAAAGATGTAATTCCCAGCTAACAATTTAACACATGTGGAGCGCACATGGAGTATCACACACACACACACATCAGTCCTAATAATCAAATGGGTCACGAGTTAACAACAATTAAAGTTTAACTAACCTCAGAACCCCAAAATTCTAATAACCATTGGCACATAAATCACGAGTTCCTAGTTTCGAAATTCGGGACCACACAATTATAAATTCAAGCACTAAAATTCATGGAAGAAAAAAAAAATCATAGTCAAACAAAAGCACACATCAAATGCTCAGCTGAAATCAAGCAACAAAACACGGCCACGTCTCTTAGATCAGTGAACACACCAATCCGATCAAACCCACATCATCAAGAACAGAGCAAAACACACAAAGACCAAAACTTTAGAGCTACCAATCACTAACAAGCCTGTAAAAAATGGGTTCATCGCATTGAATTCAGCAAAATGAAACCTCAAACTCACAAACCCAATGACTGAAAAATTAACAAAAAAAAAAAAAAAAATTGGAAGAAAAATAAGGAAAGTTTGAATCTTTAGCAAACCTGGTAGTCGATGACGCAGAAAATCGCAATCAGAGTCCAAAATGAGCAGAACCCAGATCCAATCTAACGCAGAGGAATTACAGAGATGAATAATTCAATGCATTTTTTCTCAGGAAAAAAAAAATAGATAAAGTGAATGTGGGGATAAAGCTGAAAAGAAAACAGAGTAAAAGTGGGGGCTATTGAGAAAGAAGAATAGGAGAAGAAGAAGAAGAAATGGGGTTAGAGAGAGAGAGAGAAGAAGAGAGAGATAGAGAGAGGGAGGGAGGGAAGGTTGGAGGGAATGATGAGTTGCCAGGCGTGCTTATCACTAACGGCAACAAAAGAGAGCACACTCTCTCCCCACAAGCACATATGAACTGTAAATTCCTCTTATTCAATTACATAATTATTCAACATTATTATAATTTAATTATTGTGCTTTTGCCTTTTCTTTTTTTTCCTTTTTTTTTTTTTATTGCTTTGTTTTCTCCTAAGTTAAACTTGTTTGGAGGGAAAGGTGACACTTTGGGTGAAAATCAGCTGGAGTAAAAAGGAGAAAGGTGAAAGCTTTACTGCAAAAGTCAGGCACTTGATCATTGGTTGGTGGCATTTATGTCTGATGGGAATTAAAATCTACTAATTGGGATTGAATGTTTGATGGCGGATGTAAATTTAAGAACAGCAAAATTCATGGTAATTAATAAGATAGAATTGACTGCGATAAAAGGAAATGAAAAGCAAGTACCTTTGAATATGAAGAACTCAGGCTATAATAATAAAACAGGTAGGATTTGCTGCTGCTTCTTCTTCTTCTTCTATTACCATGTGCTGTGTGTTTTTTGTTTGTATAGTGTGTGACAAAAGTATCTTAGTTTTGATCAATCCTTTTCTGGGTTTGATTGAGATGTTTGTTTTTCTTTTTGTTTATTTTGTTATGGAAAAAATCAAAAATTATGGAAAAAAATGAAAATTGTTTTTATGAAAAAAGATAAAAAAAGGAGAGAAAGAATGTTAAGGGTGGTCCGAGAAAGACTTGATGCGTTATTGGTGATGGAGAGAGCTGACTTCCGCTTTGTGAGGATTGGATTGGAAAAAAATGGAGAGAGAGAAAGAGAAAAGGTCGGTCACCGGCCATCATTCATGCTTTGCCCGTAAAGCCTATAAGGTGGGGCTTCATGTTAGGGACACCCTCTTATTTTCTGCTCTCCCTATTCATCACCCTATGAGGTCTCTCTTTTTCTTATCTTCTTTTATCTCATTTATATATTAGATCGTAGATACATAAAAAACACATCCATACATGTAACCAAAAAAAAAAAATACATCCATACAAGATTTATTGTTAGACAGTAAATTTATTGCATGAGTGAAGTCTAATAAGATGAAGTATGGCGATCTTGATTATGACTTGTTTTTATGAAAGCTTTTTTCTTTTTCAGCATTTGATTTTGGGCATGTTTGGAATTGATTCCGCCAGAAGTGTTTTTGAATTGGTAAAAAAGTTAAGTACAAATATATAAAAAAAAAAAATTAAAATTGAAATATGTCTTTGGGTGAGTTTTAGAAGTAGTTAACAAGTGCTTCCTCATGCAAAAGTGTTTTTTCTAAATTTGAAAAATATGTTTAAGCCTTTCAGAAGCAATCTCAAATATGTCTAAAAAGAGTTTAAAATGCTCTTCCTGAATTATAGAAGCACTCAATTCGGTAGCTTTTAAAGAAAATATACTGTAAAAGTAAAATAGGAATTAGAATTGGTCTACTAATTTCATTTCATAGCTCCTTTATATAGGGAGAGAATTACAGCGGAAAGATCAATTACAATGATGACATTAAATGCTGATTGATCTGTAATCGTGCTGATTGATGGTAATCGCTGATTCCTTGATTCCCTCTCCGCCAGTCGCTTTGACGAAGGCACATAATATGTTTTTTCTTTAACACTCCCCCTTGTGCCAAGTTAAAGACGAAATTGTGCATGAGTTGTTGCCTCACTAAAAACCTTGCCAAGTAACAATAAAAACCTTGTGGGACAAAAAATACACCTTGGTAGAAGGAAAAGAGCACAACGCACCTTTTACATTTGAGGATGACATGTGTGTGTTAGACTCCCCCCGACATCTACACCTCCTCCTGATCCTTACATTAATCAAGAGAGTTTGGAAAGTTTTCGCATTCCTATGCTTTTCACATGTTTCTCAAATATGGCATTGGGCAATGATTTGGTGAACAAACCTGCCACATTCTCCTCAGACCTTACTTGATACTTGATTCACTTGAATCTTGAGGAGGGCATGTTGTTGCTGATTGTAGAAAAACTTTGACGATATGTGTTTTGTATTATCACCCTTGATATATCCTAGCTTCATCTGTTCGATGCAAGCTGCATTATCTTCATAAATGCAAGTAGGCTCTTCAGTGGTAGAACTCAAACCACTAGTCCCTCGAATATGTGTAATGATAGATGTTAACCGTATACACTCACAAACCGCCTCATGTAGAGTGATGATCTCTGAATGGTTCAAGGAGGTAGCCACAAGGGTTTGCTTGGTTGATCTCCAAGATATCGCCGTGTTCCCAATGGTAAATACATAACCAGTTTGGGAACAACCTTTATGTGGGTCAGAGAGGTACCCAGCATCAGCAAAACCAACCAAAACGTCATTTGGCTTTTCAGTGTAGTGAATGGCGCTTTCTCCATCAACATTTCCTTTAGGGATTGCAGTTCCATTTGCGGTCCCTCTTGTCTCTCTGTAGAGAAAGAACAGTCACAAGTCAATGGTTCCTTTTCGGTATCGAAAAGTGTTCTTGATACCATTCCAGTGACGCTGCGTTTGCGCTGAACTAAATCTAGTTAACAAGTTCACTAAGAATGCAATGTCTGGTCGAGTACATTGGGCTAAGTACAATAATGCGCCTAGTGCACTTAGATAGGGAATTTCAGCTCCCAACACCTCTTCGTCATCTTCCTTTGGACGAAATGGATCTTTCCTTGCATCCAAACTTCGACTGATCAGGGGAGTGCTAGTAGGATGCGCTTTGTCCATGTTAAATTGCCTGACTTTTGGACATACGCAGACTGGTGGATTAGTATTCCACAAACTCGGTGTTCTAGTTCAAGGCCTAAACAGAATCGAGTTTTCCCAAGATCCTTCATCTCAAATTCAGATTTCAAGTAGCTCGTGGTTTCTCTTATTTCATCAAGAGTACCTATTATGTTCATATCATCGACATATACAGCTACAATTGCAAATCCGGAACTTGTTTTCTTTATGAATACACAGGGGCACAATTCATCATTCTTATATCCCTTCCCAATCAAGTAGTCACTTAGATGGGTATACCACATCTGCCCTGATTGTTTCAATCCGTAATGTGAGCGTTTCAACCTAATTGCAAACGTACTCCATGGTTTAGAGTCACTTGACTTGGGTAATGTAAGGCCATCAGGCACTTTCATTTATATCTCTGAATCTAGATCCCCATAGAGATATGCAGTAACCACATCCATGAGCTGCATTTCCATTTGGAAACTACTAAGCTAATTAAGTAGCGGAACATTATAATGTCCATTATGGGAGAGTATGTCTCCTCGTAGTCAATTCCAGGGCGTTGTGAGAAACCTTGCGCCACAAGACGAGCCTTGTACCTTAGGACTTCATTTTTCTCATTACGCTTTCTGACAAAGACCCATTTATGTCCTACAGGCTTTACACTTGGTGGGGTTAGCACTACCGGACCAAATACCTGTCTCTTTGCCAGAGAATCTAGTTCTGCCTGGATTGCTTCTTTCTATTTAGGCCAATCTACTTTTTGTTGATATTCTGCAACAGAGCATGGTTTGATATCATCGTGCTCTATGATTTCTTGAGCAACAATGTATGCAAATACATCATCAATGTGTATGGAAGATCTTTCTATCAACTCATATGCACTCTCATAATCCATTAAGATTTCTTTGTTCTCTGGAATCATTTCAAACATCGAAGCGTCCTCCAGTATTGATTCATGGACATAACTATAATCAGAGACAATCTCATGAGAGGGATTCTCTACATTGATGATTAATGGATTGGTTTGTGCCTTACTCGCCCTTCTTCCTTGGGTGAGTGCCAAGTGGCCTCCCCCCCTTCCTTTGAGGAGCCACGGCCTCAACCACACCTCCACTAAGTGTGGGTGCAGTGCCTCTATCTGCGGCACCGTGCCCCTTGTTGGGGACTTCTAACATTGCAGGCACATTTGCAGCTGGTATATGTGAACTCGTCACTTTTGTGATATCAGTAAACTCATCAGGCATCGAATCTGCTACGTTCTGAAGATCGATTATTCTTTTCACTTCACTTCACTTCACTTTCACTTTGTGAAGTGCGGGGATCAAAATGAGATAAAGTGGGGACAAACCACGACAATTCCTGTCGTTCCCTTGGAAAATCCTTTTTCCTATCTCCCCCTAATGATGGGAAGACTGTCTCATCAAAGTGACAATCCTCAAATCTAGCGATAAAGAGATCGTCTGTCAAGGGTTCCAAGTAGCGGATAATTGTTGGGGATTCGTATCCAACATAAATACTTAATCGTCTCTGAGGACCCATTTTGATGCACTGTGGGGGCGCAATAGGCACATATACTGCGCAACGAAATATGCGTAAGTGTGAAATGTTAGGCTCATATCCAGTTATCAACTGGTAAGCAGAAAATGGTTGGCTAGCAGTGGGTCTAAAACGAATAAGTAAAACTGCGTGCAATATTGCATAACCCCAGGCAGATATAGGCAGGTTGGTGCGCATAACCAATACCCTAGCCACCATCTGTAGCCTTTTTATGGTGGCTTCTGCGAGACCATTTTGTGTATGCACATGGGGTATAGGATGCTCTACATCGATCCCAATAGACATGCAATAATCATCAAATGCTTTTGATGTATACTTTCCAGTGTTATCAAGCCTTATAGACTTGATAGGGTGATCAGGGTGATGAGCCCTTAAGCGTATAATATGTGCTAAGAGTTTTGCAAATGCAGTATTTCTTGTGGACAATAAAATGACATGTGACCAGCGTGTCAAAATATCTACCAGAACCATAAAATACTTGAATGGTCCGCATTCTGGATGGATAGGTCCACAGATATCTCCTTGCATCCTTTGTAAGAATGGAATATTTTGTTTTGTATCTTTAGCATAGGAAGGTCTCGATCCTGTTTTTGCTAAAGAGCAGGCTTTGCAAATCGAGTGATGTGCCTTTAAAATAGTCAATGAGGCATAATGGGAGGGAGGTAGTGCTTCTGGTACTTCAAAAGGCAATGGTTACATTTGAGCAGTACTAGGACCGACACCTTGCAGTGTGGCGGATTTTTGTCCCATTTTATTTTTCACTCGAAAAAAAGGATGTCCATATGAGTTCTTTAAAATACAGATCATCATGTCACGACTAGGGTGCCCTAGACGGTCATGTCAAAGCATGTATGAGTCGGTGTCCCACATTTCATTGTTGGTGACAGCATAGGATTCAATGATCCGAATCGTAGTGAGTTACAGTCCACTAGATTGACTCATAAGTTTCTCTAAAATGCGTTTCTTGCCACATTCATTAGAGGTAGTATAAAGGTATTCAGTTCCATTCTCACAGTGTGTTTTAACATAATAACTGTTGGCACAAATACTTTGAAACTTAACAAGGTTCGATTAGCTCTTGGTGCATACAGAGCATATCTCATATTCTTTAGAGTATTTCTATTTTAATAGAATGATAATCTTTTCATTCTAATAATTTTTTTTCTCTAGATGTGTATTGCTTTACATCTTTATAGTGCATGCTATTTTGAACCATGTAAATATGTGTAGTAAATAAATTTGAATAAATTCACTGCTTAAGAATAAAATTTGAAATTTATTAATAAGCCAACGATAATCAAATCAAGGTCTTGTTCATAAACCTAATTCATCAAACCATTATTGAAATAAACTTTAAGACCAAGTAATAGTCTAATTAAAAATGAGTCATTATGCCTTCACAACTGTTTTTGGAAAATAAAATAAATAAATCAGATCAGTCAAAATCTGGGGCATCGGTTGACTGAGCAAGTTTTTGTTGCCATTAAAGTCTGCAATTGTGAGGTTGACGTCTAGGTCATGGCCTCCTTCTTCCATATAGTGAGCCTCTTGTTCTTTAGACTCCTTCTTCCATATAGGTTGACATGGCTGCTACTCTGTTGCTTGCTTGGCAGACTCCACACCTATAGCATGGTTCATTGCCAACTCTATTATGTTTGACTGAAAGGTGCTTAGATGCCTGTTGCACCTTGTTTCCACGACCTCCACATCCATTTCCATGTGGTACATTGTTGCCAGGGGGTAGGGATCAGCACGTCCAAAGCCCTTTGCATTGGAGTTCTTTCCGCCTTTCATTTTTCCATAATTAGCCTCGGGAATTTTCTTTGTCCTACTGGGCCTGGCATTGTTGTTCAAGAGAACCTCATTATGCCTCTCAGCCACTTGCAGTAGGCTGATCAGCTTATTGAAGGTTGTGATTCTTTTGTTGTCATACTCCAGCTTATACTAGTTCGCTAGTATAAGCGCTGAAGTACGAAAGATGGAAAGAGTCTTGTCGATCATATCATCTTCTGTGATTTCCCTTCCACAGAAATTGAGACATGCCTTTAGGCGCAACATGTCCTTGTTGAAGTGATTGACCCTTTTGTAGTCTGTTACTACCAAAATTTCCACAAGTTCAAATTTAACGAATGACAAGCAAAAGGTACAAGTCAACAACCTCGTGACCTAATTAGGCCTTCAAGCAAGCCCACTTCATGTCAAAAGGAGGCTTTCTATTTAGCAAGTGATACTTAGAAGCCCAAATTCTCAAACGATTAACATGCATTTTCAAAGAAGCTAACACGCTTATCTACCATGCGATACGCGTAGACCCAAGCTACATTCGGGGCTTATATGGAGGGATGTGGTGTGGAAGGTAACGGATCCCATGAGGTCGACATTAAGATAAAGTTCGTCAATAATTTTGGACTTGGGAACCAAATTCATGCTTGATGGACCGAAGTCTTAATATGGGCTAGTGTGGAGGAATGAAAATCAAGCCCAGTGAAACCCAAATCCCACTAAAGCCAATCTCTCAACCAAAGTCCATTAGGCCTTTTACCCAAAGCCCATTAGAGTAATCTTCTCCCCCAGTCTCGCCCAAAAAGAAACACCGCCTATAAGAATCGCTGCTGGGATTGGTGTTCCACCATTTCTGGCAAGAGCTCAAAATCGAGGAAAACCCTCATAACCCAATCTCATCTCAACATTTAATAATCTTAGTAGACTGTCATCACAAGTTTCAATACCAGAAATTGAGGAACAAAAATCTTCAAAAGATCACAGCATCACAAATTCTAGGATGATCAATGTCCTAAACCTGTGCCACTGCCCTTCAGTCTCCTAACTTAAATAAATTTCCATAGCTTTCACAATTTATCTTCCCGAAATTGAGAGTGGTCTCTAAAAACCCTCAGTCCTTGTCACCAACCTTCTTCTTCCACCTTCGCTATAAAAAGTTGGTCTGCTGCTGTTGGAAACCAAGCTAGAACGACCCAGAGACTTCAAGCAAGAGATCAAGCTTCATCTCTAAAAAACCCTGCCATCAATGCCCAAATAGTCTTATCCCACAACCCAAAACCATGCCACTACTGGAATTTCCACCTCACTAAACTCACAGGCATCTAGCTCCCACACCATATCCTCCTATAAGCTCTGTTCTCGTGAAATTAACTTCAATCGTTGCTGTTATCATCTAATCCAATCGCTGCTATTATTATCTAGTCCAATCGCTGCTGTTTAATCCAGCTGGTGACAACGAAGTTGTTCTCAGGTCAAATCTTTGATCAATTTCGGGCCTAGTCTCGCTTGATCAAGAGGGCCCTGCTGCAAAAGATCCAAAACACAAACTTGCCCTCACATTTTTGGCGACTTCACTGGGGACTAGGCTGTGACTCTAGCTAGTGATTTCTTCCTCACCGCAGCGTATCTCAAGATACAATATTTTAACAGCAGTAGATCCCAATCTATCCCTCAGGCTCTGTTCATGGGATCAAGAACCATTGCGGGAAATAATTTTGCAAACACACACCCCCCAATCATTGCAAACATCAATGCACTACACATTCTAACCCAATTCTTTACCATATCACCCTTGTCAAGCTTGTTTACAAAACTTACTCCTTTAGTAAACCTTACCTACAACATGGAAAAGTCTCAGTTTTTGTTTGCTATCACCCACAATATTTTTTTTTACATTCTAGAAATCATTTACCTCTTACAGCTTCTCATCACTACAAACACATTTGCTTTTTAAAAGGCTTAAGTTAGCTCAACATACTTATTCTTAAGTCATCCTCCTCTGCGAAAGTGATTGGAAGCCTAGAATAAAAGAGCATATATTCAAGCATCATGCAAACTTGGGGGCTTTGCTTAATGAATTTCAAAAACATGTTATGCACGACTTCCTCAAATTCACAGCAGTGCTCCATGCTGCAAGCAAAATAAAAAAATCATGCTCTTGTTCCATAACAGGATGATACTTGCTTCAAACCATCCAAATCATGCTTTTGCTGTCACAACATTGCCAATACACAGTCAAGCATAAAGCAAAGTAGTCAAGCTTAATCAGAAAACATTTTTTTGTTTTCTTCACTTTTGAAAAATCCATATTCAGTTTCATGCTCTCTTACCTCTTGTGAACCTTTGGTATACACCCAAAAAATATATTAGTACAAGAGTGGTTCATTTTCTCCAAGAGCCAAGATTTGGGTATTAAAAAGAAAAAATTACATCTTTTCGTGTTCCTCTCATGGAACTAGATTGTGACTCATGCAAACTCCATCTTCCAATTGCAACCTCCCTATCAAATTCACAAGGTGCAGAAGCTGTGACTTTGATTAAGAAGCAAAACTTTTATTTAAACTATACACAAAAGACAAGCAGAGTCCTCTTGGTGTCAATGGGAGAGAATATCCAATCATGCTAAGATGGCATGCTAAACCCCCACTCATGTCAATATGCCTGGGGCGGATAGTCGCTGCTGTAACTTGTATCAACTAATGAAGTTGACATTTCATCTTCAATGGAATACCGATCCAATCTGAGGCAAGACCATGAACCAGTTACAAAGGAGATTCAAAAAAGCTGGAAAAGGCATTCATGATGCAGTTAAAATACACACACACACACACACACACTACTAGAATAATGCTAATAGATATCACGTCATTTAAATTGGTCCAGATTTCACCCGATGTAAAAAGTTATTCTAACATCAGTTTCTAAAAAACCGATTTCTATTTATATGTTTAACATCCGTTGTTACTGTTGATTGATGTCTATGCTTTGGTTCAAAAAAATTTTAAATGGCAGAGAGACTAAGTTGAAAAATTTTGTATAGGCGGGGAACAAAAAATTGAACTTAGTCAGTTTCCTATTTTACCTGACCCATTTTCTCTGCTCTATCTCTCTCCCCCCCCCCAAAACCCCCGTCCTCTCTCTTCCTCGAAACCTTGTATCTCTCTCTCTCTCTACCTCATCCACTGACCCATTTTCTTTGTGGCTCATCTCGAAGGTGGACTGAATGGAACTATGTGACCTTACTTCTAGTGGTGGCCGGAGGACGTGCAGTCTACCGTTGACTCGTTGGAGGAAGGCGAAGAAGATGGTGGCTGCGGTGAGTCCACCTTAGTAGTCGGAGATCGATGACTGAGGAAAAAGTCATCCAGATTCACTTTCTCTCTCCTCCATCTCTCTCTCTATGTGGAAAGGAGGTTGATTTTCTTTAATTTTGATTCTATGTAGTTTTTGGGTTTCATTTTGGTTTCCCAATTTGTCGATTAAGTGTTACCCCTAGTTAATTTACTTATCTAGCTGTGCTTGGGTCTTTGTAGATATAAGAGTATGTTGAAGCTGAAACCTTCTTTAAATTCTGCATGAAAGGGTCTCTTTTGAATCTTGATGAGATTACCTATGTCCAAAATGCGGTGAAGAGTTCGACAATTTGAGAGAACTCGAAGCTTATTTTTACCAGATCGTTCTGTACATCCCAATTTCTGATCTTTAAAATATTGCCTTAAAGTGACATTACATTGATATGTTAAGTGGTGCTCAAGTTTCACTAGTTATTGGTAAAACCCTGCATGTGATTATGTGAATATCTACTTGCTTGTTTGTTTGAATACAATCAAAGATATTAAAGTTTCTGCAGTAGCTCCTTGATCCTTGTTTATATTATCAAAAAATATTATGATTGCAAGTGTTAAAACGAGGAGCTCAGACTGTGTCACAGAGATGTAGTTTGGAAATTGGGTCAAATGTACATGGCTAAACCTCTGTAATTTATTCTTGCCAATATTGTTTATGAAGAATTATACATGTACAGGCAGAATCTATATTTCATTATTAATAGCATCTTAATACCACTGGTCATTAAAAAGTGGGTAATGTTTGCCCTGTTTTTTATGTGCAGCATCTCAGTGAGTAAAATTTTTTGAGGGTCTCAAATATTGGACCTCTTGGAGAATCGTTTGTTAAGAGAGAGAAATGGGAAGGTCAGATATGCACACATGCCCAAGATTCTGATGTCTTGATGGCCTCAGTTGTAATTGTAATTATTAGATTCTCAGGTACTACTACAAACTATGCATCTTTTTATTTTTTGCATTGTAAATTGTTACACATAAGTGGGGTTTAATATTTCTATTAGATGTTTGAACTTGAGTCCACAGTTTCTGATTGAAATGGGATAATTTGTATACTACATAGTGTGGAAATAGATGTAAAACCAGCCAATAAAGTCTAGTCATTCATTAATATCTTTACTGATCTTGAAGCTAATTTCATTTTGCTTGTAGGGACTCTCTTCTGACCACAGTTTCAAGGTCAAGCTGGTAGTGATGTTTATATGTCTTTTGTTGCTAGTGTCATATTAGCTCTGAATATGTTACAAGTTTACAACAATATGGTGCTTCCACTAAATGTATTTTCACTTAGAATAACACATGTGCTTTATTTCGTCCATATATGTAGTGAACTATTGTGGTAATACTTTCTATTAAAATTGTAAGGTATTGTGTGTATTGGTCCATAGGATTTGGGTGAATACCAATTTTTAAGATCTGGGATTATCCCTATTGATGATTATGAGTTGATGTAAATACGATTGTCACTTGCTTATGTGCAATGTTGACTTATATTGGTGAATTTCTACTGCTTATAAGTTAAGTCCACTATCTGCACCCTTCAAATTAAATTGTAAAAGAACCTTAATCTAGTTTCAGATCTAGGACATCAAAAAGGTCTAAAGCTGACTGTAGTGAATTTTGTTATTGTTTGATAGTGTTGGTGCACAAAGAGTTAAAAATGGCTGCATTGCTTTCTGCAACTTCTATGAGGAACAAAACATTGAAGGGTAAGTTCGCTCATGCTGACGTAGGTACTACTCTATTGCTGCATTCGTTACTAGAACATGATCTGTTTCATCTTTTGTTCTAAAATAGACTTAATCTTTTGTTAATATAATGATCATATCAACTATATTTTCTATGCTTTTGAATATACTCAATGTAGTACTTAAATCACTTGATTGTCCTTTTTCAGAGCATTACATTATGAGCTTTTGCTATATACAGTTCGTATGAGTACTTAATTTCTGTGTTCTGCTTTGCAAGGCACCAGTGAATGATCTCAATTAAGTGATAAAGAGGCAAATTCATCGAATTTGGAGAAGTCAATTGATTAGATTGATCATCGCTGAAAGCAACCAAGACTAGCATGCAAAACCAGTTCCACCACTAATTGTAGAAATAGATGCGGCTGTCGTAGATGTAGTAATTGCAGCAGCTAGGAACAAAACTGCATGCAGTTATTACAGTAGTGGTATCTTCTGGACTAGCCTTAAAGTAGGTTAGGGTTTATTTTGCCAAACTTTTCAAATTATTAACAACTTTCATGTTGGATAGAAATTAATGCAATTCCCTAATATTTAAACTATATTTGAATTTCATGTTATTTGTGGATCAGCTTTCTAGTGCCAAATACTTGTTTTAAAATGACAAAACTGATGTCAGGAAAGAGATATTACATCAGATTATTAGATTAAAAACGAAAACCGATGTCAAGTAAGAGAAAATACATCAGTTACTAAACAAGAACTGATGTCAGAAAAGAGAATGTACATCAGTTACTAAATAAAAACTGATGTCAAAAAAGAGAATGTACATCAATTTGAGAATAAAAACTGATGTCAAGGAATATAAAATACATCAATTATTAAATAAGAACTGATGTCAACAAAGAGAAAATACATCAGTTTGAAAACAAAAACCGATGTCAATTATTAATATGGACATCGATATCGACCAAGGAACCGATGTCCAACATAGGATTGGACATCGTTCTTCTTCAGGAACCGATGTGTAAAATATTATCGGACATCGTTCTTCTTCAGGAACCGATGTGTAAAATATTATCAGACATCGTTTCTAAATCAATAACGATGTTAAAATGGATAATTGTGTTGTTAGACCTATATTTCATTAAGCATCTAATGCCAAAATATGAAGGTTTGACAATAACTAAACACACCAAAATAGTGATCACATTAACATTTTTACATCGATTTTGAACCTTAAAATGATGTCTCGTTGCAAACTAGACATCAGTTATGAACCGATGTCTTAGTTTTGGCGATCTTTAACATCGCCCACTGAGACATTGGATTTTGTTTTTTTTAACATCAGTTGTGGACTGATGTCTATGAACTTTATCCTAGTAGTGATATATTTGACAAACAATTATTCAAGTATGCCCCAATCCTTCATATGCTATAGTTACTCAAGCAAACAGGCACACTCCTAAGATCAATCTTCAAGCCATCATTGTTACAACACAAGCAGGTTGCATGCATTTTTTGTAATCAAGCACTCAACACCATTAGCTTCATTAGGTAAAGAGCTTCTCAGTACAAAAACCAAAGTGCACTAAACCAAATTCCAAAATTTCCACCATTAGGAACTATCTACCCTCTTTTGTTAGGTAGTCAGCATTAACATAAAAGCTCCTCAATAATCATGCTGACGTAGCCATCCCCATTTTTTTTACCTATCCATGCTTATCTTTTCTTCCTATGAGCATCAAAGATCCACATGCTATACATCCTGATAACCACTACTGAGAAATAATGTCGTTTCATAAAAGAGAAATAATGTGGTTCTTTCTAAATTAGTAAGACTTATGTCACTATATCTATTATATAATGGTCATACACATTAAATTCTTCATATCTCACTCTCCAAGAAAACAATACTATATGGCAACGAACAATCTCTTTGGAGGTATACACCACTCAACCTCATTCTATCATACATATTAGGACTTCAACATTTTGGAGCTATATGCTGGCCATTGACTTTTTGAATGCCTAATTTATGAACTCAATTTGGGTCCATAACGTAATTAGAGAGATCCAGTCTCATATCATATGTTATACAATGACAAGCATGGCCTATGTGATCCACTATATATTTATTTTTTGAATTAGTATGTGAAGTTGATTATGGAATATGCATCAAAATAAAGAGTAAATGTAACAAATAGTTTCCGAAGTTTGGACTATTCGACATTTTGATTCCCAACATTTTATAATTATTATATTTGTATCTCAAAATTATTTTCGTATATACTTTTAATACACTATGTTAATAACACCGTTATCTCCTGTTTTTGGCCAATGATATTTTTGTCTCGCCTCTCTCTCCCTTCTCGCTACAAAAGTTGTCACCATCTTGATCTAGATAATTAGTCGACACTAATTAAAAATAAGAAAGAAGGTAAGAATCTCCCTCCCTCCCTCCCTCCTCGCTACAAAAGTTGTCACCATCTTGATCTAAATAACTAGTCACTGGTCACTAATTAAAAATAAGAAAGAAGGTAAGAATAAATAGTACTAGTGTATGCAAAATGAGAAGTAATATGATAGTTACTAATTAGAACAAGATTTGGTTTGACTCCTCCAACTTTGGGTTGATCTTCACTTCAGTCCCTGAACTTTTTTTTTAATCATGTTGGTCCTTGCAGTTTCAATTTCTATCACCCACGTCCATAATTCAAACTTGGCTCCAAAACGTGACGTCATGCGCTGAGTTGGCCTCGACACAATGGGCCACTTTTTAGCTTTGTAACCACCTAGAAGGGCAGAACAGATATTTCGACATATTTGGCCACTAAATTTAAAAATAAGGATTGAAAATAGGTAGTATCTCCAAATTAACCCCCTAATTAGCTGCTACACTTTCTTCATTGGATACAAATCTCCAAATTAACCCAAACATGCATGAAAACTAGATATCTACTTATAATATCATCAACAGTTGGATCCAAACCTCCAAATTAACCAAAACATGAAAACACATTACCAAAACCAAAATTTTACCATAAATAGCAACCAAACGATGCATAAATGTGTTTTATATCCAAACTAACCAAAAATACAGTTTGGATCAAGTTGCATTAATTTAGTCCTAGTTCTAACCATGTAAGCAAAAGATTAGAACTAGCAACCTTGTGACACAGCACAAGGTTGCATAAAAAATTGCAACATGCACTCTAATCCGAACCTTGGTTACTAACCCCAAACTCCCATTGCTCTATTTTCCAGCATTCTTTGAATTCTCTCGGATCCTCATAGATGACCTGGATGAAGCCTGTAGAGAAGCAGCTTCACCCTTGCTTGAAGCAGGTTTTGGTGGTCTACCCTTGCTTGAAGCAGCTCTAGTTGTTGATGCCTTTCCTGCTGCCTTCTTTTCATCCCTCGTTTTCTACAATATTAAGATGAAAATTAAGTTAGATAACTAAAGAATGAAAAATCAATCAATCAAACAAGTGTGTGCATCAGTTTACCTTAGCCTTTACAGCTCTCAACCTTGCCTTTGCCCTAAGCTCATTCTTTGTCTTTGGGGGCTTTTTGGTAAACTATCAGTTTGCATTATCTGCTAATAACCAAATAGTTGCACAAATTACCTGAGTTGCAGTAGATGATGCCTCCCCTGTTTTAAGCTTTCTCTTCTTAGCTGGTTTTTCCTTTGGTGGAAGATGCCTATGACAAGTCTTCATATTGTGACCCAACTGTTGATAGTTAGAACATGTTAAGGACTTTTGAACCCTTCCAAGCTTGGGGCCTTTAGTTCCCTCTCTAATACATCTTTGATTCGTTTGGTTCTAGGCCTACCAAGCTATCTATTATCCTGTGGTGGGAGGATGGCAGGTTCATCACAAGGGATCCACAAGTCCATCTGATTCACAGGCTTTACTTTGTTAGAGTAAATAGCCATATAGGTCTTTGTGAGGTAGCAAGCATCCATCTAGTCCTCAAGCTTGTGTCTCATGAAATGTATAGTTGAGATGGCATGCTTGCTAGGTATACCAATCAAATCCCACCGCCTACAAGCACATGTCCCTCTGGTCAGATCAACCTCAAATTTGCTTCCTCCACTGCTCTCTACCTCAATTTAGGGACTACCGTAACCATAAGGGACGCAATCAGATGCAGACTTTTCCTTGTTCTTCTCCAGGATTTGTGTAGGCTTGGGGGCAGATGAGGTCTAGAACTTTGCTTATCTTCTCCTTCCTCATTACAATTCTCTTCAACATTTTCACCCTAATATCCTCAAAGTATGAAATGACTGGCTTGGACCTAGCAGGCAAGATGAAAGCATTGAAGTTGCACAAAGGTTGTTCAAAATCACATCACATTTCAACATAGTATGAAAGTGATCTCCCCTTACCATGGCATCCACCTCTACCAAAATCATCCTGTCCTTGTCTACATTATCGTAATAACTGATTTTTCCACCCACATAAAAAACAAGGACATGAGGAGTTTGGTAGAGGTGGATGCCAAGGTAATTAAGGGGTATCAATCCTTCATATGTTGGGAGAAGGATTGATTACTGGTACTTCATAGGAAGTGAAGATGATGCAATCACAAAGATGAACAGTGACAAGGATGCAATCACAATGTGCTGCTGTGTGCTAGAGATAAGGCTGGTTATTTTGTACCTTGACCACAGAAAGACAAAGAATGACGGAGATGATGATTTTGATGACTTGTTTGTTCATGAGCAACAAGAATGGGGCTTTAGTCAAGTTGGCAGCAGTGGGTTGTTATAGAGGACCTGCCTGATTGTCCAAGGAAGCCAAAGTCCTCTGTGAAGATAGATGAGCTATCCCTGACTCACCTAAAAAGCAGCCTAAGGTGGCAAAGCAAGTGAAGGACAAAAGATATAAAGTGTGTGCACGAAGGAAAAAGATGCCGCCTCTGAAAATAAGTGAGCCTCAAGATGAGATCCTAACAAGCTTGATAACCGTAAAATTTATTAAATTTTTTGTTGATGACGGTAAAATTTCAACATTGGTTTAGACATGCTCCATGTAAATAAACGTGCTAGCAAATTTTATAGGATACCTGGTCATGATTTAAGGGGGTGTATTCATATAAGAGTCTACAAGATTTTTTGGTATTTTGAAAGTCTATGGGTATTCAATTGAGATTTTAAACAATCCTTTAAAATCTTGATGTATTCAATTAAGATTTAAAATTATTCATTCAAATCTGTAGATATTCAAAAATATACGAATTTTTAAGGATTTTGGAGGATTTTATAGTGCTTTTTATACATATCAAAACTCAAAAACAATCCAACCACTTCCCAAGATATTTTTATGGATTCTTTCTCACTCAAAAAATGAAGAAGCTCTTCACCAAAAAAAAAACAACTCTCAATAGGTGACACTCATCCATTTTGTCTTAGACCTATCTGCCCACTATCCTCCTCTGTCTCTGCCTCTGCTCTCATCTAATAATTTTTTTATTTTTATCACTATAGCTCTGGAAGCCTTAATCCTTTGAGCTAATTAAGCTCACTTTCAATGGTATTGTTAAGATGATACATACTCACATCGTTTTTTTTTTTAATCAAACCGGAAGCCGGGTGCGGATATATATATATATATATATATATATATATATATATATATATATATATATATATATATAAAGGTCTGTTCACCTAAGGGACAGTTTTTAAGGAACTGTGAGGGACAAGTGAATCTGACGGCTGAAAATAAATGCACAATTTTAAGTTGTTATAATTTCTACTTTTATATTAAATACATGTGGTTTAGATGAATTTGTCCCTCACAGACCCTTAAAAATGTCCCTTAGGTGAGCAAATATGTATAAATATATATATATATATATATATATATATACACACAGTGCCGGTCCTGACATTTTGGAGGTCTGAGGCGAATAATTAAAATGTGGCCTCATATAAAAAAATCATATAATCGAACAAAATTTTATATATATATATATATA
Source organism: Rosa chinensis (assembly GCF_002994745.2). Taxonomy (NCBI): domain Eukaryota; kingdom Viridiplantae; phylum Streptophyta; class Magnoliopsida; order Rosales; family Rosaceae; genus Rosa; species Rosa chinensis. The sequence continues at coordinate 18,515,446 of NC_037091.1, read as the reverse complement.
TATATATATAAATTGAATCCCTACATTAATAGTATTGCAAAAAAATAAAAATCAAAAAATAATAAGGTGTTCAATTCCAAAATAATTTTTCTCTTAGAAGTTGAAAAAATAAAAAAGAACAAAATATATTTAAATATTACAAAAGAAACCAATGAAAAACAAAGGGAAAATACATTAGTATTCAATTTCAAAATATTCTTTCCATAGAAGCTGGAAAAAGAATGAACAAAAAACATTTAATTACAAAGAAATTAATTAAGGAAAAAAAAAACAGAAAAAAAGAGGCTGCTACGATTCAAACCTTGGTGCTGGCGTGCTGCAAACAACAGCAAAACTCTATCACCACTGCACTAGCGCATCCCCATTGCGTGATATGGGCAAAAGCAAAATATATAATTATACAACATATATATATGTAAAATTAAAAAAAAAAAAAAAAATTGGCGGTGGCCCGCCGGAGACCTGTGGCCTGAGGCGGCTGCCTCAGGTAGCAGCCCTCAGGGCCGGCCTTGTATATATATATATATATTCATCTAAAGCCATAATAGGCCGTTACATACACACATGTTTTTTTTTGTAAATCTAAATTATGTCATTAGTTTACTACGTTTTTTTTTTTGTGTAACATTTTGGTTGATTAGTTTTCTCTTATTATTCATATATCATTATACACGTACAACATAAATAATGGTAGATTGCCATATTATATATATATATATATATGTCACTGATATAGCATTATAGTTGGATCCATACATCCTTTTTTTTTTTAATCAAGCCCTCAGGGTGAAATAGTATAATCAACACAAGCCAGAATAGGCCGTTAATTACCCTTCCGCTGTCATTTAAGGACATAGACAAACAAGAAGATAGTGGTAGTACCCACAGCGGTACATAGAAATAGACATACTCATTATACATTTCAGATCGTAGAGATAGTGGAGATCCTCCATTGATACTACGCCGGAGGCGCTAGAGATCTAGGTTCCTAATACAAGGAAATTATTAAATTTAGATAAAACTAAAAATATAGAGTTGGCCAAGAGCCTAAACCCTAGCCCAAATTGAAATTTACTGGACCAGGGAATGACCCCAGCCCAGAAACTTAAAGCCCAAATAGAGGACAACAACCAAACAAAGGCCCACCCAAGGCCCATCACCCGGTCCGGTCCAAGGCCACCTTCTCCAGCCTTCTTGTCGTACGAACTAGCCAAGCCACGCCTCTCCCCATCAGCCGCACGCCGCCGCGACCTGAATTAGCAAGATCTGTGCCCCCACGATCACCCCACCAGCGACCCAAGAACCTCGTCGCACAAGCCATGTTGATCCAGGCCCTTGCACCCCACACTGTCGCCGCCCCCACGATCCAAGAACCTCGCAGCACAGGCCATGTCGATCCAGCCTCGATCCGCCCCACGATCCTACTGCTTGCGACCCAAACTCCATGGGCCACGCCGCCTTAAACCACAGCAAGACAGAGAAAAAGCGAAACCCCGATCAGTTAGCACGACCTCCACCAGTCACCATCCCAGCCAGATCAATCTAACAAGCCCTGAGCAACACTCCATTCGATGGCCCCCCTGAGCAATAGCGATCCAAAAACCTGTCCGGCAACCGACCTCATGACGACGGCGAGGCTTATAGGCCAGCCTGCACGTCCAGGTGCCGCCAGAAGAGGATGATTTTGCAGAGCGGAGTACCGGCCTTTAGGGTTTTTTTGTCCGCCTTGTTTTGGGAATCTACACTTACAGGTCTCAGATCCATACATCTAGGGCTGTCAATTCCGACACGACCAGATAACACAACTCGAAACCCGCACGATTAAAAGGGGATCGGCCGTGGGTCAACCCGCCATGACCCATTTAATAAATGGGTCGGCCACAGGTCAACCCGCCAACACGAAGTGAACCCGTATAACCCGATTATACTATATTTATTCTTAAAATTTTGGATGTTGGGAGTATTTGATCATAGGATTAGATAATTTGAAATATTTTTCTTTATAATTATTGGATTTAATTATTTATGAATACATAAAATTATTTATATTCTTCGTCTTGTGGAATTTTTAGTGAATTTAATCAATTTATGCATTTTTTTTAGTTAAATGGGTCACATTATTAACTCTTAAATAAATCATTTTGTCTAACACGACACCACCTATTTATTAAATGGGTTAAGTAGGTTGGAAACAGGTAACCCGTTTAATAAATAGGTTGGGTTTAAATTTTTGACACGATTATTAAATGGGTTGGGTTTGAGTTTGTATCTTGTAGACCTGGGACGGTTTGGCTTTGAAAAAAAAAATACTGGAACCGCACCGGAACCACATAAGCATTTTTTGGTTCGGGTTTGTCACATTTTAAGGCTAGAACCGACTACAAACCGAACCGTTTGCATTCGGGTCGGTTCTGCCGATTTCTCGGTTCCAGAATAGGTAAAAGAATAATACCCTCAAATTAACAATAATTACCCACAAACCCCCATCAACATATGAGCCTAAAGAAATACCAATCCCATCCATCGAATCATGTAGGCTACAATTCAAGAAAAAAAAAATCAAGAATTGTTAGGGAACACCGCACCTGAGGCCGAGCTCCATCATCTAATTTGTCAGGCAAAGGTTCCCTGTAATCCCAGTTGTAGTATTGGCCACCAACTTATCCCAATCGATCTTCTCCAACTGCAATAAGTGTGCCACTTCCTGCCAAAACCCCAAGAATCATACACAACCCATTAAAACCCAAAACCTAGAAACCCCCAATTTGACAAAAAAACAATTGAAATCAATGAGAGGAAAAAGAGGGACCTCTGTAAGAGAGTGTCGGTATCTTCTTCGGTGATGAAACCCATATTCTCCTCCTTAGGGTTCTCACCCATCTTTTCAATTATGGCCAAGAATCCCAAATTGGATATTAGGCTGCCAAATTAGTGGAAGAGCAGGTGCGAGTTTGACTGGAAGAAGAAGAGAGAGAAATGAAAGAGCGTGCAGCACAGGTGCGAAACAAAGAAGAAGATGCAAATGAATGGCCGGAAGGAAGAAGGAAGAAGAAGATCTGAAGAAGTGAAGTGGAACAGTGGGAGGCTGCGCATAGAATTTTAGCCTTTTAGGTTTTAGTCATTAACTCTAGGCCAATGGTAGGATGACAAGTGGAGATATGACCATCATCAATCAGTTCTGCGGGTTTCTGCGTTTTGAAAACATGGGAACCGCACCGAACCGAGATGTTGTACATCGGTTCGGTTTTCATGAGACAGCTTATATTTTCTTCACATGAACCGCACCGAACCGCCAGTTTCGGTCCTGTTCAGGCCGATTCTGCGGGTTTTCGGGTCAAAAGTCCCAGGCCTAGTATCTTGCGACATGACAAATACCTTAACCCGACATGAACCCAACCCGACACGACCCATTGACAGCCCTACATACATCCATTGCTTTTAAAGAAGAATGAAAAAAAAAAAAATTAACCTACCAAAAACATCATAAGGACTTGTAAAATCTAAGCAAATACTAGTAAATCAATCCATTAGAATCAATCAGAGTCCATATTGAATTTAAACAACCGTGAATTAAGTAAATTCATGGATTATAAAAACTCAAACAAAATCTTTTAAAATCTGAATTGAATATACCCCCCTTTACTTGGTAATACTATTCATATATAAGGAAACGACTGGTATTTTTATTAATTTTTCTTGGACGAAAATAAAAAACATATCATCTTAATAATAACTTTCCAAAATCAAAGCCAATCAAAACCACATTAGCTTGTGTAATTTTTGAATATTAGAAAGAGGTCGCGATCAAGATTCGAGAAGCTGTCAAATAGATTAATTAAGGTATACATGTTTTTTGTTTTTGATTTGTTTTAGTGTGAATGATGTTATGCCTATTATGGATTGAATATACTTGCGCTCTAATTTGGTTGTCGCTGTACTTTGATTTTCAATTGTAGTTGATTAGGGTTTGTTAGCAGTAATTTTCGACCTATATATCTTACTCTAATTTCCTTGATTTTCTGTAATATATTTAAAATTTGGTTGAACAGATACTACTTTTAGAAGTATGGATCCTCAAAGAAACATACAACAGCTATCGTCTAGTAAGAGTAGTGATCGTAAAAAGGTCCGGGATCGAAAGAAGAATTTAATCAAGAAAGCCGAGGAGCTTTCGAAACTTTGTGGTGTTGATGTATGCTTGATCCTCTACCAACATCAAAGCACTAAAGCAGAGACTTGGCCCCAAGATCCTGCGGAAGTCAAACGCATTATCACTGGGTACAAGGCAAACCCGGCAATCAGAGATGCAAGCATTCCTTCATCAGAGACAAAGGGTTTGGAAGAAACCAAGGCTGGAAAGTCCCATGGTGGTCGTGAGATTGTTGTTAATTCCGACGAGGAGAGGGAGATGTTGTACCCGACATGGGATGATCGATTAGGTTACTGTTCTGAGGACGAATTGATTAGACTGGTGGCTTCCTTGGATGCAAAGCTAAAAGCTTCAACAAATTGATTCACCATCGATGAAAAGTAGTAGCAGTTTCGTGACCCCAAAAAACAAAAACAGCAAAACTGGTGCACTTGATCATCATTACATGCATGGTGAATTCGAACTTGAACTTGTTCCCTTTTCGTGAGATTAGTGATCTTGAATTCTTGATGATCCAAGATTAGATCATCCAGAAACTACAGTAGTATTCCAACTATGCAAGAAATTTAGGGCATGGGTCTAACCCTTGGGATACTACTACTCATGCATGTTTCTTATGTTCTCCATCATTTACCTTGTAAATACAATTTATAACGTGATATATTTTGTTCAGAGTTATTAGGTTGTTTCCCCAACATATCATTTAAAAACTTTTTTTTCTTTTTCTTGAGATTTATTGATCTTTTTATAACATTTGATAATAATTGATTCAAGTACTTTCGCCTGCGATTAGACAATCCTTGTGCAAGTAGAAATAGGAAACTAGCTAGAAATTCGTATTCAAGCAGGAACAAGCCAGCAGAAAAGTTTTAAGACATTTTTTCCTAGCACAGACCAAATGGTACTCCTGCTTCAGTATAGTCTTTTCCCCCTTCTCTATATACGCCCAAGGCAGCTGGTAGCTTGGCTAATATAAGTATTAATTGCAGCAGGTTCAGTAAATTGGGGAATTACCTTCAAAAGTAAAAAAATGGTGTAGTGCCGGACTGCCGGCTAACCAGTAACCATGTTCCATCAATCAAGTCAGTACGTTGAAATAAAGCAGTAGCTCAATCAGAGTATTGCTGATTAAGTTGGAGCTTCCATTATGTTATTATTTTCACAGTTGGTTTCATTACTTGTCTCTGCAATATATTAAAGTTTGTGTCTGCCAAACACAATTTTGTCAGAATCAAGCCCCCGGTACTATAGGTTTGGCACGAGATGGAAAAGTCATGTACCTTTCAGTTGTGCCGAGATTCCACCAAGCGATGCACTTACCAGACATGCTTTTGGAACACCTGAACATATTCGTGAGCAATTGATTGACCTCAAGACTGAAAAGCTCGCTACGTAATGAGGATACTTCTGGGGTTCATGTAATGCGGATGCTACTAGAGGTGTGCATACTTACTCAATACGCATGATCATTGAGTTCCTTGACGCCGTGATTCTTCCACATGAGAAACCAATACGTGAAGTGATTGTGGCAAAACTACTTGATATGGTTCGGAACTCCGCCGGCTTCAAGGAGGCAGTGAATTGTTGTTTCGTATAAAAAAATAACAAGAAAGTAAAAAGGAAAAAGGAGTAATAATATTTGTCTTTATAGTTTACAGATGGTTTCATGACATCATAAGCATATCAAGTAAATGTAGTGACGTGGGAGATGGTTCTGGTTCTGGATTGCTCAATTAGGATTGCTCAATTACTGATTCTGGCTTGATGGTTTCTATTTGTCTGCATGCATTCAGCAATTTTTTCTGATATCAATTCATGTGATGGGTAGTACATGATTCAAATCTGTGGTCAATCACTCCAATCTGTTGATGATAGGTTCCCCTGTTTTGTGTTTTCTCCCAGCCGCTTGACTTTGATTTTTTTTTAGTTTCGTGTTTTGGTATCCAATAAAGTACTACTACTACGTTGATTCTTCACTGCTAGTATATGACTCCGTCCTAGGTAATTCAGGAGTTGTGGCTCTGTTAAATGCTATAACTTTTCTATGCTTCCATATAACTCACTCACTACTAGAATAATGTGACCAGACATCACCTCAATTAAATCAGTTGGGATGACACACGCAATGTAAAATTATGTGCTCTCAGCGATTTCAGAAATAACCAATTTGTATTGTTATAATTAACTTCGGTTCTTAAATTGACCGCTGTATAAACTTTTATTAAAATTTTACAGGTAGAGATTGAGACACTACTAGCTAGATTGATAGCAATAATGGAAGAACATATTAACCCTTTGGCAGTGACTCATCTGCTTCAACACACTCTGAGAAGCTTGTGCAGTCGAGAAAACTCCTATTATGCTGTCTTTTGGAGGATCCTCCCAAGAAACTGGCAAACTGCCTACCACCCAAACTATATAATTTTACTTCTTCTTCCTCCAGTATAGGCACACACAGCTACTACATTTCAAATTACACTAACTAATTAACTATTGTTTTATTTGTAACAGATTGGAAGGTCATGGAGCTTATGACAGGTCAAGAGGGAACAGAAGGAACTGGTATTTTTTTATTAATTGTTATTAGTTTCATTTCATACTAGACTATAAGCACTATATACGATTATACAGAAATTGATCATATGCATAACACATGGCAGGATATTGGTTTTGGAAGATGGTTTCTGCAACTTTGGAGCACCTCACCAGCTCATGATCAGATCAACTCATCCACTGGTTAGTGTCCAGGTGGCCCTTCTTCAGTTTATGGTGGTGATTTCAAGTTTTCAACATCACCAGTACTACCATGGACTGCAACTGAGCTTTTCTTCAAGATGTCCCATGAGATCTACAACTGTGGAGAAGGGTAAGCCATCTATATGTGATGATGTTGATGATGAAGTACCAGCAGTTAATATTTATTTCTGGGTATTTGAATATATAGATTTGAATATATAGAAACTAAGCTTGATTTATTTTGGTGGTTGGGTTAAGCAGATTGATAGGGAAAGTGGCAGCCGATCATAGTCGTAATTGGATATACAAAGAACCAAATGATCAGCATCAAGAAATCAACTTCTATCAGCACGGCACAACTCAGCTGACTTGGTACTATACATTTACTATATGAAACTATACAGTAATCAATTAGTTAACTAAGATTTTATGCTACATGTATATGCTCATAGGTTTAATTACCTTTCTTGTTTTAGAATTTCATATATGTCTTGTTAGGTTTTTATTTAATTTTTACTTCTTTTGCTTCAGCACCCTAGGACAGTAGTACATGGGAAGCCCAGTTTCACAAAATTAAATTCAGAAAAAGAAAATTTAAACTTATTTCTTTGATTTAATTAGTTAATTCAGACATATAATGTCATTGCAGACCCATAACTCTGATAGCAATTAGAGAAGGTGTAGTTCAGTTGGGAGCAATTAACAAGGTGGTTGAAAACCTGAGATATGTTGTTGTGCTCAGAAAGAAGCTAAGCTACCTAATACATTAAGAACATCCCTGGAGTTGTTCCGCCTCACCCATCATCTCCATCATTGCCCAGCTTCAAGCGTGACCCTCATGTCTATACATGGCACAATTTCCAAGGCATGGGTACTAATGCTACAAATTTTCTTGTCCCACAGCATCCAAGTACCACTCATGAGTCGTGACTTATGAGCAGCATTTCAACATGAACCATCAAGTGCCAGTGTTGAAAAACATAACACCCTCCATGACTCCATGAGTAGCCTCGAAGCTCTCCTCTCCACTTCCCTCTGTGGTGTCGTCACCACCTAATACTACTCATGATCATCACCAGTTTCCAGAATTGTCTCATCATCATCATGGAGGACTATGGAGCAGAAAGTTGTGGCCAAGGAGGAAACTGATGTACAAGAAGAAAGAGGAATATGGGGCGCCGGATCAAATTAAAGAAGGCAGCACTTCTTTACCCAACGTTTGTTAGTCTGATTTGTCGACCATGATACGTTTCAATCAGACAGTGAAAAATTGTAGTGACTTTCAGAATGTTCGGTACTACTACAATATAACCACTTCATGCAAAGCACACTGCTGCACTGATCTTTTGGTACCGACTAAGATTGTTGGGTTTCTGCACTTGATCTTCGGGTATTATGTTTCCGATAAATGAAACAATAACTGTACGGCTTAATGCTGTGATTGACACTAGTCTTAGAGGGAAATTCTGTCTAGCGAATGCTGTTCCATACAATACTTCCAAGAGAAAAAGATCATATCAGTAGCTTGCCGAACTCTAAGCCATCAGACCAAAGCTAGAATACTCAAAATACATGTTGATTACGACAAAAAATTAACGAGCACACAAGCGTAGTGCACAAGTCACAAGATGGCAAAAGCTATAACTACATTTGAATCTGCAAAACGTAAATTACACTGTATAATCCATTGTAGTACTAGGATATCAGAGAGGAATTAATACAGTTTCAGTGAGATCACAAAAGCCCTCATGTGTTGTTCATCCGATAGAAGTCTACAATTACTTTGAGCATTCTTCAAAAGAAATTCTAGTGAAAAGCTTCAACTTCCTCCTTAAAGTGTTTGAGTAGGCTATCCATGCTCATTACGTTGGAATCTGCCTTATCTCTAACCCGTACGCTCACCTGAAACAATTGAGTAACTTCTCACTTTTAACAGTAATTCATCATAACACAAGAAAGGACCATGAACGTAATGGTTTCATGTCAATTATTATTTTCTTACTTCATCATACCAAAGAAAAATCACACCAAACCATGCCCCACATACAAAGCTGATTCCCGATAAGTAAAAGACATTATTGTTGAAGGACAACTAAAATAACTAAATGAAATCATGTTTGTGGCCAGTCTACGGAAACTATGGTGAAATAAAACATTAAAGAATTAAAGATGAATAACCTGTCCAGTTTTGACTTCCTCCTCACCAACAACTAGAATGTAGTTGTACTGTGCCATCTGAGCTTCTCGTACCTGCAGGAACAAAAACAACCAACCCAAGGGATGAAAAGCTCGGTTAAATAATTAAAGACTTCAGTTCATTAAATAATTTGACACCGGTGAAGCAATACAGAGGATATGACTGGGTTCATTCATCATATTCATGGAAGGCAGAAAGAATCCAACAGACACCAGCATTAATTGTTAACATTATCTTATTGTCAACATTAATTTGCCTCATAAGCCACACACACAGAGCTTGCATAATGTAACCCATATGCCCAATGGACCTCCAATAAACCAAAAAAACAAAACTACAACTTGAAAAATGGAAAATTTGATGCAATAGGACAAAGTCATGAATGCAAACCTTTTTCTGTATTGTCCTATCACTTGTGTCAACATCAACAAAATAACCAGCCTGAAAGATCTTGTCCCGGACCTACAAAAATAAAACAGTCAATTTAATCCAGGGGATAGTAAGATTCAAAGAATCCCCAAGTAACTATAGTGTAAGCATTTTTTTATTTAAATAAATTTAAGAAAGAAAAACATACTTCAATTGCAATTACTATCAATCCCAGCAACCAGGTTAATTTTCCTATTGATGTTACTGGAAATAATATATTAACCTAGGTTTCACCAAACCAGATCAGTTGTTGGCTTAGATCTGATTCAGGCAGAACCAAAACTGTTACCAACTTCCCACAGGAGATAGTAACCTGCTCTAGCTTGGTAAACAATTAGCTAGCCATGAGAGCCTACTCACCTAATTTAGTGTTTGGCTTGCAAAATGAGAAAGCCAACATAGAAAGGCTCATACAATAGACAGACAATGGATGCAGGAAGAAGAAAACAAAGTATTATTGACTTAATTCAAGACACTCAGAAGTCAGAACAAAAGAACAGATCTCAAAGAGCACCATTATTAAGACTACTTTGGGAATAAAGAACATGTCAGCACTCCACAAGCATAAAATGTGCAACATTTAATAGCATTAATGCACATGAAATCTATAATTCCTTGAAAGAGGACCAGCAAAATATTAATGAAACTTTGAAGTAGTCAACCAATAAAGGCCAAAAAAAATATATTTCAAACTACCTGCTGAGCATAGGGCTGGGATTTGTCCGAGACAGGGCAAACAATTGCCTGACGTGGACTAAGCCAGAATGGCCATTTCCCCTTGTAGTGCTCCAACAGTATAGCAAACATACGCTCAACAGAACCCAAAATGGCTCTGTGTATCATAACAGGTGCCTCCCTCTTGCCTTCTTCACCCTCTGCTGAGTAATACAGCTCAAAGCGAGCAGGTAGCTGAAAATCAAGCTGCAACCACAGTATTTTTCCCCAAGATAGTTACAAAACGAGAAAACAAAAGAACAAGAGATCGTTGGACAGAAAAAGTGATAACAACATACCTGTAATGTTGCACACTGAAACTTCCTGTTCAATGCATCAGATACACTGATATCTATCTTTGGTCCGTAAAATGCACCATCCCCTTCATTTATCTGTAATATGACTGAAAATGTAAAATTCCGCACACAAACAACCATTCAGAGGCACCTATAGGAGTGCTTTCAAAAATGAATAGATAATGGACCTAAACAATACACCGTCAGCCCCAAATTTTGGCCAGTCTTATGATAAAATTTTGTCATCCATCAAGCTAAACTTTCCAGCAAAACTATTATATAAATTTATATGCTATACATCAATCTAATGATCATACTATATTAGGTACCTTTCACCAAAAAATAAACACCAGACAAGGTGCCAAATAAAGCATTTGCTAGATGCCTAGATGCAACTCAAGCATTATTAGAAGTACCTGCCAGGGTTTGCCAAACTCATTTAATGCTTCTGTAAGAGCTGCCTCAGCTTTCTCCCATGTTTCTATCTCTCCAAGGTACTTTTCTGGCCTCTACAACACGAACACCAAAACTATTATTGCACAACACAATTAAGTTGAATTCCCCATCCTTCAAAGAGAAAGTTATGGAATTGACAAAAAGGAGGCATTATCAGGGACAGCTTACTGTTGATAGCTTCAGATCAAAAGTGAAGCCAAATATATCATAGGTATATTGGATGAAGTCTAAGACGCCCGTAACTTCATCTTTTATCTGAAAAATAAAGAGCCACATCATGAGTCTTACACTCGAAACAAAATCAAACATATATTTAAGAGTGATGTGGAAAACAAATTAAGTTTAACTCACTTGTGACTCCCTGCAAAAGATATGAGCATCATCCTGAAGCATATGTGAACAAAATTTGGTCAGATGATCTACAAATTTACCACCGGATGAATAAAAGAAAAGAAAGAAGTAAAAATATATCAGTCCATAAATAAGTATTTCCATTAGAAAGTGCTGAGACGTACTACCCAAATACACAAGAATATACCTGCTGGAATCTCCTGACACGAGTTAATCCAGTGAGTGCACCACTGGCCTCATTCCGGTGCAAAACCCCAAAGTCAGCCAGTCGAAGAGGAAGCTCTTATTAATTAAAAAGAATTAATAAATAATCAATAATAAATGGTTATGACGAACATGAATAAGTAATAATTTCACTATCTGTCAAGAAAAAGGAAAAATCAAAACAAAGAAAGATAACCTACCTCTATAAGAACGAACTCTGTGCTGAAACATTAAACAATGCCCCGGACAATTCATTGGCTTCAATCCAAACTCCTGTTTCTCAATCTGTAGTGGAAACACAATATTATCAATTCATCAATACAAAATTAAATAAAATTAAACTCATTCTTGTTCATTTGCATAGAATAACTACTGAATTAAGTGATGAATCATCCCAATTGAATTTCCTACTACAAGTTCCAATATTGCTTCGACCAAAAAAAAAAAGGTTCCAACATTGCTTATATGTCAAGCAATAAAGACTGTTCCTTCAGGCATCAGCTAGCAATACAAAGTTCCCAAGAAAACATATCCATGCCCACAAATAAAATAAAAAATCTGTATTTTCTTGTAATTCATTATTTTGTTTTCCTATACTTGATCCTGCCAGATAGATTACATTTACAAGGTGCTTCAGCATAATTATTTAGAAGTTATATGAAATTCACCTCAAAGACAAACATATTCTCCTTGTAATTTGCAGCATGACCAGATGTTTCCCAAAGTTGCATATTGTACATGTTTGGCGATATAACCTACCAAAGAAAAGTAAAACTAAGTACAAATCATTTAAGATCAATAGGATGATGTAACAACTAAAAATTTATCAACCTCTTGGTATCCTCTCTCTCTGTATTGATTTTTTATAAACTCCATGAGCTTGTTATAAATCCGGGTGCCATTGGGCAGGAAGAACCAACTTCCTGGACTGAACTTGATAAAGAATAATAATCAAATAAAAATTATAGACAATCTTGGTCAATTAAAAGGAAGAAGAAATACAGAACTAAAACATACCTAAGTGGGTGATTAAAGAACAGCTCCTGCTTTGTACCTAACAATCTATGATCATATTTTTTTGCTTCTTCCAGACGCTTGAGATATAACTGCAAAAAGAAAGTCCACGTTAGGAAGAATGACATACTTCAACTCCAATGACCACAATATTGCATTAACATAGCTTTTACTGCTTTTCTATCCCAACTGACAACTACAAAATAATTTATCAACGAACTGTTGCCAGCAGCATTCATTGTTCAAGATGGATTATGATTGCAGTTTAAACTCATGTTAAAAATGACATGATATGTCTTCAACAGCATGTCGTCATTTAACTTTATGCACCTTCAATGATTTGGTTTAGGTTTAAGTTCAAATGGTGGAATCAATAAAATTCAGCCTTTCAGGTACCAACTATGCTCAAGTTAAATTTATTATGTAGCATTGAACTAGTTCCCCCTTTTTTTTTTTTTCCTTTTTTTGAGAATACCATTTGAGAAACTAGTGCAACAATGTGCACAAGGAACTTTATATTTTAACCACACTGAGAAACTTAGCTCAAGTAGCTGATAGAAGTAAGAAATGAGATAAGTAAACTAAAGCCAAAGTTACAAGAAGACATAAACTTAATATCACCTGCAAACTTTTCTTATCAGGATAAGATATTCCATAAACTCTCTGTAAGCTTTCACGATCTTTATTTCCTCTCCAGTAGGCAGAAGAAGCCTGGAATTACAAATTCAAATTTCAAATATACACACTAGGTGACCCAATACATACAAATAACAAACTACATCTCAGAAATGTCACGTTGACATACCTTCAAACACGCCAATGCTTTGACAAATGATGTGTTTGGTATGTGCGGTCCACGACACAAGTCAACCAAGGGGCCACATCTGTAGACGGTGATAGTTTTGTCAGCAGGAAGATCATTGATGATTTCAACCTGATTAAAAAACAGCCAAAAAAAAATATATATCAAGTAAGGAATGCATATACCAAAATGTAGTTAAACTCATTTAATTAGAAAGAAACTAAATTGTCAGCTTCACTTACCTTGAACCTGTTATCAGAAAAAATCTCAAGTGCCTGATCCCTTGTTACTTCAATGCGCTCAAATGGCTGTTTGGCCTGGAAGAAAAGATACAAATAAAAGGTCAAGAGCAAGAAATACCAAAATGTCGAAACACCTAAAGTCATTTGCAATCAGTCAAGGCGGACCAGTTTCATACATAAAGGTAACTTTACATAAACATTTTTAGCGGAGAATAAACAGACCTTAACAGCCTTATCTGCTCCTGATTCAATTTGCTTGAAGTGATCCTCATTCAACCCCAAATCACCATAAAATGCATCATAATAGAAACCCTGTTATCAAATTCAAACACTCCATAAGCTAATCAAATGAGTAATCACAAAAACCGAAAGCACAACTCTGTCAAACAAAATCAAAACCTCTCCTCTGGTGGTGCAGGGACCAATACACAGCTTGCACCCGTACTCCACCTCAAGAGCCTGCAACGAATCGAAATTCCATCAATGCAACGCAATCTAAACACACAGAAAACTTCGAAAAAAAAAGTCTTCACTACCTGTCCGAGAATGTGCGCGCTAGAATGCCAGAAAGTGTCCCTGCCTTCATCATTGTCAAATGTGAACAGCTTGAGCTCACAGTCACCCTCCAAAGGCCTGCTCATGTCCCACAGTACCCCATTGACCTCAGAAATCAAGGCATTCGACGCCAAGCTCTTCGAAATCTCCTTCGCAACGTCGAACGGCGAAGTCACCCACGTCTTCCCCTCCTTCACCTTCCCGTCCGGCAACGTAATCCTAACCAAGTCAACAGAATCAGAATCCACGGACGTAAAGCAACACCGAAGGTCTCGGTTAGTGTTTAGGGTTTGAAGAAGAAGAAGAAGGACTCACTTGATTGGATCGGAAGGGAGGGACTGGCGGTGGGCGAGCTGCTGAGCCTGGATGGCCTCGAAGAGCTGGATTCGCTTGGGAATTACGCTATCGAGGTAAGCGTCGTCTTTGGGGTGGGGCACCATGGCGGCGGCCGGCGGTGGTTGTAGGAAGGAGAAAGATAAGTCTTTCCGGTACGGCGGCGGAGTCAAAGTGGAGAATGAGGGAGAGTTACGGCGGAGAAGAGAATATGAGAAAGCGGCTGCTGTTGATATCCAGGTTTTAGAGCATTGCAGCATGTAGTCACAGTTTGGGCCTCACGAAGATTTATGACTCCGATTTAAGGTTGATGCCAGTTACATGTTTAAGAGTAAAAGAATTGGGCTTACTTTTTATTGGGCTAGGGGGCAGTTAGTAAGATACGGGACGTGTATAATATGTGAAAAATACGTACGTGTATTATTCGGACATTTCATTAAATAGTTTTTTTTTTTTTCTTTTAGAATAGAAGAAAATTTGTTAATCTAAAAGATTAGAGTACGAAGATGACACTGTAAATCCTAACTACTCCAACTAAATAAGAGAATCTACTCATACCCTAAATATAAACTCAGCGATTAAAGAGACCATGAGCCGATAGAGGCACAACTGTAATCTACAGACTATTCCAGGAGCACTTTACGGTCAACCTCGAGAAGAGACTAAACCCTTCAAACACCATATACCAAAACCGCCAGTATACGTGTAGAGGCATCTTCCCATTATATTGACAACAAAAAAATACCGAAAGAAAAGAAGAACTAGTCCCTAGAAATGACACCATATTAATGACAGACATTTTATTAAATATTTGGTTAAATAGTTAGGTGTTTAAGTAAATACAGAATATGTGTCTGACCCAAAACTCTAGGTTACTTGACCTAGTTATAATAGGGTTTAGAATTACAGATATTCTCGGAGATATTCATAGATATCCGATTAATTATATGATTATATTTCCTTGAACAACTCTGATTCTATATCTTGTAATCCTCTATATAAAGAGGCCCCTATTATCAATGAAAGTACGACTCAATACTCTCCCAATTTCAGTTTTCTTTAAATACGTTATCAGCACAAAACTCCAACCCTGAAACATATAGCTAAAACCATAAATCCGAATACAAAACCTTGAACCTCTTCTGTCTCCGCTACACTACTTGAAGCCCTCGACCCCAGGAATCCAGAATCGGCCGCAGAACCACCAAAACCGGCCAGAAGTATACCGAACCAGCCACCGGAATCTTCAAACCACCCGCAACAAATATTCCATTGGTTCACCACCTTCCGGACTTCCAATTGCTACCAAATTTTTTTAGCAGTAGCATCTCAATCCCAAAAATCCAAAACCGGAAGAAAAACCCTGAAAACCGACCTAAAAGTCACTTAACTGGCCGACTGAATCGTTCTGCAGAAAACCGGCAGAAGGAAAAGAAAAGGAAAAGAAAAAAAGGAGGAAGGAGAAGCCCACTGCAACAGGCTCAAGCCTTCGGCCCAGAAGCCCACTGACCCAAGCTCAGAAGCCCGATGACGTTAGCAGCCACGTTAGCACCAGTGCCACATCAGTGCAACACGTCAGCCAGCCACGTCAGCATCGGTCAACAACAATCAACAATAGTCAACCCTCCGGTCAAAGATTTTCCAACCAAATTTTCCGGCGACCTAATTCGAGGTATTTTTTACTAAAATTTCCCGCTTTTGAAGTTTTTATTTCTTTTCTCGGGGACTTGCAAACTCTCTTCTTCTACCCCCCTTTCTTCATCATAGGGGAGACCTAATTAAGCAGAACTGTGGGGGTTCGTGCTCACTCCAAGCTTGGAGTTTGTTGTTACACCCCACATCCGATTTACCCCTTTTACTGAGTTACACGAATCACTGTATGTTTTACCATTCGCAGTTATAGTTTTATCTTTTAGGGGGGGGGGTGGCTAGAAGTTGACTTTTTATGGGTTAACAATTTGAGAAAATTTCCTTCATGAAAGTTGTAGAGGACGTTAAACCAAGCGTGTGCATATGTGGTACGTAAAAATTGGAGTTCGTATGTGAAAGTTATAGCTTAAAATGTGTAAGTTATTGTTCATGGTAATAAAATATATATATGGAAAGTTACCACTGTAGGTTTCCATTTTCGGAAACCCACGGTAACTCTTCCTCTCTTCTCCCCCGACTCCTTCCTCTTCGGCCCGAGTTTGTTCTCCTCCGATTTCTCCCTCCTCCGGCCGACCCACGACGAAATCCGGCTATCCTCAAGCTCGTCTCCTCCCTCTTGACACATTGGTGGTGGTATTTTGTGAAGATTTGGCCGGAGGAGCTTGATTTCGAGCCGGGAAGGTAACTGTTGCAGTTTATGATTTTTGCCGATTTCCGGCGATTCCGGCCATCTCCGATCACCAAACCGGCGTCGAAGGTCGGGTTTTTGCTGGAGATCATTTCCCCTAAGGTCTTGCTTTCCAATTTGCAGTGTGGAGGTCGAATCGATCAAACCCGATCCTAGGGTTCTTGAACTTTTCTGGAAATTTTTCACCGGCTAAATTGGAGCTCTTTCAGGTAAAATTGGAACTTGTTGTGGTTGAGAAAAAGATTGGGTCTGTTGAGTAGGTGGTGCTGCCAAAATTTGGTGGCCATTGGTGGTGGTTGCCGGTGGCGCGTGGGCCCCACGCGCCGCCACTGTGGGTGGCGCGTAGAGCTGTGCTTTAATTATAGTTTTAGTTCCATAAATCCTTTAATGGTTGTAGAACGTTATACATGAAGTTTGGTGGAAATTGGAGGAATTACGATTGAGCATAAATTGTCGATTAACGATGTATGTGAATTCGATAACCTATTTTCTTTCGAATTCACTTTAGAATTTGTCTATCGATAAATGAATATTATTGGGGAATTACAGATGGATTTTGTGGAGAGTTGAGGAGTTGGATTTTGGAAGGGGGATGTTTTGAATTTCCATTTCTAAGTATCGTAAAGTTAAATTTCCGTTCTGTAAAATATATATTTATGAGTGCTATTCGTACAGGACGAGAGGAGTCTTCGTACGAGGAAAATACTGAGCGACGTCAGGATTGATCATATACTGTGAGTGGACTTTTGTTTTTCAAAGAGTGATGCATGCATTTATTTAATTGGTTCTGAGCTTATAATTTGTTTATCGTATTAATTTCCCGAGCATATGGTTAATTTCAGGAATGGTTTTGGATATTTGTTTATTTGAAGGTTTTATGGCGTGCGGGGTCACGTCATTGGATTATGCTTATTTTCTTTTATTTATTTATTTCCGATATGGTTTCCGGATTTATACTATTTATATTATATTTATATTCGGTGATTTGAGATTTTTATAAGATTTTCGAAATGAGATTTCGATGGAGTAAATCTTTATATTTATTTTTATTTTTGATTTGGGATACTCTTGGCGTGTGGGACACGTCATTGGAAATTCATTTGTAAGAGATGGGGAAGCTTTATGTACTTATGGATTTACTTGGTTTTCAGGTTTCTTTTGCCATACTTTGGGTGACTTATCATTGCTAGCGTTGATTTTCCGCCTTTGTGGCACGGTGATGGGATCACCGTAGCCCTCCACCTTTGTGGCGCAGGTTACTGTCTCTGTGACAGTAATTCTGTAGCCCGGTATCCTATAGCTACACTTAGTGGCGTAAGGGTATATTACGGGAGTAATGGGAGTATTTTAACCTGGGAGGATATCACCCAAGCCTGGGAGGCTCACTCGTATGGCTATCGTCTTCCCCTACTCATTATACTATTTTCGACTAGCGGGGCTAGTCCGATTTATTTTAGCGAGCGGGGCTGGTTTTATTTCCTTGAGTACCAGAGTTTCAATCTCTTCTTATCGTTGTTTGACTAGCGGGGCTAGTCGGCTTTCATGAGCGGAACTCCTCTTATTTTATTTTTGTTAATCATTGCATGCATCGGGAAATTTTAAAGAAATAAATGTGGGAAAGTATAAAATCCATTTGGTTTAAAATTGTTTATTTTTGTCCACTCACGCTAACGTCTTTATGTACTTTCCCCTGGGCCCTTCGGTTTCAAATGCCCAGTTTTCATTGTTGCTCGGTGTTCAGGAGTGAGCCATAGTGACCGCATCCGTTTCCGTCATCATATTTTGTAGGTTACCTGTTTAGCCTACTGTACTCTATGTTAATTTACGTTCCTAGATTGCTCTGATTACTATGGGATTTATGACCCAGACTTGTATGGAATTATATTTGAGGTCTACGACCTAACTTTGGGAATTGTAGTATCTAAAATCTTGGAGTTTCTTAGACTTGAAGTACTTGTTACACTATTATTATTTTTGGACTTGATTTGGTTGAATGATGGGAGCAGGGTGGCTCCAGGAGTTTGTGGTTGGATTATTAGAAGTGAAATTTGTTTTCCACAGGTTTTTGGGTTGTCCATTTTTGAGGGAGGTTATGCCGAAATTTTGGTAAACCTTCTTTTAAAGTGGGTCCCGCAGGGCCACTTCGGATTCCAGGGTGGAATCCGGGGGCGGGTCCTGTCACTTGTTGAGATCTCCAAACTTAGAGTTTGTAGAGAATTTATCATCGACCGCTTACGTCATTGTTTCGATCTAATTCAATACCTCTTGGAATTGAATTTCTTGGAAGAGATTACGCTCATAAATTCATAATTTCTTGGGAGCTACTACGCTCAGAAGTTTTATATGTTTTCATGGTTGCCTTTTACACTCCGAAACTAACCCTAATTTCTTATTCTCTTTCAGGATGAGTAACCTGAACAAATTGGACTTTGCTCCATTGAGAACAACTAGCTCTGGATATCACAGGTGGGTTCGTGATGTCCGCCAGCATCTCAAGGCCGATGGAATCCTGGATATGATTCTCGAGCCTAGCCAGGACGTGATAACTGTTGAGCAACCTCAAGCTTTGGAAGCAAATAGAGCAGCATTAGAGGCAAATAAAGCGAAAACCATCTTCCTAATGACTCGTCATATGGATGATTCGCTCCAGTACGAGTGTATGAATGAAGAAGACCCCAGAAGGCTGCTCGAAGAAAGATTTGGCAACGTCCGTGAATCCCTGCTTCCTGACCTAGAAATGAGATGGCATAGCCTCCGCTTCTGTGATTTCAAGTCAGTTCTTGACTACAACTCGGAAGCAGTTCGCATTAAATCCTTAATGGAATTCTGTGGTAAAGAGATCACAGATGCAATGTTGATTGAAAAGACTCTCTCTACCTTTCCTGTCTCTGCATTAATGGTTGCTAAGAACTATTGAATCAATGTTAATGCAGAACGAATCACAAGGTTTCATGAGCTCATTAGAGCTATGAATGTCACTGAAAAGCAAGACAACATCCTTATGAAGAACTATAATTCGAGATCCGTGGAAACAGAGCATATTCTGGAATCCAATTATAGTCGCGCCCCTAAGAGAGGGCGCCAAGAGCGAAACCCTAATCTTAGGGATACTTCTGGACGTTCTAGTCCATATAATCGTTCTACTTGGTAAGGTAACCACCAAAATAGGCAAACACGGAACCGAAGAGGTCAACGTAGAAAGAGAGAGAGGGAGGCAACGCCTCTGGCCATGTTGGTGGCGCCACCAACACTAAGAGCCATCTAAATGACGTTTTCAAAGCGCCTCAATCAATGGAGTTTGAGCAAAGAGATGTATGTTCTCGATGTGGAGTATCCAGTCATTGGGCACACATTTGTAGAACTCGTGAAGAAATTGTCACCGCCTACAAAGCATATTGTGAAGCAAGAGAAGCCCACGGTGTGGAACAAGAAGATCAAGATGATGATCTAGAGTGAAGGGTTAAAGACTACAAATCTGGATGGGATCAATAGATCGCCAATTCTGTTTAAGTCTTTATTTTTCCAAGAGATGTAATAGGCAATTGCCATATATTTTTGTAGTAAATGTCAATGGTTTAGTCTTTCTTCAAAGAAGGCTCACCCAAAGTAAGTGTGATATCTAGGAAGGTTATGAGATTAGTAGTACTTAAGCGAGCCTTGCTCCACCAACATCTCTCTACTCACCTGGTCACATTTATTTTGGAATTACCGAAAGAAGTTAGACGACTACCATTGTTTTGCATTAGCTATCATTTTGGATTAGATTCTCCTAATGGTTAAGAGACAATGATGTACTCTGTTGGCTTATGGATAAAATTTCGAGTTCTTTTCATTATGACTCAATTTTGATTATGAGCATATTACTTTGTGATTACGATGGCTGGGTTATCAGTATTAATTTAAGGACATGGAACAGCCCAAGTTCCCCCTGCCAAATGACACCTTGATTACTGTCACAGAAACTCTCTACGCTCTTAGGGAAAATCGCACCAATGAATAGCCAACGGATTTCTTGTGAAAACGCATGAAGAGAACAGAAATGAGTTCCTTTGTAATACCTCTAACGATTGCGAACAAAAGCGCATCTTAGAAAAGTTTATGTGTCTCTCTAGTGGACTCTATGTCACTATTCGAGCTATTAAATCCAATGAAGTTATGAGAGAAGATCTCTTGGAATTAGACACATATTGGCTTTGTCACGACAGGATAGGTCATCCTGGTCATGATATGATGATCCCTCTACTAAAGACTTCACATGGACATCCTTTCTCTCGAGCGAAACGAAGCATGAATCAAAAGTTGATTCCTAGACTAAGTGTGACTGACGCTGCTGCCTAGGGCACCGCCTCCGTCCACCACCAGCCTAGGGCTGGCACAGTCCCTATCCATGACGCCATGGATGGTGTCATCATGGTGATGGCGCCCCAAGTGATGGTGCAATCACCAACTTGCTTCAAATATCATCTCAGACGCTCAGGTCCAGCCAAAATCCTCATTGGTTACTTCCAAAGCCTCTCGCTCGTTTTACAAAGCTCATTCCTTAGGGAAATTAGGACTGAGACCGTCCTATGCAAAGTATATAAAAATACTCATTATGTTCTTATATAGAATCTGACAGGACCCGCCCCGGATTTCATCCTGAAATCCTAGGTGGCCCTGCGGGGTCCACCTTAGAGATAACTCTACCGAGAACTGGTCGAGTCACCACTAGAGTGGACTACCCAAAACATTATTAACCCACAATAGATCAGATCCAAATGAAGAAGTGCGGAAGCTATTCGTCAACTATGCGTCGAACCATGTACGCCTAACCTCAACTAATAACACTTGCAAACTGGGCATTAGAAACCGAAAGGCCTAGGGGAAAGTAGACGAAAAACGTTAGCGTGAGTGGACAAAAATAAACAATTTAAAAGAAAAAGGATTTTATACTTTCCCACATTTATTCTCTTAAAAAAAATCTGATGCATGCAACAATAAGAAAACACATTTAGCTTTAAATCCAAGAATTTCAAAACGATAAACCGACTAGCCTCGCTAGTCAGGCAACAATAAGATATGGGGAAGAAGTATCACCATACGAAAGAAGGGAGCCTCCCAGGCTCGGGTCGGAGTGTCCTACACTCTGGAGCATCCCATTCTCTGCTCAGCTCACCCACAAACACATAGTAAGTGCGGAGGAGTACTAATAAGGCTCGACTACACCCACGTGAGGAGCAGAACTAAATGACGACCCAGGTATGGTGGGTAAAAACCATTCAAATCCAGTAAATCTATAAGGCTTCCCCATAAGTCCCACAAATAAAGAAAACATGGGTACAATTCCCAACTGTACTCGGAAATTCTCGTAGGAAGTCACATACATCAACAGCGTGTCCCACACGCTAAAAGAATAATTAGATCAATCGTTTCCTCGACAAAAATTCCATTTAAAATCCGAAAACAATTCATTCCCGAATCACTTTATAATATTTTATAAATCTCAAAACCCAATCAAATCCGAAATCACTTTATAATCCGAAAACCAAAATCACTATCGATAGCAAATCATCATATGCTCAAAATATAAAAGATGATAATTAAATAAAGCATTACTTTAGAGAAATAAATGCATGCATCAATATTCAAAATCAAACGTCCACTCACAGTACTGGTTGGCGACCACGCAAACGAGTTCCTTCGTCAAGCGGTAGCTCGATATATCGTCCTGTACACAAGTACACTTCCATAAACGACAATTCGAATAAATAATTACGAACCTAAACGAAACCCGAAAATCCCTATCTCCATTACTTCTCGGATTCAATCCAAATCACACCCATAACACCAATTCCTTGATTTACATATTCCACAATGAAAACGAGGGAAATCTGACGGCCGGACTTCCCACAATTCAATCACAAAACTCTGAACTTCGGAAAATCACAAACAATTCCAAACTTCTCCAAAATTCACCAAACTTCACATACAAACTCTACAACCTTTATAGGATTTAACGGGCTAAAAACTAGAATCAAAACACTGCCCTACACGTTGCAGCCACTGCCCACAGTGGCGGCGCTACCGCCACCGCCACCAGCTCTGATGGCCACCAAATTTTGGCAGCACCACCTACTCAATAGTCCAAGCATTTTTCACAACTAAAACAAGTTCCAATTTTACCTTTACGTGATTGAAATTGGCCGGTGAAGTTTTTCCAGAAAAACCCAAGAACCCTTGGATTTGAAATCGTCGATTTGACCTCCACACTATAAATCGTGCTTCAAGGCTAGGGGCAAAATGATCCTTGGCAAAAACCGAACCTTCGACGCCGGTTTGGTGGCTGGAAACGGCCGGAATCACCGAAAATCGATGAAAGTTCCGATCGGCTACAGTGAACTCCACGGCTCAAAATCGAGCTCCTCTAGTCGAATCGCTGCAAAACACCACCACAGATGTGACAACGTATGCGAGTTGCTCCGATATGTACTACCATGTACGAATGTATGAGGTGCATGATACATATAGATGTATGTATGTGAATGGCACCAAGTACAATTGGTTATGAGCTCAAGAATGCACATGGTTGTGTGAGTATGTTAAGAATAAGTATAATTGCATATGAAAACGAATGAGGTCGAGTTGGCGAGGTTACGCCCGTGAGGTGTTAGTTGAATGAGTGCCGTGAAGGCAAGAGTTTGTGACTCATGAACAATGAATATGCAAACGTTTGTGTTAGTTAGATTTTTGCTCGTATTAATAGAACGTGAAAAGAATTCGATTGCTACAAAACTACAAATGGTAGAAGAATTCAATGTTCTATTAATATGTATTATGTCAAGGAGACATGAATGTAAAGCTCGAGAATGCCCGGAAGGCGGGAGCATAAAACCTGGGGTTGCCGGGAAGGTGTGAGAGTGAAAGCTCAGGGATGCCGGGAAGGCATGAGCATGAAGCTAGGGGATGTCGGGAAAGCAAGAGCGTGAAGCTCAGGGATGTCGGGAAGGCATTAACGGGTAGCTCGAATGTGATGCCCTGAGGCATGAGCGTAACCGTTGCTAATTATGCTAGGCTGTCCCTGAAGTCCCCAGTCAAGGAGGATTTTCTTATGGGCTTGATACCAAAACGTAGCTTTGTGCCTATAACTAGCATAATTAGTACAAGTGCGTTGTCCATCTAGAATTTTGTCGGAGTGAACGTTTTTGCCCTTTCTGGTAGGCCCCTGATAGGCCCTCCAAGGAGTCTCCCATTCCTGGCTATAGACCTCCGTATGGTGGGAAAATTTTTTGATGACAGGAGCTGCGTACAAGCAGTGGGCGTTAGGTAGCGAACCTAATCTTTGATACCCAAGTGTCGAGGGTTAACTACCGGATCAATGGTTGCCGTGGACTGCGTTAACCGGTCCCTTTACTCTTTCCCAGAGGAGAAAATGCTTGACTACAATGCCGCGTAGCGGTCATTGTCATTATGAGGTGTTGCCTTACTGCTTGGTAGTTGGCCGTGGACCATAAAGTCAGGGAGTTAAGACCCATTTAGGTCTCTTTCCCATGGGGAGAGTTTGATAGAGTATCGTGCCTGAAAGCTAGACAATATATTTACATATAGTGTACATGTAAATCTTGCTAATTGTATAAAGAGCAATAAATAAGCAAAGTAAGTAATATATGTGAATCTTGTGGCCATATAACATGCATAATAGATAGCGGCAAATGTAATGGGTGTCTATATAAAATTTTGGGAGTAGCTTCCGGTGAATAGTATGAAGCATTATGATCTTGGGGCTTAACTAAAGTATGTTGGATATGTTAAAGCAAGTTGGGTTGTGTTCGAGCGAGTTGGGTGTAGTTGAGAGGATAGATGCTGTGCGAGCATGTGGGGCGTGGCCTAAGCAAGTCGTGGCCATGCTCGATGCCCAAGCAAGTCATAATCCGAACAAGTTTAATTAAGTCATTAGTGTCACAATGTTTCAAGCATGGCATAGTTTGTTTAAATGAGTGTCACATTAAATTGATTTAAGCATGACATGTGTATAGCACGTACTTGTAGTAAAGTTGCTAATAATATTTTTTCATTTTTGCAAACATGCTTAAGGATTGTAGGAGACATGTGAAGGCATGGCGATAGCATGTAATCATAGTAGGTGTGCTACTAAAATTGATATATGGTGTAAGCATGCTTAAAAAGTTATTTGAAACACCCAAGACGTGGCCTTGACATGACAATAGCTCTAAATGAAAGAGCATAAAAAATGGGATATAATTACTTGTTTTATGCCGATTTGGAGTAGGTTGGAATTGGAATCAATGTAAGTACCCAAATCATGTTGGAGTTGTCCAAGCATGATGCTCCATTGCTTTGGTGAAGCATCCTAGTAGAAGGATGATGATTTAGTTTATTGGGGAGGTACTGATCGGCGATTATGTATCTTTAACACAAGATAAAGGAAATAATTAGCATTTTGACCATGTATACATGTTTGAATCATGTTGCTTCACATATATGTATGGCACCAATTGACATGAAAAGCTTGAATTTCATAAGCATGTACAGATGCATGCAAGTTTTGAATCTCATTTAGTTGTAGCCAAAATGGAAACTAATTGTGAAACATTGGGCTTAGACAAAAGCGTGGCCGGGTACATGGTATATACTCATTATGAGTGATCGTCTACTTGCTAGGATATAAACCAAGAAGATCATAGATGTGTACAATTGCAATTTTGAATTGTCATCAAGTACCAAGCACAAGCAGGAAGCTTACATCAGAGGTACATGCAGAGTTTGATGTGTTGATGTTTAATTGCAATTATACATGAATATATGGAACGAGTAGATAAGTTAAGAGCTAGCTTGTATAATTGACTAACTTATCAATGAAGAATGTGTGTTGCAGGTGTGCTATAGGTCATGCATATAGAACACATAAATCAGCTACAAGTGTGCTGTAGCAAGCAGACTATGCTACATGTGGTGTGTTGGAGACATCATTGAGTATGAAAGTGTGTGCAAATTTGTGTATGATGTTCCTTACTTCCAAGTGTAGAAGGTCAAGTTTTAGTAAGGGAAAGTGTAGAGTATCGTACCCAAGGGATTGAGGGAAACTCCACCCTAGCTAGATTACCGCAAGAAAGCCTAGAAAAATTATGCAATCTACCTTTTTACAAAGTCACAACCTTAGCCCTTTGGAAGCTAAAGATCATGAGGATGGTATTAACAATTATGGTAGTGAACGGCTTGATTGATTTTAATTTTTATGCGAACAAATTAAAAGTACACAAAAATAAAGTATGCAAATAAAAATAGAGATTTTGATATAAGAGAGAAATAGAGGCTTAGGCATCACACCTAGCCTTACTCATGCACACAATGTAACCCAAATTTAATGTAACAACATGTTTTGATAAATTCCCCCTTAGTGCTTTGATGAAGCTACCAAGAAACCAACTAGTCATGCAATTTAACAATATCTTCCAAAGCAAAGCTAAATTACACAACCTTTATACCATTCAAATCTTCCGGATTATAAATGGTCTATGGTGCCATGAGCCTAAATTCTTCCGGAACCTAAACTCACAACATCATGCTTTAATTTCAAGGTAAGAAATTCAAGCAACTTAGTTCTTCCCGTAGGAATAAGCTAAGTCACCACCTATTTAGCTACATATGCTCACGGAATCAAGAGTTTATCAAGTTCATGTTTCCGATTCATTAACTTCCTAAAGCATGCTTCTAGGTGATAAATCTATGAACACACTTAGGTCACATTAAAGTATAGTAGCCAAAAGATTCAAAACATGCATAAACATCAAAGAGCATAAAGATTACATTGTTTTGTGCACAAGTTTGGCTAAGGCTATGCCCTAGCCCCAAATTAAACTACTCACAACTCATATTTACACAACTACAAGCCATGAACATCATAAATAACAAATAAAAGAGAGCAAAGAGTGGAGAACAAGTGATATACCCACGGGTTTGACTCTTTTTGGAGCCAAACCAAAAGCACAAGATGGATCCCTTGTCTCCTAGATGCTATATGAGAAGAGAAATGCTTCAAAGTATAGGGATTTCGGTTTCTAGAACCCAAATCACTATACAATTCCACAAAATCTCAAGAACAAGGTAAGAACAAGGCTTGAATGTGTGAGAATCAAGAGAAGTGATTGATCAAAGTGTGTAGAAACTTCGGTTTTGGTGAAACCCAAGTGGCTACACACCTCTCTCTTACACAAAATCAAAGAACTATGAACTACCTATGAAAAACTAGAGAGAAACTATGCTAGAACTAGAGAAAAGAGAGATTTTGATGTTGCAAAGTGAGAGAGTAAAAGGGTGAACGGTTTTGGGGAGAGAGAATGGGCTATTTAAAGGCCAAGGCAATTCAAATCAAGGGTGGAGATCAAAAGGAATCAATGGTGAGATGTGATTGACAAATGTGTAAGCACAAAATGTGGATCTAATTTTTGACTCTACATAGAAATGACCTAGAAAGCCCATAGATATTTTGGTGGAGAAGAAAAAGTAAGGGTAGAAGGGTAATTGTGTGAGGGAACAAGGTAATAAATATGAGACAAAGGTGTAAGGTGTAAGAATGAGATCATTTGTCATCTTGCAAATTTTGAATTTCAAAATAACCTAAACCTAAAGTCTTCCCACCCAAAGTTTCTAGCCCTAGTCAGCTCTTCCTTCTCCTCCACAACTGTTCTTGGTCGGCCAACTCGGCCGGAAATGTCCGGAATCCGGCGTTGACCACCGTTGACCCATTTTTTGTCCGTTTGCGCACTTTCGTCTCCTTTCTTCCTTCAATTGAATCTCCACCGAGAGTTCGGAATTGGCTTTTGACTTCTTCATACAAAATGTTCTTCCATGAGTGTAGATCATCCAGGTAAAATTTCAGAGATTAGTTCGCCGTGGTTTGGCCGGAAATGCTGCCGGAATCGGTACAGGTCCGGTTTTGCAGTTTTTGTCTTTTAGTTGGAAAATTGTGCCGATCTTTTGAAGGCTTTCCACTCCGAAATAGCTCTTGAACTCTTCATAAGAAATGATCCTTAGGATGTCTAGAATGGATCTGGAAAGTTTCAACTCATTTGAAGTTCATTTGGTCAGTCTTCCACTTCTCCTTCTTTGCCTAGCTCGGTTTCTCCTACCCGGAGTAGGAAAATGTGCTAAAGTTGACTTTTTAGTGCATTTCCAAGCTTCTCCATCATTTCCTAGCATGACAAGGAAAACATAATAAATATATATAAATAAACACAAAGGTTAAGCAAAAGTGCAAGATTAGGGGAATAATTAGTAGGTAATTATGGACCTAACATGGTGTCATTATTTTAGAACAAAGTAGATCACATGTATATAAGCAAGCATAATCGGTGTGGTTTCATATAGTCCACAGATGTAGGCATATGATTCTATAACTGAAAATAGAGAAACAACGAGCAACTTATTGGTTTTAAAAAACTTAGCTCATTGGTCACAGCTGTGTCGTCTCCGACATTCGGATTTTAGATCCGGATTCAGATTCTTCGGCGAATTGCAGTGGGTGAGAGTGGGATGCTCGCTGAAGGACATAAGAATGAGCCTAGGCATCCTTATGGTAGGAAGATGGCAGCTAGCATATGATTTTTTTTTTCTTTTCCAGAAAGAGAGTTAGGTGTTTTGGTAGAAGCAGCTTGCTGGTTGGATTTGGATCAGCTTCTCAACATCCAGAGTAAAGTGAGCTTCCCAACATCCGAGATGGTTGGGTTTGAGTAGTGCATAAGCGGATTATGGGTGCCTAAATCAGAGTTGGATTGTGTCCGTCAATTGGGCTTGTTGCTGACGGTGGCACTTTGCCACTAGTACTTGGAAGATGGCGCTTGCCGAATGGCTTTCGGGGCTGAGGTGATGGGTGTTGGCTTATGCTGGCGCTAGAGTCGCTAGCGGATCAGCACGATGGCGGGTATTGGCCGCTAGCCTTGCTAAGAGGAGGCCTGTGCTAACGGTAGTAGAAGTTTGGCCAGTAGTGATTGATGCTCAGCGTTGGTGAGGAATTGACGCTCCATTGCTCTGTGCGCTAATGATGATGGAAGAAGATTGGTGCTTAGCGCTCACCGTTGTGAATTGACTCTCAGTGGAAGGATGAGAACGTAAAGGGGAGAATGACGCCTTGACGCTGATAGCAGGCTATGTTGGTGAAAATGGGATAGATGAGTGTGCAAATGGGTGTCCAGAGTAATATTCTGGGTGCACAAAGTGATGTTGGCTGTGCGACTCTTTAAAGGTGGTTGCTTGGCTAACTGGCCTTGGATTGCTGCTAGTGGCGCTTGCTGCTGCTAATGCTGGCTACTTACTAGCGCGGCTATGTTAAGGTGTTGAGCTGCGTTGTACGTGGTGGCATCTGACGATGACCAAAAGATGGCAACGATGACCAAATGATGGGAATGATGATCAAAGGCCTTTGAAATATGACACTGACCAAGTGAGTTTGCATCCAAGAGACGAGCTCTGCTGATGCCTGGGCTAGTGGTGTACAGTCTAGCGGGGGGCGCTGATGAGGATTGAAGTGTGCCAAAGTGGATCTTCGGGTGTCCAGAGTAAGTTGGCAGCCTTTTTATTTTTTTTGTTACCGCTAAGTCTGCCAAGGATATGATTGGGCTTACCGCTGAGTGAGTTGTCGCCAAGGATGGGATGATATTGATCAAACTTGGGCACAAGTTGCTGCCCAATTAAGTCAATGTTTGTACTGGGAGCTGATGACAATCCAAGAAAATTTAATGATGATTAAAGAAGTTGGGTGCTCAGTGAGCGACCAAATCTGATGACCCAAAGAAAAAGAGAATTCTTTGAGCTCGTTAAGCTAACTTAACGCATGGTAAGTGACAAAGCCATTGTATCGACTTCCCACAGACGGCGCCAATGTTAAGTGTATGTGACCGAGGGGTCTAGTTAACGTTAGAAAAGGAGAGAGAGAGTAAATGAGACATAAGAAGTATAGTGGTTCGTCTGCCGTCTTGGCGGGAGACTACATCCACTTAAAATGTTTAACTATATGTGTTGGACCTTCTGGCCCAAGAGGATTACAAAGTATGTAATGGAGTGGTTTCTAAGTGGGAGGATGGGTCCCTTTTATAGGTAAGGGAGCCATTCTCGTTTACATTTTCTTCAATATGGGACAATGAGTCCCATTTCTAGTCTTCAAAGCATGTTGTGAAGGCAAGTCGGCAAGGGCAGGAAGGTTGCTTCCCGGCGAGGTCTTGGCCGCCTCCGACCACCATGGGGTAGGTTGGATGTCGGGCTACAGGATATTTGTCGCGGTTGGGCCCCTTAAGAGGGTGTTACTTATGCTTGGTGACATATTAAACTAGCTTGCTAGTAGAGGTATCTACATGGGACATATTCAAAACTTAAATAATGAACATGTAGATTGTAACTACCAAGTGATTATGCATGGGTGATCTTTGATAATATTTTTTAGGTAATATGCGTTTGAAAACTTCTCCATTTATTGTTTCACCATAATACATTATAAGTAATTTTCTATATATTCGATATGCATCATGACCTTTTTTTTTAACAGTGAGGAAATCATGAGAGGTTCACTAATTTTTAATACATCTCATTCTACACATTTAAAAAGAAGAAAAGAATCACAGTGAATCCATGAAAGTGATCTACAGAGATTAGAATAAACACGATGAGTACTACTTGAACACCATAGCTAGCCATATGCATGCAGTACCAACCATGCACATTGGACTTAAAAGCTAGGTAACAGGATAAGTATGGCTTTGAATCTATTATTTAATGGGAAACCACCAAAATTTCATTTGATATATAGTGACTTTTCTAGAAAGGTAAGGTTGGATTCGAGATTTTGAGAGCTTGAGGCGAATTATGAAAATGGGTCTTTTTTTTATTTAGAATGAAAGAAGTCTTTTATTCCATAAAACAACAATTACATAATATGAGAATGACCAGTGGTAGACATAAGATCCCTAGTCTCCTCCCTAATAACCACCATTTTTACCGGTCTGTCATCAATAATGACATTCATGAGACAAACAAGCCCAACCCCTAACCAACCTAATTGCCCAATTTCTTGGCTACATAATAGTACCAATCCCAAGAGTCACAACAAACTTTTATCTCCAATACTAAGAACAACCACGTTATCCTCATCTGCACCATGTCCCAAACAGCCAGACCAGGTCCAAAGATAATTCGCCGCTGTATTGACAACAAGAAGCCATCGATAATATCACATGTAGTCCATATGAATAACGCCAAATTAATGGCACATCAATCTCTTTGGCCCAAGAGTCACAATACATCCTCACAGCCAACCTCAAGAACAAAATTAGCCCATTCAACACCGCGATCCAAAATAGCCAGACCACATGTAGGAGCTCTTCCCCAATACTTTGACCATAAGAACATACTGAGAATAAGTATAATAGTCCCCAGGAATGACACCTTAACAATGGCACATAATCAGTACAAAGACCCACAAACCCTAACTCAAAAGAGTAGGGACCTTTACCTAACCAATAACTAACTAACAAAACCAAATAAAGAAAACGAAGAGCAATAGAAAAATCAAAGCAGATTCAGCAAACAACTTTTCTCTTCTGCATCAAAGCTTCCGACTCCGGTCACTTGAAAACCACCGCAATGAAATTGAAGACCCCAGTTCCCTTAATCACCAATCCCATACACCCATGTTGAGAACAAGGATTGGACCACCATTGCCATTCTTGAGTAAATTCATTTAGCCCAACCCCTCCTTTGACAAATTAGCAACCAAGAGGCACCAAAACCACTTAACCCAATTATAGGCCCTGACGCCACAAACCAGCCATCCACCATGGCCTCTCCTGTAAGCCCAGAAGTCCCAACCCATATGTAGCCCAGATCCCAAAGATAATTCGCAACTCAACTATTGCCATCGCCTGAGAAGAAAAGAGAAGCAATCGTTGCATCATGCAGAGCAATCTAGAACTCTGATAGCCAAAAGAAGAAGAAACCTTTGAAGCCCATCCGACTACACCCGACGCACTCTGACAAGGCAAGACGTTGTCGTCATCTTAGGGGCACCGCCGGACAAGCTGCCACACATACCCTGTTTTTTCCAAACCTAGTTTTCCCTGGCAAGATATATATATATATATATATATATATATATATATAAAAGATTCATAGGGGTTTAAGACTAAAATCGAGACAACCTCAATAGTAAGGGTTTGAGACACACGCTTCTAGCGTAACTCATCATATACCTCCAGTTCCCTCTCCATCTAACATTAGACAAAGCTATAACAAGATGATAATGTTGACATTTGTCGACCTCTCCTCCACCGATCTCAAACCACAACATGTATGTTCTTAGATGGAAAGAGATTAGAAAACAAAATACAAGAAATGTATAAAAGGATAGGGCAACTGAGACATTGAAACGAAAGCATAATCTGGTGGAGCCACTGCCAACGTCATTAATGAAAACATACGAAATGATGCCAAGAGTTAGACCATTGACATAAAGGGGATGAAAAATTCTCATGTGATTTGACGACGGACACTCAAAGAACCTGCTAGCCAACCATTGATTAAATAAGGAGATGGCGTCCGGTCCATCTCGGTCGCATAATCACGTTGATCAATTTCTAAAACATTGCCCAGTGACATTCCAATACATGTATTAAGTAAATCGTCACTATTGTAAGAAATAAAACTGAAGGAATACCTATTTTGAGAACCCAAAGAGGTATATGGTGCAAGGGAACATCATCAATGGGTGAGATCCCATTGTATTCCTTAACCACCACCACGACCTACTCAAATTTCCAAGGCCCAGTATCTTTGATCCAAGCTATTGCCACCTCGCCATGGAAGGTGAGAGAAATATCTCTATTCTCTTAGATCTAAACACAACCTCATAGCCTTCATTACCCTGCTAGTTAGGTAGCATATAATGGAAAGGCAATAAACAACCTATAAGAGCAACTCCAATAGCTTCTCTAAAATTTTTGGGGAGTGAAATTGCACTCCCACTTTTACAATCTACACCTCTTTGGTATTGATTTTACAGAACTACCCTTATATTTTACCTACTCTCTCTCTCACGCCCAAAACTCTATCGATCTTCTCTCTCTCTCTCTCTAATCATCTTCCTATCAATTGAATTTCTGCTTCTTCCTAATCTCATTTAAATTGATATGCCCAATCATATTTGGGGCTTATATAATATGCAATTATCAATACTTCCATCACTCAAAAGCAGCACGTATATTTTCAAGCAACTCTCCTCTAATGCTTGGTTGCTTAATTTTCAATTTTGTGCTTCTGATTCATAGCCAGTGTTTTGTACATGTTGTATAGCAAGTTATTGTTGTTATAGCCATGCTTGACTTTTGCCAATTTGAGGAAGATAACTCTATTTTGGTTAGATGAACCTCAAGGAACCCAAATTGAACGAACTCATTTTGAATTAATTAGCTTCTTGAAAGTGATCAATTGAATTGTCGAGACTGGCTTGTGTAATCAATGACTGCTTTTTTCATGTCATATTGAGCTAACCTGTAGATATTCTTATTATCATAAAAAAAAAAAAATTCTTATTATCATAAAAAAAAAAAAAAAATCACTCAAAGCCTATTAGATTGATCTTCATATCATTCCTCTCTTACCAAACACCCCATCTGGGTCTTCACCATACTTTGAAGAAAGCCCAGAAAGGGAACCCCCAAGACCATCTTTCCCTCTCAATTATGAATCGAATTTGATACACGAAACAATTTTCCTTTTGCGTGCAACCAGAATAGTTCTGAGTAATTTGGATCAAGTCTTTTTGTCACGCCCCTGATTTTTACAACAATAAAAATCGATATATATAATCCCATAATTATACATGCGTGAATATTCAGTCATCAATACAAATACCTGGAACATCTTTCCCTTAAAACAAGTACTTACTGATACACTGAATCATCCAAGATAACATACACTCGCTCCACAGAGTTATATATTATACAAATTTACGTTTTATTGTCTTTCTATTGTTTCGAAAAGTGTTTGAGGAATTGAGAGTCACAGGTTGTGATTTCTCCTTTTGATTTGATTTGACATTTTGATCTGAGGGTCAGGTTGACCTAAGGATCCGGGGTTGCAGGTTGCATCCTCATGGCAATATTATATCGTAAGATTGAACCTTGGCCGGGTGACAGGTTACAATATATTCAGTTAGAGCTCTAGTCTGTCTGCCATCGTACTTTAGGGATCTAAGTAGGTTACTTAAGACTCCTGGGTACATGTTTTGTCCAGGTTGGACCGATTTGATGTTTTGTCCAGGTTGGACCGAATTGTTGTTTTGTCCAGGTTGGACCGATTTGATGTTTTGTCCAGGTTGGACCGATTTGATGTTTTGTCCAGGTTGGACCGAATTGTTGTTTTGTCCAGGTTGGACCGATTTGTTGTTTTGTCCAGGTTGGACCGATTTGTTGTTTTATCCAGGTTGGATCGATTTATTCATCATAATCATTCACAAGGATATATATATATATTTCATCTAAACATATATATGTATCCTTGTGAATGATTATGATGAATAATAATATGAACACCATCATGCATATTATTATTCATCATAATCATTCACAAGGATACATATATATGTTTAGATGAAATATATATATATATCCTTGTGAATGATTATGATGAATAAAACTTCTATTTATACCAAAATGGAAATTCCTTCCAATGGCCATAACTTCCTTCACGAAAGTTGTAGAGCGCGTCGATACGAGTTCGTGGACATGTGGAACGCGTAAATCGGAGTTCGTATGAGGAAGTTATGGCCATTGGAAGGAATTTCCATTTTGGTATAAATAGAAGTTTTATTCATCATAATCATTCACAAGGATATATATATATTTCATCTAAACATATATATGTATCCTTGTGAATGATTATGATGAATAATAATATGCATGATGGTGTTCATATTATTATTCATCATAATCATTCACAAGGATACATATATATGTTTAGATGAAATATATATATATCCTTGTGAATGATTATGATGAATAAGCGAGTGTATATTACCTTTGGGGGTTCAGAGCATCAATATGTGTGTAAGTTAAGGGAAAAAGATTTCAGGTATTTCGTATTGATGACTGGACGTTCACGCATATATAATTATGGGGTTATATATATCGATTTTCATGTGTGTAAAATCAGGGGCATGACACTTTTATACTTTTTTATCTAATTAGATGAAATTTCAATAGAAGCCTAATGGCAAAGGAGCTAAAAGAAAACAAAGATGAGAGCAAATATAGAAACAGAGAGACCAACAAGACGCAAGTCTAGGAACCAAATTCTCAGAAAGAGAGGAAAAAAAAATTTGGTGTGATGGGAAGAGAAGTAAAGAACAGAAGGTAGTTATGGATGAGAATTAACAGCACTAAACAAAATAATATTAAACAATTCAAAGAGAGTGCAGATTGTAAAAGTGGGAGTGCAAATTTCACTCCCCTAATTTTTGTATTATAGAGAAGCAAAAGTTAAAACTTTTCATAATTTTTTTTCTCCAACTGCAACAGCTTCCCTATTTTACAGCAATCTCTAAATCTATATAAGGGCAATGATATAGGGCCTCAATGAGGCCTAAGATTTGTGGCCTCAAATCCTAGGTGTCATGCCATGTAAGCAAATATAAATTTTATTTTCAATTCCACATAATAAATCTTGCCACATCATACTATTGTAACACCAACTTTACCCTTTTAAATTTCCTTCTAGATGTTAGAGGATGAATCAATTACATTAATGAATTAAATTAGGTGACGAAAAAAAAATAAGCTATTAATTATGTATTAATTTAAGAGATATGTCTACAAATTCTTTGACAAATATTTTTATTCATTTAATTAAATTATTTCCTATAATTTTTCTTTCAAATAGCATTAATATAGTCAAGAAGTAGGCATTAACTTTTCTTTTCAAATATTGATTAATTTCATAAAAAAAAATAGCATTAATAAATTGAATTTGGAAAATACATGTGTCTGAATTAAGAGGTGTAAACTCAAATATAATGTGTAAGACGACCCCCATAAAGAGAAGAAAAAAATGAACAAAAGAATATATATGATCATATGAATATGTATTTTTCACATTATATTTTCAAAATTTACAGGAACCCAACAAAGGTTGAATTCATATACGTGGTGTTATATAAATCTATTGATCGAGTGTACGAGCAAATTTATTGACTGAATTACATGAATTTTTTTTCTATTTTTGATTGAAGAAAAAAAATTGTTGTTTAAATCTAAGCATGAGTGTAATGAAAAGAAAAAAATGAAAAAAAAAAAATAATAATTTTGTTTAGAAAAAAACAAAAGTACTTTAGATTCATTAGATTTTGGAAGGATAAGATTGTATTTTTCTTAATAATTACATGTCATGATTTGACAAATTGGCAATGTGTGTAGGTGACATGACATGACACCTAAGATTGAGGCCACAAATCTTAGGCCTCATTGAGGCCACAAATCATTTTCCCTTCCTTTAAGATTTTAGAGATTGCTGTAAATTTAGGGAATTTTATTCTTTTTTCTCACTATCCCTAAAATGGGAATAGTTATAGGGAATCTGTTGGAACAAAAATGGTCAAATTTTTTCCCTAAAATAGAGAAAAATCAAAGTATGGGATAGCTGTTGGAGTTGCTCTAAAGGCTTTACCTAGTTATATTGCAAGTTTTCGTCATTGATAGTATAGGCTCGATCAGGCTACATTAGAGACTTTGCCATCCTTGCAGTCATTGCAACTAGAGAGAGAGAGAGAGAGATTTCGGCCTGTACTCCAAAATATATATATTTTAGGGATACTAACATGATATAATTGAAAACCAAAGAATGTCCTTACGTACTAGCTTGAGCAACCGCTAGATGTGCAGCCATATTGCCCTTTCTATTGACATGAGTAATACGTACAGTAGGCAAGTCTGCCAATTGTACCATTAAATCATCATAAACATGTCCCAACAAAGAAGAGTTAGAGCCCCCTGCAATGGTCAATTGTTGTTGGAGAGCCAAAGAATCCGTTTTCAAAATCACATGTTGAACAACTTGCTCCATGATAAACTCCACTGCACATTTATAAGTAAGCAGCGTAGCATGCTCTGCTGATAACAAACCAACAAGTGGTCTACCAATTTCAGTTAACAAGTGTCCAGAAGCATCCCTGAGCACCAATCTGGTTCCTCCTGTTTTGGTCTGCGAGTTGTATGCACCATTAAAATATATTTTAACACATCCACTCAGAGGGCACCTCCATTTTGTCACTCTCTCACTCTACCTTACACCCTCGATCCTCTTTAGGTTGTGAAAAGTATAATCCTTAAGTCTGGAAGTGGCCATTAGCACCACATCACAAGCATGCTTAAACTTTCCTTCCCAAACTCTACAATTTCTCTTTTTCCACACACTCCCCATAACAAGAAAATTAAGAGTGAAAAAATGAGTAACATCTAACCTTGTAGAGCAATAGTTAAGCCAAGCCAAAGCATTCATATCATCTGTTGCCGAGGTAAAGCAAGTCTGCCTCAGTATTAAATTGGAACCAATGATTTCCCTCGAGTAAGCACAGTCTCTACACAAATGTAGTATTGTTTCATCATTGTCATCACATAGCACACAACTTTGAGAATCAAGGTAAACTTATTTAGATGCTAGTCGGTCCTTTGTAGGAAGTATATTCTGACATATTTTCCAAATGTTCACCTTAGCTGTGTTTGGGATCTTAAATGATAGAATAACTTAGCAAAATATGGGAAGATAAACATTTAAAATGTCGCATTATATGCTCCTATCAACAACATGTAGATCAAGCTTGAAGATGACTGCCGTCATAGCCGTATTTTTTTTTATTGTTAAAAAGAGGATCAAATGGTTTCATTCCTGTCCCCATGGTGACTCGAACCCATGACTTCGTACATAGCCGTATTACAATGAGTGGATATTTGTTTTTAAATTATTATGCATGCAATACTAATTTTTTAGTATTAATTTATTGTATTTATTTATATGGATAATAAATAAATTATGACATTCGATGAGTGGATATTTATGATTTATTGAGATTTCTTGATATTATGTTTTTCGATGACATGGTGATAATTTTGAGTTCGGTTGAAGTTTGATATTTGATTATACGATTTATTGATTTCCATAAATTGACAATTTACCGGATTCCTTAAGTTACATTTTTTATGACACGGTGATGATGATATTGAGTTTCCCTTTTGAAAGTTTTTTTATTAATTATTGAGTTATTTGAATTTTGATTTATAGAGATTTTCTTTCGGAAAGATGATGTATAAGTTGAAACTTGTTAGAATTAATGAGATTAGATTTGTGAATGAGAAGAGGTAAATTATGTTATCGCATGCATAAATTACCTGGTCGACAGTACCCTTCAAGTAATAATTCGGTCAACAATACCCTCTAGACAATATTATGGTCGGCGGTATTCTCCAGAATATATATTTGGTCGAAAATACCATCCAATGCTTCATCTGGTCGGCAGTATTCTCCAGATGGCATGAAATGGTTTGTCGACAGTACCTGGCCTGTAGCCATCGCCTCATAGTATTCGGTCGGTAGTACCCTCTGATGCATCATTTGGTCAACAGTACCTTCCAGACGGCATGAGATGGTTAGTCAGCGGTACCCTCTTGTCATCGCCTTCTCGTATTTTGGTTGGCGATACCCTCTTTCATCATGTGAGGTTTTGAAACGGTTTTTGAGATGCTCGTATTTTAAATGAGATGATTTATAGCATATTTTGAGATATCAATATTAGAGTTTACATCATGTTTTGAGATATCAGTACCAGAGCTTGGTTAAAGATGTTTCTTACTGCATGCTTTGGTTTTTGTTTGAAAATAAAATTAGAAAAGTATTGTATCTTTATTTTATTTCCTTGAAATCATATATGTTTAGTGCATTCACTCTAACAAATTTTTTCTAAATACTTTTCCCTAGGCCTTTTGGTTTTATGTTGCCCAGACTGAAGATTAGATGAGGTTGAGCGTGCGTAGGAGTTGAGGCATAATGTCCACCACTTCCGACTTTGTTGTAGGTTATATGTGTAACCTACTTGTACTTTATTCCAGTTATTGAGCTAGTTTACTTTGATTTCCAAATTTCATTTGTATTGATAATTGAGATTTGAGATTGTTGTTTAAGATTTTCTTGTTACTAACTTGGTGCGAGTTAAATTGTTAAGAAGAAAGTATAGGCTCAATGGAGTTTGTGTTCTGGTTGGAAATATTAGAAGCTAGTGTTCATTTGTGTATCACAGGTTTTGGTAGTCCACTTTTAGGGTAGACTTTGCCAAATTTTTTTGCAGAGTTTCCCTTAAGGTAACCTGTCATCGCCATCGTTCTTCTTGATCGTAACCATGACGCAGCGCACCACAATGGGGGAAACACACCGAAGCCATGCCATTGGATTGAAACCCATAACCCAAATGACCTATCCTGCCTAGATCCACCGTCTCATTGAAAACCAAAGTCATATCTCCTCCACCAATAATCCTGGTAAGGTCGATGAAAAGTAGGCTGAAGCCAAACAATATCTCTATTTACAAGGAGAAGGTGCAAGAGACGCCGACTCCGAGCGGGACGTCACTCTCAAACCCTAGCAGAGCACTAGATTTTTTCATTGTGAACGTACAACATACATATAACAGTATAAAGATGTTGTTAATTTTGATCAGAGTCATTCATATTTAACATCAACAATATAGTCCCAATTAAAAACAAACCTTTTTTGTTAGCACATCTCGTGGAAACTATATATTTTCTAAAGAATTAAATTGAAAATTAAGATGTACTAACAAAAAAAATTAGTTTCAAGGCTAGTTGCTTTGGCAAAAATTATCAATATCAGTTTTTTTTTTTTTTTCCAATATTAGTATTAAATAATTTAGGGTCTCTACAACACTTTTTTTTTGTCACCCTTCCATCACACATTTTTTGATTTTGTCGGTGAGCTGTGACCAGTTGGTAAGTTATAATTCCAACATTGTAAAGGTCATGGATTTAATTCTCACCGACATATGTAAGGTTGAGGTGGGCTCAGAATTTTTTTTTTTAAATAAATAAATAAGAGTCTCTACAACAAAAGAAATTAATCCTTCAATGCCAATTAGGATTAACATGTGCGATGAGGCTAGTACCTATAATATGAGTCATTTTGTTTTTAAGGTCTTTATTCTATGAGACATTGACAAAAATTCATCAAGCATATTAAAAACCATTTAGCCCTTTATAATAGTATAACTATGCAGACAATGTTTTGAAAAAAGAAAAAGAAAATGTGTGCAGATAAATAACTTTTGAGAAATTTTTTTTTTAAAAATGTTGATGATGTTAAATTAGCTTTTTTAGAAGAATAATTTTTGAAGAATGACCAAAAGATGATCGTAATCTTTAGGCATTTTTTAAATGATGGTGTTTACATTCTCGTAATTTCTATTGGGATCTCCAAATCTGCTCATTTGACGTCACTCTATTATGAATTATTAAATGACATATATAACTTACTATAAAATGACTATTGAGGACAATAATTATACCAAAAAATATTATATTTATTTTATATAGACTTTCCAATTCAATAATATTAGATTGTATTTCTTATTATTTTCCTTATCTATTTTCATTTTCCAATTTCACTACATACTCATTAAAGCATTCATATATATATATATATATATATATATATATATATATATATATATATATATATATAAAATAAGAATTAAAGAAACAAAAGCATTGTAAACCCTATTATATTTGCTCCACAAAACCCGGACTCGCTCTTGGTCTAGGGTTGCAACTTTCTTCTTGTCTGGCGGCGTGCTTGGGCGGCGTTGGCTCGCCTCGCCTGCTCAACGCGACTGCCAGATGGGACCCGGCAGTTTCTTGGAGAGGGGTTACGGCTCGAGTTCGGCCCTGGATGGTTTTGGCGATGAGCACCGGAAGAAATCTTGGACTCAGTGGGCGGCGGTGCAACGCGGATCGAGTGCTGAGGCACCTCCTGGATCTCCATGACAGGCAGCGTGGTGGAGGGCCTGGACGGTGACGACGACGTGCTGAATTGGGCTGGTTTCGACTGGTTTTCGACGTGGGTTGAGGCAGCGAGGTCGGGCCTTGCGGTGCGGCGGCGAGGTTGGAGTCAGTGGTAGTGGCGAGGGCTGGTGCCGATTACGGCAGCTGGATCTGGTCTTAGGTCGCAGCGGTCGACCATTGGAGGTTGTAGATGGACGGTGGGCTTGGGTCAAGCTTTCATTGTTGGGTCTGAGTTGGGGCTTCCTTCTTGGGCTATTGGGCTGGGTTGTTTGACCTAGACCCTATTTATTTTGTTTAAGTCAGTTTTGTTTCAATAATTCCCTATGTTCAGGGATTGTCTAGGCACTTGTGTGCATCTAGTTTTAGCTATTGGTTTTGGTCTTGTTGACTTGATACACATTTACGCAAGCGTACGTATCATTGTCAAGATAGGGAAGTATTAAGCCCAAAATTATCGTACCACGGGGATTAGTGGCTAACCCACAATCCTTGGGTGGTCGGAACTAAAGTCACTAAGCAAACAAAAGAAAAAGAAAAAGAAAATAAATAAAAATGCTATTCTAAGGCATCAAGCCATAGCAATGCTCGGCTTTGATTTTCGCCAAAGCCTAATCAAAACTAAGAGTCTAGCGATGGCTATTTACAATGAGGTAGAAATTGTCATTAAACATTGTGATTGTAATTTTCTAAAAAAACCAAGTTAAAAACTAAATTAACAACAACAATTAAAAATGAAGAAAAATAAAAGAGAGATAGATTTGGGTACTAGGGCTCACTCTCTAGCAATTTCAATGCAACGAACACATTTCAAGCAAACAAATAATATATCTTGATGAGAACCAAATCCCGTACTTAATGCCGGTCAAGGCCACTAAGCCGAATTTCCTTAAGTGTACTCACATTTTCGGTTAGGACAAATATGAACTCTCTAAATCAGGAATTAGTACCTTACTAGGGCTACCAAAACATGAACTAAAGGCGTAGAGCTCTAGAAATTAGGGATTTACGCATGCAATAGTTACAACCTAAAATGTAACGATTACTTAGTTCTCTACCTAATGCCGGTTAAGGCCACTAAGTCAAGTTCTCTTATTTGGTATCCATTCTTCCGACTAAGGCAAGAA
This sequence comes from Rosa chinensis, assembly GCF_002994745.2. Lineage (NCBI taxonomy): Eukaryota > Viridiplantae > Streptophyta > Magnoliopsida > Rosales > Rosaceae > Rosa > Rosa chinensis. Next base: position 18,473,407 of record NC_037091.1, on the reverse strand, counting down.
CGAACTCTCTAACCCTAATCATTATGCCTTGCTAGGGCCACAACATCTAGGATTAAAGGTGAAGGGCACAAGAAAATCGTAACTTAAGCAATCATTAATTCTCGATTAAGCAACTACTTGACACACCACACTAATTACATGAAGCTAGTGAACAAAAGAACCACCAATTGTATCACACATCACAAATCTCAACACATAACAAGAGAGTGGTTAATTCCCTAAAATTCATGCATCAAGAATCAATTGACATAGTAATTAGAGTGCACCCATATGAAAATATGTTATTTATCACTTGAAAAATATGTTCATTACATCAAAATTGAGCTAGAGTTAGAAACCCTAGCTCCCAAAAGTAACTACTCACAACCCATATTCATGAACATTAAAATTACAAAATTCAAATAGCAAAGAGTAGAGAAGTGTAGGAGAAAATAAGGATAGTCACAAATAGCTAGGAAGCTAGCATGACTAGCCTTGAATTACAACTCCCACAAAATACCCAAATATTGAATTTTGTAGAGATTGAGCCCCTTGATAGATTTTTGAAGCTTTGTGTGAGTAGGCCTTCAAATCTCAAAACAAAATAGAAAGAAAAGAGGAAAAAATGGAGGATAGGAGAGGGGAGGGTGAGAGCAGCCCAAGGCTGCCCCCTGTTTTGTTATATATGTGCGGCTCTGTTCTAGGTTTTTCCCTAGGGATGATTGATTCCATATATATAGAGTCATGGTGGCCTATGGTCAAAGAGAGAGGGATTGGGAATGCATCTCGTCCGTTGGTGTAAAGAGGGGATGAGAATTAATGGTGATGGCTGCTGTGAATGTAGGGATAGGAGCACGTGGGTGGTACCTGGGGATAGAAAGAAGACAAAGGAAAAATGTGACAGTTTAATTAGCTTAATTAAACCAATAGAGATGTGCAGCTCCATTTGCATTAAGCCAAAATCCCTTTGTAATCAAACCACTCTGGCCTATATAATTATTAAGCTGCCACCTTTTTCAATTAAACTAATATGTAATTAGTTTAATTAAATCAGCTTCAATTTCCTTTCTTGTCTCATCTGTTGATCCATTTTTGATGATGTAGACTTGCAGTTGACTTTTGTCTTTTGGTCGAAAATTTTACTTTGCTCCAATTCGTACTATTTTCCTCCGATTTCCAATATTCCGCTTATTTCCTACAAAGAAATAAAATTGGATTAATTACATAATAATTGACTTAAGGATTAACTTATTTCTAGTGTTTTAGATACGATTACATGCATAAAAATGAGTGTAATCACTTGTCGACTTAATTCTCAGTGTCTCTAGTTGTACACCAATTGAGGTCTCTAGGCGTCTGGATTACTGGGTAATAGTTAGGTTGGGAGGGCCGGATCCTTCTAGTGCCTCCGGCGTAGTACCAAAGGGGGCTTCCATTATGTTCTACGTATTTAATTGTACAATGAGTAGGAAGTTGGAGCAGGCTTTGCATGACAAAACAAGAAGGAGGCCTTGGCTTTAAAAATTTGTATGCCTACAATTTAGCTAGCCTGGAGGTTAATCTCTAACCCCCAATCACTGATTGCTAAAGTATACAAAGCTCAATACTATCCCAACCATTCGTTTTGGGATGCAGAACTTGGAGATGCCCCTTCTTTTTCGTGGAGGAGTATACTAGAGAGTAGACCTATTTTGGATGCTGGTATTTAGTGGAAAGTGGGGATTGGAGAACATGTGGATGTATGGAAAGACTGTTGGATTCCTGATTGTCCTTCTTACCTCATTCACAAGCCACCTCATACTACCATCAGTAAAGTAGCAGATTTAATTCATGAGGAAACCCGAAGTTGGAATCAAGGTGTTATACAAGCTAACTTTCTACCTGAAGTAGCTGCAAAAATTCTCAGTATTCCATTAAGTAGAATTGCAGGGGAGGATCACTATAGATGGGGGCCAGAGAAGAATGGAAAGTATACTATCAAGTCTGCCTATTGGATCGCCAGACAGTAGGTGATGGGAGAGTTCCTAACTTCTACCTCATCTGGAAATCCTTATGAAATTTTATGGAAGAAATTGTGGAACACAAAAGTTCCTGGGAAAGTGAAAATATGTATGTGGAAGGCTGCAAACAATATACTGCCTACTCGAGAAAGTTTAAGTCATAAGGGATATACTGGTCCCCTCAATTGTTTGTTATGCAGTGAAGCTGTGGAAACTAAAAGTCATGTGCTATGCAATTGTCCTATGGCGCAAGAAGCAATTGGAGCAGCAAATATTCCAGTTGCTAGTGTTTTACCAGGAAGTTTCAAGGAGTGGTTTTTGCGTCAGAGCCACCATCTCAACAAGGACAATTGGGAGAAGCTACTTATGCTACTGTGGGCACTATGGAAGAACAGAAACATCAAGTTGTGGAATGATACTTCCAAAAATGCACAAGAGATTGTTGTTGCCACTTTCACTTGGTATGCACAATTTCTACAAGTGCAGAAGATACAGCCACAAAACAATGCAGCCAAACTGGGTAAAAATTGGACTCCACCATCAAGTCACCAGCTCAAAATCAGTGTTGATGGAGCTTTCTTGCCTTCTAATGATATTGGAGGTATTGGTGGAGTAATCAGGAGAAGTGATGGCTCTTTTCTGGCTACTTTTTTGAAGTGTGTACAACATGTTTCATCTCCAAAGCAGGTAGAGCTGCTAGCAATTAGAGAGGGCATCGAGTTTCTACAGCAGAGGGGCCTTCAAGATGCTTGCCTTGAAAGTGACTGCCAGGTTGCCATACAAGAGATTGAAGAAGATTTTGATCTCAATGAAAATGCCAATTAGTTGCTGGATATACAACAGTGCAGTAAGATGATACACAATCTGACATTCACTTTTGCTCCTAGAACTGCCAATTCTGTGGCACATAGGTTAGTAGCCATTGCCTATGAATCCAATACTACTCAAGTTTGGATAGACTGAGCTCCAGAAAGTATTCTGGATGTTTTAGCTTTTGATTGTAATTGCTCAATTTAATCAATAAAATTCTTGATAATTACTCCAAAAAAAAAAAAAATTTCTATATACCACTGTGGGTACTACCACTATCTTCTTGTCTGTCTGATGGCAGCGGAAGGGTATGTAACAGCCTATTCTGGCTCATAAATATATTTTCTAGCTCGCGAGCGCTTCAAAAAAAAAAAAAAAAAATTTAAAGATATGATTAAAATCATGTGACATAAAAATGTATGATGTATATGTTGAACAAAATAAATCCTCTTATGATTTATGACATAAATCTAAGTCATCCATTATATTTGTAAAAAAAAAAAAATAGCAGTTAAAAAAAAAAACTAAAAATATTTAAATAATTAATCATGTGGTACAAAAAAGACAGGAAAAAATAAACATTAAAAACAAATTATTTTTTTTAGAATAAAAACAAATGATTTCTTCATTTTTGTGTGTGTAGCTAAAATAGAAAAAAAATTTAAAAAAAGAAAAAGAATAGTTCATGGCATTTTCTTATTGATCAGACATTAATTTTTGAAACTTAAGTTTGATTAAGAAATGTATATTTAGTTAAGATTTATAGAATGACTAAATTACAAATTATATGAGTGAGGTTATTTGAGGAAGTTTAGTGAGTAAATTTAGTATTTGAAAATTTAATAAGAGGTATAAAAAATATAGAGGTCAAGTGAGTAAATTTGAAGATTATAATTTCTTTACCTACATTTTCTTTTACATTCCTCTCGTTACGTCTCCCTCTTATGGGGATTGAGCACCACAGCTACATCTGATAACCATGACCGCTCACGTCACTACAAGAAGTCTTCTTTCACCACATTAGGTTCACCTTGTTGCTCCCGCGTTCGGCTTTATTTTGGAAGGGCTGGGTTTGCATATTTCTTATTTTTTTTCTTCTTATTATTTTCTATGTGAAATTTTCTTTTCTCACATTCATAGTTACTTCAACTCATATAAAACCAACACATGCAATAGAATAACGTCAGATTATGAATCTAATTGAAATCTGACAAGGACATTGTATCTCAAAAGACAGTGAATTGTGTTAATTTCACAAATAGCCATCAGAACATGACTCATCGACTAAATAGGCCTGCCAACTCTAAGATTAATGCACAAAGATGAATTAGTGAGAAGTCAAATATTTTCTTTTGGTTGGAGCTAAAATAGGGACCAATATTTTATCATCTTAGAGGGCCATACACTAGCTAGCTAGAGCTTGGACAATTAATTTTGGCCTAACACATTAAATTTTATGAGGTATTTATAAATAAGAGTCATACGTACCAATGTGCACTATATATAACACATTCTTCATCATTATTTGTACTTTTACTTTGTTGTTGTTAAATTTGGGATCATCAATGGCCGCCACACTTCGTGAAGTAGCTATAAAGGCATTGTGGGTGTACTTGTCTGTTTTGTTGTTGTTCGTTTCATCGAATATGCATTACTTGGTTGATGGGGCATCTCAAGTTCCTTGTTACTTCATATTTGGAGACTCGTTATCCGATAGTGGAAATAACAATGGGCTTTTGACACTGGCCAAAGTCAATTATCGTCCCTATGGCATTGACTTTCCACAAGGTCCAACTGGAAGGTTCTCCAACGGACGTAACTTGGTCGATATTATTGGTTAGTATCTTAATTTGTAAAACTTGTAACATATTGATTATGTTAGTTTACTATTTATAGCGGGTTTTGGGATTGAAGGAAGGTCTTAACTTAAATTTGAAAAGAGTATTCTGGTTCAAATTAGCACAAAAGAACTTGTTTAGCTAGCAATTAAGAATGTCGCTAATTATACCATCATGCTAACATATCCTCATTACAGCTGAACTACTAGGTTTTGATGAATATATACCCACTTTCGCGGCTGCAATTGGAGGAGATATAACAAAAGGTGTAAATTATGCATCTGGTGCAGCTGGTATCCGTGACGAATCTGGACGTAACCAGGTGTGAGTACTAATTATTTGATACGCGTTCATTTTCTGAAAATGATAGAGGTGTACGTAAGAATAACTCTCCGAAATATGTAACTTGATCATTTTGCTGTATTTTCAGGGAATGAGAATAACCTTGTATAAGCAATTGATAAATCACCAAATCATAGTCAATAAGCTTGTTGCCAATGGTTCACTCGCTGCAGATTATCTAAGCAAGTGCATATATTCGATTGCGATAGGCGCTAACGATTACATTAACAACTACTTCATGCCAAAACTCTACCCAACTAGCCGCTTATATACTCCAAAGCAATATGCAGATGTTCTTGTCGAAGAATGCTCTCAGCAATTACGGGTTAGTACTCAACTTTAATTCCATTGTCATTCTTCTTTTACTGTAGAACTTACTAAAGCTTTTCTAATGATGGTAGACTCTGTACAACTCGGGGGCAAGGAAGATGGCCCTTATTGGACTAGGCACGATAGGTTCCACACCCTTCGAAGTGGCAATGTGTGGCATAAACGGCACCGTATGTGTTGATAACATCAACTATGCTGCCCAACTTTTCAATGCAAGGCTTAAATCACTTGTCACTGATCTTAACACAAATCTAACAAATGCTATGTTCATTTACATAGATTATTATGGAATTGGACTATCCAGTGCTGCTTCATCTCCTCCTGGTAATTAAATATTCTTTACTTTCTTTTCTTTGCTAGCTGCTTTTTGGATAAATTTAATTATGCATGTATAGTGTTTTGAATTAACAATACATATTATTTCACAATTCTTTGACTCTCGCTAGATTAAAGAGGCTGGGTTACGTACAATATAATATTTGAGCATATCACCTCTAATTTCAGAGACATCCATGAAAAGTTTAATTTGTGATTAATTAGCATGTTGTCTTTTGAATCTCAGGTTCTGTTAATTACACTGCACCATGCTGTGAAGTTGAAATGAATAGTACGACGGGGCTATGCACCCCGTTCAAGACCCCATGCCAGAATAGAACTCAATATGCATTTTGGGATGCTATCCATCCTACTGAGATTTCAAATGTGGTTATAGCAGCAAGAGCATATAATGCTACGCTACCTACTGATGCTTTTCCATATGATATTAGTCACTTAGCTCAAATATAATCCATCATATAATATAGAACATACTAAGAGAATAAAACCCCTGCTTGTGGGAACAAAAATTAAATAAGAGAGATTCATCTTTTCAGTACTTCCAAATCGGATTTTTATAATTTTAGAAAGAAAACAGAGATGTTAAAGTAAAAGCAGCTAGCCATATGTGCATCAAGTCATCAACCATAGCATGTTCACCCGCTCACCCACTATTCACTGTTTTTTAGTGTTTATTTCCACAATCTGAGTCACCGGCACAGTTTCCAAAAGTTTGTAGGTCACAGAAAGTGATTTTGGTGACCCAGATTAGTTTAGAAACTGTGCCCGTGACCCAGAGGGTGAAAATAAACACTAAAAAGCAGTGAATAGTGGATGACTCGGTGACCCAATGTGTGAACTTGCTCTAAATGGCTAGTTGCCCCCCTCCCAAAAAATAAGATAGAGTTGGGGGCCAGAGAACAAAAAAAAACAAAGTAAACTACATTAGCAAGCAATAGCCTTGCCGAAGAAACACCAAAAAATTGTCTAGGAGAGTTCCAGTAAAAAAAAAAAATTAGGAGGGTGAGAATCCATTAAACATCGCCATCGTCCAAGCTTAGGCTATATATGTTTAGCTAATTAACATGTCAACTGTTCTATTTGCTTCTTTGTAAATATGATTCACTTCCACTCTTAGATCGTAGAAAGCAGGCAGTTACATCCTCGAAGAAGAGTGGTAAGAGGAAGTAACCAGGAGCGGATCTAAACGGTGGGCTATATGGGCTCAAGTTTAGACATTTTTTTGGGCAAAAAACGACCAAGTACATATATATCTATCTAATTTCAGCCCTGACCTGACACACATTTACGCAAGCGTACGTATCATTGTCAAGATAGAGAAATATTATGTCCAAAGTTATCGTACCACGGGGATTAGTGGATAACCCACAATCCTTGAGCAATCGAAAATAAAGACACTTAGCACACAAAGAAAAAGAAAAAGAAAAAGAAAATAAATAAAAATGCTACTCTAAAGTACCAAGCCTTAGAAATGCTCGGCTTTGGTTCTCACCAAAGCCTAATCAAAACTAAGAGCCTAGTGGTGGTTATTTACAATGAGTCGAAATTGTCACCGATAATTGTAATTTAAATTTCTAATAACTAAATTGCAAAAATTTAAATGAAAACTTTAACTAACAACTAAATTAGATAAAGAAAGCAAAGTAAGAAATGATATAAATATGGGATCGGTAGTTAGGGATGATTCCTAACCCTAATTCAATGTTCTAGATACTAATTTGATTTACGTGCAATTTATTAAAGATGGTAGAAGCCGTACCCAAGGCTTTTCAAGGCTCAAGGGCCGAAATTCCCTTTCATGGTATTCCTACTCCGGTTCAAGGGCCGTAGGAACTCACTTGACATGAATTAGAGCCGGTTCAAGGGTCACTAATTCACATCAAGAGGCCTAGAGTTCGAGGAATTAGGCAACCAAGCTCACCATAATTGCGATCAAGCTAATCATGTAGTGAACCATGCTTGTACTTCCCACGAATATTAAAGCGGGGTTCTAGCTCTAAACTCTAAGGATGTCATCCCCTAAATTTTAATCTAGACTTATTAAAACACATACCCAAGAGTTGACAATTCCTAAGCATGCATTCTAATCAATTATCACAAAACACAAGCATCCAATAATTGACAAATTTCATATATAAATTAAATTAAGCATCCATTACATCAAATTTGGGCTAGGGCACACAACCCTAACCCCCAACAAAGAAATTACTCACAACCCATAATTATGAACATCAAAGATACAAAATTCAAAGAGAAAAGATTATAGAAGTGTAGGAGAAAACAAAGGTAACCACAATTAGCTAGAAAACTAATATGACTTCCCTTGAATTACAACTCCCACAAATACCTAAAGCTTGAATCTTGTAACTCTTAATGAAATCTTGAAGCTTGTGTGAGAAATTCTATGAATACTCAAAAGAAAACTAAAACTATTATGAAAAATGGAGGAGGAGAATGGGAAAGAGAGCAGCCCAAAGGGCTGCCTCTGTTTTTGGTGGTGCGGCTGTTCTAGGGTGAGTCAATTAATGGGTGAGGTTATGAATATATATGTGGTCTCAGTGTGTGCCTGTTTGCCAAGGAAGAAGTGGATGATGAATGGATGGCTGTGATTAAAGGGAGAAATATGGTGTCTTGCGGCTAGGATTGACTGGAGAGAAGAGCACATGATGGGGCTGCTGCTTTCGTCAGAAGGAGGAAAGGATGGGTCTGATGGGATAAGGGGCACGTGGTCTGCATGTGTTTTGGCAGTAAAAGAAACAAAGAAATGCACCTGCTCCTCCTTGCATAATTAAACCCTGATGTTTAATTGTTTTGCTGCCATGTGTCACCAAATCATGGGTTTTGGACTCTTTCAATTAAGCTAACATGCAGCTAACGCGCAGCCCATAATTAACCTTAATTAACCATTGGTTAATTAAGACTAATGGTTAATTAAGGATGTTTTGACCAAGGGAGTTGACTGCATCGATCTTTGTTGAAAACTCCACCTTTGCTATAATGATTTTGCACACTTTGCTTTCAATTTCCGCGACTCCGCTTATTTGCTACAAAATAAATAAAAATAGATTAATTACATAATAATTGACTTGAAGATTAACTTATTTATAGCGTTTTAGATACAATTACATGCATAGAAATGCGTGTAATCAAGTCCATACCTAAAAGAAAAAGAAAAGAAAAAAAGAATTTAAGGGGGGGGGGGGGGGGGGGGGGGTGGGTGGGGTGGGTAAAGCCGCGTTCTCCCCCAGCCATAGCTTCGAGACGTCGACTGCTTCGAGTTCTCTCCTGTCTTCGCCTCCTTAGTCCTTGCCTATTTTTCACTCATAGGAAATATCAGAGTATCAAACCCTCCGCGGCTGGCGGCTTCGCCTTTTCTTCTCCAATCTCCACCTCTCCCTTCCACTGCGCAATCTAATGCCCAACTGCCCAAGGTTTCTCTCACTCTCCTAGTCTCCTTTACGCCAATTTCGTATCTTGTTCGATTTTCTTAATGTGGGTTCATTGGGTATATTCCATTTCACTGGGTATCATGTTCGATTTGCAGATTTGCAGAGATTCTTGGCTTCTTGCAGAGTTGCAGACTGGAGTGACCGAGTGATTGGCTGATTACCTAGGTTTCTGGAAGAGTTCTGGCCCTCCATGGCTCCATGAATTGTGAGTTGGGATTTTGAGTTTTGGGTATAAGTTGATGATTGGGATTGTTGGATTTGTTTAGGAATTAAGAGATATCGGTTTTGGCCTTTTGGGTTTGTTTCACTTGGCTTAGTCGGCTACTCGGCTGTCTCTTTTAAATATGTCTTGCTTGTGTATGGTGTTTGCGTAGATAATATGAGGCTGAACCGTAGAAAGAAGGGGAGCTATTTGATATTATGAGGCTAACTAATGCAGCGTTATCTGACTTAATTGACTGCTGTTGACTTTCAAGTAAGATGGAAGATGAGTTTCTTGATGATTTGATGGTTCTCTACATTGAAAAATAATTTGATGATAGCATTGATAATGATTCTGTGATTGCTAAGTTTGAAGTGATTGGGTCTCGGAGGGTACGATTTAGTTAGTTTATTGTTGTTTTACAATAAATGTAAGCTAAGGGGATCCGAGACTCTTCACCTACCAAAGCGGCAATGCCCTCGGGGACAGGAAGTATTAGGACTCAGTCATGGGTGCCACATCCCACAAGTGGAGTGGGACTCAATTTCTTTTAATCGCCAGGAGGACACGATAAGGAAACACCATAACGACCCCTTCTTGATCACTATGGCCATTGACCACTATTGATGTCATAGGGTCTTGGTTGATAGCGGCGCGGTGGTTAATGTCATGTTCGGCAACTGCTATGAAGGTTTGAGCCGAGACAAGAAGAAACTCACCCAGGATCACGAGCCCCTGATAAGCTTTGCAGGAGAAATCACACAGCCCTTGGGATCCGACAACCTGCACATAACACTAGGTGGACGCATCACTATCGCCACCGTGACAACGCACTTTGTTGTCGTCGACTGCCCCTCATCCTACAATGTCATCCTAGGGCGATATGCCATCTGGGGACTTCAGTGCTTCGTTGCAAGACACATGCTAATGATGAAGAAGAGAGACAACGCAACTCACTGACCGTCACTAGAGGGCATGGCAGGCGAGAAGTACTCCTAACCACGGACTTGCCCTCCCCATCCGACAAGTCCGATGACCCAAGAGAAGACCTTGAGACCCAAGACGATTGCGATACATGCAGTAAAACAATAGGAAGATAAAAGGAAGCTAAAACACCCGAGGCCAGATGCCTTGGAAGACTTAATATCGGTCTCCATATCCAATAGGAAACCAGAAAGAAAGGCCAAGATCGGCTCCAAGACGGATCCAGACTTCCAAGCAAAGTTGATTACTTTCCTCAAGTCCAGACAGGAAGTGTTTGCATGGTCATAGGCCGATATGCCAGGGATCTCACCAGAGTTGCTAACCCACAAACTCACCATCTCATCAGACGTTCCCCCTATCAGGTAGACCTTACAGAGGAAAAATACAAGGCCATCCAGGCAGAAGTCAAGAAGCTCCAAGATGTCAAGTTTGTCAAGGAAGTATCCTACCCGATATGGCTATCAAACATTGTGATGGTGAAGAAACCTAATGGCAAATGGTGAATGTGTGTCGATTACACCAATCTAAATAAGGCATGCCCAAGAGACATCTTCCCCTTACCAAGAATTGACCAACATGTCGATTCCACCGCAGGGCATAAGCTCATCAACTTCATGGACGCCTTCTCGAGATATAACTAGATCGCCATTGAACCATCCGATCAAGAACACACATCTTTCACCACAGACAAAGGCCTATATTGTTACAAGGTAATGTCATTTGGTCTGAAAAACGCTGGGGCCACATATCAGAGACTAGTTAATGCCATGTTCGTAGATCACATTGGGAAGATAATGGAGGTATATGTCAATGATATGCCTGTCAACAGCATCACCATCGAAGATTACATCAAAAATCTAGGTATCGTCTTCGACATCTTACTCCAATATGGTATGCGCCTCAACCTAGACAAGTGCGTGTTCGGCCTCCTCAGCAGAAAATTCTTGGGCATTGTGGTTAGCGAGAGAGGTATTGAAGCAAATCCAGAGAAGGTTCAAGCCATCCTCGATATGGCACCACCAAAGACAAGAAATGAGGTACAGCCCCTCACGGGTAAAGTCGTAGCCCTCGCCGGTTTCATATCGGGCCTAACCAACAAATGCGCTCCCTTCTTCAAGCTCCTTAAAACTCACCACACCGAGAAAATCAACAGGGGACTTGAGCACGACAAGGCCTTCCAAGAAATCTGAGACTACCTGGCATCGGTACCCACTCTCTCTAAATCCATTCTTGGGGAAGTCCTATACATCCATCTCGTAGTTTCAATCACAGCGGTCAGCATTGCCCTCGTCAGACGTGAGAACAATGATGATTTGCTAGTATATTACACCGACAAGGGATTCAACGATGCATAGACCAGATACTTCGATATCAAAAAATTTGCCCTCACACTCCTCACCCCTGCTCGACGGCTATGGCAATACTTCTAGGCACACACCATACATGTCCTAACAACCAACCCTTGAAGCATGTCCTCCAGAGACCGGAATCCTCGGGACGGTTGGTAAAATGGTCCATCGAGCTAGGTGAGTTCGACATACACTATATGCCACACATAGCCATCAAAGGACAGGCTACTGCACACATCATCGCAGAGTTCATACCTTGGGAGGACAACGAGCCCTCAAAAGAGATAGTACCGGCAACAAGCACCACCCCGACATGGACACTTCACGTCGACGAGTCCTCCAATAGCAAGCTCAGCGAAGCCGGAGTGGTCTTGACTGACCCAGAAGGGCACGCATACGAGTACGTGCTACAATTCAAGTTCAAAGCTTCGAACAATGCAGCCAAGTACAAAGCACTGATAGCTGGCATCCAATTAGCAAAAGAACTGTGAGTGACAAGCCTGAACATCTTTAGCGACTCACAACTTGTCATAAACCAGGTCGGTAGTGATTTCCAGGCCAAGGAACCACATTTATCCCACTATCAGTCCCTCACAAAAGATCTACTCCAGCAATACCTTCCTAGCCACACCATGGCCCCGATACCCCGGTCACATAACACTAAAGCAGACACCGTCACCAGGTTAGCGACATCGCTACCTGTTAATGCTTGAGATTTGGCGGTAGCCAAATCTTTACTAACGCGGGTCCGATGGGCGGACCGCTGCTTGTCGATGTGGATGTCCTCCGTTGCCTGTCAGATAACATACAAAGGACGTCAGAGGGGAGACCGCGTTGGGCAGTCTTCTCTTCTCCGATGCCTAAGTTATTTTATGCATAACTTCATGGCAATAGTAGGAATAACAGTTATTGTGTAATTAATGAAGAGAGATGAGAGAACCTTTTATAGATGGGGAAGAGGCTGATCTCTTCCATGTTTTTGATGTGGGATTGATACGCTTCAGTTCCCAGCTTCTAGAGCTTCTGATGCCATTCTGACGCAGCGCGTAGCTGCGCGTCCGAGGTGCTCTGAGGGTGAGCCGGGGCTCAGGCGATAGCCTGCTTGGTGGTGCGTTCGTAGGTCATACCGCTGGAGGTAATTGGTACCGTTGGTGTTGACATGAGCGTGGCTCATTCATAGCTAATTATGCTTGCAGATGCCTATGTAAGTATACTACCGAACACTGATATCAGGAATCTCAAAATGGAAGTTCTACAAAAACCAAGTATCGACAGACCATTCTTAGAGATATTCGCTACAGAAAGCCAACGGCCACCCTCATGGATTAACCCATTCATTGATTATCTCTCCAAGGGTATTGAGCCAACAGACAAGGCCATCGCCACTACACTTTGCAGAAGGGCGACATTATACATAGTCCGAGAGGGAAAACTATACAAAAAGGGAAGGTCATTCCCCCTACTAAAATGCATCTCCCTCAAGGAAGGGCAGAGAGTTCTACTGTCATTGTACAACGGAGTATGCGGAAACCATGCGGGGGCCAGAAACTTAGCATCCAAGGCACTACGTACAGGGTATTATTGGCCCACAATCAAAGAAGACGCAAAACATATTGTCAGTGCCTGCCTCAAATGCCATCTGTTAATGTCTAAGATTCAGCGGTAGCTAAACCTCGGTTAACGCTGGTCCGATGGGTGGACCGCTACTTGCAATGCTCTTGTATCTTCCTCTATCTATCAAATGAAATATCGATGGCGTCAGAGGGAGACCGCATTGGCAGTATTCTCTTATCAGATGCCTAAGTTAGTCAATGTATTTATGTTGACAGAATAACAGTAGGTCAGCAGCAAATGCGTAATTAATGAGCAGAGAGGAGTTGACCTTTTATAGGTGAGGAAGAGGCTGACCTCTTCCTTGTTTTCGATGTGGGACTGATATGCTTCAGTTCTCACCTTCTGATGCTTCAGCGAGCTGATCACCGCTGACATGCGCCGCCCCAAGATCAGCGGTGATCTGGGGGTGAGCCGGGGCTCCATTGATAGCTTGTATTGCTGTGTTTCAATAGGTCACACCCTTGGTGGTTATTGATACCGCTAGCGGTAGCATGAGCGTAACTCATTATGGCAAATTATGCTTAGCAAATGCTCATGTAAGTACACCATCAGTTCGCCAACTCCACTCTCGCACCATCAATGCCACTCACAATCATCATCGCCCTTTGGGCATACTGTCAGTGGGGACTACATTTCAGAGTCAAATTTCCCATAGCACCAAGACAGATAAAGTTTGCCATCATCGTTGTGGATTACAACACAAAGTGGGTAGAAGCCGAGGCCCAAGCCACCATTAATGTTGCCAAGGTCATCAATTTCTTATGGAAAAACAACTACTGGTGGTTCAGAATCCCCAAAACGATCATCACCTATAATGGGGCATAATTCGATAATGACACATTAATGGAGTTTGTCGGCCAGTACAACACAAAGATTTGATACGCTTCACCCGCCCACCCACAAAAAAACGGCCTAGTTGAGGCAGTAAATAAGATCATCAAGCAAAACCTAAAGAAAAGGCTAGACGAAGCCAAGGAACTGTGGGCAGAATAGCTACCTGAGGTCCTCTAGGCGACCAGAACAACTCCAACAGAAGCCAATGGCGAGCCCCCCCTTCTGCATGTCATTCGGCACAGGCAAAGATCCCTATTGAGCAAGAAGTCCAGAACAATAGAAATGACAGGTTTTGATGCACCCACCAACTCGGAGGAACTCAACCTCAACACTGACCTCCTGGAAAAGCGCCGAGAGCGAGCACACCTTTGGAACATCAATAACAAGCAACGTATCGCTTAGTACTACAATGCAAGGGTAATGCCTCGCCTCTTGTCTGTCTGAGATTGGATGATGAAAGAAAGGATGCCAACTCCAACAGGGCTAAAGGCTACATGGGAAGGGCCATACAAGATCATCGAGGCCATTGGACCCGCTACCTTCTACGTCAGGGTAACAGACGGTATAACCCTCCCACACCCATGGAACGCCCAGCACCTCCGCTACTATCCTAAGTAGAGGCCAGGGCACCCAGGCCACACGCACACCACCTCGCTATCGCCGAGCTTCATAGTAATAGGATCACTGTTACCACCTTCGTTCTATTTTATCATTTTACTCTATGTACCTGGCAACTGCCTTAGTTCAGCAATGAATGAAATGCTTTTATCATTATCACACTTCTTTCCAATTGCACTTAACGAACGATAAGTGACTATCATCAAGCTCCTAAGTGGTCAATGTCGCATCCCAGTATCACCTATCGCGATCAGGTTCTAAGCTGACCACTAAATGTCTCAACACGCAAAAGGCAAGGGCATAGTGTATAGCAATCCCAATCTACTGCTTATGCGTTACCACTAATGTAAATAAAGTATCACCTACGGCCAGTTCTGCTGACACAACAAAATGTTGTCACTCGTAAACCCTTGTGTTGCCAATCGTGATCACCAACGGTAATAAAGTAAAGGTCAACGATATGCGATACATCACAACAAATGACTAAGAATCAAACTAGACACCAATAAAGCAATGACTAACGTTCAAAAGTAAAGCAAACGATAGAATGCCCAAATACAATGTCACGCTCTCGCCCAAAGTTCCGATACAAAGTCAAATGATATGATATCGAATGCTAACGACACATCCATCAACAACAAATGAATGATGCACAAAATGATTTATTACAAAGGCTTTGCGGCCAACAGTGATACAACAAATTTTACTCATCATATAAATGCGATACATACATCTACCCTCATAATACAAATTCAATCACATATCCATCCTTGTCACCCATCCCACCAAGCCTGTTTCTTTGGGATATGAGGAGCTCCGGAAGAACATCACTGCCACTGACACTAACGGGTTGGTCAAATTGTGGTGGGAAAGACTGGGGGGCGGAGTCACTCTCTACCCCATTACCGGCCGATCTCCACCCCGCCGCACCACTAGCAATTAGTGCCCTTGGGTCTCTCCCTTGAACCGAAATTCAGTTTCGCAAGAGCACCGATTGCTCAACCCCCCCAAGTGGCGAAGGGGCCGAGCTCACCTGAGATTAGGCTATAAAGCCTATAACCCAGGCATGAGATTGATATGAGCATTTTTATGCAACGTTTTAATAATTATTTCCTCATATTTTTCTTAGTTATTTCCTTTACTTAATCATTTTTTATTTAGTTTCTATTTTCTAGGTACATTGGAATAAATGACAAGGAAATAAGCTGAAATGAAGAAATGGAGTTTTCCTGGTCTAACTAGGAATCCCAGTTAATGTAGGAATCCTAATGAGGCTAGGAAACCTGATGGCATTAGGAGACCACATGGCTTGAAGATGACGTGGGAGATATTATGGGAGATTAAATCTGATTTTTGCCATGGGAAATGATGGAGATAATGTGAAAATTATGGAGAAAATCAAGGAGATTACTTTGAGAAAATCTTGGGAGAGTTTCAAGGGATTGTGCAACAAGATAAGGCTCAAAACAAGTCCATATTCGTTCCTCAATTCCCTCAAGATATGTTGGCCGAAATTAAGGAATTAAAATATGATGTTTTGATGTGAAAATCAAGAGAAAATCAAGGGGGAGAACATTAAGGATAAAGCCATGGAGAGATTTCAGGGAGAAAAGGTCCAAAATGCTTCCAGATACATTGTCTAGGTTCATGACTAGATATTTGGCCGAAAATTGTGGATAAAATCAGATAAAATCTTGGGAAAATCAGCAATAATATATTTCGAAAGATTATGGACTTATTTTGGAGCGTTTTGATTGGCTGAGCTGACATGGCATTAATTAATTGGTTGGAGCTATGTGGTGCAACCAGAAAATTTCTTGGAAATTAAATTCATGAAGCCTTGCCTTCCCCTATATATACCCTCCTCTCTAGACGTTCTAAACACAACACCACAACAACACATCACAACACACCTCTCTCCCTTAGAAAATAAACATTAGAAAAATTCTCTCCACTCTCTAGTCTTCAGAAGCTCTACGTCTCAACCAAGGAGGAGAAGAAGTCATGCAATACATCAAGATCCTAGCCGCCATCCACCCTTGTGTTGTTCCTAGAAGATTGCTTGCTTTGAAGGATCTTCAAGTTCTTCATCTCAAGGCTTCATCATTCATCCTTCACGGTGTATTTCATACTTTCTTTTGTTTTCCTTTGTTTGATTCGTAGAGTTATGAATTCTAGTTAACATGACATTAAGGACAAAGTTTAAAGCCCGTTTATATGTTTTGAAATAAAGTTGTGATTTCTTTATGTTGATTTATATGTTGCTTATGTGAGATTGCTTGATTGATTTTGGATTACAGAAAACTTTTATATGTATGTGTTCTTTGGTGGCCAACTTAGGATATATGCATATAATTGGAGCTAGATTTAAGTAGTGAAGGCTTTGGACAAAAGTCGAAATCAATTAAGGAGGATTGCAAATAGATGAGCTTTTTCATACTAGGTTGTGCACTTTGGTTGACATATTTTCTCTGTTCTTCATGCGTTGAATGTGTTCTTGATTAGCTAGCTTTCTAGACTATGATTGTATGTTCAATAGGTTTAATTTAGATGCTTTCACTTAGATTAAACATTGTAGGAAAGTAAAATATGGGAAATCGTTTGCTTTCTAACGTTTCACATGGTTAACTTCTTCTCATGACATAGAAAATCAACTATAGGAATTGTAATCGGATTTCATTAATATGATTGTGGTTTTGATCTTTGTTCCTTGCATTCCACCCTTGTATATATGTTTTTACTTTTTCTTTATTTTATTTTTAATTTAATAATCTTAAAACACCCTATTTGTGTTACTTGTATACATTTTTATTCTTTGTTTTATTTTTGTAAATAATAATTTATTTTAGTTCTTTATTTGTTTTTGTAATTACAAGTGTACCTTCAATCCCCGGATTAGAACGATCCCTACTTATTCTATACTGACAATTACATTTTACATGGTTAAATTATACGCTTACTTTTAGCGTATCAAATATTAAGCTATAAAGCCTAGAAATTTGGAAAGGAAAAATGACAAAGGGAAGAAAGGATTTCAAGAGCAGAAGCACAATGAAAAACAAAGAAACTGCCATGTTGAGAATGTGCTCCACGCCCTACTCACTTTACCTATTTATAGGGAAAAGCCACTCCCAAAACCGCCCCAGCGTGACCAACGGTCACACAGCTTTGATGGCTTGTAATAATGACAGCATCGAAAATTGAAAAGAGTAAATACATTCGACACATGCAGCAGTATCACCCAACGAAACTTCTCTTCCCAATAAATTTCTTATATTCCCAAAACAAAAGAGAAAATTCTAGGAACAAGCCAACCGACCAATGTTACAAAAAAATTCAAAGTATATACATGTCAGTTGGCCTATCACTAGCAAAACAAAAGCAAAGTAGAAACAGAAAAAGCTACGCCTCACCCTCGGCACTGCATGCCTGCTCCCCTGCCACGTCTCGCTCTCTGACATTCTCACCCTCTAGCTCTACCTCGGTATCCGCCACGCGAATGTCTCTTTGCTCACCTGTGAGAGCACTCCCAGCCTTGTGATCCCCGACTTGGCTCGTGCTGTGCTCCACGGCAGTTAACGGCTCTTGGATAACAATCCTTCCCCCACGACCACCACTTGCAGTGCTGGCTTGTGATCTCGCTGCCTTCTTTGCCCAGCATATCGAGGACCATCATGTCTTGATCAATCCACCCAGCTGCAATACCATCGCGAATCTAATGCAGCGCTCCATCCGAGAAGGCTTTGTTCATCTTCTCCTTAAAAATTGAACTACAGAAGATAATGGTCCACAGCCTTTGCCGTGCCATCTTGCTTGGCTTTATGGAGCTTGTCCAAGTGTGTCTCGGCTGTGGCCTACAAATGAATGCAATTCTCAACAAAAGTACTAGCTCAAGAGCGTTCTTCATCCACTTCCATCCTTAATCACTCCAACTCCACATCCCTCTCGCCAGCATGGAGTTCAATGATGCTCAGGCTGTCAACCTCTCTTTGCAAGCACCGAGTTGCCCCTCCAACTCAACAAAGCGATCGGAATAAGGAGCTAAACTCTCTAAGGCAGCCCCACGGAGCTCCAACTCAGCATCGCGATCTTGCACCTTCCTCTCCAAGTCTTGTAACTGCTCTCACAGACCTCCATCCTTACTTCATCCAAGGCCTTTAGGCCCACCTCCGCCCGCTGAAGCTTGCCAGTCAGGTCTAAATTGGATTCCCTCAAGGGAGCAGCGGCCGCCTTGGCCTTCTGCAGTTGAGCCTCCACTATCGCCAGCGACTGCTCCAATTCCATGCTTCTCGCGATCCCATCGTCAATCTCCCACCTCATCTCCTCATGATCCACTTGGCTGTGATCCAACTCACCCTGATGCTCACGTGCCCACTGCCTCTCAGAATTCAGCTCAGTCTGGAGTCGAGTGGTCTCCTGATGAAAGTGGGTGAGAGGCTTGGCAGATGCCTAATAGTTCATATTCACCGCCTGCATCACATACCAAACATTAGAACAAAGAAGGAGGAGCAAAACAACGAAACGTAATGTATATAATGAAAGCGATACTCACCCTCATCAACCTCTTATGCACATCCTGATACCCTGACTAGGCTCGTCCACATTCACGTGGTCGCGATCTCTATGATAGTTGTGCATGTCAGCCACCATGTGCACGTTCGCGCTATTAGCAACACTAATCTCGCCTAGAGTCCACGAGAGACTTCTGACAACCTTGTCCCCAGAATGGCGGAACCTTCACTCGTCGAGCACGAATGCACAACCTCTTCAACTCAAGTCCTTTTTCCCCCACAAGTATAGATACTCACATCCATGGGGGGATTCCCTAGACGAAGTTGTGTGGCCACCCTTTTCCTCAACCCAGCTCCATCAGTACACGCACGGGTACCTTGGGCTTCCTCCCCCTCGCCCGACTGCACAGAGATCTCCACCTCGGGCACCCAATCACCCTTGTCAATTCCACCCTCTCTCGGGCCTTGCGGAGCACCACCAACCTCGGGAACAGCCATCGAGACATCCACAACCTGACTCGTCACTTCTACCTCCCGACTATCAACAGCGATAACCTCTGGTGACCCCGGGCCCTTGATATTGGCACCAAAAACACCCTCTATTTGCTCTAGCACAACTTCTTCAACTAAGTGACCCCTAGCACTGGTATCACTCTGGTGGCGCTCCACTTCTTCAAACAACTCCTCTATGGAGATCATTATTTCAAGAGGTGGCACCCGCTGCCCCACATCATCCCCGACGTTCTGCCCTATATTGTGGTCGCCTCCCTCCAAGCAAGTAACAGGGGATTGCCCCTTGACTCGTACATCAGCAGGCACAGTTTCCCCTACCAGAACCTCCACTGCGGGAACCACTTCCCTCAGAACCTGGGAGGACTGCCCCTCTCGCCCTACCAGAGCTTGCTTACGCCGCCTCGTTTCACTTGCTGACTCCCGAGGACGTCGCATCCCCAGAGCAGTACCAAGCCTCCCCCGGTTGGTTCTGCTGTCCTTGGACAACACTATCATCGACACCTACGGGTGCCTCCGCATTCATAGCCAGGCTATTCAGATATTCTAGCACGGCCTCGGGAAACCTCTGGTACACGTCATCGGACAGTTGCATGCTTAGCTGATGCTCGGTCTCGTACACCCCCTTGTTTGCCAAATCCACATTGCAACACCTTAGCACCTTCGAGTCTTTCAGTAACTCCTCGATAATGGCATCAGTGTTTACATCGGCATAAGGAGCATCACTCTTGGCGGCAGACTCATTAGGCATGTCAACTACAAAAAAAAAAAAAAA
Source organism: Rosa chinensis (assembly GCF_002994745.2). NCBI lineage: Eukaryota > Viridiplantae > Streptophyta > Magnoliopsida > Rosales > Rosaceae > Rosa > Rosa chinensis. The sequence continues at coordinate 18,452,926 of NC_037091.1, read as the reverse complement.
TGAATGAAGCACGTCAACGAAATGAAAGAAGCAAGACAAAAACGAATGCGATAAAAACAAAAACTGAAAAATTCCCTCACCAAGACGCCTCCCCAACTCAAATCTCTCGTAAATCGCTAATCTACATAAGTAGTAAAATCCCCTCTTCCCCTTCAGGAACTTGTCCAAAACTCTCATAATGCGCTTCACCTCTATCAGGGTCAGCCTGGTATCTTGCTCCACTACAATACAAAGAAATGTTGTTAACGTTGTTCATACCAGAAACACAAAAATGCTAAACACGTGATCATGATACTCACATATGGGTTGAAACCGATTTGGAGCCCGATGCACCATATCGGGGTTCTGCCAAAGGCCACCTACGAGACATGGCCTGCCCTTCCATCGAGCGTAAATGTTGGTTGGTAAGTCTTCAATGATCTGGTTCCCACATGACTTGAAGTTCACACACCCGTTATCTCCAGTCTTAGTCGAATAATTCATTTTGAAGATCGAACTGAACTCGTTAATACTCGGGCACTGCGGCCTACTAAGCTTCCATAGCACCAACACACCCATCATCTGTCGCAGAACGTTGGGCTATAGCTGCCCCACGGAGATGTTAAGACATGAGAGCAGATATTGAATCTCCTCCAGTATCAGAAACTATATCCCGCACCTCAGCTGATACTCGTAGAAGCACGTCCAACCCATCTCGAGATGACTAAACATTTCATTACCCCTTAGCGACCGCAACAGCACGGTATCTAGGATGCCCCAGGCCACCCTCATATCAGTAATCTACTCTACTGTCATGATCAGCCCCGGCTGATCGATGGACATGTTAGAAGCAACGCGCAATCGACCGTGCGGTGATTGAGGAATCTTAAGCAGCTCAAACTCCTCCCTTGGAACCTCGAAACCAACGAGCTCCATAGGTGGCTCAGAACCCTCGTCGCCGGAGCCCCCTGGCCTACCATTTCCACGATGCTCCTGCCCCATGCTACGAACGATACAGAAGATAAGTCAATTGACTCCTACCTATCGCCTTCCCCGACACGCCCCACACAAATTTCAAAATCCAACAGACCTCCATTAGGAGCCATAACATGGACTCCGACCAAACCCTAAACCCCCCAAAAACCTAACCTAGACAAACAAAGACCTAAAATTTACCAGCCACCCTTAACTCTGAACAATGAGCCCTCAGCAAACGCACATTTCACCAACAAAAATTACTAGAGCGAAACCCAGAAAAGTTAGGGGCAACGTACATGTTTATTCCTCTAGATGAAAACCACAAGCAACAAAGCCAAAATCCAGAATTCTGACCACCAAATGAAAGCTTGAAACTTTCCGAACACTAAAGGCTTTACCCACTTTTCTTCTTCCCGTTTCAAACAAAACAAAGGAACAGTGGCCACCCCCGTCTCCCTCCTCTGTCTATATGTAGGGACCTCGAGAGTACAGGGACGGTTGGATGTGCAAGGACAATGACACCGGATCCCACCACGTGTCCGACATCTCTGAGCGTTACTGAGGTCATGCGCCGTCGCCTCGACTCCTTACCACTACGTCATTATTTCCTGTAACGGACTCCAGTACACCAGACTTTCCACACACGAAAAACGAATGGCAATAGCACACGTATCACCAGGGTATAGCACATGCGCCAAAAGACGCATGAAACCCTACCACAAATACGTGATAGTGATACAATGACAAAGGCAGGAATGATCCCTTCACCCTAGCCAATACTTCTTTTAGGTGGGGACTTGGGAGACTGGGGAGTAATGGTCGCACGGAAGCCACGTGGCCAGCAACTCGCCCTGCACTTCCGATACTTCTACCAACGACAAACTCCCCACCCAAGAGAACTCTTGACCGGGGACTTGTTGGTATACATATACCTCTCAGGCACAAGTACCGAAAGCACAAGGCTTATCTAGCCATCACAAAGCAAGGAAAGAGCTCCTAGCCAGGGGTCTCGATACCCCTTGGGGAGATATCGGGAACCCCAAACGTCCCACACCAGGGGAAATGAAACCAAGCTCGCACGAACCCACTACATGAAGGCCATCTCCAACAACCGAAAGAGGTAGCTGTTTACCATCACTTTCTATTATCATTATCTTATAATGATACTGACTTAGGCATCAGAATGTTAAAGGCCGGCACACCTGGTCTTCCCTCTGACCTTTGTTTGTCTTACAGATAAGCGAGACCGATAGCGATACTAGCAAGTGATTTAGACCTTCTTAGACAGCTGAAACAATAAATATGAAACCATGTTCCTCCTTGGACTATTAAACTAAGGAAGGAATACACTCGAAACTCTCTTTTAAAAACACGTATTTATGAGTCGTAATAACGCACAGCTACCCTCATGAAAGTGCAACAGCAGACATATTAAAGCTCTAACTAAATCGTAACCATACCTCAACCAAGGGCACGGTTCCGATAACCCACCCTCAATTACTACTATGACCCTCGATCCATAAACCAAAATATTTAAAAAGTCACTCAAGACTCAAAATGTTGCACAACCTCACATGCTCTTCAAAACAATATAATTGACTGCAACAAAATATTGTTTTTGAATCTCAAATCCAATCTCCAAAAACAATATAAAAATCAACATTTAAAATCTTGTTTTCATATCTTAAACTACCAGCATAAATTGATACGTAGAACTCTCAATAAGAAAAGTCAATAATAGAATTATTTCCATCTCAGCTCATTTATTTCATTAGAAAATCAAATCACAACACATACTAATTCCACTTCAATACACAACTGCACCAATATATATATATATATATATATATATATATATATAAAGACATATATATAAACACACACACACACACGTAGTCATCCGCTTAGGAATGCTACTAATATCAACCATAGTTCACCAATACAAAACCTGTTAAAAATTATTTTTATAATAAAACCTCATCTTACTTACCTATGAATCATATACAATCAATTTCATATAATTTTAAACAAATATTTATTTCCAAAAATGATTTCACAATTTAACAAATAATTTAGTCCGTTTATAAATGAACCTCGTGATTTACTCACCTCTAAATCCCTCTACGTCTTCTCACAAAACCAAGATAAGACAATCATAAAATACTCGTCCAAGACAACTTCGTCAAGTACCTAATCACATACGGTCTGATCTCAGCATACGAAATATAAAGCGATTAAAGTTTGAAATTCCTGTTTGAACTAAAACCCTAAAGTAATGCCAATCAAGACAAAACTTCACTCAAAACCACCCAAAGTCTCCGTAACACTCGTAGGATCAATATATCAAAACAACAAGTCGATCCAACGTTGGATCCTCACGAATCAAAAACTAAGATAAACAAAATTACAGAAAACCTAGTCTGCTTCAAATGGTCACAACTTGACCCCATAATATATGAATATGCTCCTATCGACAAGTAGATGACAACCATGGAAACATATACCCAAAAACTGGCCAGACGCCCAGCCACGCGCCGCCGTCAGTGGCTACGCGTGGGCTTTACGCGCCACCAGCAACTCCCAAAATGGATCATGAGACCTATGCCAAAATGTTCATCTCAACAAGCACAACAAATACTAGCACAAAGTCAGCATCTAAGCCATTTGGCCAGAATTTACCACAAAATCAGATTTTTGATCGATTCTCCTTCCAAGCTGCAAATCTGTTCATGCCACTTGAAGAGAATGATTAGCATCCCCTGGACTTCAAGAAATGAACAGTGGTGCTTCTAGAGGTGGCCGGAGGATGGAGAACTCACGGTGGACGGAAAACGCACTACCACTATTGATGTGTCGTTCAGGTGGCAATTCGCCGTGCACCACCACCATAAACTTGAAGAGGATGAAGGGGCGGTTTGAATGGGACTAGAGGTGGTAGGATTGGTGGCCGGACGATGAAGATATGGCCGGAAAACCAAATCGGGTCGGTTCGCTAGCTTGGGAGAGAATTCGGATCGGGGCTTTCTATTTTCGGAAATTAGAATTGTTTTCTAGATATTTCTAAATTTTTTCTATTTATTCAAAAATGGAAACATTTTCATTGCCCATAAATTCTACATACGAACTCCAATTTTTGAGTTCCACAAACTCATATCGACGCGCACTACGATTTTTATGAAGGAAATTTTCAGAGAAACGCAACGAATAAAAAGTCATCCCCTTGACTACTCGAAATAAAAAGTTTTCAAGTAATTTTTCGCTCAATCAGCTTAATAATTTTCAGAAATTAATAATGAATTTTTGGAGTCTTACACACCGCCTCACCATCTAGGCCGCCCAAAACCCAGATCTGCGAAACCCTAACAGCTCCCTTCTCCCCCAATTCTTGGCGTATGAGGCACGTGTCATGGGAGTGTTCTTTAACTGAGGTATTATGTTAGAGATAATACATATGATTGATCTTAATCTTATCCTTATGAGTAGCATGCAAACTGCTATTCATTATAGAAAACATACAGTTATAGTGACATGTAAAATTGTAAGCTACTTAGTTGATTAATACTTGTATAAAGTTATTAGCATCCACAAACTAAGAGCACAGGAGCTAACAACAATGAGATCTACGCAGAGTAGCGTGCAACCTTTTCATGAAGAACCTTAGGATTCCAAGGAGTTGCATTGGATTTTTCCAGTGAAACTATATATGATGATAACTAGGATCAGCCAAAGGAAGAAAATAATGTCAAACAAGATTTTCCCTGATTTCTTATATGCACAAGCTAATTTTGATGCGGCTCTCAACTAGAACCTCGACAAAAATGAATCGAAAACTATTTATTTGCATAACAGCGATGGTGAACAAGCAACTTCTTTTATGCAAAAATTGTACAATAATAATTGACATAATGAAGAGGCTAATGACTCAAGGATTCCTTTGAAAGCCTTTATTAAGCAAGAGAGCTAATTAATCAAAAACTAAAAAAAAAAATTGCTCTTTAAACCAAACATACAGTAGTGTAGTTGCTTACTTCGCAATCAGTAGTACTGTACTGTAAATTTGCCCCATCCATTTGAGTGCCTAGCTCTTGCCAAATGGCTGCGCCAGTTGCTTGTATCGAAGAAGCTGCTGAATTCTCCCATAGCTCGAGCTCTACTTGAGGTACCTCCCTAGTAAAATGCCACCAATACTTTGACACAATGCTTTTTAGGTCGCTAGCCCAAAGAGCAAATGCCTCGACCTTTTCTTGGGACATAACAGTTCTAGTTGAGATGGGTAAGTCAGAATAAGAGGGACATTTGAATGCCCACTGCAAAAGCTCTTCTCCATAATAATCACCTCGCTTTAACCATTTATTGCTTGTGTTTGGCTCCAAAATCAGTTTGGTGCAGACTGTCTCTTTTGAGTGTGCGAGCATGCCAACACCATGTGGTGCAGTCGTCGGCAAGTCTTTTGACCTGACTTCTTCTTAAAAGATGTGGACGAGGAGAGCACCAACCTCGTCACAAGGTTCTTCTCTATGCCTTTCGGAAAAGGACTTCTTGCTTTACGTGTAAGGGCTTTGGTTGTGGTCTCTTGTGTTCGCCGAATCGATACTTAGTGTTGTAGACTAAGCAGAGCAATCACTGGGAAGTTGGGAGAAAGCACAGGGTTTGCTAAAGCGTGACTTTAGCTTTGTTGGGTTGCGAGGGCGTTACTCTTGCTTCGCTGGTTTGCAACTAGGTTGCAGGTAGGTTTGCTTTGGTAATCTGTATGATTAATTGGAGAGTTGTCTTTTGTTGCATCGCCTTTAGCCTCTATATATAGGCTGCTTTTGGAGTCCTGGATGTAATCTTCTTGGATGCAAATAGTTTGATATGCATTAATCTTAATTGCAAATATATCGTCTTGAGGACTCTGTAGCTCGCGGCCTGCAATTAGCTTACACACACACACATACAATTAAAGTTGATAGCTTCCTTAATTGACCTTCTGTTAGCCACGTATTGGCCTCTTCTTGTTGAATGCATTTAAAGGATAATTACATCCTTCCTCAATTTGCTCCACGTATCCCAAGTAATCATATTATTATATATGCCCTGTTAATTGCAATCAATAATGATTGATTTCTACCTTGTCCCATGTCCACGTTAATTGCATGGGAACACATGAATTCCTGCATCTCATTGGTAGCGAAGGATGATGGCCTTATTGGAAAAGGATTCATGTTTCCTTGATGAAACTCCTTGCATGACTAGGCCACATAATCTGATATCTCGCTGCCAAGCCTCCCCCTAGCACAATACTTGGTAATCAAGGAAATCATCATATTTAATTATCAAATATTTGATAATTAATCGATGAATATCCAGATTTGCTTCAAGATTGCTTGGCCTCTAAGTAGGCTTTATTTAGCCTCTAAATAACTGTTGATACCCAAAAAAGCACGAGACATCCCGTACGCACATTTCAAATCCTAAAAGGGAGATATAAATGCAAACGACATTTGGAACAATAAAAAATTACATATCGAACCGTCATGCCACGCATGTGGACCCAAGCCACAACTATGCTCTTGGGGCTTGCAGAAGTGGGTGTGGTGTGGAAGGTTACGGGAACACATATTGCTGGTCTATTGATTTAGTGTTGTTGGTGATTTCGGTCTTCGGCCCGAAATCCAAGCCCGATGACTTAAATCGATAGTGAAATGGTGAATATGAGATTTGGACCAACCTTTTTCCTAAAAACTCAAAACTCAAATAAACAGAAAGCCCAGCTTTCTTTCACTTCATTCTAATCTTGACTTCTTCCCAGCAGCAATTGTACACACAGATCAAACTAAAATCCTCAAGAATGATCGATTTCTTTTACTAAGTAGTGAAAGGGAAATCTTGTGACTAGTTAAGAGTGATGTCTTTCTTCCTTAAACGATGAGTTTACAGATTTCAATTCCCCTCAACCACCTAGTCTGCCTCGTTCCTTATTTCCCGTCACTGCAGCTGTCTCTGCTACAAGGAGTGTCAACTGTTGTGGCTACCATTACGTCTCCTAAGCTCTCATCTTCCAAGCAAGCATCTCTTTTCCTAAATTTAAGGTAGAGATTCTGTATAGATTGATGAGAAAACACTGCTTTACCCATATTTCCAAATGTTCTGAAGCTTCAAAGCCTCTCCAATGGAGTCTATAAAAGGGGAGCTTTTCCAGTGTAAAAGTGGAGGAGCACAAATCGAGCAAAAGCCCAGAAAGTTGAGAAGCACCTATAGCAGTCATGTCTTCAAGCTTTCAAGCATAAACCTAGTCCTCAGCTACCCTTCCAAATCTTCCTTCAAGCCCTCCCAGAAATCCCAAATCCAAAAACAATCAAATTCTCTCACCGCAGTGTGTTTCTAGCTCCCACACCACGCTTCACGCTGCAAGCTCTGTTCATTATCTGAATCACACACAAAGTCCTCCCATTAATCAAATTATTGGGTTGATTTTGGCCTAGTCGATGCTTAATTCAAAAAGGACCCTCACAATAACATATTCTGAATTTGTCGAAAATATATTGCTTAGGCCACGGATATTGGCCCGGATTCTCTTGAGACGCACTCGAGAAAAAATGTTAATTTTTGGTTCAAACATTGCCCCCCAGACCTCGAAGTCAAAGTTCCCCGTCTTGATTGAAGAGGTCTTGAGTCAACACTAGTCTTGCAATAACGTCTCGCTAAAGCAACTTGCATTGGCTTAATTGATAAGTACAAACTTGAAATCACTTGACTGATTAAGTATAGGCCTCTAATTAGGCCATGAAGTATGAATGTCACCAATTCACCTAGACAGATCTCCCATAGGAAAGCAAATATAGCCATGCATATAATTGGCGAGTCTAACTTTAAGCCTTATGTTCATCATGAAAGAGATTAGGTGCCTCCAAAAGCTTATAAAGGGCCACGGGTATTGGCCTTCTATGACCAAAATCATGTATCTTGGATAATTGCTTGATCATAATGAGTTCAAAACCACACTTAGTTCTGACAGTTCTTAGCTAGACCCATTTGCATGAAGTGACGCCTTCCTTGACAACTTTTTTGCCCCCTAGTCTATACATAAACATGTATAATGCTCAGAGACGCTATAATTTTCATCTAGGCCTTCCATTAATAAGGCCTTCTCATACTGTCTTCTGAACGAGATGCCCCGCAAGACTCACAGTGACTTGTTTCAAGTGCTTTTAACAATCAGGCCAACTAACCATATGGTTTTAATAAGCCTCTTTTGTTCTTAGTGGATGAGAACATGCCGTAGCTATGCTTGGTTTAATCAAGAAAAGATGCGGCAGGTAGGCGCACTTTTTCATGTAGAACATCCATTCATGCACATGATAGTTGCATCACATGTAAGACAATTTCTTCTCGTGCAATGAATATAAGCCACCATGTAGGCTATATATATAGTGTCAAAATGCACCACATCTTTACTGCCTCAGATGCAATTCTGAAAAAGGGATGCTGACCATGTAACTTGAATTAGTTATTTCTCCACCGCTACTTCCAGCTTGACGCCCACTTGATCCGTCTCTTCAGCTCCTTACCTTGATGTTCTGGCGATCATATCCCAAGCCTATTCTTTTCACATACCTTTTGCACATGACTTTTTGATAGAAATATTTCCACTGCTCTGCTACATCCTATCGTCGATCAGGAAGAAGATTGCAGTAGAGTGATGACTTGATCATGTACTTCTTATAATGCTAACGCCACCCAGTGGACATTCCAATATATATGCAAGCGAAAAGCCACAAGTTGGCTCTGAGCCTCTGATACTTCCAAAAGGGTTAGAGCTATACAGTACACTGCCACTATAATTGGCATGCATCACTCCATTAAAGCCACTTGCTGGCTCAGGTAAATTATTTTCTGACGATGCCTTAGCCATGAGAAACTAAGAAGCTTTCTTGGTATCCGCGAGCTCATATTCAGTGTGTGTCCACCTTATCCTGCGCGCAATTCACACTTGCTGCGAAGACTTGTCAGAAAGTTTCTTCCACCATTCCAAAGTTACTTCGCATCAATTTGATGAGCCATCAGTGCCACTGTGATTGGCATGTGTGATTAAAGACCACTCGCTGGCCTCAGATCGCCTTCGCCACAGAGTGTGCATCTTGTTGGAAGAAGTTATGGCGCAGTGCTTCACCGGATCCTATCATGTTGACTAGACTTAGGCCCAGTGCGCTCAGCGAGCGCCGCTTCCTTGATCTTGGTGAAGGGATTTTAGCAATTAGGTTCGCGTAGTTGTCTCTCGCCGGAAAAGCGTTCTTGAAATATCCCTTGCGAACATTCGCGTTCATCTCCTTCGCGACCATTCCCTCACGGCCATTGCCTTCACGTCCATTAGGAGCTTCGCGGGCGTACGGCTATTTGCGTCCATCGCGGCCATTTTTATTTGTTCGCCCTTACTGTCTGCCTGATGGCGTCTTCAAGCTGCTCGCGATACTTCGCCGCGATGATAATGGGCTCCATCCGAGAATGTTTGCTAGCTTGATGGTATAATTATTCGTCCTGGACTCTTCGTGCACGGTGACCAACCTCTTTGCATAGTGTCTTGCGCACCCGTGTCGTATTGCAGAAGGCTTCTTCCTTATCACCCCATTTCGTCTTTCAATGAAGGCTAGGTGTCATACGCCTGCTCCTTGTTGCTTATAGACTGGCAGGTGTTGACAATAGAACCAACATAACATCATTTATAATTATTTATGCCCAAACAAAGGGACACGTATGGCTCCAAACTCCAATTAAGAATGCCCATAGTTATTCTCTCCACTGTTTGTAGCTAATAGAACCATTGGGCCATGACTCTTAATAATTGCCAATAGGGAACTGCATGACCCTGCCCCACATGTTTTTCCCCATGTGAAAGGACTCTTGTGGCCACAAACATGTAGCCTTCGCGCCATTTCAACTGAATGTCTCTTTACCTCCCTTCGCTGCCTCTCGGAATGACACGTATCGTCAAGAATCATGGCACATGCACACTTTTGCTGCAAGTACATTTGTTAGATGGCCTCTCTCCCTCTTAATTACATATATGTGAATAGTGAACACACATATGTCAATCACCAGTTTTCCTTCGCGAACCATTCTTTGCGAGGCCATGTAATCAAAGCCACTTCGCTGGCTTTAAGGGCAACCTTCTATTTTCACCACCAATTATTGGCAAAAAATATTGACACCGTATTAGGCCTATAATATGCCCAGGCCAAAACCAATGGCCTCTAAGTATAGCAGAAAGTTCAAGCCATTGTTAGGCAAGAACAAGATTTTTTTCATCCTCCACGATGCACAAACCTGAATCTCTTTTTGTTATTTTTGTTTTTTTTTTTTTTAAACTAACTAAAAGAAAGATGCAAACTGAAAATTGACAGAAAATTAAAAGCAAAGACAGAAAGAAGCTAGCGGCAACTCATTTGGCTAACCTTTAGAAAGCCACGGGGGAGGTAATCTATGCTTCACTCCAAGCTCTGATGTATCAAAATTCATAGCATGAAAACCCCTATTGTGAGAGCTTGCAAGAAAGCAACAAAGATACTTCGCGTCGAAAACTTGGAAAAAATTTGAACCGTAGGAAGAGTAATATTGCCCCCCAAGTATCTTTGTTGGTTGGCAAAGCATGATCTCCAATTGCAACATCGGAGATGACGGTGTCCTAAGATCGGCTTTCTCGCCAACTACCATGTCATAGAACATGGTGTCTTCAGAATAAGCCACAAATTGGCCATTAAATTTAACCACTTATTGGTTTGAATTCTCCATATCAAGAGCCTCAAAGCACTTGGACTCTTGCATATGATTTTTGGAACCAATAATAAAATTATAATTCTCATCATATTCATCATAGATTGGCTCCGTGTTGAGATCATATTTAGAGTCACCAAAAAGTGGTGAATCGATCTCTTCTTCAAAAATAGGCATATCAAATATTTGTATGCCTCTATTTTCCTTCCAGGCATCATATTGAGACGCCTCTATGGACTGTTTAGTATCATCATTGATAAATTTCTTTTGCACGAAATTTGGAACCTAATAATTATAAACAAGAGTTAACTTGTATTGATGATACTCAAACTTACAGTCGCGAAGAACAAATTGATCACTAGAATAATTGTTTTGGCCATTCTTGCAAGGTGGGCTGCAGATGTATCCTCTACATATATCAAAGCCACAGCTTGGCCTTGAAGCATATATGAAGAACTTCAAGTTGAATTGATTATTAAAGCCACAGATTGGCTTTTCAAGACCACAACTTAATTGATAATTAAGTAGGCCATGATTTTGGCCACCTTCACCATGACGTCCAGTAGCATGGCCAAAGCTAATTTGATGATTAAGTGGGCCATGTCTTAATTGATCCTCTGCATGGTCATATCTTGATTGATAATTGAGTGGGTCATGTACTTGACCATGATTATGATCAATTTCCTGATCATGGTGGCGTCGAGTAGCAAGGCCACATCTTTCCTGACAAATTTCTCCTACAGGCCCTTTTATGAGGATTTGGTCGTTTAGACCACATTTAATCACTGCTTGGTTATTAGAATCTTTAAGAAATTGCTTGTGGTGATCAACAGATAAACGTGGGATACATCTTGCCCTCCAGGCATCTGGTCAGTAGCTAGATATATGGCTGGGTCAGTGGAGAAATCAGATATTTGTTCAGAGACAATTTCATTGTCAGAAGAACATTCTTCTGGACGATCTTCTCCTTGCGCAACCTCTGTGTAAGGCTGTGACACACCAGTGAGACCCTTAAGTTGATTGCCACCTATAGGCAATTCAGTCTCAGAAACGACCTCTTCACGAGCAGCTTCTTGATTTTCTAGTTTGTCTTGATGCGAACTGACTTGAGTAGCCAAGCTGGAACCTTCTTTGCGCAAGGTCGCGAACTCCTATGAGGTTTCCTTGTTTTGGTTCTCGATGGTCTCCATGGCTTGCTTTTGTCGCAAACTCTGCTCATTGGCGATATCTCTAGCATGTGCCCTTACTGCATTCTCTGACTGTGCAATTTGTTGCCTGGTATCCTCAGCACGCTGGGGAATGCGCTCGTCCAGTTCTTGTATGATCTGGTCTATCCTCGTGATTTCCCTGTTGAAGTGCGCAGCTACCTTTTCACGGTGTTTCTCATGATTTTCCATGATGATCATGATCTGCTCCTCGAAAGTCGCTCCTTCTGGGATAGGCTTTGGTACGAAAGCCTCTCTTTCTCCACTTTCCGCAGCATTAGAGATGACGAAAGTGTTGACAGGCTCACTTGCCTGGTTAGTAGTGACATTTTGACCCTTAGTAGCGATCGGGTGATTTTCTCCCTATTCAGTTGACACGTCTGATGATTGGGGGTAGCAAGAAAATCTTTAAGTCACTTGTTCTTCAGAAAGACCACGACAGTCCGCGTGAGAATGCGGTCTGTAACTGGAGGTCTTATGGTTTGGGTAGTTAGAGTAAACCTTTTGATAAGGGTTCGCGCTTGACTTCCCAATGTTACGTTCACAAAGAAACGCTACAGCTGTCCCACTGGGCGTGCCAAAATGTTTGCTCCAAAATCAGTCTGGTGCAAACTATCTCTTTTGAGTGCGCGAGCATGCCAACACCATGTGGTGCAGTCGTCGGCAAGTCCTTTGACCTGACTTCTTCTCAAAAGATGTGGACGAGGAGAGCACCAACCTCGTCACAAGGTTCTTCTCTATGCCTTTCAGAAAAGGACTTCTTGCTTTACGTGTAAGGGCTTTGGTTGTGGTCTCTCGTGTTCGCCGAATCGATACTTAGTGTTGTAGACTAAGCAGAGCAATCACTGGGAAGTTGGGAGAAAGCACAGGGTTTGCTAAAACGTGACTTTAGCTTCACTGGGTTGCGAGGGCGCTACCCTTGCTTCGCTGGTTTGCAACTAGGTTGCAGGTAGGTTTGCTCCGGAGAGACTTTGGTAATCTGTATGATTGATTGGAGAGTTGTCTTTTGTTGTATCGCCTTTAGCCTCTATATATAGGCTGCTTTTGGAGTCCTGGATGTAATCTTCTTGGATGCGAACTGTTTGATATGCATTAATCTTAATTGCAAATATATCATCGCGAGGACTCTGTAGCTTGCGGCATGCAATTAGCTTATACACATACACACACACAATTAAAGTCGATAGCTTCCTTAATTGACCTTCTGCCACGTCTGTATATATGTGAATATGTTAGCTACGCATTGGCCTCTTCTTGTTGAATGCAATTAAAAGATAATTACATCCTTCCTCAATCTGCTCCATGTATCCCAAGTAATCATATTATTATATATGCCCTGTTAATTGCAATCAATAATGATTGATTTCTACCTTGTCCCATGTCCACGTTAATTGCATGAGAACACATGAATGTCTGCATCTCATTGGTAGCGAAGGATGATGGCCTTATTGGAAAAGGATTCATGTTTCCTTGATGAAACTCCTTGCATGACTAGGCCACATAATCTGATATCTCGCTGCCAAGCCTCCCTCTAGCACAATACTTGGTAATCAAGCAAATCATCATATTTAATTATCAAATATTTGATAATTAATCAATGAATATCCAGATTTGCTTCAAGATTGCTTGGCCTCTAAGTAGGATTTATTTAGCCTCTAAATAACATATTCCGAATTTGTTGAAAATATATCGCTTGGGCCACGGATATTGGCCTGGATTCTTCCGAGACGCCCTCATCAGGAAAAAATGTTAATTTTGGTTTCAAACAGCTTGAAGAACCACAGCTTGTTTCTGCACCAACGTTGTTACTAACTGCGTATGTCCATGCGATGCCTTACGTGATGAAGAGTGTCATTCCGAGCGGTTTCCCCTCTTCAATAATGTAGTTGTCTTCTATGTAAATGATTGATCTTAATCTTATCCTTATGAGTAGCGTGCAAACTGCTATTCATTATAGAAAACATACAATTATAGCGGCATGTAAGATTGTAAGCTACTTAGTTGATTAATACTTGTATAAAGTTATTAGCATCCACAAACTAAGTGCACAGGTGCTAACAACAATGAGGTCTACGCAGAGTAGCGTGCAACCTTTTCATGAAGAACCTTAGGGTTCCAAGAAGTTACATTGGATTTTTCCAGTGAAACTATATATGATGATAACTAGGATTAGCCAAAGTAAAACAAAATTGTCAAACAAGATTTTCCCTGATTTCTTATATGCACAAGCTAATTTTGATGCGGCTCTCAACTAGAACCTCGACAAAAATGAATCGAAAACTATTTATTTGCGGAATAGCGATGGTGAACGAGCAACTCCTTTTATGTAGAAATTGTACAATAATAATTGACATATTGAATGAAGAGGCACTAGAGTCATTAAGCAAGGTTTCCTTTGGAAGCCTTTATTAAACAAGAGAGCTAATTAATCAATAACGAAAAAAGTTTTTGTGCTTTAAACCAAACATATATATAGTAGTGCAGTTGGTTACTTCGCAATCAGTGCCCTACTGTAAATTTGTCCCAGCCATTTGAGTGCCTAGCTCTTGCTAGATGGCTGCGCCAAGCTGCTTGTATAGAAGAAGTTGCTGAATTCTCCCATTGCTTGAGCTCTACCTGAGGTAGCTCCCTAGTAAAATGCCACCAATACTTTGATACAATGCTTTTTAGGTCGCTAGCCCTAAGAGCAAATGCTTCGACCCTTTCTTGGGACATAACAGTTCTAGTTGAGATGGGTAAGTCAGAATAAGAGGGACATTTGAATGCCCACTTCAAAAGCTCTTCTCCATAATAATCACCTCGTTTTAACCATTTATTGCTTGAAGAACCACAACTTGTTTCTGCACCAACATTATTACTAACTGTGTAAGTCCATGCGATGCCGTGCGTGATGAAGAGTGTCATCCCGAGTGGTTTCCCCTCTTGAATGATGTAGCTGTCTTCCATGTAAATGACTGGCTTTAGATGCTCACAAATCACTTTCAACATTTTCTCATTCAAATTCTCAAGCATTGGCACCTAATTACGTAGATCAGTAATTAGTTATGGCCTGAACATCTCTATTTATGTTGGGATATATGAATGCAAGAGAACTTACACACACACACACGATATTAATGAACTTGATTCTAGTAAGCAGTAAGTCCTAATGTTGAAGAGTTTGGAATCCATATATATTTGACTGAGATAAAAGAAGAAAAAAAGTGCTTACTTTCTTTAGTGAAGCCAAACAAAGAAGGCGCATGA
This sequence comes from Rosa chinensis, assembly GCF_002994745.2. Classification (NCBI taxonomy): domain Eukaryota; kingdom Viridiplantae; phylum Streptophyta; class Magnoliopsida; order Rosales; family Rosaceae; genus Rosa; species Rosa chinensis. The sequence continues at coordinate 18,437,768 of NC_037091.1, read as the reverse complement.
CGCTTTTTTTGTACTTTATGGGAAGAATAGAAATGATATTCTGCACATCAATATCTTTGTTTTCTTCAAGTTTGTGTATGTTTTCAAGAATCACAGTCTTGAGAGCTTTTTCCTTTAGGTTCGTGGTCTGCAAATCCTTAGAGCTCTTTGTCACTGTCTTCAACTTTGAGAGATCATTTTTAGATAACCACAAATCTATATCTGGTTTCATCAAATGCTTCTTTTCCTTCAGTTTAAGCTGATGTGATCGCTCTTGTGATTCCTGCATATATGTTTGTTCCATAACAAAAATGTTCATGGTTGATGAGTTCATTATTTATATATAAATCATATTATCAATCAGGTGTGATGTGTATATGTGTGTGCATGCATTCATACGTACATAAGTATTTGCAAATACCAAAATTATGTTTAGTTAGCAGGACTAGATTATAGAAGCCTAGCTTGAACAGTATATTCATATGTATGAAAATGTATAACAATACTAAATATCTGTATACAAACTATATATGCCTGCGAAATCTATACTTTAATATTATTTTTGAAGTTCTCTTTAGTTGTTTGAAAATTAAAATGGATATAAGTGGCATCTCATATGGATTAGCACATTGAAAAATAGTACTCTTAATTTGTCAAACAATTAATATCAATTTTCATGGAAGAAGCATCCCTGATTAGTTTATTCATCAGTTTGCCTTTTCAAAATTTAGATCCTTACATAGTTGAGTGTAAGTTGTTTACTTCTGTGCTTGGTAAGTAGGTAGTGTGTTCTTAATCATATATAAAAACTTGATCCATACTGAAGATCAAAAGATAAACACACACACACACATAGAGACCAGTTGATCCTTATTTTAAGAATTTGAGGATTTTTAATTGTTGATTATTTAGATTCCTATGTAAGAATTGTATCTACAAAAAATAAATCAAATTCATAATCATTCGGTCATTCAAAATTGTATAAACAAATGTAGTCTGTTAGATAAAATTAAAACGAACATTGTCTTAATGAAATGGTTAAATATTTTCTGATTTGGCTGATTTTTTAGATAGAGATAACCTCCTTAAACTTGAAATGTGAGGATATTTTTATTTTTAACATGTAGTTTAATAATCTAAATTATTCATACTTTAGTTACATACACACATATGAATCTTACAAAAAATTAGTCAAATCGAAAAACGTTTAACTATTTGATACTATTTAATTTTATCTATCGGACTACATTTCTTTACACAATTTTGAATGACCAAGTGATTATAGATTTAGTTGTTTTTTTTTTTTTTGTAAACACAATTGTTGTATAGGAATTTAAAGATTAACGGTTGAAATCATTCAACTAGGTCATGTACTAGTGTAAGATAGTAAAAATCCTCAAATTCTTAAACTAAGGAAGTTCTCTCTAGAACTGATATATGCACACACATATAAGGACATACTTATAGCTTGAAGACATAATTTTATATAAAGCTAGGCTAATTAATCTTGCACCAACCTGCACTCTTGCATTAAGATATACTAAAAATAGCACCATGCCACATATAGATATCGCCATCGAAAAGATGATCTCCCAGATTTGCATGCTGGTAAGCAGGTTTGAACCAAAAGAACTGTAAAAAATATGAAATGTATGGTTCATTATATCATTAGATGCATTCGAGGTGGATGTATGCAATAAAAAGGAAAGACAAACCATAGGCATAAAACAAAGAAATGACAGGTCCTTAAGACGTTATTTGTATATAAATCAAAAGATAAAATAAATCACATATAAATCACCACAGAGTTTCTATAACTATAAATTCTGACCTTAAATTTCGAAGCGCCCACCAAAAAGATAGTGACATTCTTCGTGAAAGACTTGATGAATTTGTCACATTAGAATGAAGAGCATAAAAATATATACCAAAGTCAAAGACTTTTGAATTTTCATCTTTTGTAGGGCACAATTCTTGCAATAGCGAGCTGTTAAATGACGATCTAGCCTTAGTACATTCAAATTGATCCCAATATTCAATTTTAATTCCTCGAATAATTTTAGAATTTGTCTTCCAACAATCTATTTGTCTTTGTACAGCAAGACGATACCACAAGGCTCCAAATAGCTGAATGAACAACAAGGAAGTTCAGTAATAAGCAAGTTTTTGTATACAATACTACACAATATATATATATATATATATATATAAATATGGAGTGAAATCCACACTCCCTATTTTATAATCTATACTCTATGTTTCCGTTTTCTGATAACTTAAATTTTGTTTTAGTGACTTAAATGGGAGCAAATCAATAGCCACCTAAATTATAGTTAAAATTATACTATGATTTTAGACCATTAGATCAGATAACAATGAAGGGATGAGATATGTTATTTATTTTTTGAATAATCTATACCATTATATATCTCACCAAATAACTATCCATTAATTTCTTTCCCATTCTCTGTCAATTATTCATTTATTACATACAGCCTAACTCAATAATTACAGGCAATCCATCTCCTCAAAATATTTTATTTTCTTCTTTTGTTTCCTTCTCTAAATTAATCTGTTGCAGGAAAATAATTAATTAGGAAAAAAAATTTCATTATGATAGACCTGCAACCTGAGTACAAAAGGAGTAAAATCAACAAACTAAGAAATTTTTTTTCTTCTTATAAGCTAAATAAAGCTTCATCTATGTTATTGTTGGATCATAATTCATATATGTGTGTGTGCGTGCGCGCACGCCCTAAAACATGAAAATTACTTTTTCTAAAGTCCAATTTAATGTTGACTAATCTAATTCCATGTTTTGTAGAAAATCTTGATAGTCGAATAAAAAAGTGAAATTTCGGCTAATTTTTCATGCACTGCCACTTTTGGCAAATTTACGATTACATCCATTCACTATCATTTTATCTTAACCAAATTTCAAACATTGTGGTTCCCATTCAACCATGCCTTTCTTTTATCTTTCTCATACTATCTCTACTCTCTATTACCCAAAAGTCTACCATCATCATCACTTCAAAATCTATCATGTTTTAGGTTTAATCACCATCTCTCACTTATCATTACCTACTTTAATAACCAACACCAACACGTACTCCCATACTCTTTGTCCTTGATTTTGGGATCTAGTACCATTCTCATACTCCACCTCCATGCTTCTTACAAGGTTATGACTGTTTTTTTTTTCTTCTAATCACCATTTCACACCTCTTGCTCCATCTATTTAAGCACCTCTTCTCATAAGAAACAGAGGCATCACCCACACTTGGTCATTACATCTTTTTATCTCTCTATTCTCTACATAACACACTAACATCTCCTCCACAAAACCTCTGTCCACCACTCCATTTTCCAACTACATCCCTACCCATAACATCTTATATATACCAAGCATCATTATCATCTCAAATCTTGAAGAAAGAGTTCAAGGAATAAGCTAAAACACAAGAGCGACCACATCATCTTCATGACAAAATTTCCATGATCAACCACTTCATCATCCTTCACTTGTCATCATTCCTAGTCGTTTCTAAACTCTATTATTAGATAGCTTATTGTGTTCCATTATGTTAATGCTAGTCTATGTAGATATGTGTGAGTAGTCTATTGTTGGGGCTAAGGTTGAAAGCCAAACTTGTAATGAATTGATGTTTGAGTTTTATTTGATGCAATTTCCATAATTATCTTCACATGCTAAATCAAGAAATGAATGATTGTATTTGAATCTAGCTAATTTGAAAACTTTGCATATCATTACATGAACAATGTTTAGAGAATAGCAAGCTTTAGACATTAAAAATATGTTAGCACTATATATGTGTATATGTGAGAATAATGAGTTAAAATCACCTAGATCTCAGATTGGTTTGCTTGCTTGATTATCTAAACTCAAACCATTATACATCTAGGAGCAAGGAATTGATACTTATCCAGTAATATAACTTGTTCTTGGGTTAATTTCGCACTTATCCAGTGGAAATTGATAAAACTAAAGGAGTTTAAGCCTTAGTAGTCTTATACAGATGCTAAGAGGGTAATTGGATACTTGGGATTGCATTACTTTTAGTTTGAACATCAATGTCTGCAAGGGAGGCTATGGTGAACAACCTAGAGCTTTAACTTCCATCAATTTTCTCACGTCTAGTTTAACATAGCTTAATTTACATTTCAAGTTTCATTTTGTGTTAATTTGATTTGAAATCAATTCCAAGGCCAAAAATCAAATCACTACACCATTTTGCATATATTCATCATGAACTTTGGTTCACTTGTGAGGCCCTATTTATGACTTGTACATTTGCATATTCATCTAGCATCCTCTAGGTTTTTCCTAGCTAGAGTGAGATTTTTCAATTCCTTGGGTACGATATTCCTTACTCATAATCCCTACACTATAACTTGCCCCTTATACTTGGGGGTAGTTATTTAGCTAACAATTATTATTTTAGTAGAATTAATTATTAGCTATAAAATCATATTTATTGCAAATAAATATTGGTTAAATATATGAACTTGATCTTCAACGGTTCATGGATAAGTTAAAATGAAGTTTTGTTATAAAATGATTTTCGAGTTAGTAAAGTGTGAACTATAGTTGATATTAGTGGCATCCTTGAGTGGATGACTACGTGTGTGTGTGTATGCGCACACAAATACACGTGAATATCTTGGTAGAATTGTGTGTTTTGTTCACTATTGTTGTGAGATGTGATTTTGAGAAAACTAAATGATTTTAGAAAAGAAAGGACGATATTGTTGGCTTGAGTTTTTGAAAGAAGTATGTACAATTGAGGTGATTGTTTTGTGAGTGAAGACTATAGTTTGAAAATGATTTCAATATTGTGACATTGCATTTTGAGTTGTGAGTATGCAATTGTGTATCGAGGGGTGATAACCAAAGTGATGATAATTTGTGTAGTAATACCAAAGTGGTAATAATTTTGTGTGGTGATAGTTGTGTGAATGATTTCAGTTTGTTATTGAGTTAACAACAATTGAGATGGTTGCTGTGATGATTTGTGTTACCTTCAGATGCAAGAGTATGGATTTTTGTGATTATTGCTATTATTTGAATTGATTGATTTTAATGTAATATCCTGAACTAAACTTTATATAGGGATTACTATGATTTGATTGATGTGCTTTTAATGTGATCTCTTGGACTAATTTATATGCAAGGGTTACTATGTTTTGAATTGTGTGATTTAGGTAATCTCTTGAACTAATTTCTATGTAAGGATTACTGGTTACTTAATTTAATTATGAGTGCTTTACATTGTTGTTGAGATTTCAAATGATTTAAAAGGTCACAGTGGTGACGAATGTTCTATATGGAGAGAGATGAAAGGCGATTTATGTGCAATAGTAGTTGCATTTTAAAATGTTTTAAAGTGTACAATGGTGCCAAAAGTTTTGTTAATTGAATGCTGAGTTGTGAATCCTAGAATGTGGGTTTTAGTCATGAGTTGACTTACATAAGAATGATATTGAAGGATGTGAACTTGATGATTGTGGTTGTGATATATGCTTATCTATTGTTTGGTTGAGATGTCTTAAGCATGTGTTTCACTTATGTCGTTTTGAGTTTGCTCATACGAGCTTCATCAACTTACTGAGTTTGTTGTTGCAACCCGGTGCACTATTTGATAGTGTATGGGTTTATCCTGCAGGTTAGGGTGAATGTGGTTGGAGCTTAGAAGTATCTTGCTATTGCAGTTGTAGGTTTAGAAAATTATTACTCTTCCACTGTGTAGTGAGTGTGGTGGGCGTGTTTACTCATTGAATTATTGTTTTAGTTTAATTTGTAAACTTAGTGGAATGTTTAAAGAAAAATTTTTCTGGTATTTTGTATTGATGTGTAAACCATCACGCCTGAAGTATTTGTGTTTGTTTATTAATTGTGCTTGAAAATCGAGGCATGAAAATTATTCTAACAAATTAACATAAGATTACTCTTTTAGATATTTCCCCTATATATATCTGTGTGTGTGTGTGAGTGTTTTTTATTTCAGCTTTTTACAAGTATGATTGACACATGAGATTGAAACTTACATGAGAAGCAAGGACGAAAGGCAGAAAATCCAACAAAGGTTTCAGCCATCTTCCTGCTGCAGTCTTTTTCATAAGACGACACCTTTGTGATCCATAGATAAGAAAGATCCGTAGCACGTATTGAATGGGCACGACAATGAAAATAACATAAATAGGATCCCAGTATGTCCCAAATAAAGAGAGTAAAAGTAGTACCTGTATACATTAGGCAATCAATTAGGTCAACTAACACTTAAGTCTGTTTCTAGTACCTGTAACAAAATATGAAATCTCTAAATTATGGAGAATAAGATCCCCACATTTGGTAAAAGTATTCCATATTTTTTTGAGATGTGGGAGACCAATGTTTTGGAGAATATCACTATATTTTTATGATGTATGTAGATCATTGATCAACAATATTGGGAAGGAGAATGAAATTCAAACTTCTAAATTATAATCCAATGCCTTAATTATTTTCTCTTTTAGTTGAAATTCTTACTAAGACAATTTAAATTACTAAAAAAAAATTGTGGAGTGTGAATTGTAAAATGAGGAGGTCAAATTTCACTTTGCTATTGGAAAAAGTTTTTAATGAAATGACTTCTCTTACCTCTAGAATGGGAAAGGCAACCAATGCACCAGGTAGAATGGATAACAAAACAGAGTATCTTTTGATTACTTGTTTCCAAGGAACTATTGTCTTTTGATCATTTCTTGACTTCCAGCATGCCCAAAGTTTCTTACCCTTACGTTTCTTAAAAACTCCGCACAAGAAAATGATTATGTCAACAGCATAAAATACATCAACGACTATTCGCAAACAAGCATATGTGAGCAGCAATTTCCAGTCGTTATTGAAGCACGTATTGTCTTCCTCAATGACATTGAGATAGCAGAACAAAGGATCAACGAAGACTGCGAATGAACACAGAATAATGAAGAATGTATTCCACTTGTACATTCTCTTAGCTCGTGCTTTGATAATTTCCTGTACTGCTGGCCCTTCTGCACTGGTGCTTCTTTGCCCTCTATTTTCTTTGTCAGACTCCCCCAATAAATTGACTCCATCTAAATTTCTAAATGTGACACAACAAAGATACATGAGAAACAATTCTAGAAATCAAAATAGAAGTTATCTGAAGAAATATGATACAGGGTACAGGAGAGGTGTGCGTATACCAAAACTCAAATTTAAAACATGTATGCACGTTGTATAAAACATTAACAAAAAACTTAGCGTCAATTTGAGATTTATAGCAGTGGTATAAATAAGGACTAGGCAGAGTATTTGAACCGTTATGTGCTTTATATGGATGAAGACTGTTGGGTCATACAAACAGGAGCCCAAGAGGAGAAGGTGAATCAGTAGTGATGGGTTTTGGACAGCATGTGAAAAAGTGGGTTAGTGGGTATATGTGGTGTTTAAGGGATGGGGAAAAAAACATGGGTTATCTGGGTTGTTAATGAAGCATATTCGGTCCACTGATGATGGACATTCACTAGCGGGTCAACCACCATAAAAAAGGGGTGATTCCGGTGGCTTTGGTTTTGCCTCTATATTTTCTATAAATTTCGTAACTGGAGTCTACTCCAAATATGAAAGAGGAAGGAATAATTTACCTCAAAGGGTTTTTAACTCTACCTTTCGAGATAAATTCCTTGTTTCCATTCAGATTTAGACTAGGCTTCACTTATCAAAGTTATGAACAAGATAGAGACAAAACTAACTACACCAGAATCACTCATTTTGGTGGTGGTTGACCTGCTAGCTAGTAAACATCTACAGTCGGTGGTCTAAATAATTTTCAGGGTTGTTTAAGAATGAGAACATGTAATAGTTAAGGTGAGGGTTGTTGTGAACTAATGAGATTGAAAGAAACTTGGGGAAGACATAATTGGAGGAATGATTTACTAAAATGTTAATCCATAGAGGCCAACAGATGTATTACATTCAAGGTATTAATCATGAATTTGAATATATAATCTTTTTTTAATTTTTTGTATCAAACATATAATTTTTTCATTGATAAACTTAGAACACCACATATATCAATTTTTCAGACTCAACTCATGTATCTAAGGGCTAAGCAACAATCAAACTTGCTAAACACCGCTCATTAAAACCTAGTCGGGCGCTTGTTCAAAGCAAGCCTACAAACAATGATAAACATCTTAGAGAACCTAACTTCTGACTAGATGGTTTACAAAAGCCTAAGCACTCAATTGTGGTGCAATTAGTAAACCATAGTATCAAGTAATTCAATAACACACATTAAATATAAAGAAAAAGGAAAACTAAACAAACTGAAATCTGGAAAGTCATGTGACCAATCCTATTCTAGTTCTCCTAACACATAATGGCCTCGTTGAAGGAGATCAGAAACTGATCACTGGCTTCTTTTGGATCAGAAATGGTTTGTCAATGTTACGCCTCATACCTAGATTTACTGATTTATTGCTCAATTGGGCAGTATACAATAGAAACCTTTACTTTTACTTTCATTTCTAGTATTTAGAGGGAACTCCAAGTTGACTTTTTCTTCAGTTCATTTTTCAAAAAAACTTCCTCCACAAAAAATGCAAAGCATGATAAACCGAGTCCGTAGACATATGGCAAACTAAAATCAAAGTTCATATAAGTAAATTATGGTTTATGGAAGTCGAATTTCTTGATCGATGTTTTTGGAGATTCATATAGGGGCAAAACTGACTTTTTAACACCATTAGTATAAATAGAAAGAGGAAACCTTGGAGGGGTATCTCTCTGTTTTTGGACCATACACCTAGAAAGAGGCACAACCTGATCCCCAGCCTGACCCGAATCGAAACCTAGTGGGTTCTCAGCCGTCCGATTACCCCTAGTCACCACACTAGTTGGAAATTGATCATGACCTCACATTGTGCCTTTCTATGCCCTGGGTTCACAAATCACACCAGGAAACTAGATTCGAATAAATAAATAAGGTACATTTCGGTATGAATTCTGATAATAGTTGAATATTATTATTTTCAATAGGAATGACGGAATAAGTGTTAATTAATAAGTTACAATCTTTGTTAATATTGGGGTTTGTGCTTTATTTGTGATTTATATTTTCCAACGAACAATTCGAATTTGAGCTTCAATATGGTTTGGGATAAATTATTTGAATTAAATTTGGCTGCTGTTTATGGATTATTGGATTATTATTGAAATGTGGATATGATGATAATTGGCTGAGATAGTTTATGTCGTGAAATCAATATTGTTCGATTGATTGTGTTATGTTGTTGGAAACACTCGGAGAGAGAGGATGGACTAGTGGTTTCAATTCGTGGAACCAAAAAAGAGGGGATGTATTGGTCGTCATTGTTGATGATGAGGCACCAAAAGAGAGGGGATATACTGGTGGCCACTATTGATATTAAGGCACCAGAAGAAAGGGGAGGGGATGTACTGGTGGCCACTATTGATCTGAGGCACCAGAAGAAAGGGGATGTATTGGTGGCTATTGATGATGTTGAGGCACCAGGAGAGAGGGAATGGACTGGTGGCCATCAATGTGGCTGAGGCACTAGAAAAGAGAGGATGTGCTGGAATATGAATATAAATATATATATATATATATATATATATATATATATATATATATATAAAGGCTTGCTCACCTAAGGGACATTTTTTAAGGGATTGTGAGGGACAAGTGAATCTGACGGCTGAAAATAAATGCATAGTTTTAAGTTGTTATAATTTCTGCTTTTATATTTAATACATGTGGTTGAGATGTATTTATCCCTTACAGTCCCTTAAACTGTCCCTTAGGTGAGCAAATCTGTAGTCATATATATATATATATGATCGAAAAGTTGAGGGCCCTTCCACTAAAGGATCTTTTTATTTTTTATTTTTCTAGGGATAGAGCATTAGATCAACTTTTTTTTTTATCACATTTCGGCATCTCAACCTTTCAGATTTTAAGTCCTGATGTGTAGATCACTTCTGCAGATTTTCAGCCAAATCGGTGATCGGTAAGGTATCAAACTAGATTAAATCAACGAACGAACTAAATCTGTCAAACTTGAACTGTTCATACTTATAATCTTAAATCGCCATTTTGAATGTCTTAACGATAATCAATCATGAACGGTTGAGATGTGAAAATATGATCTAAAAGTTAGTCTAATGCCTATCCCTATAAAAGACCAAAAAAGGGATCCCTTAGTAGAAGGGCCCTGTAATATATATATATATATATATATATATATATATATATATCAACCGTTCAGTTTTTAGGTCCTAATGTATAGATCACTTCTGCAAATTTTCAGCCAAATTGGTGATCGTTAAGGCATCCAAAACTGCAATTTACACAAACGGACCGAATCTGTCGAACCGGAACCGTTCGTGTTTGTAATGGTAAATTGCAGTGTTTGGATGCCTTAACGATCATCAAATTGGCTGAAAATTTGTAGAAGTGATCTATAAATTAGGACCTAAAAACTGAACGGTTAAGATGTGAAAATATGATCGAAAAGTTGGTATAATGCCTATCCCTATAAAAGACCAAAAAAAGGGATCCCTCACTAGAAGGGCCCTGTATGTGTGTGTGTATATATATATATATATAAACACACACACACACATATATATATGTATGTATGTGTGCGAATTTAATATATATTGAACCAATGCCCACTGCCAAGTGTTATACGGATGACTCAAGGTCATCGAAGGGTTCTATGGGTGTTATTATCCCAGTGGCCGCTTATTGAGAGTTTTCGGTGAACCACCTCTGTTTTGATTCTTTTTTCTTTTCCTCAGCTTTAGTCAATCACGTTGCCGCATAGTCTCATTATCTCATACTCTAAATATATATGACCACTGATGATGATTTGACAATGGAGAAAGAAATTGTTCCAGACTTCCAGCTTCTGAAAAAGAAGGAAAAGAAGAAATTACACCCAGCCTCCAACTTCACCGAATATCAAGAGAAAGAGGGCAGAGAAGGAAAAAGTGAAGCCACTGGAGATTTTAAATTTATTTGGGAGTTGGGACTGTTTGATTATGAACTTGTTTATCTGGAACTTGGAAGATTTGATTATTTGAATCTCGAATTTGTTCTGTTGGAATGTGGATCTTGTTCAGTTGGACTTCAACTGTTAGAATGTGAAAAACTGGAAGTCTGGAACTTGTTTTGTTGTTCATTTGGTTTCATTTTAATGATTTTATCAGTGGAGCTGTTGTTATTTTTTTCTTCCCCCCTAATCAGGTTTTAGGCCCGAAAGCCCGGAAAACCCGGCCCGTAAAAATCGGTCCAGGCCCAACTCGGTCCCAAAAATAAAAAATCATTAATTGAGCCCTACCCGCAAAAAAAAAAAAAACAACCCGGGCCCATCAAATTTTACACGGGCTCGACCCGATCCCGGCTCTATTCAGATGTACGTTGTCTCATCATTTTCTTTATGCACCACATTTTCAACTTCACTAGCCTCACATAACCTTGAGATGCACGTGCTAGTGTTCAATGGCACGGGTTAGTATTAGATGATTTTAATTTATGTTTTTATTTTTTTGTTCTGAATGATATATTTGATACCTCAAAATTTAATGAAGCATATAACATAAACATTCGTTTTATCTAGAGCTGCCGCTTGGTCAGTTCAAATCTGTTATTGTCATTACCAACTTCAAAACCATAACTTTCAGTTTCAAAATTGAGCTATCAATTATCAACTAAAGTTTTCGGTATTCAATAATTTCTACCAACTTTGGTATTTCAACTTTCTGTATTACCAACATTGTAAGAGGTATTTCTTTAGATTATCAATTAGAATTAACAATACTAGATTTGTTTCTTCAATTTTATAAATTTTCGTAAACTCTATGTTCCTCTATTTACCTTTTCAATTTTCTTTGCACGTACTGATGACATATAGCTTCATCCATTTTCAATAAACTAGTTATCAAACGATCTTTTACCAAGTTACCCAATAATATATGACCTATATTTCTAAGTTCATTAAAATATATGTACTATAAATCTAGTATTAATAATCATGTTAGTCCTATTATAACAATATGTATGCTTATAAATATATATATATATATATATATTTCTTAATATACATTTGTGCATATTAAAAATCATAAGATAGATATTTTAATATTTAGGTAGTCGGTAGGTCAAAATTTACCAAACTAAAACTATTTTTTAGTAAACTTTGATTTGGTTTTTTTCAGTTTTGATTACCAAAATTGATGTTTACCAAACTTAAAACATCAGTTGGTACTCGGTCGGTTCGGTAATTACCAAACTAAATGATAGACCTAGTTTTATTTTTACTAGCTTCATACAAGTGCAGTTCACGTCTTGTTATCGAAAAAATAAAGAATATGGAAGTTGCTCTTACTTCTTCTATTTTTTCATATTTATGTATTTTATTTTTTCCATAATAATTCTTAAATAATTTTTATGAGTTTTTATTTTTAATGTAAAAGAGCATATTAAGAAATTCATATTTTGGTGAAACCCTTTGACACCAAAAGAGTCTTTTCATTTATAGCAGTAGACATGTAAATTGACGTCTACCTTCTTTTGGGGGGAAAAAAAAAGGCCTTTTGACACCAAAAGAGCCCTTTCATTTATAGCAGTAGACATATGTAAACTGACGTCTACCTTCTTTTGAAAATAATAATAATAATAATAAAATAAAAAAAGGTAGACATCAGTCTTAGAAAAGGTAAGGATTGATAGTTAATTTAGACTAAATGTGCAAGTACCAAATGTGGAGATATGAATTCATCCCCATCAAATAATTGTAATGATGCAGTTACAAACTCCCTTTTCAAAAAAAATAAAAAATAAAAAGAACTGGAATGATGCATAGATAGAAAACTAATGAATATGCAATATTATTGAAAATCAACTGGGGCGTTATCCCACGATCAACTTTGAGAACTGCGGTATGCCGTTCACCATACTCGAAATTAATTAGAGATCAGATTTTTGACCAATGACCACTAAACAATGTTTTCTAATCATCCGAACAGTAACTAAGAAATTAGAACAAGCTATTAATCAAGACATTCAATGGTTAATTTGATACTAACCGTAAGTCAATTAATACGTTGTCGACTTGGTTGCTCATATCTCAGTATTTTGGATGAAATGATACACAATATCCTTAGAGTTTGAACCGTTACCACCCTGCAATACGGAGATCAAATTAAAGGTTAGAGAACTATGATATACGAATACAGGACTAGACACTGAAGAGTTGTTTCATTTAGGAGAGAAATTCCAATGATTAAACTGCATAAAGGTAATTGATGCTAGCTTACGCGAGCTATTTTTCTGCAGGACCTCAGATAGCAGATGGGGGATTTTTCAAGAGCAGCAGAAACTGAATAAATGAAGCAAATTCTTTTTCAAACAGAAACTGAATTCGACTACGCACTTGCATGCAGTCTGTAATAGCTCACAGCTCCTCGTTTTATATTGTACGAGCAAAACCAGGGGCAAAGTTGGAAGTTCGAAAGTTTCCCCAAGATAAACAGTAAACGGCTGCTCGGAGCAAAACCAGGGGCAAAGTCGGAAGTTCGAAAATTTCCCCAAGATAAACAGTAAACGGCTGCTCGCTTTATTTATTTATTAATAGAGATACCAAGAACGTGAAAGAGAAAGAAAATAAAAAGAATAGTTAACAATGGGTTTAGAATCACACATGCGTCTTCTTGTTGAATTTTCCTAGTATTTTATTTTGTTTCCTAATGCTTAAATTTGAGCCGGACATGAAGTAATCTCAGCCAATTAGTCGACGTACTTTGACTTCAAGATTGGCGATTTCTGCAAGTTCCTATATATTTTCCATTTTACAGAAACACACCAATTGCTATCTGATAGCGATCATGTAGATTAATTGCGATTTGCTTGTGTCAACACACGAGTAGATAATAGCATACTCTGGCTCAAGAATCTATCAAATATGATAAGCTATCTAGTAATCGTTAATTCTTTAGGTACTATATATCCCCCCGGTTAACCAGTAATTAATCATTTTTTCCCTAGTCCTAAACTTCTTCATAATTCATATAACTCTCTTGAATTTTAGGAACCTTAACGTTGTTGAAGCAAAAGCATAAGTACGTTCATGATATATAAGTAATAGGTGCACCCACGGGTTTAGACGTTAAAGTAAAAGCATAAGTACGTTCATGACATGTACGTAATACGTTCACCCACGGTTTTAGACCAATGGGGCCCTAGTGCAAGAACGCTGGTATAAGAAATTAAGAATCGAGCCTAATTTTGTTTCTATCCACTTCAGCCGTGCTAAGTACGTTGTTGAAAGGTATTGGTTTCTACAGGATCGAAGTCTATCCTTCTTTGTCTGATCACCATTACTAGCTAGGTCACTGTCGAAAGTTCAAGTTTCAGTGAAACAGTTTAAGCAGATATTACTAGACTTGTTAGTCCACAGCAGTCATGTGGTACTCTTGTATATTCGGAAGTAACATAATATAGGTCAATTTGGTTTTAACAAGTAGGTATGGAATCTGGGTAGGAAAATGTAACCATGTGTGATTCGCTACCTTTGTACACGAAATGTAAAGATGAGGTACGAGCTACAAAAGATGAACTGCAGGCTGAGCTATTGAAGCTACAAATCGAATAAAAACCTTGAAAATTCTTATGGCTGATCGAGTTTTTTTTTTTTAGCTCTAGATGAAGAGGAAGAAAATATGAAATTCATCATGCAACTTAATTATTTATTAGTCATACGACTATCATTTTGAGAATTGTTGAAACGTTATAGTTAAAACTTAAATTTAGTCATTATATTTTTCTGTATTTTGAGAATTGTTGAAACGTTATAGTTAAAACTTAAATTTAGTCATTATATTTTTCTGTATTGATGAGTCATGGCCTTTGTAGTTTACTTTGGGATTTTTTATTTTTTATTTTTATTTTTTATTTTTTTTGGGACCAAATGAAGAATTTTCATTTATAATACTTTGGTGATTAGAACAAGTGAAAAAGAGTACCACCAACACTACATCAAGATTCACAAAAGTAAGTATTGGCAAGCGAAGGTGGTTCGGCTTCCTTCCAAAATCTCATTCCGTCTACATTGTCTAGCTACAGTGTGCAGCCTGGTTACTGGCTCAAGGGACTTTCCTGCAATGAATAGCTTCGAACTCTTCTGAACAAAAATAAAATAAAATAAAAATGAAACGCTGTCTTCAGACATTTAATTTCATCAAAATTGGCTCCATCAATACTCAAGTCCAAATTTGAACTATATCAAGCCATGATTGCAACTGCTGGATCATTTTCCAGTTCTACTTTTTTAAACCCTTCCTGTAGACAGAATCTCATTCCATGAAGAATAGCTAGTGCTTCCAATATGTGAGCTGGTAAGTTTCCGGGAAAAGATTGGATACCAGCCACCACCTTTAAGACATCCTTTTCTGCTTGTACAACCATTCTAATACCATGGATTCCTTTCTTCGAGTCACAGGCCGCGTCAGCATTAATCTTCAGATTAGGAGCCACTGGGGGAGTCCACTTCACACCAGGGGGGCAGACATATATATATATATATATATATATATATATATATATATATATAGACACACACGGAGCCGTTCCAAATAGGACGTCCGCACTTTCGCTAAAGTGCGGACGACAACGCTGCAGCTTGGCTCGGAGCGCGACCGAGCGGCTGGGGTTGCCGGAAGGACGGCTGGGGTTGCCGGAAGGACGCCAGGGGTCGCGCGGAGAGTTCTGCAATCGGTGGAGTCGCCGGCAACGTCGTTGCAGCGCTGCCCAGAAATCCTGCAGTTGCAGGTCGGGTTGTTGCCCAGAACTTGCAACCCCGACCTCCTCTGACCTCGAACGCTGCCCAGAACCGTCCGAGATGCCTCCGGCCTCCCTCCTACAAGCCGCGTGCCATCGTCGCCACCTGGATCGCCTCCGTTGCGTCGCCATCCGCACTTTAACAAAGTGTAGACGTCCGCTTTGGAACGGGCCTATATATATTATATATATTTTTTCTTGATCGGAATAAACTTCATAGATAATCAAGAATACAATGAGAATGGGTACTATGATTTTCTAGCATCTCCCAACAAAGATTAAATGAAAACCCTGCCCACTAGACTTTTAAAGTCAAAGTCCATATTGATACACTGATGGAGCTAAAGAAGCTCCGACTCCAAACAAAGAAAATGCTGACTAATTTTCAAGACTTCCTTTGCTGTGCAAGTTTACTACAATCTCTCTTCACAAGGTAAGCGCCAACTACAAGAATTGGAGGACTTAACTAACTGCTTTACTTCATCAATAATATGACAATCTGAACTTAAATCAACACTGACATCATGCAGCGAATTGATAACTGTTAAAGCATCTCCCTCAACTTCCAAGTTATTAAAGCAAACCTGAGGCCATGCAGCAATGCCAAAGCTTCAATAGCTCTTGCGGAGAGATTTCCAACTTGGGGAACTGTCATGGCACCTTTCAAAATGCCTTGACAATCCCTGAACACAACACCTTTCAAAATGCCTTGACAATCCCTGAACACAACACCCAGACCACTCACCCATTCTTCGTATCACAAGCTCCGTCGAAGTTGAGGTTCAAGCTTCCCACATTTGGAGGCTGCCAGCCATGCTTACTGCCTTGTGCAGCAGGTCCTGATCCAGTCGCAGGCAGGTTGGGCAAGCTGCCTGCAGTGAGAAACTCAAGCTGCCATTCACCAGCAGTGTTCACCAATTCTGCCGGCCTACTTCAATACCCTTTGACCATGTCTATGCAAATTTCGTTTTCTCCACAACCAAGAAGCTAGAAAACCAAATGATTGCAAGTCCTCCCCAACTGAAATGATACAAACAGTGAAAGAAGATCAAAGAAGGAAGGTTCAGACCACACCTTGCACACCTCATTGAGAAAAGACCTCTTCCAAACTTGACGCGCACTTGAGCAGTCCTAAATGATGTGAATTATTGACTCCTGCTGCGCACCACACTGCCAACAAGTAGCTTCAGAGATGATTTTCCTCTTCAATAGGTTCTGAGCACAAGGGAGAAAATTGTTGGCTGCTCTCCATAAAAAAATCTTGATCTTATGTGGGACATTCATACCCCAAACCTTCTTCCAAATTTCAACAACTTTGCATTGGCTGCTAGAACTGGCAGTAGATGATGTCTTCCTTTCTTGTAAATCCCTTGCAACCCAATACCCGAATTTCACATTAACCACCCCATTTTTTGTGTAGTGCCAAATAATTAATTTTGCCAGATATGGTCCTCAACCCCAAAGGCATGCTAATTAAAATTCATCTCAGTCTCATGAGGAAGAAACAAAGATTTCTTTAATGGCACATTCCATGCTCCAGAATCAGTAAACAAGTAATCCACTTTCCAATATGCCGGAACATTCAAAGATGATACAACTTTAAATGTAGTTGGGCAAGGCATCCACCGATCAGACTTGACACATACTCTGCTACCATTTCCAATCCGCCATCTTGTACCCCCATCAATAACCTGCTTACCGCATAACAATCCCCTCCAAATTGCAGAAGCTGTAGTCCCTATGGTAGCATTCAGAAAACAGGTTTGTGGAAAATATTTTGCTTGCAACAACTTACTAACTAACGAAGTTCTGCCCCAAAAATTGATTTATTAAATCATATGTCCAGAATTATATAATCGTAAAATTCATATTAGTTTATGAGTCCTTTAATTTTTATTTTTATATCAAAAGTTTATGAGGCTTGACGAGAGAAAAAAAAAACAATAGATAATAAGAAGAAAAACAAATCAAAATGCAGTTTTTGGCTGATTGGATATAATTAAGGTCTTGGATCAAGTATGTCAAGCTCCTCTGATGTTTTATACAGCTCAAAATACAAGAGAGATTAAGCTCAACGGTCGTGATATATCTACTTGTTCACCATGTTAGATTAGGGCTGTCAATTCAGACACGACCCGCCAACACGACTCGAAACCTGCACGAAATAAAGCGGGTTGAACCCGCACAATTAAAAAGCGGGTCAGCGGCGGGTCAACCCATCATGACCCATTTAATAAACGGGTCGGTCACAGGTCAACCCGCTAACACGAAATGAACCCATATAACCTGTTTATTAAATGAGTTCGGTTATATTATATATATAACCAGCATAAACGACCCATTTAAAAAAATAATAATATATGCATATAAATGTTGAATAAGTCTTTTTCTCACTTTAAGCTAGGGTTACTGTTAACACTATAAATTCTCTTGTTTGGGTCTTGTATCAACACACAAACCCTAACACTCACGGGTCATCTGCATCAAATTTTCTTCCATATTGATTCTCTGCAAACTGCAAAGGTATATTAGTATATAGCATATCCATCTGCTGCTCATCCAAGATAAGAGAAAAAATGCCAAACTCATTAGCATGTGACCATTTTTTCTTGGTAAGTGACGTTAATTACTTGTGCAGCGTTTCTTTACTCTTTTACTGTGACGAAGTAGATCTTCCTTTTAGTGTCCTAATTACGTTTTGTATGAGTTTGATGCTAGTTTAATCAACTGATTTTGATTTGCTTCCAATTGTAGGTGGTGATCACTTGCTTTTCTTTTTTCATAAAGTGAAGAAGACTTTGGAAGTTAGGATTTGATCGATGCTCTACATTCAATTTTAAACTTCAAATTTAATTATGGATTAATGGATTATGCTATATTTTTTCTTGTAATATTAGAAGCTCAGAGTATTTGATTCACGACCTATTTATTAAACAGGTTGGGTTTGAGTTTAAATTTTTGACACGATTATTAAATGGGTTGGGTTTGGATTTGTCTCCCATAACACGACAAATACCTTGACCCGACACGAACCCAACCTGACACGATCCATTGACAGCCCTATGTTAGATGGCCCAGATTAGAATAAAGTAATCGTTCACATCCAAACCTAATTGGCAATAGATGAAGTGGCTCAAATCCTTATAAACTCATAAGCAATGTCTAATTTTTCCCATGTGGGATTATACTCTCAACACATGGTTGTTCTAGAAGCTGAGCAGGAGACTCTTGTTGCCAATCTATTTTAGTTGGTTGGCTGCATTGCTGACACGTACAAGTTCAAATTTCATTTTCTTCGGATAAACATCTATTGCATTACTTCAAAATTTAATCGATTACAGGATCTACACCTATTTCAATATATATGTGCTAGAGAGTAGAGACTATATATGAGGAAGGGATTATGTATATAAGAGAATCCATGGACAATATTGATGATGGCGGTGTGCGTATTGGTGCCACTATCGGTAATGTTGTTAGTCACGGTGATGCTTTTGGTCTTAGTGAAGCTTTCAGTGTCAGTGTCGTACTAGTGATGGTGACGGTGACGGTGACGGTGACGGTGAGGAAGACGATGACGGTGTGGTCGAGACTAGTCCTACAAGCACTGAGGATTTGGAGAAATGACACTAGAACATGTGTTATTTTTCTTGAGGGGATTGGTGGCGGCGCCACTCGGTTGCCTTTCTTACACCTTTATCATGAAGCTTGAATTGATGAGTGGTTAAAGATCAATCACATTTGTCCCTTGTGCAGTTACCTAATGCCTTGCGGTGCAAATATTCTGTAAATTAAACTATAAGCACAAAAAGTCTATAGTGCTGCTCCTAAGGGTACAAATTGAACCGGTAGTTCTCTTGTTACTTAATCAACGATGCATATCCCTTTATTAAGTGCATATGATTGCTTCTACTAGATTGTACAACCACAGTTACCTTATGATACTTTTATGATTGTGAATGTAATTTAAGAAATGCCCTAGACTCCCTGTAACTACAATGATTTTCTACTAACTAAAAAGTATGTACACTAATTAATAATCTAATATTTATTGAGAGTACAGAGCAAATTTCACTCTGTTAAGAAAATGGCTCTACAATTTCTTTCCACATTTTTGCTAGATGAATCCGAATGTTGAAGCTTTAGAAAGACATGCATGCATATGATATATGATAGTGTTTTCCCTCTTGCATCTGTTTTTCCCAATATTTATTTCTTCACTATTAGATATGCCGATTTGGCATCGTAAACCAAAGCCTTGATTTTGAGAACATGTAGTAGAGACTCTAGTTTCGGTGGTCTTTTCGATTAAATTTTCCAGAAATACAGTACGATTATTATGCAAAAGATGCTGTCTAATGGCAACTCTTATTACTGCCACACCCCCGTGTATAAACATCTACACAAAGTAAATTGGAAAGCAAAATGAGTAAACACAAGTATCAGATCAACAAAATTTGTCTCTGATCGTGATGATCCAATTGAACGTGCACCTATTCTTATAAGAAAATTTTCTTATAAGAATAGGTGTAAATTTTAAAATTTTATCGAACGCTTCTATGCATGATTCACTGTGCCTCTTTGAACAACATCACAATCAGTAATGGAAAAATAAAAAGAAAAAAGAAAAAAGAAAAATTAAGGTCCATAATCAGTAATGGAAAAATTAAAATTAAAATTTAGGTCCATAAGGAAAAAGCAGCTCCTTCTTTTATTTGGAAAAGGAGCCTATTTTCCTTGTCAGTTTAGGCGTAGGAATCTATGTTAGGGTTGTGGAAACCATAGTATAGCTTCAATCCAAACCATCAACATATCGTTGGTTTAAGTAGATATAGATGTTGGTTGTAATTTAGGTCTTAGATCAAGTATGCCAAGCTCCTACGATTTTTATAGAGCCACTGAGATACGCAACGATTCTTATTATAGCCATATTGAATGGACAAAATTGCCGCAGCTGTTTCTAGAGATCCATGAAGAGATTCGGATTCAATTTTACCTTTACCGTTCATCCCAAATAGGATGCTTGGCCAACGATGGTAGTTATGTATATATTCCTGATGAACCAGAAGACCTCACAAGTACAAGAGACATTAAGCTCCAAGGTCCCGACCTATGTGTTCCCCATGCCATGCAATATTGGATGCCCCGGATCAGAATTTGTGAGCTCTTAAAGGCATGGCTGTTCCAGAAGCTGAGCAGCAGATTCTTGTTGCCAAAATATTTGAGATGGTTGTCTCTATTGCTATCATCTACAAGTTTAAAGTTCATATTCTTCAGATAATTAAACATTTATTGCATTACTTCAAAATTGCATCATTTAGAGGATCTAGACCAATTTCAATATATGTGTGCTAGAGAACGCGAGGAGGAGAATAGGTTTACAAGAGAATCCATGGAAACAGTTGATGATGGTGTTGGTGTCGGTGATGGTGAGGAGGACGAGGACAAGGATGACAACAACGACGATGTGATCGAGACTGGTCGTGCAAGTGAATCAGCTATTGAGGAGTGGGAGATAATGAGACATGATAGCTTGGAAGAAGAAACTAGAACATGTGTTATATGTCTTGAGGAGGTTGGTGACAAAACTACTCGGCTGCCTTGCTTGCACCTTTTTCATGAAGCTTGTATTGAAGAGTGGTTAAAGATCAAACATATGTGTCCCTTGTGCCGTTACCCAATACCTTGCGATGCAAACCAAGGTAGTTTGTGGTGGTTTTGCCTTTTAAGTTTCTTTCGACTTTTTTTCAGTTACCACCTGTATACTATATATTAAGATAATAGGCTTAACTTTTAAAATTTCTTCGAATATTGACATTAGACAAATTTAATAAGAATATTCATTTTATTTTAGTTTAAATTTTTATTTATCTACTTTTTTTCTTCTTCTTTTTTCTCATCAATCATCACATGCTGTCATTTAATTATTTATCAGTAAGATATGACTTGTCACATAACTAACCTAACTAACATTGTGGAGGATCAAATCTCACTGTCATCAGAGATGGATGCAGTGAGATTATGAAGGAAAAAAAAATAAAAAATGATGAAGCTTTCGCACAAGTATATACTGTGATCGATGGGTCATCTTTGCAGCAAAACATAAAAACTTTATTCAACACTTGAACAAACCTTTCAATCAGCTTGGTTTCCCCAATCTTTAAATGAAACCATGCCAGTACGAAAGTTTGAGAAAGAAACCAGAGAAACAGGCACCGAAAGAAAAGTCTTGAGATTGCATCAACTAAGTAATCCTAACATTTAACCACACAAAAACAAGAAGTGATCTGGGGAGCTCCAATATCTAAACAATATCCAGATTCTAAAACCCTATTAGGATACTTGACATGACACTGCGTGTCACAATCACGATCATTGCACACTACTAGAAAAAGGGCCTAAGGGGACTAATAATATGTGTGCCTTTTGATACCTATAGGGATAAATATGTGTCCCCATTGAGCTATAGAGACATATATCATATGTGTGCCTATTGCTTGTGTTCCTATTGCTAAATGGCACACATATCTCAAGCTCAAGTGTCCCCATATAATAATGTAGACCCCATGTATTCTTACTTCATCCAAATACATATTGAATGATATATACTTGTACTGTTTACGAATACAAAAACATATTCTAGTGGGTCCTTGTATACCACCTTTTACATGAATACGAATACCTATTATTTCAATTAGGGACAGATGTAACATCTGTGCCTATATATCTCCAACATGAGTATAGCAATACACAATCACATTTGTACATTCAACCAACTTTTCAAACATGAATCCAAATATTAAGTTTCCTACACAGATTTCATTCATTCAAGAGCAATATACAAAAGTGGTCATTGTTCTCCCAGACCATAATAATTACATGATTTAGTTCATCTTCACCCTAACCCAAGCTACTAATGTCATTCAGCTGAAATAGTACATTCTCTTCCTTCCGCTTTCTCTCTTTCTCGTTTGCTTGTTCTTTCAATTGCATTATGTGTTTATCGATTATCTCCTTGCAGGAGCTCTCTTCACCAATAGCACTGAACAAGAGTTGCAAAATAATCATGCAATAGACAGTTAGAAAAGAAAATAGGATTAAAAATATAAAGTGAGGTGTAAATATCTCAAGTGAATTGAATATGTTTGCTTTAGCAACTAGGATAACACTGAGAGAGCTATAGCAAACATATTCAATTCAATTGAGATATTTACACCTCACTTTATATTTTTAATCCTAGTTCCTTTAAAACTTCCTTCATTTTCCCTAAACCCTTGATAGCAATAACAACTATTTGGACTAAAAAAGAATCAAGGTTCAGGTTATTAAAAAATGGTACCTGTACTCTGAACTAACTTCATGAAGTGATTTACAGTCCTCCCATTTAGAAGATGGAGTTATCTCCTGTAACAAATAATGAATCAGATTGATGAATAAAGTTTGCCCTTCTCTTCACCTCCAAAAACAGGAGATACAGGAAAAATGGCAATAGTGCAGGAAAAAAAGAGTATGAAAAATATAACACAAAAAAATCTTATGTTGGCACACAACCTGCTGCACCTTGATAGAAGATAAGAGATGAAAGAAATCATCTGCAAGACGTTTACACCTTTTATCTTCTTTCTCCTCCTTTTCCTTCACGTGTTCCATTAGCTCCTCAAATACTAGCTGCAAGGCAGTAGAATATCAGAATAGAAATTGTGGCACATAGAAACAGTACAATGACCTAGCACAGAAACTCCAATAAAAAAAATAATAATAAAAAGAAAATATAACATATCCATAAGAATGGTATCTTATTAACATACTGCTTTCAACAGAATTTCTTTTTCCTTGCCATATGGCAAATGCCCTAGCGAAGCACTCAGTGTTCTCACCACTTGAATCCACAAAATATTTATCCACCCAGAAGCTTCCGGCAGGAGCTTCAATAAATATTCCAGGAATTAAACTACATTGGCTATATGCATCATTGTACCACATCAATTAACTAGATTGTTCAATACCTTTATAATATTCTACCATGTCATCCTGGAAAGTTCGAAGCAGGAATACCCCTCCTGTCCCGAACTGCTAAGGCTCCATGTTCCCGACACACGTTTTATATGCTAATTTAACCACACGAAAAGAATGAAAGAATACTTTTTCAAAGAAGTTCTTAATCATTTATCGCACACATACAACAGGCTACAAATGCAGATCTATTTGGATTAATAGGGCACTCTAATTGATCCTCCTCTTAATCTCTACAGTCCAAGAGCCATGAACCGAAAAAGAATCCAAACTAACAACATAACCAAGTTTGCTACAGACTTTACATATCAGCAATCCATACAAAAACCAAGTCTTTCTTGTCAAAGTAAATTAAGATAAATAGATTCCCAAAGTCTCATAGTAGACACCATCCTAAAATAGAACACAAAATCATACATACTACTATTTTTAGCAATCAGTAAAAGAACGAAACCCTTGCTCAACCTATCCATAACGATTTAGAATTCTCAACAGCTCAACCAACAAGAAAACA
The DNA here is from genome assembly GCF_002994745.2 of Rosa chinensis. Classification (NCBI taxonomy): domain Eukaryota; kingdom Viridiplantae; phylum Streptophyta; class Magnoliopsida; order Rosales; family Rosaceae; genus Rosa; species Rosa chinensis. Next base: position 18,413,372 of record NC_037091.1, on the reverse strand, counting down.
TCAAAATCAAACACTCAAAACCAAAAAAAAAAAAAAAAAGGAAGCAAAGTTATGAACTTACCGCCATCTCTCCCTCTCCAACAGATTCAGAACAGCCCCAAAAAATGTCAAAGCCCAGTATTCAAGTCCTTTCACCAAACCCAGAAGCCGGAGCAGTAGAAGACAATTCTTCCGGGACTGGATCTAATTAAATGGAGGGTTGAGTGGGAAGAGGAAGAGAGCGAAGGCTTCCATCTTCTGACGGAGATGAAGCTCACCATCGCTGGAGCCGGAGAAGGCGAACTGGCCATCGAGATTGATAGATGCTAAGGATGGAGCAAGATCCCCTTTGCTATTAACATCCCCTCTCTACATCCTCGGTTTTTTCAATTATAATCGTATCTATTGAGAGAGGAGATATGAGCTTGAGGCAAGGCTAAGGCTGAGAGAGAGCATCGAGAGATGTAGGTTTGATTTAGAAAGGGGAGAGAGAATTATCTCACAAATACATATTTCAGTGCATATGTGGTATTTTTCATCAAATAGGGACACACTTCATCCGTCCCTTTTCAAAGAGGAGAGAGAATGTGGAGTTAAAAGTACATATTTGCAACGTATATGTGGTATTTTTATCAAATGGGGACTCTTCATTTGTCGCTTTTCTAACTAAAGGCACACATAACTTCCTATGTGCCTATTGCTCACTTAAAGGCACACATCTCTCATATGTCCCTATTTTATGTGTGCCCTTAGGCCCTTTTTCTGTAGAATATTCTGTAAATATTTACTTTCCTTGTAGATGTAGATTACGTTGCTCTGTATAATTGTAGGAGATGTTTTCCTATTAGGACTAGTCTCGTATCCCTTTATATACCTCCTATTTTGGAGATGAATATAATTACTTGAAGCATTCCAAACACAATTTCTACTTGGTATCAAAGCCAAGACCCGCATACCGAAAAACATCAAAACCATTGAAGCAAAACAATTTCCTTGAAACTGCCGCATCCTTGTACCAAAAGAGACAACAGCTGCTGCATACCTTTATTCAACATAGCAGACAAGGACTAGTGCCTAGCAGACGTAGACCCCACCTAAATTTTCTACCTCCTGCAGTTCTTTACTTTTATCACACCTTTTTTGTGATTAATTCACACCAAACCTACAAGCCTCCTGCACCTTACTGGGTCACTTGCAGATTCCCAATGGACGACCCCGCAACCCTTGCCCTCCACAACATGCCACCAATCATCAATCATTATCACACCACTGCTCAAGATAACTCCACGTTTCCAACTAGTGTTGCCTTGAATGAATCCAATTACACCATATGGGCACCTCTTATGAAGATGAGGATTGGAGCACGAGGAAAAGTAGGCTACCTCACTGGAGCCAAAGCTGCGCCAGAGGAGAATTCTCCTGAATTTGAAGTTTGGGCCACAGATAATGAAAAAGTGAAGAGTTGGCTCATTGATTCCATGGAGCCATCCCTCATGAATCGGTATATCCGACTCCCAACAGCCAAAGATGTTTGGGCAGCTGTTGAGAAGACCTTCTATGATGATTCTGATGAAACCAGGATTTTTGAATTAAACAAGAAGTGTTTTGGAGCGAAACAGAATGGCCGGACTCTTCCTACTTACTATAACGAATTGGTGGGAATGTTTCAGGAGATTGATCAGCGTATGGCCTCTCAAAATAACACGGTAGCTACAGTAGTTCAAGAAACTAATACCATGGCACGGATGCGAGTTCACATGTTTCTTAGTGGACTCGATTCAGAATATGATCAAGTTCGTGGTGAGATTCTGCGCAAAGACCCGAAATTCGACTTGGAGCAAAGTTATGCATATGTTCGGAAGGTGCATTCTGAGAGGCAGGCAATGGGGCATGTCTCTGAATCTTCTGTCATGGTTGTCCAACGCAGACATGGTCCTCCTCCAGGCTTCTCAACTCCACCACAACGCCGGCCTCTGGGTAAAACAAATCCATATTCAAATACCAAGTGTCCACTCTATGGAGAGTTGGGTCATAGCAAGCAACGGTGCTATGAAGTAATTGGCTACCCTAATTGGTGGGATTTCACCAATAAACCACGGAAGAATCTTGGAAAAGTTGTCGTGGCTACTACAGGGGAAGAGCGACCATCTAACGCCTCCGCTAATGTAGCACAGTCAGGTATGAAGGGTAAGGTATCTATGAATAGTTCTTGGATAATTGATACAGGTGCATCTGACCATATGACTAATGATCCTAGCCTCTTGAAAAAATTGAAACCCTCTTCTCAAAATATTGTTTCTACTGCCGATGGTACTCCAACTCTGGTAACCGGAGAAGGATCTATTGTCCTGTCTGACACATTAACCCTTGATTCTGTGTTGGTTGTTCCTTCATTGGCATATAATCTCTTATCTGTTGGCCAAATTATTCTAGCACTAGCATGTATTGTGACTTTTTATCCCTCTTTCTGTGTGTTTCAGGACATTCTGACTCGGCGGATTCTTGGTTATGGTGTTAGAAGGGGGAAACTCTACTACTTGGATCTGACAGACAGTGGAGAGCAACAGTTGTTAGGACAAGTGAATCAGGTCAATGGAGTTGAGACTGCTAAAGAAATAGTGTGGCTGTGGCATCGTCGTTTGGGTCATCTATCTTTTAGTTATCTTAAGAAATTGCAACCTCATTTGTTTTCGGTTGTCAGTGATTCAGAGTTTCGTTGTGATGTATGTGAACTGGCTAAGAGCCATCGAATTTCCTATTTACCTAGTTTTAATAAAAGTCCTATTCTGTTTATGAAAATTCATTCTGATGTCTGGGGTCCTGCCAAGATTCCTTCTCTCTCTAGAGCTCGATATTATGTCACTTTTATTGATGATTGTACTCGTATGACTTGGGTGTCCCTTTTGAAGAGCAAGAGTGATGTGTGTTCCATGTTCAAAGACTTTCACAAGATGGTATCTACACAGTACCAACAGGCTATTTGAGTCTTCCAATCTGACAATGGCGGAGAGTATGTTAATGGCCCTATGCAGGTGTTAATGCAATCTCATGGCATTCGACATCAGACTTCGAATTCCTATACTCCTCAACAGAATGGATTGGCAGAAAGAAAGAATCGGCAGTTGCTTGAAGTCGTCCGTGCTTCTTTGTTTGGCATGCATGTACCTCGTGAATATTGGGGAGAAGCTGTGAAGTCCGCTGCATACCTCATTAATCGTACTCCTTCTCGGGTAATTGAATTTCAAAACCCTCATCAACAACTTCAGAAACTTCTTTCACTTCCGTCGTTACCTAACCTGGAGCCTCGTGTGTTTGGATGCGTAGTCTATGTTCATATTCCCAAGCCTCAACGCAGCAAGCTTGATCCCCGTGCTCGTAAGTGTATATTTGTTGGTTATGCTGAATTTCAGAAGGGTTATCGGTGTTATGATCCTTTAACTGGAACTATACATATCTCTCTTGATGTTGTGTTTCGTGAATCCGAGCCTTATTTTTCAGGGGGAGATTCCGAGTCTTCCCTTCAGGGGGAGAGAGGCTGTGAAGGAAATTCTCACGATTTATTTGCATTTGAAGAGTTTGAAGAATTAAAAGCTTTGGAATCAAGGTTTGGAGTTGGGAATTTTCCAATATCTCCACCATCGACTAAAACCGGAATAGGGGCAGTGAACGAAGATGAATCAGGGGATGCTATCGAAATAGGGGGAGTAGGAAACAGAAAAGAAGATGAACAAGGTGATGGTGAGTCAATGAATGGTACTTGCGCAATAGAGACAATAAGTGATGGTGGATCAATGCATGGTGATGTCGTGGGGACCTCCACCTGCGAAACAGAAACTATAAAAGGAGCTGAGAATGGTGGGAACAGAAAAGAAGCCCACGTGGGGTCCTCAAATGGGACAGAAAAGGCTGAGAATGGTGGGAACGGAAAAGAAGCCCACGTGAGGTCCTCCAATGGGACAGAAAAGGTTGCCGTGCACCCTACCTGCAAGACTAGTAAAGAAGCTGCCAACAGAAATTTTAATCCCAGCAATGGACTATTGGGTAGACCAACGGGACCCACCACTTGCGAGAAAAGCAAAAAGGACGCCAACCGACACCATGTCACATGTGATCCCCAAAGTGAAGCCACTGCGCGGCAGAAAGTTGGCACGCGCCTTGAGGGTGACAATGATGCTTCAATGCGTCCTCATCTACCAGAGTTTTTCCCCTTCTCTACATCGTCAACTGAAGAATCTGCTGCGAATGTCCCTCCTCAGGTACCTTTAATTTCTAATGAATCATCTGGGATTGATAATATTGAGCCTAGGAAATCACAGAGGGTTACCAAGGGTATTCCTAAGAAACAATATGAGCCAGACATCAAAACTAAAGCTAAGTATCCTATAGCTAATTACATGTCTAACCATAGATTGTCTGGGTCACATGCACTTGTTGTTGATCAATTATCCACTGTATCTATTCCCAGTAGTGTACAGGATGCTTTGGCAGATCCTAAGTAGACTCAAGCGATGATTGAAGAATTAGAGGCCTTGTAGAAAAACTTGACTTGGGATTTTGTGACTATGCCTGCTGGAAAAAAAACTGTTGGATGTCGATGGGTGTTTACTGTAAAACTTAAAGCGGATGGGAGTATTGACAGGTACAAAGCAAGGTTAGTTGCCAAAGGATACACCCAGCGCTATGGAATTGATTATGAAGAGACATTTGCCCCTGTGGCGAAGATCAATACAGTTCGGATATTGATTTCACTTGTAGCAACTAAAGATTGGCCTCTACATCAATTTGACGTGAAGAATGCTTTCCTTAATGGAAACTTGGAGGAAGAAGTGTATATGGACATGCCGCCAGGAGTCAAAAATATACCTTGCGATACTAGCAAGGTTTGTAAGTTGAAGAAGTCTCTATATGGTTTGAAGCAGTCTCCTAGAGCGTGGTTTGGAAGGTTCTCCAAGTCTATGAGGGCATTCGGATATAGACAAAGCAACTCTGATTATACCTTGTTCATCAAGCGTAGTCAGGGTAAGATTACCGCACTGATAGTATATGTTGATGATATGATTGTCACAGGAGATGACCCAAAAGAGATGGAGGCTCTACATGAGTATCTGTCTAATGAGTTTGAGATGAAGGACCTTGGGCAATTGAAGTACTTTCTTGGAATTGAAGTTGCAAGGTCTAAGAAGGGGATTTCTTTGTCCCAACGTAAGTATGTACTTGACTTGTTAATTGAGACTGGAATGCTTGACTGCAACCCCATTGAGACACCGATCGAGATGAATCACAACCTCACCATCTATCCGGATCAGGTTCCAACTGATAAAGGAAGGTACCAACATCTAGTAGGGAGACTTATTTATCTTTCTCATACTAGGCCTGATATTGCTTATGCTGTGAGTGTGGTCAGTCAATTTATGCATTGTCCTAGTGAGGAGCATATGGATGCAGTGTATCATATTTTGAGATATCTTAAAATGGCACCTGGAAGGGGTTTGTTGTTTGAAAAAAAGGATGAGATGAAGGTTGTGGGGTATACAGATGCAGATTGGGTTGGTGATAAGACGGACAGACGGTCCACATCTGGGTATTTTACATTTGTTGGAGGGAACCTTGTGACTTGGCGTAGCAAGAAACAGAAGGTTGTTGCTAGATCAAGTGCTGAAGCTGAGTTTCGAGGTATGGCACATGGAGTTTGTGAGATGTTGTGGATTCGTAATGTGTTGAAAGATTTGGGTTGTAAGCTCAAGAAGCCTATGGATTTGCATTGTGATAGCAAGTCTGCTATTGAAATTGCTCATAATCCCGTTCAGCATGACCGGACTAAGCATGTGGAAGTAGATCGACATTTCATTAAGGAAAACCTGGACAGGAAAATCATCTGTTTCCCGTTTGTGTATACAGAAGATCAATTAGCGGATGTTCTTACGAAAGGAGTGTCAAGGAAAGTGTTTGACAATTTGATTGCCAAGTTGGGCATGATTGACATCTATGCACTAACTTGAGGGGGAGTGTAGAATATTCTGTAAATATTTACTTTCCTTGTAGATGTAGATTACGTTGCTCTGTATAATTGTAGGAGATGTTTTCCTATTAGGACTAGTCTTGTATCCCTTTATATACCTCCTATTTTGGAGATGAATATAATTAATTGAAGCATTCCAAACACAATTTCTACTTTTTCTAGTAGTGGCAACTGTAACCCCAGATTCCGAAACTCAACTTGCATTTTTTAATTTTTGGACAGTCGTAGTAGCATCGACATATGTTGTCTGAATCACAAGATGACTTACCACCAGGGTGTGCAGATACACACCTTGAATTGCAACCAGCATCACATCCACCTAAATCTTCAGTACAAATGGTACGTACCTTTCACCATATGCATGTGTGTTCCTGATAAAAACCACATATATAGCATATATAATTTAATTTTTGCATAATCAAATTGACTATCAAAATAGCATTAATTAGGAAAAAAAGGGTGCATACATATCTATCACCTTATTCACCATCCCCTTCAAGGATTATTTTTGTAATTTTTCTTTTATTTAATAAATTCCTCTTGCTGGTCAAGATCAAAATTGAAAAATATTCACCATCTCCTATAGTCCTATGGCCTATATGCCCATACCGTTCTCTTCACACTCGTATTTCGGACTCTAATAGCATCCCCGGACATGGATAATAGGTATACTCTCTTGGTGGTTTAGTTTGATTAGATTTTAAGTTATTTATTTTCTTTTTGGTGCTTTAGAACAAGAACTGTTGCTGCTTGATCGACTGAGATAAGGTTAATTATTGACCTTGTTTGACTCTTTTACGTACCAACACTACTACAAAAAGTTAATCACACAACACCAATCACACAACGGAACAGAAATCATTTGTTGTGTGTTTAAGTAAACTCTATTGTACAACGGTATTAGTGATGTTCCATTGTGTGAATGTCAACAAAGTGATAACTTTTTTATCAGAACTACATTGCACAACGGAATTAAGTATTGTCCGTTGTCTGATTTTAAAAAAATTTAGTGGCAGATTTTCCTTCACTCTGGAGTCTTGGTTGCCTCTTGAAACACTGAAATTTGGGCAACCACGTACAACGGTATAACTGTTTCTGTTGTGTGATTGAAAAACTGAGCACAAAATTTTGAGGAAGCTTGCTTGAATGTTTTCCACTAGGTACGCCAAGTGCAAGTTGAAGAAATTAGACAACAGATCTAAGCTATTCTGTTGTGTGAAGTAGGAACATAGGCTGCAGCATTTTGAGCCAAAATTCTGTGGGCGGCATGTTTCCCTCCATGTTTTCACATTTTGATTTTACGTAGTGCACTCATACAACAGTTGGTGAGGTTTCTGTTGTGTGAGTAACTTTGAATCTTTTTCTAGGTTTAATTGCCATGCCACAGCGTGTCCAAAAGAAAAAAAACAAAGAAAACAAAACCTAGCTAGCCTCTCGACCCTCTCTTTCGACATTAGTTTTACTACCAATAGCCTCCATGAAATGTAGTCTCTCTCTCTCTCTCTCTCTCTCTCCATTGAGTCTAGCCATCTACAAGCATGTAATGATGGCCAGCAAGATCGGACTCTATGACTTAACTCGTTCTCCAACTCGTTCCGGGGATCTTGAGCCTATCGTCATCACCGTCGAAGACCTCGATGTGCAACAATAGATTCGTTTCATCCGGTCATCGTCCAGGCTCCACCAGTTTGGGCTGAACAACAAGGCTCGCAGATGAAGGACGGCGGGAACGAGGCCTATTCTGGTTGTTGAGATCGGAGCTTTTGGGTCTGATTTCGATTCTTTTTCTGCTCCTGCAGGTTGCGTTACCAATATGGACAACGGGAACATTCCGGGCCTAACCACCCAAACCCTAGCACTCCCAATTCTTCTACCATGGACGGCGTAGCTGGCCTGGGCTATTTCGATTTGGCCAAGGAGGAGATCGCCAAGGCTATTAGGGCTGAAGAATGGGGCTTAAGATCAGCGTCGACAACACAGTTAAGATTAGTTTATGCACTTCTTGCTCTTACAAGTAATTCTCTATTTTCTTCTCTGTTTTAGTGAGTTTGTTTCTTTGTGCTTATAATTCAAATTGAATATTGCACAGATGAAACCGCTCGGATTCTAGTTTAGTTCTTGGAGGTGGCAATCACATCAATCGTTTTCTTCAAAGGAATTTATCCTACAGGTTTGTTTAATCTCATTCAATCACAAAGCCTAGTTCTTGTTTGTGGTTTCTGGGAAAATTTTTGGTATTGGGTTTGTGTTTTTCTTCCATTATTTGGGGAACCTAGAAAGGAAAACCATAAAACCCCATGTGTATGTGGGGTTTAATGTTTGAAATTGCTTTGTTTTTGGGTTGAAGGTGCTTTTGAGAGAAGGAAGTATATGAATTTGGTTGTTCATAGAGCTCGGCACCCTGAGCTCAGAGATTATATCCATTCTCTGCTATCTCAGGACTTCTTCCTTTTAACAAAAATGTGAGTACTTTGGGAATAAATTCCTTTGCTTATGTTTTTTTTCGTAATATATTGTCTTTTGTAATGAGATGTTTGCAAGAATTAGCCAATTCATGTAATGCTACTAGTCAGTGGTTGAGTTTTGGAATTGACTACTGACCTGTTTGTTGAAATTGTTACATTGTTATACATTTGGGCTAACACTAGTATCAAGTGGAAGTCATTGTCTCACCTTAATTATTCTATTTTCTTTTCCTTTTTACCTATTCTTGCACAATCTTCATTTATGTTCTTCTTCTTCGTCTTCCTCTGTCTCTCTCTCTCTCTCTGAATCCTAATTCCGAAGCATACATATACTATTTCATATATAGCTACAGTGTTAGGTTTTTTGTAATGGATCTCCCTGATTCGCCCCCGTCAGATCCCATGGATTTGCCCGTCTCCGGTTAGTTCATATTGTATTTCATGCAGTCTTATTCAATTGATTTCTCATTCATTTGATTTTAATATGCAATCCGATTGTTTATGCTTGTGTTTGAATTTTTGCTGAAAGAAGTCAAATGAATATTTAATCAATTTGTTTTTTTTATATATGAAACCTTGAGGAACTTCCTCAGTTGAGCTTATTATGAAAGGAGGAGGTAACAATGTAATCAAAAGGTGTCAAATTCGTTGATTTTTCAATTTTTTTTTCCTTTTAAAAAAAGCGAACTCTATTAGGTTGGATTTGTGTAATTGAAATAGGACTTGCTGGATATGTGGCCTTAAATGCAGCCAAATAATGTATATAGAGCCGTTTTATAGTGCATTGGTTTTGATTTCTAATTTTTTGATTGCTCAGGACTGCGAGTGAGGCATCACCAGGAGCTCGAAAATTTGACACTTACGACTAGGCCTGGCAATAGTGCGGTCACGGGCGGGTTACGGGCGGACTTAATGGGTTGGCGGTCTTAACGGGCTCAACCCGTTATAACCCGTTATCTTAACGGGTTATAACGGGTTGAGCCCGATGGGTTCGCGGGTTACCCGTTGGAACCCGTTAAGACCGCTAAGGTTTTTTTTTTTTTTTTTTTTTTTAATTTTTTTCTAATCAATTACCCACTAAAACCCGTTAATACCTGTTAACAATAAAGTGGCCATTGAAACACGTTAAGACCCATTAACATAAAAATGAATTTTTTTTTTTTTTTTTGCATTTTTTAAAACTCTTTTTCACACCCATTATCTATTAAAACCCTTCTCAAAAAAAAAAATTATTTTTTTATTTTTTTTAAACCCTCTTCCAACCCATTACCCATTATAACTCTTTTTCATTGTTGATTTTCATTAAATCAAATGTTAATACATATTGGGCTCACAATTCTTTAAAAAAAAAAATATATATATATATATATATTTTTTTTTTCTCTTCTAATCGGGTTCGATGGGTTCCGTCGGGCAACCCGTTTCCGCCCGTTAACGGGTTGGCAGCCCATTAACACGTTAAGTTATCGGGCGGAAATAAATGGGTTTTTAGCGGGCGGTTAATGGGCGGTTAATGGGTCATGGGCTGAATTGCCAGGCCTACTTACGACGAGGTCAGTAAAGACATAGAAATATTTCACTGTGGCAAGTGGTCAGTATTTTCGGCAATTTATGGCAACTGGTGGTTAGGAGGTCTAGGAATTGCTACTATGACAATTGGCGGACCACATGAAAAGGTATTGACTTTCAAGCATACATTTCTCTCAACATTTGCTTTTAGATTGTTAGATAGGTGTTTATTACAGATTGCTGATTCGATAAGAATGTTGTTCTATTATATTGTAGGACTTTGTACCATTATTGGATGTGGTTTTTGATTGGATGGTTTGTATGCATTTCTGGACTATATGTTAGTCATTTAATAATTCAATCTCTGTGCAGCACATGCAGGAGCTTTTCCGTTATCTGCAATTTGGACTCTTGTGGCTGGTTCTTGGTGTGGCGTCATCAATTGGTCTTGGTAAGTATGAGTTATGTTCAACATTACCTGCTTTTGTATTCTATGCCATAAACTTATTATCACATTGAACAAAATTATGTGTATAAGTGCATTAGGAATGATTCAGGCACACTAGTTTATTTCCCCAAATACTTTTTTTTTTTGTGAAAAATTTGCTTCTGTAACAAACACTGAGTCTTTTTCATCATTACTGCTATGCAGGATCTGGTTTGCACACATTTGTACTGTATTTGGGCCCTCATATAGCTCTATTTACCATGAAAGTCGTGCAGTGTGGCAGAGTTGACTTAAAAATTGCCCCATATGTTACCGTTCAATTGAAAACAGGTCCTTCATGGATGGATAGAAACTGCACTGAATATGGTCCCCCACTATTTTCATCCCAGCAAGGTTCAAGGCTCCCACTTAGTAGCATACTGCCTCAGGTTCAGTTAGAGGCTATTCTATGGGGAATTGGAACTGCACTGGGAGAGCTTCCTCCATTTTTCATATCAAGAGCTGGTAACTACCAAATAAACAAAATAAGTACTTACGGTCACCAAGTGTATTGCCATTAAGATATGTATTATTGTAGCAAACAGTTTCTTTCTAGACAGGAACAACCTGTTGAAAACCTTCACCCAATCAATTTTTTCTTTTTCTTTTGAACTCTTATCTTCATCTTTGCTTCTCAAGTATATATATAGAATTATAAAAAATTGCACTTACAGATGGAGTGTTAATCTTGGTTGAATAAGTAACTAGTTATTACAATTGTTATACATATATTTTAGCGAGTCTTTTATCATTTTGGATCTTCAACACCTCAATACATTTCTGCTGATTTGCATTATCCTAACCTATGAAGTTTTGCAGCTCGTACAGCAGGGAGTGAATTGGAAGTAATGAAAGAATTGGATTCTTCTTCAACTAAAGATGGTGGAGTTGTAGCTAATCACGTGAACCGGATCAAACTATGGCTTCTTTCACATTCACAGTAACTGAACTTTTTAACTATATTAGTTCTTGCTTCGGTAAGGTTTCTTCTTGCTCTTTAGGAAAACTTTTATATTATGTGTTATGTCATTTCCCAGAACATGGCTATGGAGATATATTTTATATACTTTTTTTTCCCTTTAAAAGCTGGTTTCAAAGTTAGCTTAATCATACTCATGATTTTACAAATTTATGTTAATATATGCTCTTTCTAACTCCATTTTGCATTGCAGTATATATTTTTATTACTTTTTCTTCAATATTTTCAATCCTCCTAGCTAGTTCTTATCAGATATAATTTCAGGTACCCAACCCTCTATTTGACCTTGCTGGTATAATGTGTGGACAATTTGGCATTCCATTTTGGACATTCTTTATCTCAACAATGATTGCAAAGGCATTTATCAAGACTCACATACAGGTATGTTAACTTGTAAGATATTTTCCAAAATTTGAGAACTTATTACTATCTGCTCATTGAATATTCATGGTTGCTTTTATGTACTACAATTGCTATGTTTAATTATGTGGTGCTAGATATAATTTTTCATAACATCATGCCAGCGGCAGTGGTACTGTGACTTGATCACTATCATCATATATGTGTCTTTTGTAGTCAAAATATGTTTTAATTTCTTGACATCAACGTGGGTTAGAGATGAATCTCCATAGAAGTTAGTTCGAGTGTATGCTATAAATGAGTAGGGTCTTAAATGTAAATTGCATGATGTGAATTGCTGAAAGAGTAACTACACTGAAAGAACTGCTTCCACAATCTGTAGAGGTAATAATTTGTCTATGCCAGATCAAGCATGCTGTCTTCAATCTGATTTGTTACACATTTCCTTGTCAATGGTTTGTTTTCTTTTATTATGTCGTACTGCTGCCTTCAATTTGAATATTTTGAATTTGTAACTAGGTTACTGACGTGGGTAGCTGAGTCTGCATATATATAAACATAATTAGAGTTTGGTATGTAATCAATGACATATTAATCAAGCCTATTGATAAGATCAAGTGTGAGCTATATATACAGAATCACTGATTTTGTGCATGTGCATCTCGGAGAGGATGCAAAAGCATTAAAAATGAGGTTTTCAGGTGTCTAGGATCACGTTGTGACAGGACCCGACCCAAGAACACCCCGTAGTCCTGGATACGAGCCTGCGGGGCCCACATTAAGCGAAATCCTACCGAAAAATCGGCAGAACCTCCCCTAAATATGGGCTACCCAAAAAGCTCACAAACCTGGACATGATTAAAACTTTAACTTCTACTCAACCCACAATACCATATTTACAATCCAAGCACATATATACATTCGGAAAGTTCAAATCCCAACATAACCTCTGTAAACAACAACAATCCGAACAAAACATCCATCAAAATAAAAAGGGTTATCAGAGCAACACTAATAACTAAGCCGATATCATACAAGGTAGGTTAAGTAATAACCTACGGACACAACGGAAGCGCTGAATCCAAAGTCTCTAGAGCCTGGACGCGATCTCGGCAAATCTGAAATCTGGGCATTTGAAAACGAAGGGCCTAGGGAAAAACATATAAAATTCATTAGAGTGAGTGAACCAAAACCGAAACAAAATCTGAAACAATTTATGGAATGTTTCCCCATTTCTCTTTTCAACAAAACCAACATGCAGCGAGACTCCATAAAAATTCCATCTTAACACTTTTTCCAAGAAAACTCATTTGATGGTTAGGAAGGACTGCTTCCTAGGCATCTCATCCCATCTGGGAGGGACTGCCACCCAGATGACGCATCGGATGGGACTGCCAACCGGAATAGGAGGCAGTGGTTAGATGAGACTGCCAACTAGCCACAGGTAGTAGACAAGACTGCCGACTAACTACCTCATGTCATCTGGAAGGGACAGCCAACCAGATGACGCATCGGATGAGACTGCCAACCGAGCTGTAGTCTGGAAGGGACTGCCAACCAGACTATTACTTAGAAGGGACTGCCAACTAGGTAAGATACGCATGCGCCAAAACTGGCCTCCTTGTCGACTGCTTTCTTTTTAAAATCCTTTACTTTCCATAGAGTCACATTTTCTCAAATAATAAACCCATTGAAAACTTATTTCCATGCTGCATGCATTATTTAAATAAAATAAAAGTCCACTCACAAGTAATTAACCTTAATGAGGAAACAATCTCAAGATCAAAACTCATTCCTTCGAGAATTAGTATTCATTCTATTAAAAAAATCTCACTCTTCAATTTGGAATTTACATTCTTGAATACGGAAATTTCCTTACAATTTAACGTCCACGCTTAATCTTTAACCTTCACAAGGATTGTTTCGATAATCTAATCAATTTAAACTCGATTCCTTGACCATAATTGATCACCTCGATTCCTTGACCATAATTGATTGCCAAATTAAACATAATATCCTTTCCAAAATTTCCGAATTCTTTCTTAACTTTCCCTATTTCCATTCAAATCCATCTCTAAATCTCAAATCCTCTCTAAATTTTTTTTTTCCAAACCACAATCTCAACTCCAAATTCGTCAACAAAAAAGAACAATTCCGCAATAACATTAATAGTAATTTATCAAGAGATTAAGCCAAAAGATTCATCAACTATAAAATTCAAAACATCCAAATCCCACATTTAATTTCCAAGAAACTCCAAACAATTAACCTCAAGTCTGAAATAAAACTCAAAATCAAATTAATGGGTTTTGGAGGGGCTAACAGAGCCTCCTCAGCACCACCACCATCAGCAGCGCGTGGTTTCACGCGCCACCACTCCAACACCCAAATCCGGTCACCAAAATTCACCAACACAATCTCCTCAACAAGCCTAACTGTCACGCCCCTGATTTTACACACATGAAAATCGATATATATAACCCCATAATTATATATGCGTGAACGTCCAGTCATCAATACAAAATACCTGGAATCTTTTTCCCTTTTACTTACACAGATATTGATGCCCTGAACCCTCAAAATTAATATACACTCGTCCATAGAGTTATATATTACACAAGCATACGAATTAAATTGCCAACAACAAAATAAAACGTAAATGCAGCTCAGAGTTAACTATACAACGGAAGTCCTTATCGACGGTAAAGTTACAAAAATGGCTCCCTACCGTAAAGCTGCAAAGGCGCTACCTCAGCTTCAGCCCCGATTATCCTAACCTGCAGGATTAACCCCTACACCGTTGAATAGTGTACCGGGTTGCCACACAACAAACCCGGTAAGCTTTTGCAAGCCCGTATGAGTAACTCAAACCACACACAACTCACGCCAAAAATAAGAAAAACAACTCACGCTTTGATTCCTTAAAACACGAAATAAAGGAGAATAACTCACACTTTAATTTCCTTTCAAATCGAAATAAAAGAAAGCAACTCACACCTTGTTTCCTTTTAAAACGAAACATAGAAAACAACCCACACTTGAATTCTATCAATAAAACATAGAAAACAACGCACACCTTGAATTCTATCAGTTGTACCATAAGCGTACCCTAGAAAGCAACTCACACCTTGATTTCTATCAGTAAAACATAGAAAGCAACTCACTCCTTGATTTCTATCAGTAAAACATAGAAAACAACTCACGCCTTGTTTCCTATCAAATGTACCATAATCGTACCATAGAAAGCAACTCACACCTTGATTTCTATCAGTAAAACATAGAAAACAACTCACGCCTTGTTTCCTATCAAATGTACCATAATCGTACCATAGAAAGCAACTCACACCTTGTTTTCTATCAAAACGTTAATAAGGAAAACAACTCACACCTTGTCCCCTTAAAAACCATTAATAAGGAAGCAACTCACACCTTGTTCCCTAAAAATACGTAATGTCATGAGTTGTAAATAACCAATTCCCGTTACCCCATGAATTACCTATATGGCAGACAGATTAGAGCTCTAACTGAAAAACGTAACCACTCGTCCGGCCAAAGACGTGGTCACCTGGTATTCTGCCCAAGGTCTCAGACCTTCGATCCTCGGGCCGCAATGTCCCTTGGAGCAAAACATTAAAGGAGTCGCATTGGACCCAAAATGTTACACAAATCACAACGCTTTTGAAAACAATCGAAATCAACATTTCCATAATTATTGTTTTCCGAAAAAGCCATAACACAAAACAATAAAAAGCATCAATTCATGCCTATTGTTTTCATACCCAAATCTCAACACTTTTCTCAAATCTCAACGCTTTTCAAAACAAATCGAAATCAATCATTTCCACAAATCATTTGTTTTCCAAAAGCCACACCCCAAAACAATAAAAAGCATCATTTCATGCATATTGTTTTCACAAATCCACAAACCACCCAAAACATATATATTTCACGTAAACATATATCTACTAATACATGAATACGTATGTATATATATACATCCCATAATATACATATACACACACGTAATCATCTACTCAAAAGTGCCACTAATACCATCTATAGTTTGCAGTTAACTAAATAACTCTCAAAATAATAAGGGTATTCCCGTTCGTGAAATGAACTTCGTGAGATTACTCACCTCGAAACTCCCGCTGCGTCTTCTATACAGAACCGAACTAACACTATCACCAACAACTCGTCCAATTCACCTTTAGAAGCACCTCACAAGCCGTGAACAGTAATCCCAACTGAGTTGATCGAATTTTCACGTGAATCGATCCAAACAACCACCATGGATCGACCAGGGAGCTTGTTCTGAACTCAACCCAAGAAAATCGAAGCCGTGCCGACGTCGGAACTGTGTTTTCCGGTCGGGTCCGATTTCTCCAGTCTGCACCGCCTTGAACTGCCACCGAGACGGAGAATCGCCGTAAGAGAACACCAGAGGGACGACCAGACGGAGGAGACGACCCTGCTGGCCAAGTTTCAAGGCCGGAGACCGCCGCAGTTGGCCGGAAAAGTCGGGTCGGATCGGCCGGGTTCGGGTCGGGTCAGGCGGTTTTCTTCGATACTGAGGGAGCGGACGAGAGAGAAGAGAGAGAGAAAAAAGGCTTCCGGAAAAGGAAATGAGGAAATGAAAATATATTTCTGATTTTTCCTATATATACTAAAATGGAAACTTTTTCCAATAGCCATAACTTCCTCATACGAACTCCGATTCTCGCGTTCCACATGTCCACGAACTCGTATCGACGCGCTCTACAACTTTTGTGAAGGAAGTTTTCGGAGAATCCCAACGAATAAAAAGTCAACCTTTGGCAACCCCCCCTAAAACCATATTCTTCAATTAATTATTCGCCCGAAACACTTCCGCTCCATCCACGAGCCACGAAACCGTCCAATAGTTATAAAATTAATTCCGGAAAATCCTCGGAAAATAATTATGAATTTCCGGGGCATCACACTAACAATCTTTATACCTGCAATATCAACCAAAACTAAGCAAAAGTGGTCGGAAATTCACTCCAAAATCTGGAAATTCGATGTTCACTGTTCATCACCACCGTTTAACATCAATCTCACTTCCCCAAGCTGAAATGAGGTTGAATACATGTTTAGCACTTCACAGGGAACCAAAACCATTAGGATTTCGGGCCGAAACAGCCGGAAATCGAAAACCCAGTCGAAAATCCCCAAACCCCCGATCAGTAATCCTCCAAAATTCACTCAAAACGAGGTTACCCAACGCAAATCTCTTACCTAAGGTGAAGGAGGAGGAAGAGAGGAAGCTGCGGTGGCCGGAGGCAAGTCCAACGAGGTTCGGCCGGAAATCGGGTTCCGGGTGCGAAGAGACGAAAGAGAAGAAAAGGGGGGGGGGGGGTTTGGAATCGGGTTCTCCCGATTTCACTCTCTCTCTCTCCTTTTGAAATTACCTATTTCCCTTTTTCTTTAAACAAAAACCAATATTTTAATAAGGAACAGTACCTTTAAACACTTAAATCACAACTTCCCCGTAAAAACTCCGATCGATTCAAACTGCGTGTCCACCAACTAAATTTTTTTCATAACCTACGGCGTACTCAAGGAATATTCCGACATAACAGACAAATTAAAAAGTCAACTCCTCGGTCAAAACCGATAAAAACGTACTTCATATAAAGGTTAAGGTACTGGGCCTTACACGTTGGTATTGTAATGGATCATCTATCTACCAAAAGTTAAAAACTGGACCTAACTTTATTTGTTTGTGCTTCAGCCAATTTTTTTTTTTTTATGCATAAATATGATGCTGACCCAGCAGCAAAGGCAGCTGCTGCAACTGTCCTTGGCATCCAAGTTAGGTGTGGATTCAGGTCTTCCATGTAGGAGATGAATCTAAGAACTTTAGCAGCAAATATTTTTCTCTTGCGACGATTTGATTGTATCATCTTTTGCTATCTTTCAATGTAATTAGCTAGAATGCAGCAGCCATCAAGCTAGCTGAAATGCTTTCTATTTTGGTTTTATGGTATGAATGGATACATGAATGCTACATCTTTTGGTACATTAGATGGTTGAATTAGAGTTTGAATGCCTAAATATTATATTGTGCATTATTTTTGTGAAAATATTTCAGGTAAAGATATTTTAGGTAAAGAACCGAAAATAATCAAACAACAGTCAAATTACATTATGTTGTATGAATACGCATATATCGTTAATCACACAACAAATCAATTTTAATCACACAACGGTACCTATAAAATTTCGTTGTCTCATTAACACTCACACAACAGAGCAAATAGGTATCAGTTATCCAATGTTAAATCACACAACGGTCCCTATAAATTTTTGTTGTCTCATTAGTACTCACACAACAGTTGCCATTATTTTCTGTTGTATGATAAGTTAACCAACAACAGCATGGTATTACTTTCGTTGTCTGAGTGTCATTTTTCTGTTGTGTGAGAAGTTAACCAACAACGGCCCCTACTTACTTCTGCTGTCTGACCACCATCGAAACAACAATTGAATGCGCCGCATCCAATTTCTGGCATTGGCATCCGCAGAATCGGTGCAACGGTTATAACTGAAGCGTTGTGTCTATGATATTCACACAATCGGTGCAACGGTTTCACCGTTGTGTGAGTGTGCTCATCACACAACACCGAGATAGACGACAGACATGGTCCAAATCACACAATAGATTTCCACCGTTGTGTGATGCAGTTTTTGTAGTAGTGCAATAAGCTTGACAAAGATCAAATCGAATGATTTGGTAGACAAAAGTTTAACATCAAGAAAAGTAGGAGCTAGAGTAAGGCAATTGAATCCTAAACCCCGGGTAATCACTCCTTAATCCTAAAAAAATATAATTTTGAACATAAATACAAGATTGGTACCTAATAGTACCACTGTTAATTAAGAATTTTCCATGCAAAATGGTTATTTTTATTATTATTATTTTTGAAAGGGGTTTGGAACCCAACCTAACTGGGAGGCTCAACCCCACGCCCGATTGTATTTATTGAATTACTATTTACAAAATGGTTATCTTACAACAAGACATTGTCGGCCTTATTTGTTTTATAAATTTTTTTTTATAAAAAAAAACAGTAAAGTAAAAGTAAAGTCGATTAAGAGAAACTTAAAAGGACAATATCTGAGACGAGCATGTGGTACATATGCTCGATGTACCTGAAGTGAATACAAGAAGGACAATGATGATGCAAGCTGGGGAGAGAGTAGCCATTTTTATGAAATTTCAATATGTATTTTACTACGTACCAGCATGTTTATATAGCAATGATTCATATCTTGAAATCTGACTATTTAAGGAACACAGAATACAATATTTTGGCCAATTAAGATATGAGAAACTTGAGGCTGAATGCATTTCAAGGAACCAGCTTTCTATAAAGTCGTAATTATGACCGGATCCGTCTTTATATTTCACCCTTATTACTAGATTATTACCATTCTTATTTCTATTTCTCAACTTATTAAGACGTACACACCCTTATAGGTTTAATGTTACACATATAATTATACAATTTATATATATTATAAAGAAAAATTATTATTGGCCTCAAATACGGCATAATATTTATGGGCTTAATTCATGATTCAATGACTATGAACCCTTAATCAACAAAGTGCCGGTTGATCAATAAACAAGCTAACCCATCCTAGGGTTTGAGCAGAACAGCGGCAGGCTCTCTTCGGTGCCCTGCTGATCTAACACCAGCGAGATTCCTCGTCAGAGCGAGGTTGCGTAGGGAGACACACGTGTTTCGAGGACAGATCGGCGCAGACGTTTTAGAAGGAGTCGAGGATCACGTTGATCGATTTGGGTGGGTGTTAAGAGCAACTTGGGTGCCCACAGTGATTTGTGGTGCTAAGTGGGAGTAGGCTCAACTCCGGGCTCAAATCTCGACTAGTTTGATGGGTTCCTATTCGTAGGGTTTTCACATTTGGGATCCAAGTGGAATAAATTTTCTCGAGTTATTACTTATTGGAGTGTTTCTTGCTAGCAAACTGATGGCTAACTTAGCTTAAATATTATGAGGTCTTTTACACCAAGTCAAAGAATTTTCTGGAGTACCATAATTAGGTGCATTAACGAAGAGTGATTTAGACTATTTTCTTTTGTGTGAAATGACTTTACATAACCTACATGACTGAAAAATTAAGCTTTAATTATTGTAATAGTAAATGGTACTCATCTTCCTTTACTTACTTGGCCACGGATTTAGGTACAAGTATATAAACATCTTTTATATTTGCCTTTTTTTTTTTTTGTGGCTGAAGAGAACTTTCATAGAAACAGAGAACCAAAGAGAACAAACAGAGGCTTCCCAGAACGAGGAAGCAAGGAGAAAATAGAAGGAAAGAAACTAAAGTAGAGAAAACAACAAAGGAAAAACTGAACAGAGGCCTTAAAGGGGACAAGGAAGGCCATCATATAGAAGAACATTTGAGAGAGAGGAAGGTGGATGTGACACCCAGTTCATAGGGCCGCCCTGTGAGTTTAGAAGCTCAAGGCGAAAAAAAATTCGAGGCCCCAAATTCAGCAAGAGAAATTCAGAAAAAGACCAAATTTGAGACAACTTAAAGTGTAAACTTTAGGCAGGAACAGTTCGGCTTTGAGGATTTATGAAAAATTCATTTGTGCAACAATGAAGTTGAAATTTTCCAAAATGAAATCTGACATATCAAGGTACAACATACTAAAATTTCAAACTAATCGGAGTTCGAGAAGTAAGGAAAACGATGGATGCAAAAAGAATGAACTGTCAGGTTTTAGAAAAACATGGCAGCAGCAAAGTCAAATTAGAAAATCCACCAAAAATTCATTTTAAAACCAATTGACAAGAAATCAATTTTGAAACAACTAATAGAATGTTTAGTTCAATATATACAAAGACCAGAGGTTTAGTGATTCAAATAGAAGTTCAAATCTCAGCAGAAAGTCAGAGAGTACACTAAAAACTCTGGAACTTTTCCAAAAGCAGACTAGACTTAAAAGAAAAATCACCGGAGATTCACTATATATCCAAATAAGATGAAACTTTCTAGATCCTTTGTTAACTAGCAGAATAGAAACCTATCAAAATTTCACGACATTTGGAGATCAATAAGTATGGCAACACAAGGCTCAAAGTTAACAGATCAGCATGCAACAGCTTTCTTAAAATCTGAGTTGAGGCCCTTAAAATCTGAGTTTGAGGTCCCTAAAATCAGAGGCCCTAGGCCTGGGCCTGCTTCGCCTAGTCCCAGGGCCGGCCCTGCCAGTTCACAGGGCACTTCCCACTGATAACAAGACCAGCAACAAGGTCGGCTGCACGGTCTGCTTTCCTGTTGGTCTAGTGCCAACTAACTTGCCGGATTTGAGCGACATATCGGACTTGTGAGATTAGATTTGCAACTTTCCAATCACAAAGGGAGGCAGATGAGCATAAAGAAGAGATAACGATTTGGGAATCAGATTCCATCATGATTGGAACATTGGAAAGGGATAGAGCAACATTCAAACCCACACTGATGGCAAGGGCCTCAACAATCAAAGGAGATAGAGCTTTGAAAATCCGAGGAGCTTCGGCCACCAGCTTACCACAATGGTCTCTCACTACTGCTGCAACACCACATGAGAGGGAAGAAGGATGCAATGATAATGTTTATTTTTAGAGAGAGGGGAGGTGGGGGAGACCACTGAGGAGAAAGGTGGGGGAGGGGATGGGTCTGACGGGGTATGGGAAGGGGGAGGGTGGGGACCTGATCAAGCATCCAAGAACTCTTGGTTAGCAAAAGCCAATCGGGTTTGGGGGCTGATGTTTGAAAACAAAAAGACAACGTTGTTTCCAAATTCGCCAAAGCAGGAAAGAAATGTGAGTATAGAACTTAGAAGAATGAGACAGAGAGTTGAGATGAGAAAGCCATGAATCAAAAGTAGTAAGCTGGTTAAAAGGGATTCTGTAACTAAACATGTGGGCAAACCAAGAAGCTGTAGACTAGGGACATGTAAAGAGAACATGTTCAATCGTTTCTGGGAAACGATTACAAATCGGGCACAGAGGAGATCTAGCAATATGCCGATGAAAAAGATTGGCCTTAGTGGACAGAATATTATGAGTTGCTTCCCAAAGAAACAACTTTGCCGTTTTGGTTTTGAAATTAATGAAATCTCTCAGACATGCAAATACATAATCCCCCTTCCTTGATGGATGAATGCGGTGGAAACACAAGGCGTAACGTTTTTTGTTAGAGCGGACTTCTGTACTTTAAGGTAATTCTACGGTCCTACCTACATAAAAAACCAAAAAAAACAAAAAAAAAAGTGATGAAAGAATTGTAGAAAAGAAAACGCCCACCGTGGAATTATGGCCACCGTGGAATTATCTCGTTTCCATGCTCGGGAGCATGATTCAGGTCTTTTCAACTGTAAATACAACAGCTGAAACACCCTGCTCCGGAACATAGTAGAGTTTTCCTTTATATTTGGCCACTGTAGTCTAGACCGGACCACAAGGTTAAGAGCCTTGCGCTCTACCAACTGAGCTAGACGGGCATTTGTTAATTATTGTAGCAACAGTTATACTAATTTTATTTTTAAGCGGAAGTATATAATACCAAAATGGTGAAAGCAAAAACAGAGGAATCACAGTAGTAGTAGTCTCTCCTTTCGACTTGGCACTTTCGCTGTTTCGCAGATTGAGTTCCACTCTTCCTATTCTTCGGTTCTTCCTCTCTTAACTGTGTAAGTATGTATTGCAATTTGGTTGAATTTCAATCTTCGATTCAATTTTCAATTTGTTATTGATTTCAAATCAGGTTCGTTGGGGGAATTGGGGTGGGCTGCTGAGAATTGATAGCATCTGATACCTCTCAAATTGTTCTTTTCCTGTACATTAAGCTCAAGAGGAACAAAATCACCAACCTGAAGTTTATCTTGGTACAGACTAATGTGTTTGTAATTTAAATGCAATGTATAAGTCATACAACTTTAGGAATAAAATTGGTACAGACCAATGTGTTTGTAATTAAAATTAATTTTTTTTATCTTATGTCCACGCACATCCATTGATGTAATATATACAAACGTGATGTGAAAAAATAAGCACGTTTCTCGGTTGCCACGGCATCGGTCAACCAATAAAACATATAAGTGACTACGGTTGACCAATCCTATCGGATTCGAAAATATGGTGAAATTGGCTAAATTTTTTACCACACTCATAATTTATTGTAATAAACTCATCCAACGGTCAGTTTTTCCATTTTCTTTGAATTGATAGGGGTTGCTCTTTGGAGTGTATGATATATAAATATAGGTTTATAAGAGTAACTACATTTGACCTAGTTGATCGAATTCGAAACGTGAACCAAATTGGCTGGATTTTCTACAACCACCATAAAACATTACAATCTCTCCATCAAGAGGTTGGTTTCTCCGAATTCATTTTCCACTTCATGGTTGCTTTAGAATGAACCTAAACAATTTAAATGCAATGTATAAGTCATATAACTTTAGGAATAAAATTGGTATCGTCCAATGTGTTTGTAATTAAAATTAATTTTTTTTTATCTTATGTCCACGCACATCCATCGATGGAATATATACAAAAGTGATGTGAAAAAATAAGCACGTTTCGCGGTTGCCACGCCATCGGTCAACCAATAAAACATATAAGTGACTACGGTTGACCAATCCGATCGGATTCAAAAATATGGTGAAATTGGCTAAATTTGTTACCACACTCATAATTTATTGTAATAAACTCATCCAACGGTCGGTTTCTCATTTTCTTTGAATTGCTATATGTAGCTCTTTGGAGTGTATGATGTATAAATATAGATTTATAAAAAATTAGTGTCTTTAAAAATTTATTGATCAACAAATTAGTATCTATATATAAATATAGATATAGATTTTTTTTGGTACAATATAGTTATATAGATTGTTATCTTTGGTTGTATTTGATCATTATCCATTGAATTTCCAAAGTTTGATTAAAAAAAACAAATACTTGTATCTTTAAATATTTATTTATAAATAAAGCCCGCAAGGCCCGGCCCAAAAAAGCCCGCAAGGCCAAGCCCGGCCGGCCTGAAAAAGCCCGCTTTATATGGACGGGCTTGGATCTTTTGATTTTTAATAAAGCCCGACCCGACCCGGCCCGCAATTATTTAAAAATATAACAAGCCCCGGCCCGGCCCCTAACCAAAATGGTGAAAGCAAAAACAGAGTGGTAGTCTCTCCTTTCGACTTGGCACTTTCGCTGTTTCGCAGATTGAGTTCCCCTCTTCTTTTTCTTCGGTTCTTCCTCTCTTAACTGTGTAAGTATGTATTGCAATTTGGTTGAATTTCAATCTTCGATTCAATTTTCAATTTGTTATTGATTTCAAATCAGGTTCGTTGGGGGAATTGGGGTGGGCTGCTGAGAATTGATAGCATCTGATACCTCTCAAATTGTTCTTTTCCTGTACATTAAGCTCAAGAGGAACAAAATCACCAACCTGAAGTTTATCTTTCAAGTCTTTCTCTGTAATCTTTTACTTGCATAAAGCAATCATGCATTAACTTGCGTTCTCTGTGTTGATTTTTGGGTTTCAAAAAATTCTGAGAATTGGGGATTGATTTTTTCAATGGGGGGTGGAGAATGTGGTTGACATGAAATTGTCAAGTTTTGCTTTGGTGGAGTATTCAAAGCACACAAGGGATGCTCTTTTTCTTCATGTAGCTCAAATTCTGCTATGAGTCCTGAATTTTTACAGGTATACAGTTATGGCCTTGAGAACAGTGTCGAGGAAGATAGGGAGTAAACTGTTACCCAGGTTTTGTCCTGCATCTCTATTGCATTCTCATGCCACAAGCTTTGGTGAGTCCATGTCCATCTCTATTGCATTCGCAAGGTTTTTGTAGTAGATATTCGTATTTGTATTGCTCCGTTTGTCATACATTTTGTTTATTATCATAGAGTAATCAATGATAACAGTAGGTAAGACCTAAGTGTGGTGTCTGTAATTGTCTGCAGTTCATTTTCGAGCAAAAAGAGGGGTTTTTGTCTTTTGGTATGTAGAGCTTAGGTTCCGGAATATATTTCTGACGTAGAATAGGCCGGAAAGGAAGCTTCTTCTTCTTCTTCTTCTTCTCTTAGAGGGGGTCATTATTATTGTAGAGGAATTTGAATGTTTTCTTTTCTTTACCCTTTTTCATTTGCTAGACTTTAGAAACAAAGCCATTAAGTTAATTCCAGCATTCTCTTGTTTTCAGATGGCTTGGTTGATAGATAATTGGTCAGTGTTTGATCTGCAGGATTCAAGGAAGTACGGGAAGAGGAAAAAAGTCAAATGGTTGGTAATGTCTTCAGCAATGTTGCTTCAAACTATGATACAATGAATGATTTGATGAGTGCAGGATTACACAGATTATGGAAGGATAGGTTAGCCTCTTGAAGACTTACTCTGATGCTTGTATATCAACAAACAATTAGCATGATTTCACTTTCCCTTTACACTGCTTTACGTCAATATCCCCCACTTTTCAGATTGGTTTCAAAACTGAATCCTTTTCCTGGAATGAACCATCTTGATGTGGCTGGTGGGACAGGTGAGCTTGTGATACTCGATTATATGTTACATTTTCCAAACTGTATGGATTTCATTATACTTAAAATTATACTGTTACATTTGTCATTTATGCTTTACATCTTTAAATATCTTGTACACAGTTAGTTGGGTCAGCTTTTGGCACTTTTCATTAATCTTGCATGCTTTTCATAAATTATCAAATCGAGTTTGGGTTAAGAGCCTTGCTGATCAAGGGAGTGGACTGAGGATGTCGTAATCCGAAAAAGGAGATATTTTTCTTACAACAATATATATACATATATTCAAACTTCCAAGAATAACTAAATTTCTGAAGTCAAACTGGACTTGTTTAGGGGCCAATATGGCACCTTCCCATCCCATAGTATAGGGTGAATGGTGATATTGCAAATGCAATACCTGCAGGGCGCAGGAGTTCATCTACCAAATAAAAACCTTGTTCATGACATGAAATTTAGCTGCTTCAATGCTACATGACACGTATCTTCCTTGTATGGGACAATGTTGAAATCAATTGCTTGTGGTTTCTTCAAAATCTTTGAATCATAAATGTTGATCGTACTGTTAATTCTGTTTTTGTTTATGGCAGGTGATGTTGCTTTCAGAATACTAGACAGTATAAACAGCATCAAACATAGAGCTTTGCTGAATGTTCTTGAAGATGATTTACAGGAAGAAACTAAGGTGTATGTATGTGACATCAATTCCAACATGTTGAATGTTGGTAAAAAAAGGGCCTTGCAGAGAGGTAATTTTAATGTTATAAACTTGGAGCTTGGTTGGATTGGTTCTCTTATTCATGTGATAAAATATACTTCTTTTGATTGTAAGATTGGTGTATTGAAATGTATAGGTCTTGGAGAAGACAAATCCCTTCTATAGGTGGAGGGAGATGCAGAAGCCTTGAGTTTCGGAGATAATACAATGGATGGTTACACAATTGCATTTGGGATCCGGAATGTCACACACATAGAGAAAGCACTTTCTGAAGCTTATAGGTATGGTACACAACTTTGTGCTGTTTGATAGGTTCTAACAGATAATAACCAATACAAGGCAAAAATCACTGTTGTAGTCACCTGAATAGGTTATCACTCTCTGTTTTCACCCTATCTACATTTTGTGTTTCTTTAACAAAATGACTTCTCTTCTCAGAAAAAAAATTACTTTTTTGTATATGAATCAAACTTTTTGTTATATACAATTGGATTATGTTGATGTAGATAGTTTCATTGTTTTTGGCACATTAGGTTAGAACAATATTTCTTTTCCCAAGTAATTGATAGTTATATAGGTTGAATAATTAAGCTGTCCATCTAACTGTGTATTTGGTAGCTTCAAAATAATTCTAACTACGTTAGCGCTTTTAACTACATTAGCACATGTGATATATGGATATGTTCCCTATAGGTGTTCCTATTTCCAAATCATATAGATGTGTTCCTATATGGATTCGCTAACAAACATATAGATGTGTTCGTATTTCCAAATCATATACTTGCTTGAAATACCAATATCTAGAGCTGTAGTAGATAGAGAGAACCAGAAAAATTTCAAATAGTCATTTTTTGGTGTGGGGCCAAAGCCAATGTTGCAAATCTTACTATTTTTGCCCACAGAAAGTTGTAAATTTTTTCTTCTGTGGAAGAAATTCTTTATTTTGTTAGAATGGAAGCATATATTGATAAGGAATCCACAGTTAAGTTCTTGAGATTTGTCATTTATGTCTAGAGTTTTATAATGATAATGTTTTGTGATGGAGGTCTTTCTGATTGGAGGGCAAGCTGCTATTATTTATTCTGTGGGAAGGGGTAGCAAAATAGTTTGTAAACTGATTACACTTATTTGTTTTTCATGATTTTGTTAATAGGGTACTAAAACGGGGAGGAAGGTTCCTGTGCCTCGAACTCAGCCATGTAGAGGTACCTGTATTCAAAGGCTTGTAAGTGATTTTATACTTTCAGATAAATTGAAATTACACGTGATAACAATGGTCTGCTGGTATCATCCTAATCACTTTTGTACATGGAAATCATAGTCTCATGGTCTGCTGTATAGGATCTTCATCTTAGTAATCTTAAGGAATAGAGTTTCCCTAACTGTATGATGTTTTTGTGGAAGTTTAACTACCCATCTCTCTACAAAAAGAAAGAAAGAAAGAGGGAAAAGGAAAAAAAAAAAAAAAGTCCAATTACCCATCTGCTTACTAGAAATTTTATTTTGAAATTTCTTATCCCCTCAAGAATGAATAAAGAAGTAGCGTTGATTTGTTTTTTTCTCTTTCCAAGAGCCTTGTATCAGATATTATACACACTTGAATCTATATACACTTACCATTTTATATTAACCAAAAGGTGCCTGTAACTGGAGCTTAATGGAAAATAGTTTGTGCCATTCTCAATGAATTTCCATAGAGATTTAGCCAAGATTGTTATCATGAAGCTGTAGCCATGTTACAGTGGTCAGCCATGCACATTTCTGTTTCACTGTCCGTATAGTATGCACCACATCGCATGGTGTCAATGTCACCATAATTGTGGGCAACACCACTCAGGAGATCATTAATAAGGTTTTGAATGGCAGTCTATATTTTAAGGATCTGTGTTTTGATTTTTATGGTTTGTCTTTTTCTTTGGTCTTGCAGCTATGACTTTTATTCATTCTCAATCATTCCCACCCTAGGAGAGCTAGTTGCAGGGGATAGAGAATCTTATCAGTACTTGGTAGAGAGTATTCGTCGTTTTCCGCCACAGGTTTATATTCATCTTCCCATTTGAATACTTTATTCCAGTATTATATGCATTTTGTTGGAAACTTCTTGTGTACCTTGCCAATTGGGATGCTACAACAAAATGTCAAAACAGAGCAACCATTTTGCTTTTGAAGAAAGAAAAAAAGCTCGAACAGTTTCTTCCAAAGGTCTGAGTTGAACTTGAATACTAGAGGGAAAGGAAGTGGTAGAAGTTGAAGTGTTCTAATTAGTGAATTAAGCATAATTTATTGTCTTGTCTAGGTGCATTATGTTTTGCTATATTATATTTTAGTTACATTGCAATTTTAAATTACACAATTCATGATGGAAATAAGCTTACTTTAGTGTCCAGCCGAGTTCTTGCCCTAAATAGTATATTGGATGTTAAAATGCAGTAAGCCATGTCATTATTTCTCTTATATGCATTGGTGTACATGATTTGGTAATTAGAAAGTTGGGAGTGAACCTTAGCCAAACTCTGGCTCCATTGCCTCGTATTTCAATTCAATTTAAGTTGGGAACACTTGAAATATCAGATGTTATGTATATAGCTATGAAATGTTTGTACAGACTTAACTGAGGTGCTGCTGTGTTCCTTTTAGTTTTTTTATTTTTTGCCTTTTCCTTGCATGCATAATGGAGACATTTGGTATATGTACGTATGTCAATTCATTTTGTTTGTACGTAATTTGTGGCTTTTGTTATATCCCGCTTATAATTCATCTGAATTGATGACTACAGGAGACATTTGCGTCAATGATTGCAGACGCAGGTTTCCAGAAGGTTGAGTATGAAAATCTAGTTGGAGGAGTGGTAGCGATTCATTCAGGGTTGAAAATTTAGAAATGCACTTGAAACAAATTTGGTAGTTAGGTTTCTGTTAGCTCTTCAAATGGAATCCAAGAAACTAAGTAGGTTACAATAAATAATATAAAGTCAATTGATTTTTTTTCTTTTGGTCGAATAAAGTCAAATTGATTGGTTGTATATTGTGTCACAATTTCATTGAATGAGCCAGAAGAAAACTGGCTTCGAGTACGACAGCATGTTCATTTGTTTGGATTACATGGTGAATCAAGCAAGACATGAAAACTATAGCCGATCCACATTCCTATGAAACTACAGAATTCGTCCAGATACCTGCCCTTTATGTGTGCAGCCGAATAAAGTACTCTGTTTTCCCATCATAAGATGAAGCCAGCAGCTGTGAGCCATTACAAAAATTATAATGTCATCTCCGTGATGATTATGTATGACATTACTAGGCTACTAGCAAAGCATGGTATTAACACGTAAAATTCAATCCCTTTTTCTTTTGGCGCAAGAAATTACAAATAACCCTAAGTTACAATTACCATAAACACAACTTTTAGGCCTTCAAAGGAAGCCTACGTACAGGAGAAAGAGGGAGGAATAAAAGGAAGCAAAGAACACTAAAATGTTGAATTCAAGCTTGATTTTGAAAAAAAAAACAGAGTTTAATCTACAGTGCAGTGGAGCCAAATGATAGAACTGTGTAAATTGAGAAATACCCAAGGACCAAAATATCGAGTTTCGAGGAAATATCGATGGTCCCGAAAACGGAAATTTCGACAGAAATATCGAGGATATATCGATTTCGGTAAATAATCAAGAAAAATGATGGAAATTTGAAGAAAAACATGGAAATTTTAAGTGAAACTTTTAGATATGTTTATTTTATCAATTGTCTACTATATATAGAAAGAAAACCGTGAATAAACCTTGTTATATAGTAATTTGTAATAATTTAAAATGAAATAGTAAATGCTGAATCGCTGATAACTCTGAAATTTTTTTAAATAAACATCTAATTTTTTTTTTATAGCTAAAAACCCAATGGGAGGCTAAGCCATCACGCCTTATATACATTTTTTTTGTACATATCATACATTACATCTTGAATTACATGAGTAACTTAGAACCACGTAGAAGACCTATGAGGTACAAGGTATGAAGATTATTTGGTGCAAGGTATGAAGATTATTTTAAACTATTTATAGGAGTTATAATTTGAAATGTTGTTGTAAAATATTTGAACATTTAGTAAAAAAACAAAAATTCAATATAGTAATTAAGTGTTTCAAGTTAGTTATTGATTGGACGTGTATCTAAATTTTCAGATTCGTAGGCAAATGAATATATATTAGAATGTTGTGATTAATACATAAAGGTTTGTGCAGCAGAGTTAGCAAACCCTCTCAAAGGGTAGTGGGATGACCAAGGTTTGATCTTTGGTGTTGTTGTTGGTTTTTTGGATTGAATTTTATGCCAACTACTCATCCACCACACGTGTTGGGCCCACGGAGATTGACTTTGCATCTGAGAATTGTTGGTGGAAATGGAATGTATGGGGAAATATCGGGAAATATCAAAAATTTCGACCGAAATCGTCATGGTATGCTATGGATATATCGGGTATCCAAAAAAATGAAATTTTCGGTGAAATTTCGCCCATTTTTTCTATTTTTCAGTCCTTGGAAATACCGCAAGCGCATGCAACAGGAGCTAAATAATAGTCTTTTGTTTTCACGTGTCTGTAAAAGCAAATCAAGTCGATAAATTAATATCTGAAGAAAAAATAATTGACGTAGAGCAGAGATGCAAGAAATGAACTAACCCCCTGTAATTTCCAAGTACGATGGAAGGTGCATGTAGGATTTTATAGTAATCATGTCCTCCTTCCTCAAGCCTACTCAAAAATTTAGTATGCGTGTTGTGACCGCAGATGCCATAGCCAAAGACAGTATTAATCATGAGCTTGGTCTTATTGCTCTTGATAGCCCTCCCCTGCATGTCGCTCAATTCTACCTTGATGACATAGCCTCTGTGTCTAGAGCTAAAATGAGTGCTTGTGTTAATTCTTAGTTGTTGTTCTTTTCTGTTTGGGTCTTTTAGGCCCCGCTTGTAACTAAAAAAAAAAAATTTAGTATGCGTGTTGTCAATCTATAATTCTTTGAGGGTATCGATATATCTCAGCCCTGCTGGAACTTCCTTCAATCTTACGCAACTTGTAATGTGTAGTCAACAAAGACTAGGCAGGGCTCCTTCCTCCACCCTCCACTCTTGTATCCAAAACAACTGATGAAGAAAAAGATTTTCAAGACGAGGAAAGCCTCCTCTGGAAGAGACCAATGTTCTTACACTTTCATAAAAAACATGGGTATTTAGTGAGAGGTTTTAAGTTTGGTAGCTTCTCTAGTATTGCCAATTGGTTTTAATCCTTGAGCTCATGCCAATAACTCAACGATAACTTGGTGAGTTTCAGATAGTACTGGAGTTCTGCCGGTAACTCTTCCATTGGCCCAGATGCCTCCAGCTTGTACACATAACGACAGCTTAACAATATTTCTCTTAGGGCTGGGCCCTGGTATGGTAACCGACTTTTTTAGGCTGAGCCGACTATCGTACCGAATGAGGCGGTAATTCAAAAATTAGAACCACTACCGTCTCGCCAAAACCGGTAACCATACATTTCGGTTACCGAGTTTCCGGTCAGTTATGGCTCAGTTACAGCCCAACCGAAGTGAATAAATGGGCCAGACAAATATTGAAAATTTTCAGCCCAGTTACTCAATCAAACTGTGTTAGGTCCTTTTTTTCTGATCAGTTAGTCAATGGATACCAATTACTAAACTTAGGACCAATAATATATCTTCATCAAGTCTATTTCTCACCTTCTTATAGAGATGTGAGTTGTAGACTTGATATTTCTCTATTTTAGCATTTTTCCAGTTCCATATTACAAGAAATCAAGAATACAAGTATAGAAATCATGTGCAATTCTGATTTATAGAAATCATGTGCAATTCTGATTTCAAAGTCTAAACCTACTTAAATTACATAACTTCATAATAGGAAGTACAAATAAACAAAAATCTGCTTCTGATTCACTGATTTGATGACTTCAATCACTTGACAAAAAACAGCAGCTATATCTTCAGGCTTCAGCACCAATAGTTTGCAGCATCCAAATCTTCATACAGCAGTTGTTGTAGAAGAGTTTGCCCCTCCCAAATGCAGCGCAGCAGTTGCTTCAAAGTAAAAAACAGAAAACACCCATAATCTCATAATCAAAGTAAAATTTTAGCAGAATCACATAATCACCCATAATCACCCGTAATCACATAATCACCCGTTTGAATGCAAAGTAAAATTTTAGCACCCATAATCACATACTTCTTATACACAAAGTTATAATTAGATACTTATACACAAAGTCAGAATCATATACTTATACACAAAGTCAGAATCAGATAGTGCATGTATGAAATATGAAATAATCAAAACCCATCGAAGCACACACAAGTTTAGTTACCTAATCAAAGACCTCGGTCACCTCTCTGCCTCTACATAAACTGATAAACTCTCAACTGAAATCCATGGTCAATACGTTGAAGCTTCAAAGGACTTTCTTACCAAAACACATATTAACATATACATTACAAAACCACGATCAATTGCAAACAATCAATTAAAAAAATCAACAACAGATTACATTTTTTTCATACAAATTAGACTAAAAGGAGTAACAAGAGTACAAGACTAAAAAGAGATAGATTTTATCGAATTTTTTGTGCTCTGAGACACCACTTCAACACCGTATAAGCCTCTGAGCAACCACTTCAAAGTTCAAACAAGCAGCTGATCTAGGGTTGGGTCGAAGGATTTGGGGATTTCAAAAATCAAATGATATTGGGTTGAAACTTATGTTGGTGAGGTTCTCATCTTGCGTAGATCACTAGATCTTGTTTTTGGGATTCGATTGCCCAAAGTTTTGATACAATTCGGGCTGGATTCAAGAAATTGTGGCTAGGTTCTTAGAGGAAGAGAGGGTCGAGAGAGAGAGAAGCTGCGGGCACAAATGACCTAATTAGACTGACCCCCTTAGGTTATCCTGTGGTCTCCACTAAGATCCAATGGTTGTCATTCATAAATGCTAGAAATCAATGGCTTAAAACATACCTAGTATTAAAAATAAATAAAAAATAATAAAAGTATATATATATACGGCTGGTTCGGTACTACCGTATATATATAATTTGACGTACCATTACCAAGTCGACTACTTATATACGGTTCGGCAGAATCGAACCAGACCTTCGGCTACCATTTTTGTAGGCGCCGACAGTGGCGGTTCGGCCGGTTTCCGGCTAGTTTCAGCAACTCCGGCATTTTAAGCCAGCCCTAGTATAAATAGCACAATTAGGATTGGAAAACCCAAGAACTCACTCTCCCCCCCCCCCCCCCCCCCCCCCTCTCTCTCTCCCAACCTCTTGTTCCCTTTTTCTTCTTCTTCCCTCTGCAACCACTGGAGACTCTAGCTTCAGCCATCATCTTACCACACCGCCACCACCAATCGACACAGCTCCTATATCCGACCTAAACCCGAGCCCAGCACTGCCATGCATCGTCTCCAGCCTTCACACAAGGCCACCAAAGCCGCGACGTTGCTGCCTCCCCTAGTCCTCCGACTTCTAGGCATCGATTCAAACCACCACTACCATGAATCGAACCACCAGTTCCTAGAGAGCAAAACCTGAACCATAGCCTCAAACTTCGACACTGGAAAACGTTGAACGCTTATCGCCCGAATTTGAGACTCTACATGTCGTTGTTTTCCACTTTCCATCCATGTTTGGGTTACACGACCACCATGGATGAAGTCAGCACCTCAATGTCTAGCATGACCTTCTAACTCCAAGCTCCAATTTTGGCAAGAGCTACCATCGGTGCGAGAGCTGAACTAGGGCCGCCGTGCTCCACCGCCGAACTTCCAGACCTTCTCTACTAGGTAAATTCGTCACCTTTCTTTGGATAAAGCCTTTTGGCTGTTACAAATCGAAGCCCTAACCTGATTGTTTAATCTGAGATATGAGTTTTTGTGGAGTTAGCGATTTATGGATTTTTTGGAGAGGAGAAGCTCCTGAGATAGTTTTGATTGATATCGACAGAAGGGTAAGAACCTTGAACTATGTTTTGGATTTGGGATTGGTTGCGGGAATTTTTTATTAATTGTATTATTTCTGCTAGGGATTCATATGGTTAATGGTTGTGAAATGCAGCTAGGACGGAATTGGTTTCCAAGTTGGAGAAGAAGAGATGGTAAGTTTTGGTCTCTGCCAATCCAGGGCTTTGGTATAGTGACTATAAAATTCTAGAGGTTGTTATCGAATGGAATGAAAAGTTGGTATGCTGCTTGAATGGTTAATGCTCCTTTGAGTGATCGATTGTTGTGAATTTAGCTTAAATGTGGACAAGCATGACATGGCTAAATGTTTGGAGAAGATTAGTGTTGTTAGTTAAATTGATGACGGAGTTTGAATTTGTCATATTGTAAAGTAAATGGCTGTTGTGAAAGAAAATAAGGAGTTTGAGTAATTATCAATGTTGAGTGGGATTCGGAAGTGAAAATGGTAGATTTTATTTGATTGAGTTAAACTAGGATATTGGATTAAAGTTATGAAACCGTTACAATTAGAAATCCTTTCTTAGTTATCATATCCCGGAATGAACATAGTAAACCAAATCATACGGGAATGGTAAATGAATGTTAAAACAAAATAAAAACATTTGAGTTGAACCGAACTAAATTTAAGGGACATTTGTGTTAAGTTTAATCACCATATCTCAAACGGTTCAAATGCCATTTCATTTGGATTATTTGGGAATGGTAAGGGTGTTTGTTGCTTTAGAAAGGAATACTAGACAATGGCATCATCTATTTAACCCGAACTAAATAATCGAAAGAAATATGATCACCATATCCCGAATGAGCTTACCATTCTAAGTGAATTGTTCGGGAATGATTTCTAATAATTATCGATCATGGGTTACTTGGTGAATTTTAAAGTGAGTTATGAATCAATTACTTATTGGTATGATTTTTGTTAAAGAACTCAAGCGTGTGCACATGAAATTGGAAGAAGTATTGAAAGTCAGAAACAAAGCTAAGTTTGGGTGAGCACTCCATATCTAGGTAGGGTGAGCTGTCCCTTCCTTGTTAGAGGCTTTTCGATATATGTGGAATGCTATACTAAGATAGTATGTTGCCTGCAAGTGCATTTTTGGTTGTTCATTAGTCGATGCCTTGTGATACCTGTGTTTCCATAACTAATAATTGTTGATTGCAAAAACCGAGGCTAGACTTGTATGTTGAGATACTGTATCCATTGTATGTAATTTGTACTTATGACCTGAAAGTGAATGAGACTTAGACGCGTTGATTCCTAGGGATCCTACGGTGTCGATAGCCGTGAACCTCCGGAGGGGGCTGTGCTCCTATGTTTGTTGAGGAAGGGTGAGTATCGACAGTGAACCAATCATATGAGACTCAGGGCCAGGAAATGGACACTTTCGCTACTTGTAGTCATAAGGACTACAGAGTAGTTGGCCGGTTCTCAAAGGATGATGAACCGGGTCGGTCACCAATTTATTTTAGTTTAGCCAACAGGTAAGTATCTCGGAGCTCCAAGTTGTATGAAGCATGCTGCATATGTTGTATCAAAGAGAATAAATGTTTGTGGTTGCCTCTTTTTAAAGTATTTTTGATAAACGTGCACAATAATATGTAGTAAATATTTTCAAGTATATTCTTTTTCAAACCTAGCATGGTTGGGTCGGCTCTTACTGGGTATGCTAGGACGAAAGCTCACCCCTACAACAGTATGCAGGTTTCGAGCATCTAGTCGAGGAGCGTACAGAGGAGGCACATGGCCCGGCTTGGCGCATTTCTCTTTGACTTTATTAAAAGAGGGTTTTAGTCCCTTATAGGATTTTTGAAGTCACTTATTTATTTATTTATTTATTTGTTTTCTACTTGCTTATTTTCGAAATTTCGACAGACCCATAACCCTGGGGTGCGTCTCTCATACTTGTTTTTACTTAGTGATTTGTTATTTTCCAAATTGGGCTCCTATTGTAAGCCCAAATCCTTTAGCCCACTTTAAACTCCGCTTTTGAAAATATGCTGCTCGGTTGCTAGAATGATTCGCTCAAAGAAAATGTTTTGTAAACCAACAAACTAAACCCAAAAGGCCTTGCGGTTTCGGATTGATGAGTCATCGGGATGTCATTCGTGACATGTCGGTTTCTCATTGGCTCGGGATCGCGGCACTATGGGACCCCCCTCTCGGGTCACCACATTGGTGAATGAAGTTTTCAGAGAAACCTAACAAATAAAAAGTCAACATTTTGACTCTTTGAAAATAAAACGTTTCGAGAAATTATTCGTTCGAAACACTTTCACTCCACCCCAAAGCCAACGAAAGACACCCAAAACTAATAATCGCACTAATCAACAACTTATTAATTTCCGAACATCATCAAAAATTCGGGGTATTACATAGTTAAAAAATTTCCTCGCTGACATTGACCGAATCGATTAAAATCTCTCCAAAATTAGTACCAGTAGGTAGTTTCAAAGGTGAGAAGCTTGGATTGCCTAAGAAAGTGGGCCATGGCGACCACCACCTCACCACTCAAGCCACGCAAAACCTAGATCTGCGAAACCCTAGCAACACCCTTTTTCCCCAATTCTTGGCATGTGGCATGGGAGTGTTTCTTTAACCGAAGATAATACATATGGTTAATCTTATCCTTGTGAGTAGCGTGCAAACTGCTATTCATTATAGAAAACATACAATAATAGCGACATGTAAGATTGTAAGCTACTTAGTTGATTAATACTTGTATAAGGTTAGCATCCATAAACTAAGCGCATGAGAGCTAACAACGTACGATATTGAGGTCTACGCAGAGTAGCGTGCAACCTTTTCATGAAGAACCCAAGGAGTTGCATTGGATTATTCCAGTGAAGCTATGATTATAAGTTTATAACTAGGATCAGCAAAAGGAAAAAAATTTGTCAAACAAGATTTTCCCTGATTTCTTATATGCACAAGCTAATTTTGATGCGGCTCTCAACTAGAACCTCGACAAAAATGAATCGAAAACTCTTCATTTGCGGAATAGCGATGGTGAACCAACAACTTCTTTCATGCAGAAATTGTACAATAATAATTGACATATTGAAGAGACACTAGACACTACTACAATTTGGGCCATAAGGTGCCGACACAGCCCACCAATATGTTTTGGTGTTCTTTCGATATTGGTTTATCACCGTTATGTTAGATCGGTGAGTTTGTCCAGAGACAGCACCGATCATTAGTGGCCCAAATGTAGTTTTAATTAAATAATTTCAAAGTTTTCTCAGAGGCCATACTATTTTGTGTCCATATTTACAACCAGCCACTACGTCACATCCGCTATCAGCAAAACAATGCTTTTTAAGTGGGTTAGCAGGAAAACCAACTAACATTACTTTAAAAAAAAAAAAAAAACCACCGAAATGGGGAAGATTCTGACCTCATAGTTTTGGCATTGGAGCTTCAGCAAGGTTGCACAGGTACTCTCATTACCGGTCTAAATCTAATGCTAAAATGTCTTATGTACGTTTGAAGAGAAAATATAAACATAAAACATGATAACTTGCAGTTCTATATGCATGATATTTCATAAAGATTAATTTGAAATATAGGTGTGCCTTGTTGTAGAGAAACTAAATTTGAGAGAAATTTGCTGTGTGTTCTCATTGATAATAGGGGTCTCTTTATATAGAGGATTACAATGCATAGAGTTAGAATCATACAAGGGAAGATAATCTCTAGATTCTTCTAATTGAACCCTATTACCACTAGGTCAAGTAACCTAGAGTTTGGATAAAACACAAATAGAGATGTCCTTAAACACTACCCCTTGTGTTGTCCAAATGCGGTGCTTCTCTTGTTGCCTCATTAAAAATCTTGCCGAGTAACAAAAACCTAGTGGGACAAAAATAACCTCGGTCGAAGGGGAAAAAGAGCACAACAAACCCTTCACGATTCGAGACGAATATGTAGACATCTCCCCCTGATGTCTGTGCCTCCCCCTGATGACTACGATCATGGGAGTTCAGATAATTTTCGCAAGCCAATTCTTGCCGCATGTTTCTCGAACGTGGATTTGGGCAATGACTTAGTAAACAAGTCTGCCGCATTGTCCTCAGATCGAACCTGGTTCACTTTGATCTTAAGGAGCTTCTGTTGTTGCTGATTATAGAAGAATTTGGGCGATATGTGCTTGGTGTTGTCGCCTTTGATGTAGCCTTGCTTCATTTGTTCAATGCAAGCAGCATTATCCTCATAAATGCTAGTTAGCTCATTTGTGGTAGACTTCAAACCACAATTGCTTCGAACATGCGTAACTATGGATCAAAGCCATATACATTCACGAACTACTTCGTGAAGAGCAATAATCTCTGCATGATTCGAAGAGGTAGCGACTAAGGTCTGCTTTGTAGACCTCCAAGATATCGCGGTCTTTCCCATGGTGAAAACATAACCAGTTTGGGAGCGACCTTTGTGTGGGTCAGAGAGATACCCAGCATCAGCAAAACCTTCCAAAACACTTATATTGTTTTGGGTTGGGGAGAGGGAACGCAGTTCACCATGTGTAGCGTCCCTGACACTTGATGGGTTTGAATCCATCTTCTCCCTGTAGGGATAGAACAAGCCCATATCGATCGTACCACTTAGGTATCGAAATATATCTTTAACACTAGTCCAATGGCGTCGTGTTGGCGCAGAGCTAAATTAGCTAGCAAGTTCACAGCGAATGAGATATCCGGTCTTGTGCATTGTGCTAAGTATAATAATGCGCCTATTGCACTTAGATAGGGCACTTCTGCCTCTAGCACTTCTTTGTCGTCATCTTTTAGACGGAATGGATCCTTCTTTGGATCAAGACTACGGACGACCATTGGGGTGCTTGAAGGCTTAATCTTGTCAGTGTTGAAACGCCTAAGCATCTGTTGGGTATAAGCTGACTAATGAATCAGGATACCATCTCTACGGTGCTCAAGTTCTAAACAGAGGAAAAACCGTGTTTTCCCAAGATCTTTCATCTCAAACTCGGATTTCAAGTGTTAAGCTGTTTTCCTTAACTCATTAAGGGTGCCAATTATGTTCATGTCATCAACATAAACCGCTACTATTGCAAATCCAAAACTTGTCCTTTTTATGAACACACATGGGCATAGTTCATTGTTGACATATCCCTTTTCAATCAAGTAGTCACTTAGACAGATATACCACGTCTGTCCGGATTGTTTCAATCCATATAGTGAGCGTTTCAATCTAATCGCAAACGCGTTCCGTGGTTTAGAGCCACTTGATTTGGGTAACTGAATTCCATCTGGAATCTTCATGTATATTTCCGTATCTAGATCCCCATATAGATACGCAGTAACCACATCCATAAGCTGCATGTTCAGTTTTTTGGAAACTACCAAACTGACAAGGTAGCGGAATGTAATGACGTCCATTACGGGAGAATAGGTCTCTTCATAGTCGATTCCAGGGAGAAGCCTTGCGCCACAAGGCAAGCTTTGTATCTTACAATTTCATTTTTTTCATTACGCTTTCTAACGAATACCCATTTGTGACCAACTGGTTTGGTGTTGGGCGGTATTAGTACAACTTTGCCAAATACCTTTCTTTTCGCTAGAGAATCAAGTTCTGCTTGGATCGCATCTTTCCATTTTGGCCAATTAGCTCTACGTTGGCATTCATCAACGAAGTGTGGTTCGATGTCATAGGTCTCAATAATCTCACGCGCCACTGAATATGCGAACACATCATCAATGATGATGGTGTTTCTTTCCCACGTCCCATGTACACTAATGTAATTTACAGAGATTTCTACGTTCTCATGGATAGGTTCTGACATTGAGGCATCCCCCAATGATGTCTCTTGGACATAACCATAATTCGGAACATTCTCATGTGACGGATTTTGAGTATCGATGATCAAAGGATTTGTCTGTGCCTCATTCGCTTTCTTTCTAGGGCGAGTATCCTTCGAACCAATTGGTCTACCGCGCTTCCCTTGCGGGACCTACGACTATAGATGCCACATCATTGCCATGCTGGGCAATGACGCCATCTCCTGATGTCACAAGAGTGGCGTGATGTCCAGTATTTGGGACATTGATCCTTGCAAGCACGTTTGCAGCAGGTATGTGTGATCTCGTCACTTTGGCAACATCAGAAAACGCATCAGGCAGAGTGTCTGCTACGTTCTGGAGCTCGATTATTCTTCGCACTTCAAGTTCGGACTATGCGATACCAGGATCAAGATGAGACATAGTGGGGACAGACCACGACAATTCTTGTCATTCTTGTTGAACATCTATATTCTTATCTCCCCCTAACGAGGGGAAGACTGTCTCATCAAAGTGACAATCCGCAAATCTAGCGGTAAAGAGATCGCCTATCAAGGGTTCAAGGTAGCGGACAATGGTTGGAGATTCATAGCCAACATAGATGCCCATTGGTCGTTGTGGACCCATCTTAGTATGCTGTGGCGGCGTAATAGACACATAGATGGCACACCCAAAAATGCGTAAATGCGAGATATCAGGCTCGTACCCAGTCACTAGCTGTAACGCAGAGTAAGATTAGGTTGCAGTGGGTCGTAAACAAATTAGTGTCGCTGCATGCAATATTGCATATCCCCAAGCAGAAACAGGGAGATTGGTGCACATAACCAATGTCTGTGCTATCATCTGTAGTCGTTTGATAACGGCTTCTGCGAGACCATTTTGGG
Source organism: Rosa chinensis (assembly GCF_002994745.2). Lineage (NCBI taxonomy): Eukaryota > Viridiplantae > Streptophyta > Magnoliopsida > Rosales > Rosaceae > Rosa > Rosa chinensis. The sequence continues at coordinate 18,372,569 of NC_037091.1, read as the reverse complement.
TATGAACATGGGGAACTGGATGCTCTACATCAATCCCTAGTGACATGCAATAGTCATCGAACGTTTTCGATGTAAACTCTCCAGCATTATCAAGTCGAATGGACTTAATAGGATGGTCAGGGTAGTGAGCCCGTAGACGAATAATCTGGGCAAGGAGTTTAGCATAAGCAGCATTTCAAGTGGACAACATCGCGACATGTGACCAGCGTGTTGACGCATCAACTAATACCATAAAGTATTTAAAAGGTCCGCATGATGGTTGAATTGGTCCACATATATCTCCTTGGATTCTTTGTAAGAACGGAATGAGTATTTTAGGATCCTTTGCATAGGATGGTCTTGGTCCTAATTTCCCGAATGAACAGACTTTGAAAAATGAGCGAGGGGCCTTAGAAACAACCAATGAGGATTTTGGTTGGGCCTGAGCGTCTGTAGCTGTCACGCCCCGAATTTTGAATAACCAATTCAAAATCCGAAACATGAATAACAACCAACACAAATAACGTCCTGAATTTTTTTCTTAACCTGCGTCTCGCAAACCATAAAATAAACCTCGTAGCAAACTAGCTCTCGAGCCAATATTTACAATACCAATAAAGATAAGGCGTTAAGTCCGAGAGAGTCTACAACACACCAAAATAGGTTAAGTGCAGTACTTAACACCGATGTCCTACACCGCTCGATCTCGACCTTGATACTCCTAACCTGCAGGGTTATCCGCTACACCGTTTAAATAGTATACCGGGATTGCAACAACACAAAACCCGGTAAGCTTTTTGCAAAGCTCGTGAGTAAATAAGAAATGAACGATTAATTTAATAAATCACAAGTCCTTAAATTTACTCAAGTAAACATCCAACAATCTCAACATCACAATGAGAACATCAACCCACTCATGGGAAACAACAAGGATTACAATCTCAAATTCCTCAAATCACAAATATCACCACTTTGGTCCCATCCCACAACACGTTAGAGCTCTAACCACATCGTCACCTGTCACCTTGGCCTAGGTTCAAGTAAACGACCCAGGTTAACTTAATAACCCTCTAACTTTGGACCTACTTGTCCTCAGAACAATATATCCCCGTTATTATTTAACGGTCGAACTTTGGACATCCCTGTCCTTAGAACACATACACTCCGGTTATCATTAACCAAAGATATCCCCGTTATTATTTAACGGTCAAACTTTGGACATCCTTGTCCTCAGAACACATACACTCCGGTTATCATTAACCAAAGATCCTTGGACCATTCGATCCTCGGAATCCTACATTCTCTACCTTTTAATTAACTCACAAGATCGTCATGAATATCACAACATTTATCAATAATCAAGTTATCACAAATCCACACACACCTCAATGTCACACCATTCCATATATAATCACGTAAATATATATATATATATATATATATATACGTAATCACCCACTCAGGAATGACCACTAATACCAACTATAGTTCACACAAGAAAATCGGGAAATTCATTTTGTATAATTAAATCATTTTACTTACCTATGGACCGTAGTTGATCAAGTCCATATGATTTAAAACAAATATTTATTCCATAAATATCTTCACACGTTTACCACAGAAAATAAAGTAATTAAAAGTACTCGGTTCGTAATATGAACCACGTGAGGTTTACTCACCTCTAAACTCCCGCTGCGTCTTCTTAACAGCTCGAAATATGAATCACAAATCATTCGCCAAATCAAACCGTCAAACACCTAATCAAATGTGACTTGAATTTAGCCAACAACTCATAACATAAATAAACGATGATCTAACGGTCGGATCGAAATTAAACGATGATCCAACAGTCGGATCCTCACATATCGCCTTTAGGATCATCCTTCTAAATTATCACGAAGATCCAAAGGTCAGATCTTCCTGAATCGCCTTTACTAACATCTCCACAAATTTATATGAAAATCCGACGGTCAGATTCTCACGAATCGCCTTCCAAATCACTATTTCACAATTATACGAAGATCTAACGGTTGGATCTTCTCCCGTGACCACCCAAAGTCATCAGGATAGTCATACGATCAACATAAAAAAACCACAAGTCCATCAGACGGTCTGATCTTCACATATCACAAATCGAACGATCGAAATCGATCGAAATTGTAAAATTCATAACTTAATCATACGATCTCCAAAATTCACATGCTATATATCGAAATGATCGTATAAAGATGTAGAACATAAAACTGGGCAGAAACTGCCCTTGGGGTGACCGGAAGTGGCCGAAAAAGGCCGCCGGAGTTAGGGACAGATCCGCCGCCGACCACCGCCTATGGTGTCGGGGCCGAGCTTTTCCTCTTCGTTTAATCATTTTGAGCAACTTTCACGACTAGCTCGAAGTTAGAAAATGAACGGAACTGGTCGAAAATTACCTCAACAGTCCGGTTTGGCCGGAAATTTTCCAGAAACCGGCGAGCTCCAATTCGACGTAAAAACTTCCACCACTCGCCTCGATCCCTTCTGGATACTTGTTCAAAAACTCAAGGATAGTTCACCAAGCCAAGAATCACAAGGAATAGTGGTCTGTAACTAGAAATATCGGGATCGAAAGGTTGTTTTTCGATCTTGAAGGGTTGAGCTTCGACGAACGTGAAATCGATCTACCCAGGTCCTGTACTTCTTGGTGCTTATTCAGGAAGTTGAGGCGAGTTTAACAAGCCAAGAAACTCGAGTTTTGGTGGCCGGTGCTAGGAGAAAACTCGGTTTGGCCGGAAATGGAAACGTGGTTACCGCCGCCACTACAGGCCGTGCCGCTGCGCAAGGTTGAGGCGAAGCTAAAGGAAGTGGTTTGGTGGCCGAAGGAGGAAGAAAAGAGCAGAAGAAGAAAAACTCTGTTTTGAACCCGTTTCGGTCGAGAGAGAGAGAGAGAGAGAGAGAGAGAGAGAGAGAGAGAGAGAGAGAGAGAGAGAGAGAGAGAGAGAGAGAGAGAGAGAGAACGGTCGTCAGAAATGGAAACCCTAAATAGGGAAAGTTTCCAAAAATATATATACTAAATTTGGAAATTCTTCTAAATGCGATAACTAATTCGTACAAACTCCGATTCTTGTGTTCCGCATATGCACGAACTCGTATCGACGGGCTCTACGACTTTCGTGAAGGAAGTTTTCCCAAATTCCATACATATAAAAAGTCAACTTCGTAACCCCCTAAAAAGTACATTTCAATTAATTATTCGCCCGAAACACTTCCGCTCCATCCACTAACCACGAAACCATCCGATAATCACTAAATTAAATTCTAGAAAATCCTCGGAAAATAGTCACAAATTTCCAAGGCATCACAGTAGCGCTATTAGAAGCAAAGTGTGTGACTACATCTCCCATTATGGAGTTAGAGCCATGGAAATTGGATTGTGTGGCGTCATGGCCACTGGGAGGAGCAACCATGGCGTTAGGCTCATGGTTGGCGCCATTTATGGCGTCATCACTAGGGACAGGGGCGGCCTTTCGGTTGCCCAAGACAGCAACAGCGCCAGAAGCTGCAATTTGTGCCGTCTTGCTAAGTCCTGGAATCAATTTTTGATTCTTGCTTCTTCTCACTCTGAAGAAAGGATGCCCGTGTGAAGTCTTAAGTATACAAAGCATCATATCACGACCAAGATGTCCTAGTCGGTCATGCCAAAGCCAATATGTGTCTGAATCCAAGAGATCTTCTCTGATGATATTATTGGATTCAATTGGTCAAATTGTAGTGACATAAAGTCCACTAGATTGACACATAAGTTTCTCTAAGATGCGCTTTCGTCCGCAATCATTAGAGGTAATGCAAAGGAATTCTATTCCGTTCTCACTATCCGTTTCCGCATGGAATCCGTTGGCTCTTATATCTTTTAAGCTTAATAAGGTTCGATTTGCCTTAGGAGCATAGAGAGCTTCAGTGACTTTAATCAAGGTGCCATTGGGCAAAAGGAATTGGGTCATTCCATGTCCTTGAACTAAAATTGATGGCCCAGCCATCGTAGTCACAGATGAATATATAGGCAACATCTCTAAGAATAATTGCATATGTCGTAGAATGGTGTGCGTAGTCGCACTATCCACAAGACATTAAAGTTCATCCATTCCTAAAAGAAAAGCTCGTAATTAAAAAAGAAGTCATAAAGAAAAGAACTCAACTTTTATTAATAAGCCAAACGGAATTACATCATCGTTTCTTTAACCAAAGAAAATCTAATCCAATAAACTAGTTAATGCAAAACAATGGTAGTCGTCTAACTTCTTTCGGTAATTCCAATGTAAATGTGACCAGGTGAGTAGAGAGATGTCGGTGGAGCAAAGATCGCTTAAGTACCACTTATCTCAAAACTTTTCTAGACATCACATTTACATTGAGTACGCCTACTTTGACGAAAGACTAATATCATTGGCATCTACTACAAAAGTAATATGGCAATTGCCTACATCTCTTGGAAAATAAAAAGACTTAATCAAAATCGCCAGTTTCTAGGTCTTGATCCTTGTAGTCTTCCACCCTTAGATCGAGATCGCCATCTTGATCTTCTTGTTCCATGTAATTTGCCACCCTTGCTTCACTATACATCTTGTATGCGTTTGCAACATTCTGGGATGCAGTACACTTCCTTGCCCAATGTCCACTTGATCCACATCGAAGACAAACATCTTTATGGTCAGGCTCCCTTGATCGAGATGCTTTTGGAGCATGATTTGGACGACTATTACTCTTGGTGGCGTCACCACCATAGTCGGAGGCTCCGCCTCTCTCTCTCTCTTCACACGTTGACCTCCACGGTTCCGTGAACGCCTCTCTTGGCGATTTCCTTCCTCTTTAGGTCGGGAATATGGACCAGAACGTCTAGAATTGTCCCTACTCTTAGGGTTTCGCTCCTTGCGTGGTCCCTTGGGGGCGCGACTATAGTTAGACTCCGGAATAGACTTAGTTGCCACGGGGCTAGCGTTATAGTTCTTCACAAGTATGTTGTTGTGCTTTTTAGCTACGGTCATGGCACCAATAAGCTCCTGAAATCTTGTGATACATCCTACTTTCACATCAATCCGATAATTCTTTGAAATCATCCGGGCAGAGACAGGGAAGGTAGAGAGAGTCTTCTCGATCAACATCGTATCAGTTATGGTTTGACCACAAAACTCCGTCAGAGACTTGATACGAAGAGCTTCCGAGTTATAATCAAGCACAGACTTGAAATCACAAAAGCGGAGGCTATGCCATCGCACTTCTAAATCAGGAAGCAGGTGTCACGAATGTTGCCAAATCGCTGCTCAAGTTCTACCTATAGCTTTCTTGGGTCTTCCTCATTGAGGTATTCACTTTGGAGCGCGTCATTTATGTGCCTTGTCATGAGAATAATGGCTTTAGCTTGATTTGCTTCAAAAGCAATAGCTTGTTCAATGGAAACTACGTTCTGACTAGGCTCTTGGATGGCTTCCAGAAGTCCATCAGCCTTAAGATGTTGGCTCACATCTCGGATCCACCTATGGTATCCCGCGCCAGTTGTCTCTAGTGGAACAAAGTTCAACTTGTTTAGGTAACTCATGCTGAAAAAACAACACAAGATTAGGGTTAGTTTCGGAGCGAAAAAGGCTACCACGAAAAACTATTAAATTTCTGAGCATAGTCGCTTCCAAGAAATTGGGGATTTTCTGAGTGTAGTCGCTTCCAAGAAAATCCAATTCCAAGAGGGGTTTTGGAATAGATCGAAACAACGATGTATGTGGTCGATCATTTTTCTTCTCAACAAACTCTAAGTTTGGAGGACTCTACAAGCTCCAAGCTTGGAGTGAGCACGAACCCCCACAGTTCGGCTTTTGGTCTTCCCTATGAAGAAGAAAGGGGGGTAGAAGAAGGGATGTTGGAAGGCCCCGAGAAAAGAAGAAGAAAATGAAAAAAAAAAAAAAAACTTCAAAAACAGGAACTTGAAGAAGGGATGTTGGAAGGCCCCGAGAAAAGAAGAAGAAAATGAAAAAAAAAAAAAAACTTCAAAAACAGGAACTTTTAGAAGAGATTTACCTTGAAAAATGGTCGGAAATTCTTGACCGGAAAAAAGTCGCCGGAAAAGTTATTGTAGATGGCCGGAAATTGGCATGAAAAATCGCCGGAAAAGTGTTGACCTGTCGTTGACCACAGATGCAGACGTGGCAGTCGGTGCTGACGTGGCAGTATGGATGATGACATGGCAGGCTGACTGGACGCCTGCGTGGACGCTGACGTGGCAGCCTGTCTTTTGGTTTTGGGCCTGCTTCTTTGCTTCTGGGCCATAGTCTATTTCTGGGCTTTGGGCTGCACCTCAGTTTCTGGGCCTAGGGCTGCGTCTGATCTGGGCCGAAGACTGTTGGGTCGATTTTTCTTCTGGGTTGGTGGTCAGGCGGCGGTTCAGATTAATGGTTCTTCAGGTGACCAGTTCAGGTACTTGTAGGCCGGTTCAGGTGATGAGGTTTTCCGTTCAGGAGATCTGGGGTCGAGGAGCTTCTGATGGTGGAGTATGGTTGTCAGAGGCTGAGCGAAAAGCTTTGAGCCAGGCAGGAAAACTTTCGTCATTTCTGGAGGCCGGTTTGGGGTTGTTCCAGCTGGTTCTGGAGGTGGCACCACCGGTTCTGGGCTCCTGGGGTTGAGATCTTCAAGTTGTGCGGCAGAGGTATCTGGGATTTGAAGGCGTTTTAGGGTTAGGGCTTCGTGCTGATAACGTGTTATAGAGTAACTGAATTTGAGAGAAATTTGCTGTGTGTTCTCATTGATAATAGGGGCCTCTTTATATAGAGAATTACAATGCATAGAGTTAGAATCATACAAGGAAAGATAATCTCTAGATTCTTCTAATTGAACCCTATTACCACTAGGTCAAGTAACCTAGAGTTTGGATAAAACTCAAATAGAGATATCCTTAAACATGCCTATGTTTGTTTCGATGAACTTTGTCATTCTTTGTTAAATATGTTTGAAATTTTGATAGATTTTATTTTACTGCAGCTGTTTAATTTATTATGTTTATGCAAGTTATTAGAGTACCTTGGTTACTAAAAACATAACAAAAACAGTCTATATTGGCCACTATTATGATTGAAAGAAAAAGATATGCATACATCAGTTATAAGCAAAGCCTCACCTCTGAGGTTAACAAAGAAATTAGAGACCTAAAACATAAATTGGCATCGCTATATCTATGTTATCCAGAAACAGTCTACCTTTGCTATCAATATTCAATCACACTGGTAACTATTTGCCCTTTTTTTTCTTTCTCTAATCCTGCAATCCTTATTGTTTGTCCTGAGTTTGCATCCAAAATCCCCCAAACCTTATATCCAGAATACTATTTCATTTATATCCAGAATCCCCCAAACCTTAGTTTGGCAATGGTTTTTCATTGAATTTTATCCTCATTTACCTTGTCTTCTATCCATGTTGTTTCTGAAACTGTTCATCATGTGTGAGGGAGGAAGTTATCAATAGTCTTGGCCAGAAAGACTATTGGCCATCCCCAAGTGGTATAGCTTTTGAAGTGAATTCATTTAAGCTGATTAGTAGATTTATGAAATATTTAAAATGCTAGTGGAACTTGAATAGAAAGCTGGTACAAGCTGACCATAGGAATATAATTTTGAAGGAGAACATAACTATTGAGTTGGATAATTCTGTTGCATGTAGGTAACCATGGTTGAAGCTAAGTGTGTCAAAAATTTATGTGATGTATTTAAAGAGGTATGATGCTAACTATCGAGTGATGATATAGTGAATAATGCCCTTAACAACTCCAATTTTACCATGTGCAATGTATATTGTGAGACCTCTAGCAATTGATATTAGAAGTAAAACTTGCTGACACATGAAAGATAATACACAATTCTACAGGAATGGAATTTATTTTGGTGATTGATAAGTGTGGTAATAAAGTCAGGTTAAGAAACAATGCACCTTTGAACTTGTCGGATTCTCAATATTTTGCAACTTTGTGTATGTTGTTGGACTGTCAATTGTAAAACTAGGGAAAATGATTCTTTCTCCTTTTGATTTCTCCATAATCATCTCAAAACTTGTTGATTTGATATATTTAAAAATGAACTGATTTGTGTAATTTTTGCACAGGATTTTGCGATTATTGTCCTCACCGATCCAGATTGCAATCCACCAAATCAAAGGTGCATCATTATAGACATTTTACAGTTACATAGTCTTTCTCAACAGGTTGTATAGGTAGTTTACGTATTAATTTAAGAAAATTTTGGTTATTTAGATAGATTCGGACTCTCAGAGTGTTCTGTTATTATATAAAGAGTATATATTGAAATCATTTTGACTTTGCTGATATTTATCCCTAATTGGATGTATATTCTTTTCATTATAATTACCCTTTTTTTTTTTTGTAATTGAATAGGTGTATTTTGATTTATATAATTTGTTTAGTGAAGCACGTAGCCTATAGCTAAGAGCTAAGTTGGCACCAAAACATTTGATGCTTATTTTTAGAAACAACCCAGCAAGTTTTGCCACCGTTCTAGAATAGTGTGAAAGAGGGAAGGAGTAGTTGACAGTATAGTTGTAAGACCCCAGAAATTTGTTATTAATTCCTAAATATTTCCTGAAATTAATAAAGTATTCGTTTCTATGAGTTCGTAAATCGAGGTTGGAGTGGAAGTGTTTCGGATGAATTTTTATTCGGAAAGTTTGACTTTAGGAGGGGGCGCAAAGGTTGACTTTTTATACGTTGGGTTTCTCCGAAAACTTCCTTCATGAAAGTTGTAGAGCGTGTCGATATGAGTTCGTGGACATGTGGAATGCGGAAATCGGAGTTCGTATGAGAAAGTTGTGAGCGATTGAAATTTGGGGAAATTTCTATAAATAGGAGAAAATTCCGGATTTTTCATTAAATCCCAAATTTTCCCCTTTTTATATTTTCCTCCCCCAAACTCTCCATTCTCCCTCCTCCGTGCAACTCTCAGACCCAACGGGTCTCGTCTGACCCTACCCGGTCGTTCCGGCGCCGTCAGGCGTCCTCCAGTGGCAACCCGGCCCTCTCTAGACTCGCCGTGCCGTGCCCAGCCGCCCTACATGGCCACCTTGTCCCGCCGCCTCCCCCAGTCTTGGATCAAAGACACCCCAGCCCCGACCGACCCGACTCGGTCTGAGCTCCTCGACATCGGTGTTGCACGGACCGATCCTTCTCAGTTTTGGGTTGTCCTCCTCCTCCTGATCATCCCCATATAGGCCTTGCATCACGACTTTGAGTGTAGAGTGGTAGATCAAGGTTTGAAGTTTTCGACGTCCCTGATTCGATCTAGGATCTGATCAGATGCACGAGAGTGATCCAACTTCCAAGCTTGATCTAGGACGATCTAGGTCAATCTAGGTCGATCTAGACTTAGCTCCAGGTATGAAAGTTGCTCATCTCTTCATTTTGAACAAGTTTGTTGTTGGTCACTTTGCCATCGGAGGTGGTTGGTCGGTGTTGACCGCCGTTGACCCGCCTTCGTTTACTGGGCGTTGACCGCCCACTGCCGACTGTGCGTGGCGGCGAGTCCAGTTTCCTTTTGTGTTCTGTTTTCAGTTTATTCATCTACGCATCGATACGGTCGTTTTGATATATTATAAGGTTATTTTGGAGAAAGTTGATGCATGCTAGGGTTTCGGTTTTACGCATTATCTTCGGTTTGCAATCCGCAAAGATCTGACCGTTGGATCTTCGAATAATTTGGATAGGATGATCCTAAGGGCAATCCGTGAGAATCTGATCGTTGGATTGTCGTTTAAGTGTGTTATGAATCAATTGCTAAGTTAGGATCGTATTTTGATTAGGTGACTGACGGTTTTGGTTGGGCGGACGGTTGTGATTGTGATTTTGGGCTGTATTGAAGACGCAGTTGGATTGAGGTGAGTAAATCTCACGTAGTTCATTTACGAACGGATTTATTTATTACTCGGAATTACTTGTTTAATTGTTAAATCATTTTCGAAACAAATTATTTGTTTTAAAATATATGAACTCGATCGACAACGGTTCATGGGTAAGTTAAAATAATGTTTTGATATAAAATGATTTTCGAAAGGAATAACTTATAAAACTATAGTTGGTATTAGTGGTGATTCCTACGTGAATGATTACGTATATATATATATATATATATATATATTTACGTGGAATATATATATATATATATATATATATATAGATGGTGTGACATTGTGATGTGTGTATGAACTGTGAATTATTCAGAATGTGGTTTTGTGCGTTTACTCTTTGTGGAAAATTCGTTATATCAGGGGCTTGTTGATTTTTCGTGTTGAAAGAGTAATTGAGTTGGGTTAACATTTTGAGTCATGTGGGATTCTTTGTAATGTTCGCTGTCTTCGGATCTGGAGTCACTATGGGTGACAGTTTGTTGATCTTCAGATTTGGAGTCAATGTGGGTGACCGTTTGCTGATCTTCGGATCTGGAGTCACTGTGGGTGACCGTTTTCTGATCTTCGGATCTGGTGTTTATTGGGAGTTGATGGGTGATCATCTACTCTTGTCGAAGTTGATGGGTGAACATCGACTATCGACTTTAGTTTGGAGTTTAAGGGTGATTATTGACTTTAGTGTGAGTTGTTTGACTTCTTCATTTATTTTCCTTTTCTTCCTAATTGTTTGTTTTAATGTGATCTCCTGAACTAAGTTTCTATGCAGGGATTACTATGATTTTGTTGTTTGTTTCAATGTGATCTCCTGAACTAAGTTTCTATGCAGGGATTACTGATTTTACTTAATGATTGTTGTGAGTACAGTGGTGTTGTGAGATTTGGAGTGAGGTGAACTGAGTTATGATGCCCTAAGGTTGGCAGTTGGTTGTTATTGTGAGACAATGAGTATGATTTCGTGGTTGTGCCGTTGAGGCAAGGAATGATGATCTGTTAGATTGTGGGGACGTAAAATGTTTAACATATTTGGAGTTATTTGTGTAATTGGAGTTTGTGGGAAAAGAGATAAAATGAATTGAGAGACAGAGCATGTGGGTTTTAGTTGGGTTGAAATTATTTAGCATGATAAAGATTTATTTGAACTTGATGCTTTTGTTGTGATAATTGCTTATTGATGTTGTTAGACTGAGATAGTGAAAGCTTGTTTTGTGGAATTAAATGTTAATGCTTTAATTGTCTCACGAATTGAGGAATTATAAGCATGCGTGACGTGAGTCACTTTAATTGAGTTTACTCATACGGGCTGAAAAGCTTACCGGGTTTGTTTTGTTCATTCCCGGCGCACTATTCTATGGTGTAGGGGTTTTTGTGCAAGTTTGATTATCGAGTGATCATTATCAAAGCTGAGGTGTACGTTCGATGGCGTGGACGTAGAAATGTGCTCTTAGTTTTAAGTCTTCCGTTGGGTAGTGAGTTATGGTGGGTGTGTTTACTTATTGAATTGTCATTCAGTTTGATTTGTAAACTATCTGTAATGTAATATGTGACTCTAAAGAACGAGTCAGTATTGACATTGTGAGTTCAGTTTGTTTTTTACTTAGTTTAAATGAAAAATTTTCTCTATGTGTTTTCTAGTGTTTGTTCTCGCGTTTCGGATTTGAATTTTCTATATTCAAAATTCAGGGCGTGACAATAGTGGGCCCGGAGTAGACTTTGGCAGCCTTTCCCTTGGCTTGATTTGAAACCGAGACACCATTGTATGAATTGGTATATTACTAGCAAGATAGCCCGGGCGATGCTGCAGATTTGTTTGCTTGTCGAGGTGTTTCTAATCCAACACTATTATGTTTTGTCTGAATTTTCTTATGCATATTTCTGAATTCAAGTGTATAATGAAATAGGAACCCCAAAAAAGAAAAAGAAAAGGAAAAAAGATGATGTAGAAGCCAAGATTACAAAATAATGTAACTGATTATTCAAAAAAGTACATGGAAGTACCTATACCTAGAAACCAATCTAAAACAAATCCAAAGACGGAATTATGGTCAGAAACCAATAGCACCTAAAATCCAGATGCAATAAAAAAATGTCCAGTACAAAAAACTCCGATCTAAAAATTAGCAGAGAACCAAAATCAGGGGAAGAGAACAATAAGTTGTGAAGTTCAATATATTGACGACATAACTAACGGAATCCAACATTCATAAGAGAGGGAGATAAACAATCACCAAAGCTATAGTAATCAATTCTTTAAACCTTTGCATACTTAAGACTTCATGTGTTGAAATTCCTTGGCTAACGTCCTCTGCATGTGCTCACAATCTGAAAATCCCCCGCTGAACTAATTCTCTAAGTCTCTACACTGTTCTTGCAATAAATAGAAACAAAGTTACAGTCTTGGCTTTCTCTACATATTCAATTTCTCAATCAGAGCATGTAGTCTTTTTATATGTACTACTTCTTTCTTTTACTTAATTTCACAACATCAGCATCAATTTTTTCGATGTAGGAATTAATGATTGTGTAAAAGCCTTATCTTTGAGAGGTTCGAATGATCTTTCATATCCCAGTAGTTTCAATGCAACAGCTTGGTCTACCCCAAAAAATCTTAGCTAATGCAAACTGAATCATAAGCAAGTCATATCCCTTTAGAGTTGTGAGAATTTGTATTCAATATTTGCAATATGACTTGCTTATGATTCAGCTTGCATATTAACAAATTTTACAAAATCGGATAACATATCAGATGTCTTTTAACCCAAAAGAATTAGAAGTACAATACCACGTTTTAGATACGAAAGTAGTAAGTAATAGCTGCTCTTAAGTGTCATGACATATCTTAGAGACCAAAAGTACTACCGAGTGATTTACCTTCCAGCTTTCTCATCACAAACCCAATAGTGAACACCATGTCGGCCACTGTGTACCCAAAGAATGTCATTGAAACCAAAGTCATCTGCAGAAAAGAAGTTCACAAAAGTGAAAATTCAAGGGTTTTAAGTTCTAACAACATATAGATCAGATGCCAATGGAAAAAATATTCCTACCTCAATGGGCAGTGTCAATCACTTTAAATAGCAATTGTCATAAGTGGCCAGCACTCCAGGCACACATCAGCTCCTGAGCAGCAGCATCTAAGATCATCGTAAAAAACAGTTTGTCAAACATGTGGTAAAGCATTCATGTCAAAAGTTCAGTTAGACTCTGACTATTTACAATCTTCATAATTCAAATGGTTGATTCCTTTACTATATCAAAAATCAATTACCTCTCCTCAAGGTAGCAACCGTTTTAAGCATAAGAATGCATCTTTGCAGGATGAAACATAAGAAAGATTAGAACTGAAACCAGAGATATGGCCTTGTCATAAACACAACCATACACAACAGTTAAAACCAACCATCTGAAAATAGAAGGGAAAAACAAAAACACCATGCATAGGAATTGTTTTTATCTATTGGTGTGCATTTTTTTAAACTTCAAATAATTCTTGTTTCTATATGCATTCCAAGATCTACATGATTCACCTATCTACAGTAAAGGCCTGTCTTGCTCGTTAATGCTTAGTTTTGAATAAGCACATTTAGGCTTTTCTAATAGAATATTGAGTTAACAATCTTATTCATGATAACAATCGGGTCCAAAATCAAACCCATTTAAATTTCTATTTGGGACCTGAAAAGGACTATGACCCGCATGATGCCAATACTATCCTGAACTGAAGAAAGCAACACAGATTTGCTCGAAATAGTGACAGTCATATCTGCCTCTATATCCTAAACTTCAACTATAGAATTATTCAACTAAACACCCAAAAATTCCCCTTACTAATGAATTTCCTACCTTTCAAATTCAACCATGCAATAAAACCAATCACAGATCTGCTAAAAAAAAAAAAAGAAAAAAAAAAAAAGGCTGAAGAGAAATTAACTCACAGAATCAGCTGTACAGTTAGGCAATTTGATTTGAGTGCTGCAGGGTCAGCTACTGAGTCACGACAGCTGAAAACAATGGAGACCTAAAAGAAACAGAATCCTCATAAATGATATTCAACCAGGATTGGGAAAAAAAAAAAAGGAACAAAAGCTAGCTTAAGATTGGATTCATGTATTCATTCATTTCAACCCCAACTAAGTTTCACACACTATTCAATTAAAATCAATATCTCCCATTCAAAGGCCATGAATCATTATGGGGGGGGGGGGGGGGAGGGAAGATAGCATATAAGTCACAGAATAATGCACCACCAAAGCTGATTCCATCTCTCTTTTCTTTCTAACTTTTGATTCATTCATTGATGACTTGCATGCAATAGAAAAATATCACATATCCCACAAACCAAAAACAGGAGCAATTACTTTATGAACCCAGGAAGCAAGCAAGATAAATAAAAAAATTGAGAAATTTGAGCAGTGATCTAAAAATTGAAATGAAAAGTAGCAAGATTGAGAACTTAGTTCCCATAATTGCATGAATTGTTACTCAAAGATAACAATACAGTTCAATTTAAAGTAACTTGCAATTACTGTGAAACAAAGAAATGCACAAAAAAAACTTAATAACAGGTAGATACCTTAGGTAATGGCCATATCAATGAGTGAGATCCCTAGTCAGTGTGATCAGGCTGCTTGCTTGCTTGCTCTGTCTTAAACCCCTAATTTTGGTAAGCCCCCTCTCCTTTTCAATCTTATCTTTCACTTTCTAATTCAATTTTTTTTTTAAATTTGACCCAGTCAATCTTAGTTTCCTTAACAACCCATCATCTTCAATTTTGTATGTCAACATTGATAATCTCTGTGCACTGGTACTTCTGCTCCTTTGGTTATTATGATTTAACAATCTAAACTTTTTTCTCAAATTTCACTTGTTATGAACTAAGGAAACTTGGTCATTGTTGCATCTTGTGTGTAACTCTTTGGAAACATATATGGTCCTTCAACTGAATTCATAGTAAGTTTCAATTATACCATGTTTTCTTATTTAACCTTTATTCCTTCAGTATGGGATAAAAAAAATTCCTGTGTTCATTCCTTTGAGTTTGTGTATTACTTTCCATGTTAGACTTGAAAAATAAAATAGTCAATTAAATAGAAGCAATCCCTTCTGTCATTTTGATACCAACAATGTAATATGAAAAGTGTAAATCATCATTTGGCAAATCGTAAGCAAAGTGATAAAAGAAAGGAACAAACTTGAAGCAAAAACAGTAAAACCAAGGGAAGCATAAAATCAAAGTTAAAAAGCAATAATAATGCAATTACTAAAGCGTTCACACCCAATAAATTCTAAGATATCAGTAAAAGCTTGAAATAGAAGGAAGCAAGTTTGTTGCCAATTAGAATACCTTCTGAAGCTGAAGAAGAGCTCATTTTTCCATTCATCTTCTTCAATTAGCAAAGCTACGCACACTGCAAAAATATCAATACATATCGTTTAGGAAAATTTAGAGAAAGAAAAAGCCAAAGAACTAAATATCTATTCACCAAAACATAAACCCAAATCCAATCCTTCACCAAAAAATTTTAATCAGCAAAGCTGAGAAGGATCCACATCTACACAAATTCCGGAAATCCATAGCAAAAGTCCTTTCTTGGCCAATAGAACACCTTGGTGTCCGGTGTGCTTGTGTGGACTTGTGTGTATGTAGAATTTACCATCTGCTTAGCATTAAGGAAAAACAAGAAAAAGATGAAAAAAACCGGTGTGATTCTTATTTGACCTCTCCCGAATGTGTGCATGCCTTTGCCGCTGGTGGTGCTTTAATCCACAGCACTCTTCTTTATGGTTTTTCTCTCAGCTAGGGATGTAGGTCAATCCAGAGTCTCGTCAACCAGTTTCTTGTTAAAGTCTTGTCTTGCTTCTGTAGTTTTATTTAATCCTGCTAATCTTGATTGCCATCTTTTCATTTTGATCATCTCTCTGTCTAATTGCTCTGCTTCACTCCATCGTGTTTTACAAATTGTACATCAATTTCATTCATAAATCATGGTATTTGGTCTAGTACGTAATTGCATATCGTTCTCTATCCAAACATATTGCAAATTACCAAAATCTGTCAGAGGTTCAAAGCCTCAAAGCCTCAAATCTATAAGTGGTCACTAATGTACCATGTTCAGCTTATCCTCCGGACGAAACTGATAATCTTCAACATTAATAATGTCATCTTTCACTGCTTGCAGAAAGCAAATTAACCCTAAAACTAATAATCTATGTAGTGAACTCCATCAAGATTTCACAGTAGTACCTAGCTAAAGATCAACTTTACTTAAACTGGTGATTTGGTGAAACAATTTGTGAGCCATAGCTAATTGGAAGCTACGGTTTTGCTTATGTAGTGTGGTACGTGTACCAAAATGTTAACAGAAAAATCTGCAGGATTGTTTGTTCACATGTGGGCATTCTCTTCAGTCTCTATTGTTGTATGGTTTAATTTATGCTCAGCCAAAAGGGAACATTAAAAACTTGTAAGCTTCTTTCTGCTGGTGCTTTTTTTGTACATGTTGTTGGAAAGTAAATCTTGCAGTATTGAATTTGGATTGTCTTGATGTGCAAGAATATATTGTATTAAGTTTTTGATTCGCTAGGATAGTCTGTATAGCATTTGATTCCAATTGTAATTGTAATAGCTTTCTTTCCTTACTAGTCTCCTAACTTGTTGGAGAACCACAAAGGTACAGTAGGTGACTTGTATATATGTTGCACGATTCAATACAATCATTTATTCAGCCAAACAATCTTTTCTTATATGGTATCAGAGCAGGAATAATTCCTGGCTCTTCTTCTTCTCTCTGCCATCACTAGCAGCCTCTCCATTCCAATTTTTTCTGCTAATTACAAGCAGCCTCTTCTGCTATTTAGTAGCAGCCTCGCAACTTCTTTTCAATGGCAATTGGTGACGAGTTTTTCTCTGAAACTCCTAATAGTGGGATTGGCACCAGCAATACTTCCTCTGATGAAACTGCCAATCCGCTTTTCCTTCATCATTCAGACCATCCCGGTCTTCTGCTTGTCTCTAAAAAATTGTCAGGTGACAATTATAACTCATGGTATCGCGCTATGAAGATATCCCTGAGTGCCAAGAATAAAATTGGCTTCATCAACGGAACCATTAAAGAAACCTCTGTAGAAAAGAAACCTGATGAACATGCACTATGGCAGAGATGCAATGACATGGTGCTTTCATGGATTCTCAACTCTCTTGAACCCGAGCTTCAAGATTTAGTGCTCTACTGCACCACACCACATGCTGTTTGGGAAGACTTGCGAGAGAGATTCGCGTTGGGCAACGCCCCTCTCATATTTCAAGTTCAAAGAGACATTTACCTAATTAAACAAGGTCAATCATCTATTGCAGCGTACTACACAAAGCTGAAAGGTTTATGGGACGAGCTTGCTTCATACAACACTATCACTTGCACTTGTCGAGCGCAAAATGATCGCAGTAAGTTGATGCAATTTCTTATGGGTTTAAATGAGTCTTATGCTGCTACTCGTGGACAGATTTTGTTGATGAACCCCTTGCCTTCCTTGAGACAAGCTTATGCTTCCCTCGTCCAAAAAGAAAAGTAACGGGAACTTGGTTCCTCTCTTATTGCCCCATCCAACACCGCAGCAATGGCAGTACGCAGCGACTTTAGATCACAACCTCAGATGCAAGGGAATCAAGGCAATACCCAAGTAAGCAATTTTCGTCCTCGTGCCCCAATCAAGCATTGCACTTATTGTGGCAAGGATTATCATACTGAAGCAACTTGCCCTAAAAAGCATGGTTACCCTCCTGGTCATCGTCTCTACAAAGGTCCTAAGGAAGCTAATTCTGCAAGACAACGTCAAGGAAGTCCCTCTGCTAATCATGTTGATGCCAACCCAACATTCAAGGAACTTCAAGGAATGCTTCCTAATCTCACTGAGGATCAGTACACTCAAGTAATAGCTGCCTTGACTCCTACACCACAAATCCCTCAAGCCAATGCTGCTTCTGCAACTGAATATGCTACAGGTTTGTTACATGTTGCTCTAAATCGTTGGATACTCGACAACAGGGCAACTCATCATATTACTTCTTCTCCTACATCATTGATAAATATTAAGCATCCTTCTTTGGCACCTGTTTCTTTACCTAGTGGAGACACGGCTGGAATTAATATGACTGGATCAATTTGACTTAATGATTCTTTTCAATTAAATGATGTCCTCTGTGTGCCAAGTTTTAGAGTTGATCTTATGTCTGTTGGTAAAACAACCGATGATTTATCTTGTTCAGTGACATTTTTTCCATCTTGGTGTATTTTACAGGACTTGGCTATGAGGACGATGATTGGTGTGGGTAAGCGACATGGTAATCTCTACTACCTTGTGGCATTGGCTTCAACTTCTCCTTCATCTTACTTCGCTTGCAATCTTATCGTATCTTCTGATCGTTGGCATCGTCATTTGGGTCACCTTTCCTCTGCTCGTCTCCAATTTTTAGCTAATAGTTCTCTCCATTTTAATTTTGATTCTAATCATAAATGTCACGTTTGTCCATTGGCGAAACAAACTCGCCAACCTTTTCCTTCTAGTTCAATTTCAACTTCGAAGTGTTTTTCCCTTATTCATTGTGATATTTTGGGACGTTATAAAATCCCTTCCCTTTCCGGTGTTCATTATTTCTTGACTATTGTGGATGATTTTTCTAGATTTACATGGATTTTCTTAATGTGACACAAAAGTGAAACACAACCTTTACTCCGTCGTTTTTTTTTAATTATGTCAACACTCAATTCAACACAAAAGTTCAACAACTTCGTTCAGATAATGGGGCTTTTCATTACAAAATTTCTTTCCTGAAGAAGGTGTTCTTTTTCAACATTCTTGTGTCTATACACAACAGCAAAATGGTGTCGTTGAGCGGAAACATCGACATATACTTGAAACCGCTCGTGCCTTTCGTTTTCAGTCACATCTACCCATTAATTTTTGGGGAGAATGTGTTCTCACTGCCGTATATATCATCAATAGTCTCCCCACCTTGCTGCTTCAATGGAAAACACCTTTTGAAATTCTTCATAATAAACTTCTTGATTATTCTCGAATGCGAGTATTTTGGTGTATTGCTTTCGCAACCATTCCCAATCCGTCTTCAAAATTTTCTCCTCGTGCTACCAAATGCATTTTTCTGGGTTATCCCATGGGACAGAAGGCTTACACACTCTACGACATTGAGACCCGAAAAATTTTCACTAATAGGGATGTTATTTTTCTTGAAGATAAATTCCACCATTTGCCCACCACCAGCCCAATCGAACCACACCCAAAGGCCCAGTCCATTCCTCTTCCTTTAATCTCTGACCCTTTCTTCAGTCCTTCTTCTTCCCCAAACACGCGTCCTTCTCTTTTCCCCAATTCAGAGCCCACGCCGTCTCCATCTTCACCACCACATACTCTACCGCCCTCTCCTCCACCCAATCCATCTCCCTCTCTTCCACCCAACCTGTCGCTGCCCTCCACTATCAAAACATATGTTCGCCGCCCTCCAGCCCCAACACCGTCGATTGCGCCGCCCTCTTCTCCTCTGCCTGGGTCGCCCGGTTCTTCTTCGGTCTCCTCCCCTTCATCTTCTCCTCCTCATTCCAATTCCTCCGTTGATTTACCCAACCAGCCTTTGGTTGATGTCAAACCCGGCATTGCTTTTCCCTCTGATCCTCTTCCACTTGTTCCAGCTGAGCTACTTCGTCGTTCTCAACGCTCTCGAGAAGTCAACGTCCCCCTCAAGGACTACGTTTGCTCGCAGGTGATTTTGCCTCCACATCAATTGTCCTTGGCCTCGTCCAGTCCCACACCAGGTACTCGGTATCCCCTTTGTCACTACATTTCATATGATCGGTATTCTCCTGCTCACCTCAATTATATTGCTAATGTTAGTCAGGATGAGGAGACGACTTCTTATGAGCTTGCCTCCGTTGATCCCAAATGGCAGGAAGCTATGAATTATGAGCTTCAAGCTCTTATTGATAATCGGACATGGAGTCTTATTCCTCTGCCTCCTGGAAAACGCTCGATCAGCTGTAAATAGGTGTATCGAGTCAAGTGCAAGGCTGACGGCTCCGTCGAGCTCTATAAGGCTAGTCTTGTTGCTCGGGGTTTTACTCAGACCGCAGGTATCGACTATCACGATACTTTTTATCCTACTGCCAAAATGATCACTGTCCGTTGCATTCTTGCTGTTGCTGCTAGTCTCAATTGGTCCTTACATCAACTCGATGTCAATAATGCTTTTTTGAATGGTGATTTATTGGAGGAAATTTACATGTCTCCTCCTCCGGGTCTTCCGCAACAGGGGGAGAATCTAGTGTGTCGCCTTCACAAGTCATTGTATGGACTGAAACAGGCATCTCGTCAATGGTTTTCTAAGTTCACAGAGGCCATTCTTGCTGCTGGTTTCTCTCAGTCTAAAGCTGATTATTCTTTGTTCGTCCGCAAGCATGGTACATCTCTCACTGTATTGTTAATCTATGTGGATGACATTCTGATAACAGGAAATATGGAGTCTATTAGTGCTCTTAAATAGTTCCTCCATACTCGTTTTCGAATCAAGGACCTTGGTGATCTGAAATTCTTCCTTGGCATTGAGGTAGCTCGTTCCAAGAAAGGCATCTACATATCTCAACATAAATATGCCTTGGAAATTATTAAAGATAGCGGCTACTTGGGTGCTAAGCTGGTTGAGTTTCCCATGGAAGAATCCAAGCTTTCAGACAAAGGAGAATTACTCAAAGATCCTGCCTCATATTGGCGACTAGTTGGTTGGATGATTTACTTGACCATTACTAGACCCGACATCACGTACTCAGTACATATTCTTAGCCGGTTTATGCATGAACCTCGCTTGCAACATATGACTGCTGCCCTATGAGTTGTTCGTTACTTGAAGTCATCTCCTGGTCATGGTTTACTTCTCCATGCTAATAACTCTCTAAACTTGAAGGCGTTATGTGACTCTGATTGGGCGGGTTGTCCTATTACCCGCCACTCTACTACTGGTTATTGTGTGTTCCTAGGAGATTCTTTAATTTCATGGAGGACCAAGAGGCAAAAGACTGTACCTTTATCAAGTGCAAAAGCTGAATACAGAGCAACGAAAGGTACTTGTTGTGAGCTTACTTAGCTACGCTATTTATTGACTGATTTGCATATGCCCATTCCAAGTCCTGCTGTGTTACATTGTGATAATTAGGCTGCATTACACATTGCTAAGAATCCTGTGTTTCATGAAAGAACTAGGCATATTGAAATGGATTGTCATTTTATTCGGGACAAAATTGTTAAAGATGAAGTTGTTACACGATTTGTGATTTCTTCACAACAATTAGCAGATGTGTTTACAAAAGCTATGGGAAAAGAAAAGTTCAAGCAGCTCATGTGCAAGTTGGGAGTTATTGATATACACTCTCCAACTTGAGGGGGAGTGTTGGAAAGTAAATCTTGCAGTATTGAATTGGAATTGTCTTGATGTGCAAGAATTTATTGTATTAAGTTTTTGATTCGTTAGGATAGTCTGTATAGCATTTGATTCCAATTGTAATTGTAATAGCTTTCTTTCCTTACTGGTCTCCTAACTTGTTGGAGAACCACAAAGGTACAGTAGGTGACTTGTATATATGTTGCACGATTCGATACAATCATTTATTCAGCCAAACAATCTTTTCTAGTTTTCTTATACATGTTGGCTATTTAGACCCACCTATATTATTATTTAAGACCTTTCAAATTAGTATTGCTAGCCTCATACCCATGCATCGAGATAGATAGATAGATAGATAGATAGATAGATATGAGGTTCAAATTGTAATAGTATGAACAGAACCGCTCCGACCGAAATCGTAAGCAAGAGTTCTGGGCATCACATAAGACGAAGTAACTGTGTAGATTAAGTCATTAAACCTTTGAGTGCTCTTGTATGCCCTATTTCTATATGAAGTTCTCGTAAGTCGAATGATGTAGGTCGGTTTAGACTGAACTTGA
This sequence comes from Rosa chinensis, assembly GCF_002994745.2. Taxonomy (NCBI): domain Eukaryota; kingdom Viridiplantae; phylum Streptophyta; class Magnoliopsida; order Rosales; family Rosaceae; genus Rosa; species Rosa chinensis. Next base: position 18,350,666 of record NC_037091.1, on the reverse strand, counting down.
TCAAATATTAACTGTTTTTATACACTTATGTTTTAGGGAATCAGAAATTGAGAGATAATTGCTGTGTATTCTCATTGATAATAGGGGTCTCTTTATATAAAGGATTACAATGCATACAGTTAGAATCATACAAGGAAAGATAATCGAGTTAGAATCATACAAGGAAAGATAATCTCTAGATTCTTCTAATTAAACCCTATTACCACTAGGTCAAGTAACCTAGAGTTTGGGCCAAACACAAATAGAGATATCCTTAAACAACTTATTGTTTTACTTTTTTCCGTCTAGAATCTCACTAGTCCAATTAAGAAGCAATTGAAAATAATTAATATGAGTTTTTTCTTTTTTCCCCTGACTTAGCGTTAATTCTAACTTAATTCTTACACTTCCTCATAACTATGGGCTAATCCCAACTGCTTATGTTTATAATGAATTCATTTGTATACTTTTCTTGCTGGAATGGACTGCTACTATTCTAATGTTCTCAACAGACCAGGAGGCTCTCTTCTTCAATATCCACCCAAAGATTTCTCAACTAATCCGGAGACTCTACTTTATTGCAAAGAAAAAGAAACAGAGAAAGAAAAGCATATGCAAATTATGGGACAAGCAAGCATCAGATGTGAATCCTCATTACAAAGACTTGGATCTCATTCTGCTTCCTTCCTATAATTATATAGCCGATCGAAGACCCATAAATTAAGCTGCTCTCTAGCCTTGCTCGACCCCTTTGCCACTTTCTTTGATATAAACTGAAAGATCGAGTTTCATTCATTGTTTTTCATTTGTCTTCTGGTTTAAGTCTCCCCTGCACACTTGTGGGTGGCTAGCGACCTTGTTTTAGTTCTACTTTGATTATTGCTCTACTTCCCATATTCAAAAACCCACACGAAAGGTATTACATTTACATCGTTTCCGCTAATTCTTCAGTCTGCTATTTCTTTTATGTGTTTTGCAGAAAATTAGAATGTTCATCCTTTTTTATTTTTATTTTTTATTTTTTGGTTTTTACCTTTGTTCTTGTGTTTTTTCAGAGGTACTCTACAAAGTTCTAGGCGGAGAATTTGGAGTAATTATACCGTAATATATAGGTATGTATTCTAACTTCCTTCTTCAATTTCATTTGCTCTGTTTTCTTTTCGTTTTCATTTTTAGATTACTAGGATATAAAGCCCTTCCAAATTTTATTTTATAGTTCTAACTCATTGCCTTTTTCTCAGGATAAGTTCGATATTTTGATGATATACCAAAGATAGCTAAGTAGCTAACAAAAATAAAGCTAGTCCCTCTTTTTGGGGTCATAAAATTTGATTTATCGAAAAACCCATTATCACTTAATATAATATATACCAAAGCAATCCAACATTCATACAAAGGGATTAAAGCGTGAAGTACAAACATAAATCCAAAAAGTTGGAACCTACTAACTTCACAATACCACCCACGAAAAACATATGTATAGTTGCTATGAATGTGAAAAATAAAACTAAAACATTAACATAACTCAATAATAATAGATAACTTATTCTTGAAATTTAACCAAAGTTGGTTGTTTTCTCTTTCAAAAGAAATATCAATCTAGTAATAAGGACTCACCACACCAAGTCGCCAATCATAAAGAACTCCCCTAAATCTATACTATAGTTAAAACACCATTTAACACACATAAATAGCTAAACAAATTAAGCGGATAGAAGAAATCAAATATCGATCAGTTAATCTCATGCACTAATTTTTAGCAGTGTGAAAATTTGACTGTGCTTGCTAATAGGACCCTCTACTGGAGAGAGGTTTAGTCCCTTGTTTGTGTTTGCTACCGAACAAGCAAACACTAATCTTGTTGATAGGCCTAACAATGCTCACATCTGATTTAATAACAACTGCCCAATCGAACAAGCGCTACCCGGTGCGGTGGAGCCAGCACCACTTATTGGATCTAGATATGTTAGTAGTACATTTCGGCTTGGGGTTTGGTGGTCAGTGGGCTTAGCTTAACCCAAAGTTCCTTGAGTCCCATGAGGGCTGAGGCTGACATTGCCATTTGTCCCACAATATCTATATCCGTGTATTTGTTCCCCAAGTAAGTGAAGAAGGAATCGGAACCAGTTAAAGTCCGAGAGATTTTTTTTGGTTTTTTAATATCTAACATTTTTGTCAAAAATTCTATGTTCGAAATATGGCCGGTCCTGAGTCTTTTAAGGTTCTAGGTGAAAATTATTCCTAGATCCCGTATTTGTATATTAATAAACTTGAATATAAGTCTCTTTTTTTTATAAAGAAAAAATTTGTCAACAACGCAACAAAGTCTATATAAATTCTAATTTCAGAATTTTTTGAAGATCAACACAACCACACAAAAGAAATGACACTTCTTTCTTAACTGAAATGAAATTAAAAATTAAAAAAAAATATCTTTCAATGAAAATGTCAAACTCTTCTTCAAAATTCCAACAACCAATAAAAACCCCTATTGCAAAACTCAATAAAATCATAAACAAAACGTGCATTAGTATTGAGGGTTAACCAAACTCATAAAAAAAAAATGCATAATCTCTTTCTCATTCTCTATTGGAGTCTAGAAAAGTGGAAGATATACATGTTCTTTATTATTTAAAAAACCCTAATTTCTAGAGATGAAAAGAAAAGAAAAAAAACACAGAAGAGAACCATAGGGAAGAAATATGCGGCAATGACTCGATAAGATTGTGAGAGAAGATGGATTGAGAGAGATGTGGAGGGAAAGTTGAAAAAAGAGATATTGTCTTCTTGTTTTATGGAAGAAGAGAGAAAGATGTTGGTCATGTTGCAGAAAAAGAGAAAAATTGTCTGAGAGAGAGATCCCAACTTTAATTCTTATTAAATACAACTTCCTTGATTTTTTAATTTTTTCAGATCAGTTTTTTTTCCCTTTATCATTCCAAAAATGACCTCATAGCAAACAAATATATACACTAATATGTACATTGGGCTTTTATAATTTGTGCCCCATTTCTTTTGTGGCCCTGGGCTATCGCCAAGGCCGCCCAGCACCAAGGCCGGGCCTGGTTCGAAATATGGTTAGTGGTATTTTTCTTTTGTCTTCTTTTCAACAAAAAAATAAAATAAAGGGTTTTTATTATAGGTGGGGTCTAAACTTTTTTAGACCAGACAGAGTAGTACTTGGACTTTCAAAGTGATCAAATAGGTACCTAAACTTCCAAAACCACATCAATAAGGTGCTTTCGTCTATATTCCGTTATCTCTCCGTTAAATACAAGGGCAAATCAGACATTTTACTCAAATTGACCACTAAAATGACTGTTATAACTCCAATACTATTCATGTGAAACTTTCCATCATATTTTACCTCAAATTATTGTTTCCCGATAAATAATAACGGTAATCATTCCATGATCATTTTTCTTGAATAATTTTTATTGTTCTTAAAAAATTATTACAATTAATTTTTACAAAGCAAAATTAAGGAACAAAAAAAAAGTGATTATACAACAAAGTATTTATTAATTTTTTATCATAATACTGTTTTTATATATAAGAATTTGGTATGTCTATTTGTGTTAAGATAATCACTTGGTTGAGTTACCGTAATTTTTATAATTTTATTATTTTGTTGTTAGTTAATATGCATGCTTGGTTGTAATATGCATGCTTAGTTAATATGCATGCTTGGTTGTTAGGGTTAGTATGCTTCATTTTTTCAAAATATTTTGTTATATAATCACTTTTTTTTTTTCCTTAAATTTACGTTGTAAAAATTATAATCACTTTTCTTTTGTTTCGTAAATTTACTTTGTAAAAATTAATTACAATTTTAGGCTAATTTTTAAAGAAAAATAAAAATTATTCAAGAAAACATGATGCTGGAATGTTGGATATTGTTATTATTTATCGGGAGATAATAATTGGAGGTAAAATATGATGGAAAGTTTCACATGAATAGTGTTGGGGGAAAGAGTAAATTGTTTTTGGAGGAAAAATAAGATAGAAAGGATGGAAATGTGTTTATCCACATCAGATGAGGTTATGATAGTCATTTTAGTGGTTAATTGAGTAAAATTTCTGATTCGCCCCTACACTTAACGGAGGGATAACGGAATATAGACGGAAGCACCTTATTGATGTGGTTTTGGAAGTTCATATACCTATTTGATTACTTTGAAAGTCCATGTACCATTCTTTCCGGTCTGAAAAAGTTCATACCCCACCTATGAAAAAAACACTAAAATCAAAAACGTGATAAGAAAATATAGATTATCAAAATGAAATATTGGGAGACCTTCACATTCATTACAAGATGATGCAAGAATAAAAGGAGGAGCCAGGTCTCACCACATGAACCTTTACAAAACAAAACATTAATCGCGAACACATCAACAACTTGATTAACTTCCCAGAAGATATGAGAAATACAATGCAATTGTCCTACTGAAGACTGGACTTGACATTTGAGTCCTGAGGTGAATTGTGAAAGTGGACCCATATAGCCAAAATTATATACTAAACAATATCTTGGCACTTAGTGTTATTACCTTCCTATCCATTTTCCAACTACATCCATACCCATAACATCTTACTATACCAAACATCATCATCAGCTCAAGTCTTGAAGAATAAGTTCAAGGAAGAAGCTAGAACACAAGAGGAGCCACCATATCATCCTTGTGACAATATTTCCATCATCAATCACTTCATCATCATTCACTTGTGATCATCCCTAGTCATTTCTAAACTCTATTCTTAGATAGCTTATTGTTTTCCATTATGTTGATGCAAGTTTATGCATGTAGATATGTATGAGTAGTCTATTGTTAGGGCTAGGGTTGAAAGTCCTAGTCAAACTTATAATGAATTGATGTTTGAGTCTTATTTGATGCAATTTCCATAATCATCTTCACATGCTAAATCAAGAAATGAATGCTTGTATTTAAATCTAGCTAATTTGAATACTTTGCATTTGTCATTACATAAACAATGTTTAGAGAATAGCTAGCTTTGGACATTGAAAGCATGATAGCACATTAGGTGTGTATGTGAGGGTAGTGAGTTAAAATAACCTAGATCTAGGATTGGTTTCCTTGCTTGATTATCTAAACTCAAACCTTTATGTATCTAGGAGCAAAGAATTGATACTTATCCGGTAATATAATTTGTTCTTGGGTAGTTAGTTTCACACTTTTCTGGGTGGAAATTGATCAAATCAAATACCCAGACGGAAACTAAGTTCCCACTCACGCCTGAGTGGTCTTATCTGGATGCTAAGAGGGTAATTTGATATTTGGGATTCCATTACTTTTAGTTTGAACATCAATACATACAAGAGAGGCTATGGTGAACAACCTAAAGCTCTAACTTCCATCCATTTTATCACATCTAGTTTAGCATAGTCTAGTTTATATTTCAATTTTTTGTGTTAATTTGATTTGAAATCATATCCAGAGCTAAAAATCAAACCTTTACACCATTTTGCATATATTCACCATGAACTTTGGTTCACTTGTGAGCGCTTGTTTATAATATGAACTTTGGTTCACTTGTGAGCGCTTGTTTATGACTTGTACATTTGCATATTCACCTAGCATCCTCTAAATTTTTCCTAGCTAGAGTAGGATTTTCTAATCTCTTGGGTACGATATCTCCTACTCATAATTCTTACACTATAACTTAACCCTTATATTTGAGGGTGACTATTTGGCTAACAGTTATTATTTTAGTAGAATTAATTATTAGCTATAAAATCATATTTATCGTAAATAAATATTTTTTAAATATATAAACTTGATTGTCAACGATTCACTGGTAAGTTAAAACGAAGTTTTGTTATAAAATGATTTTCGAGTTAGTAAAGTGTGAACTATTGTTGGTATTAGTGATATCCCTGAGTGAATGACTACGTTTGTGTGTGTGTGTCTATACATATACACACGTCAAATATATATATATATATATATATATATATATATTGGGGAAATTGCATGTTTTGTTCACTATTGTTGTGCGATGTGATTTTGAGGAAATTAAATGATTTTGGAAAAGAATGGATGGTATTGTTGGCTTGAGTTTTTGAAAGAAGTATGTACAATTGAGGTGATTGTTTTGAGGAGAGAACACTATAGTTTGAAAATGATTTCAATATTGTGACATTGTGTTTTGAGTTATGAGTGCCGAATTGTGTATCGAGTGGTGATAATCTATGTAGTAGTACCAAAGTGGTGATAGTTTTGTGTGGTGATAGTTGTGTAAAGAATGTCGATTTGTTATTGAGTTAACAACAATTGAGATGGTTGCTGTGATGAATTTGTGTTACCTTCAGATGCAAGAGTATGAATTTTTGTGATTATTGCTATTGTTTGAATTGATTGATTTTAATGTAATCTCCTAAACTAAACTTTATGCAGGGATTACTATGATTTGATTGATGTGCTTTTGAATTGTGTGATTTAGGTAATCTCCTGAACTAATTTCTAAGCAGGGATTACTAGTTACTTGATTTAATTGTGAGTGCTTTACATTGTTGTTAAGATTTCAAATGATTTAAAAGGTCACAATGGTGACGAATGTTCTCTATGTAGAGAAATGAAAGGTGATTTATTTGCAATGGTAGTTGCATTTTAAAATGTTCAAAAGTGTACGATGGTGACAAAGGTTTTGTTAATTGATCGAATGCTGAGTTGACAGCCAAAGCATGTGGATTTTAGTCATGAGTTGACTTACATGAGCATGATATTGAAATATGTGAACTTGATGATTGTTGTTGTGATATATGCATCTCTATTGTTGGGTGAAGATGACTGAAGCATCTGTTTTAGTTATGTTATTTTGACTTTACTAATACTAGCTTCATAAGCTTACTGGGTTTGTTGTTGCAACCCAGTGCACTATTCGATGGTATAGGGGTTTATTCTGCAGGTTAGATTGAATGTGGTTGGAGCTGAGAGGTATCTTGCTGTTGCAGTTGTAGGTTTAGAAATTTATTAGTCTTCCGCTGCATAGTGAGTGTGGTTGGTGTGTTTACTTATTGAATTGTTGTTTCAGTTTAATTTGTAAACTTAGAGAAATGTAATATGTGACTCTAATAAATGAGTTGTATTGACATTGTGGATTCAAGGCATCTTTGCGTGCTTGTTCTTTAAAGAACAATTTCCTCGTATTTTGTATTAATGTCTTAATTATCACGCCCGCAGTATTTTTGTTTGTTTATTTGTTTATTAATTGTGCTTGAAAATTGGAGAGTGACAATTGTTCTAACAAATTAAGATAAGATTACTCTTTTAGATATTTCTTTTATATCGATGTGTGTGTGTGTGTGTGTGTGTTTTTTTTTTTTTTTTCAGTTTTTTACAAGTATTATTGACACATGAGATTGAGACTTACATGAGAAGCAATGAAGAAAGGCAGAAAATCCAACAAAGGTTTAAGCCATCTTCCTGTCACAGCCTTTTTCATAAGACGCCACCTTTGTGATCCATAGATAAGAAAGATTCGCAGCATGCATGTATTGGATTGAGGTGAAAATAAAAATAACATAAATAGGATCCCAGAATACCCAGAATCCAGAGAGTGAGAGTACCTATACACATTAGGCAATCAGTCAGGCCAATTAACACTTAAGTTTGATTCTGATACATGTAACAAAATATGAAATCTCTAAATTATGGAGAACGAGATCCCCACATTTGGTAAAAGTACTCCATGTTTTTTTAGATGTGGGAGACCAACGTTGTGGAGAATATCGCTATATTTTTATGATGTATGTAGATCAACGACAACAATATTAGGAAGGAGACTGAAATTCAAACTTTTAAATTATAATCTAACTCCTTATTTCCTCTTTTATTTGAAATTCTTACAAAAAGACAATTTAAATTACTAAAAAAAGAAACATGGAGTGTATTGTAAAATGCGGAGGTCGAATTTCACTTGGCTATTGAAAGCGTTTTTCATGAAAATGACTTCTCTTACCTCTGGAATGGGAAGGGCAACCAATATACCAGGTAGAATAGGTAACAAAACGGAGTACCGTCTTTTGATTACTTGTTTTCGAGGAACTACAGTCTTTTGATCATTTCTTGACTTCCAGCATGCCGAAAGTTTCTTACCCTTACGTTTCTTAAACATTCCGCACAAGAAAATGATTAATTATGTCAACAATATAAAAGACATCAACGACCATTCGCAAACCAACATATGCCCACAGCAATTTCATGTCGTAATTGAAGCACATATGGTCTTCCTCAATGACATTGGCATAGCAAAATAAAGGATCAATGAAGACCGCAAATGCACACAGAATAATGAAGAATGTATTCCACCTATGCATTCCCTTAGCTCGTGCTTTGATAATTACCTTTACTGCAGGCCCTTTTACACTGGTGCTTCTCTGCCCTCCATTTTCCTGGTTCTTTGCCCTCCAATAAATAGATCCCATCTAAATTTCTGAACATGGCACAAGAATGATACATAAGAAACAATTCTAGAAACCAAACAGTAACTTGGAAATTAGAACTAGCGTCTAATCAAACACAAGACATCTCATCGTTAATTTGACACACTACACCAATTTTGTTATCAGACAACGGCAGAAAACCGTTGTGTGATTTGAAGACCCACCGTTGTAGAGTGAGCCGTTGTCTGATGGAAAATCAGACAACGGTGGAACACAGTTGTGTGATAAACACACAGACAACATGTATGTGTTATAATTGTTGTGTGATAGCTCGGCAGATGGCTAGGCAGATGCCCAACGCAGCTGCGCAGCAGTTGAGGGGCGTCTTCAGACAACAGTGCCAGTTTGCAACCATTGTATGTTAAGCATGTCAGACAACATTTTTTTATTTTTTCTGTTGTCTGATTGCTCTTCAAACTTCAGTTCTTAGACTATATCTGTTATGTGATTAACTTTAGGACAACAGAGTTCAATTGCTTCTGTTGTGTGATTAACTTGTAGGACAACAGAGTTCAATTAATTCTGTTGTCTGAATGTAAATCAGAAGACACTGATTCGTTAAAAATCGATGTGTGATATGATTGATTACAATGTATTTTTGTCCCATTTTTGTTACCTGATCATTGTGTGATCAGAATTAGGCAAAATTAATGCTCCATTATAACCTAAATAATGGTACGTCTAGATAGTTGATCAATTGGAAAGAAAACACATTGCAAATGCTCAAATGAGTAATCAAACCTATTCCATATATCTCTTAATGTTAAAAGCATTTCCCAAAAGCTGATACAACTACGTAAAACATGCCACATATAGAGTTTGTGCAGAAACTTGGTTTCAATAGCCAATAAATTGATACAAATTCTTGTCTTCCCACTATTCCAGGAACTTAGTCTGTGCAGCCATGGTGTCAAACCTTTAAAGTTGAAGCGAGTGGTTTGCAATTTCTGTCTAAATGTCCAACCGAAGACACCTCAGCCAAAATAGCCAATCCAGAACCTATATACAAACAAATAAGCTTCAGAAAGTTGAAATTCCTTTCTATCTATCAGAACACAACCTTCTGCATGCCATCCAAAAGTGCATATATCCAATTGTTATGCTTATGATTTAAATATTGAAAGTTGCAAGTCAAGTTGTCCAAATAGAAGTCATATACATCTCTGAGCTGTATATTAGTCATTTGCTACACTCTTAATATGATTTGTTTGATTAGCCCCATTCATTTTCTATTGCACACCAGCTAGTAAACAACTCTATTTTTTTTTTTTTAGGAAAAAAATGATGAGAATGACCTACCTGCTGCCCAAAGCCAATACTTGAGTGAGTATATTTAGATGGGAACACAAATGTCGTTCCTGTAATTGCTATACATGGAATGAATTGGAAAATCATGTACAATCTGATATCATTGCATGCTCTGCAACCAACTAGTAAGAACCATAGTTAGCAAAGAGATTTCATGCTACCTACAAAATACGAGTCCAGAAAAGAACACAGAGGAGAAGATACAGACTTAAAGTGCAAAACTAACTTTCATAGGCAGTACTAAGAAGTGCAATGAAGAGGAGTGCAAATAGGCAACTTAAGCCAATTCTCTCTCCCACCCTCTCCACTATAAAACTAGAGAAAAGCGAGGAGAATGCGACCATCATCTGCAATCCAGAATTTACTTTAATAGTTGAACCAAACATAGAGAAACAAAAAAAGGTGGGAAATAGACCTGCTTGAGTTCCAGAAAAGTCAATCCAATAATATAAAAAAAATCCCAGCACAATATACACCCAGATAAAATGAAGAACTACCATTGTATTTCACAAGCAATAATAGCCACTCACCTAAAATAAAAACTGAAAAAATTAAGAACCCAGAAATGAAAACTATTTCTTCAGAAAACCCAAAAAAAAAAAAATCTACCAAAAGAATTACAGTAAACAATAACACGACATTGGACAATGAAAAATGCAAGGATTGATTAAAGAAGACTGAAAAAAAGGAAAAAGCCACGATCACCATTCTGAGCACTAATACTAGAACTTCTAACTGAAATGGGACTACATCTGAGACACTATAATTGCATACCAGAATCAAACCAAACAGATCGATCAAGAAACTAAACCAGAAAAAATTTCACTACCTTGGGAAGTGCATCCCTGATAATGGTTGGCACAGGCATTTCAAGAAGAACACTTTCGTTGGTGGTTCTGGCAGCCTTGAATACTTGATATACCACCTTACCCTGTTTAAGTAACTTATTCTTTGCTATATCAGAGAGCCCAGTAGCTGGTACCTGAGGTGATAGGAGCCACCATCTCTTGCTCTGACCTGGAGTTCTGTTTCATCCTTCTGCCCTACTACCATTCTTCCCTACTACCACCTTCTACATACCCAAACTCAGTATCCACCATTGAATCAAGTGTTTCCTGCCAAATTAAAGATTAATGCGGTGAACAGAAATTATTAGTTAATGTAAGCCAGGAAAAGAAAAGGAAAAAGTGCTATTAACATTGCTGGCATATAAGAGGCCACCTACAATAAGCATCGAGTCCAACTTCTTAAGTGCTGGAAGATTGATGTGTATGTCTGCATGAGCTTTCGGAGTCATAATCTGCACAAACAAGAATCATATACAAATTACGATATACAATGTTATGCATATTGACAGTCTAAGGAACTTACTAGAAGACCATATCATGATTGAGATGTAGGTTAAGATGGAAAAGGAGGGAAGCAGATGCTCGAGGTTCTTTCGAGTACAAAAAGGTTGGTTATCTAAACAAAAATATTTTCAAAAAGTGACTAGTGTTCAACTAAACTCCCATTCAAAAAAAAAAAAAACTCATATTCGGCTGAATTGTCAGGACTTACTTATCAGGACTCAAAACACGGCTGAATTGTTTTGAACCAAACTATGTCATTTATGACATTAAAATTGATGTTCAAGATAGATATCTGTACCATGAATACCATGGAAATCTAGAACCAAAGTAGCTACTTAGTAGGCCAGTGATGAATTGCCAATGAAAGTAACTGAACTGCAAAAGGCTCAATTTGCATAAAATTTCTAACATTCATCACTTGCATTGGAAAAAGCTCAATATGATCCTGTTGAATTTTTCTGGAAAAAAAATTCCAAATGTGTATGCTGTATAGTAATTGCTATTTCACTGTCACTAGAGTTTATGAGTGGCAGATTTTGGATTCAGAATTTTTCAACCCAAAATTGTACCTGCTCTATAATATAAAGACGTGGTAGACCATTTAATTCAGATTTAGTAAGCACCCATACACAACAAACTCCTATAAGTTATTTCTGCCATTGTAACACTGATAACATAAAAGATATCATGCCACTTAAAATCTTATCAAGTCTTCACATTTTTACACCAACAGTTGGGTTTGCCTACAGTACAATGCATCAGTAAATGAAGTACACCAGCTCGATACTGTGCTAGACTGACTCCATACAGTGGTACCGATATGTTAATTTACTAACTTCATGCAGTGTAGACTAGGTTGGCCTGTTGCATGGAGCTGGTCTACCATTCATGTACTGATATTTTAATGTGCCACAGGCTTTCCTATTAGTTATGCAAAGAAATCTATTTGGCATGTACATTATTCTATTTGCATTGAACTGGAGAGTATGATAGTCTTATACCATTGTCAAAATATCATTTGTAATATTCTTTTAAACATGTGCAAGAAGCATTACCTTGAATGGTAACTTATCCATAACTTTCTCATAGTAGGGTAATGCTTCCTTCAGCTTTCCGACGTTCATCAATGAGTCACCATCCTTTAATGTCTGCATAGAAGTAATCAATTTTAGGAAACGATATTGTTCTACTGAATTCTTTAGAAGGAGATGATAATGAGAAAAATGTCAACACAAATATAACATCAAGATATTGTTTATAACAATTAAAAGTATACAAGAAATTTGGGTTCCAAAAATGTCTAATATGGTTACTTTAGGGAGCATTTTTCAAAGACTCAGGTTTATATCTTTACATATTTGTGATCAACAATTTTAAACAGTTGAGATAAGTGAAGACATATGGTAACTCTTGCAAGAACCTAAAATATCTCAACCAAACATTCCAGTATGACTAACTAACAAATTGTATGTCAAGTTGTCAACCACAACAAAAAATTGTACATAGCAACCATAAAATGCATCTGATATTCCTGACAAATATGAAGATAAATCAGAACCCTATAGAATAGAGCTGGAAACATATAACGCAATAAAATTATTTGAAGTTGAGCTTCAACGAAACAGATCAAGATTCCAAATCAATAAGAAGACAATAAAAATCAAGGGAGGCTAGGGAAGAAAAGCTTTTTAATTCAAAAAGAAAAAAGAAGCGGAGCAAACCTTCTCACTGTCCAATCTGAGCTTGGGATCAATGTTCAAGCCCATTTTAGTGTTGTAAGCAGCAACTAATTGTCTTGTTCGCTCCTCCTTAGCAGCTTTTTCTTCCTGCGTTTCAAGCACTTCCCCGGGGTGTATAACTCACCCACCACCAAACTGATCAAAAAAAGAAACCTCTGTAAAATCAAGTAGATTTTAAAGCCATTTCCCTAAACACAGTATCAAAATTAGCTGTATCACAGTTTCAACATCTTCACTCCATAAATACACGTCAATAATATGTAATGTAAACATTGAACTATATATCATTACCATTTTTGAAATGTCATTGGGTCTGGGAAAGACTCCCCATGAAGAAACCTTTGGCTTGTAAAGATCCAGGGGGTCATCTCCTTGAGGCTTGGGTGTGGCTGCACCGAAATTACTGGAGTCCCCAACAATAATCTCAACCTCAGGCAAGTTGCCCTGAGCAAAATCGTCTGTGATTGGAACCAACCCAGCTGGCAGTGCTCTACCCTCCTTCTTATTAGCAAACCCAAGTCCCACAAAATCCATGCTCGACACTAACAATTTTCCCTTGTTTTTCTCATTTGCTTCAATACCTATGAAACCATTCAAGTCCTAATTTTAGGCCTTACATTTTCACATTTACATATTTCATTCTTCAGAAACACCCTACAATAGCACATGAAGTTTCACCGAGCATTACCTGAAGTTTTGCTAGTCCCTGTCTTCTTCTACTTATACTCTCTAGCTCTCTCCATTGCAGTCTTAACAGCAGCAGGCAATTCGACATTCCCAGGAATTGGTGGGTTGACTGGGGACGTCGTGGTTTCGGATTCGGCACTGGGATTGGGTGGGTTAAGAGAAAAGAAGAGCTTTGAAGGGAGGGGTATTGTCTTCAGGAGCCTTAATAATCAACTCGTTTTCCGGCAACTCTCCCAAATCTTGCCATCGGAGGATGACCGGCGGCGCTGCTTGTTCTTCAAGTTCATGGCCCATGGCTATGCGGTGTAAATCAAGCTAATTGTGGAGACGAGAGTTAGGTCAATGAAATTTGGGTTTCAGATTGAGGGTTTGACCAATAGGGATTGGGTTGATTTCAGGGAATCTGAGATTGGGGTTTCCCTATTTGGGATTTCAGAATGAAAGAGAGAGGAAGACTAAGATTTCTGGGTAAAGAAGAGAGTTGGACGAACAACAGAGCGAGGGAAGACTGAGAGTGAGACAGGGAGAGGCGCGATCTGGGGAGAGAGAGAGAGTAGAATGTGAGGGTTCAACGACCCCTGCCTTTTTTTTTTTTTTTTTACAAGTGAAGGAATGAAGGCCCAGCCTTCTAAATATTCATGCTTATGTGAAATCAATGTATTAGTTTTGGCGCTGCGTTAGGCATTACTCGTTCATACAACACAAATAAGTCATTTGGTTGTGGGATCATCAATCACCAGAAATATTTCAATCAAAATTTGAAAGTTTTGGGGGGAATGAGTGCTATTTTGGGGCAAATATACGCACATCCAAACCTTTCCCTCTTGCTCATACAACACAGAGTAAAAAACCGTTGTATGATATTTTGCATGCTACTCTCACACAACAGATATAACTATACTGTTGTACTATGTAGTACTAATTTTGAGCCAAATTTGAGTCGATCTAAGAGGGAAATCTGCCGCTATTTTTTTTATGATTCACACAACAGATTATTCTTGTAACCGTTGTGCAATGACATTCTAAACAAAAACTTCAAAATTTTAACCAACTTATACAATGGAAGTTTAGTAAACATGTTGTGTGATTCACTTTTCTTCATCACACAACACTTTTTTTTTTTTTTTTGTTGTGCAAAAAGTGTTGTGTGTTAACGTTTTTGGTGTAGTGACACCAACCGTAAGTCAATTGATACGTTGTTGACTTGGTTGCTCATGTCTCAGTATTTTGGATTAAAAGATGCACAATATCCGTAGAGTTTGAACCGTTACCACCCTGCAATATGGAGATCGAATTAAAGGTTAGAGAATTATGATATTCGAATGCAAGACTAGACACTGAAGAGTTGTTTCATTTAGGAGAGAAATTCCAATGAATTCAACTGCATATATATAGGTAATTGAAGCTAGCTTACGCAAGCTATTTTTCTACAGGACCTCAGATAGGAGCTAGGGATTTTTCGAAGAGCAGCATAAACTGAATAAATGAAGCAAATTCTCTTTCAAACTGAAACTGAATTTGACTACTGGCATGCAGTCTGTAATAGCTTATAGCTCCTCCTCCGTTTATATTGTATGTACCAAGAACAAGAAAAAGAAAAGCCCAAGAAAAAGAGTAGTTGACGTCAAATGGGTTTAGAATTATATATATATATATATAAAAATATATATATATATATATATATATATATATGGGTCTTCTTGTTGAATTTTCCAAGCATTTTTTCTCTAGGATTCGAAAATGGGGTGGGCTACCTATTCATGTGTCTCTTTGGGCAAAGCTCAAAAATTTTAGTACAATTATGCACAAGTGTGGAAATGCAAGAGTGAGGGGATAAGAACCTGAGAGTTAGAGTGTTCAACAATTGAATTTAGTTTGGAATTTAAGCCTTTTTGAGAAAAAGAAGAAGACGAAGAATGAGAGTTTGTGATGGACAGAGAGAATGGGAGAGCCAGAGAGGAGTTTGACTTCGATAATTCGGGAGTTCGGGTGAGTTTCGTCAAACAAACATACATTTAAACAAAATATGTATATATATATATATATATATATATCATATATTATATATGAGCTGAGGAACTGAGGAGTTGAACTCGGTCGGCTACCCTGCTAGTAAGAAAGTCGCGAACAAAGAATCTAAGATGTATAATTTTTTTTTTAAAGTGGGCTACTATGGGCTGATATATTAGTAATACCTATACTTGGGGGTTTTTCCTCTTGATTCTGCCTTAGGGCTAGATACGCCCCTGGTTGACGTCAAATGGGTTTAGAATTATATTATATATATATATATATATATATGGGTCTTCTTGTTGAATTTTCCAAGCATTTTTTTTGTTTTTCCTAATGCTTAAATTTGAGCCAGTCATCACAATTTCATCTCATCCAATTAGTCAACTTTGACTTCAAGATTGGCGGGCGCAATTTTTGCATTTCCCATTATATAGAAACACGCCAATTCTAATTCTAAATATACTAAAGACCATGTTTCTGAGATGAATTGACACAAAGTGGGGGTTGATTGGTTCGATTAGGTTTTGGGTGTCCACCATTTGATTTGAAAGTTTGGTTTGTCTGAGGAATCTGTATTTGATTGATTGCAGATAGAGGTTTTTCTCTTCTTCTTTTCTATGTTGCAAGTGTATTGCCTGCTTGCCTCTGTCTTTCTCCGTCTGGAAGGTGAGTTCTTTATTTGAGAGGTTTCGATGAAAATTCCTCATAACAGTCTTAATGTACTTAGATTGCAGGGTTTATTATGATTTGAAGTGAATCTAAAATTTCTATTCGTGTGTTGGGTCCCTCCTTTGCTTTTACACTTTAAATCCCTCGCTGCCTAAATTCAACAACACAAATAGTCTGCTTATGTCTACCGATGGTCTAGTCTCAATACTCAAAGTAAAGGAAGATACTGTTTGTTTTGTTAGAAATCAAATTTGGTATTCAAATCAATGGTATATTTATCATGTTTATTATGATCATCATTGTTGTACATGTTTATAAAATGATAAAGGGTTAAATATTGTTTTCTCCCTGAACTTTCACCCAAATAACACTTCAGTCCCTTGCCTTTTAATTTGATACGTTTACTCCCTCATCTCTCAATTTCGGACCAATAGGTCCATCCGTTAAGAATTGACGTTAAATCAAGGGTAAAAATATCTTTTTCCTCTCCTCTCCTCTCTCTCTCTCTCTCTCTCTCTCTCTCTCTCCATAAACAAATTCCCAATTGTTTTTTTTTTTGGTCTGATCCATCTCGGTGAGTTCGATGTTTCCTATCTTCTTCTTCCTTTCAGCTCTCTCTACTCCAGATACCTCCCTTCATCTCCTCTGCAACCTTCCCCTTCTCCTTCAAGTCTGAGACTTGTCTAATCTCAACAACATGTCATCCTCATCAATTCTTGCCAGCAACAAACCACTACCTTGATTCCTTTCTGACCATACTCTGCACCTCCTTCTCGGATTGTAGATACGCCGAGTCAGACCAAGTAGAACGGCCAGCCGCCAAGCTCTCCGGTAAAGCCATCCGTTCTTTCTGGTGTGAAGGTCGACATGGGATAAGGATCGGCCTTGGAATGTCTCGGAGATCCAGTCAGCGGTGGAGGTTACGGACTCTCCGGATCTGGAGCATTTGTCGGCTTGATTGACAATGAAACTCTGGTGCTGCTGGTTGTGTAGGGTTTCGAGATGGACCGGGTTGTCTATCATTATCTGATGGTAGGGTGTGCGAGGAATTCAGATTGGGATGGGGTATTTCGGCTGCGTCGTCGTGGTCAATGATAAGAGGGACGGCGGAGAACTGGTAGGGGAAGTTGGTGAGCTTGATTTTGCAAAAGCAGCACTACACCAAAAAAGTTAACACACAACACTTTTTGCACAAAAAGTGTTGTGTGATGAAGAAAAGTGAATCACACAACATGTTTACTAAACTTCCGTTGTATAAGGTGGTTAAAATTTTGAAGTTTTTGTTTAGAATGTCATTGCACAACGGTTACAAGAATAATCTGTTGTGTGAATCATAAAAAAAAATAGCGACAGATTTCCCTCCTAGATTGACTCAAATTTGGCTCAAAATTAGTACTACATAGTACAACAGTATAGTTATATCTATTGTGTGAGAGTAGCATGCAAAATATCATACAACGGTTTTTTACTATGTGTTGTATGAGCAAGAGGGAAAGGTTTGGATGTGCGTATATTTGCCCCAAAATAGCACTCATTCCCCCCAAAACTTTCAAATTTTGATTGAAATATTTTCTGGTGATTGATGATCCCACAACCAAATGACTTATTTGTGTTGTATGAACGAGTAATGCCTAATGCAGCGCCAAAACTAATACATTGATTTCACATAAGCAGGAATATTTAGAAGGCTGGGCCTTCATTCCTTCACTTGTAAAAAAAAAAAAAGAAAGGCAGGGGTTGTTGAACTCTCACATTCTACTCTCTCTCTCTCCCCAAATCGCGCCTCTCCCTGTCTCACTCTCAGTCTTCTCTCGCTCTGTTGTTCGTCCAACTCTCTTCTTTACCCAGAAATCGTAGTCTTCCTCTCTCTTTCATTCTGAAATCCCAAATAGGGAAACCCCAATCTCAGATTCCCTGAAATCAACCCAATCCCTATTGGTCAAACCCTCAATCTGAAACCCAAATTTCATTGACCTAACTCTCGTCTCCACAATTAGCTTGATTTACACCGCATAGCCATGGGCCAGGAACTTGAAGAACAAGCAACGCCACCGGTCATCCTCCGATGGCAATATTTGGGAGAGTTGCCGGAAAACGAGTTGATTATTAAGGCTCCTGAAGACAATACCCCTCCCTTCAAAGCTCTTCTTTTCTCTTAACCCACCCAATCCCAGTGCCGAATCCGAAACCACGACGTCCCCAGTCAACCCACCAATTCCTGGGAATGTCGAATTGCCTGCTGCTGTTAAGACTGCAATGGAGAAAGCTAGAGAGTATAAGTAGAAGAAGACAAGGACTAGCAAAACTTCAGGTAATGCTCGGTGAAACTTCATGTGCTATTGTAGGGTGTTTCTGAAGAATGAAATATGTAAATGTGAAAATGTAAGGGCTAAAATTAGGACTTGAATGGTTTCATAGGTGTTGAAGCAAATGAGAAAAACAAGGGAAAATTGTTAGTGTCGAGCATGGATTTTGTGGGACTTGGGTTTGCTACTAAGAAGGAGGGTAGAACACTGCCAGCTGGGTTGGTTCCAATCGCAGACGATTTTGCTCAGGGCAACTTGCCTGAGGTTGAGATTATTGTTGGGGACTCCAGTAATTTCGGTGCAGCCACACCCAAGCCTCAAGGAGATGACCCCCTGGATCTTTACAAGCCAAAGGTTTCTTCATGGGGAGTCTTTCCCAGACCCAATGACATTTCAAAAACGGTAATTACATATTACATATTATTGACGTGTATTTATGGAGTGAAGATGTTGAAACTGTGATACAGCTGATTTTGATACTGTGTTTAGGGAAATGGCTTTAAAATCTACTTGATTTTACAGAGGTTTCTTTTTTTGATCAGTTTGGTGGTGGGTGAGTTATACACCCCGGGGAAGTGCTTGAAACGCAGGAAGAAAAAGCTGCTAAGAAGGAGCGAACAAGACAATTAGTTGCTGCTTACAACACTAAAATGGGCTTGAACATTGATCCCAAGCTCAGATTGGACAGTGAGAAGGTTTGCTTCGCTTCTTTTTTCTTTTTGAATTAAAAAGCTTTTCTTCCCTAGCCTCCCTTGATTTTTATTGTCTTCTTATTGATTTGGAATCTTCATCTGTTTCGTTGAAGCTCAACTTCAAATAATTTTATTGCGTTATATGTTTCCAGCTCTATTCTACAGGGTTCTGATTTATCTTCATATTTGTCAGGAATATCAGATGCATTTTATGGTTGCTATGTACAATTTTTTGTTGTGGTTGACAACTTGACATACAATCTGTTATTTAGTCATACTGGAATGTTTGGTTGAGATATTTTAGGTTCTTGCAAGAGTTACCATATGTCTTCACTTATCTCAACTGTTTAAAATTGTTGATCACAAATATGTAAAGATATAAACCTGAGTCTTTGAAAAATGCTCCCTAAAGTAACCATATTAGACATTTTTGGAACCCAAATTTCTTGTATACTTTTAAGTGTTATAAACAATATCTTGATGTTATATTTGTGTTGACATTTTTCTCATTATCATCTCCTTCTAAAGAATTCAGTAGAACAATATCGTTTCCTAAAATTGATTACTTCTATGCAGACATTAAAGGATGGTGACTCATTGATGAACGTCGGAAAGCTGAAGGAAGCATTACCCTACTATGAGAAAGTTATGGATAAGTTACCATTCAAGGTAATGCTTCTTGCACATGTTTAAAAGAATATTACAAATGATATTTTGACAATGGTATAAGACTATCATACTCTCTAGTTCAATGCAAATAGAATAATGTACATTCCAAATAGATTTCTTTGCATAACTATTAGGAAAGCCTATGGCACATTAAAATATCAGTACATGAATGGTAGACCAGCTCCATGCAACAGGCCAACCTAGTCTACACTGCATGAAGTTAGTACATTAACATATCGGTACCACTGTATGGAGTCAGTCTAGCACAGTATCGAGCTGGTGTACTTCATTTACTGATGCATTGTACTATAGGCAAACCCAACTGTTGGTGTAAAAATGTGAAGACTTGATAAGATTTTAAGTGGCATGATATCTTTTATGGTATCAGTGTTACAATGGCAGAACTAACTTATAGGAGTTTGTTGTGTATGGGTGCTTACTAAATCTGAATTAAATGGGCTACCATGTCTTTATATTATAGAGCAGGTACAATTTTGGGTTGAAAAATTCTGAATCCAAAATCTGCCACTCGCTGATATTAAACACTAGTGACAGTGAAATAGCAATTACTGTACAGCATACACATTTGGAATTTTTTTTCCAGAAAAATTCAACATGATCATATTGAGCTTTTTCCAATGCAAGTGATGAATGTTAGAAATTTTATGCAAATTGAGCCTTTTGCAGTTCAGTTACTTTCATTGGCAATTCATCACTGGCCTACTAAGTAGCTACTTTGGTTCTAAATTTCCATGGTATTCATGGTACAGATATCTATCTTGAACATCAATTTTAATGTCATAAATGATATAGTTTGGTTCAAAACAATTCAGCCTTGTTTTGAGTCCTAATAAGTAAGTCCTGACAATTCAGCCGAACATGAGTTTTTTTTATTTTATTTTATTTTAATGGGTGTTTAGTTGAACACTAGTCACTTTTTGAAAATATTTTTGTTTAGATAACCAACCTTTTTGTGCTCGAAAGAACCTCGAGCATCTGCTTCCCTCCTTTTCCATCTTAACCTACATCTCAATCATGATATGATCTTCTTGTAAGTTCCTTAGACTGTCAATATGCATAACAATGTATATCGTAATTTGTATCTAACTCTCATTTGTGCAGATTATGACTCCGAAAGCTCGTGCAGACATACACATCAATCTTCCAGCACTTGAGAAGTTGAACTCGATGCTTATTGTAGGTGGCCTCTTATATGCCAGCAATGTTCATAGCACTTTTTCCTTTTCTTTTCCTGGCTTACATTAACTGATAATTTCTGTTCACCTCATTAATCTTTAATTTGGCAGGAAACACTTGATTCAATGGTGGATACTGAGTTTGGGTATGTAGAAGGTGGTAGTAGGGCTGAAGGATGAAACAGAACTCCAGGTCAGAGCAAGAGATGGTGGCTCCTATCACCTCAGGTACCAGCAACTGGACTCTCTGAAATAGCAAAGAATAAGTTACTTAAACAGGGTAAGGTGGTATATCAAGTATTCAAGGCTGCCAGAACCATCAACGAAAGTGTTCTTCTTGAAATTCATGTGCCAACCATTATCAGGGATGCACTTCCCAAGGTAGTGAAATTTTTTCTGGTTTAGTATCTTGATCAATCTCTTTGGTTTGATTCTGGTATGCAATTATAATGTCTCAGATGTAGTCCCATTTCAGTTAGACGTTCTAGTATTAGTGCTCAGAATGGTGATCGTGGCTTTTTCCTCTTTTTTTTTTCAGTCTTCTTTAATCAATCCTTGCATTTTTCATTGTCCAATGTCGTGTTATTGTTTACTGTAATTCTTTTGGTAGATTTTTTTTTTTTTGGGTTTTCTGAAGAAATAGTTTTCATTTATGGGTTCTTAATTTTTTTCAGTTTTTATTTTAGGTGAGTGGCTATTATTGCTTGTGAAATACAATGGTAGTTCTTCATTTTATCTGGGTGTATATTGTGCTGGGATTTTTATTATATTATTGGATTGACTTTTCTGGAACTCATGTAGGTCTATTTCCTACCTTTTTTTGTTTCTCTATGTTTGGTTCAACTATTAAAGTAAATTCTGGATTGCAGATGATGGTCGCATTCTCCTCGCTTTTCTCTAGTTTTATAGTGGAGAGGGTGGGAGAGAGAATTGGCTTAAGTTGCCTATTTGCACTCCTCTTCATTGCACTTCTTAGGACTGCCTATGAAAGTTAGTTTTGCACTTTAAGTTTGTATCTTCTCCTCTGTGTTCTTTTCTGGACTCGTATTTTGTAGGTAGCATGAAATCTCTTTGCTAACTATGGTTCTTACTAGTTGGTTGCAGAGCATGTAATGATATCAGATTGTACATGATTTTCCAATTGATTCCATGTATAGCAATTACAGGAATGACATTTGTGTTCCCATCTAAATATACTCACTCAAGTATTGGCTTTGGGCAGCAGGTAGGTCATTCTCATCATTTTTTTCCTAAAAAAAAAATAGAGTTGTTTACTAGCTGGTGTGAAATAGAAAATGAATGGGGCTAATCAAACAAATCATATTAAGAGTGTAGCAAATGACTAATATACAGCTCAGAGATGTATATGACTTCTATTTGGACAACTTGACTTGCAACTTTCAATATTTAAATCATAAGCATAACAATTGGATATACGCACTTTTGGATGGCATGCAGAAGGTTGTGTTCTGATGGATAGAAAGGAATTTCAACTTTCTGAAGCTTATTTGTTTGTATATAGGTTCTGGATTGGCTTTTTTGGCTGAGGTGTCTTCGGTTGGACATTTGGACAGAAATTGCAAACCACTCGCTTCAACTTTAAAGGTTTGACACCATGGCTGCACAGACTAAGTTCCTGGAATAGTGGGAAGACAAGAATTTGTATCAATTTATTGGCTATTGAAACCAAGTTTCTGCACAAACTCTATATGTGGCATGTTTTACGTAGTTGTATCAGCTTTTGGGAAATGCTTTTAACATTAAGAGATATATGGAATAGGTTTGATTACTCATTTGAGCATTTGCAATGTGTTTTCTTTCCAATTGATCAACTATCTAGACGTACCATTATTTAGGTTATAATGGAGCATTAATTTTGCCTAATTTTGATCACACAATGATCAGGTAACAAAAATGGGACAAAAATACATTGTAATCAATCATATCACACATCGGTTTTTAACGAATCAGTGTCTTCTGATTTACACTCAGACAACAGAATTAATTGAACCCAGGTTTTGTCCTGCATCTCTATTGCATTCTCATGCCACAAGCTTTGGTGAGTCCATGTCCATCTCTATTGCATTCGCAAGGTTTTTGTAGTAGATATTCGTATTTGTATTGCTCCGTTTATCATACATTTTGTTTATTATCATAGAGTAATCAATGATAACAGTAGGTAAGGCCTAAGTGCAGTGTCTGTAATTGTCTGCAGTTAATTTTTGAGCAAAAGGAGGGGTTTTTGACTTTTGGTATGTAGAGCTTAGGTTCCGGAATATATTTCTAATGTAGAATATGTAAGGAAACTAATCTGTCATATCTTTTATATTAAAGTTGATTTCCCCTAGATGTAAGTTGTATAATAGCTGTAACTTTCCTTCCATGTAATATAGGTAGTAAACGGGTTCCTGACTTGTAGGAACTGATTTCAATCACACTTGTATAAAGGAAACATTTCTGTATCAATGAGAATTATCTCTTCAGCCAATTGGTTTTTCTCTTTTACATGGTATCAGAGCAGGACTAGATTCTGACTCTTCTCATCTACTGCACTCTAACTTCTCGTGCAGCCTAATCCTCATTCCCTCATCATTCCGGCCAACATGGGCACCGACAATGTCCTCTTACCACCACCTAAAGATCACGGCAAGTCAAAAGCCGATTCCTCCGGTTCTCCTACATCTGAGATGTCGAAATCAGACCTCTCTAATCCCTTTTTCACCCATCACTCAGATCATCCAGGGCTAGTCCTAGTCTTTAAGCCCCTGAATGGAGACAATTACGCAGGATGGAAAAGGGCTATGACCCGAGCTCTGAATTCTAAGAACAAGCTTGGTTTTGTGAACGGCACAATAAAGGCTCCCTTAGAAGAAACAGACCCAGAAGGTTATGTGACTTGGTCGCGTTGTAATGATATGGTCCATTCTTGGATCATTAACACCATTGATTTAGAAATCACCGACAGTGTCATCTATTATCCTACTGCTCACGAAGTATGGGAAGACCTCTGTGAGCGATTCTCTCAAGGTAATGCTCCGCGTATCTTCGAAATTCAGCGAGAAATCGCTTGTCTTCGTCAAGAACAGTTGTCAGTTTCAGCTTATTATACAAAATTGAAAGGATTGTAGGATGAATTAGCTTCCTATTCAGAGACATCTCGAGGAGCACAAGCAGACTTATGCAATTTCTAGTGGGACTGAATGAAACTTACAGTTCTTGTCGTGGCCAGATTCTCCTGATGAACCCTTTACCAACGGTTCGACAAGCTTATGCGGCAGTCTCTCAGGATGAGAAACAACGCTCACTTGGTGCTTCTCATCTTGGTGCTGAATCACCTTTAGGCGCAGCGATGGCAGTACGCAATCCTGGAAGACCCACTTTCAATTCAGGAAGAGGAGGACGGTTTGAGAAGAACGATCGGCATATCCAACACCCAGAACGCAATTTTATGTCTCCAGAAGGACGCCGTTTTGATACCGAAAGGCAGCAAGGCTCCGGCAGGGGGAGACCACATTGTACCTACTGTGGAGATCCAGGCCACTGGGTACAGACCTGCTATCAACTGATTGGGTATCCCCCAGGTCACCCTAAAGTGAAACAAGGCATAGTTTTTTCTTCGAAGCAATCCAGAGCATCTCCTATGGCAAATCAAGTCAATGCGTTTGTTGAATACGATAGTGGGCCGATGGTGACATTTACTGAAGCCCAATTTAAACAGTTTATGACTGTTTTTAGTAATCAGACTTTGACGCCCAATTCAGATGCAAGCTCGAGTTCCAAAGAGAATGCCGTAACAAAAACAGGTTTGTCTAAGCTCACTTCCCGCAATTGGATTATTGACAACGGTGTGACAGATCATATTACTTCATCTACGCAATTATTACATAAAAATAACAATTGCTCATTCCCACCTGTTCTATTGCCTAGCGGATATAAAGTTAACATTTTTGCTAAAGGATCCTTACCTCTGAATACTATGTTTTATCTTCATGATGTGTTATCTGTGCCTAAATTTAAAGTCGACTTATTGTCGGTTAGTCGATTGATGAGAGGATTCAACTATTCAATGACTTTCTACCCATATTGGTGTATTTTGCCGGATCTAGCTACGAGGAGGACGATTGGTTTGGGTAAACAACGCAATGGATTACATTATTTGGTGGCACTAGCGACGGAGAAATCCATGCCCGCTCCTTCTGTTTCCACCAAACGCCAGGCTTGTCATCTTACCATCACCTCCACTGATCTATGGCACAACCGCTTAGGGCATGTGTCATCCTCTTGTTTAGGTTTCATTGCTAAGAATTTTTTGCATGTTTCCATTCTGTCTAATAATGCTTGCCCCATATGTCCTTTGGCTAAGCAGAGTCGATTACCTTTTCATACTAGTATCATCTCTTTTGTCAAACCATTTGAAATTATTCATTGTGATATTTAGGGTCGATATCGATTTCCTTCTATTTCTGGTGCTCATTATTTCCTTACCATTATTGATGACTATACACGTTTTACTTGGATCTTTTTAATGCGCCATAAAGATGAAGCCCAATCACTCATTAAACATTTTTTCAGCTATGTAATCACTCAATTTGATTCTCGTATTAAAACTTTCCGTAGTGATAATGGTAGTGAATTCCTCTCCCTTCGCTCTTTTTTCATTGATAAAGGTGTTGTTTTCCAACATTCTTGCGTTTACACGCCCCAACAAAATGGGGTTGTGGAACGCAAGCACCGACACATTCTTCAAGTGGCTCGTGCCCTCAAATTTCAAGCACATCTCCCTTCTCAATTTTGGGGGGAGTGCGCACTTACCGTAGTCCACATAATCAACCGCTTACCTTCTCCCACTCTCTCTTTCAAAACACCTTTTGAACTCCTTTACTTGAAACCCCCCTTCCTTCTCACATCTCCGTGTTTTTGGATGCCTTGCCTATACTACCAATGTTCACCCCTCAAATAAATTCGATCAACGTGCCATTTGGTCCATTTTCATCAGCTATCCCATCAGTCAGAAGGCCTACAAGTTGTTTGACTTGTCAAGTAAGAAAGTCTTTACTAGCCGAGATGTCCAAATCCATGAAACCATCTTTCCATATTCTACTCAGCCCAGTTCTATTGCCTCCTCCTTGGGCCATCAACCCGGCCCTATTCCCTTCCTCCCTCACCCATCCACTTCCACTTCAGCTTCTGACTTTCTTTTTCTCCTGTTGCGTCGTCTTCCCCTAGTCCCTCTGTTTCGTCGTCCCCTTCTCCTGCTCCCGATCCACCCAATTTCCCTCCCTCACCTCCGCCACCATCTTCGACAGCCCCACCGCCCTCCCTTCGCACCTATTCTTGCTGTTGTTCGACGCGGCCTAGGGTCCCCGACTCTGTCCCATCTGACCCGTCTTCGCCTGTTCCTTCTTCTTCTTCTCCGGTGTCGATCTCTACTTTGCCTATTTCTCCTTCTTCTCCGGCGCCGGCGCCTCCTTCCCCATCACCCCTCCCAGCTCCTGCTCCGACTGCTGACCCCGACCCACTTCCCCATCCCGAGCCGGCCCCTTTTCGTCCCTCCGGCCGCCAGACCCGTCCACCAGACCGCCTCACCTATGCTATCTGCTCTACCGTTTCCTCAGACCTGTTGTCCTCTTTGCTGCCAGGTCTGAACCACGGTACCCGCTACCGCTTGGCTAATTATATCTCTTATCATCAGTATCTGCCACACCATCGGGCTTTCACAACCACCATCAGAAATGTTAACGAGCCACGCACCTACTCCGAGGCTGCTTTTCATCTTGAATAGCAGGATGCTATGCTTTCTGAACTCCAGGCTCTTCAAGCCAACCGCACTTGGACACTGACTCCACTTCCGGCTGGTAAGGTTCCTATTGGTTATCGTTGGGTTTATAAGGTGAAACACCTAGCTGACGGTTCTGTTGAACGGTATAAAGCCCGTTTGGTTGCTAAGGGTTTTACTCAGTTAGAAGGGGTCGATTATCAGGAGACTTTTTCTCCTACTGCCAAAATCATTACTGTTCGCTATTTGTTGGCTTTGGTTGCCGCTCGTGGTTGGCAATTGTATCAATTGGATGTCAATAATGCGTTCCTCCTTGGGGATTTGACTGAAGAAATCTACATGTCTCCTCCGCCTGGTCTTCGGCCACAGGGGGAGGAGAATCTGGTATGCCGATTACACAAGTCTTTATATAGTTTGAAGCAAGCCTCACGGCAGTGGTTTGAGAAATTTTCTGATGTTGTACGGTCAGCCGGGTATGTCCAATCTAAAACTGATTATTCATTGTTCACTAGAAAGCATGGGGATTCATTTATTGCACTTTTGATTTATGTTGATGACATATTGATTACCGAGAATGATTTGAAGGCTATTGCTGCACTTAAAACCTTTTTACATACTCAATTTCGTCTCAAAGATCTTGGCGACTTGAAGTATTTTCTTGGTATTGAAGTTTCGAGTTCTAAACGTGGTATTTTTATATGTCAACGTAAGTATGCTCTGGAGATTATTGAAGACACAGGGTTACTAGGAGCTGCACCTGTGGATACTCCCATGGAGAAAGGTTTAAAATTGTCTGATCATAGTGATTTGCTCAAAGAGCTCGGAAAGTACAGAAGGTTAGTTGGCAGGCTTATATATCTCACAGTTTCACCCGACATCACTTATGACAGAACCTGCCCCAGATTTCACCCCGAAATCTGAGGTGGCCCTGCGGGGCCCACCTTAGAAGAAATTCTGCCAAAAATTTGGAGGAACTTCCCCTAAAATGGACTACCCAAAACCTGTAGAAAGCATATTTACACTTCTAAATCATCCATCCTTATTCTCCTGGAGCCACCCTGCTCCCCAAATCAACATCAACCAAATTCACAACACACAAGTCTCAACTTAACAACATTAATTCCTCAGGTAATCAGAGCAATTCTAATAGAAAGGTAAATAAGGAAAACCTAATTCAAAGGCAAACGCGGAAGCCATGCTGTTGACTATGCCTCAACTCCATGTACGCCCGACCTCAACCAATTCGCCTGCAAACTGGGCATTTGAAACCGAAGGGCCCAGGGGAAAGTACATAAAATACGTTAATGTGAGTGGACAAAAATAAACAATTTTAAACAAAAGGGATTTTATACTTTCCCACATTTATTTCTCTAAAAACTTCCGATGCATGCAATGTTTAACGAGAATAAAACAAGAGGAGTTCCACTCATGAAAACCGACTAGCCCCGCTAGTCACATACGAGTTAAAAGAAAGATTTGGAACTCTGATCTCAAGGAAAATAAGACCAGCCCCGCTGGCTACAGTGAAAATCAGACTAGACCCCGCTAGCCCAGCAATAATACAATGAGTAGGGGAAGATGATAGCCATACAAGTGAGCCTCCCAGGCTCGGGTGATAGCCTCCCAGGCTAAAGTACTCCCATTACTCCCGTAATATACCCTTACGCCACTAAGTGTAGCGATAGGATACTGGGCTTCAGAATTACTGTCACAGAGACAGTAACCAGCACCACAAAGGCGGAGGGCTTCGGTGATCCCATCACCTCGCCACAAAGGCGGAAGATCAATGCTAGCAATGATGATAGTCACCCAAAGTATGGCAAAAGAAAATCCGAAAACCACATAAATCCATAAATACATAAGGCTTCCCCAACTCTCGCACAAGAATTTCCAATGACGTGTCCCACACGCCAAGATAATCTCAAATTCAAAAATAATTGGGCAAGAAATAATAAATAATTATAAATTCCTTAGGAAATCCCATTTCCGATAATATTCCAGAAAATCTCAAAAATCAAAGTATAAATAGGAGAGAAAATAATAATAAAACATAATCTCCATAAATCGAAACAAAACCGATTCCAAGATCATCATCAAGGCATTCCCAATGCCAAAACCGAGAGTCGATAAATAAATAAGAAATATAACTCCATCGAAATCCCATTTCGAAAATCCTTTAAAAATCTCAAATCGAAATGAATTATAATTAGAGAATAATTCCGGAAGTCACCTCGGAAATAAGATAATTCACCATTAAGATTATAACTCAAAAGCAATTTCGGAAACGAATCAATAATGAAAGTATTTATATGAGAGAATACGAAATCAATTTATAATCTCATACTCGAAAGGTAAATCGATGAATAAATAGAGCATACTTTAAGAAATAATGCATGCATCAATTACTTAAAAACAAAAGTCCACTGACAGTACTATTCCGACGGTCACGCATTCGAGTTCCATCATCGAGCAATAGCTCGGTACGTCGTCCTGTACACAAATATATTCCGTGAATAATTCTTAAACAATTTAATATGATTCCTAAACTCAATTCCTCATAAATTACATCTCCCATTCTCCTCGGATTCAGCCCAAATTATACCACTAATACCAATTCGTTAATTTAAAGGTCTAAGGCAGAATCGGGAGATATCCGACGGTCGGATTCTCGTAATTCGATAATCGAAACCCTAAACTTCAAAAATTCATAATTAATTCCAAGTTTCTCCAAAAATTACCAAACTTCACATACAAACTCTACACAATTTATAGGATTTAATGGGCTAAAAACCGATATCAAAGCACTGCCCTACACGCCTCCACGCGCCACCCACAGTGGCGGCGCGTGGCGCTCACGCGCCGGTGGTCACCACCTCCAATGGTCACCAAATTTTGACAACAGCACCTACTCAACACACTGATCATTTTTCTCAACTACAACACATCCCAATTTTACCTCGAAGAGCTCCAATTTAGCCGTTGAACACAAGCCCAGAAAACTCAAGAACCCTAGAATCGGGTTCTCCTTGATTCTCCTTCTACACTGCAAAACGTGGCTCAAGGCTAGGGGCAAAACAATCCTTGGCAAAAACCGCGCCTTCGACAATGGTTTGGTGGCCGGAAACGGCCGGAATTTCCGGAAATCGTCAAAACTCCCAAACTTCTACAGTGAACTTCACGGCTCAATTCCGAGCTCCACCGGCCGAGCCACCGCAAAACACCACCACTGGCGTGACAAGGATGAGGAGGCGAGCTTGCCGGTGCCCAGATTCCGTCGTGGGTTGGCCGGAGGAGGAAGAAATCGGAGGAAGAAGCAATCGGGTCGAAAAGGGAAAGGATCGGGGGAGAGGAGAGAGAAAAGCCTGGTAGGTTTTCAAAAATGGAAACTTACCACAGTAACTTGGCTATTTATAGAAACTTACCACATGAACAGTAACTTTAGTATTTCGCTTATAACTTTCGCATACGGACTCCGATTTTTACGTACCACATATCCACGCGCTCGGTTTAACGTCCTCTACAACTTACATGAAGGAAGTTTTCTCAAATTTTGACCCGAATAAAAAGTCAACTTTTAGGGCCACTAAAAGTACTTAAACAACCGTAAAAGTGGAAGTAACGGTCGTTTACCGTCCAAATAACTAGTAAACTGCTAATTTAAGATACGGGACGTTACAACTTATGCAATCCATGTCCTCAGTAAATTTATGAACCAACCAAGAAAAATGCACTGGGAGGCAGCATTGAGAGTAGTACGTTATCTAAAAGGTGCTCCTGGACAGGGTCTGTTTCTCTTCCATTAATGATCTAAAGTTGAGAGCTTATTGTGACTTTGATTGGGCAGGATGTCCTGTCACCAGAGGATCTACCACCGGGTACTTTGTCTTTCTTGGACCTTCCTTGATTTCTTGGAGGTCAAAACATCAAAAAACAGTATCCTTGTCTTCAGTAGAGGTAGAATATCGTGCAATGACAGGAACGTGTTGTGAGTTGACTTGGTTACGTTATCTGCTTAGAGATCTGGGCCTCTCTCTTCATGAACCAGCCTTGCTGTTTTGTGATAACAAGGCAGCACTACACATTGCAGCCAATCCCGTATTTCATGAGCGAACCAGACACATCGAGATGGACTGCCACTACATTAGAGACAAGATTCTAGATGGTTCAGTAGCCACAAGGTATGTGAATTCTGCTTATCAGCTTGCCGATGTCCTTACTAAGCCTTTGGGGAAAGATATCTTTGTTCCTATGATTCGCAAGTTGGGAGTGCAAGACATCCACTCTCCAACTTGAGGGGGAGTGTAAGGAAACTAATCTGTCATATCTTTTATATTAAAGCTGATTTCCCCTAGATGTAAGTTGTATAATAGCTGTAACTTTCCTTCCTTGTAATATAGGTAGTAAACGGGTTCCTGACTTCTTGTAGGAACTGATTTCAATCACACTTGTATAAAGGAAACGTTTCTATATCAATTGTTAGTGTGAGTCATTGTTACCTATTAGGAATAGGCTACAAGGGAATATATTGTTGTAAATACTTACCTTGTATGTGTTGTAGTACAGTAGTACACAATAGGTGTAGTACGATTGTAATCTGTTTATATACACCACAGAATGGGTGTAATAATATATCAGAAAATTATTCTCTCAATTGTGTCTTATTTGACTTGGTATCAGAGCAAAGATCCGAAGAGGACTTTGTCTCTTTCTTTCGGTTTTTTCTCAATCCAAGGAAAAACTATTGGGTTAAAAGCCAATTCTTTGGTCAGGCTTTGAAACGACGTCGTTTAGACGTCCTCTTCCTCTTGTTTGTTCGCTCGACTTCATCTTCAGCAAGAGCCTTCGCTCGCTCGACTGCGTCTTCAGCAACAGATCGCCCAGACCTTCAGTCCAGACCGGCTCGTCTTGTGTCCCAGACCACCTCCATCTCTTCAGCAACAGACAGATCGTCGAATCCCATCAGTCAGGTGTCGCCCCGCTTCCGAATCCCATCAGTCCGGCGTCGCCCCGCTTCCGGCCTCGTCTTCGTCTGTCTCCGACATCAGATCGGCCTTCGTCCTCTGTCGTTTACCGCAGATCGCCGAATCCCATCAGTCCGGCGTCGCCCCGCTTCCGGTTGTCCTCTTCCTCTGTCAGAACCCGCTAAACTCGGTAACCGGGTCAACTCAGTAACCCGGTCCACTCAGTAACCCATTCAACTCGGTAACTCGGTCAACTCGACCAACTCGGTCAACTCCAATAGTTTTCAAAAAAAAAAAAAAAACAAATATATTATATATATATATATATATCGCTGCAATTGTTGGAATATCCTCTTTTTCCGCTGCATACTCTGTGATTTTTACTACTGAATTGTTGTGATGGGTGGTGATCAAAGTGAAGGTCAGGGTTCTAAGACCAATGAGGTTCAGAAAGTTGAGGTCTCTGTTAAGAGCTCAAAAGGTGGTTCTTTTGGTGGTACCAAACTCACTGGTACCAATTTCCGAACATGGAAGAAGATTATGTCCGTTTATCTTCGCGGGATACACAAGATGGGACATGTGACAGGAACAATCAAGGTTCCTAGTGAAGATGACATAGAAGCCTATGCTAAGTGGGAAGATGATGATGGGTTAGTAATGTCTATTTTATTTAGAGCCATGACTGATGATGTGCTACAGATGGTAGAGGAATGTGCAACTGCTGAGGCAATATGGAAGACGTTAGGAGATCTCTATACAAATGAGTCTGATTTTATACAGGTTCATGAACTCATGTGCAAAGCTGCAGGAATGCAACAGAATGGGCAACCAGTGTCAGTATTTTTCACCAAGCTGAAGAATGTATGGGCTGAAATTGATCAGAAGCATCCCTGCACGATCAAGAATCAGGAAGATCTTGTGTGGTACCAGAAGGAGAAGGAGCTAGAAAGGGTTCATGTCTTCCTGAGAGGGCTTGATGAGAAGCATAGCAGTGCCAAGGGAGAATTGCTCAGAATGACAGACCCTCCTAGTTTGAACACAGCTTTTACATACATCCTCAAGGATGAGTCTCAGCAGGAAAGTGTCAAACATGCACAGGTTGAAGTATCTAGCCTAGCCATTCAGGCAAAGTCACCTGCACCTTTCCTTCAGCAACAGAGTTCAGCCCCACTTCATCAGCAAGGTTTCCCGCAAGGCTTCTCCAACCGTCCTCGTCCTCAATGCTCTTATTGCAACGATCTTGGGCATGTTCGGGAGACTTGTTGGAAGTTGAACCCACATCTTAAACCAAAAAAACAAGGTTATCGCCTTAAGGGGAAAGCAGCTGCGGTTCACTTGGTCCAAGAACCAGATTTCTATGGAGTGGCTGGCCAAGATCATCATACAGCAGGTGGAGCTACCCCTACAGCCTCTATAGCTGGTCGAGGTAAAATTGGTATGGCTTTACAGATTTCTAACTTTGTTGGTTCTGATACATGGATTATTGATTCGGGTGCCTCCGATCATATGACTTATGATAAATCATATTTTACTGAATTGTCTTCCCCATCAGTGTCCTATGTAACCAATGCCAATGGTGAGGCTTTTCCTGTGTTAGGGTCAGGGTCAGTGCGTATTACTCCTACCTTAGAACTTCATAATGTGTTATATGTGCCTGACTTATCTCATCACTTGATATCTGTCCCCCAATTGAACACTGAGTCTAAATGCTCTGTAACCTTTTACCCTATGTATGTGATTTTTCAGGATCTTCTCACCAGGGAGATAGTCGGTCGGGGGTATCTGAGGGGCCGGTTGTTCCATCTGGATCAGACATACGCAGGAGAGAAACCAGGAGCACCGTCCCGAGCCGCTTTGACTTCGACTTCTGATAAGTTAAGTGAGATTTGGTTGTGGCATCGCCGTTTAGGGCATCCATCTTTTAGTCTTATGAAGAAAACCATGCCTACTCTGTTTATTGGTGTGGATGAGTCAGTTTTACATTGTGAAACATGTGTCTTGGCCAAGAGTCATCGTGCTACTTATTCTCCTAGTATTTCTAATAAAAGTGTTATTCCTTTTGAGTTGATTCATTCTGATGTTTGGGGACCTTCTCGAGAGCCTACTGTCTCGGGTATGCGATATTTTGTGTTGTTTATTGATGATTGTACAAGACTGTCATGGGTTGCTCTTCTTAAAACCAAAGATGAAGTCTTCCCTGCTTTTCAAACCTTTCGTAATCTTGTTCAGACACAATATCATAGCACCGTTAAAGTCCTTCGTTCTGACAATGGGGGGGAGTATGTTAATCATGTGTTCCAAGAGTTTTTTCAAAACCATGGGATTGTTCACCAAACCACGTGTCCACAGACACCAGAACAGCATGGAGTGTCCGAACGGAAAAACCGTCATTTACTTGATATGGCTCGTGCCCTTCTTTTTAGTGCTCATATGCCTAAGTATCTTTGGGGCGATGCTATACATGCTTCCTCTCATCTTATCAATCGTCTTCCATCTAGTGTCCTTCACAGCAAAATTCCATTTGAGGTTCTCGCCTCTCATGTCTCCTTACCATCGTTTCACAATCTTCCAGCTCGTGTTTTTGGTTGTGTTGCCTTTGTCCATGTACCAAAAAATCAGCGGTCTAAGTTGGATGCCCGGGCCCTTAAGTGTGTGTTTGTTGGCTACGGAGGACATCAGAAGGGGTACAAGTGTTATCATCCACCCACCAGAAAGTATTATGTCACTATGGATGTTACTTTCTTTGAAGACATGAGTTATTTCTCCTCTTCAGATACAGCTCTTCAGGGGGAGAATTCATATTTTGAAGAGCTATATCATGGAGAGGGGGAGGAATCAGAGGGAGAAGGAGAAGGCACACAGCCAGGAGGTATTTTGACGGATCCAACTATTAGCTCGCCTCTTCCAGCAGCAGAAGCACCAGTTTCCATCACTCAGAATGAGGTTGAAGACACAACTGCCCCTCCTGCCATCGCTTCTACCCCTGACCCACAGCTTCCTGGTACTGAAGATCATCCATTTGAGGTATGTCCATCCACTGATACTAGTAGTAGTGAGTCTAATGGTGAGCAATATGTGTTACCACATAGGACCACTCGAGGTCAATCAGCCAAAAGATATGAACCTACTCTTACTGCCAAATCAACATATCCAGTAGCCAACTATATGTCCACTAGGAGGTTGTCTAAGTCATATGCATCATTTGTGAATCAAATATCTGCTGTATCAGTACCTAACAAAGTGCAGGATGCATTGGGGGATCCAAAGTGGAGGAAGGCTATGGATGAAGAGATGGAGGCGTTGCAGAAGAACAGTACTTGGCAACTTGTGCCTCCACCACAAGGCAAGAAGGCTGTAGGCTGTCGTTGGGTGTTTACTGTGAAGCATAATGCAGATGGATCAGTGAATCGATACAAAGCACGTCTTGTAGCAAAGGGATTTACTCAAACATATGGTATAGACTATGATGAAACTTTTGCTCCTGTTGCCAAGATGAATACTATTCGGGTTCTGCTCTCGTTCGCTGCTAGTTTAAACTGGCCACTCCGACAGTTTGATGTCAAGAATGCATTTCTTCATGGAGAGTTAGCCGAGGAAGTATACATGAGCCTCCCACCAGGGTATGTAGTTGATTCTCCTGGTGAGTTTGTATGCAAATTGAGAAAGTCTCTGTATGGTCTCAAACAGTCACCTCGTGCTTGGTTTGGAAGATTTTCACAGTTCATGCGGAAGATTGGTTACAGGCAGAGCAACTCAGACCATACCTTGTTCCTCAAGCATCAACAAGGGAAGGTAACAGCTCTAATTATCTATGTGGATGATATGGTAATCACTGGTAATGACACTGTTGAGATGGATAGACTGCAGAGACAGCTAGCTTCTGAGTTTGAGATGAAGGACTTGGGTGAGCTTAAGTACTTCTTAGGAATTGAGGTAGCTAGGGGGAGAGAAGGAATCTATCTGTGCCAGAGGAAGTATGTTCTTGACTTGTTGACAGAGACAGGTTTATTAGATTGCAGACCTATTGATACTCCTATTGAGCAGAACCATGGTTTAGTTGAGTATCCAGATCAGGTACCAACTGACCGAGCTCGCTATCAGAGGTTAGTTGGGCGCTTGATTTATTTGGCTCATACCAGACCTGACGTTGCGTATGCAGTGAGCGTGGTGAGTCAGTTCATGCATAATCCGAGTGAGAGTCACATGGATGCTGTTATGCGAATTCTGAAGTACTTGAAGTCAGCTCCAGGTAGGGGAGTACTATTTTCTAAACACAACAACATTCTTGAGGTTTGTGGCTTCATAGATGCAGATTGGGCTGGAAATATCACAGACAGGAGGTCGACATCAGGTTACTTTACCTTTGTGGGAGGTAATTTGGTTACATGGAAGAGTAAGAAACAGAAAGTTGTGGCACGTTCTAGTGCTGAGGCGGAGTATAGAGGTATGGCTCACGGAGTGTGTGAATTGTTGTGGCTGAGAAATCTGTTACGTGATCTAGGTTTCATACTCAAAAATTCCATGCAGTTGTATTGTGACAACAAGGCAGCTATTGACATATCACAGAATCCAGTACAGCATGATCGTACTAAGCATGTGGAGGTTGATCGTCACTTTATAAAGGAGAAGCTAGATGCCAAAATCATTAGCTTTCCTTTTGTTCCAACTGAAGAGCAACTTGCAGATGTACTTACCAAAGGAGTTTCCAGAAAGGCGTTTTATGACTCACTAAGCAAGTTGGGCATGGTTGATGTATATGCGCCAACTTGAGGGGGAGTGTTAGTGTGAGTCATTGTTACCTATTAGGAATAGGCTACAAGGGAATATATTGTTGTAAATACTTACCTTGTATGTGTTGTAGTACAGTAGTACACAATAGGTGTAGTACGATTGTAATCTGTTTATATACACCACAGAATGGGTGTAATAATATATCAGAAAATTATTCTCTCAATTGTGTCTTATTTGACTTCAATGAGAATTATCTCTTTAGCCAATTGGTTTCTCTCTTTTACAGAATAGGCTGGAAAGGAAGCTTCTTCTTCTTCTCTTAGAGGGGGTCATTATTATTGTAGAGGAATTTGAATGTTTTCTTTTCTTTGCCCTTTTTCATTTGCTAGACTTTAGAAACAAAGCTATTAAGTTATTTCCAGCATTCTCTTGTTTTCAGATGGCTTGGTTGATAGATAATTGGTCAGTGTTTGATATGTAGGATTCAAGGAAGTACGGGAAGAGGAAAAAGGTCAAATGGTTGGTAATGTCTTCAGCAATGTTGCTTCAAACTATGATACAATGAACATTTTGATGAGTGCAGGATTACACAGATTATGGAAGGATAGGTTAGCCTTTTGAAGACTTACTCTGATGCTTGTATATCAAGAAACAATTAGCATGATTTCACTTTCCCTTTACACTGCTTTATGTGGGGCTTTTCAGATTGGTTTCAAAACTGAATCCTTTTCCTGGAATGAACCATCTTGACGTGGCTGGTGGAACAGGTGAGCTTGTGATACTCAATTATATGTTACATTTGCCAAACTGTATGGATTTCATTATACTTAAAATTATACTGTTACATTTGTCATTTATGCTTTACATCTTTAAATATCTTATACACTACTAGTTGGGTCAGCTTTTGGCATTTTTCATTAATCTTGCATGCTTTTCATAAATTATCAAATCGAGTTTGGGTTGAGGAGGGATCTGATCAAGGGAGTGGACTGAGGATGCCGTAATCCAAAAAAGGATATATTTTTCTTACAACAACATATATATACATGTAATATTCCAACTTCCAAGAATAACTAAATTTCTGAAGTCAAACTGGACTTGTTTAGGGGCTGATATGGCACCTTCCCATCCCATAGTATAGCGTGAATGGTGATATTGCAAATATACCTGCAGGGTGCAGGAGTTCATCTACCAAATAAAAACCTTGTTCATGACATGAAATTTAGCTGCTTCAATGCTACATGACTGTGTATCTTCCTAGTATGGGACAATGTTGAAATCAATTGCTTGTGGTTTCTTCAAAATCTTTGAATCATATATGTTGATCGTACTGTTAATTTTGTTTTTGTTTTTGGCAGGTGATGTTGCTTTCAGAATACTAGACAGTATAAACAGCATCAAACGTAGAGCTTTGCTGAATGTTCTTGAAGATGATTTACAGGAAGAAACTAAGGTGTATGTATGTGACACCAATCCCAACATGTTGAGTGTTGGTAAAAATCGGGCCTTGCAGAGAGGTAATATTAATGTTATAAACTTGGAGGTTGGTTGGATTGGACATTCTTTTATTCATGTGATAAATAATACTTCTTTTGAGTGTAAGATTGGTGTACTGAAATGTGTAGGTCGTGGAGAAGATAAATCCCTTCTTTGGGTGGAGGGAGATGCAGAAGCCCTGAGTTTCGGAGATAATACAATGGATGGTTACAAAATTGCATTTGGGATCCGGAATGTCACACACATAGAGAAAGCACTTTCTGAAGCTTATAGGTATGGTACACAACTCTGTGCTGTTTGATAGGTTCTAACAGATAATAACTAATACAAGGCAAACTATCACTGTTGTAGTCACCTGAGTAGGTGATCGCTCTCTGTATCCACCCTTTCTGCACTTTGTGTTGCTTAAACAAAATGACTTCTCTTCTCAGAAGAAAAATAGAAAAAAGATTACTTTTTTGTATATGCATCAAACTTTTTGTTGTATACAATTGGATTATGTTGATGTAGATAGTTTCATTGTTTTTGGCACATTAGGCTACAACAATGTTTCTTTTCCTAAGTAATTGATGGTTATATAGGTTGAATAGTTAATCTGTCCATCATTCTAACTGTGTATTTGGTAGTTTTCAAAATGATTCTTCCTACATTGGCGCTTTTAAGAATGAAAGGAAGGATTTTGAGACCTCCGATTGCTGTCTCCTTTTCTCTTTCAGATATTATAGACAGCTAGATAAACAGCTACAACCTTTTTAAGACTATTGATCCTCTATTGCTTGCCTTACTTAAAAGTGAATTCAAATATGTTAAATGGTTTCCCAAGCATGTGATATATGGATACATTCCCTTATCTAACAAACATATGGATGTATTCCTATTTCCTAGTCATATACTTGCTTGCAATACCAATATCTAGAGCTATATTTGGTTGAGAGAACCAGATGAATATCAAATAGTAATTTTTTGGTGTGGGGCCAAAGCCAATGTTGCACATCTTACTATTTTTGTGCACATGAAGTTGTAAATTTTTCCTTCTATGGAAGAAAACAAAGGTTTTGTTAGAATGGAAGAAGCATATATGGATAAGGAGTCCACAGCTAAGTGCTTGAGATTTGTCATTTATGTCTGGAGTTTTATAATGATAATGTTTTGTGATGGAGGTCTTTCTCATTGGGGGCAAGCTGCTATTATTTATTCTGTAGGAAGGGGTATCAAAATAGTTTGTAAACTGATTACACTTAGTTGTTTTTCATGATTTTGTTAACAGGGTACTAAAACGGGGAGGAAGGTTCCTGTGCCTTGAACTCAGCCATGTAGATGTACCTGTATTCAAAGACTTGTAAGTGTTTTTATACTTTTAGTTAAGTTGAAATTGCACTTAATAACAACGGTCTGCTGATATCATCCTAATCATTTTAGTACATGGAAATCATAGTCTCATGGTCTGCTGTATAGGATCTTCTTCTTAGTAATCTTAAGGAATAGATTTCCCCTAACTGTATGATGTTTTTGTGGAAGTTTAACTACCCATCTATCTACAAAAAGAAAGAAAAGAAAAAAAAAAAAAGTCCTACTACCCATCTGCTTACTAGAAATTTTATTTTGAAATTTCTTATCCCCTCAAGAATGAATAAAGAGTTGGCTTTGATTTGTATTTTTCTCTTTCCAAGAGCCTTATATTAGATATTATACACACTTGAATGTTCATATACATACCATTTTATATTAACCAAAAAGTGCCTGTGACTGGAGCTTGATGGAATATAGTTTGTGCCTCAATGAATTTCCGTAGAGATTTAGCCAAGATTGTTATCATGAAGCTGTAGGCTGTAGCCATGTTACAGTGGCCAACCATGCACATTTCCATGGTTGGCACTTTCTGTTTCATTGTCTGTATAGCATGCTCCACATCGCACGGTGACAATGGCACCATAATTGTGGCAACACCACTCACGAGATCATTAATAAGGTTTTGAATGTGTTAGGCAGTCTATATTTTAAGGATCCGTGTTTTGATATATATGGTTTGTCTATTTCGTTTTCCAGCACAGGTTTATATTCATCTTCCGACTTGAATACTTTATTCCAGTATTATATGCATTTTGTTGGAAAATTCTTGTGTACTTTGCCAATTGGGATGGGACAACTAAACGCCAAATCAGAGCAACCATTTTGCTTTTGAAGCAAGAAAAAAAGCTCAAACAGTTTCTTCCAAAGGTCTGAGTTGCACATGAATGCTATGGTGCAGAGGGAAAGAAAA
The DNA here is from genome assembly GCF_002994745.2 of Rosa chinensis. Classification (NCBI taxonomy): domain Eukaryota; kingdom Viridiplantae; phylum Streptophyta; class Magnoliopsida; order Rosales; family Rosaceae; genus Rosa; species Rosa chinensis. Next base: position 18,310,367 of record NC_037091.1, on the reverse strand, counting down.
TAGTAGAAGTTGAAGTGCTCTAATTAGTGGATTAAGTATAATTTATTTTGTCTGGTCTAGGTGCATAATGTTCTGTTATTTTATATTTTAGTTACATTGCAATTTTAATTTACTTAATTCATGATGGAAATAAGCTTACTTTAGTGTTCAACTGAGTTCTTGCCCTAAATAGTATCTTGGATGTTAAAGTGCAGTAATCCATGTCATTAATGCTCCTGTATGCATTGGTGTACATGATTTGGTAATTAGAAAGATGGGAGTAAACCTTAGCCAAACTCTGGCTGCATTGCCTCGTATTTCAATTCAATTTAAGTTGGGGACACCTCGTTTATAGCTCTGAAATGTTTGTACGGACTGTTTAACTGAGGTGCTGCTGTGTTCCTTTTATTTTTTATTTTTTGCCTTTCCCTGGCATGCATAATGAAGGAGACATTTGGAATATGTATGTATGTACAATTCATCATGTTTGTACGTAATTTGTGGCTTTTGTTATATCCCCCTTATAATTCATCTGAATTGATGACTGCAGGAGACATTTGCTTCAATGATTGCAGATGCAGGTTTCCAGAAGGTTGAGTATGAAAATCTAGTTGGAGGAGTGGTAGCGATTCATTCAGGGTTGAAAATTTAGTAATGTAGTTGAAAAAAATTTGGTAGTTAGGTTTCTGGTAGCTCTTCAAATCGAATCCAAGACACTAAGTAGGTTACAATAAATAATATCAAAGTCAATTGATTTTTTTTCTTTTGATCGAATAAAGTCAAATTGATTGGTTGTATATTGTGTCACAATTTCATTGAATGAGCCAGAAGAAAACTGGCTACAAGTATGACAGCATGTTCATTTGTTTGGATTACATGGTGAATCAACTAAGCTATGAAAACTGTTGGCGTGAGTCATACTTACCTTATTTATGTAGATATTCTGTAATATTATGTGATCTGTAATATCTGTAGTATTATTAGATTTACTACTTGCTTTAGGAGTAGTACTTGTCTTATTAAGCACAATTGTAATTTGTATATAATTCCTTCTTGTAAGGTGAATGAAATATCTAAGTTATTCAGCCAAAATTGTCTCTTGTTCTTTGTTATAATTTGACTTGGTATCAGAGCAGAGATCCGATCTTGGACTCTGACTCATTGTTCTTTGATCCTTGACTCTTGTTCTATGTGCTTGGATTTGTTCCTTGTCCTTTGATCCTTTCATCACCGTTGCCTTCTTATATTTCCAAGTACTTTGTTGTTTTTCCTTCCGCTGCCTATTCACCATGGTGAAAGCTCCTTCTTCTTTGCGTCCCTCTCCTCAAGGTTCTTCCCCCGTGTTCTCCTCAAGCCTGACTTGTAACTACTGCAAGAATCCAGGCCACATCAAAGCAAATTGTTCAGGTTGGTTGGTTTTCCAGCAAGCTACTTTGATAGACCCCGACCTCAAGACAACCAAGGGAAAGGCTGCGGTGACAAAACTAGATCACATCAACTTTGCTGGTAAGGATACCGCATCCGTAAGTTGCGGTGGTAATGGTAAGATTGGAGTTGCTTTAAAAATTTCCGGCTTTACTGGTGGCAATACTTGGATAATTGATTCTGGAGCATCTGACCATATGACCTATGATTGCAGTTTCTTTCTTTTTCTCAATCCACCCTCTATTTCCCCTGTTGTCAATGCCAATGGTGATTCTTTTCCTGTTTTAGGAATAGGGTCTGTTCGTCTCACCCCTTCTTTGACACTACATGATGTTCTTTATGTCCCTAATCTCTCTCATCATCTTATATCTGTGCCTCAGCTTAATACTCAATCTCGGTGTTCTGTAACATTTTTTACTTTGTATGTGATTTTTCAGGACCTCCTCACTAGGGAAATAATTGGCAGGGGTTATCTAAGGGGTCGACTATTCCATCTGGATTGCATGTTTGCCGAAATGAAGCCGGAGAAGGCAGTCCAAGCAGCTTTGATTTCGACTGGAGTTACTAATCAAGTTGAAGAATTATGGCTATGGCATCGGAGATTGGGACATCCTTCCTTTAGTGTCATGAAGAAATCTATACCATCCTTGTTTTTGGGCATTGATGAGTCTAAGTTGCATTGTGAGTCATGTGTCTTAGCTAAAAGTCATCATACTAGTTATCCTTTGAGCACTACTAGGAGTTCTTTTCCTTTTGAGCTTATTCATTCTGATGTCTGGGGACCTTCCCGTGAGTCAACCTTGTCTGGAAAACATTGGTTTGTTTTGTTTATTGATGATTATACCCGTCTTACTTGGGTCGCTTTATTGAAACACAAATATGAAGTCTTCTCTGCTTTCCAAGAATTTTTTGCTCTTGTTCAAAATCAATTTGGAGCCAATATTAGAGTCTTTCGTTCGGGTAATGGGGGGGAGTTTATCAATTCTCAGTTCCACCAATTCTTTCATTCTCATGGGATTTTTCATCAAACTACTTGCCCTCAAACCCCTGAACAAAATGGGGTGTCAGAAACAAAGAATCGTCATGTTCTTGACATAGCTCGGTCTCTTCTATTTAGTGCTCATATGCCTAAGTATCTATGGGGAGATGCAATTCTCACTGCTTGTCATCTCATCAATAGGCTACCTTCCTCTGTTCTCAATGGTCAAACCTGATGCCCTTTCAAATCATGTGTCTGTCCCTTTATTTTCTAATCTCCCTGCTCGTGTACATCTTTGGGTGTGTTGTGTTCGTCCATGTTCCTAAGAATCAACGGTCCAAACTCGATGCCAGGGCATTAAAGTGTGTATTTCTGGGCTATGGTGTTCATCAGAAGGGCTACAAGTGTTTTCATCCTCCTACACAGAAAGTTTTTGTTACCATGGATGTCACCTTTTATAAGGAAGCATGTTATTTTTCTCCCATCAATCCTTCACTTCAGGGGGAGAAACACACTTTTTTGGAAGAGAAGTCTTGTGGGATTAAAATTCAGCAAATTGAAACCAATGACACTCCTACAGAAACAGAAAAGGCAATTGTCGAACAGAGCATTATGAGTTCCGAAACAGAAAAGGCAATTGCTGAATCATCTACCCTTCGTCATGCAACTGCCGAATAGAGCGTTGCAAGTTCCAAACCAAAAAATACAATTGTCCAATCATCTACCCTTCAAGAAGAAGCTCCTAATCACTCAGTCTCTCCCTCTCCATCAATGGTCTCCCCTGTTCAATCTTCATCTGAGAATGCCAACGAACACGACGTCCAAAATTTAGCAGTTCAAGAAAGTCAAGCTCCTCCACCCCTCTTAGATACAGATAACCCTTGTCAACCAATCCCTGAGGAGCGTCCCAATCTTGAGGTTAGTGGTGTTTCTTCTAACTCTGATAATTGTGATAATGTGTATGTTTTGCCTCCTAGGACCAACCGTGGTGAACCACCTCGTCAATATGAACCAAGTTTAGATGTTAAGTCTAAGTATGCCATAGCTAACTTTGTATCCACCCGCAGGTTATCCAAATCCCACGCTTCCTTTGTGAATCAAATATCCTCTGTATGTGTTCCCAGTAAAGTGCAGGATGCTCTCAAGGATCCCAAATGGTCTCAAGTGATGAATGAAGAGATGGAGGCATTTGAGAAGAATAATACTTGGGAGTTGGTGCCACCTCCACAAGGAAAGAGAGTTGTGGGATGTAGATGGGTGTTCACTATCAAACACAATGCAGATGGTTCAGTGAACAGGTATAAGGCAAGACTTGTTACAAAGGGATATACTCAAACATATGGCATGGATTATGAGGAGACCTTTGCTCCAGTAGCAAAGATTAATACTGTTCGAGTGTTGATGTCCCTAGCAGCTAATCTTGATTGGCCTTTGCAACAGTTTGATGTAAAGAATGCCTTTTTACATGGAGAACTATCTAAAGAAGTCTATATGGATCTACCACCAGGATATGAAGCAAGCACAAGAGGTAGATTTGTGTGTAAGTTAAATAAGTCCTTGTATGGACTCAAACAATCACCACGAGCTTGGTTTGGAAGATTGTCTCAAGCTATGCGTCGTTTTGGGTACAAGTAGAGCAACTCTGACCATACATTGTTTTTGAAACGCAGTGAAGGTAAATTAACTGCCTTGACTATTTATGTTGATGATATGATAATTACTGGTGATAATTCAGAGGACGTTGAAAGATTAAAAGATCTGCTTGCATTAGAGTTTGAGATGAAAGATCTTGGTTCTCTTAAATATTTTTTGGGGATTGAGGTCGCCAGGGGGAGTTCAGGAATTTTCTTGTGCCAGAGAAAATATGTGCTTGATTTGTTGACAGAGACAGGAATGCTAGGGTGTAAACCTGCTGATACTTCTATTGAGCAGAATCATAAACTGGCTGAGTACCCTAATCAAACTCTTACAGAGAAGGCTCGCTATCAAAGATTAGTTGGCAGATTAATTTATCTCTCACATACTCGGTCAGACATTGCATATGTAGTTAGTGTTGTGAGTCAATTCATGCATAATCCAAGTGAAACTCATATGGAAGCTGTGATCCGTATTCTGAGGTATTTAAAGTCTGCACCTGGAAAAGGCTTGATGTTTTCAAAGCATAATCATCTGGATATTAGTGGTTATACAGATGCAGACTGGGCAGGTTGTGTTACAGATAGAAAATCCACTTCTAGTTACTTCACTTTTGTAGATGGTAATCTTGTTACTTGGAGAAGTAAGAAACAAAAGGTTGTGGCAAGGTCAAGTGCTGAAGCAGAGTATAGAGGTATGGCTCATGGAGTTTGTGAATTACTTTGGTTGAGAAATTTACTTCGTGATTTCGGATTTAAACCCAAACGAGCCATGGATTTGTATTGTGATAATAAGGTAGCGGTGGATTTGCTCACAACCCAGTTCAACATGACAGAACTAAGCATGTTGAGGTTGACAGACATTTCATTAAAGAGAAGCTTGTTGCTAAGCTTATCTCTTTTCCGTTTTTCCACTCAGAAGAACAGTTAGATGATGTTCTCACGAAGGCAGTATCGAGCAAAGCATTTCATGACTCACTTGGCAAGTTGGACATTCGTGATCTGTATGCGCCAACTTGAGGGGGAGTGTTGGCGTGAGTCATACTTACCTTATTTATGTAGATATTCTGTAATATTATGTGATCTGTAATATTCTGTAATATCTGTAGTATTATTAGATTTACTACTTGCCTTAGGAGTAATACTTGTCTTATTAAGCACAATTGTAATTTGTATATAATTCCTTCTTGTAAGGTGAATGAAATATCTAAGTTATTTAGCCAAAATTGTCTCTTGTTCTTTGTTATAATTTGACTAAAACTATAGCAGATCCACATTCCTATGCCTTTTTATGTGTGCAGCCTGATCAGAAAAGGAATCATCCCAGCAACACTAGCCGAATAGAGTTTGATACTTAGTTTCCCCATCATAAGGTGGCTTCATCAGCTGTGACCATTACAAAAATTATAATGTCATCTCTGTGATTACCATAAACACAACTTTGAGGACTTCAAAGGAAGCCTACGCATACAGGAGAAAGAGGGAGGAATAAAAGGAAGCAAAGAACACTAAAATGTTGAAGAATTCCCAAAAAGCTTGATTTTGAAAAAAAAAAAAAAAGTTTAATCTACAGCGCAGTGGTGCCAAATGATAGAACTGTGTAAATTGAGAAATACCACAAGCGCATGCAGCAGGAGCTCAGTAATAAAGTCTTGTTTTCACATGTCTGTAAAAGCAAATCAAGTCGATCAATTAATATCTGAAGAAAAAATAATTGACGTAGAGCAGAGAGGCAAGAAATGAACTAACCCCCTGTAATTTCCCAAGTACGATGGAAGGTACATGTTGGAATTTATAGTAATCCTGTCCTCCTTCCTCAAGCCTACTCAAAAATTTAGTACGCGTGTTGTCAATCTATAATTCTTTGAGGGTATCGATATATCTCAGCCCTTCTGGAACTTCCTTCAATCTTACGCAACTTGTGATTGTTAGGGAAATTAGAATCCCTCCCGTCAAGGCTCACAAAGTAGACCGATAGAAAAGTAAACAAACCACAAGACAAGCGACAAGAGAACACCGAGATTTAACGAGGTTCACCATAAATCCATGCCTATGTCCTCTCGAGAGATACTTGTTCTTCAGTATGAGAATAATTACAGTACAAGTTACAGTTGAGCTAAATAACCAAAACCCAAACCCATAACCCTTGTACACCCACACTCAGAATTTCCCCAGAACTCACTCTCACCCAAGAGCTGTATTCACTCTCAACATCTCTGCTCCCTTACCCAAGAGATATACACTCTCTTGTCGATGATCGCATGCACCGACCATGCGGTTTACTACCCATGCCCTCTATATATAGGCACCCCAATTATAATCCAATTGGTAGTAGGAAAACCAAACCTTCTTGTGCAGGAGAAAAGATCCTATTCCTGATAGGAATAAACTTTGACATCAACCATGTCCAATTAGGAAGACTAACCAAGTCCAACTAGGACTTGCCTTTCCTAATCAATTCTCATCACATCCTAACAGTAATGTGTAGTCAACAGAGACTAGGCATGGCTCCTTCCTCCACCCTCCACTCTTGTATCCAAAACAACTGATGAAGAAAAAGATTTTCAAGATGAGGAAAGCCTCCTCTGGAAGAGACCAATGTTCTTACACTTTCATAAAAAAAACATGGGTATTTAGTGAAAGAGGTTTTTAATTTGGTAGCTTCTCTAGTATTGCCAATTGGTCTTAATCCTTGAGCTCATGACAAGAACTCAATGATAACTTGGTGAGTTTCGGATAGTACTGGAGTTCGGCCGGTAACTCTTCCATTAGCCCAGATGCATGCCTCCAGCTTGTACACATAACGACAGCTTAACACTATTTCTCTAACCTCCCAAGCACCTCCAGCAGAATGTGTGGAACTTGGTTGCCAACTCTCAGAGTCTGACCTGTTAGATCAAATATGGACTTAACACATATCATCTTAAAGTAATTGATGATTAGCTAAATGTCAAACCTAGTTTGACATGGATACAAACTGTAAATCAATACTTGTAACTTAATGAAGCAGTGTATCTATTCATTAAGGTAAGTAATCCTATTCTTAGTCTGCAAGAAAGATTACAATGAAGTGTTACATTAAGAATCTAACTAGGAAACCTAAACCGATATGGATAGCTTTAATGGGAAGCTTCTTGAGGGTTAAGTCTCCTATATATATATAGATGAATTGGTCCCTGATGACTACTGACGTTTTGCATATTGTTCTGTCCATTGAGAAGAAAGTTGGTAAGTAACAGAAGGCTATATTCAGTGTTCGTGTTTGCAGCTGCATAAGATGGAATCCATGCCAGTGATTGCTGAAGGTAAGCCTTAATCCCTTTTATGATTGTGTGCATATGTTGTGAGCATGTATATGGTTTCTAACAATTGGTATCAAAGCATAGGCTCACATATATCAAAATCGTTTTAGGGTTTTGCAAAACAAATACAAAAAAAAAAGAAAAAAAAAAGGGGTTTTTGCTTTACGGGTCAAGTAACTGACCAGGTCACTGACCATGTAACTGGTCATGTAACTGATCAAAGTAAGTTACTTAAGTCGATTGCTGCATCTGGTTAATTATCAAATTCACGCTTCCGCTGTGATTTTTAGCAGCAAATTGGGGAAAAAGCAAAAACAGGTTTTTCTATGGAAATTGATTTTGATTCATAGCATGATAATTGAATTTTGATTGTGCTGAAGAACACTAGTTGCATTCCCGGCGTGCGTTAGGTTAGAGTAGATGGTGACCGGATGAAATTTACAATTTCTTGATTGTTCTGTGGTTATTTGGAATCGAAACAATTTTGATTGTGCTTGAATATGCATGATGAATTGATTAATTATATGGTATTGTATCTGTGATTGTGTAAAATTGCATGAAAAACAAAAAAAAATCTCCCAGAATTTTTTACACAATTAAAATTGACAGATACGAGAGCTTAATTTTCTTACAAGGATGAATCTGGGTAGAATATAAAGTTAAAAGCTCATGAGTTTTGTGGTTTTCTGTTGGCATAAGTGATTATGATGCACAAAGCATTCTTCATTGATGTTGGCAAAAAACAATGATCAGGTCACTGACCACGTAACTGGTCAGGTCACTGACCATCTAACTGATCGAGTAACAAAACTGAAATTGTGTTTTGTGTTTTAAAACTATGCTTCAGTTTTATCTTCCAAAGAAGTGGTCAAGTATGGTTTTAGAATACAAAACAGCAATATGCATGCTTGATGAAAATAAATACGGATACTTAGAAATTTTTCTTCTGTCTAAAGATGTGGATAAATTTCTTTGGATAACTTGTTTTCATTGAACATGGTATATTGATAAAGAACTCCAGGATGTTATGCTTCTGCTCAAAAGTGTTGCTTAACATTGTTTTTGTTATGGACTGACATGAATGCAAGTATGGTTTGTTTAGGTTTTCTGTATGTTTTTGTTTAGGTTGCTTAAAGCTTAATAAAACACAGAAAACTTAAAGTTATTTTCTTTACAAATTGAGAACTCACATGAATTTTTGTTTTGCTCCTTAGGTAACTCTTACATGAACTTGAACAGTGTCTTGATGTTAACTGGAACCAACTATAGAGCTTGGCTAGATTTTGTAGAGAACTATATGGGAATGCATGAGAATATAGACTATTGCTTTACTGAGGATAAGCCTGAAGAGTTGAATGAAAAGGGCCTCAAGAAAGAAACTGACCTTTACAAGAAGTGGCATAGATCCAATAGAATGGCTAAGAACCTCATTCGTACCTCTATGTCCAAGACTGTTAGAGGAAGTATAGAAGAACCTGAGCTAGCATCAGATTTTCTGGAACTCATAGGTGCTAAGTTTAAAGAAAGTGAAAAAGCAGAAGCTGCTAGGCTAACCAAGGAGTTTCATGATTTGAAGTACATGGGTTCAGGGGGAGTTAGAGAGCATATTATGAAGATGATCAATATAAATAGCAGACTCAGGGAGCTCTTGATGGGGGTTAGGGATGAGCAGGTAGTGCATTATGCACTACATTCCTTGCCTAACAGTTTTAGTCATCTTAGGACCAGTTACAACTCTCAAAAGGGAAACTGGACTCTAGATGAACTTATATCCATCTGTGTGGATGAAGAATCTAGGATCAAGGAAGAAAAGGAACCTGCTACAACCATTAACCTCATTGAGAAGCCTAAAAGGAAAAAGCCCCAGAATAAGCTCAAGCCTATCAAAGCCATAACTAAGAGTTCAACAGCTGCAGTGGCCAAGGAAAACAGGCCATTTAGGTTCAAGTGCTACTTTTGCAAAAGAGTAGGACACATGAAAAAGGACTGCACTGGCTATAAAAATTGGTTAGCCAAAAAGGGTAAGATTTTTTCTAATACAGTTTTTTCTTTAGAAATTAATCTTATAAATGTTGAACCACAGTCTTGGTGGATAGATTCAGGCTCACCTATTCATATTACTAATTCTTTGCAGGGATTCATAAGGAGGAGAATCCCAAAAAGTGATGAAGTGAACCTGTGTGTAGGCAATGGCATGAGAGTGGCAGTCAAGGCTATTGGAACCTTAAAGCTCGATTTAGGATTAGGAAAATTGTTAGTTTTGGACAATGTTTTTTATGTACCTTCCATGAGAAGGAATTTGGTTTCAGTTTCTCTTTTAGTAAAAACTGGTTGTAGACTTGTTATGGATAGTAATGGAATTCTTATTTCTAAAAATTCTGTTCAAATTGGTTCTGGTGTTATTATGAATGATTATTTACAGTTAAATTGTTCAATGGCTCAACAAGAAATTTTACTTGTTGAAAATAACACAAACAGTACTAACACTTTAATAGGTGTTAAAAGAACCAAACTAAATGAAAAGTCTGCATTTTTATGGCATAGAAGACTCGGCCATGTTTCAAAAGAGTGACTGAAAATTTTGGTGAAAAACAACATCCTAAATGAACTTGATTTTTCTGATCTAACAGACTGTGTTGAATGCTTTAAGGGAAAAATAACTAATACTAAAAAGAAGACTGCTTATAGAAGCCAAAATTTATTAGAACTCATACACAATGATATATGTGGACCATTTAGGCATCAAACTATCTGTGGGAATGTGTATTTTATCACATTCATTGATGACTTTTCTAGATACAGTTATATTTATCTACTTTCAGAAAAGGCACAAGCATTGAAAGCCTTTCAAATCTTTAAGTCTGAGGTAGAAAATCAACTAGAAAAGAAAATCAAAACAGTGAGGTCAGATAGAGGGGGAGAGTTCTATGGAAAGTACACTGAATCCGGCCAACAAAAGGGTCCATTTGCCTTGTTTTTGCAAGACAATGGAATTAAAGCTCAATACACAACACCCTATAATCCACAACAGAATGGTGTTGCAGAGAGAAAGAATAGGACTCTTTTGAACATGGTTAGATGTATGATGTGTACAACTGGTTTGCCTAAATTTCTGTGGGGTGAGGCTTTAAAAACTGTAAATTATATTTGCAACAGGACACCTAGCAAAGCCATAGAAAATACTGCTTTTGAGCTTTGGTGTGGCAGGAAACCTAGTCTTCATCACTGCCATGTTTGGGGATGTCATGCAGAAGCTAGGATTTATAATCCAAGCTTGAATAAACTTGACCCCAAAACTGTTAGTTGCTATTTTATAGGTTATCCAGATAAATCTAAAGGCTATAAATTATATTCTGCTCATCATTCACCTAGAATTTTTGAAACACATCAAGTAAAGTTTCTAAGTGAAAAAGTTCACAATACAAACCTTGAGGATTTAACCTCAGATTTTGAGGAAATTGTGTCAGATGAGAATGTAAGTGTAGCATTTCCTTTAGAACAAGATGTAACTGATCATGTCACTGGCCAAGTAACTGACCATGTCACTGACCAAGTAACTGTACCTGGTCGAGTAACTGACCGTGTCACTGACCAAGTCACTGACCAAGTAACTATACCTAGTCAAGTCACTGACCATGTCACTGACCATGTAACTATACCTGGTCAAGTCACTGACCATGTCACTGACCAAGTAACTGACCACGTAACTGATCAAGGAACTGAACCTCAAAATCCTCCAGTGGCTCAGCCTAGAAGATCACAGAGAGCAAGAAAACCAACTTATGGGGGGGAAGAGAGTGACTACATTGTTTATCTGCAAGAAGCAGAAATTGAAATGGATTGTGCAGAGGACAATGATCCAACTACATTTAATCAGGCCATTGAAATTAATGAATCTCATCAATGGCAGCAAGCAATGGAAGCAGAAATTAATTCCATGAGTCAAAATGCAGTTTGGGAATTAGTTGAACCTGACCCCAACCAGAAGCCTATAGGTTGTAAATGGGTTTTCAAAACCAAAAGAGATGCAAATGGCAATGTAGAGAGATATAAAGCAAGATTAGTTGCCAAAGGTTTTACACAGAAGGAGGGCATTGATTTTACTGAGACTTTTTCTCAAGTTTCTACAAAAGACTCGTTTAGGATAATCATGGCTTTGGTTGCTCATTTTGATATGGAGCTGCACCAGATGGATGTTAAAACAGCTTTCTTGAATGGTGAACTAGATGAAGTGATTTATATGAGGCAGCCAGAAGGGTTTGTACAAGCTGGAAGTGAAAACTTAGTGTGTAAGTTAAGAAAATCAATTTATGGCCTTAAACAAGCTTCTAGACAGTGGTACAAGAAATTTGATTCTGTGATTTCTACTTTTGGATTTACAGAAAATCTTGTTGATGAGTGTGTTTATTTGAAGACAGTTGGGAATAATTTTATTTTTCTGGTACTCTATGTGGATGATATACTTTTGGCTAGCAGTAACATTAAACTGCTTAAAGATACCAAGAGTTTTCTGTCAAAGAATTTTGACATGAAAGACTTAGGAGAAGCATCCTATGTACTAGGCATTGAAATTAAAAGAGATAGAGCACAGAGACTACTTGGTTTGTCTCAACAGAATTATGTTACCAAAATTTTAAAGAGATTTGGTATGGAGAAGTGTGCAGCTGGAGAAGTTCCCATGTCCAAAGGAGATAAATTAACCAAGAAGCAAAGTCCCAATAGTGATGTTGAGAAAGAAAATATGGAGTCAAAGCCTTATGCCAGACTTATAGGAAGTCTCATGTATGCACAAGTCTGCACTAGGCCGGACTTGTCTTTTGCAGTAGGGATTTTGTCAAGATTTCAATCTAATCCAGGCCATGAACATTGGGTAGCTGGGAAGAAAGTGTTGAGATACCTGCAGAGAACTAAAAGCCACATGCTAGTTTATAGGCAAGTGGAGGATCTGAAACTCATTGGATTCTCATACTCGGATTTTGCAGGGAATTATCCAAACTCCAAGAAGTCGACTTGTGGATATGTATTCATGCTTGCAGGAGGTGCTATTGCTTGGAAAACTTTGAAGCAAACTCTTGTTTCAACTTCTACTATGCAAGCCGAATTTATTGCAGTATATGAAACTGTGTGTGAAGGACTTTGGATTAGGAATTTTCTCATGCAGACCAAAGTATTGAGTCACATTGTGGCTGACACACTTGTGATTTATTGTGACAATGAGGCTTCAGTTTTCTTTAGCAAGAACAGTAAAAGGTCAAATAATTCCAAGAATATTGATCTAAAGTATTACAGTGTTAAAGAAAGAGTAAAGCATGGTGAAATAGCTGTTTTGAGTATTGACACAAACTCACAGCTAGCAGATCCTTTCACTAAGGCCTTGTCAGTAGCAGCATTCCAGAAGCATACAACAAGCATTGGAGTTTTAGCTAATCAGATGCTTAGGTTCAGTAGAGAGTTAGTCCAGTTGGAGCAATTTAAAATTTTAAGGTTCCTGAGTTCTTGTATTTTAGTTGTGATCTTTTATTGTTTGTTTATCACAACTTATTTGTAATGACAGTTTTTATTATCAATAAAATTTTGAGGTATTTCCAGTTATGATTTTGCTACAGCTTTATTGTTTTGTTTTGGAAATTATCATCTTGTTTTGAATATCATACTTGCTATCAGATGGCTTAAATCATGTATAGCATGATGTTGAGGTTCAAGCAATAATTTTAAGCTATCAGTGTTCAGTAAATTTGCTTGAGTTTCTGGTTTTAGAAACATAAAGTAGGACCTAATATATGTTTACTTGTTGATACACATTAACATATATTGTATCACTTCTGGTTTGACATATGTGGATTGCAGGAGCTTATGTTTGTGGTTTTGAAACTCTGCATTTTTGTTAAAATGTATACTGTTTCTTGCTCTGCATAAGTAACTGTGATCTGACCATGTTGGAATGGATTTTCGATTTGAGTTTGTCATCTGGCGCGCACTTCAGTAAGTTAAGTAGGTTTTGATGTTTTCTGGTGCAAATCATCGAGGATGATATGTGTGAGTCCAAGGGGGAGATTGTTAGATCAAATATGGACTTAACACATATCATCTTAAAGTAATTGATGATTAGCTAAATGTCAAACCTAGTTTAACATGGATACAAACTGTAAATCAATACTTGTAACTTAATGATCGAAGCAGTGTATCTATTCATTAAGGTCAGTAATCCTATTCTTAGTCTGCAAGAAAGATTACAATGAAGTGTTACATTAAGAATCTAACTAGGAAACCTAAACCGATATGGATAGCTTTAATGGGAAGCTTCTTGAGGGTTAAGTCTCCTATATATATATAGATGAATTGGTCCCTGATGACTACCGACATTTTGCATATTGTTCTGTCCATTGAGAAGCAAGTTGGTAAGTAACAGAAGGCTATATTCAGTGTTCGTGTTTGCAGCTACATAAGATGGAATCCATGCCAGTGATTGCTGAAGGTAAGCCTTAATCCCTTTTATAATTGTGTGCATATGTTGTGAGCATGTATATGGTTTCTAACATGACCATCCAGCGTACTGCTTGAACGCCTCAAGATTTCTTTTAGATTTGTTAATAGTTTAGGCAGTTGTATGCTTATTTTTCGAAGATTGACCAACTTCAGAAGAATACTCAAATCCCAAGACAAGCTTGAAAAAATCACTTAATGTCTGCAAATTGGAAAGACTAGACAGTCGTATCCTACTGCCCCACCGTGGGAAGTAGGGCATATAGAGATGTCTCAGTTCTTCCATTTTCCATATTGCATTTGAATGGTTGATGTTTCACGAATTCTACAACTAAGAAATTCAAGAGTTTGCATACGCACCAAATTACCCATTGATGGCACATGATTAATAATTTAGCCGCTTAGACTCAAATATCTCAAGTGGAGCATATTCTCAATTTCAGTTGGCAACACTACTAATCCAGCTAGGTGACCTTCCATCTTCAAAACTCTAAGCCATTTGAAATCTTCTTGGAACACAGAACGTACTAATGCGTCACTTTCTGGGATCCTTGTTATAGAGAAGCCATTGTATCAGAAAGTATATCAGAATAATGTGATAATTTTATTCATCTCTTAATTATGAGGTTTTTATAGTATACATCAATGTACAAGTTGATTAAGTAATTATACAAAATAAGTCAACTATCCTAATTGATACAGAAAATAAATGTGAATGAATTTAAATCGATATGAACCTAGACGAATAACAGCTCAAGTCAACACTCCGCCTCAAGTTGGTGCATAGATATCTCGAATGCCTAACTTGTCGAGTAAGCTGTGGAATACCTTACCAGAAACAGCTTTTGTTAGAATATCTGCAAGGTGATCTCTAGTCGACACATGAGGTACATCAATGATATTTGCCTTCAGCTTTTCTTTGATGAAGTGTCTATCTACTTTAACATGTTTTGTTCTATCATGTTGAATCGGATTATGTGCTATGTTTATGGCTGCCTTGTTGTCCAAAAAAGGTTCATAGCTTGTTTGGGCTTGAAACCTAAATCCTTCAGTAAGTTACGTAGCCATAGCATTTCACATACACCTTGAGCCATTCCTCTGTACTCTGCCTCTGCACTAGATCTAGCAACTACTTTCTGCTTCTGGCTCACTCCTCCATGTAACAAGGTTACCTCCCACAAAAATGAAGTATTCCGAGGTTGATCTTCTATCAGTGATACACACAGCCCAATCTGCATCAGTATATCCAGCCACCTCCAAATGATTATTTTTAGAAAACATAATCCCCTTGCCTAGAGCTGACTTCAAATAGCTAAGAATAAGATATACTTCATTCATGTGGTCTTCACTTGGAGCATGCATGAACTGGCTCACCACACTCACCGTATATGCAATGTCAGTACGAGTGTGGGAGAGATAAATGAGTTTGCCGATACCTTTCTCGGTTAGTAGGCACTTGATCCTGATATTTTGCTAACTTATGATTTTGCTCCATCGGTGTATCTGTAGACTTGTACCAAGGACACTCAGGTTTGTGGAGAGAACCTTTGTCAAAGAAATGTGAAGATTCTGAAAGCGCAACACCACAAACAACTTTTGAAGAAGAGAAAGACTCAGGGTCTCAAATTGAGGTAGATTGGTTTGTGGTTCTCCAGGAGTTGTTACTGGTCTAATTGTTGGAGTTATTGGGGGAGACTTTTGAGCAGCTAAGAAGCATGACTGGTTTGTAAAGACATTCAGCAGGAGGAGGTAGCTGAGAAGCAGAAGGCGGAGGATGGGACTCAGAACGAAGTCCTTATTTAATCCATGTATATAAAGGCCCAATTCATGGACATTAGCTTCATGTGCCTAGTGTTTAGAGCAGTATTGGGAATAATATCATGTTGTTCTTTTACATTATTTTATGTGCTTTGGTATATTTGTTTGTTAGGTTTGTATATTTTGAGTAGACTGACATAGTCTGGGACTCTGAAGTAATTTCTGTTCTATAAACTTTGAGGCATGAGCTGCCTAATTGCTATCTCAACCTAGACATAAACCAGATATGACAATATATTCTTAATATCCAATATAGCTGCTATCAAATGAAAAGGAAATAGTTACCCTAGCCTGCAAAGTGGTGGTAATATCATGATGCTTATTATTTAGATTTTAGAAATAAAAAAACAATAGGTCTATCCCCCTTCGAATTGAGCATAAATAGGAAACTGAAGAAATGAGAATCTATTCATTCTTACCTACTGTACTACATCATACACAAACAGAACTGGGACTTCAGTTTAGGCTAGTAACAATAAGCAGGGAGATTTTAAGTTCTTAGATCAAGTTTTGGCCTTGATAACAATTTTGACTCTACTATATTAGAATACCCAAATGTAATCAAGCAGGAACATGGAACTAGTACTAACCTTGATGAAGAAGGAAGTGGTGCACAATTAATGGGGTCTGTCTTTGCTTCACTGCATCAAGCAAGAAAGATAATGGAATTACTAAAATTATTTGATTGATTTTGAAATGCTTTCAAGATTTTACACACTTGTAAATCATGTACTAATCCCCCAGAGTTTACAACTTTCTTTATTTTATTTTTTTGGTACAAGGAGTTAACAACTTTAATTCATGAATTCCTTGTATTTAGGAACCTAAGCACCGATGTGCACTATATGTATCTCTAGCGCCTCTGGAGTAGTACTAAAGGAGGGTCTCTGCTACCTCTACGTATTTGATTGTATAATGAGCAGGACTATATGTACGTACCACTTGTGGGTACTATCACTAGATTCTTGACTGTCTATGGCCTTAAATGACAGTAGAAGGATATGTAACGGCTTATTATGGCTTGTGATGAATATATATTTTAACAAATATATTTTCCCTGATTCACAAAAAAAAAAAACAAAAAAAAAATCTTTAATTCATGAATTAACTCTCCATTGATGAACTTTGGGCCTCTTACTGGCCCATTTTCCTTTTGGACCGATTGTTTCATTTTGAACCCGTTTCTTCATCACTCTTCTCTTTTGGGTCAATTAAGCTTTGCATAAAGAGCCATAAGGGCAATGCAACAGCGAAACAAAGATGGTCAGGCCCATATAGCTAGGACTTGCAAGACCTAATGAATTGCGAAAACAAGCAAGAAGAAATAATAGACACAGCAAATGACAGAAGCTTCCTTGGGCATGGCTCCACCTTGAAAAATCTCTTTTCTTTATATTGGAAATACAAGATGTCTTTTGGTAAATGTACAGTCCTGAAATTGTTAAGGTATGAAAACCAGTCGGAGTTTTTTTTATACGAAAGAAAATAGATTAAAGACCAGTTGAAGTATAAAAGAATACTTCAATTCAAGGTTAATTCGACGATTCTATTCATCCCACATTGAGGGTATATATACAAGTACAAAGGAGTAGTCTAACTCTAATAGGAAACAATCTTTCCATAATTACAGGATATTCTAATTAAATAAAATCCTGATTACATACAGATTTACAGTGATTCTACACTCCCCCTCAAATTGGTACATAGATGTCTATCATGTCCAACTTGTCGACTGAGCTGTCAAATACCTTCCTGGACACTCATTTAGTAAGAACATCAGCTAATTGCTCATCTGAGTTTACAAAAGGAAAGTGAATAACCTTTCTGTCAAGATTTTCTTTAATAAAATGACGGTCAACCTCCACATGGTTTGTTCTATCATGTCGAACTGGATTATGTGCAATCTCAATGGCAGCTGTATTATCACAATGCAAATCCATAGGCTTTTTAAGCTTGTAACACAAGTCTTTCAAGACATTACGAATCCACAACATTTCACAGACTCCGTGTGCCATACCTCAGAACTTAGCTTCTGCACCTGATCTGGCAACAACTTTCTGCTTTTTGCTAGGCCAAGTGATAAGGTTCCCTCCAACAAAAGTGAAGTACCCAGATGTAGAACGTCTGTCAGTTTTATCACCAGCCCAATCTGCATCTGTGTACCCAACAACTTCCAATTCATCTTTTTCTGAAATAGTAACCCTTTACCGAGCGCCATCTTCAAGTACCTCAAAATACAAAAGACTGCATCCATATGCTCTTCACTAGGACAATGCATAAATTGACTAACAACACTCACAGCATAAGCAATATCAGGTCTAGTATGTGAAAGATAAATCAACCTTCCTACAAGACGTTGATACCTTCCTTTATCAGTTGGAACTTGATCAGGATAGATAGCAAGTCCATGATTCATCTCAATGGGTGTCTCGATGGGCCTGTAGTCCAGCATCCCTGTTTCAGCAAGTAAATCAAGAACATATTTCCTCTGTGAAAGTGAAATCTCCTTCTTAGACCTTGCAACTTCAATACCCCAAAAATACTTCAGTTGTCCTAGATCCTTCATTTCAAACTCCTTTGACAAATACTTTGCAATTCATTTATCTCTTTCAGATCATCCCCTGTAACAATGATGTCATCGTCATACACAATAAGAGCTGTAATCTTACCATTCTTGCGCTTGATGAACAAGGTATGGTCAGAATTGCTCTGTCTGTATCCAAAGGCTTTCATAGACTTTGAAAATCTTCCAAACCAAGCTCTTGGAGACTGCTTCAGGCCATACAATAACTTCTTCAATTTACACACCTTGCCAACGTCACTTGGGTAATTCTTAACACCTGGGGGCACATCCATGTACACTTCTTCCTCCAAATTCCCATTAAGAAACGCATTCTTCACATCAAACTGGTCCAAGGGCCAATCTTCGTTTGCTGCAAGTGAGATTAGAATCCGGACTGTATTAATCTTTGCCACAGGTGCCAAATTCTCCTCATAATTAATCCCATAGCGTTGTGTATATCCTTTGGCAACCAACCTCGCCTTGTATCTATTAATAGTTCCATTTGCATTAAGCTTCACAGTAAATACCCAACGACATCCTACGGTCTTCTTTCCAACTGGTATAGGCACTAGCTCCCATGTTGCATTCTTTTGAAGAGCTTCCAATTCTTCATTCATTGCCTTTGGCCATTTTGGATCCGTCAATGCATCCTGCACGTTACTAGGAATAGATACAGTAGATAATTGATCAACAACAAGTGCATGTGACCCAGAAATCCTATGGTTAGACATAAAATTAGCTGTAGGGTATTTAGCTTTGGCTTTGATATCTGGTTCATATTGTTTTTTAGGAATTCCCTTGGTAACCCTTTGTGATTTCCTAGGTTTGACACTTTCTAACCCAGAAGACTCATTAAAGTTTAGGGGTACCTGAGGAGGATCATTCTGACCAGGATCTTCAGTTGGTGATGCAGAAGGGGGAATATCTTGTGTGTGAGCTTCAGATACGTCTTGATTTTGATTCAAACTATCCAGAAAAGTCGTCTCTTCTGTCTCAGAATTCACAACACTCTGTTCGGCAGTTACATTTTCTTATTTGGAATTCGCAACACTTTGTTCGGCAATCGCATTTTCTATTTCGGAATTCACAATGCTCTGTTCGGCAACTGCATTTTCTGTTTCCGAATTTCTACCTTCAAATCGTTCCTCCAAATTTTCTAAGTCTTCAAAGACGTCAAAATCAATAATAGAACGAGGATTCCCTTCACAACCTCTCTCCCCCTGAAGGGAAGAGTGAGAAGCTCCCCCTGAGTAATAAGGCTCAGATTCACGAAAAGCAACATCAAGAGAGACGGTATAGAGCCAGTAAGAGGATCATAACATCGATAACCTTTCTGGAAGTCAGCATAACCAACAAATATACACTTACAGGCACGGGGATCAAGCTTGCTGCGTTGAGGCTTAGCAATATGAACATAAGCTGTGCACCCAAACACTCGGGGCTCCAAATTAGGCATAGAAGGGATGGTCAAAAGTGTATGAAGCTTCTGATGAGGATTCTGAAACTCAATCACCCGTGAAGAAGTACGGTTGATAAGATATGCTGCTGATTTCACTGCTTCTCCCCAATAAGACCGAGGTACATTCATGCCAAACAAGGAAGCACGAACAACTTCCATCAACTGCCTGTTCTTCCGTTCTGCTAAACCATTCTGTTGAGGAGTATAAGAATTTGAGGTTTGATGACCGGCAAAACTCAATCATAGGGCCATTCACAAACTCTCCACCATTGTCAGACTGAAACACTCTGATGGATTGTTGATACTGAGTTGCCACCATTTTGTGAAATTTGGTAAACATTCCAAATACATCACTCTTATTCTTCAGTAATGACACCCATGTCATGCGAGTGCAATCATCAATAAACGTTACAAAATACCGAGCTCCAGAAAGAGAAGGAATTTTCGCAAGACCCCAGACATCATAGTGTATCTTCATAAAAGGAACTGGATGTTTATTAAGACTGGGTGAATATGAAATACGGTGACTCTTGGCCAGTTCACAAATGTCATAGAAATCCAACTCACTAACAACTGAAAACAAATGAGGTTGCAACTTCTTAAGATAAGTAAAGGATAGATGACCTAAACGGTAATGCCATAACCGTATAGCTTCCTTCGCATTCTCTACCCTGTTGATCTGATTAGCTTGTCCCAAAAGATGCTTCTGTTTCTTTCCAGTCTCTGTCAGTTCCAGATAGTATAATTTCCCCCTTCTAACACCATAACCAAGAATCCGTCTAGTCAAAATGTCCTGAAACACACAGAAAGACGGATAGAAGGTCACAATACATGCAAGAGCTAAAATAATTTGACCAACAGACAGAAGATTATAAGCTAGTGATGGAACAACTAAGACAGATTCAAGGGTTAAGTTATCAGATAAATCAACAGAACCTTCTCCGGTGACCGGAGTTGGAGTACCATCAGCAGTAGAGACAACATTTTGAGGGGAACGTCTAAGGTTTTTCATAAGACTTGGGTCATTGGTCATATGGTCAGATGCACCTGTATCAATTATCCATATACTATTGAAAGTAACCTTACTATTCATACCTGACTGTGCTACATTAGTAGAGGCATTGTCTAGGTAAACTTCCTCTGTAGTAGCAACAACGGCCTTGCCCAGATTCTTTCGCGGTTTCTTGGTGAAGTCCCACCAATTAGGGTAACCAATCACTTCATAGCAACGCTCCTTGCTATGACCTAATTCCCCACAGATAATGCACCTTTTGTTTGCATATGGATTTAGTTTACCTTGAGGACGCCGTGGAGAAGGTCCTGAGAAGCTTGGAGGAGGACCCTGTTTGCATTGAGCCATAATAGAAAATTCAGTAGTTACCGAATGCCCCATAGCCTGTTTCTCTGATTGCAGCATTGAGGAATTCAGGATTTTCGTAGGAATGGATTTTCTAGGGTTTCAAGATGGATATGAATGTTTTGGGAAATTTTTTTTTCTTTTTCCGAAAAAAGGTAGGGTGATGGTGGTTTGAAATTCAGGATGATTTGATTTCAACGGTGGTGGTACACAGTGGTTTGTGGTGTTCTTTGGGATTCAGGATTCAAAGGATGCAGCGCAAGTTCAAAGGATTGAACCTACTCTGATACCAAGTAGAAAAGAATACTTCAATTCAGGGTTAATTCAACAATTCTATTCATCCCACAATGAGGGTATATATACAAGTACAAAGGAGTAGTCTAACTCTAATAGGAAACAATCTTTCCATAATTACAGGATATCATAATTAAATAAAATTCTAATTACATACAGATTTACAACGATTCTACAGTTGGAGTTCTACCAAGAAAGTCCATGCATGTAAGTACCTGACTCCTAACCTCTTTCACACATCACATCTCCATGGCAACCTCAACCTCATCCATTATGTAGTTGACTCTGGATATGTACACAATATATAAAATAATCAGCATCTTAGAGTTGGAAAGCAACAACATAAAACAATATATAACATCGCTTTAACTATAATTCGTAGAATATGATCATGATAAACATGAGGTTCATACGGTACTATTGTAGGTTGTAGCTTTTGATCTCATCGACAACTACTCCCATAACTAATCTGTGTTCATATAATTAATCAGATAACACCATGTTCAAGCCTAGGCGTTCGAGACTACAACAAAAGTCCTCATTTCCGACAAAAATTTCCGACGGCACAAAATTGCCCTCGCAAAAAGACTCCTTTTTCGACCACAAAAAATGGTCGTCGGAAATGTTCTGTCAAAATATATTTTATTTCCGAGGGACAATATACGGTAGGAAAAGAGTTCCAATTTCGTCAGAAAAACGAAAAAATTGGCGGGACCTTTTGGTGCCATTATTATTTTCGACAACATTTTGTGTCGTCGGTAATGATAGACTTATTTCCGAGAGGCAGTTGACTTTGTCGAAAATGATTTCTTAATTGCGAGGGCAACAAAGTACCCTCGGTAATGAACAAAGTATTTCCGACGGCTAGTGACCCTTGAAAATATTTCTCTAAATTGTATTATTTTTATAAAAATATTATGTCAAAGAGGAGAATTGAACATAGGATCTCTAACTTTCAAAATTAATTTTACCATTTTTCCACAGGTTCATTGATGAGTATATTATTAGTTTATTAGAATTGATGCATATAAACAAAACAATTTTATTATATATTGGTTATAAGGTAAGATCGAATAAAGCTCATAATATATATATATATATATATATTATAAGTCTCATAGTTATATATACATAATACGTATGTGTTTTGAATTTATATATATAAGACTTGATCGATCGATCATGCTAATTGGGAGGTTCCGCCCTAACCCAATATATTATTAGTTACGAAAGCAGATAAGAGATCATCTATGGTAAATCACGATTATGCTAATTTGGAGATTCCGCGCTAACTGGGATGCTAACTAGGAGATTCCGCATCTTTAGATAAGAGATTATGCTAACTGGGAGATTTCGCCCTAAAACCCTAAACCTTAATAGTAAATCATGATTATGACTACATTAACAATCATCGATTGTACTAGAAACTTGTATAAGTGATCTACTCATGGCCAAAGAAAATATCCGTTAGTGGAAGACTCCTACACACACGCAATTCAATTCATTGTTGATCGATCATGTGTGCTTGTCCACACACACACTATATTATTACACAGTACTATTCATTATCGATCACATACATACTACATATATAGTACGAATTTCCCTCCACCCATATATGAATTTGTATACAGTAGACATTGATCGATCATATACAATTATATAGAATAGCTAGACGAGAAAAAATAGAATACTAGCGAGTACATTTGTTTTTTAAAGGCTAACAAGTACATATTTATATATATATCAAGAATGTTATGAAATATTTTTCATTGGTCTATCTTATATTATAATAAAGATATTGATCTACATAGTCCGACATATCAATACATATGCATTTATATATAAGTTCCATGAAAATTGATTTTAAAAAAAATAAAAATAAAAATAAAAAATAAAAAAATTCCCGCCTAGGGAGGAAAAAATTCCCCTCTTATGGAGTATATTTTCTCCCTCCTATGCATTTATACATACCCTAATAAGGAGTCTTATCTCACCAAAAAAAGGAAAGACTCCTTATTTCTCCTCATGTTTAGTTCAACTAAATAATTAAAAAAATAAAACTTCCTTTGCTACACACTTGTTTCTCAAACCCTAAAAGCTTATGTTTCTAGCTTCCTCCTCTCTCATACGGCAATGGGAATTGAATTGAAAAGTTGAGAAGCTTCTTGCTTGATTGGGTGATGATTAAAGGTTTGTCCATCTCTCCTTTCTCTCTATTAGTTTTCTTTATTTATTTAATTTTTACTTCATGGGTTAAGGTTAGGGTCACTATACGCTGCTGCAAATAAGCCGTCTCTTTGATAGTCATCCAAGAAGTCTTCGAATATGGACTTAGTCCCTTTCCTGTGCTGTTGTCCCTGCTGAAAGCTCTGAGTGGAGGTGAACCAAAGCAAGGAGGAGAGCAGCCCGATCAATAGTAAGTCATCAACAATGTGGCAGCAATATATATGCTCAAGGTCAACGGAGTTAGGTCAATCAAATTGGATGGTCCAATGATTCATAATTAGAGGATCTCCTAAGGCTTCAGATATATTGATTGCAATTATGTAATTGTAATGCTTGTATGTTTTCTCATATTATTTCTTACACAGTTTTTTTTTTTTGGATATGTACAGAGTGAAGTGGAGTGGATCGGAATCGCTGTTGATTCATTCTTTCGGTGCGGTGCGGCAAGCAAAAGCAAAATTAGGTACATATACAACTCTCTCTGTTTTGTTTCTCATTCTGTTTCTAGTTTTTTTTTTTTTTTTTCTGTACATTGATATGGGAGTGTCTTCTTTGATTTAAATTAGGTATATATGTTCATACTTTACAGCAGTTTTCTGATTTGTTGACCTAGGTAGACTCTCTCTTGCAACTGTACCAATCCATTAATAACTTGGAAATAGTTTCTTCTAGACAATTTAAATAGACAAATTGATGATTAATATAGAACTGGAATCACTCAAAAATGATATTTCTACATTTAGTTATGAATTTCTGAACTTAAGTGTTAGTAAATTTTCTTATTTTTAACCTAGGTAAACGTTTACTTAAAACTGTACCAATCCATTGAGAAAATTGAAATAGTTCCTTCTAGACAATTTAAATAGACAACTTGATGATTGATACAGAACTGGAATCACTCAAAAATAATATTTCTACATTTAGTTATGAATTTCTGAACTTAAGTGTTAGTAAATTTTCTTATTTTTAACCTAGGTAAATGTTTACTTAAAACTGTACCAATCCATTAAGAAAATTGAAATAGTTCCTTCTAGACAATTTAAATAGACACCTTGATGATTGATACAGAACTGGAATCACTCAAAAATAATATTTCTACATTTAGTTATGAATTTCTGAACTTAAGTGTTAGTAAATTTTCTTATTTTTAACCTAGGTAAACGTTTACTTAAAACTGTACCAATACATTAAGAAACTTGAAATAGTTCCTTCTAGACAATTTAAATAGACAACTTGATGATTGATACAGAACTAGAATCACTCAAAAATAATATTTCTACATTTAGTTATGAATTTCTGAACTAAGTGTTAGTAAATTTTCTTATTTTTAACCTAGGTAAACGTTTACTTAAAACTGTACCAATCCATTAAGAAACTTGAAATAGTTCCTTCTAGACAATTTAAATAGACAAATTGATGATTAATACAGAACTGGAATCACTCAAAAATGATATTTCTACATTTAGTTATGAATTTCTGAACTTAAGTGTTTGGAACAAAAAGAAGATTATGAAAGAGTGAAAGGCCAAGTTGAATCTCTGATAGATAAATTGGACAAGTTGACTCAAATTGTTCAAAGTTTGCTGCCCAATACCTCAGACAATTCTAAAGCAAGAAACTCACATTATGTGGTACTATTTCTATCTTTCAAATATTTGTATATGTTGCTATTGTTCATGCTATTTACTGCATGTTTTATCTCTTACTTATTTTGCATTCTAACTTCTGTGTTTTTCTTTTACAATAGGACAATATTGCAACAGATTCAAGTGCACACCGTGATGAAGATGGTACTGATGAAGATGTTGCTGATGAATATGATGCAAACTCTAATGAGGACTTTTATTAGATATATTGTTAGCTTCCTTGCTTAAGAATGATTATATTATAAAGATCAAATATTGAATATTTATCTTTATATGAACATGTATGAATGATTAACTATGTTTCTTCTAATGCAATTTTTTTTTTATGAAGATTTAATTGTCTCCTTGTATGTTTAATAAAAAAATTATCTTGATTCATCTACCTCTTCCAATCAGGTTAATTGACAATTAAATTGAGTGGGAGGGAAAAAAAATTGCTGACAAATTTCAACGAATAAATCTCGTGAAAAACATTTCCGACCAATTTTTCCGACTACAATATCATTCTCGGAAATATTAGACTATATTTTTTCGACAGAAAATATCAATTTCCGAGGAAAATATGACCCTCGAAACTTATTCATTTTCGATGCCAAATAGTCGTCGGAATTAAATATTCATATCGGAAATAGTTTTTTCCGACCACTACTATTCGTCGGAAATAAGTCCTTGGAAAAAAATGGATTGGCTAGCAACCAATTTTTTCCTACAAGCAACGAATTATTTCCAACAAACATCTTTTGTCGGAAATACTATTTGTCGTCGTTGAGGAGTAACAATTTCCGACCACCGAAAAATTATTTACGACCACATCTGGCTGTCGGAAATATATCTTTTTCCGAGGGTTGGTCGGAAAAAGACTATTTCCGATGATATTTTTTCCGAGGACCACCGAGGGCACCTAGCTGTCGGAAATAGCTTTTTCCGACGGGGAAAGTGCCTTTTCCGACCAAACGCCACCCTTGGAAATGACTATCATTGTTGTAGTACTGCATATGGAATAAGTAGAAGGCAAATAGAATAACAAAGAAAGGCCTATCTGATTGTGAAGCCACACTTCAATTTTTGAACATTAGCACAATACGCTATGGCAATTACTAAGGCCTTTTCTTCTATAAAACTATAAAAGAATCCCTATTCCTTCATCTCATTGATCACTGAACATGGAACAAAAGCTTGCTTTAATTAGATGGCCGGCTTCCAAGTTCCAAGTCTACATTTTTGGTAGCAATATTAATGCTATCTTTAGTGATACTACTTCTGGCTGATAAAACCATGATGCAGCAACTTAATCATCATAACATAAAGATCAATTCACAATTACACAAACACATACCAAAAGCATAAACATATGAACAAGAGATCAGCAGAAGAGAATTCCTAATTTTATTAGAACACCCACATGCATCCACACTCTTGATTCCATCCAAGATAGTCTGACCAAGGGAAACCATGTTGACATCCATTTCTGCAGATGATGACCACAACAAACTTACTAAGGAAGAGTCTTCTACCTTCTACTACTGTTTAACCTCACTCTATGGAAATGAACTGTATGTTACTCGTAGTAGAGGCAGGGACTTCTCCTGCTAATATATAGGCATAAACCCAAAGAGTCCTCTCTCCATAAAAGAGTTCAAGTTATCTGCCTAAGCTTATTGATTATCACATTAACTTGATGTTAGCCAGGTAGAGTTAACTTGAACTTCTAACTCCTATTAAGAGATATACATTTTCAATAGGTAACCAGATAGAGTTAAAGCATTATATTTCCTATTATTTATCTTAAACTAAATCAGTTTTGTTCAAGAAAATCTCTATTTTGTGTTTGGCCCAAACTCTAGGTTACTTGACCTAGTGGTAATAGGGTTTAGAAGGATCTAGATATTCCTACTCAATATAGATTACCTTTCCTTGTATGATTCAGATTCTATACATTTTAATCCTCTATATAAAGAGGCCCCTATTATCAATGAGAACACACAACAATTTTCTCTCAATTTCTGATTCCCTAAAACACGTTATCAGCACGAAGCCCTAACCTGAAAACCCTAATTTCGTAACCTTCAAAATTCTGCAACCACCGCCCCACATATCGAAGCCCTAGTCCCAAGGATCCCAGAACTGGCGGCAGAACCACTGAAACAGGCCGGAAAACCCCTGAACCGGTCATCGGAAAAATGAAATCGGCCCCTGCCTTCTGTGCCTGCACCCTGCGAGCCCTGTTGAGAAGCTTCCGTGACGTTGTCGAGAACCCTGCATGGATCTGCCGACAGCCCTGCTCGAACCTGTCGACAGCCCTATACCCATGTGCCTGCCAATGTCAAGACCTGCTGACAGCCCCGTACAGGCCCCTGCCGAGACCTACCGATAGCTGCTGAGGCCCCTGCCGACACCCCTGCTGCATCTGCCGACAGCCCCTGCACAAGCCCTGCACAGCCTCCGCATAGCCTCTACAGCGCCCCTGCACAGCCCAGCCTACCTCCGGCCACCAATTTCAGGCCACTTTTCCGGCGACCTCTGGTGACCTTTTTTCCGGCCATCTACAGTAACTTTTTCAGTCAAAATTTCCGGCCACTTTTCAAGGTAAATTTTTCTAAAATTTCCCCTTTTTGAAGTTTTTTTTCATTCTTTTCTTCTTTTCTCGAGGACTTGCAACCTCCCTTCTTCTACCCCCCTTTCTTCTTCATAGGGGAGACCAAAAGCCGAACTGTGGGGATTCGTACTCACTCCAAGCTTGGAGCTTGTAGAGTCCTCCAAACTTAGAGTTTGCTGAGATAAAACGATCGACCACATACATCATTATTTCGATCTAATCCAACTCTTCTTGGAATCAAATTTCTTGAAAGCGACTAAGCTCGGAAATTCCCAATTTCTTGGAAGCGATTACGCTCAGAAAATTTTATTTCGTGGTTGCCTATTTTGCTCTGAAACTAACCCTATTTTCTTATTGTTTTTTAGGATGAGTAACTTGAACAAGTTAAGCTTCGCTCCACTAAAGACAACAGGTGCAGGATAACACAAGTGGGTCTGTGATGTGTGCCAGCATCTTAAGGCTGATAGGATCCTGAGTACGATCTAGGAGCCAAGTCAGGACGTGCTTACTCCTCAACAAGCTGCTGTTTTTGAAGCAAATAGAGCTACGAGAGAGGCTAATGAAGCAAAAGCCATTATTCTCATGACAAGGCACATGAATGACGCGCTCCAGAATGAGTAACTCAATAAGGAAGACCCAAGAAAACTATAGGTGGAACTCGAGCAGCGTTTTGGCAACGTTCGTGATTCCCTGCTTCCAAACTTAGAAGTGAGATAGCATAGCCTTTGCTTCTGTGATTTCAAGTGTATACTTGACTACAATTCGAAAGCAATTCGTATCATGTCTTTGATGGACTTTTGTGGGCAGAAAATCACTGTTACGATGTTGATCGAGAAGACTCTCTCTTCCTTCCTCGTCTCTGCATTGATGGTAGCCAAGAACTATCAAATTGATGTCAATGCTAGACGCATCACAAGATTTCATAAGCTTATTGGAGCTATGAACGTAGCTAAAAGCCACGATAACATACTTGTGAAGAACTATAACTCTAGACTTGTGGGAGCAAAGTCAATTCCGGAGTCTAATTATAGTCGCGCCCCTAAAAGAGGTCTCAAGGAGTGAAACCCTAAGGATAGGGATAATTTTTGCCCTAAAGAGGAAGGAAACCACCAAGATAGGCGTGCACAGAACCGTGGTGGTAAACATGTGAAGAGAGAGAGAGGCCAAGCCTCCGGTTATGGTGGTGACGCCACCAAGGATAGAAACCGTCCCCAAAACGCTTTCAAAGCGCCTTAATTAAGGGAACCTGACCATAAAGATGCTTGTCTTAGATGTGGACTACCTAGGCATTGGGCAAGAACATGTAAAGCATCCCAGAATGTTGCAAAGACATACAAGATGTATCGTGAAGAAAGGGAGGCAAATTACATGGAACAAGAACATCAAGATGGCGATCTCGATCTAAGGGTGGAAGACTTCAAGGATCAAGACACAGAAACTGGCGATTTTGATTAAGTCTTTTTATTTTCCAAGAGATGTAGGCAATTGCCATATTATTTTTATAGTAGATGCCAATGATATTAGTCTTTCTTCAAAGTAGGCGTACTCAATGTAAGTGTGATCTGTATGAAGGTTTTAAGATAAGTGGTACTTAAGCGAGCTGTGCCACCGACATCTCTCTATTCACCTGGTCACATTTGCATTGGAATTACTGAAAGAAGTTAGACGACTACCATTAATTTTGCATTAGCTGGTTTATTGGATTAGATTTTCTTTGGTCAAATAAACAATGATGTAATTCCGTTTGGCTTATTAATAAAAGTTGAGTTCTTTTCTTTATGACTCCTTTTTAATTATGACCTTTTCTTTTAGGAATGGATGAACTACAATGTCTTGCGGATAGTGCAACTACGCACACCATTCTATGACATAGGCAATTATTCTTAGAGATACTGCCTACACATTCCTCTGTGACTACGATGGCTGGGCCATCGGGTTTAGTTCAAGGACATGGAATGGCCCAATTCCTATTGCCTAATGGCACCTTGATTAAAGTCGCAGAAGCTCTCTACGCTCCTAAGGCCAATCAAACCTTATTGAGCTTTAAAGATACAAGAGCCAACGAATTCCATGCGGAAACTCATACTGAGAACGGAAAAGAGTTCCTTTGCATTACCTCTAATGATTACGGATGAAAGCGCATCTTAGAGAAGCTTATGTGTCAATCTAGTGGACTTTATGTCACTACAATTGACCAATTGAATCCAATAATATCATAAGAGTAGATCTCTTGGATTCTGACACATACTGGCTTTGGCATGATCGACTAGGGCATCCTGGTCGTGATATGATGCTCCGTCTACTAAAGACTTCACACGGACATCCATTCTTCAGAGTGAGAAGAAGCAAGAATCAAAAATTGATTCCAGGACTTAGTAAGACAGCATCTGGCGCTGCAGCTGTCTTGGGACGCCATAGGGCTGCCCAAGTCCCTCTTAATGACACCAACCATGAGCATGACGCCATGGTCATTCCTCCCAATGGCCATGACGCCATACATACTAATTCCCATGGATCTAAAGCCATGATGAGAGATGTAGTCACCCATTTTGCTTCCAATAGCGCTACTGACGCTCAGGCCCAACCAAAATCCTTATTGGTTGCTTCTAAGGCCCCTCGCTCATTTTACAAAGCTTGTTCCTTCGGGAAATGCGGACCGAGACCGTCCTACTCAAAGGATCCTAAAATACTTATTTCGTTCTTACAGAGAATCCAAGGGGACATTTGTGGACCGATTCAACCATCATGCGGACCTTTCAAATACTTTATGGTATTGGTTGATGCGTCGACACGCTGGTCACATGTCGCGCTGTTGTCCACTTGAAATGCTACTTATGCTAAACTCCTCGCCCAGATTATCCGTCTACGGGCTCACTACCCTGACCACCCTATTAAGTCGATTCGACTTGATTTGGGGAGTTTACATCGAAAACATTCGATGACTATTACATGTCACTAGAGATTGATGTAGAACATACAGTTCCCCATGTTCATACCCAAAATGGTCTCGCAGAAGCCGCTATCGAACGCCTACAAATGATAGCACAGACATTGGTTATGCGCACCAATCTCCCTGTTTCTGCTTAGGGTTATGCAATATTGCATGCAGCAATGCTAATTCGTCTACGACCCACTGCAACCCAATCTTACTCTGCGTTACAGCTAGTGACTGGGTACGAACCTGATATCTCGCACTTACGCATTTTTGGGTGTGCTATTTATGTGCCCATTACGCCACCACAGCGTACTAAGATGGGTCCACAATGACGAATGGGCATCTGTGTTGGCTATGAATCTCCAACTATCGTCCGCTATCTTGAACTCTTGACAGGCGATCTCTTTACCGCTAGATTTGCGGATTGTCACTTTGATGAGATTGTTTTCCCATTATTAGGGGGACATAAGAACACAGATGTTCAACAGGAACGACAGGAATTGTCATGGATTGTCCCCACTATGTCTCATCTCGATCCCCGTACCGCACAGTCTGAACTTGAAGTGCAAGAATAATCGAGCTTTAGAACGTAGCTAACACTCTGCCTGATGCGTTTTCTAATGTTGCCAAAGTGAGGAGATCACATATACATGTTGCAAACGTGCCTGCAAGGATTGATATCCTAAATACTGGACATAACGCCACTCCTGTCACACCAGGAGATGACACAATTGCCCAAAATGGCAATGATGTGGCGTCTATGGCCGCAGGTCCCAAATGGAAGCTCGGTAAACCGATTGGTTCGAAGGATACTCGCTCTAGAAAGGGAGCGAATGAGGCACAAATGAATCCTTTGATCATCGATACTCAAAATCCGTCCCATGAGAATGTTCCGGATTATGGTTATGTCCATGAGACATCATTAGGGGATGCCTCAATGTCAGAACCTATCCTTGGGAACGTAGAAATCTCTATAAATTACACTAGTGTACATGGGACGTGGGAAATAAGCTCCATCATCATTGATGATGTATTAGCGTATTCAGTGGCGCATGAGATTATTGAGACCGATGACATCGAACCATGCTTTGTTGATGAATGCCAACGAAGAGCTGATTGGCCAAAATGAAATGATGCGATCCAGGCAGAACTTGATTCTCTAGCGAAAAGAAAGGTATTCGAACCAGTTGTGCCAATACCGCCCAACACCAAACCAGTTGGTCACAAATAGGTATTCGTTAGAAAGCGTAATGAGAGAAACGAGATTGTAAGGTACAAAGCTCGCCTTGTGGCGCAAGACTTCTCACAATGCCCTAGAATCGACTACGAGGAGACATATTCTCCTGTAATGGACGTCATTACGTTCCGCTACCTTGTCAGTTTGGTAGTTTCCAAAAAACTGAAGATGCAGCTTATGGATGTGGTTACTGCGTATATATATGGGGATCTAGATATAGAAATATACATGAAGGTCCCGGATGGACTTCAGTTACCCAAATCAAGTGGCTCTAAACCACGGAGCACTTTTGCAATTAGATTGAAACGCTCACTATTTGGATTGAAACAATCCTGACGGATGTGGTATAACCGTCTAAGTGACTACTTGATTTGTAAGGGATATGTCAACAATGAACTATGCCCATGTGTGTTCATAAAAAGGACAAGTTTCGGATTTGTAATAATAGTAGTTTATGTCGATGACAAGAACATAATTGGCACACTTAAAGAGTTGAGGGAAACCGCTGAACACTTGAAATCCGAGCTTGAGATTAAAGATCTTAGGAAAACACGGT
This sequence comes from Rosa chinensis, assembly GCF_002994745.2. Lineage (NCBI taxonomy): Eukaryota > Viridiplantae > Streptophyta > Magnoliopsida > Rosales > Rosaceae > Rosa > Rosa chinensis. Next base: position 18,277,875 of record NC_037091.1, on the reverse strand, counting down.
TTTGCCTCAGTTTGGAACTTGAGCACTGTAGAGAAGGTATCCTGATTCATCAATCAGCTTATACCCAAAAGATGCTTAGGCGTTTCAACACTGACAAGATTAAGCCTTCAAGCACCCCAATAGTCGTCCGTAGTCTTGATCCAAAGAAGGATCCATTCCATCCAAAAGATGACGACGAAGAAGTGCTAGAGGCAGAAGTGCTAGAGGCAGAAGTGCCCTACCTAAGTGCAATAGGCGCATTATTGTACTTAGCACAATGCACAAGACCAGACATCTCATTCGCTGTGAACTTGCTAGCTAGATATAGCTCTACACTAACATGACGCCATTGGACTGGTGTCAACGATATCTTTCGATACCCAAGTGTTTTGATCGATATAGGTTTGTTCTATCCCTACAGAGAAAAGATGGATTCAGACCCATCAAGTGCCAAGGACACCATACATGGTGGATTGCGTCTCCTCTCCCCATCCCAAAACGATATAGGTGTTTTGGAAGGTTTTGCTGATGTTGGGTACCTCTCTGACCCACACAAAGGTCGCGTCCAAACTGGCTATGTATTCACCATGGGAAAGACCGCGATATCTTGGAGGTCTACAAAGCGGACCTTAGTCGCTACCCCTTCTAATCATACAGAGATTATTGCTCTTCACGCAGTTCGTGAATGTATATGGCTACAATTCATAGTTACGCATGTTCGAGGTAATTGTGGTCTGAAGTCTACCATAGATGAGCCTACTAGCATTTATGAGGATAATGCTACTTGTATTGAACAAATGAAGCAAGGTTACATCAAAGGCGACAACACCAAGCACATATCACCTAAATTCTTCTACAATCAGCTACAACAGAAGCTCCTCAAGATCAAAGTAAACCAAGTTCGATCTGAGGACAATGTGTCAGACTTGTTTACTAAGTCATTGCCCAAATCCAAGTTCGAGAAACATGTGGCAAGAATTGGCTTGCGGAAATTATCTGAACTCCTATGATCGTAGTCATCAGAGGGAGGCGCAGACATCAGGGGGAGATGTCTACATGTAGATCTCAAAATGTGAAGGGTGTGTTGTACTCTTTTTCCCCTTCGATCGAGGTTATTTTTGTCCCACTGGGTTTTTGTTAATCGATAAGGTTTTTAGCGAGGCAACGAGAGAAGCACTGCGTTTGGGCAACACAAGGGGGAGTGTTCAAGTAAATCTCTATTTTGTGTTTGGCCCAAACTCTAGATTACTTGACCCAGTGGTAATAAGGTTTAGAAGGATCTAGATATTCCTACTCAATGTAGATTACCTTTCCTTGTATGATTCAGATTCTATACATTGTAATCCTCTATATAAAGAGACCCCTATTATCAATGAGAACACACAGCTATTTTCTCTCAATTTCTGATTCTCTAAAACAAGTTCTCATTTACTTAATGCTATGCGATCATGTGAAGTCCATATTTACCAACACTGGCTACTGGGTCCAATTAGGTGGAATTACTATTTATTGGGGCCTATTTAGAAATGAAGGCACATTAGCAGAAATATATGCTTCTTAGAATTACAATTAGTAAACATAACTTTCCTCTCATCATTTGACGATCACCAAACCCCTTACATTAACATCACTCGGTCACTCTGTCCCTATTACCGATGAACGCACCAAGTTGAGCCTGGATATAAAGTCATGTCATGCCAAGCCAAAGGCATTTAGGATATTTTCTCTCCATAGGAGGGAGGAGCATGCAGGGAGCTACTCTATGGGTTCGTCCGATGATGCCTACTAAGTTGCTACATACTTGTGGAACAACTTCTTGGGAGGAAAATCCTCGCAATGCCGTTGGGAGATGCTATTCTAGATGGTGTTGAATTTGACATTGAAGGAGGGACTGACCAACATTGGGATGACCTTGCAAGGTACCTCGTACCTTAGCACCAAACAAAAGAAGTTAAAGAAGCAAATATAGTATAAAATATGCCAAACATAATATAATAGGACCAATGCTTATTCTTCTCAGAAGCTCCAAGCAAGGCACACCATTGACCTAGAAGCAACAAGCTAGGCACACTAGCTACATTAATAATAGAGAAATGCATCAAATCCTAATTTATTCATAATTTTTCCCAACTCCCCCTAGTCCTAACCGAAAGGAAAGTTCTATAAAAAAAAAAATACCAATTTGATTGAACAAGTAATGTGAATCAACAACTAATGTGAAAAGAAAGCCTCGGTGGGTTGTTATAGGGCTTAAAGAATCCAAAGGGACATAAAATATATTACCAGATGACCTTGGTTTCGCAATATAGACCAGATATCAATCTTTAGCTGGAGAAGTAAGAGGTGCGTCTATAAGAAGATTTTGTGTGACTTGTGAAAACCCATAAACATATAAACTCAGAAAGCAGACCCATCATGGGAAAGGGATCATCTGATTGTTACTGTCTTTCTGTGCATTATTTTACATTGTTGTTCAATGTTGCCTGCTGTATTTCATATGTGCTGACACAGACACTTTGCCACCACAACGAACGCTCTGCCTTGTTGCAATTCAAGCATAGCTTTACACTAGACGAGTTTTTCTCTTCTACAGATACTATTGCTAATCCAAAAGTTGCATCCTGGGCGCAAGGAGAACGAATCAATAATTTCTGTACGTTCATGTTGTTAGGATTGTGGCTCAATATCTAATTCCGTGTTTGTTTTGGATTCTTTACTTCTGAAGGCTTTGGGTAAGCAATTCTAGTGTATCTAGGATTTATGGAGTTTTTCCTTAGAAGTAAAGGTTTAGGATTGAAGATCCTATTGGGAGTTAGACTAATCGTGAGCCTATAAATAGTCATTCAGGGTTATTGGTTTGGTGTGTGCTTTCAGAGATTGGAAGACACCATTAAGAGAAGATGTGAGTTGAAAGAGACTCATTCTAGGAGGTGTCGTTGTGGGTTGAAAGAGACTCATTCTGGAGGGTACCATTGAGACATCATTTAGAGAGATCCGTGTGTGGATCAATTGAGTGTTCTGATAATTTGAGAAATTTTAGAGAGTTGCAAGCTTTGAGAGATGAGATGAATTTGGGAATTCTCTATTGAGAATTTGGGTTGTGAGGAGAGAGGTTATTTGAGTGGAAGAACCAAAAACGTTCTTCAAAAGTTTGTAATCTTCTTCTCGTTTAGTGGATCCACCATCATCATCACCCGGGGACGTAGGTCAACTGTTTAACCAACCTCGTCAACAATCTTGTGTTTGCTTGCATAGTTTGTGATTACTGTCTTCATTCGGTTTCGGTCTTGGGCTAGGGAATTCGGAAGGTGACCCGAATTTCCTAACACATGTGATGGTGTTGAGTGTGATGAGGACTCTGGCTATGTTTTTGGCCTTGATCTTAGAACTAGCAATCTCTATAGTTCTTCCAACTCGAGCAGCAACATTTTCAGACTTGTTCACTTGCAGAGGCTTGACCTATCCGGTAATAACTTCAATAGTTCTGAAGTTCCATCAAGATTATGCCATGACCTCACCAATCTAACATATCCCAACCTTTCATGGTCGTCATTGCTAGCCAAATTCCATCAGAAATCTCAAAGCTATCCAAGCTTATCACTCTTGACCTCTCTTACAACCAAAAATATTTTGCTAAAAACCAATTTGTTGGAACTGGACAAGTCCAACCTGAGAAGCCTAGTACAGAATTTAACCAACATAAAACTACTTCATCTTAGCGGTGTCTAGATACACTTCTCATCCTGATATCTTGAAAATTGCTTCTTCTTTCGTATCTCTCCACCTTCTGGAATGTGGATTGTTTGGGGAATTTCAGGTAGGAATTTTCCACCTACCAAAATTAGAGGCTTGAGTTGGCCTATAATGAAGACCTGACTGGTTATTTCTCGGGCTTTAACGGGAGCAGTCCCTTCAAGGAATTGAATGTTGCGTTTTCAAATTTCTCCAATCACTTATTTCTACTTCAAGATATGAAAGTGAAATAGATAAACTTTGTTCAGAAAGTAAAGAGTTAGCACATATCATCAAGACACATCAGAGAGACTGGGTTGATCACGACCACGATCGTGTGTGTGTGTGTGTGTGTGTGTATACACATTCCGTCTCGGTGCTGACGTCAATTTCGGTACGGATTTTCTGTTTTCGACCAATCTCCGGCCACATTTTTACATCTTAACCGTTTAGTTTTTAGGTCCTAGTGTATAGATCACCTATGCAAAATTTCAGCCAATTTGGTGATCATTAAGGCATCCAAAACTGCAATTTACCATTATATATACGAACGGTTCCGGTTCGACAGATTCCGTCCGTTCATGTAAAATGCAGTTTTGGATGTCTTAACGATCCCCAAATTGGCTGAAACTTTGCAGGGGTGATCTATACACTAGGACCTAAAAGCTGAACGGTTAAGATGTAAAAAGGTGGCTGGAAAGTGGTCGAAAACAGGAAATCAGTACCGAAAATTCAGTACAAACGTCCGTACCTGAGAAAATTTCTCTATATATATATATATGAGACAAGTTATGGTACTCGTGGGTATCTTATACACTCATTTACAACTATTTGAACAAAAAATTATAATTATTTGAACCAAAATTACAACATTGAGAATAAAAGTTACCATATTCATTTACATAAATAAAACAAAAATTACAACATTGATTACGAATTTGTTCGAAAGCTTGTAACAATGTCGTAAGAGGTGTAATTACCATTATTAGAACTAAGATTACAACAAAAATTATAACATTAACAACGAATTTATTCCAAAGCTTGTAACAACGTCGTAAGTGGTGTAATTACCATTATTAGAAGTAAGATTACACAAAATATGACTCAACATTACCACTCTGACAATAAATTTGTTGTCACTTTTGTAAATGTGGGTATGAGATACCCACAAGTACACTAGAATTTCCCATATATATATATATATATATATATATATATATATATATATACAGGAGGGTTCCAAAGAGTACGTCCGCGGAGGCCGGAGGCATCCCAGACAGCTTATGGGCAACGATCGAGGTCGGAGGAGGTCGAGGTTGCAGGTTTATGGGCAACGACCTCACCTGCAACTGCAGGTGTTTGGGTAGCGCTGCAACCACGGCGCCGGCGACTGCACCAACTGCAGATCGTCCTCCGACCCCTAGCCTCCGTTCAGCAAGCCCCGCTGCTTCGTCGCGCCCCGAGCAGAGCTGCAGCAGTGCTGTTCGCACTTTAACGAAAGTACGGACGTCCTCTTTAGAACGACTCCGCGCACGCGCGCGCGCGCGTGTGTGTATACACAGTCCGTCTCAGGTGCGGACGTCTGTACCGAAATTTCGGTACGAATTTCCTGTTTTCGACCACTTTCCGGCCACATTTTTACATCTTAACCGTTCAGTTTTTAGGTCATAGTGTATAGATGACCTCTGCAAAATTTCAGTCAATTTGGTGATCGTACGTTAAGGCATCCAAAACTGCAATTTACTATTATAAATACGAACAGTTCCGATTCGACAGATTCAGTCCGTTCGTGTAAATTGCAGTTTTGGATGCCTTAACGATCACCAAATTGGCTGAAATTTTGTAGAGGTGATCTATACACTAGGACCTAAAAATTGAACGGTTAAGATGTAAAAATATGGCCGGAAAGTGGTCGAAAACAGGAAATCATTACCGAATTTTCGGTACGGACGTCCGCACCTGAGAAATTTTCTATATATATATATATATATATATATCCTATTTCAGAGCGAGGTTAGGGTTTGGGGTCACTTTTTGGTCGCATATCTACATCTCAACCGTTCAGTTTTTAGGTACTAATGTATAGATTATCTCTGCAAAATTTCAACGGAATTGATGGTCTTGTAAGGTATCTAACTCGCTTAAACTAATGGATAAACTAAATCTGTCTAACCTAAACCGTACCAGCTTTAAGGCAGTTATCAATGTCTTAACGACCATTAATTTGGTTGAAATTTTGCAGAGATGATCTATACATTAGTACCTAAAAACTGAACGGTTAAGATGTGAATATGCGACCAAAAAGTGACCCTAAGCCCTAACCTCGCTCTAAAATTTCAAAGCAATCGAGGCCTTGCTCTGGATAGGATCTGTACATATACATACATACATACATACCCGCGTGTTTTAAGTGTTAAACAAATTGTGTAGTTGCCTCAGTATTCAAATTCTGAAAAACAAAAACTGAAAATAATGCATACAAACTTCAAATTCCATAGCTGGTTTAACGAAGTTCAAATTTTGAAGAACAAAAACTCTACCTTGAAGTTGTTGTTATGAATAATGATCCAGATTCCAAACTATAGAGCAAACAGAAGCTGTAAAATGTAAAAAAGTACTATCATTTAAAAATTAAGAAGAACAAATAATTGAATAGATATTACAACACATAAAAATTGACAGAACAATAGTAACAAAACGTTTTCAATGGAAGTCAAACTTGTTCTCTCCTTTTCAGCACAATTCTATTTTCTCAGATTATCGATCTATGCATGTTCATTTCTTCATCTGTTTTTGGCAAGTCAAAAGCTAGACTCGAATTTATGCACAACTTTTTAAATCATGAAATCCTTAAAATGTTGGTTATTGAAAAACAGTTTTGGGATTCTTCAACCACAAAAGAAAAATTAAAAATAAAAAGAACTTTGAGCATATAGGAATTTGGAAACGGATTAAACCAACAAATGGACTTACTTGGATCATTGAAAGTTGGCTCAACTCCTTGGATATATGTAGTTCTAGCTCGATGCATGACATAGACGTTCGAAGGTTCCAAAGGGACAGCATGATCCGATAACTTCCTGAATATCAGCTATCTCTCTCTCTCTCTATCTTTTTGTGCAAACAGATCTCTCTATCTCTCTGTGGATCTTTAAGAGATTGCTCTCTATCTCTCTCTGGATCGTTTTTCTCCATCTCTCTGGATTGTTCTCTATCTCTCTAGATCGTTTTTTGATAACATTAAACTGTAGGAATGGCAGCAACCAGGAATTGAAGAAACAATGGAAAGGCAAAAATGCCATTTCGACGTGAACAGTGATGAACAGTCAAAAATAGTGAACCGTCCTTTAGTATATTTAGAAATTTGTTTTGGGGATTTTCTTGATTCTTGAAGTTCATGGTCTTAAAGCTGATTTATAAATTATAAATACCTATTCTTCAACTTTGATGGATTTGTTGGTTCCCATATTTGCGAGGCCCTATTTTAGTCCAGCCTCAGATGTATGATGAATAAAAGTACTTGTTGTGATATGATTAGTGTTTTCAAAGTCAGAATTTAACTTGTTACAGTGCATGCCGCTGTGCACGTCCCCAATCATGCCTAGAAAGGAACACTTTTGAATTTTAAAAGATACACAGAAACATAACCGTACATTCTACCAAAATCATTCAGGGAATAAAAGAACCTGCTCTGCTATAAATAGAGTTTTCAAAGTCAAAATTTAACATGTCACAATGTGTGTCACATGTGATGACCTGGTTTTCTGTTATTTAATTTTGGTAATTAATAATAGATCAGTTGTACGAATATTTGGTATTGTGCTTTATTCGTAGGTTGTATGTAAAGTGGATTAGTTTTTGTACGTATAATTATTCATATTTCACAGCTTATGGGGTCGTGTGAAGTTTGACTTTTTATATGTTGAGATTCACGGAAAGCTTCCTTCACAAAAATTGTAGAGCGTGTCGATACGAGTTCGTGGACATGCGGAACGTGTCAATCGGAGTTCGTATGAGAAAGTTATAGCTATGGGAAGAAGTTTCCATTTTAGTATAAATAGGGAAAAATCAGAAATTATTTCATTATTCCACTTTCCTTTTCCGGAAGTTCTTTTTTTCTCTCTCTTTTCTCTCTCGGTCGATACCTTCTGTATCAAAGATTTTCGACTGACCCGACCTGAACTCGGTGACCCGACCCGGCTTTTCCGGCGAACTGCGGCGGTCTCTGGCCGTGAAACTTGGTCAGCTGGTTCGCCTCCTCCGTCCGGTCGTCCCTATGGTGTTCTCTAGCGACGAGATCCACCGTGTGCGGCGCTGCAAGGCTGTGCAGTTAGAGTTTTCGGACCCGGCCGGAAAACACAACTCCGACGACTTCGTGGCTTCATGCTTCCTTGGTTGAGTTCAGAATAAGCTTCCTGATCGATCTATGGTGTTTGTTTTGATCGATTTACGTGGAAATCGGTTCAACTCAGTTTGAGCAATAATCCAAAGCTTGTGAGGTAGTTTTCGATCCCTTAAACTTGTTTTTTGACTTCGATCCAGTTATGAAAGTTCACAAGCATGCTTAGATGAAGCTTTTTGATGTTGGAAGTTTGGTGAAATATTGAGTTTTGGCCGGCGGCGGTGCGCCACCGTCTGTGGTGGCGTTCCGGCAGTGTTCCGGCCATGTAAGGGACTGTTTACGGTATTATATATGTTCTAGTCGTTGATACGAGCGTTTCGATATATAATATGCAAATTTTGGAGTTCGTATGAAATTGTTATGATTTTTACAGTTTTATACCGATCGATTTATTTGATCTGTGTGGATTCGAGCGTCAGATCGACTTGTGGTTTGGTCACATCGATCGTGGACGTATTCCGGAGACTTTGGGAGGTCTCGGATGTGGTTTTTCCTCGATTGGCGCCACTTTGGGGGTTTTAGTTCAAAACAGGGGGTTTCGAACTTAAATCAAATGTGAATCGTCACTAAATTGGAAACGTATGTGAATAGGTACTTGACGAAGTACAGTGGACGATTATTTGTGAATTGGAGGTTTTGTGCTTTATTGAAGACGCAGCAGGAGTTCGAGGTGAGTAATCTCACAAGGTTCTTCATGAACAGAATTACCATCATTGTTTTGGCGTTAATCATTTAACTGCAAACTATAGTTGGTATTAGTAAGCATTCTTGAGCGAATGTCTACATATATATATATATATATATATTTACGTGAAATATATATATATATCCTTGTGGATGATTGTGATGAATAATAATATGCATGATGATGTTCATATTATTGTTGAATGTGACTTTTCAAGAAACAATATTGTGGAAAAAGATGTTTTCTATTGTTTGAAAAGCATTGAGCTTGATGTTACATTTTTGAGTCAAGCGTGACTCATTTTAAATGTATTGTTCCTTGTACCAAGAGTCACAGATGGTGAGCAGGGGTTAGGAAAGCCGAAGCTAGATGTTGTAACATTTTTAGGTCGGTTGCGACTTACTTAACGTTTAGCTTTAAGACCAGATAGGGTCTAAGAAAATTACATATCACAGATGGTGATAGAGCACAGATGGTGACAGGTTGCAGACGGTGACCTTGATGTTTGATTTCATGACCAGACGGGGTCTGAAGATCATGTGTCACAGATGGTGACAGAGCACAGATGGTGATAAAGCACAGATGGTGACCTAAATGTTGATTTTGAGACCAGACGGGGTCTGAAACCACATGTCACAGATGGTGACAGGTCGCAGATGGTGACCAAGGCAGGAAATAGGTAATCACGTCCGTAGTCGGATGAGTGGTTACGATTTCAATATAGCGATAGTCTGTCTGCCATTATAGATTATGGGAGTGACGGTCGAGGTTGCTGGAGACTCATAAGTATGTAGTTAAAGGAGAATTCCTTGGGTATTCTTCTTTTATTGTCTAGATGAGACTTGATTTGCTGCTTGATGGTTAAGTTAGCAAATAGAACATTGTCACAGAGGTGATTTATGTCGTCCTTTAGATGGAAGGGATTATGGAGTGTTAGAAGGAATCATGGCTGCATGGTTTCCTTTAGCTGATGTGTGTGAGTTGTTGATTGATGTTCATGAGTTACTCATACGAGCTTTCATAAGCTTACCGGGTTTTGTTGTGTGGAAACCCGGTGCACCATTCTTTTAGTGTAGGGGTTAATCCTGCAGGTCAGGAAAATCGTGGCTGAAGCTGAGCTGGCTTGTTGGCAGCTGAACGGGTAGGAAGCAAATTTTGTTGGCTTTGCCATTGTTATGACTTCCGCTATGTAGTAAGCTCTGAGGAGCATTTACGTTTTATTTTGTGATGGCAATTTAATTCGTAAATTTGTGTAATATATAACTCTATGGAGCGAGTGTATATTTACTCGGATGGTTTCAGGGCATCAGTATGTACTTGTTATAAAGGAAAGATGTTCCAGGTATTTGTATTGATGACTAAACATTCACGCATGTTTAATTATGGGATTATATATATATCGATTTTCATGTGTATAAAATCAGGGGCGTGACAGATTGGTATCAGAGCATAAGGTACATATTTGGTGACAATCAATACTCCTCGAGTGATGGCCCGTCTGCAGCGGATCCCCATCAGATGCTCTTCGGTATTGATATAGTCATTGGGTATGTAGTGAGCGGTAGGATGTGAGTCATCAGGGTAGTGTCGGCTCAGGGGATGAAGTGTAGGAGCTAGATGTAGCTTCTATGAGTTAAAGACTTTTAAGGAATGATGACCTTTAGTTTTAACTCAAGATTGACGTAGGGATGGAATTGTATCCTCTGACGTAGTGTTGTGGTTGATCGAGTCATAGCGTTGACTTATACTTGTGTTTGAGAGTTATACATGTATTAACCACATGTTGTTATGCTCCTTAGGTGATGGATTCTCAAGGAGGCAGAGCTAGGGGTCGAGGTAGGCCCAGAGGCAGGGGTAGAGCCCGAGGTAGGGGCAGGATTCCTCCTCCTGTTGAGGAGATGTTGGAGCATGATGTGGAGGCATCGAATGTTGAGTTGCCTGTTCCACCTGTTGTGGAGGCTGCAAATGTTGTAGATCCCACTCGTTTGTCGAAGTTGGCAAAGGAGATTTCGAGATTGGGAGGAGTCCCATTTCAGGGAGGTACGGATCACATGTTGGCAGATCAGTGGATCGAGAACATGAAGACCTACTTCGAGATGGTCGTTTGCGATGACATTGAGAAGAGAAAGATTGCCACATTTATGCTCCAAGGCGATGCGCGGGTCTGGTGGAATGGCACACAGAGAGTGATGAATGTGTCTGCCATGACCTGGGACGGTTTTGTGGAACTGTTCAGGAAGAAGTACTTTCCGCCTTCAGTGAGGGAGCAATTGGAAAGGGAGTTTATCTCGTTAGTCCAAGGGACTAAAAGTGTGAGAGAGTACGAGGCTGAGTTCTTAAGGTTGTATCGCTTTGTGAGGCAGATGGATGCTGAGAGCTGAGCTATGAAGTTTCAGTGGGGATTGAATGCTTCGATCCGGCGCGATGTCGCTGTTTTGGAACTGAAGACGGTGGAGCTCATTTTCATTAAGGCTATGGCCATTGAGCAGGAGAACTTGACTTTCCAGGAACAGGAATCGGCTGAAAGGGATTTCCAAAAAAAGGGAAAGGCAACTGCGGGGAGCAGTAAAACATTTGGGAATCGAGGTGGATTCTGGAAGAGACAGAGGACAAATCAGCAGGCACCAGCTAGGGCTGCAGCTACAGCTGCACCTGCTAGGGTTGCGCCTAATAGGCCGGTAGCGAACCCGAAGTGTTTCAATTGCAATGAGATGGGCCATGTTGCTCGAGCTTGCATGAAACCGAAGAACTTGGAATGCTTCACCTGTGGCTAGACGGGGCACTTCTCAATGGATTGTACCCAGCAGGGTAGGGGACAAGGGAACCAGCAGAGGCAACATCCTCAGGGGCAGGCTAGGGTGTTTGCTATTGGTCAGCAGAATACCGGAGTGGAAGGTACCTTATCCTTATTTGATTTCTTTGCTAGAGTGTTGTTTGATACGGGAGCGTCCCACTCCTTCATATCTAGCTCTGTGGTTGATATGTTAGGATTGACTCCTAGACCTCTTGCTAGACCCTTGTGTGTTATTTCCCCACTTGGTGTTTCCCTTGAGCTTGATAGGTTTTGTGATGCATGTCTGATTGTGATCAGTGGTAGGGAGCTTTCTGCAACTTTGATTGTGTTAGCAGATCATATGTATGATGTTATTTTGGGGATTGATTGGCTGAGGCCAAATCATGCTATGATTGATTGCTTTGAAATGGTAGTGTCATTTCATATACCTGGACAGCCAGTGTTTCGTTATCGGTGTCTTAGGTCAGATACTGCTTTGAGGGCAGGATTCTTAGCTCATGTGGAGTTGGTGAGTTGTACTGCGGTTATGGCCGAGATTGCCGTGGTTTCTGAGTACAGTGATGTATTTCAGGAAATACCATGGTTACCTCCAAGGAAGGTAGTGGATTTTGCTATCGATGTGATACCAGGTACTGCACCTGTATCCATGGCACCTTTTCAGATGGCACCAACTGAACTTAAAGAGTTGAAGGAGCAGATTGATGGTTTACTTGAGCAACGGTTCATTAGACCTAGTACTTCTCCTTGGGGTGCACCTGTGGTGTTTGCGAAGAAGAAGGATGGTTCACTACGGTTGTGTGTGGATTATCGGCAATTGAACAAGGTGACGATCAAGAATAGGTACCCTTTACCTAGAATTGATGACTTGTTTGACCAACTTAAGGAAGCTACTGTATTCTCGAAGATTGATTTGAGATCTCGATATCACCAGTTGAGGGTGAAAGATGATGATGTTCCTAAAACTGCTTTTAGGACTAGGTATGGACACTTTGAGTTTGTTATCATGCCTTTTGGTCTAACCAATGCACCTGCTGCCTTTATGGACTTGATGAACCGTATGTTCAGTCCGTACTTGGATAAGTTCGTGGTGGTGTCCGTGGATGATATCTTGATTTATTCCAAGACGTTGGAGGATCATGATAAGCATCTGCGGATTGTGCTACAGGTTTTGAGAGAAAAGAAGTTGTTTGCGAAATTCGAGAAGTGCGAATTTTGGCAAAGGGAGGTCAAGTTCCTTGGTCATGTAGTTTCGAAGGATGGAGTCTCCGTGGATCCTTCTAAGGTTGAGGCAGTGATGAACTGGGGCCAACCCACTACTGTTACTGAGGTACGTAGTTTTCTGGGTTTGGCAGGTTATTACCGGAGATTCATTGAGGGATTTTCTAGCATTGCTTCGGCTTTGACCAAGTTGACCAGGAAGGATGTCCAGTTTGTGTGGATTGAGGAGTGCGAGCGAGCATTCAATGAGTTGAAGGCTAGATTGACCACGGCCCCAGTGCTGACTATTCCCACAAGCGGTGGTGGTTTAGTCATCTATAGTGATGCGTCTCATCAGGGTTTGGGGTGTGTGTTGATGCAGCATGGCGGTATTGTCGCTTATGGTTCTAGACAGTTGAAGGGCATGAGCGTAATTACCCTACTCATGATTTGGAGTTGGCTGCAGTTGTGTTTGCCTTGAAGATTTGGAGGCATTACTTGTATGGGGAGAAGTTCGAACTCTTTTCGGATCATAAGAGTTTGAAGTATCTGTTCTCTCAGAAGGAGTTGAACATGAGACAGAGAAGGTGGATGGAGCTCATAAAGGACTATGATTTCACCTTGGAGTATCATCCAGGAAAGGCCAATGTGGTGGCGGATGCTTTGAGTAGGAAGCCCAGAGGTATTGTTGCTTCTATTATGGTTCAGGAGTGGCTTATGTTGGAGACTGCATCTGAGTTTGACCTTGTGCAAGCAAGAGTTGAGAATGGAAGTTTCCTTGGAAGTATCACGGTACAGCCTACCTTGATTTCCAGGATCATTCAAGGTCAGACAGAGGATGAGTTCTCACGTGCGAAGTTGGCAGAGTTGGCTGCGGATTCGTCAATTAGCGTTCCATCGGAGTGGTCAGTGAGAACGGATGGTGGTTTGCGGATGAATCATAGGTTGTATGTTCCGGATCGTGTTGACCTCAAGGGAGAAATTCTTCGTGAGGGGCATCGATCGTGGTATACTGTGCACCCTGGAAGCACTAAGATGTATCGGGATTTGCGAATGCAATTCTGGTGGAATAGAATGAAAAGGGATGTGGCAGAGTATGTCTCCAAGTGTCTTACTTGCCAACGTGTGAAGGCTGAGCATCAGAGACCTGCAGGTATGTTAAAGCCGTTACCTATTCCCGTATGGAAGTGGGAGCAGATCTCAATGGATTTTGTCACTGGACTGCCTAGGTCCAAACGAAGTCACGATGCAGTGTGGGTGATCGTGGATCGTTTGACGAAATCGGCGCACTTTCTTCCTGTGTCAATGACGTATTCGGTTGACACGTTGTGCGAGCTTTACATCGAGGTAATCGTGAGACTTCATGGTGTGCCTGTGTCAATTGTTTCTGATCATGATGCTCGGTTCACTTCTAAATTTTGGAGCGGTTTCCAAAAGGCCATGGGAACTAATTTAGATATGAGTACGGCATTTCACCCTCAGACTGATGGGCAGACTGAGCGAGTGAATCAAGTGTTGGAGGATATGTTGAGAGCCTGTGTTGGACTTCAAGGGAAGTTGGGAGGATCATATGTCGTTGATTGAATTCTCCTACAACAACAGTTATCACTCCAGTATTGGCATGGCACCATATGAGGCCCTGTACGGTAGGCCATGTAGATCTCTGATCTGCTGGGCAGAGGCGGGAGATAAGGTGTTATTGGGTCTTGAGATTGTGCAGGAGACCACTGACAAGATTTCAATTATCAGGGACAGGATTCGAATAGCATAGAGTAGACAGAAGAGTTATGCAGGTTTGAAAAGGAGGCAGGTTGAGTTTAAAGAGGGTGATCATGTATTCTTGAAGGTCTCACCCATGAAGGGTGTGGTGAGATTTGGCAAGAAGGGGAAGTTATCACCAAGGTTTGTTGGACCTTTTGAAATTCTGGAAAGGGTAGGAGATTTGGCTTATAGGCTTGCCTTACCTCCTAGTATGTCTGGCGTGCATAATGTGTTCCATTTGTCTATGCTGAGGAAGTATGTCCAGGATGAGTCACATGTGATTGATTATGGTACGATTGAGGTACATGCGGACTGGCCCTACCCTTCCAGGCGGACTGGCCCGACTCTTTTTAAAATAAGGTAGAGTATGGGTCATACAAATGAAGCCCGACCCTAAAAATTAATATTATATTTTTATTATTTTCTGTTACAATATTACATGTGTATAAAAACGAAAGAAGTTTTGATGAAGTATTTGAATCTGTCAATCTGTCATATTACAAAATGGGTCTCTTAAATTGATTCTGGTTGTTTAAGGCCCAACTCAAATGTCGAAGTCCAGCTCTAGTAGCCACTTTAGCAAAAGCCAAACCAAGACTGCTAGACGTCAAATGCAAAACCTATCCCACTATCGACCTAATCGAGTCTCTCTCAAAGACTCAAAGCCGCCTCTCTCTCACAGAGTCTCTCTTAAATCCTCTGTTCCTTCAGAGTCCAGATAGCAAACCATACTTCTCCGCCACCAGCCACCACATCCGGCTGTTTTGGACCAGCAAAGACTTGTGACTACACCTTCAAAGTCGAGACCAGCAAACCTATCTTCTCCGTCGCAGATCGAGACTTATTCCAATAGGCATACGACAAGTCAGACCTCAGTTCGAGATTTGTTCCGGTAGGCTTGTGACGAGTTGGACCTCAGATCGAGACTTATCGACGGAGTCGGCAACGCGAGCTTATGACGCAAGCAAAGGCTGTGATGTTGACAGTGTCCGATGTGAGTTGGACCTCTGATCGAGGAGTAGAAGGAGTCGGCGACGTGAGCTGAGGCTGTGATGTTGACAGTGTCCGGTTCCGATGCGATCTGAGGCAGTGAAGTAGGCGACGTCAATGCACAAGGTGTGGACTTCGTTCCCAGTCTTCGTTATGCATCCATTGCTGACGCAAAAGGTGAGGACCTCGTTCTCGATTTTTGTTTGTTCTGTCCTTCTGGGTTTGAATCTCTATTTGAATATATATATATATATATATATCTCACGGTTCTTCCTTGATCAAGCAGTCTCAGAACAAAAACAGAGACCTGTGATCTCCTCAGAGCTAAAAATATGGTGACTTCAGGCTTATCCACTCAGTGATGTAATCTCTCATTCCCGTTCAGTCATACACTTGGTGTCTTGGTGATGTCGGTGATGTTGGTGATGTTGGTGTCTCGGTGATGTTATGTATTGAGTATTTGAGTAATTGACAGTTTGACACTTAAGAGTTTATATAAAGCAAAGGGAAAAAGTTTCACAGACTCCTAAATTTTTGTTACCGTTACCATAAAAATAGATCCATTGGGAATAGATCTGTTTAGAATAGTTGATGTGTATGGCCTATAAATAAACCTAAACATCCCTTTATTTTCATCTTGATATTGAAATTTATTCTAAACTAAGTGGTGGTAAGAGTATGAATATTAAACTCTGCTTATATCTGTATATTGCAAATTTACAATTCAGTATCCTTACCCTTTGTTTTTCTGTGTGTTACAAGTTTATGACAGTGGAAGAGATGGAAGCAGTAACTTCTATGCAAGGAGGAGGAATTGTATTTTTTGTTCAGTGACTAGTGGCTGTTGCATTTTGTTATATCGGACTTCAAGTAAACTCTGAACTTTCTCCTAATAGTGTAGTGTATGTACTTGTTGTATTGTTGGTGCACTTAGCGTTTTGTTAGCTTAATTCTCCCAAGTGTGATGGAGTAAATGTCTGAGTCAGTAACCAGTCCCATGTTTGTTGCTTCCATAGACCCAAACCCAACACCGTTGACTGAAACAGCCCCACAAACATCTTCAAAATCTCCTTTACCTAAAAAACAAACAGATAAAAAAGATTATGTTTAGAGCTTTTATGAAAAGGTTGAAACTGTTGAAGATAATGTTGTTATGAAATATGCTAAATGCAGTGTTTGAGCTCAGTTATTGGTATGTGGAGTAAAAAATGGAACTAGCCATTTACATAGGCATTGGGCGGGTCATATAAGTAGTTAATCACTAGATATTAGGACTCAAATGCAATTAGGTTCAGATTCTAGTGGGAATGTATTAAACTGTCTTATAATAAAGATTGTGCTAGAAAGGAAGTTGTCAACTATGTCATTAGGTCTGAACAACCGTTTACATTTGTAGACAAACACGATTTTAAGGGAATGATTCAAAGAGGTTTTACAACTCAGTTTGTGGGATTTGCAGCTTCTACCTGCAAAAGAGATGTGATGAAGCTCTTTGTACAGGAAGAAATGAATTGCTCAAAACTTTTGAAAGTTTTAAAGGGAAAATTTGTTTGACTTCTGGTTGCTGGTCCTCCTGTCAAAAGATGGGATATATGTCTTTAACTGCTCATTTTATCGATAAAAAATGGAATCTGAATAAAAGGATCATTACTTTTAAAATGATAGAGTTCCCACACACCGGTGAGTCACTTGCTAGTCACATATATGAGGGGCTGATTTCTTGGCGTATTCATAAGAAAATATACTCAATATCTTTAGATAATGAGACAAATAATGACGTTGTTGAAATACTCCCTAATTTTCTCATGCTTAATTCTGTCCTTAAAAAGTTATTTCATGTGCGTTGTAGTGCTCACATTTTGAATTTGATTGTTCAAGATGGTTTGCATTCATTATCTCCATCAGTTGAAAAAATCACAAATATAGTTCGTAGCATGAATAGCTCCACTAAGAGGCATGAGTTGTGGGTTAATTGTTGTCAAGATTTGAATATGCCAAAGAGGAATATCGATAATGATGTTCCTTATAGGTGGAATTCCACCTATGATTTGCTGCAAGTAGCTGAAAAGTATAAATTTGTTTTGAATCGATATGTTCAAAAACTAAACCAATCTAATCTCCATTACACTTTAGCACTTCCCACTTATGAAGATTGGTTAGTTGCTTCAATTGTGTGTCGCTGTTAAAAAAAATTTGATTCTTCAACAAAAACCTTGTGTGGTGTGTATTATCCGACATCATGTCGTGTTATTCCTTGATTGGTAAATATCAATACAGCTTTTAATAAATATGCAAAATATTCTGTAATTGCTGCTGCTTTGGCGGCCATGAAGTCTAAATTTGCTAAGTATTGGAAACGATTTCCTCCTGTATTTCGTCTTACTGCTGCTATGGATCCTAGATATAAGTTTTTTGCAATTAGTCAATGGATGAAAAGTATGGGTGTTGAAGATTGGGAAACTAAAACTACTATCTCTAGTTTAAAGCATCAATTGTTTGAATTGCACAAAATGTACAGGGATAATGTAGTGCCTGCAGTTCCAACCTCTAGTATAAGCTCCAATTTACCCACATCTTTTGATTCTATTGTTTTACCTAATGATGAAGATGAGGACTGTGCTAAAGAGGTCATAAAAAAGGATAAAGCAGCAACTTCTACTTCTACTTCTTCAAGTTCTGATTAACAATATTATATTGATATGCCTACGCTTGAAATTGCTGATGGATTTGAATTTAACCTTTTAGGTTGGTGGAGATCTCATGAAGAAGTCTATCCAGTGCTTTCTTTGATAGCTTGTAACCTGCTATCTATTCCAACTTCGACAGTAGCATCGGAAGCAGCTTTTAGTGCTGGTGGAAAGGTTGTATCAGAAAAGATGGCAAGTCTAAGCCCGGACACAATTCAAGCACTGATTTGCTTAAAAGACTGGAAGCTGGCAGAAGTAAGGCAGCTTGACAAAGAGCAAGATGTGCTCCGAGCTGAAGAGGAACAAAATGAAAAACTAGCAATCGCGGAATGGATGACTACACTTGAGCGTGCTAATTCAAATACAGAAGGGGTTGAGTCAATTGGAGATTAAGGAAAGGTGTGTGACTGTTTTTCGGATCTGGTATGTTCTGTTTGTCTTCAGATTCTTTTTTTTGGAAAGGTGTGACTGATGTGCTTTAGATTAAGGAATAGTGTGTGACTCTGTTTTTCGGATCTTGTATGTTTTGCCGATCTAGTTTGTTTTGTTTGTCTTAAAATTCTGTTTTTAAGAAAGGCGTGTGACTGTTGTGCTTTATTTTCAATCTATGTTAAATCACCTAATATGTATTGTGTCCAGTTGGTATGTTTTATTTGTGTGAACTGAAATATATGTCCAGTTTCTAAATTATTTATATGTTTCTGCGCATGTTTTTTGTTTGGTGAAGACTTGATTGTGCAAACAGCAAACCGTTGCAACTTTTTGGGAATTGATACAATTTTTGTATCAAACATTACAACGTTTTTGGGAATTGATGAGGACTTGATCAGCTCTTGTATCAAATCTGTTTTTGTAGCCTTAGTGGCATAGTACCTCAGTAGCCTATTAAATCCTTTAAATGTTGTAGAGTTTATATGTAAAGTTTAGTGAAGATTGGGGAAGTTTTGACTCGATTATAAATTCCTAGAAATTAAGAATTTCGGTTATCGATTTATGAGTATCCGACCATCGGATTTCTCTTGAATTTTCCTTAGAACTTGTAAATTAATGAAATGGTGTTAGTGGTAAAGTTTGGGTTGAATTGGAGAAGGAAATGGGGATGTTGATTTAAGAGGATTGATTTTGGAAGCGTATTTAATTGCCGAATCGTTGTTCATGGAACATAATTGTGTACAGGGCACTATACCGAGTTACCGCTCGATGAAGAAACCCGTATGCGTGGTCACCTATATAGTACTGTGAGTGGACTTTTATTTTAAAATGTGATGCATGCGTTTATTTCTCGAATTATAGCCTATTATTTTTAGTTTCGGATATTAGTTGGTTTTGGAATATATATTTGGAATATTGATCAGATTATCCATCATGATTTTAGAACGAGAGTTTTCTACGCTCGAATTTGAATTTACGATTTATAATGATTTTCGACAAATTATTTTCCAAGGTAGTTTCCGGAATTATATATTATATTTCTATTCGTCGATTTGAAATTTTTAAAAGATTTTCGAAATGAGATTTTCGGTGGAGATATTTTTCTTATTTACTCATCGACTTGCGGTTTTGGCATTGGGAATGCCTTATTGATGATTGTGGATTTAGTTTTGTTTATGAGTTACGATTTATAATTTGATCTCGCCTATTTATTATGTTTTCGAGAATATTTTGGTGTGCGGGGGCATGTCACTAGAATATATTTATTTTCTCGTGAGAAATGTGGGGAAGCTTTATGAATTTATGGATTTACTAGTTTTCGATTGTTTTCCTCACCATACTCGGGTCATTCGGATTGTGTCTCATCCTCACTTACTTTGTGTTTATGAGTGGCAGTCGAGGTGATTTATTCTCCTCCTCACGTGAGTGGTAATCAAGGTTATTAGTTCTCCTCCTCACACAATCTATGTGCGAGTGGCAGTCGAGGTTAGGTAGAGCCTAAGAGCATCAGCAATGGGGACCTAAATTTGGGTCCAAACTCAAAATTTGAGTCCAAAGTGTAGGAACTGAGCTGCAGTGGGTCGGAAAAAATTGGACCTAATACTACCGGAAACCCAAATGTGAGAGCAAATTTGATCCAATCTTGGACCCAAAAAAAATTAGACCCAAATTTGTGGGACCCGCCATGTTGTGTTACTGATGCATGCAAGGACATGC